>NC_060254.1:0-2400000 GCF_921293095.1 Ischnura elegans | reverse complement strand
ATATTACGACGGTAAACGCAGCTATTTTTTTTTACGTAGTCTGATAAAACTTCCATCCGAATTTGTTTATTAAATTAACCTATTTAATAAGTAATGTATAGGATTCGAAGAGTTGGGGACCCCTTTCAAAGGATTGGATTGCCGGATGATTGTGCCAGAATCGATCACTGTTCACGAGTTATCAAACACGTCGTCCACTTTTTATTATCGGCCTATTTAAGTTGTCCTGCCATTTAGTACGCAACGCCGAAGTGATGAGCGGTGAAAGACAACGATGCCAGCGAGAAGGAAAAAACATCCTGGTAATGGAGAAATGCATTACCCTCTACTTTCCTGCAAATATTCCCTTCTCGACTCCCTTAAGATATGCCCCCTACTTGCATGTTAATATTCAGTAAATCCATCAAGCAACACGAAGTACCTAATGACTGGAAAATCGCTAATGTAACGCCTATATTTAAAAGTGGAGACAAGGAACAGCCATCTAATTACAGGCCGATATCTTTAACGTCCATATCTTGCAAAGTCCTTGAACACATCGTAGTCAGCTCGGTAATGAAACACCTAGACGCGCAAAACTTATTAATGGGAAATCAACATGGATTCAGGAAAAGCAGATCCTGCGAAACTCAGTTAGCGCTTTTCGCCCACGATATTTTAGTCTCCGGGGAAGACAACATTCCAGTAGACGCGATTTTTCTTGATTTCAAAAAGGCATTTGATAAAGTACCCCACGGAAAGTTAATAATAAAACTGAAATCTTATGGTCTAGACGAAGATGTCATTTCCTGGATTAGAGAATTTTTGAGCGACCGCGTCCAAAGAGTAGTATTAGACGGTGCAGTCTCCAATGAGGTTAGAGTGACTTCTGGCGTTCCTCAGGGTAGTGTCATTGGCCCACTCCTATTCCTTCTTTATATAAACGACATTGGAGAAGTAGTGCAGAGTAAGTTACGATTATTTGCAGACGACGCTGTAGTTTACAGAGAAATCCGTTCCAGCAAAGATATAGATGAACTAACGAATGACCTTGCTGCTATCCAAGCTTGGTGCGATGCTTGGCAGTTAGAATTAAATTTGGAAAAATGCGTCGTAATGAATTTCTGGAAGAAGAATAACTCCCTACAGCGTAACTATGTCATTCGGGGCACGCAGTTAAAGGCAGTTGAATCTGTGAAATATCTAGGGGTTAGACTCAATAATGATCTATCGTGGAATAAACATATTCGAGAAATAACCGGTCAAGCTAATCGTAAAATGGGTTTTGTTAAAAGAATATTAGGAAAGTGCGACGACAAAGTGAGAGAAATTAGCTACTTTTCCCTCGTTAGACCACATTTGGAATACGCTGCCAGTGTTTGGGACCCTCATGAAAAAGGCTTAATAACAGAGTTAGAACGCGTGCAAAGAAGAGCTGTCAGGTACGTGAAATATCGTTACGATAATCTTGTTAGTATAACTGACCTCTTAGATAAACTCGGATGGGAATCTCTGTCAGACCGTAGATTGAAAATAGACTACACCTATTAGACAATTCAAGGGCAGTGTCCTTTCTAACGAAGTTAGCCATATCTTACGGACGCCAACATACTTCTGAAGATCAGATCATATAAATAAAATAAGAGAGATAGATTGCAGAACAGACAGATTCCGAATGTCATTTTTTCCACGATCAATAAGAGATCATAACGGCAGCAATAGAGCGCGTAAATAGATTGCATGACTTGTAGTGTAGCCTACTAACCTATGTAAAACTTACTGCATGTTTCTGAATTTCTATTCTATATTCTATTTCTAACAGCATTTAGTAGTATAGTTTGTTATTATGCGGAACGTTTCTTGGACGGTGTGGTGTGCATGTGGGGGTCCAGATGCATGCTGCATGCTGGTGATTGATCACCCCCTGCCAAACACCCTAGAGGTGGCTCGCAGGGTAATTTGTAGATGTAGATGTAGATGTAGATTGGAAACACTACTATTTTAAACGCGACGACTTATCTGGCCACCCTGTTCTGCACTTCATTAACCTTGCTTAAGTGCTTCTCCGACGGTGCAGCGGTTGGCAACACGAAAGCGAACGGATGAGAACAGCGTGTATGAATGAATGAGGCGGAAGAGGTACTTGATATTTCTAACAGCATATAGTAGTATAGTTTGTTATTATACGGGACGTTTCTTGGACGGTGTGGTGTGCATGTGGGAGTCCAAATGCATGCTGCATGCTGGTGATTGATCACCCCCTGCCAAACACCCTAGAGGTGGCTCGCAGGGTAATTTGTAGATGTAGATGTTGATGTGGTGCGGGGGAAAGAATGGCAATTGCTCTTTTTTTATGCGGCCGAGTAAATGGTGTGCGCACGGATTACGTTAACGCGCACCCCCGCCTACTTTGTGCGCACCGCAGCGATGGAACAGCGATGCGGTGCGGCCACCTCCCATCTTGAGGCGTTCCCACCCTGCACCGGTAATGCCCGCCCGAGATGACTACAACCTGAGTGAGCAGGCTGAGGTGATGAGCGGTGAAAGACAACGATGCCAACGAGAAGGGAAAAAACATGCCGGTAATGGAGTACCCTGAGGATAATGAGGTGCATTCCAAGGGTTGATGGACCCTTTCAAAAGATGGGATGACGATGCTTGGGTCGGAACGGATTACTGTTCGCCAGTTAACAGTCGTGTCATCCACTTTTTTTATTCGCCTACCCTCGTTGCGCTGTCATAATCGAGGTATCAAACCAGGCCGCTGGTTCGGCTGATCTCTTATCGATGTTGCATAGTAAATATTCATTTCAGATGTAGGGTGACAACGCATTATGACATTCTAACATGAATCTTCCGGTCAGAATTGGAAGTTAACTTCGCGTATTGATATTGTGGTAAATGCGACGACGCAACTATATTATTAATAATTCTAAAAACATTATTACTAGTTTTTTTTCCTTGTTAATTAGTGAAAATGATTAATCAATTAATTAATCGTAGAGGGCGTAACTTGGTGGAAATCCATAATATCACGAATACAAGGATCAAGAACTTTGCTATTTCCACATAATATTTTATTAGCACCGACCATGGTTTCGTTACAGAGTAACATTATCAAGGTGAAGATTTAGGTAAATTGCCAGCCTTTTAAGTAAGGCCAGCCTTTTACAACCACAGCACATTAAGGAGCATGCTGGGGTCACCAAAGGATAGGGATATCCCGGAGGAACGGAGCGGAGTATATCGCCTAAATTGCGCCGACTGTGACGCGATTTACATCGGCCAAACAGGGAGGAGTTTTTCCATCCGGGCAGCCGAGCATCAGATGTGTCATAGACAGGGGAAGGATCACTCCCAGTTTGCAAAACACCTTAATGACATGGGGCACATTAGTGACTTCATCCCTACCATTCTGCATTTTGAGAAAAAAGGACGGAGATTAGACGCTTTAGAAGAATTGGAAATTTTAAGCCACAGGGACTCATACCTTGTTAACGACCACCTCTACCCTTCTCGCTCCCCCCTCCTCCACTTTCCCCCTTACTCATCCACCCCTCTACCCACCCCACCTACAGTGACGCCAAACCCAGCTCCAACCCCAACCCTTACCTCCCCCTAACCAACGGCTCCTGCTATATATATGCTGTCAATTTACCTAAATCTTCACCTTGATAATGTTACTCTGTAACGAAACCATGGTCGGTGCTAATAAAATATTATGTGGAAATAGCAAAGTTCTTGATCCTTGTATTCGTAGTGAAAATGATTTTAAATTACTTAGCAATAAAGAAATTTGCACGATTCAAGCATTGATAAGTTAAAGCATGGAGTAAGTGCATTTTACTCACTCTATGGTTTTTGGCGTGTTTTTAATGGCTGCATCCAACTTACAAAATTAAAATTTGCCCATGAGCAAATCATTCAAATAGCTGTACAAATTTTTGTATATTCTAGACGGTGACACCACAGCTTTCATAGGGCCGTGCATGAGTACGTGCATGTGAGTGGAATAGCCCCCCATCATTTTAACCGTTTTAGATAAGTATGTAGAAGTCACCACGTGCATGTGAGTGGAATAGCCCCTCATCATGCACATGACTGCGACCAAAGTGAGCGCGACAGAATGCCGAGCGCCAAAAGACGCAAAGAGATGCCAACGGGAGGGAAAAATATTTAAAAAACCTGGTAAAGGAGCAAGTATCCTGAGGATAATGAGGTCGAAGTACATAGTGGGGGGATGGTAGAAGAGAATACGTAGACCCCTGGGGAAGACCTTTTCCAAAAGATTGCATTGTCGGATGCTTGGGTCAGAATGGTTCGCTATTCGCGAGGCAACGTTCGCGTCGTCCACTTTTTACAATCGGCCTTTTCAACTTGTGTTGCCATCACCTGTGTATAAACCCATGTTGTTGTTGCGTTTGCTCTCAAGTCTTGACGTGGATAAATATATTGCTTTTGAGATCATTTTGTGCTCTGATAGAAAATGATGAATTCTTTGTAGAACCTACTAGTGCGTTCATTTTCAAACTTGAAAATATTTTTGGTTTCATTTTTGGAGCATTTTTTCATGCCACCGAAAGCTGCTTTTAGATGTTGGTTTTATACTAAGTGTGTTTAAGAGCGATGTTGCACAGAAACATGTATTTCAGGTTTATAGGGAAAAATACAGAAAAAGATATAGAAAAAAAATAAATATGAAATGAATTTCCTGCATTGTATTGTCTGTGACAAATGCGGAAGCTTAGTTAATAAAATCACAAAGGCAACTTAAAAAAAACGGATAAAGAAAATGTTAAAATGCCTGAAAACCAATAAAAGTACGAGTATATCGAGGTGAAAAACTTTCTTATCTACGAATGGAGAGAAAAGTCGCGAAACTTGGCTGATCGTTGATGATAAAATACAGGTCGTTCGGTCTAAAAAACACATCTTGCTTCCCTTCACCCTGTAAGTTTGAGATAATGGAATAGAATAAATTATGTTTTCTGAATTGCTTTCTGTGTTTTTCTTGTCAACCTTTGTGATGAATAATGAAATCTCGTTGAATAGAATAAGTTACGACACTGCGAATAATTTGCATTTATAGGGATTATCTTCTGTAAATTCCTCTTGCAGTCCATGAAGAATACGTGAAGGTATTTTGCTCTACGTACAGAAGAAACATAATTCTATTTGATTAAACGTTTGATCAAAATTATATTGCGTGCTAGGAAACGGAAATTGAAGTGAGATTTATGAATAATTCATTTCACCTTTTGTTCGAAGGTGGCATTGTGTCCGTAATTTTAAATGCAATTCTTTAAGGTGACATTCTGCTGAATTCTTTGACCTCGACTAGAAACTCATTTGTCCAGGAATGAAGGGAAAGATTTTGCTCTTTTTGCGTTCTTTGGAGTCTCCGTATAACCGTCGCCTGTGAATTAAATTGTCATGGATATGAATAACTTTTTACTGTGGTTGTCATATTGACAACGTTATTTAAACGTAGGAGTACTTGATAAAAAGTCGGCGATGGAGTTGATTTCTCTGAGACTGCCCGATCCCTGTTTGAGTGATGTTTGGAGGGCAGTTCTAATACCTTCCGTCCGATGTGACGTTGAGTCATAGTCCCCTTGAATCCGCTCGTTAAGAGCAGACTAACGACGACGCCGGGTTTCTCTCCGCCCTTCCGTGCCTATCCTTTCTTTGTCCCGCTAATTAAGTTAGTTGTCAGTTGACTCATGATGAGATAAAAATATTGTTTTTGAGATATTTTTTGTGCTGCGAAAGAATGTAATGAATTTTATGTGGAACTTACTGTTAGGTTCACTTACAAACTGGAAGAATCTTTTTAGTTTAATTTTTGGAACATTATTCATGCCACCGAAAGCTGTGGTGAGAAACACGCACGATGATTCTTATAAGGGTCAATATCCTGGTGTGTCCATTGAAATGTAGCATCGATTGTAGAGATTATTTTTTATCTGTTCCACAGTTTACGAACTTCATTTTTGGGCCAATAGAGATGCATTATGAAGTAGATTTGAGAGTTTTCGTTTTAATACAATTCCGACGTACCTACCAAAAATATACGTATTGCTATTTAGAATCCAAAAAGACAAAATTGAGTGGAATTTTCGCTGAAACTGGGGGCTTAGCGACACCAGGATATTGACCCTTATAAGAATCATCGTGTTTATTTCTTACGAAAACGAATTTCTTGATGATCTATTCGCAGGCTAGGAACTGAAGCTCATTCGGCTGTGTTGGGTTTTTCAAATATTCCCAGAATTCGCATTGTTAGTGTGATAATTATTTTTATAAACGAATTTTTTTTCGTTCTGCCTAACAATAATGAAAACTTCGTCTGCATAGCGATTCCTCGAATTAAAAATTTTATTAGCTGCCCGTTGGACCGGTTTAAGCAAGCGGCTGGACGTCATTACCAAGTACACGTCCGAGCCAGGTCAGTTAACCTCCTTCGATGACGTCGATTCGCTGACTGGACTCATCGCTACCAGCAGCATTTACGGACACAAACATCATTATTAACTCTTACTCTCTGATATGGAGGAATACTTTCACCTTCTTGGGAGTTTTTTCGAAGCGTAGTGATTCGAAATTAATATTTTTATTTTCTTATACTTAACATAGAAAACACTGTTACAATGGACGACAATCTTCTCCGAAAAACAAATAAAATCAAGGTATAGGAACATTTATAAAATTGAAAAATGATTGAAAATTATTTAATTTTTATGACGCTCTTTGAGCCAACTATATCGCTTTTTATTTCATTCGCGTTATTTTGGAGTGCCTTAATGCTACATTTTTGTATGCATTTGATATATATGTCATAATTATTTATATTATTCTCAGCCCATATGATTCAGATGAGATTGCGATTTGGAGTATGAATTACTTTGTCCCCATACACCAGTTTTTTCACCTCAACAATTATTTTAATGATATTTTGAGCATTTTCCAGTTACTTCGGTGTTGGTCATGTTTGGACTTGGGCCGGATGAACTTCAGCGAGGCTTCAACTGCTCCCGCGCGCTATACATAGCGACCATTTTTCCATTTTTTGAGTTGAGTGTCATGCAATCGTAATCGATGGTTTTCGTTCGACGGCTTTCAGTCCACAATCGTCAATCACAATCGATAAGCAAACTTTCGACAATCGCAATACTATGTGAAGTCGTTGCACAAGTGGCATTCGATATCCAACTGTGAGATCGTTCATGTATTCAATTTTTTTCATTTGCCGAAATGTATGGTTTGAATTTCCGCACTTTACCGCTTTTTGATCAGTCCTATTTTTCGAAGTTCACTGAGGAGGAACATGGCAATGCCTCGTCTTCCTCTCTCGGAAAGGGAAATAGACATTCACTGTAGTACTCGCCGCTCCCGCTCAAGCACCATGGGCGCTGCGCTTCATTCTTCTGCTAACAATAAGTCCCAACCATAGGCGGCTCGTGAGTCAAATGCTAGGGGGGGCGCACTCCACCGGGTGGTCATAATTTTTTAATGTTTCGTGTATTTTATTAAGTTTTTACGGTAATCTAGGAATTAAATTCTGTGATGCCATACGTTCCGTTTTTTTCAACAAAAATACCTAGTTTTCCTAATAAAGCTTGATTAATAAATACTAAATGCAGTAGACTCTCGGTCGTACGGATCGGCTTAGTCCGGACTCTCGATGATACTGATCAATGATCTTGAAGAATAAAAATATATTTGCTGCGATATTTTGCAAATACAAACGAAAACACGTAACTTTAGGTTTTAGCGTCTACATTCTTCGTGCGGATATGCCCGCAATACACTTCTGTTGTTCGTTTTGCAATCATAATGCGTTATTTGTCAAATCTGTACAACATTTGCAATGATTTAGGTAGCAATGACACTTGTAACACCCGAGGAGGGAGGAGAGTGTCACTGACTTCCACTAGGCAACAAACACTACTAGAATGCGCGCGCTTTGCTATTGCAGATGTAAACTTTGATGGCGGTGTTCGCGTTACTTCTTGAATACAGTATGATTTAAAATCAATAATTAAACACACAATTTTAACAAAATATAAAATACTCACAGGCCTTTAGTTATATTGCAAAAGTCCATCCTTCTTTCCTTTTGTCCAGCAAAGTGATCAATTACACGCTCGTTGAAATCAGCGCTGGACAACAATTTCTTTCTGATTGAACACATGGCAAGGGCACTAGTCTATAAATAAACAAGGGACGACACAAAATAGGCCGAAGAAAAATACGACCAAAAAGAACAAGGTGCCTGAACACAGAATTGGGACAATTTTTCCCTATATTTCCCTTAAAAAAAACGAGCACTGTTGATTAATTCAAAATTGTCTTCTTGAATGTACACACAGCACTAAGAAACTTCTTAATCGGCAATTACGCACAATTAACTCCTCGAAAATGATGCCTGAACTCATTTCACTCCGTTCTTTCCGAGAGTCTTGCCGTTACTATAAGGACGACTCAAGGGAGATAGAAGTCGTGGTCCACTAATGCTGATTCAGCTGAGGGACGAATTTAAGGCCAGCAAAGGCATTCAAGTAAACAAAGGACGTCACGGACCATCTCCTTGAGTCTAAGATTCATATGTGGTAAACACACGAGACGCCAACGGGTCGCATTTGGAATAACCGTCTCTTCGAAATCATTGCCATGATATAATAGAAAATAAGTTCTAGATCGTAGAAGAAGACGACTCGACTGAGCCACAGATGGGAGCTGTAAGGATTTCCGCACTGATATGAACTCTTCGAGGCCACTTAAATCAGACCCAAGTGGGCATTTTCTGTCAGACAGCTACCGCTCTGCCGCTGAGGAATTAGGTGAACATGAACTAATACAACAAGGACGGCTAGAAAAATGATGAACCTACACACAAAAGGTGCATTGTACGCGGCACTTCATGACATTAATTGAATGACTCTATTTAAAGTCGCGCTTAACGATTTAAATCATATTTAATCCTTCACCCTATCACGCATGCAACTATTTCTTAAATTATAAATCAGTGGGGAATGTTAACTGATTTTTCCTAATACTGCAGGTCTTTTGATAAATTTATCTGAAAAATAGGTACCGCATTTATAATCATCGGGAAGATCTGAATACATTGTTAAGGCCTAAATATTATAATATTAGTTTCCCCAAGGTTCTTGAAATTCGTAATCATAACAGAACTGTGTCAAATACTCGAGAATAGTTTTCCTTCGTCAATACGGCCTTCAACTGGTTGGATTTTATGTGTTCCGGAATTCAAACACCAAAAAACGCAAGCATAATGGGATAATTTATTTACTGTAGCAATACCTACCAGTAATTAAAAATTAAAATCGTATAACTACACCCAGTACAGTGACCATTCTGATTCCGTAGGTCCCTTTTCTGTGGCAGCACCAAGTAGACGCCAGATTATACGCCCGCCGGCCTGCGCAGCGATGTCAACTCACTCGTCGCTCTGCGCATTTTCGGACGACGTCCCAAGACTTCCATAAGACACAACGTTAGACGCGTCATAGCACCAGCGGCCCCCACCACAACCACTCTCCATATAACTGCATGGGGATGGATTGGGACGTTCTGGCCAGCGCCCCACGGCTACAAATACGAACTTCTCGCGCTATTTCTTTTCGTGTTTTTCCAACACTTTCGATGTATGGGACTGAAAAAACGCTTTGATTAATCAGATGTATAATTATAAATTAATGGATATTTATTTTTTTTACTTTTTCAAATATTTGGGAGGGGCGGCGTCCGAGAGTCCTTATGGGCAAACCGCCACTGGTCCCAACAAGATCTTGTGACGTCAATAGGTTTTTGCGCGGGCGAAAGATTTTGTCGGAGAGATAAGAAGAAGCATTGAAATATTTAATTTTTGAAATTACTCTTTGAATTTAATTATTGAAGTCGGTGAGAGATAACCATCCTATTTTTCGTAATTTTTGGCCCAATGGCTTAATTACGATTAATTTATCTTTTATCGATAGTATGTTTCTATTATCTATTCTGGTAAACAATGAATGAAGTTTCTATTTAGGGTTATAATGAGCAATCTTTATGGTAAAACGTAATTTTCGTTTTTAATGTAAGGAATTTAACCGTGTATCCATTAAATTATGGTTGAATTTATCTTTTAACCTTTTCTAAATACATATATTCTAGTTAGTTGTGTCCATTTGAAAAATGTTTATTTTATCATATTTAAGATATCATATAAAAAATAAATTCAACCATCAAATTATGGTTGAATTTATCTTTTCACCTTTTCTTAATACACATATTTTAGTTAGTTGTGTCCATTTGAAAAATGTTGATTTTATCATATTTCCATGGAAGCATCCGCTACGCATGTCCTCTGATATGTGATATGGTCCGGAAATAGTGGCCAACAATCTCTCAGTGCTTCAAGGGTTGCTATGGATGGGCGAGAGCTGAGCCCAACCAAGATTAAGGCACGGGCGTGTGATTGTCACACATTCAAGGGTAGAGGGCCAATTTCCTTTCCCTCGGCCAACGAAGATTTTTAATGGAGGCGTCCAAAGGCTACTACTCCTGGGATTTGAACCAGGAACCCTTCGGTCAGTTCCCCAACGCAACCCAACAGGCAACCACTCCCCCTTTTATTATTATTATTAGTATTACACATTGCTGCAAGTAGGCTATTGCCTGGTGGCAGCATTAGATGTATACACATGAATAACAAATGCACATATGTAAGTTTAGATACAGAAAATATGCCAATGGTAAAAGATAATACATTAATTCTAATATCATACTACTGAGAGTTTAACATTTTACTTGGTCTAGCTCAAATAAAAAGTCAAAAGTTGTCGACGAGTAAGCTCTGTGTAATCGTATTTGGTCGAAAATGTCGAATACTATTTAACCAGGGTTTTTCGATTCATCGTGCCGCGCGTCGTCATAGGAGTTGCTGTTGTTGTGGCCGGCTTGTGCTGCCCTTGTCGTGAAATCAGTCCAGCGTCGCTCAGCCCACAGGCCCGTGAGGCGCAGCTACCTCACCGACCGGTCCACTCTTGGTTCCCCCTGGGGGCGCGGCCTTCCGACTGCGTGGCACCCTCCCCTCCAACCCCCTCCCCTTCAAACCCCCCCTCCCCTAGAGAGGCTGGACCATCACCTACCCTCCCACCCCACCGCAGAAAATCTTCTTCGTCTTCGTCCCGTTGAGCTAGCGAGCGCCTCTCGGTAGAAGAAAAAGGATGCCTTTCGGTTTCTAATCTCGGTGGTTCGCCGTTCGCCTTCAATTTCCCCGCAGCACATCTCATTCATAGCACCTGCGGCCGCGGCGTATTTCTCGGCCCATTATCCCATCGCATCCCACCCCACTGCCCGCACTCAATTTTCTCCTCTGGGTAGTAGCCTCAGCGGCCCACTCCTCCAACCCTTCCCTTCCACCTCTCATACCCTACTCCACCCCAGTGGCGCAGCGAGAGGGGGTTTTTGGGGGGTAAACCCCCCCCCCCCCCCCAGAGCTCAGAGAAAGATTTAAGTTGAATCCATTTTATTTATTTATTGAATCATTCAAAAACAGCCAAAACGGCCTTTACATTAAATAGACAACTTAAAATATGCAGCTTTGACAAATATAAACAATAAAAAGAATATTAAAGAAAAAAAATAGATTCAGAAGATGGCTTTTCGAAGCTGCATCTTGAATGATCTGTTAATTGGATTAGGATTACATATAGAATAGTGTTAGGATTAATCAAATATCCCTCAGAGAGCCGTAAAACCCACCATTTTAAACCATTGATCTTTAAAATTTTCTGGAAGAGGGCCCACGCAAATCCCGCTTACCCAGGTGGGTATGCAATACCCCACGCCCCTTAGTATTAGTTGCGCCTAAAACACCCCTTAGTCTTGATCCTTAGCAGTGCTCCTGCTCCACATAGCTTCGTCTCATTCCAACTAGTAAGCCCTCCCTGCTTAGATCCGCCCGTATGACTGCATTATTCTTATTACAATTTAAAATGCGATGAAGTGATTAGGTTAGGTTGGTCCCATTGCTTCGGCACTTCGTCGATAATTATGCGCGGAATTGACTCAGTGGAAAGCCAATACGACCTTAACCGATGCACACAAAAAATGTACGGCACACATTGCAGGACACCTCCTTGATGTACGTGTAGACGAAGACATGAAGTAGCATGATCATGGGACCGGAATCACTCTGTTTCCGTGTTACACTTTATTGTCTCCTCCGAAGCCCCCAGTTTATTCTGTCAGATGCAATGGACATTATTACCATAGTTTCTTATAGAAAATTCTACCTGTTCTGTTGGCGAATATGCCTCAAGCTGTGATGCATAACATGTTCTTCATGTGTTGTAGAGCACCTTTTAATTTGATTGTTAGTTTTCGACGGCTTTTCAATATGAGATTCGTTGACAGTTGGATTCGTAGCATCCTGGCCTTCACGCTCTCCGAACTCTTAATCTCTCCGATGTTTCGTCGCGCTACTTACCTAACGTCCTCAGGTCTGAGAGAAATGGCTTTAGACGAGTAATCGAACGAAACTTCGGCAGCAATGGAGATTTTAACCTGGAGTAAATCCCGTGAAAATTTTATCTTCCTCGATTGCAGCAATGCACCTGTTTGTTGTGGTGATGAGTCGTGGTCTCTTTGGCAATGTCGTCTCTCCAATCCTCCTAACGCTTCCCGCGTGAGCTCGATAATGCGAGAAAATCGCACAGCGAATAAATCGCTGATATGTGCGAAGAATGTGCACAAAAACCAATGTGAAAGTTTAGGTTTTGGGGTTGCGTTACCAGGAAATGAATACTTGGTGCTCTTTGGAGGTGATTCACCACATGCAATACTTAATATAGCTTACCTTCATTCCTCCTCGCCATGCCTAAATGATGAAAAACAACTTTGTATTCAATCATTTTGCCGGTTTATAAGTGTGATGGGAATCAGAAACTAATTAATACAACAATTAATTAATTGTTGGCGTTCCCAGAGGCGTAACCACAAAAAATATGTACCTTTTATTTTCTGTGTGCGTAACATTCCTTATTTCCGTAAGAATTTTGGGGAGGGAATCGTTTTGTACCTCCAAAAGGATTAACTGTGCGCTTCTTCGCAGTGCGATTTTTTCGCGACAACGTGGGCTTTTGAGGGTTACCTCCTCCAAATACCTCATCCTTTAATCTCTCGGAGATTCGGCGGCAAATAAACCATTCAATGCAAAAGGGAAACTCCGATGAATATATTCAAGTTGATATGAGTATCATTTCACCGCAGGGGTACCTGCATTATAAAGTCACCCTTCCCGTGTGGGGAGCGCTGCTTTGCCAAACGGTTCACGGGTATTGCAGCACATTATGTAGCTGCTTTTCTACATCTCCATCTACATAATACCCTGCGAGCCACCTCTAGGGTGTTTGACAGGGGGTGACAAATCACCAACATGCAGCAAGCAGGAGGACCGCCACATGCACACCACACAGTCATAGAAATATTACGCACACTAGAAAAATGTACATGCTTATTCATAAAAAATTGCTAATGGTTAGTAATTCCTAGAGAAAATACATGTAAGGTTAGAACTATGAAAAAACATGCAGTGAGTGATCCTAGCGAGCGATGCCATTAATCCTTTCAATTGAGACAACGTTGCTATCCTTAATAGTACGAGGGAAGAATGACATTTTAAATCTCTCTGTTTTGCAGTCTATTTCTTTTATTTTATTCTCATAATCGCATCTACTGTAGTACGATGGTAAACGAAGGATATGTGTCACGTCGTCTGAGAAAATATCTTATTCAAGTTTCCTAAGTAAGTTAAGCCTATACTTCGATCTACGCTCCTGTAAAGATTCCCATCCTAACTCGTGTAACATACTTGAAACGCTGCACTCTTTGTCGTAACAACTCATCACAAATCTGGCCGCCCTGCGCCGTACTCGATTGATTTCAGCTATTAGCCCTGCCTCGTAAGGGCTAGTAGTTGAAACTTGAAACTTTCTGACGCATGTTTTCATAAAATATGTTTGAGAGAGCCAAAAAGAAAAAGCGTTTTATGGAGGTGTTTTTTAATACCTTTCGGCTGGCGCGCCACAGTGGGCGAAATGCCCCAAAAGATGGTCAAAACTAAAAATCATTCCTATATGGCCTAAAAGATGACGTTTTATATGTTTTTGAGGTTGTTGAGTGCGATTCTGAAGTCATAATTTTAAAAAATCATGGTGAAAGATGAATTATGATATATAAATTAAAAGAAGTTCAGAATAAATAAGGCATAAACTATGAAATATAGGCAAACTAAGTAGTTTTAAGTTTACAAAAATATGAGTGAATAATGGAATAACATAGAGGAATAAAAAATTTATCTGGCATTATTTTATAAATAACAATGAAAGAGTAGTTAAATGCGTAGCAATTAAATTCATGATCCAAGCAAATGTTAATTATTGCACTGATCTCAACTTTGTAAGCAGTGAGTTCAGGTGGATCACTGCTTACAAAGTCGTCTGAAGAGTTGTCGGAATATACTTCGGGAGAGGTCGATGAGGATGAGCATGAAGCTTCAGACATTGTAACACTCGGTGGTATTATCAGAAGCAACGCCTCGCTGCTTAAGCATTGCAATTTCTTTTTCGGCAATGGCCTTGGGCTGTTTATTAAAGGATCTGAAAAAATCAACAGCCTGGAAAAAACATCTAGCATATTTTTTCGGCGTGAACATTTCCGTGCAAAAACTTCACGAAGCCTCTTAAAATATTTATTGCACGCCTCCTGGGCTTCTTCTGACATCCGTCCAATGGGCAATATGGAATTTCTATTAAATAATTCCTTTCAATGTACAAATAGTTTATGCACCGTCGTTGGCATGTTGAACCAGGGATATTAGCGCACGAATAAACGGGCAGTTTCAATTGGATACTCTTCAAGTATGTCGACATCTATTTGATGGCCGCAGGATATGACTTACAAAATGGTATGCATACGTTTAATCAAATTTAAGTCCAAGCCAGTAATGGACGCAGAAACGCTGCTATTTTCTAAGGAACGACGAGCTGTGTTTCCGTCATTGCTACTGCCAAAACTTTGCTTTGGCCTCTAAACAATGAGGCCTAGGTGAGACCTGAATCCCTCCTGAATAGATTTCTTCCTAATATCCATTGCTGCTTTTAAACCAGGTTCTCGGACTTGTCAACTTTTGATGTGCAGTCTGGAGGACAGATGTATGAAACATTCAAAGCATCGAAGCCTACTAAATACGTGCTAGTAGTATGGCATCCCCCGATCCGCCTCACGGTTGGAAGCATTAAACACAATAGAAAGATACAACGTGTCGTTTGTACAGCGAAGGAAGAAACATTGTAAATCACGGACGTGAGCCAATAACCAAGTTGAGAAAAGGGTGCATGGTGCACCCTCCACGTCCCAGCACACTATCAACCGACTCCTTCCCCGTAAACCAAACAGCCGATTCAACGCGCTGAAAACCAATTGGACTCTTCCCCCCAAACGTCTCCAAACCAAGCCCACATTCCTCATGAAACATATCAAACTACAAATTGTACTTTTCACCGGAAGATTATCGGAATCGTCGAAATATATAGATCGAAAGTATTGAAATTACAAGTGAAATTTAAAACGTCTTTCAATGGCCCGTTCAAAATTTGAATAGTTAATAACAAAACGTATAAACAATTTTTGAAACTTGAAAATAAATACTCTTAGTTCAATTTCATAACTAAACATATTCGCATAAAAATATTCATGTTTTCAACGGAAACATAATGAGCGTGTAGAGTACCGACTATGGAACCCAGCGCGTGGCCATGTGATTATCTTAATTAAATGGGTTAAACTTTGCGAGGGGCAGTTTGGGGCAGCAAATTTTTGTTTCGTAATAACAATTAAAGGTGTAAGATTGATTATATGCTTGTTAGTACGCAGAATACGACAGAATGCTAAACTTATGACTTCATTTTTAAATAATTTTTCGAATAATATTGTATTAATTTTAGTCAAAAAATAACTTTAATACTGCCAATTTATTAACCTATAGCAATTTAAAAAACATTTATTTAGATTGTACACACATTGCTTGGCTAAATACATTTTACAGAACGAAATTCGCCCAATTGCACCAGCAGTAGCGTTATTATGAACTGCAAGTACTCATTCTTGCGCTGGTCAGTGGCCGCTCTTACTCACGCGGACATCACTTTCACAGTGGTTTATCAACGCGTAAACATACTCACCAGCCTTTAAAATGGTATTTTCGGACGCTCCCATTCTTCCTTTAGCCAATACATAGTTTCAAAAATCTTATATACTAATTTCATATTTTCCTATTTTTGCCACGTTTTTGGGCATTTCGCTCACTCGCCATGGCGTATTGAAAAAATAATTTTTAGGTGGTGGAATATCGCGAAAAAATGCGGTTAAAAATATGCGATTTTGGCCATTTGGCTCCAAGCTCTGGCCCACCATAACACCCCTTTTTATTTACTATAGTATTCTACCAATTAAGGTGCCCTCCACAGGGACAGAATTGTATGTATACTGGCTTCAGGGCCTCCGAAAACTGCCGGAATGTGAGAATATAGATTATGAAAATGAGCTAGATTTGAGTTTTCCCCGCGTTGTATCTACGCACAAGTGTTGTTTCATTTGTGGATTTATTTAAATTTTTACTTTAATTTTAAAACATTACCCACTTTAATTTTGAAACATTAAGTCATCCGCTCGGCATGAACATAAACAAATGCATGAAATTCAACCAAAACATCGAAAATTTTGAGAGCTCACGCCCACACTTGATAATCATGCGAGACAAAAAGAAGATGACAAGTTTCCTATTTGAGGCTTTTAAGCGCAAGTGCAGAAATCATTTTAAACCTAAAATTGTGGCTCAGATTTATAAAATAATGTTTTATGAACAAATTAAATTGTCAGGGGTATTACCTGTGTCTGCCATGTTTTCTTAGTAAGGCTAGTCGGTAATAGAGCTCTTTAGCACGCCTTTAGCTGTACCAGCCGTACCTCGTCTCGTTTCGGTAGTAAAGTTCGCCCAAAGTCGAAAACGTGACGTCACTAATGGAAACAGGAGATATTTATTAGTGCACGCATGAAGTATGTCCCAAAGAGGATTGGAATTCGGCCTAACGACATCTTCATCTACATAATACCCTACGAGCCTCTAGGGTGTTTGGCAGGTGGCGCTCAATCACCAGCATGCAGCATGCAATTGGACTCCCACATGCACACCACACGGTCCAAAAAACGTCACGCATATGTACTAACAAATTATACCACCATATGCTGTTAGAAATAATAATAAAATTAAGAAACATTAATACATATAGTACATAGAAATATAGGACATATTGGTGTCCTATGCCATTTCCTGCAACACTCGTTTCCCTCGAAACTCATGCATAAAAGCTTTTAAACGTAAAGGCCTATTCGTCTACAAAATACATTGCGAGCCACCTCAAGGGTGTATGGCAGAGGGTGATCAATAACCAACATAATTAAACTTACTTAAACTGGCTTACACCAGCTTACAACAATTGTCATATGAATATGCGCGACCCGAACCGACGGTAAACTACGTATGGCGGGAAAAAAGGATGCATCAGGTCAACTCGAGTGACCTGGAAAAGGCGAGAGCGATCCCATTGGAACTGTCGTCCGAAGAGATGGACCTACACAGAGTCACGTCCGAAAATAGAATATATATCTTCGCTTTCCTCACTTAAAGAATCGGGTTGAAGGTGCGAGTGGTTGCACGGGGTATCGAAGTCCCGACCCTCCCCTTTTCAACCCCCATAGCCTCTCACCCACCATCAACTCAACCCCCTCCTCCTTTCAATGTTCCCGCCCCTCTCGAGTGGACCCTGCGGCGTTGCCGTCTCCGCATTCCTCCCCTCGCGGCGTTGCCACGTCTCTTCCGACCACACATGCTCGCATCGTCCTTCCCGGAGAGAGCCCCCGTTGTGTCCACGTGCGCTGGAAGAAATGCCTCCTTCCTTACCTCCATTCCTACGCCTTCCCGCCCACTGGACCCGAAATGACCGCCGCCTCCTCCTCCGCCTCAACACCGCTGCTTCTTCTCTTCTTCTAGGCCTCTTGCGCTCAGGGAACCCTTTCCCCAACCCCACCCCCAAACAGCCAGAGCTATATTCCTCCCCACCCGCCCTCATCGTATTTTACAGGACCACAGCATGTGAAAATCAGTGCTTTGCGCTCCCATTGATGGTCGGTGAGAAAGTAAAAATGTTGGAATTACCGAAACACTGTCACTAATTGCCCTTTTTCTAGGTAGGAAAGGTTGCTTCTGTGCTACACCGGGTAATCTCCTCCATGTCTGCCTAAAAGAATTTACGCTGGGAAAGCGTAAGGCCTTTTCTCATACCCTAGGTCTAAAAGAAACGATAAATAAAAGAAGATGTGTTGTCGAACGGATATGTAAAGGCCTTCGTTTTTCCCCCAAACAATTATGGACTTGAATAAATGGCAGGTGTGTCTCGATGCACGCATTCCCTTCTTTTTCATTTCTTTCCTCCTTTTCCTAGCGGCTTGTGTCCCAACACCCCCACGCGACATACTTACCTTTGAGGCCGCTTGCGGGGAAGTCTGATGATGTACTGTTAAAGATTATTTTTCTTTAACTTTTTATTCAGTTCTTTCGTTTTTGAATTGATAATGCTATTGATATTCTATAGATATGATAATCATATCGAGTATTCTTTATATTTAATGAATCGTCACATTACAAACGTTAAAAATATGGAAAGGTTGAGAGACACCCGGCGTCGACTCTAAGAGAAAGGTGCCAAGAGTACCATGGCTTATCGTCCCATCCGACGGACATGGTGTTGTACTTGAAGTGACGTAAATTCTCAGCCAATATGGGTTTTGAACCTACGGGTTGGGAAGCCAACTCTCAAGTCACCAGAACATACTGCTCCCCTTGTCATTTATAAACCTTCGAGATTCGGAATTAGGCCAAAGCGATATCATTTCTTGTAATATAGGTAAGTATCCTCCACATCTCACTACCTCTGGTATTCCCACCCCTCCATTAAATCCGTTTTACTAGACAACCCTCCCCTACGCATTGTGCTAATCTTTATTTTTCTACCATTCCCAATTATTATGCTTGTTCTTTCTTCTATTTTACTGATTGCGTGGCTGCTGAAGATATCCTAATTTTTAATGGGAAAAAAGGTAATAACACGTTCATACTACTGCGTAGAGTATTGTCTGTTCTCCGCACTGGTAGAAATGAGTTCGGGTAGCTCAATTGGTTGAGCATATACGGTTTGTGGGTCCAGGATTCAAGTCGCTCTTCGGGGCGGCGTATTAATGTCGCTGCCATCCAACCCGATGGTCGCGGGTTCGAATCCCGAGTGAATAGGGTGCGAATACCCACCCAGCATCCAGGGTGTTACTAATTGTGTTTGTACAAGCAAGTAAATTGAAGGAGAGAATTTCTCTCGTGATTTAAGACGACATTATTATCATTATTGATGTCGAAGATTTTAACGATAGAAAGGTTGGCATTGCGTTAAAATTAGTGGACGTTGATTTCAGGCAAATTGGCATAAAACCGGTGTTCCACACGTATTGCATCACTGCCAATCGGGGGTGAATCTGAGAAGTCTGTTTGCAATCGTTACACCTGGAAAATGAAACCGTAAATCCCTGAGGAGAGGGACTCGTGGTACGTGACGCTCGCGCGCTCGTTCTCAGCCCCTGCTGCAGCGGCTCTTCTCCGTGAATGACTTCCTCGCTTGCCTGAGGAAAGAGTTTTCGGGGTTGTGGTGAAGTGCGGTCCCAAGGGATGGGAACATGAAAAGGGACAACTTAGGTAGATGGGCCGCTCCCTCGTCCGGTCCTTCCCAACCTCCCTCTCTGCCTTTAAAAACTGGTGATTTTTCCCATAACATCGCCGGCTTCGGTGGCAGCGGGGGTAAAAACCTCGTCTTCCATCCAGAGGTTGTGGGTTCGAGTCCCGCACGAGTGGTTTCACAGCCACTCAAGGCATGGGTGTTTGTGTCTGTCCCAAAATTTTTGCGGTTCCTTTTTTTCAAGTGAAATATTCCTTCCTTCAACATCCCCGTTCTCCGGCTTGTTGAATAAACTAAAATTTCTGTCACTTTAATTTTTTATATTCTATTTTAGACTAATTATTTTTCCCAAAGCTTTAAGACAAATCACGTTAACAAATATTGCAACCTTAGTAGCTCGATTTTTTTCAGTTTTGTAGCAACGTACCAAAAACCACATTTTCATTAGTTGGAATTGAAACATTTGGAGTTGGAAAATTATCCTTATGAAACCCGTATGTGACAATAACTTACAATATACAAGAATAAAGTAAACTGATGGACAAAATAAAATAAATTTCTTTTTTATCCTTTCACAAAATATAAAAATAATATATAATAATATGTATCTGCATCTACATAATACCCTGCGAGCCACCTCTAGGGTGTTTGGCAGGGGGTGATACATCCTGGAGCATGCAATGTATTCAGAAACACATCAAAAAAGAATATTTTATGTTAACATGGGATAGCAACCAATCTTTAGCCTTTTTGCAAAAAGTATTTATACTCTTTGACTCTTTAATCGAACATGGTAATGTATTAAAAATCTTAGGTCCCAAATAAAGAAACGATCTTTTAATTATGGAAAGATTAGGATTAAGAACTAAAAAATTAACATTCCTACGTAAGTTATAACCATGCTCGGTTCCAAAAATTTTCGAGGATTGAGTTTTCTTAAACATATAGGCACTGTGCCTGTAATGTCATGAATTTGGCTGATGCCATGAATCATCCATCATCCATGAATAATGGGTTATTAGCACCTCGATAACTTTTTCTTTTTAATAATTCGGAGGTTTTCCTTGGATTTGAACCGAATAAACCAAGTCAGTTGCACAACGGGAACGGGTTAGAGTAACTTTATCTGCAAGAAGCTTAATAACTACCTATTCAAACATTGAAAGTGGATTCAAAACAGAGAAATGAAGAACATGACTTTGTTAAAAAGTGAATATTTTAACTGTGGCATTGGCGTTACGGAAACAATGCTAATGGCACCTTTGGTCATTTGTTATCGATTTTTTTTCAAATCTCTAGTCTTTTTGGCATATTAATTACTGCCTTCTTGGAATGGCCTCCCTTCCGGAAAGTGAATTCCGAGTGTGTTGGAATTTCTAGGCAGAGCGCGTTCACAATGGGACCATCTCTGGAGAGCTCCCGCTTGAGACTCTTCACCTTCTCAGAACCCTCTCTGCTTCTACCCATCCATTCTCCCGTCTTCTGCATGCCTACGTTCATTTTCTCCATCCTCACCCCTATCATCTGCTATCGTCAGTCTCAACCCAGATACATCCTGTGGTTAAAAATTTTCGCCCTCACCTCTGGTTATCAAGGTTTTTAAAATTTGCTTGCGTTTATAACATTTGACTTATGAATGTTACATTATTGCCTTTTCGCTCGATTGTGTTTCTGCATCACCATTTGTGGAAGTTATTTATATTCATTCTAAAGTTTAAGTTAAGCGGAAAAGTACGGAGGAAAGATCTCCGACAGATTCTATGGATGTGGAATCTTCCTCATGGAATCTACAAAGAATCTTATTCTTGATGGAACAGTTTCATCCCATTTCATCAAAAAGGTTCAACACTTGGTTTCGATTCGCAAAAATAAACGTCTTTATAAATGATGGAGTATGATGGGCATCGGAGCTGCTTTTATAGCATTTCACTATGTAAACAAATGAAGAGAAAACAGGCAAATTCTCGGCAGCGTCCGGGTTGCCATCTCTCCTCCGTCGGGATGCCATTCGCTGGCCCTCCCATTCTAGGCCGAGAGAGTTCAACGCCGGAACTCCGTCCACCCTTAGTATATTGTGTTACGGATTAATTGTCTCGCGGCGACGCCGCCAGAGGGGAGCATCTGACCGAATGATAAATGGTCGCTTTGGCGGGCAAAAACGCAGCATCCGCTTCGACTAATCGAAATCTTTCATTATGTACCGAGATCCTCTGTTGAGTGGTTTCACCTTTGCTTCTAGATCCCGCTCTTCAAGTCCTGTTGTTCCGACGCCATAGCAATGGCATGAGGCGTTTATTTCTTCATATCCCGTAGACTTCTTCTCTTTGCCTTTCGTGCCGCCTCGAAACTCGTTTAAGTGAGTAACAAATAAGTGATCCAGCATTTGCATCCCTTATGATTAGTGATGCGTGAAAATCGCGAATGCGATAAATGTGATATAGATGCGATGTGCGCAAATAAATGCGACATAAATGCGATGATTGGACTCTTATGATATCTCTACGCAAATTCGCCTTTTCGACGGCAAAATTCGTACTTATTGTTCCGAGCGCAGTTTAAATGCTCCGCCGACACTCACCGCTTAAAGCATGTGAGCGACTGGCCAGATGCTTGTTGGCTGGGACTCTACGTAGCCGCGAACTACAAGTGGGCGCGGGCAAGCTACACCTCCGCCACTATATGTCTTATTCCTTAATTTGTTATTGTTCTACAACATAATTATTTAAAACATTCTGTATTTTGCCACATAACTGTGTGTCACTATATTTTTGCGTCATCTACCACTTTATGAAAATGAAAAAATAGACGCTACAAAATGCGATAAACTGTTATTGAAAGTGCGATAAAATAAAACTGAAAGTGCGATTTTCACGTATCTCTACTTATGACGCATTCGGTTGCTTTCTTGGACGGCCCCGCGGACCATCCACTGCGGATCTGTACCCTCAACGTTTATCTAAATCTATAATAAACGTTCAACACATGATGAGAAAATCCTAGCATGAAAAAAGATCGGATGCTTTCCCGGCGTGTGCTGGTAGTGAAGGCCGTTCGGGTGCTCAATCGGGTAGTCTCCTTCATGGCTGCCGACGTTTCGGGGTACGAGTCGTACTCCATTCTCAGGGCTGAATGATGATGAGTACGGGTCTGAATGCGGATGAGTTCTTAGGGCTGATTCAGCCCTGAGGTTGGAGTACCACTCGTACCCCGAAACGTCGGCAGCCATGAAGGAGATTACCCGGTGGAACACCCGAACAGCCTTTACTACCATAATCCTAGCATGTTTGCGTCAGTGTAAAAATTTAAAATGTCTCCTATTACGGATGAGAACCCATTGAGGACTTTACCCTGAGAAACGAAGTTTTTGCCATTTTCATCTAACTCTCAATAATTCCATTTTGATTGCACCTCAACGATAGACGGCCACACAAAAATATGATTCCCGTGTTATATTTTCTGGATATCATCATTATTAGCCAACAATCCTAACAGTGGTTTGACGCAGCTCTCCACATCTGGATATATCATGTGAAAATGCATATTTTTTTCAATTCGTGCTGGAATAATACTGGTTTATGCTTGAATGTCTTGTTGAAGTTGTTTCGGGTTTCCCACCGGATGAGGCTCTCTATCTCTGCCTCATCCGTTAGGAAACCCGAAACAACTTCAACATCAGGCAGAGATGGAGAGCCTCATCCGGTGGGAAACCCGAAACAACTTCAACATCATGATGCGCCGGTAAAGCCTCAGATCTTCCTTGAATGTCTTTGTGAAAAAAACTGATATGAATTTTATTGAGACTTGTATATCAGGATGAGAATAACATTTAAGCGTTTTACCAGACTGCTGGTGTATTTTCGAGAAATGACTGCTGTAATTGAAGGCAAAACACGTTATTTGAATGGAGACGGCGCTTTTGTCGGCTTAAATAGTACGAAGAATCTGCGTTTCCGAAACGATCCGTGAAAAGCTACTCAAACCGTTCGAATATTAATTATAATAATAATAATTATTTATTTGCACTTATCACATAAATCAGACCCTATCATGCACCCGCATGTTAGCTCCTGGATTATTGTTGGTTAGTGATGCTGAGCTCAACTCTGTTTATGGCCGCATTGAGGCATGGATCGATGGCAAATTTACCCCGAGCGTCTTTAATTCATTCACCCAATGAAGAGAGGATTTCAGCGTTACATGTCGCCGACGCGACTTGACTCAGTTGTTCGTTCGAACCGACCTTTATTTATTTATCGCTTTTCTAGCTTCGTGCGGTGACGTGCCTATCGATCGCCTCGTTTGAAGTCATTGCTTCAGCGTGAACATAGTCTCAGACTTTATCGATGTCTCTTCGAGCTTGAAATCTTTGACCTGTTGTGATCATCCTCGCGTCCTTCACGAACGCAATACCAAAGTATTTACAGTCGCTTCATCGCATGTAATTTTCCCTATATCGACTAGCAGGGCGATGAGCCCTGTGGTAGTAAACTACGACTTTTATCGATTGTACATTTCGGCTATTTCAAGTCAAAATTTTTTGACCTTTCGAAACTTAGATTATTGCTGCTTTAGGTTCTTTTGTCACAGCATAGTTACCCTCGTTTAATTTTGAAGATCGTTTAATTGAAACATATGCCTCAAATATTTGCGCATAAATTATGGCATTTCATTTTCCTACTCCTGTATCATATTAATAATTAATTAACACGTTAAATCAAAGCATATTTCTGTGGTTATAATCGCTCGCCGCATGGATAACCGCTAATCTACTCCACAAAAACGTTCCAATCGTCGCAACCACTCGTAAAGGAGTTGAACACAATTTCAGTCCTAGTCTTCCTCAGGCGTTTTTGGTAATAAGTTGGTTTTGTACTCTTAAGTCCGAATAGAATGCCCAATTGTACGAACTAATTTATATGTCCGAAGCTTTTGTGCATTCCCTTACTTGTAATGTATGTAGATCGGATTCAAAATGCTGTTGTAGTGGACTGAATGGTGAGAAGTGAGTCCTTGCACACGCCCTTGAGAAGTGCCCTCCCCATTTCAAAGCCTACACAGGCTGATCATGTCGATGCATTTCGTTCGTTCCCTTGCGATTCATGTAAGAGATGTCCCATCTGTTACAAATCGGTCGACCATTAATTTCTTCGATTCTGTTCGGCTCGGGAATACATTTGGTTTGGGATCACGCCAAGAGTGAGGTGGAAGCGGGTAGGTAGGTGTCTAATTCCGAGGATCGACAAATATTTCCGGTCTGTGTGGATGGCGCCTGGAGCGAAAGTGCGGAGTAGTGGTATGGGAGGCTTGGATGTGTTCTGTGGAATGACGTGATGCCCCCCCCTCCTCAAGCGCCTTGCGATGTCCAAAGCAGCGCCAGGAAGGGGAAATACTCTCCATCGATCGAGGTCGCACCAGAGCTACACGCCGTGATTCACCCCGCTTCCGAATTCCGGCCGTTCTTGGAACACTAGCATTACCCCGCATCTTTTATCATATTCATTCATAGTGCAGTGAAACCTTTCATTTACGGACGCCAACGGTCCTCAACAATGTGTCCGTAATTGAGAGGTGTCCGTAAATCGGAGGTGATCAAAAGATAACCTCATTCTTACTCTTCATCGTACCGGGTGCGGCAGTGTAACTTCCTTTTTTTCGAAACTTAATAAAACCCATTGCATGAATCAGAAATATTTTATTTGTTTGGAATAATGTAGGCATATACCTAAAGTTCTGTTTTACACAGTTTTGACGATCATATCAGGTAGGTGCCGTCCCCACTCTCCAGACAATGAGTACATACCGATTTCTGGCGTTTATCATGACTCCTGCCAGGATAGTAGGGGTTGTGTTGGACATTTCCTACTGATTGTTCGTCTCCAAAAGTTGTTGGGTCCGTGGAAGGTTCAAATAAATACGGGTTTATGAGATGTCCCATTGAAAAAAATCACAAGGAGCCAAATCGAACAAATGTTTCCCATTCCAACCAAAATTGTCGGTAAAAAAAACCGCTCGAAAAATAGGCCTCATACGCATACTCCCTCACTGTTCAAACGTTTAATGAACACATAACTTGGCGGAAAAAACTTTATAGTTACGCCTCTCGAATGGAACCACTAGGAATCCGCTTCGATACCAACGGACTGAATGGCGCGCATTTTAAAGAAGGAAGTTATGCTGCCGTACCCTGTATTATGTAGATATGTGTAGGAATGCAAGCCAGCCGACTTAAATTCTTTTATTTAAAAGGAAACTCTCGAGTTTTGAGAGATCGGTCAGAAAACCCATGGCGATGGTGTCCGAAAAAGAGTAAAATTGTGCCAAAAAAGTGTGCGTAAGTGGGAGAGTGCGCATACTAGACGTTCAATCCTTATGGAAATTCATATCCTTCTGCCGCGGAATTCAACACTGTTCGTGAGTCAGTGGTGCCCGTGAACAGAGGTTTCACTGTATTTCAATCCGGACGTTGGTATACTGGATTCTACAGGGATGCATTGTATTCATAGGACGAATCATTGCATGCTTGTCTTTTTCACTTCTATATTTCTTTAAGCATTATTTGGCCTCCAATTTTTTGCTGTAAGCGCTTTGTATTGGTCTAACCTTGCATGGATGTACTATTCTCATCACCAACCGATGAGAAGCTAAGTCTTTCCAGAGAGTGTATTTGTGTCGCGGTTTCGGGTTGTCTGAAGCGAAGTAGCTCTAGGGTGTTGTGCATAGTCAGTAATAATATGCAATGATAAAAATAACGCATACAAGTTCCTGCAGGTGGTGTGAGGTGTCATCAAGCGAGCATTGCCTCAATGTAACCCGCGACCACGTCAGTAATACTTTAAAATAGGAGCCAAGATTTGTTAATTGTGTGACTAATTAATAGCGTATATCCTGCTCAATTGTTGCAGATTGTTTTCCGAGTTCATATTAAAACGAGAGTTTCGTCGGTGTTGCAGAATGCGTCTGCATGCTTAGACCACCGTACGACTTCGACGAAACTTTCTCTTTAAGGTGAATCGACGCGGAGGAAATCCCGGAAACCAAGCTGCAGCATTTGAGTATGAGTAACGGCTTCAATTTTAAGTCTCACCGTCAACGAATTACTATCATAGTAGACCATGCATTGAAGAGTACCTCTCATTTGCAAAATGCAGCCTTATGCCTCTAAATAACACCCCAGGAGCCACCGGTATGATGTTTGGCAGGAGGTGACTAATGGCCAGCACGCAATAGGTACCACAATAGCGCCCTGTGTTTTTATAAAACATATTATAATAAAAATAACACACAAAAATAGTATTCATGCACATTGTGTGAGCATCTAAAGATCATGCACAGCTCCTTGCAGCACAAGGGTATGGCACAAGGACGTTTGTTTGAATGCTAAAATTTGCGAACAGTTAATGATTAAAATAAGTACATCCATGTTAAGTTAGAATCATTACTAGCTCAACAAGTAAATAATATAAGTTCTCCATTTATCGCTTTCCCAATCTATTTCTTTCAGTCGCCTGATTCTTCCAGTGTCCTTCTTTACCTGCACCTATTACTTGTCTCATGGTCTTCTTAGAAGGACATCACCTTCAATTTTCCTTCAATTTCATTTCTCAAATATTTACTGAGGTCTTATGGCATGCTCTAAACACTCTTTTCCGATCATTGATGCTGTGTTTCCCGACTGAAAATTTTATTTACATCAAAAGAAATCCTCGCAAAGAATATGAAGTGTCACAAATTTTATTAAATGTGAAAATATAAAATAAGTAAATCATTTGTCAGCTTATGTCATCCCCCTCAAGATTGAAGAAATTTAGCATTCAAATGTTGACCCCACCAGTGTTTTTATTTCTATGATGAAGATATCGTTTTTCGAAAATAAGCTAACTGAGATAAGGCAAATTAAAATATTTATTCAAATGGAAAATAAGTGTTTTACATGGAATTCAAAGTAAAAAAAGAAACGAATATTAATCTTTTGCCGTCAAATAATGAAAAATAGTTTTTATCAGTTCCAGATTATTTTCATTCGATCTACATTGAACGAAAGACAGCCTTTGAACGAAATAACGGAAGACAACGAAAACCTTTGAACTAAAGACAATCCTTATGGAAATAATTTTTTCGCTATGATGTTAAATTATTTTGGGCAGAAAATTCAGTATCTCCATGGAATACTTGCCTTCAATGTATAAGTTTCTGAGAGTGATTTCTTTTCTTATGCACTTGGATAATCCATTGTCAATTAATATTGAGGTATTTATTACGGGAGTAATTTCCGGCCGACTTTTTTTCGTACGATTCCATACTCATTGAAGTTAAATATATTGGCCTCTTCATAATTTACGCTCACGGTATTTCGACCTTATTGATGAATAATACAGTTGGAGGAACTACGATAAAGTAAAACGAACTTGTATTTTAGTCATTAGGCTTTCAGTTTCCCGTTCTCTGCATGACTCGGACGGAACTTTTTCTCCTTGCTCATTACCTCACTAAAACTCTCATCCGCTTATCCTAAATGGCTCCGCCGTGCATAATTGTATTTATGGAGGTTGGCCGCCAGTCGGCTCTTTCCTCACTTCCGGGTTCGACTCCAGTTCTCGAGTTTCATGACCTTAATTTTTTTCGTCGTGTGCTCAAGACCATTGGGGTTCATTTCGGTTCAGAGACCTGTGAGCATTCTTGCTTGCTCCGCGACAAATCCGCATTGCATTCCCGGCATCTTTTCTCCTGCTGTATGTAAATCAGTCTTTCTCAGCTTCCTCTGTCGAGATGAACTCGAGGAGATGACCGTGCATTAACCAGTGGAACGTACCTTTACAATACAATACATTTATTTAAGTTCTAGGGCATGAAGTTCCTTGGAACTTTACCTGCTATCGTTAACAAAATATCAATGCATTTTAAATGAATACTTACACAAAATACTGTAAAGGCACACTATAAAATTCGGAGATTTAAAGAACGATACATAGATAGATATGAGGGCAGTTTTTTTCACACTCCGATGTCTCACGAAAAGAAGACAAAGTGATTCATGAAAAATTATTTCATTGCTAAATATTTGAGCATACTGATGTTGACCTTTCGACATAATCGCCTCGTGCGTCGTTCCTGTGGACTGGCTATGCAATACCTTCTTCAGAGAACGTTGTCGCCAATTACTTCCAATTAATTTCATCGTGACTCTTATTGTCCGTTTGAAAAAGCTTTCCTCCTCTCCACATTCTCTTAGAAAAGATGGAGTCGCCCGGGGCGAGTCGGGATTGCTTGGCGATGATCGAATGACACATCGAATTGCTCGAGGAGCAGTTGGGCTACTTATGCGCTGAAAGGACGGGGGTTGTCATAGATCAGTACTCCTTCAACCTTTTCAATGTTTTTTTTTGTTTTTACATAATGAACCTATCATGCCTTTGCATAGTCACTCTCAGGTGTACACAATTTGCGGAAATTACGCAATAAAAGCTCGCGGTTATCAATGATGTGAAAGAGAAGAAATCTGTTGCTATGAAAAGGTTAGCGGATAGTAGAGAGGAATTGAGAAATGCGTCCAACCAATTCTAGGATTGTTGACTCATAATGATGACTAAAAAAATCATTTGCTTTAACCGGAATTGATGTTTTACCCTGAATTTGAAAATTTTTCTTCCGTGGAATTTTCACACACTGCGTTCTCGGCCTTCTTCCAAATAAGCCCAGGTTCGAGAGGAAAACGCAAGCAAAGACTCGGCATAGAGTTCCAAGTAACCTGTTTTGAAACTCTTATCTTTTCATTGGGAAAATTAAGTAGTAAATGGGCTGGAATAAATTCACATTAAAAAATTAAGTACCTAATCCGGGATATATTTCCTAATGGACGCGCATGGCAGATATTCATCTTTGCAGCATCAAAATATTTCCATGACCCAAAATTTATAAAAGGAAAGTATGAGCAGATAACCGAAATGAATTTTTAAAGCAGCCAAATTGCTACATCGGTCGTTATAATTTTAAGTAATCGAAGCCGATAATTTAAAAATACCACATGCCCTTCCGAAATTTTTTTTTTTTTTAAATAGAACTCCTTTCTTTGCACAAAACCAAAGCAATAGCCGAAGCTATCACTTCAACTCCTCCTCATGAATAGATAATTCACCCTATTTAATTTTCCATCATACAAATAAAGCGAAGTAATCTATTTCTGCTAAATAAGGAACAAAAGTATGCACCAAATTGATCCAGTGCAATACGGATTAGCATGCATAAAACCTGCCATTGGATCTGCAGGTCAATTTCGATTTTTTCATCTATAAGGACTTCAGATAGCATTAGCAAGCTCCAAGCAAAAGATTAGAAAACAAGTTCATCCCAGTGACCTGCGATGTGGACTTGTACTGCATTGCTAATCATAGTTACAATTGCTTAATGTTTGAGGCAATTACTATGCAGAGTTCCATTTTAAGTTAGGAAAATAAAAAAAAATTGCTTCCTATAATTTAACTTCAATCTTCAACTAGTTTCGATGCATTATCATCTTCATGACTAGTTCTTGTCTTAAAGACAATATACAGTGTACCGAGAGTTACCGTAGCGCAACTAGGAATATGCTTTGGCAGGGATGAGATGGCCTGGGGAGCCCCCCCTCCCTGCCAGGAAACAGGATCCGGGAGGGAGACCACCCGGCAGGAAGCCCGAATAGCTTTTTTTGGTCATCCTTGATGTTTATTTAACACTGCACCCGTGCGCATGACTGCGCACAAAGTCACTTACTTCGTGCTGTGCTTAGCATCCGCTAAATGAATTAGTAGCTAGAGAAATAGACATAGATGGAAGGAAGTTAAAATATGCGCTACCGACCTCAGTGTCAATTTCGTAACTCGAAATATAGCCAAAATCGAAACAGCTTATCCTCCCCCCTGTCGAACTCGTATCCTAGGATGATTCTCGGACTGGGTGAAATGGACTGAAGAGGGATTGATTCACTGGAGGTTGATATAAGATAGGTTGGTTGCAGAGATATTGATTCACCAGAGATTGATTCAAGAGGGGTTGATTGAAGTCGGGTTGATTGAAGAGGCGTTGACAGAAGAGAGGTCGGTCGAAGGGAGATTGATTCATCAGAGATTTATTGCAGAGGGGTTGATTGAAGAAAGTTTAGTTGCACAGAGGTTGACTCACTTGAGTTTGATTGAACACAGGTTGATTTAGGAGAGGTTGATTGAGGGAAGGGGAAAGAGGAGGGCCCAGTATTCAGTAGAACATCAATCGGAGATGGAGGTCGTATATTTGTGTTGGGTGGTGGTGGTGGCGGGTAGGTGACAGTAAACGGGTAGCTCGGTGTTCTCTGCTCGCCAAATTTTTCTTCGAAGTAATCTTTTCCAAAATCATCATCTTCCTTCTCCTCCTCCTTTTTCCTCCCAAAGCAGCAGCCTATAAGAGCGAAGAAGATTATCGATATATACAATTATATATGGGCAACACTTCCATTTTCCCACTGGCGCTTGACTTACTTTTTCGATATGAATTCTGCTCCCACATAGGAAATAATTTTATAATATTCACCGGTTTCTATGATTATTTTCGGGAAGTATTGTTTTGGCTGCACAAAATAGACTGCAAGTACATTTATTGGTGTTTGATCTCAATGTCACTCCTGAAAATATTTGTCCTACGTCATCATTGACGACTTTATATTGCAATTTTTTTATCCATTATTATTTCCATAAACATCATGGAAAGGTACTTTGTGTAATTAAATAAAATAACTTTGTTTTATTCCACACTTTATTTTAAATAACACGACCCGGGTTTCAGCATCTAATGCTATCATCAGGTGATACCTGAAATGCTGAAACCCGGGTGGTGCTATTTAAAATAAAGTGTGGGATAAAACAAAGTTATTTTATTTTATTCTATATTGAAGCAATTCCACTATGTAACGCCTGAGACCGTGTCTTATACCGAAAGGTAGTTTACTGAGTGGCACAAAATTTGAATATGAATACCCTTATTTTAATTAGAAATAGTCTTTATTTTTTGCGAACGTTTCTTACTGCTAGCGGTGGAAAGGTAATGGAATTTATTGTCCATTATATGCACGATCCCATGTTTGATTAATATTTTTGCCATAAAATTTTCCAAGATATTCTAGTGTAACAATATGGTTTTGTTTACTTTGAGATAAGAAAATTTTACTTACAGACGCCGTCCATTGTATCCTATTCCTTGGAACAATAGCGAGATATATTATTATTTTTCTTCGCTCCTTAATAAGATCACCTTATTGTTGTATTTTCTCTCCACCTTTCTCTCCACCTTTATCTCTTGCACGTTCTAAAATGCGAGAATATTACAAACTTTTCAGCTCAATAGCATCAAACTCTTTCGGCAGCGTTTTTCACCATAAGGCAAAGTGTCGCTTAGACAACAGCATTGTTGTCTTTGTGGCGGTGACGAGGAGACAGCATGTAAGTATTTTATGCATTGTTGAAATAGGTCAAATCATTTCTATTTTCACTGTGTTTCGGCATGCAACTTTATTTTTTATATTTTTAGACATAAAAGATAATTTTGCATCATATAAGCATTAATTGTATGATAAATTTTTATTATAATTAATCTAGGCGATGGCGATGAAACGGATATTTGTTGCCTAATTTCGATTACAAAGCTTTTTAAATATTTTTAATATTACATTAATTTTTTTCGCGTAAGTTATGCTCATTTGTGATTCATATCTCTTTCCTATTATTTTAATATTATTTGCTAATAACTGCTCGAAATTTATATGAATATGCTGACCGTGTTCGGGCGAATAAATTTGATATGGAATGTTACGGTGTTCAATTCCCATACATGTTATTTTATTTTCTCGAATTTACAATAAACCTCCTAGTATTCAGTAGCAATGATAAATTACAAGTACTTAAAATTAAAATAAATGCGCATACAGCAAGATCGCATTAAATATATTAGAGCGAAAAACTAATGCGTAAGTAGTGCAAGCATGTGGTAACCCCTAATGTAGGCTCGTTAAACGTTAAAGATGCTTAATGGGTGATGTAGAGAGACTCTCGACTTGCTCAGAGAGCAATAGCTGAGAGAAACGGATCCATATATATCTTCATGCAGAATCAAATAGGGAATACTGGCATTAGCAAATGAGTGTTTGACAGGGTGTGATCTTGGGATGGTCATACGGAATATGGAATTCGACGTTGTGGATCCACTGGAGGATTTACGATTTAAGTAAAGCAATTCTTGGCCTTCTACATGACATTTCCAGGTGCTGGTACGGAAGTGTAAATGTGTAATTCAATTTTTAGGTTATACTACGAAAGTCTAGAATAGTTATTATAGGATAAGATATGACCAAACCAATGGACGTATTGGTGCGAAGGGTTCCGCGGTGCGCGTGTAATGTAGGCTGCATTTGCCGGGTTTCACCGCGTCGTGGTTGTGTTGGGAATGGACGTATTGCGGGATTGGGGAACTCAGTACCTAACAGCTTTCGCAAAGTGACTGAGATTGAGAGAAGCTCCGTATTATAGCTTAAGTACATAAAACCGGAAGTTTTTGAAAATTTCAATCCGGTATTACCGTGAAATAAGCATTAGAACCGGTGAATATTTTAAAATTAATTCCACCGTGGATTCATTATAATTTTGATAATCGAAAAATATAATAGAAAACGTAAGCGCTGGTGAAAAAATGGAAGTGTTAAATATGTATTGATAATTGTCTTCGCTCTTACAGGTTGCTCCTTTGGGAGGAAGAAGGAGGAGAGAAATGGTGTATCTAGAGAAGACTGTTTCGAAAAAATATTTGGCATACGAAGAGCTCCAAGCTGTCCTGTTATTGACATCTATACTCCACCACCACCACCCAACACACAAATACCACCTCCATCGCCGATAGATGTTCTTCTGAGTATTGCCCCTTCCTATTTACCCTTCCCTTCCTCACCCTTCCCCACTTTACCCACCCCTACCCTATCCGCCTTTACCACACCCACCCCTCTCCGACCAACATCTAGCCAACCAAGTCCTCGCCAAGGAACGCCTCATCAATCAACCTATCTTCATTTAACCACTCGCGAATCCAACCCACCCATCCCGAGAACCATACATGTTCGAAATGGGAGAGGAGAGGATCTCATGATATTGTATTTATTTCGAATCATGGACGTACTCAGCGGGGGTGCATAGGGGTGCCATTCCCCCCTCTAGGAGCGAAAATAATTTAGTTCAAAACAAAATTTATGAACAAATTTTCCTTTTGAAGAAAAATGATATTAGTATAAGACGTGGAACTAAGATTAAAATCATTATTTTTCATGCGAATAATTATAAAAACTAATAAATTGCTGCCATAATTTCCTTAGAATTTTGGTTTCATTAACCTTTTCCGTGTAAAAAAGTTACAACTTGAACGGCCGCGGCTAGTTTTGCCCCTCCCTCCCCTAGTTTTGATTCTGGGTACTCCCACGTTTCGAATAACAAAATTGACACTGAGGATGGTAACGCATATTTTAACTTCCTTCTCAATTTTATCATTTATGTTTATCTCTCAAGCTAATTCATTATGTGGATTTCTAAGCACTGCATGAAGCAAGTGACTCTGTGCGCAGTCATGCGCACGGGTGTCAAGTTAAATACATCAAGGATGAAGTTGGATGAAAAAACAATTTAATGGCTGGGATTTGAACCCGGATCTCCCAATTTCCGGTCAGGATTCAACCGGTACGCGATTCATTTAGCCATTTTCTTGGGTCGAACAAAGGGATGGGTTATACCAAAAATGGAGTTGACGTCACAAGTCCACTATTTGTCACCTGTGGCGTAGGTCGTGCTTACTAAATTACTGACAGAGTGAAGTACCTGAACTAAGCCATATATGTTTTACTATATATGGTGTTTATATAAATATTTCTTCATCTATGCTGTATTAAGTGGAAGCAAATTATAATTTTCAGTAATTATTGGAAAAATTCCTCAAAAAAAATGCATGGAATTTGGAAAATTGTACCTGAAGTTGCTCCCGTGATTAATAGTGCCCCAACGATTTGTTTAAGTGATGATTATAAAATGGCAGGCTACGGTACTATTGTTGACCAGTGATGATGATCTATTTTATGTTACGTACGGGACAAAGAAACAGTCTATTTTTAGTCACTCATTTTTACCATTATATTATTTCAAAATTAATATAAATTTTTGATAGAAACTCTTATATGGTACTATATTTTGACATTATAATTACCAAGACAAATAAAAATAGCATTTACTCAAGCATTGATATGGCAACACAGCCTATGAAAATCGTAATTTTTGAACAGCTGATGAAGAGTCGACTTTGAACCTAAGTTACCTAAATATTTAAGCATATTTGACTGAAATAATTAGTAATACTCATAATATAGCCTTATGAGAAGATAATCATGATATAATAAGTTAAATAGTAAAAAAAAATTATTTCCAAAAGTTATCTATTTTAATGGAATGGCCCGATCGGATTTATTTATTTCCAATTTCCCCGTAAATAGCGCATGGAGGCTTTTACAACGGAGGATTAACAAAACATGTCACACACATCCCTGCCCTGGAGAGGGATCACGTACTCAGGCCTACGGCTTGGCAGGCGAGGACTTTACCACCATGGCTGGCAATTTAAATTTTTATTTTTATTTCTTCAGCAAAAAAATAAATCTTGTTGAACACGCACCTCATATTTATCATACGCGCCATGCGGAAATTCAGGGGAAAATTTTTAAAAATTGATCATAAGCAACTTTTATTAGTGTTTAAATGTACATTTTGATTTCAATCACAGGGGCAGGTAACATAATTGCACATTATATAATGGTAATAATCACAACTCAAGCCCACATACTGACATTCACTTGGAAAAAGCCGGAGTGAAACAACTTCTACTGTAATCCTTGTGTAGGCTTTCGCGGTGTGGTGAGGATTCAGCGTGGAGGTTTTCGGGGTTACAATCGCGTAGATTCTGTAGATTGATTTGTGATTTGATTTGTCAGCAGAGATGAATCTATTCGGTAGTAGCCCCGAAAACCTCCACGCTGAACTTCTACTGTTTTGCTCAATTTTAACTACTTGGAAAAAAAGGATCCTTGTCCAGAAAATCGAAAGAGTCTGCGAACGGTAGAAATACCGAGGGAAGATGACGACAACTTCAATACACAAAATTGATTTGAGAGGCTGATACTTTGTGCAACTCCATTATTAAGGAGAAAGAATACTTTTTAACTACAGCAAGAATATAAAATCTTATATTTTTCGTGGAATTAGAAAGTATTACTTTTCCTTTTTAGCTGCGAAAGTTAAGAGAATTGCCGTCCAAGCCTGAGCGGACGAGGCATTGCGAGGGCCAACGTAGTAAAGTGAATCTTCCTAGCAATTGCTAAAAATTTTAATCATTGCTGCAATGCTATGCAGCAAAATATTTTTATTATTACTGCTGTTTCTTGTTGTTATATATATTTGTATCATTTGGAGGAGGAAGACGTGAAATGGGAGCAAGAAAATTTAAAATATACGTGAAAATTTGCGAAAAAATGCCAAAATTTATAATTTTTGATGCGTTTTTACACAATTTACGGAGACTTATTCCCCCAAATCTCCCTCCTTACCATAGATATTAATTTTTAGAATTTTGCACCCCTCAAAACCCTTAGAAAAAATTTAAATGCTAAAATAATCGTTTTAATTCCTCCAAATGACTGAAAAGTGATAAAAATTGGAGTGGGGGGAGCTCTCCCAAAAATGGTGGGTGATGGGGAAAAACGGAGTTCATATTCGGATTTAGGAGGTCATTTTACAGAAGAAGCAGCAGGAATGGTGTCAGGGCCGATAATCATACCGTCCAGTGTTATTTTGTTAGTACTGTGATAACGTTGTAAGTAATATGTGTTATGCATTACCAATAGTCAATACTTTCCAAAGTCAATACTTTCAATTCACCACCTTGCTGGCTAAGGCAACCAACGGACATTAACAAGTCCCGCATTTAAAATACACTCTCCCTCCGTGGCACAGCCACTATTCGTTGTTGCTCCTAGGTATCTATATACCTCTTCATAACCAAGAAAAATCTTCCTCAAACCAAAAAAAATTGATATAGCGGGAGGCCTCGACGATACTTCCTACCACAGAGTTGTGCTCCTACTACGCTTATGCTGTCAGAACACTAACCTCGCTGCGTCGGCCATATTGTCAGCGCCTTCAGTGCCGCCATCGGTGATTTCAGTCTCGAATTGTGTGGGAAAAAGGACCCCTTCTCTTGTCCCTTCGTGTGGGCCACTGTGGGTGTGGTCAATCGAGCCGAAAAACAGCGGCAGGCCATAGAGCAGGGTGGATAGCACGTCCTTCTTCCGCTAACAATGCTTTTTGTTAATGAATAGGGGAATGAGGGGCTAGAGTGCGCATCTATATCAAACATTTATAAAAATTATGCGTTAAGGTTCAATCAATAATTTTCATTTTCACACATTTTTGTTCGCAGTTACATGTACTATAGTACTTATCTTCCATTTCTGCAGAAAAAAATAAGTAACTGCCGTTATTCATCAAAATGTAAGGGAAAAACAAATCGGAATCTTTCTCCGCGTGTGGGATAAGATTCCTCCTCTTATGGGCCAAGAGTTCTAATCACAGTTTTCGCAAGTGTACCTTCCCTTCCCAGAATATGTGGTGCAAGGCTCTTGACTCCATGTTTTAAATTCATTCCACACTTTCCAATCATAATTGGTGGATCTGAGCATAATTTCCACAAACTCCGCAGTGATATTCAGTTTTTCCGGTGAGGTTAATGCCCAATTTGCCGTCCACCAACCGTCGCTTAGCATCGCAACCCTTAACCTTCTAATTTAGATATCTTCGTGTATGGTTTCTGGGTGTAGGGGGAACTCGCAAGAATTTCAGAGTTTTGCTTTGAGATAATACGCCGCTTATGCGCATTTAATGCTTTTGGATGTGGTCTAATGCTCTCAGGAGAGACATGTGGCTGTATTATGCATATCTATGAATAAAACGCGCCTAAAATTCCGAAATTAAGCAATATTTGTGCAGAGATTATCGATCAATTTCAGTATCAGCTGCAAAAGAACGTGCGGATTCTCCATGGTTCCTCCTCAGGGTAGCTACCTCCTAAATTTGTTTTCCTAATTCTTTCCGATCGGTTTTCCTCCGTAAATTCCGCATTTTCTCTCAGTCTATTTATAAACGAAGTACATATGATATTTATTGGAGAAACTATCAGGTTATATATAAAGCAATGGAATAAAATGGGGCAGGAATCAGCGTCCATGGGTCTGCTAGAGTCTTCATGCGGACACTTGCCACTGGACTCTTGCCCCAACCGCACTTGCTACACCTAATACGCCATAGCACAATCGAGTGGTTTCCTATTATTTTTTTACTAACTAAATCGAAAGATTATTTCTCCTGGAGTACGTATTTTACGCTTTTAGATATTTAAATGACGATATCTATTTTTCGCGATTAAATGAAAAGTGAAAATTTTCAAGCGCGTGAAAACGCGACGGCTAAGTGTGAATGCCGGGAAAACTCCGTGTGACGTCGTTCTGGTTCCCGCTGCTGCAAGTGAGGTGACCTTGGGGCGAGACTTTGAGCGCTGATACGACGCAGGATGCTAGCAGGTAGCAGAGTACCCTGCTAGCCGGTAGCGATTGGCTTAAATAAGGATTATTAATACCTTATCAAACGAAGAAAACTTTTCGACCTTAGCCAGTTTTAATAAGTAATTATTAAGACATGTTTCCCTGAGCTCTGCGCCTCATGCATGCATTGGTAACCTCAGACGATGTAAAATAGAATCTAATGTTATAGAAACTAGGTCCGTGTGACGTCGCGTGGAGTGGCATCGCATGGGCGCCAATCTGGCCTTTTTAAATGCCGTTAAATTTGACCATTAACATTCGTCTAAAGTGGGATTTATAAAACCAAATAATTTTTATATATTATGAATACACTAATGGTGGGTAACGAATCGCAATCAATGCCTTTCGTTTTCTTTGATGAAGGAAACTACCCTATTACATGGTGAGCTGCGAACCTGCTAACTGCAAGAATTTTCGAAGTAAAGAATGCATAATAAAGGATCGCTAGACAAATATAGTAATTAAATAAACGCCTAAACCACAATTAAGAATTACTAGGTACGACAATTTATATTAAGTTCGTGTAAAAGTGAAAAATAAGAAAAACTCACGTTCTATCGTTCGCTGTCATCCACTAAATGCTCCCCTTTGTTACATTCGGTCACGTAAATAAAACTGATTGACTACAAGTCGCAGCATTTAGAGAAATATTTCGGAAAAAGGAATCTTGCCCCATGAGGACTCTTGCCCCTCTTTACCCTAGATATATCCATCATAAAAAATGAGATTCCATGTATATGTGCTGATTCAAAGAAGTGAATAACGCAAAAAGTTTTGATATTAACCTCAAGTTATGCAATGTAGAGGAGAAATAAAACGTTGAGGTACATATTTACATTCTTATTATATGCATGTTTTATTTCTCTATGCTCTCCTGAATTTTGTAAAAAAATTTATGCAAAGAAATATTTTTGTAGATTGTTAATTTTTCCCTGGCTTTTTTACATTTATTTTAAGTGACCTGGTTGAATAACATCCTATTGAGCATTGCCGGTGTCTCAAATGCGATAGACACCCCTTTCCCTTGTCTACTTCTGGCTAATTGCATTTGTCTATATATCTGGTGTGTCATTATCTTTCGGCTGAAGCTGCCGTCACTCGAAATGGCAATTCTAATAAGAGGATAGTCTCGGGCGAGGTGATATAATCCCGCTTTGGGGCTTTGCGGTTAATCCCTCCTCTCTATTCATTAAGCCGGATTCGCGTTTCACCGTTGGTGCTACCCTGAAGGACGGCTTGCAGAAAAAAAAATTGACATTAAATCATTCGGAGGGGGCACCTTAGTGTAAGATTCAATTACCCATCGATTGCGGCGTTCATAGGAAAAGATTTGCGCGTAATTTGGTCGATTTTGAATTAACGGAAAATTAGCGTGAAACTGTGGAACACGCAGACTGTCTCTTGTCCGTTTCTACCGTTTTCTTTTAGCTCAAACTGCACGTAATGGAAGAAGACCCGTATGAGTGAAAAAAAATTGCTGTTACAATTCGAAATTGGGAGGTAATTCACGGGACAGAAATTGATGCAGCTACGAGACACCTCAACTCCATTACGATACCTTAATTGCGGTAGTTTGCTGTTGTATTTCTGCAGAAGAATGATAGATGTCGTCCCGTCCACGCCATTTTTTCTATGACCGCCTCGAAATTCTAATGCTAATTTTATCATTAATCCTTATTTGTGTTTATTGATTTTTTTACTATAAATCTCCCATACGGACGACTCCATGTCTAGTAACACCTGTTTAAGTTGTTGCGAACCAGTAGCCGCTCATCTCAACTGTTCAAATTCATAGTTTCGCCAAATTTCGTGGAGTTTACGGAAACGGGGATTAATTCTCACCTCATAACTCTACGTATGCCGCATCGAATTGCCCATATGCTAAATATCTTCTTGATTTCTCGCCCAAACTCTCTTGAGTACGAATTATTATTTGTTACTTAGGGAACTGTCCATGTAAGAGCTCTTAACTTCGTTTTAAACCCTTTTTTAAGAAGCAAAGTCTATTTCCGCTGAAACACCTCAATATATTCAATTTTTGGTATTGTTTTTTATTCGTTATGAAAATTGGCTAGAATATTTCAAAAGCCATTTCCAACAAAAGTGTAGGTACGTTTTGCCGATACTTCAAGTGTGTTTTAACGTCCTTTCAGTTATATAGAGCCATAGATATGTAACATGTTACCAAGAAACGATACAACCTGCAAAGAGATTACGTGAATTCCTATATTGTCTGTAGCCGTGGTTACTAAACATTGTATTACAGTGTATGACCTCATTTTGTGTTCTTGTATTGTTTTTCATAGTAATGTGTCTGCCTACTCCTGTGGTTACCATTTATAAATATTTTTAGTTTGTATAGATGTGGGTTTGGTAGTAATAAGTGATGGTGCTAAAAAAAACCTGCAAGCTCTTGAATAATGGAAATACATAATATATCGCAGTTGCAATACCATTAGCATGTTTAAAAATTTATGTCCATGCTATTGGAAAGTATTTATATTTTGTACAAGTTTATTTTGTGATCTCTTTGGTATGTGATATTCATTCTATGTTCTTAATGGACAATTTGTCCAAGAACAATAAACATTATTATTATTATTATTAAACATTGAAATTGAAACTTATTCCATATAATTTCTTCAAATTATTAAAAACGCCTCTTTACTGTATTAACTCCTGAATTCAATCTATGGATGCACATGTATATGGATATGTATGTTAATTGTTACTTGGAAAGTATTTTTATTTTTAAAAACTATTTTTACAGCCCAGAAAAAAGCGTATTCAAGGCCTTTATAGCGCCGGTATACCCTTTACAACGAGAGAAGGAACCGAAAACAGCGTGCGACAATTACGAACACTCAGTTTTTGGATGGGGCCAGCCTACCCAAGCGGGACTCAAACCTGCGACCATATCCCACCGAGTATGGCGTCTATGCGTATTTCTATGTGATACTTTGATTTTCACTGCGGCGGAGTTGGGTCTGTAGTACTGTGTTATTTCATATAGATGGTGGTCACCATCTTCAGACAAATTGGCTTGACGAGCGCCTAACTAAAAATCTTTCATATTATGTGCGTTTCTATGATTATTAATTTGCAATATAATTTTTTTTATAAAAGAACGTTTTTCTCGCGAATTAAAAAGAATAAATAAAATTCCTATGAACCTGGCAGAGTCTCTAGATAAATTGCTTCACACACAACTAAATATGTTGGGCGTAACTTCACGCAATGTCAAGCTACAGCGCTGGGACGAAGCCGCAAATGTACATGCAGATATCCTGCGGCGAACCAGAGAGGTCGGTCCTCGATCGAACGCAGCAATCCCTGACCCTGTAGCACTTGGTGCGACTGAGATTGACATAATTGACAAGTGTGACTGCAGAGAGAGTGACACGCTACAAACTCAATATTTATAGGAGTTGAAACACAACGACCAGTGGTAGTAGATCAATGCTGGTGAGGAGTTGTGACGTGGGGGGCAGGTAATTGCAGTCGACGGGAGTGCGGATAACCTTCCGACACCGCATCCCCCGTCGCTTTCATGGGTTGCCGTCCGTTTTTCCACCGTTTTCCCTCGATGCGGTTTGTCATCAAGAGGATCGGGCAGTTGGTATAGTCGGGTGAAATGGTCCATGAAACCACATCCTATGCGAGGGAGGAGCTCGTTTATGAAGGCCTGAAGGGGAATGGACAAGTGGGTGGGGATGAGATACGCCACGAAGGAGAAAAAGGCTCATCTATCCTCCATTAGATGTGGATAATCACCTGTAGCGAGGTGGATAAAACCATCGGCGAAAAGTCATCGCTAACATTTGTGGGTCAGAGGCGCACAGTGGGTCATTCGGAAACAAAAAATATACATGCCCCTGTTAGATTGCACATCGCCTGTTGCAATTCCCACGTCCTCTTCCCTGGTCACAATCGTAGGATTGGTCTGCTACAGTCTTTATCCGATCTGGGGCCAATCTTTTAACTTTTATGTACCAATGATTGGCCAACAATTTCGTCCATCAACTTTCCCATGAATTCCAGTGCAGGTTTACCCTTATGTTTTTACCCATTAACCCAAATATGGTTTTTGCCAAGCTTTCGCATCGAAGAATGTGGCCAATCCAGGTGATATTTCTCTTATTTAGCATTATTATTAGACATAGTCTCTCCGCTGTTCCTTGAAATACATTTCCGTTCGTGATTCTTGCCACGTACCGTATAAAATCATATAGAAACGTGGTCATAAATTTCCTTCGGGGGATACTTGGGAGGTGAGCGGGTACCTATACTTATTTTGCTGTCAATTTGCACGCATTTGAAAACCATACATTTCATTAAGTTAGATTTTTGAATAGTGCTGAAAGTTAAATTCGTCATTATTGATTGGCAAGAGTTTATGAAATGTAACTACAGGTATCCCTCACCCCACATTTTGGTTGTTTTCCTAAAAAGTGTTTTTTTATACGGATTTCGTGTTAATTAATCGGTCTATTTAAGGAAGTATGATTTCACTTTGTGCACCATTGGCTGATTTTGCTGGGGGCTATCAATGGGCATCAATACAGTTGATATGGCAGAGCGATCAGAAATCCAAGTGATTATGATCTTTTGTAGAGCCAATTACTTCATGAATATATTGGATTACTTAAAAAGACGTTACATGAGAGTTTTGGCAAGTTGAGGTAATACCGGGAGATCGCTTGTGTAATATTTAGACCCAGTCGTGTTATCGCGAAAACCTGTTAAGCGAATCCATATTAAGGGAGGGATACATGCATATCAAAGAATGCCAGAGGATAGATGCACCTGGGCTAATGGTCTACTCAACGGAGGTGTCAAGGACAAAGGGAAAAGAATTTGTGGGAAGTTAAAGCCCTTAAAGTCAAGCCCCTCCCCCCCTAGTTCCTGGCGTCATACTTCAAATTCCCCTATTCTTTCCTTAGTTGTTTTACCAAGTGCTCTGTTCCCACTATCATAGAGCAGGACGGACCATACGAAAGTCCTCGTTAGCCATTTCCTGATTCGTATATTAATGTTGCCGTGGTTAATAGTTTGCTGTTGTTGTGGCAAAGGCTAACTAGGCCTGGTTTATGCAGATTCAATCAGTGAAAGTGTGGACGTGCAATCCCGCCAAGGATATCAGAGTCGCGCTTTTGCACGCCTCTGTCCCGCGCCCTTGTGAGCACGCGCGTGAGCTCGTTGTTGACGGGATAACTCCTTCTGAGTGCCTCTCAACGCACGCACTAGAGTCCCGAGTGAGTTTCCACTCGTTTGTATATGAAATACGGATCTCTCTCGAGGAAGAACTGCGAAGGTTTTCTTTTGTGGAGTGCCGTTGTTGAGATGAGAGTTCCTATCCAGTGAGGAAAGATACAAGCGGTGTGTCATACACTCATTTTCTCCTTTTTGTGATTTTTATGTAATTTATGTATTGGTTAGAGTCTTATAGTCATGTAACATTTCCATTGTCATCATTATTGGTCATTAGCCATCCTAAGATTTGTTCGAGAGAGCTCTCTTTTCAATTTTCCTGTCGGTTTATATGTTCTCACCTGCGCATTTCTTTTTCTAAATATCCTTCCGTTATCATTCTCATATATTTTATTTGAGGGATCGATTTTCCATTCTTGCCATCCACTTTTCTTTCGACGGTCGTCTCCATTGGGCTTTCGCTACACAAGATATGGCCGATTAGGTTCTTCCGTCTGCTTCTCTTCTTTCCTACTCTTCTTGGGGCTTCCTCATTACTTACTTGGCCGCTCCATTTGATCTTCATCACTCTTTTGTTGCACCACGTTTCGATAGCATCTGTCTTTGATTTCTCTAACTTTTGGTTCCAATAAATCGTTCCCTTTGTGTGAGTGAGTGAATACTCTTTTCCCCTGGCCTATTCTGCTGATAATTTCTTTCTTGCTCCTTCCATCACTAATCTTCCAAATAACGTAATTCAGTTTTGTTTCCCTATTTAATTAGTCTTGACTTCTTTCTCTCTGCTGCAAAATGATATATGCCGTAGTTTCTTCATGTAAAACATATGGCTAATATAACCCATGAAGGCAATGGTAGACTTAGCCATCGAAACGTTGGGACCTATGACCCAAATCTACACTCGGTGGGTAACCCGAGAACTATTCCTGCAGAACATATAGCTTCTTTCATCCACCCATTTTCCTCCTCATGTTTACCAGGGTTTCCTAAAAGTCCCCGCCTGGGCCTTCTATGTTGTTGTCAAATGATATTTTTCACACGAAAATTTCAAAATTATATTTATTCTTAATTCTTCAAGATATCAAGTAAATTCCAAAAGCGTTTTGCAATTAATGAGTTTATATATAGAAAAATAGCTCATTTGTATCCCAATTAAACCTGATTAATAGCAATGACTTAACTTAGAGCAATCGGCGAGGAAATTGGTCACCACAAATGGAGACACAAAGGTGCAGGCGGGATTATCGACGAAACTATAGTCATCAGACACGAAATGACGCGGTAAAAACCCGGAAATTATGAAAGCATTATGTACTTTTACCCTCCTTCCCATTCACTGAAATTTCGGTGCGAGTTAATCCATGACAAGGAGCCGTTTCTGTCACTTTGGAACTTTCCATTCGAACGGCGATCTCAAGTTCTCATACATATCGCTAGGTAGGAGAGTGCCTACTTTGAGTGTGTTCGTTAGATAGTGTTGGAGGAGAAGCATTGCAATTTGTTACGGAAACCTTGGATCTTATTGGCCGCGTAGGCCCCCGATGGAAGGTGCGCGGTGCTCGAAGGACCACCACACGCAGAAGATCCTCTCCCTCCCGAGAAGAGAGACGCGGATGGTGACGAGCGATCGCCAGCGTCTGTGCGTGCGTTTATGCATTCGTGCGCCGCGCCGATCCCTTTGTGATCTCATAATTATTATTATTATGTTCAATAAACCCTTATTATTTAGGTATTCTACCGGTGAAGGTAGTTTTCCATGAAACATCTGCGAACTACTTGATTGAAGCTTTTGCGGCTCCTGGTGATTAAAAAAGAGTGATATATGGGTGTATGCCTAGGGTCGTAGTGGAGATTGCCCCGACGCTTCGGTCACGAAACGTCGCGACGTTTCGTGACCGACTGCTGGTCACTTCTTCAAGGGAATGATGCTAGGATTTAGTTTTTTGCTGCCTTTTTTATATTTCAGGTGTGAGGGGTGGGCGGAGGGTGTGCGGAGTGAGGTTTCCCCCTCCAGCCCCCACTCCTAACACCCTCCGCCCACCCCTCCCACCTGAAATAAAAGCAAGAACATATCCCAGCATCAATCCCTTGAAGAAGTGACCAGCAGTCGGTCACGAAACGTCGGGGCAATCTCCACTTATACGACACGTGCCATGCACCCGTGTGTCACTCTTTTTTAATCTGCGAATTATTTCGGCCTTCTCCCCGTCATACCCTTCAATCCACAATAACACCTACTCCCTTTCATTCCATCTAAAGATCCTATTCTCTCTATCCTCCCTCTCCCTCTTTTAACCAACTTTCCACCCTTTCACTCTGTTTTCAATATCCCCATCCCGCTCAGAACTCGCTCCATCTATACCTTCTGTCTCCTCCGTATCTCATCTAGAAGCTGCCTCTCCTCACCCACCATGTCCAGCACTTCGTCGTTCCTCCTCCTCTCCGTCCACATCACCTTCTCCATTCTTCTACACGCCCACATAAAGCCGCGCCCTTTAATTCTTCTCTCGTCCTCCTTCCTAAATATCCATGCTCCTCACCGTAAAGCTCTACACTCCAAATCCGGCTCTTCACTGGACTCTCCTTTAAACTACGCCTCTCTCTCGACCGGTCTATTTTGCCTACGTCCGAATTACTCGCGTACACCTAATGCGTCTTCAAATTTTCAGGGAACACGTTATTCAATAAAATAGCTCTGTAAATATCTGATACTTAATTCCACAATACCGGTTCTTTTGCGGCGGGAAATCGTCTGGTGTAGTTACGGGATTTACCATCTCTTAAATACGCCAGCTCAGCCACGAATCTGCTTTCTTCCGTCGACATTGTGAAGGGGTTTTCCCTAATTATGAATGCACTCTGGATCTCTCTTCCATTCGCTCACACACCCTCTGCCTCTCCTTCGGCCCCCACTCACCTAGAGTGCTTAAGAGATGCTATTTCCTGCAGATCAGACGCGTAACTATGGGTTTAAAACTAATGTCTAGTTTTGAGATATAATTACTGCATCTGCTGAAAGTTAAATAGCATTTATTTATATCAAAGCAGGAAGTCATTTGAGACATTGAGATAAGACATTCTTCAAACATATTTCCCGACCCGCCGCTGCCTGGGAAAGGGGGAGCGTCCCCCAGGCCCCAAAATCCCCCAAAGCTTATTCCTAGTTGCGCCACTGGTGGAGATGATGTCGCACAAAGGCGGAACCTATGCTGTGAAATTAAATATGTGATATTTAAAAAATTATTTCATTAAATATTAAGCAATGCCACTAAGAAAGCGCCCCAAACCATTGATTAAAGTATGTCCTGTTCAACATTTCCTTGTAACTCAATTATTAACAAATTACAACTGAGAAAATAATATTAAATTAACATGTAAAATTATACAACTTGAGATGTAAGCAAATGCTGAGGAAGGCCTATCTCATAGTCCCTGAAAATTTCAAAATTATGGTGGAATTTGAAGCGAGTAAACTGTCACCAAATCATTGTATCCGGTCGAGTTTCGTTCCATGTAGAATCGAGCGAATCCATCAATTCTCTTCCCCTTTCTAAATTGAAATTTACCTTTCTTCAATTCCCACTGAGGCCTGTTTTCTTTCGTTGCCTTCCATAAAGTCTATTCTCTTCCTCCTCCTTCCCCTCTTGCCCAACATCCCTTTTCCATTCTTTTCGCTCTGCGGATGCACAGAAATATATAATCAAACGAAATGGGTGAATCTTTTAGTTCAGATACCCATAAGATCATCTCATGGTGTGGTATTTGGAGGCGATGGCCGATAGCATTTGCGCCACGAGGAAAGGTACGGGAGGCAGTTTGGAGGTAAACCCGGCATCAACAATTACCCTGCTCCTGACGGAAGGCGCCTAGGGAACCACGGCTAAACGGCCCTCGAAGTGTCCTCTACGCAATATCAAGCAGGGATCAGGCAGTTATGGAATACATTCTGCCATCGCCGGGGTTAGAATGCGAAGCCAACATTCAGGCCCCTGCACTGAAAGTAATATACACCTACAAAGTACCTCTCAATTCTCGTCAATAGGCGTGTGGTTGGGGTGTTAGGACACCGGTCGTTTACAAATATAAAGAGGAAATGCTCTAACGAAGTTTCGCCGATGTTTTAAAGTACATTACTGTTCAGGGGAAAAAGGAATTCCCATACTTGTCCGTCAGGCAAAATATCTCTCTTAATTTATCGTTTCTGTCGGATCAAAGTATATAGTGGGACTCTAATATGGCGTTCTCAGTGTCGCTTTGAAAGAAATCTATCCTCAATTGCTGAAGCAATCAAAGCCTATCGCGCAGCCTCCGAGCCTCTAGCGGCTCACGGCCTAATTCCTTTAATGTCTGTTTAATGAACCACCTCCCCTCTCGAAGCAATGACCTTAATCCCCCCTCCATTGCTTGCAATGGGTGAGTTGCTTGACGATTCGAAATCCCCCGAGATTAGCGCTCAATCGAGTCCCGAAAGGGTCAGTCTCATGAGCAGCGCTCATTCCCCTCGAATGCCCTCCCCTACCCTCTTCCCCCTCACCCCTCCCCATGCCTGCCTCCACTTCCAAGAGCGGAGAGAACGTCTCCTGGTCGTTCCAGCCCTCCCCTCCCTCTTTTTTTCCCTCTTTCATCTTCCTCTCACAAAAGTCTTCCCCTCCCTTCCTCTCTCTCTCCCCCTCTCTCTCCCTCCTACCTTCTTCTTCTTCCAATCCGTGTTCCTCTTCCTCGTCTTGACCTCTCTCCGCCACCTCTCGCACTTAAACCAGCTTCCGCACGTTGTGCTGCGGATGGGAAGGGAGAGTGTGTCGGGGCTTTGGCGGCCCGCCGCAGCAATTTGGCGCCGATGGGGATGATGCTAGGACGGACGCAGCCCTTCTCGCAAGGATAGAGGCCATGACAGGACCATTTTCCCTCCCTTCACGACGACCGCCACGGCGCAGTTGCCAAGGCATTAGCCTCTTGAGCGGAGCAACTGAGTTCGAATTTTTTCACTCCCCCCCCCCTATTTTAAGTGTTTAAATTCTGTGCTGGAGAAAATTAGTAGGAAAATAATGGAGAAATCGAAAGGGAGGAAGAGGAGTATGGCATATCAGAAAGGCGGGATATTGAGGCGGCTTGCGAACTAGTTTGTAGATGTGGATGGATAATATGTACAATGAAGGATGGTGCTCATTCGCAAATTCTATTTAATTATTCCTTGTGATAAAAAATCTATGAAAAGTATTCCCCATGAGTCAATAACTTTGGGAACAAATATTTCCTTTAAGTCTCTTTCATAGCCTGTGCCAGTTTTTCGCCGAAGAATTACATGAATTTATTCAAGTTTTAAGTATGTATGCATAAGGTCACTCGACAAATTTCATCTGTTTCTCAAGTGAAATAATTAGTTTTATATTCGCCGTGCTGCTAGACGGTAAGTAAGGGGAATACATTAAATAAAACATAAAGACATTCCCTTGTCAACATGTCATGCTAACGTATGCAAGTTATATTTGTAACCGTCATAATTACTCAACCAACTGCGACTTCATGGTTCGCGAAGTGCTTTGAATTTTTAAGGAATATTATCATAACTCTTACGCATCAAAATCGTTACTTTGAACAGGCTTACTAGAACATCATGCCTATGTGCTGGAAAGGTTCACGCTTACACGTATGTATAGCATACGTTTGCCAATATGATAATAAATACGCGATAATGTGCGTCACAAACGACATATTTTTGCCCTATTAAAAAGAAACGTTGCCGTGGCACACTAAACACTGGCAAAAAATGCCGCAGCGCACAGTGGGCTGAAATCGAAAAAAAGCTGGACAAAACCTCAAAAACTATTTTTTTGAGTGCGGAATTTGAAACTTTTCACAGTTGTTGCCAATACATTAGTGCATTTTTTGACGCGAACCGATTTTCATTGGCAAATTTTTTAAACAAATTGTACTGTAGAAGGGGCCCCGTCACGGCATTCCTCATCATCAGGAAGCTGCCGCGGACTGCGTGCGCGGCAAAAACATCGATTATGTTTTGCTTGATGCTAACGGTCGTAGTTGATTTCTTTGGATGGAAATTCTAAACATTTTGATGTAATTTTAACTTAATATGTCGAGGTAACTTTTGGTATCACACTCTATATGCTTTTTTGTATATGTGGTGTAAATATCTCGAGGTAACTCGGTGATCCTTTTTTTAAAATCCTACATGAACACAAAATTTCAACGAAAAACAGGGTCCGCGATTTTGTATCGTATTGGCCACAAATAATATAACTGAGTCGTGAAAATTACCGAGAAGTAACAACAATAAACCGCATAGTAATACTGTAAATTTTTGTTTCCATTGAATTACTACAGAGAGTGTGGCATTAGTTTTAGCATGCTGATTTTCGTCAAAAAATTAATGAGGGCAATGTTTTGGCAACAACTGTGCGAAGTTCCAAATTCCGCACTCAAAAAAATCGTTTTTGAGGTTTTGTCCAGCTGTTTTCGATTTCAGCCCACTGTGCAGCGCCATGAAAAACTAGCAAATATTGGGGTAGTAACTTCTGATGGCGATGGAAATTTAGGCGTTGGGGACTGTGCCGCGGCTTTACGGACAGCGCCCCAATGGTAGTCACGAGACGAATAGTGCTTACAGTTAGAAGAGGAATGTAAACAAGTTGCCGCACTCTGGGACCTTCGGGTGAGAGAATTGGGAGCGTGTGGGCTGTGCGTTCTTCATGAATGGTGTCCAGGAGCTCGCAGGAGTGACACTGTCAGGGAATATGAGACCATTAAGTACTCCACTTATATCCTAATATATAATATCATTCAATAAAAATTACTGGAAATTTTCGATAAATACTTTCATTTGTCTTCTCAGCCGGTTTCAATGAATTTTGTGTTACCATCAGGCCATGTGTTGTAGAAATTGTATTTAAACTGGTCCAGAAGAGAATTTAAGTATCCGTGGAAAATTGCCGATAACTTTCAAGCTCCTTTCTGCAAGTAAGTTACCTACGATTCGTATAATGTACCAGTAGTGATGGGAGTCTGAACACTGCTGAAATTACACTATAGTACTGATATTAACCAAATTATTAGCCTAAGACCTAGGTTCCTCTCTGAGGGATGTAGTCAAGGCGTAGATTAATAATAGTATTGTTAAGTTACTCCATCACTGTTTAAATTATTTAAGTACAAATAACTCGGAGCTTTAGGCAGACTTACAGGAACAAGCAACTGTGTCTATACCGCCCTACGTAAATAAATAGATGCCATTGCTGGTGTTACATTACACTATTGAAAAAAATTGAGAGGTGTTAAACATTGGTTGGGATTTAAAAGAGACGTTTAGATGTATTCTGCAGATAAAAGTGTTTTTATCTGTTTTATGTTCGTAGCGGAAAGTTAAATTGTTAAATTAATGTTAAAAGTTAACTGCCGCATGGTAAAACAAGTCGCCAGTTGGACACCTTCAGAAGGCATTTTGCATTATTCCAGGATTAGTATAGGAGGATTGATAGCTTTTGGTTTTAATGCAGGGAAATGAGAATATTTGTGTTTACATCGAAAATATATTAGGAAAACACCAATTATAATGTGCAAGTAAGAAGAAGCCTTTAGTCTCTATAATGACGCCTAATTGTTCCACCATGGGAGTACCCAGAATCAAAACTGGGGAGGTAAAACTAGCCATGGTCGTCCAAGTTGTAACTTGTTTGCAAAGAAAAGGTTAATGAAACCAAAATTTTAAGGAAATTATGACAGCAATTTATTAGTTTTTATAACTATTTATTTGAAAAAAATAATGATTTTTATTTTAGTTCCAAATCTTATACTAATATCATTTTCCTCCAAAGGGAAAATTTGTTCATAACTTTTGTTTTAAACTAAATTTATTTTCGCTTTTAGAGGGGGGCGCAACTGCCCCCCGCTGGGTACGCCCATGTGTTCCACCACTTGCTTTAGTTAATGGCGACGAAATTTCGGGACACGACATGTGCTTCAAAATTACGCGTGCATCACCTTAGCCCACAAAAGGTCATCACTAGATTGAGGTGCATCTGGGACCGCCATATGACGAATTTCAATGCATTGGTAAAAGTCCCTAGAATTTGTTAATTTTAACATTTTGTTCGTGTGTTACACCTTTGTTCGTATTTTAATCTTTTTTAGTGTTAACCTTTTACAGAATATTACCTCGGTGCAGTCCTGCACTAAAATACAGAGAATGCAATTATAATGTGAAAAATGCAGCATTGAATCGCAGATGCGCCACATTCTCGGAATGAAATTTGGGTGCTGTCGTGATTGCGCCCAAAATCACGCCGGAGCGTTATCCCGCGCTTTTTTTCCTAGGCGATGGATGCACTTGCTATGGGGGGGCTTAGGGAACATTCCAAGAGACCGCCCAGCATCGTTTTCCACCTGTTGTCGCTTCCTCGGCATTGTGTGCGGACAGGAGGGGGGGCAGATCTCCCCTCGCCTCCCCCTCCTTTCGCCCTCAGGTGCTGGCTGGGTAGGTGATTGTCCAACCTGCCGACAGGTGGCGGGCCGCTCCGTGGCGTTCCCCGTGGCAGGTTAGTCAAGTCCGAGCTGTCGCTCGCTGAGGTCGTTCCGCTGTCGCCATGTGAAGTTTGTCTTTCGGCAAGAATCTTGCCCGAAATCTAGTGTCAAAAGGAGATTTTAGTGGTGTCTAAGTGCGTGAGGAGTTGTTCTAAAGTGGCCGTGATATGAACATCACTTCTGGAGAGTCTCTTTTCCGGAGGGACTGGGATTTTTTGGTTTATGTGTTCGGTAAACAGTTTAGCCGGGGAATGGCTGCCAAGAGAACGGTCTGTTATGATCGCACGTTCCAAGGGAGAGGACGAAGAGTGTGCCGGTGATTGTGTTGTTTCCCTGCGTGTGCTTGTGCCGTCTGTGCAGAAATTAGTGGATAGCGAAGCTCGTCTGTAATTGTTCCCTTAATTCGTAGGAAAACTGAAGTTAAAAGGTGATGCGGGAGCTCTCTTTGGATTATAGTTGTTTTTATCATTCGTTAAGTTCAAATAAGTTGCAGTTTTTCTGGTGTTACCACGAAAAAAATATACTTAATTTTCGTGACATTATTATCAGTAGTGATGACTCTTTTTCAAGGTGATTAACCGGGATTTGTCTATATATTTGTGCCATATTTTAAATATTTCCCGCAGGTAAAAATTTTTTTCGATGACTTAATTGGGAAATAACTCAACTGTAATCATTTTAAGTTATCGGCTAGGTAGTTACACTTTCTGCTAAAAAAAGTAGTATAGTTAGCCTTCAAAGGTGCTCCTTGGAATTAGCTTATCGTTTAAATAATTTTAAGAAGGCTGGATCAAGCAACTGGTTTAGTATCAGTGAATCGCCTGTGGAGATTGCAGGAAGGAAAGCACCTTAACAGAAGATTTTTCTTATCTTGCATTTCTGTCTATGCACGGCCTGAATTTCGTCAAAAAAATCTGGAAGCTCTGACCTATGAGCTGTAATATCATATTCTAATTTGACGTAGACATTTCTGAAAAGGATTTAGAATCAACGTTTCAGCGCTTGAAAAAAATATATAAGCGTTGAAAAGATATTCAAGAAATTATCACGCCAACGAAGTTTGTGCCAATAGGTTGGAGACTTCAACGAGTGATACTTTCCGTGTGGAGACTTCAACGACTGAATCTCTCACGCATTTTGGATTTCCACGATAAGAGAGGAATTCTTGCGTTGTGTCGCGGCGAGAGATAGATATACGTTGAGTGTCTCTCCAAAGGATTTGAATTTAAACTGACCAGCTTCCAGTGCGTGGCCTTCAAGTTCCTTCTGCAAAGGATACCCGAACTGTCTGCATGTGTTCCTTCGCCCGAGCTCCACGATAATGGCCACTCTGGGGCTATCCAAAGTCTTCATCTTGGACAAATATTTCACGGAACTGCAGAAATTTTGGGAGACAGAAAAGAAACTACAGGGTATGTTGATTAAATTTATTATCAGAGCCTGCCCAACCCACTCCTCCCTTGGATAACGGTTAAGTAATTACTTTTAGTCATTGGTCTGTCACTCTAATCTCACATTCATGAATGGTTTTTCGATTTATTATGTAGCAGGTTGCTCCGCCATGGGCTAATTTATGAATTCTAGGTTTTAAATTCTTTCGTCTCAAAATTTTGCTTGATGTATCAATGATGCAATGTGGTGTATGTATGTAATATTTTTCTGAGTTTTTCTATGGTGCCTCAACCTCAGGATTGAAAGCGTCATAGCGAGGATTAAAAGTGTCATATATCTGCATGATACTTTCACAGGCGTTGCATGTATTATGCTTTTCTTCTCTCTTTCAATGAACATATGTTTATTGCGACTGTCAGTGCTCTAAGAGTATGCTTTCACCCCGCCTCTTTCTGAATGTTATTGGTATTGAACTCGATTCCAAAAAGCCCCTAGCTACGTAGATATTTACGTAGAATTATATCATCCATAAATCTGGTCATAAAAATCATAAAACTGGTCGACCACATCGTATATTGCTTTGAATACGATGCCATTAAATATAAGTGATTAGTTGGTATTGCGCGATTCTGTAACATGAAAGTTTAGAATACTTAAGTTTGGAATCACCTCTTAAAACACATTTACGAAGTAATGTTTCGTCTGAATTGCTAGATGTCGGAAAATATGGGGAATTTCTTGTCTGATGATATTTATGGCTGTAGCATTCGAACATTATATCATGCCGGCCACACGTGCGCTTTGAAATGTTTTACTTTGGATGGATACTAGTGTTACAATTGGAATTCATTCCCGCTGTTAGTGGTTTTGCGTTTTGGCGTTCATATTAGGAATATAAAAATATTTTTATTATGTATATATCATGATGAAATGGTACTCTACAACCAGGCCTCTGGCCGTGGTAATCTTATATCCTTAATCATGTGTTTGAGAGTATGATTTTATTTTCTTTGCTGGTATCGTTGGCCTTATTAACTTCTCTCTAGATCTGAACTTTCATCAGTACAAAAATGCATGCATTTGGTATACTTTAACCGTGATGTTTGCCATGATTATATTCTTCTTTCACAAACGCACCAAACACCTATCTCCCAACGAAGTAATTTCCTTGCTAACTCTCCTGTTAATAGTCTATGTTCGTCACTGGTTACTGAGTTGTGTTAGTGGTAAAGCTAGCTGTTTGAATAATTGTATTTCAATGCCTTAATTTCTGGAGGCTTATGGGCCGTTTTATCCTTTTTTAACACCAACCAAGAAATAACATACTTACAATGCTTATATTCTAGACTTAGATTTGCTCTTAAAAATTTTCTTCCTTGAATAAATTTTTTCATCACTTCGCGGACACTTACCTCGGTGCCATTGGCGTTTGAAATTGATGCTGAAACCATAATTCCGACAAGTGCACTTTGATACCGCTGCCAATTTTTTCATTATTTACCCCAAATGTTAAGTTAGATGCACACTGTTGAGTGGCTACCTTATCTTTATCTCTAATTCACGTATATCCTCGAGAGCGACTGATTATTTTATTTACTTTTGGGCCGTTCTCTTATGTTCATTGTTGTGATTGATTTCCTAAATATTGGCATAAACATGCTGTTATATTCGTATTATACGATGAGATGTTCACAGTGGTTCTCTTTTGTCCATTCATTCGTCATTGCTGATAATTTATTTTCCATGCTTTCGCCGTCTTTTATTCTCCATTCTCCAATTTAGATTTTATTGAGAATTATTCGGGTTATTCCAGTTGATTTCCTACTTCCTTCTTATATTTCGTGATACTTTTTGCAGTCCTTCCATGTTTTGGAGTTTCCATCAGCACTTGTTTACACGGTCCCTGTACCCCCGCGCGGGTGCGTGAATGACTGGATAGTGGAACGAATTGGGAAAGGGTTCATTTACTCTGCTGTTTCGACCGTGAATTCGTGGAATTTGTTTGACATCTCGAAATTATAAGAACAACTCAGTTTTTCCTTGCATATTTATTGCTAAACCTCACTGCTACCAATATTTCAAAGTTCATCTTCATCATGATGATAAGTTTTGAATGTTTTGAAATAAATTCATGTGGAAACACTAAATCTTTGTTATCATAATTATGTAAAGGTTTCGTTCCCTCGAAAATCATTCACACGATTTCATTGGGGGTTTTCATAGTAGAAAACCATGACGTGTAATTTCTCTCTTGGTCCACCCGGATTTTAGCTATCCGGCGTTACGATGCTCACTTGTAGACATCTGAAGGCTACAAGATAGGTTTTCAATGCTTCAGTAATCCATGTAATGTATTATTTGTGATAAAGCAAATTACTATCCCGACGAATGTGAAAGAAAGTTTTTTTTGGATTGGCTGAGTTTTTTTCTCAGTACAACGTCGGTCATGCTAGTGAGAAACTGTGGTAGCTGGACTTCCGATTTAAGATATTTAATGCCGTGAATAAATGAGGATTCAATTCAAAAGGGGGATTTAATCCAAATGTCGGAGTTGAGTGAATGTCGAGACGGCATCCATGATAAGTATGCCTTTGACTGGCTGCATCAGCTCTTTCTCTATTGTCCTCTCAGTCTCATTTACTGGGCGAGTGTCTCATATTTGCTCCCATTACATGGAACTCATCTCCTCACTTCAAATGAACTTCCTCACCTGGTTAACCTACAGGGAAGCGTTTATCCATCAATGTCGTAGTATTTAGCCCGAGAAAAACGAATCAAATAAAGGAGCAGAGCATATAGTAATGGAGGACCAGCTGTGGTGGATGTGTACTAGAATCCTGCCTTTTTTCGGTTTCTGTGTATCTATTTTTGTTTTCTACATTGTATTTAACCCACCATGAACTCCTGAACCATTATCTCCGATATTCTCATGTCCTTATTTACATTGCCTTTGTCTCAATCGATTATATATGGTAGTTCTCTCGGTATTATTCCCGCCGATATATCCGCTCAAATGTGAAAGGGAAAATTTTGGGACACTATTCGTTAAAAACATCACAAAAAATTGAAATTCCCCAACCTCACTTATTCGCGAAGATGTGATTTTCGTTTCTCAAATCTCTGGTAGTTAACGTATCCTTGGTAATTAACGAGGATATATTTCCGATGCTGTATATATGTACGAAATTATCTCAACTTAAATAAACCGATTTCTGATTTTTCTGTTCAAGCAAACGGTCTTAATATATTATTGAGAACCTGAAATCGAAGTAAGCCTCGAGTGACTGAATGTTGATTTTGCAAGATTTTGCATGTATTTTTTTAATGGGCGGCAGTGGTCCATTTAGCAAAAGTGTTTCCTTCAATATCTGCTCTGTTGAGCCCCCTCAGCCATGACCACTTACAAATTTCGGACTATTTTTAACCCATTTTCCCTTATATGATGCCACTTCCGACACAGGTATCACTTCCTTATTGATCCAGAATTACTAAGGAAATCAACTGTCACCGGTGTGCGCATTATCGTTGTAATTAGCAGAGCCATGCCCATAACCCGTGATGATGTTTACTTAAAAAATGTACTTTTTGGTCGTTAATTTTTGAGACTCGGTCGTTAAATCTTTAGATTTTTAACAAGAATGAAGTCACGAAAAAGTAAAAAAAGTTCGACTCGTGTTGAGGGAGTGGTAAGTTCTTTCAAGAAGTGTTTCTTAATTAAAGGTAATAAGGAGCGAATAGGTAGACATTAGTTAATCGAACAGTGCAGCATTGATTTTATCTTGTGTGCATTTGTATCGCGGTAGTTTTCCTCATGGGATAGCAATGGAAGGGGCGAGAAGCGTGGTCGAATCGTTTGGCGAGGCTTGCATGTCGAGTCGCCGCCGTACCACGCTCCCCCGCCCTTCTCATCCGCGCCATGATCACACGCAGCCTCCGCGGCCGCTGTCTTTTCGCACTGCCCCTCGCATTTATCGTACAGGAATGAACCGTCAAAAATGGACGATTCCCACGAGTGAACCGAATTGATTGAATAATGGTTTTCCATGCAAATCCTTCAAAATTAATCACACCAAGAGCCTGTATAAAGAGGCAGGAAGAAAAAGACATGGCTTGCTTAATCAGTTACACCTAATTTTTGCCATAGTATTCAAAAATAAATTTTTCCCTAAAAGTTTACTTGAAGTTTTTTCGAAGTATTCCGTTAGGATCCCCTCCCTTCATAACTACCCTTTTACAATAAGGCCCATTCCCTTTCATTTTGTCTGATTACCCTATTCCCTTCCCTCCTCTCTCTCGTTTACCAAAAATTATTCCCCCTAACCCTGTTTTCAATATCTCCTCACCCACCATGTCCAGCACTTTCTCCGTCCACTTCACCTTTTCCATTCTTCTCCACACCCACATCTCGAATGCCCCCAGTCTTCTCTCGTCCTCATTCCTAGCCGTGGAAAGTTGCCGGTGCCTTTTAATTCATGTACAGTGGTCTCTCGGTAATCCGGCGGATGTAGGACCACAGCACTCTCGTATTTCAGAAAATCACGAATAATGACGAAACTAAACGATTTTATACGTACATGTATGTAATGTATATTGTATAGTATTATATACTTCATGACCACGTAGACGTAATTGAAATGTTAGCGTACAGTAAAACTGCAATAAAGAAAATTTAAACTTACATTACAGTGTTGTATTATTTCGTAGGTATAACGTCCACATTATTCCATTTGAGGCTTCCGTCTCAGTAAGCACCGAGACGAGTAAAATTACCGAGATAACCGCTTGTTAGCTTCCTGTATAAAAAAGTCGTATTACTGGCAGAGCCGGAGAAGTGTAGTGTCGGATTATCGAGGGAGTACTGTAATATAATTCCACAAGGTTAAGCCTGAAACAACCCTCAGTGTAGGTAAACGTGGATTGTCGTACCTTTTTGGAAGAACGGAATCATTCATTTCCACGAAGTGAATCGTCAGAGTGGTGTGTCTGCGTCTCTCTGCAGCCTCTCTCTCTCTCTCCGCTGCAGTTGCGCAAACGGGGCGAATGATCGCTCTGCGATGCAACCACTGCCCTCCCTCACTCCATTCCTCCTCTCTCACCGTTCGCACCACGCCATTCCTTTGTTCGTCTTTTTTTCGTTCCTCTCTCCACCGCGAGCGCTCTCAGCGACATGCGAAATAAAGCAATGCTTGGAATCCGGGTCCTCCTCTCCGACCGGCCGGCCGGCACTTCGAACTCCCAACCCCCGGGGAGGGAAACTGTAATGCGAGATCAAGTAGCCGTCTCTTCTCAATTGAAGAGGCCAAGGGGTGCGAATAATTTTTTTCTAAACATAGTTAGGTTAAAATATCCGACAAAGAAAGCAAATCTGATCGACTAGACATGTAGAAGGGCATTCGATTTTACAGTCAATGTCAGCACAGATGAGAGATTCACTCACATCTCTTGGTTGCCAAAGTTTCTGTATAAATCTTCTATCTATTTTTTTTTTCTATTAATGACGTTTAGAAAAAAATCACTTGCACCCCTTGATTTCCCTCCCACAAATTTTATTTTGTGATATTATCACTGATTTTGCTGTGCCCGATAATCATATTAGAAAAAGTGCTAATCTGTTGATATGTTCCTGGGGTAAAAGCCTCTGTATTTTTGGCTCTAGCATCTCAAAATTTGAAGAACAGGGTTCTTCGGCACAAATCACCTTTTACAAATAAAGTGTACGATGTGTAAAACGAGAGTGTAAACAGTGACCACTCTTGCGCTTTTGAATACTCCAAAATTTTGGATTTAGAGCTAAATTTGTAAAAGAATATATTATTTAAGGTAACGGTTTATTCTTGCGAAAACAAAAAAAGTTGCAATAAGAGCTTCATTTAAGTAAAATTTATTATAATTTCATTGATGAAAATTTATATATAACCGTGTACCTTAATGACCGCAAAAAAACTCATTGAATGATATTACTATAATATGATATGATATGATAATATGATATATTAAAATACTAAATTCATAAATGTTAATATATTTGTAAATTGCTTTTTGTTTAGCTATTTTCACACTTTAAAGTCATGCGAGACATGCAGAAAACCTTTTTAAAAATTTGTCTCACTCTTTTTTTTATCAAATTTCTATTCAACCTTCGATAATGGAAAAATGCACTTCCGAAGCGCGTATTTTTAATTTATATATAAAGGCCTAAACTTCAAGAATAAGTCGACATTTATAAGTCTACAGGTCAAGTAGAGAACTCATTTTATCAGAAAAAAATTTTACTTTAGCAATTGCCAATCAAAAGAATTTTGTGTCCTTTTATTTTCCGGATTTGCGTTATGAATGTGAAAATGCCTCCAGCGATTAACTACCCATGTCATGGATTATTGGCAGACAATAACCAATTGGCAACATGCGTACGAGTTAATTCACATGAATTGTCATGAGAAAAAATTCCCCTGGACCGGGAATTGAACCACAGACCTTTGGCTTTCCGGGCCACTGCGCAGACCACTACGCTATCCAGGTTCTTTAATTACCAATTGTTCCTAGGCTCATCACAGCTTCCGAGGCCCTAGACGTTAGGCCCTTGAGGCCATTCTTCCAATATAGAAACGCGAGGGAGAAGGGACTTCCATGGAGCTACAACCGGTTTGGAGCCTAAATCCTACGCTAAAGCTGCGCTTGGCGGTAATGTGTAATATTTCAAGGGCTTTCCAAATATTACCGTGAGCCTCGGAGCGATTACAACGGGGAATCAGGAATATGGTTTGCGTGTTGGTCTTCATAGTGTCCCGGAAAGGCAAAGGTCCGTGGTGAGAACTCCGGTTCGGGGAATATTCTCTCTTGCAATTCATGTATATTTCTCCGCAGCTTATGCAGTGGGATTGAAATATTGCACCTACGAGTTAAAATTTTGGTTTTCGTAATAGTAACATATACTCACATTGAATAGTAAGAACAAAATGTGTCCAGGTGCTCTGATCCGCATCAAGCATGCATTGCTGGATGCAGCACAGATCCTAGCACACGTACACATGTAGTTGTAGAAGCATGAAATGCAAACTTTAGTAAGGCATAACAATTAAAATGCTAGGTTAACATCTGTGCAAGTTAAGTGTTTAAATACTTATGTCCAAAGTACAAAAAGTACCCAAAAATGATAATAGATGGAGAAAAACGTGTAATAATTCGTTCCTTATTTTTTTGAATTGCACAATTTTCACTCTAGTGACCTACGACCGACTTAGATCGCGAATGATTGACAATTATCATCAGTTGCGTACGCCCAAAAAGATTGTGTCGTTCATCGAAGTGAACCCGTTAAGCAACCGATCACGCAGAATATCTAAATGCTGCAATGCGGTCGTTCCATCCCTGGTGAGAAGTACCTGCAAGAAATTTAAAAGAAAGAAATTTTAGCTTACGTTGTGTAGCAACATCGTACACGTATTTGTTTGCATTTAAGCTCTTTTCTGTTCTTGGTTTAAAATTATTTTCTCTCTGTCTTTGCTACCCTGTTTTTTCCCCGTCAAATTGAATTTTTTGATCATATCCTACGGTTAGAATCAGGTGACGAGTTTTTTTAATTTGGGATCCAAAGAGGACGTCCCTTGCCCTGTTCCATCTATGGCCATGCGAAATTTGCTACCTCTATGTGGGACGCGACTCAGGAACCGCTATTTGAAACGGGCTTTAATCGCAGAATTCCCTTCCCACGGATATTCGCCGTGGGTTTAATCGTGTCCATGAAATTTTCAAGGGGAATTATGGTGGCTAGGGCGTTTTGTTTCCCCCAAGTAATGGATGAATGCATTAATTATTATCAGCGTAAATACAAACAGAAGGTGAAACAAAGAGACAGACATGATGGTGACTTCGGTACAGGTGTGGCGCGGAAGGTGAAATTTTATCCGTGCGTTTTGGGTCATCATTTTATCTCGTCTTGTATCGAAATGATGTGTTTGTGTCTCTATATCTTTGTTTCAACTTAGGTTTTATTTATGTTTATAATAATTTACGTATTCACCCATTGATTTTGAATTTGATGTAAATTATTATTTAGGTTAGGTACTGTTGAAAAGAAGGTTACTGGTTAAGATAGGTTTACATGGAGATTTGTGCAGACAGCCCTGATTGCTTGCCGGAATACATCTTAAACACTTTAACAATGGATTATTATTTAGAAATATTCTGGCGTTCTCCTCTCCCTTCGTGGACGACCCTCTTCAGTTCACAATGAAGTCTATCAGTGGCGTAACTAGGAATTTGGGGCGGCGACACGTAACGCGGAAAAATAAAAATAAATGACATGCCTGGAAATATATTTTGCATCATTTTGACACAAAAAATTTAACTTTTATCATATGCTGATATTAAATTAAAATTTCCTGTTATTGTAGTCCTCTGTAATTGGCCTCGTGCTGTTTTTGGGCTGGATTAAATAAATAAATGTGTCAAAAATAGACCATATGTTAATTTATCTCAATTACCCCCGAAAACAGTACATTGAGGCCTTTACATCAGGAGTTTAAACAATCAACAACAGACGATCACACACACCCCTGTCCTGGAAGGGGGAACCTATACAGGTGGGACTCGAACCCACGACCTTCGGCATGGTAGCCGAGGACTTGTCCCCCCCCCCCCCCGTCACCGAGGCGACAATAGTTTTTTTTTTTTTTTTAATTTCTCCGAGGCTTCGGGGATCCATCCCCTCCTCATCCCCCCCCCCCCCCCCACAGTTACGCCACTGAAGCCTTTTCCCTTTCATTCTGTCAAAAAATCCAATTCTATTCTTTCACCTCTCTCATTCTTAATTTATTTCACCAAAATAGTTTTCGGCATCCCCTCCCCGCTCAGCATTGGGCCGTAAAGGGATTGTTTACAAATAATTGAGGTGACTGTGGCAAGGACGAACCCCAATCGCCTGAGAAAAATGATATTCTATCGTATCTATGCTACAGTAAATTTTTCGCCAAACATCTCTGCATCTTATTCACCTCGTAGTTTCATTACCTTTTAGTTTGGAGCAGGGAGAAAAGAAAATTCACACAAGCAAGCAAACGCCTTAATAACACGGTCATTTTTTTCTTCCCTTTCGATGATTCCCTCCAATGATGGCGGAAAAATGACCGTTCCAGCAATCATTTTCTGCGATGGCTGCAGGGACAGAACTGCACTCATCCATTTTTTCCGTCGCTGAAACAATCGCTGGTAGCATCCTTCAGCCGATCAGAGCGCACGACTGTTGACAGCGGTTATATCGCCACGCTTTGTTTTTAATTAAATGGCAAATGTAAATTCGAAATGCAACGGAATAAGCGATGAAAAAGGGACGGAGGGAATGACAGTGTGGTTCAGAAAATGATGGACCGAGCGATCACTCTTTTGCTCCCTGAAAACCTATCGCCAGAGCTATCATATTGAAGGGCGGATAAAATTATTCGTGCTTATAATCAGTATCCTTGTAGAATTTTTTACATATTTTCTTCTTGTGGTAGCCTGATCAATCAATTCCTTCGCATTTTGTTCGAGAAAACACTTTGCTCCTCATATCGTGCGTAGAAATTAGGGCCTTAAGATGCCTCATCACTACCATCAACGGCTCATATATTCGCCATTTTTGTGACGCATAAGTTATTGCGTGATTATTTTAATTCTGCCGCGTTAATGGCAGTGAAATAAACATGTCTTTGTATTGAGAAAAAATTCTTGTGCACCGGGAATCGAACCACGAACCTTTGGATATCCGGTGTACAGCGCGACCCACTACACTATCCTGATTCCTGATTTTAAATGCAATTGGAAATGAGGAAACCTAGAAAAAAGGATTACTAAGTAGTCTGCGTAGTGGCCCGCTAAGCATGAGGTCCGTGCTTCGATTCCCGGTCCACGAGAATACGTTTCCATAGTAATTCATGCATAATTTTGTTTTATTACTCAGGCTGTCATCTTACGATTCGGGGTGAGTAGAAGTATCCATTTTTTGCCATTTGCATCTTTAAACTACCCTCAGGTCATTCAGGGTTAAGAGAGTGCACTCGTGAGTCATGCGATCTTTGAGTTTGCGCGTGAGGATGATCCTCATTGCCGCGCGCGGTCCATATTTTCCTCGGGGTGGGTTGGCTCCTCCTCCGCTGCTGCGCGTCGTCGCCTTGACCTCGTTCCACATAATTTTTGTGCAAATATAATCACTCATCCCGGCCGCAGACCCGTTCCCTCTCTTCCCGAGGTGGCCAATCATCTCGATTTACGAGGCGATTATGCAGATACTGGTTGTTACATGCAGAAGCTGCCCCCTTCTCGCTTCTTCTTCTCGCTTTTTGCTCGTCCCTCTCGCGTCCGATAGGGGTCGCGTGGGAGGGTCCACAACAGAAGGAACTCACCCTATAAAGGAAAGCACGAATACTGCAACAGAGGAAACTCCAATCGTCATTCCACGCGTGTCGTCACCCACCCCGCGCCTTGAAATGGTCACACTTAATACACGAGAGTTTTTTCAGACTCAACCTTTTGAAATTCTTACATATTGATAAATTCGGTGGTGCCTGGGTAAAGTTTGGAATTGGCGTTGAAAGTTCCCAATGGGTGTTAGAGCTTGTATTTAGCAATGATTGTTATGTGTGCATAACTTGTATGACTACTTTAGTTAGTTTTAATTGAAGTGATTTGGAAAACATCATTACATGTTATATTATCACATCATTGTTATACTATATACGGTGTTACATTATATATTACGTATTGTTATATTATAACATCATTATGTGGCTTGTTATATTTTTTATAATTCAATTTAATTGAATAGAAACAATCACTTCGGGTGTGAACATACTTATAATAGAGGGTAAAATGATCCGTCTCAGTAATTAAAAATTGCATTCGGGTTCATCTCGAAACAGTCTAAATTTTTTAAACATATGCACCGTTTGTTTCAGTAATAACCTTCCCGTAGGGGTGGGTCTTTAGGCGAATGATTCTACTCCCGAAATCAAATCGATGTTTGTCGATTCGTTCTCTATCTTTATTTGATTCATGTCTCTCCATACGTGCCAGTCGAGCAAAATATTGTATATATATACTATAGTTATTGTCGACTGCGGTGGATGTCACTTCGAATCGTCAAACCACGTTTAGAGGCAAACCACGCATATGATTTAGTCGCAATAATGACCCATCGCATTCACTATACTGGAAAGTACTTCTCCGTAACCATTCCAAACTAAAGTATAGTATAATAGGTTTTTTAGATCGCTGATTGCAAATTTGCTCTGGGGACTTAAAATAATAAAAATTTTCGTAAAAAATGAAATATCTGAAAATGTATGATTAAATTCCAGAAATCTTGTCACGTTTAGAGTTCACCTGGCTTTGACAATTTGTTCAATAAGTTACGATTTTTTCCTGAAAAGGAGCAAGTACCACTGAACTCCTTCTTCCAAGTTACTTGCACTGGCTATACGTAAGGTGCAGAATAAGAAGGAGCAAGGATGGAGGTTGCCTTCATTTTTAGAGCATTGCTTTCCCATCTGCTAACTAAAGCACAGTGTTAAACATGTATGTTAGAGGTTAAACTCTGGAGGATAAACGAGATTCGATTTTTAAGCAAAGCAAGACGTAAGTAAACCATACGGCGCCTTTTCCTAACGGATTGCATTTCACTTTCATGTTACTTAGTTATCATTTTATCTTAGAAAGCTAAAGAACTTACGAAAATAATGCATATAATAACAGTTTAAAAAAAATAATCATTTCCTCTATCTTTAGATTAAAGAATTGAACCAGAAGTAATAGCAGTGACGATATAGCCTTCTGAGGCGTAGTCTTATTCAGTTGCGCACTGGAAATTCACGAGTTGGCATTCTCGAGTTGGCTCACTTTCATACTGCCGAGTAGTTAATATCATATTATATAGTATCAGCGATTTTTCTCATACCCCTTCCTCGTCTAATGGTTCGTGATGAATGTTTATTTTTGGTTCCCCTTTTGTGGTGTCTTTGTGTGCATCGTGTTGATCCGTTGGTCTCGTGGTGGTTGCTGGTGTTGTTGGCGGGAGGGGGCGTGGGTAATTGAGGGGAGGGAGGTTGGTGGTGATGAGCGGCTCCTCCTCGATTGTTTGCGTGCTCGAAGGATGTGTAGAGTGAGGTCGAGTGGGGCACGACTCCCGTCCTCTGCACACGCGAGACACTTCGGCGGTGCACGTCAATGGAGTCTTCGGTTTAGCAGCGGTGTTGCCGAATATAGGAATCACACATATCGAGGATAATTAAGGATTCACCAGTCTACCTCTAAATATTCTGTCTCCCACCGCGCATTTAAATTGATTTCCAAAAGCCTCCACTCGCGCCGCTGTCGGGCATAGTGATCCGAGTCTATCGAAGAAATTATTTATTCGCATCTCCGAACTTCAGCACGGCGTCAGACATACGTTTTAAAGATTAAACTCTGGAGAATAACCTAAATTAGATATTTTAGCACGATGATTAGATGAAAAATTAAAGTGTCATTATTATGGCTGTCAATTAAAATTTATATGCGAGATGGTTGTGCCTATCAACTTCATACATTTTCAATGATATTATTCGTGATTGTAAATTGTAGATGGGAGGGAGAAGACGCCGCCTCACTCAAAAGGAAGACTCTGCGATGTTCTTGCATCCGTGGACGGAGTTTTGGGGAACCTGCCCTCCCCCCCCCCCCCACCCAACCAATTTAAACGGTAATTTATCCGAAAAAAGTACAAAACCTGTAAGTTCAAGTGCAATAAAAAGGAATATATCAAGAGTTTAAATTAATGTTTGTCTCTGATAGCTCTTAAAATTCTGTTAATTGAGACAAACTTTCCGAGAACCCTTAAAGGGTACGGAATACACCCGTTTCACTGAGGGTATTTCATGGCCTTAACCCCCGGCAGGATTGCTTACCCCCAACATAGAACCATGAATCTCGCCCATGCTCTGATCTTTCAATGGTGCTGGGATTTAAGGGCAAGAAACAACGGATTCTAAGTCATCATGTATAAAAAACTGTTTCAGCATCTTGATTCCAATCTGAAAGGTGGGGGGTGTGAAACCACGATATCATATTCTCTTACACACCGAACGATGGCAGTACTGGCGGGCGGAAGTCCTCTTCGACTTGTCTCAACCCACACTCGGACGCCATTCAAAGTCGAATCCGTATATGATTGCTCGATGCGTCGTTCAGGATTGGAATACAGCTGGCATCGCATCGCCGTGAAGCATCAATCAATCAGATACTCTAGGCTGTGTCGGGTGGTAGAGAGAAGGGGAGAAAAATGCCCCTCCCCCCTCGTATTAGACGCCTAACATCTTCCCTTCCCAGCATTCTCTGCGGTGGACGCAAGTGGACGACTACAATAAAATACGGCGACCCTCGTTAATAGGAAAAATAAATGAATAAGTTGTTCAACACGTGTTTGTGCTTGAGAAGGATATTGATTCATGTTATGGGATGCATATTTTCATCGTCATCCCGCATCGGTTATTCTTATTTGTTCCCGTTTTCCAGGCTGTAAACCTGCCTTTCATCGAGTTTTAATTTTTTTAGTCCCACGGTACACACTACAAAGTCTCTTGTCTCTTGCTTGGAATTTTTCGTCCTGAATGAGCGTATCACTAATACATTTTAATGCAATCCACAGTGCCCCTGTGAGCAGATTTGTAGCAATCCCACTCTAGAGCCACTAATTTGGTCATTATTCTTTACTATGGGACATACGCCACTAAGTGTTTCATTGCTTACTTAGGAGGGAATGGTAGTACAGTGGGTTGATTCTGAGAATGGCCCCTGTTGCAAAATTCAAATCAAAAGTTAATGTCACACTAATTTGTGATAATAATATGTAATCACTCCAAAATAAAGAACATTTCAAAGCTATATTTTCATTATTGTCCAAATTGTTGACATTTTGAAATGGGCTGTTTCCACTAGCTCGCGTGGGTAGGAATTCTCGGTGTATTTTAAAAGGCTGTAACATTATGAAAAATTAACTTAAAAATATTAAAGTGGCCAATGTGTAAATCATTCATGCATGCCTACAACATGTATTATTTTAACAAGTGTGCCACTCTTAATTTGAACTTGTATGAATACGAATAGAAAGACCCTATTTCATGATGGGTTCCATACAATTTTAAGCTCGAATTACTGCGGAGAGCAAATTATGCAGTTATTTTCTCGTCAGCGGGTTTACGTATATTCCTGGGACCAAATGCGTGTCGTATTTGCCTCAGCTCATTGCGCGCGAGAGATTAGTCGTGAGCGCGTATTGAGCAAACAAACGAATGCGGAGGAGCGTTGCTTATTATGGCGGGGCGATTTGATGGACGACCCCTTGCTCTGCCTTCTACTCACTCTCTCATTCCACTCGTCGGCGCCTCACGCGCCACCAAAGCCAACGCCGACAGAAAGACTCTTCGCCAATGACTCCACGCAGACAATATAGCAGGGAAACCTTTGCAGTGTCGCCAACCGTGTTCAATTACTCACCACTGAAACGTGACACTGGTTGGGTAACACTCGGATTATTGCGTGCGCGAAGGTCGTGGGTTCGATCCTCGCTTTCGTGCATTGGGTGTTGAAAGTTAGGAGTTAGCATGGTATCGTTAGCAACAACTTACGTTATCCGGGCGTGACTGTAAGAGTTGAGCAGGACGTCTGGTAGTCTTAGAACTGGAAGCGGTGCATTTCGACTTGACTTCGCCATTAGTTAAAGAAATATTGGCTTTCTCTTGATTAAAGCCAATAGTTAGGAAGATAGCAATATCCACCGCTAATCCTAAAGTCTGTCAAAAGTCTTATAAAATCGATTTCTTGGTGAATTGTTGATTGGCAGGCACGCACTGTATCTTCTGCCGGACTGGATGTTTTACATGGGTAAGGTTAGGGTCCATCACATAAGTCATAGTCGAGTGAAATTCACGCATGCAGCATAGGAGGAGGGAATTCTTTCACCCGAGGCCCTTCACGCTTGTATATTGTATTGTATTGGATCGTGTGTTTGATAGCGTCCCCTGAAAATTGAGGGGCCAACCGCTTTATCTAATAAGCTTCCAAGATTCCCTGATTGGTGGAATACCTTTCCTGTTATTACTTATGCCTTACATTAAGTTAAGCCGTTTTATGCCATGTTTTTTTACATACCTTCTCTTAAGATAGCATTTTTTGTTGCGGGGGGTTTTATATAATCCATAATGGTTTCGTAATCGTGAATACTGTTGTAGGAAAGAGAATAACAGGGAACATTGCTAATATGAAATTTTAAACGTGAGCTTGCGGGCTTTTTAAAAATATTTTTTGAAATCATCGAAGAATTTTGTACATTTTATGCGAACTAGTGGAAGTTATTATGTTCGTAATGAAATTTTATTTAACAAATGCTTTAGTCTAAATACTGCCCTTGCTGTGATACCCTTCGAGTCCAGTCACCGAGTCACTTCTCTTTGGAAAATTTTCATAATGTAATACGGATAAATTGAATATGGTTTTTCTTTTAAATTGCGGTGTGGTAATAAGGGGCAACGTGAACTCGAATGCTACCGCGAGAGAGCTCAGCTTTCCTCATCTGTAGATGCATTCGCTAGCTGAACGCAGCAAGCCGACCTATTTAGTTTGTGTCGAGGTCATGTCGCATATATGGCTATCGTCGGAAAACGAAGCTCAGTCTATTTCGATCCTTTTGTTTTCCTATCTTAGTATTTCCTTCCATTCCATCTCAAACTTAATTATTTTCTTCCCTTTGTCCTTTCGCCCACCTGCTTCTCTTTTTAGATTGGAGAAATGAACTCCTCTTTAAAACATGATTTTCATTTATAAGCGAAGCATAAAGAAACATTTTTTTTGCATGGAAGTTCTTCAAAACAAATAGAAGTTTATAAATATTTTATTCATTGCATTACTGAATTCCATCCACAACACGGTGGTGGTAGTCATCAAATTAAATTTCAACAGCATTTCAACATTTTGAGATATGAAGTGAAGACGCCTTCTTGATAATGCTGTCAAGTAATTAATGTTCAAGAAGTATTGGTAATGCTGCAGCGCATCGAAACATGTCGACTGTAGTTTAATAAATTTTTATGTGGAAAGTGCAAAGTGTTACACTTCATATCTCATAATGGATCTCCACAAAGTATCTGCCTCATCCATCTAAGTTTCAGCATTTTTCGATTTTCTTCACAGGTCCTTTCGATATTGAATATTATTTGCAATTTTTATTGATATCTCATTGCTATTAGCGTAATTTACCTCCTTCCTTTGGGTACAAAAGCCTAATCTTCAAGTTCGTAAAAATTTTATGTAAAAAGCTGATCATTCTTGTCCACGGCATGCGAGTGATCGCCTTCGTGCTTTTTATAATTTATTATATCATCCGTTTTTTGTTACATGTCTTATGCAGGATTGATCTCTATTTAAATGTCCTTCACATTTATGTACCCTTTGTTCTTGCGCATGCTTTCAATGATGAAGCATTATGTCCTCCATCTATAGTTAATGTGATGGAGCCTAAATAATTATGACAGTAAAATTAACAATTTAAAAATCGTTAACATTTATGAATTCAATTTACCCGTCATCTGGAATTCTTCCTATTTTAAATATTTTCTTGGGCATTTTTTGCGCGCTTTGAAGGCTCTCTTGAAATGCTAAATGAATTATGTATCTTATGGTCATTTTAAAGAAGATTTTTTGTATTTTTTTCATGAGTATTTTAAGATCACAGTCTCTTAAATTTCCTGAGTGAAAACAAAAAAATTAGAAAATGCAATGAAAAAATCCGCATGCCTTGGTCTACTTCCCCAGTGTAGTTTGAATGAAGAAAATATATTTCTAACAATCCATTTTTATGCTTATTTATATTTTTTATTTTTTTTATAATTTAATATAATTGAATGATGCATATTTATATTTGGGAATTAAATTCACAAGAGCGGTTTCAATACTTTTTCGTTGAATCTATAGGTAAATTACACCATATTAAAGCTTGAATTAGCTCTTTATTTTCATGAGAATTTATATTTCTGTTAATTTATGTGTCCATGATAGATAAAAATAAGTTGGCTGTGAACTTGTGCTGGCGTAAAAGTGAGTGGTAGTGAGGTTTATGTGATGACTTTGGATAGTACGTATTATTACCGAATGACGTAAATTTCGTGTTGGGTCGATATCATTGGAGAATAATGTGTGATGACTCCGTTGCGTACAGTTAGCAGGAGGGGCGTTATCTCACGCGAAATTTCTTTTCAGGATACAATTGAAAGGTTTATGAAATAAGTGTGACGAAATGGTATACCTTGGTGACTTTTGTGTGAAGTGAATCCGTTTCCGTCATCATTGTGCGCCACATATCGGACAAATCTTGATTGTTATGAGCATATTGCATGCTTCTCTGTCGGGGTGTGCCTCCGAAGCGATATCTTCGACATCTGCAGTGGCGATCATTTCTTTGGCAAGTTGGCTCCACCGCAGAGAAATTACCTGTGTGCGATTATTACGCCCCAGGGACTGCCAATATGAGGCCTCTGTCCGTCCTATTGGAGCTTGCGTTATGTTTCTATGTTGGGCTCATCGAAATCGGATTTTTTTTAAATGTCCGAAGCGCGGCGAGTTCATAACGAATTAATTATTTACGGTATGCAGATGAAATTTACGATAGTGAGGAATAGCGTTGGAAAGCTATTTATTTGATATAATATATCATGGATGTAAATTTTGGCCCCAAGAATGGCTTTTTTATTGTGTTGGGATAAGTTTTGAAAAAATTTCATCGGGTTCGATTAAAACTGCACTGTCTAATATGTGATCTATTATAATGACAAGTTAATCAGTAAAATTGCATTTAATATTACAATTTATTTTAATTTAGCTCCTTTGCATGACGCAAACGCGATCGGCATTTTCACAATTAGGGAGGACTAACTTGCAGACAATCATTTTAATCATTATTCGACATCATTGTAAAGGAAGATTATGATATGTTTGATTTTAAACTTAAAATAAAAATATGTTCTACCATAAGTTTGTTTTTGTGGATGAGTTTGATGTGTTTGGAACTACCTTTAGATCAACGCGTGTGGCAGTGGTGTAGCCAGGAATTACGTTCGGGGGAGTCCAAAACTAATTTTAACACTTTTAATAATCGAAAAAACTTCATTCGTTAAAGAAATATTTTGTAAATTCATGATTTTTCAATATTTTGTTTTCTTTTATGTCGGGAAATAGTTGTGTTTTTATATTTCGGGGGGGGGGGGGGGGGGGTCCGGACCCCCTGGTCCCACCCTGGTTACGCCACTGGTGTATGGTATTCAGTTGTTCTCTCTTGATTACCAAAATGTAACGGTTACTCTAGTGTAGCAATTAATCGCACGGGCTTTGGAGTAGATTCAAATTAATATTTGCCCAAAATGTTATCATCACCAGTGATCCTAATAATTTTACTTCATTACATCACCTCGCTGCTTTCCTTTAAATTCGAATTGCTCCGCCCGTAAGCGACGCGAGTGTCGTCAGTAGTAAGCTCATATCAGTGCGCGGTGGGTGACAGCACATTGAGAAACCTAATGTTTAATCCTCTATTGTGATATTTGCGATTGCGTCCATGGGCCAAGACAAATAAGTGCTTGTGGCAGAATCATACGACCATACTTCGCGCGTTGTGGCGCGGTTGTCTTGCGGTTAGTTCAACTTGCCTCATAGTGAAAGGTACGGCTTCTAATCCTGAGGAAATACCTTAGTGTGCACCCTCAGAAAAATCGTTGCGCTGTTTTAATACAAAATTAACAAGCACTATTTTCTGCCTCTGTGCATGATATTAGGTTTGAATTGGCCGAATCCCTAAGTGTGACCCCTAATGGGCCTGATTGGCTGATTCTGACGCAAAATATTTGTTATGCTCTGTCAAATAGTAAAAAATGAAACATATTGAACGAGCCCATCAATAAAATCACGGAAGTTACTTGAAATTGTCGCTACGATGATGCATGTTGCAGGAAATCGTGGGGTCTCAAAAATATTGTATAAATAAATTGAATAATTCGCAGTCTCTGTGAATCTATTTTGCTTTTTTACCTAAATGGAATGTCGACTGAGATATCAAAAAAAAAAAAATTCATACGAGCGGAAAGTGTTTGTCCGGAACCACTCTCTCACTCACCTGCCTCCTTAAAAAAGTACTCAAACTTTCCACTATTCTTAAAAGCTAATGCTCTCATCTTGTAATTTTCTCTGCTTATAAATTGTCAACATTATTCTGTATCTTAGATTCATATATTTCGCTTCCCAATTATTTACTCAGGTAGATTTGCTAAATATTTGAGATACCTGCAAATGTTGAGCGTAGTCTACTAACCCTGAGTAATACAAGATGATATCACAAGTTTTACGGGAGTAATCCATCACCAAAATGGAGCGGAGGGAAATGAACATTCTTGATGCTTTCCGCCGAAGTAGTGAGTTCCCGATTAACGTATGGAGTCAAATTAAAAATTATTATGACTTTGTTCCACAGTTATTTATCGTGTACAACCTCGTCCCTTTGAAAATACTCCTGTGTCGTTAGTAAGAGGAAATATTAAAATAGCCATTAATAACAGAATTCTTGAATTTTCCAATTGCTCAAATCACGTAGGTCAATAGGGTAGTTTCCTTCATCAAATAAAACGAAAGGCATTGATTGCAATTCGTTACCCACCATTAGTGTATTCATAATATACAAATGATTTGGTTTCAGAAATCCCAGTCCAGACGAATGGCAATGGTCAATTTTAACCTCATTTGATAAAAGCCAGATTTGCGCCCATGCGATTCCACTCCGCGTGACGTCGCAGGGACCTAGTTTCTACACGAGAGGATAGGAGTTTTACATCGTCTGAGATAACCAATGCATGCATGAGTCACAGAGCTCAGGGAAATATCTCTTAATAATCACTTATTAAAATTGTCTCAGGTCGGAAAGTTTCCTTCGTTTGATAAGGTATTAATAATCCATATTTAAGCCGAGAGCTACCTGCTAGCAGCCTGCGTCGTATCGGCGCCCAAATTCCTACTTAGCCGTCGCGTTTTCGCGCACTTGAAATTTTTCACTTTTCGTTTAATCGCGAAAAATTTATATCGTCATTCGAAAATCTAAGAGTGTGAAATACGTACTCCAGGAGTAATACTATTTCGATTTAGGCAATAAAAAATAATAGGAAACCACTCTATTGAATTTGACGATACGGTAGGCTCATAGCTGGGTAATGTGAGAAATTAAAAATATCGTTAAAATGAGTTGAATAATCCACATTCTCTGTACGCCAATTCTGATCTCCTTTTGACGAGTGTTGAAACAGGTTTTGTGCCGAATGAAACTGGGTGGAATTTCCTAAGTGATCTCAATATATTTATTTATACATGAGTCACAAAGTTAGCTCGCAAGCAATTGAAGAATATCGTAATCTGTGGAGATCTGCCGTCTCTCAGGTTCGTTCCCTTCCCTTTGTTTGGCCAGAATCACTTTTATTTCCTTGGCGCCAAGTGGAGGACGGCCAACGCCGCGCTGCTTTCTTGGCCGTCGGAGGGGAGGTGAACTATGGGTCGTGAGCGGATTGCGTAACAATGTCGCTTCGAATTGTGGACGAATGGAAGTGTCTTGACCACGTGCCTCGAATTCCTCTTGATCTTCCGAAGACACGCGACACCGACCCCTCTGCGACAGCGGAGTCTTTCACGTTTTAATGTCATTCCCATTCTACATCTTCATAAAGATGCCAGCACATCCAAACAGCATTATATGTCATTTTTAGGTCTGAAATACATCAATTTCATATTCATCAACATCACTTCTACCTCTCCATCCCTCCAGATGATAGAAAAGTAATGTAGTCGCGACGCGTACTTTTAGCTCTAAGAGTCTTTCTTTATCTCCTCAGCAAGGGGCCAGCATAACCAAGGAGCATCACATGTCTTTTATCTGTATGAAAGGTATCAATTCATATCACAAACTTTATAATTCCACATAAATTTAATACTGCACGACCTAGGTTTCGACGCGGAACGGCATCATCCGGTACATTTTCACCGAAAGCACAATAACATTCATTCAATCATTCACACGCATTCATTCATTTGAAATCACACGCAGTCGTATCATAAAGCACTAAACCTCAGACCGTTGGGTTATTTTGGAATTTTGTAAATGAATATGTGTGTGACTATTTATTCTGTGTCTTCGATGCAAATTCACCAGATGATGACTTGCCACATCGAAATTTAGGTCGTACAGTATTAAATTTATGTGGAATTAAAAATGTATTAAATTTTATTATGTTAACTCGATTCCATGAAGTCACGCCCAAGGCAACGAAAATTGATATCATTTAAATATCTCTCTGCAAACTAAAATATGGTAAAATTAATAATGATAGAAAAGTGATGCCAAAGAAGTATTCCGCGTATTTTTCACGTATATATCATATACCTATTCCGTCTTTTCTTATATCTTTAGAATGAACCATCACACCTTAGCATCATCATATGTAATTTTTAAGCCTAAAGGATAGGAATGTTTTATCAGCAATAAAACGTTCACCTCTCCATCCATTAGGTGTAATATGCGAGATAAAATTAAAATAATACTTTGGATATTAAAACCTGATAGTAATACAAAGTGATGTCAAAATATCCCTTTCTTTCTAAATTTGATGTCACCGCTAATGGTGCTATACCACTAAAGTGTCATCTGGTAATGTAATAGTGACCTCACTTTGGCCAATCAATATTTTTCACAAAATCCTACCAAAATAGTTTTCATAAATTCATGGTAAATGGTTTTTACTTTTTGCCTTACGAGTAGTTGCTTAATTTTTATCTGAAATAGATATTATCAATTGTTACTTGTTTTACATCAAAACGATATACTTTATAACACATATACATTGTTATACATAACCCACTTCGGTGATGAAAAATGCTATCATTTTCGGCGCATAAAAGATACTATAAGTGATATCTTTTTGACATATAGCCATATCAAAAGATATCACTGCGCTTCTTTGGTAGTAATAGCAGCAGTGATTTTCTATGATCTCCCTTTCCGGTCAGTTAAAAAATGAAGGGAAAGAAAACATCGATTTATGTAATGGACTGTAGCAGAAATGTATCCAAGTGAATGCCGCTTTCGTTAAAATTGTAAAATATTTTCACTCCCCTGCCTCTTTTTCAAGCCGATGTCTCTCAGTGCTACTCCATACGAAAATATATGTTTTTTTAAATCCTTTAAAGATGTGTGCTCTGAGATCTGTGTATATTTTTGCATAAAATAAGCAAAGATGTAGCTACAATATAAATGTTGCTCAGAGACCATGGCGTAGGTTAAAAAAATATACATGAAAATATTATATCTGTCTAAACTACGCTATTGTTACGTATTTCAGCGATGTATTATGACCCTATTGAGGCGGCCTGCGAGGTTAAATGGAAGTGCATTAATTAACTCACAGACTTGCGTAGGATTTGCGCTCTTATATTTATTACAATGGATGATTCCCCCATCAGCCGCAATAAGTATTATCATCCACCGCGGGGGCATGGCGAAACAAATTTCGCGAATAAATAAACTATAATTAGATTATTACAGAGGCTTCCGCGTTGAGTTGATTGGTGATAGTTTTCCGGGTTTACACCGCGTTGATTCATGTTTTGCGGACGACAGTTTCGGGCGCGTTCCAGCAAATCCCGTCTTCGGGTCCAAAAAGACCCCCGACCCGAAGAGGGGATTTGCTGGAACGCGCCCGAAACTGTCGTCCGCAAAACATGAATCAACGCGGTGTAAACCCGGAAAACTATCACCAAACTATAATTAGGCCTATTACGCGAAATTTACATTCATAATGATATGATCTATCAAATTTATAACTTTGCAATGCCACTGTGACCACCGATATCAATACGGGAGGTGGCGGAAGAAGAGTTAGAAGGCGCGTAGCTGTTTGCGAAGTGGTTGTATATTTTGTATTGATAATATTGTGACTAAGTGGATCATTCTGTACTCATTGCTGCGCCGTGGACATTTTTGAAAACCTATCAAAATTCGCCCCCAGTGGCAGCCGCGCAAATCAAGCTTCAACATGACGGGCAGGTGACTCGTCTTTGGAGTCCCTTTGGTTGCACTATTCGTACAAGTTGTTTCGTACCGCCACACCCTTCCCAGAAACTCTTCACCTACCCACAGGCGAGCTCTCCCCTGGCCGGTGTGACCGAAATGGAAGGAGGAGAGGCGGTTTCTCAGTCAGTGGTCATCCCATCCCCCGGAGCAAATAAGAACCGCCGCCGCTCCAGAAAAGTTGACGTCTCGCTGATGATTTACGACCGCGCGTCAACTGGAATAATATATTAAAATTCCTGGTATTATTATTGGAGCAGGGAAAGAAAGGAAGCCGGGTTCTTGGTCGGAGGCGGGGGGGGGGTGTGGAGCGGGGGTAGGAGTGTGGCAAGGGGGAGGGGAGAGAGGAGGGGCGAAGAGGGAGACGAGTTTTTAAGTTCAAGGTTGGCCGACGCTCCGAAATGACTCGCGGCGCTTATCCTCTCTCATCAGCCCGAGAGCGGCCCGCTCCTTCTCCCTGCATTCCGACGCCGCGGAAGGCGCGGTGATAGCCCAGGGAGGAGGCACCGGCCACAGCCAATGCCAGGGAATGGGAGTTGGTGGAGGTTTCACGGGTTCACAACCGGGTTGACGTGTTTGTGGGCACCAACGTTTCCATAGCATAGCCTGCCAACGACGTCAGGCACTGTTGTAAAGCATGATATGGTCAAGGAGGCCATATCCATGGCTAAGTTCTAACAACACGTATCTCGAATTCGGCCGGTTTGAAGTAGGATAGTGTAATAACATTAAAAAATTAAAAAACAAGCAAAACATAACTATTGGTTTGCAAATGAATGCTTCCTTTTTCAGTTTTATGAACTTTTGGTTTTTAATATCAGTGTACAAGTAAAAAAATTAATCGTTTTTGAAATCCTGAAAAGTTGCTATTTTTGAGATGCATGTTGTTAGAACTTAGCCATCGATATTGAGGAGGCCTCATTCTATCCCACTGTTGGAATTGGTTTTTGTCGCCACTTTGCCCTCATTTCAACCGATTTCCAAAAATACCCTTTGCCCAGCGACGAGGTGAGAGCGATCCAGATCTTTATACGATTCATTGATAATAATCGCGGCTAATAGTATTTTAAAGGTATGAAATTGATAGATCATAGCGGATGTTAATTTCGGTTACCAGCACTAATTATTGATTATCTCTCCGTGTATTGTTCGGATCCGTCAACAACGCCAGTGGGGACTTTAAAACACCAATTGAAAAGCGTGAAGGGTGACAGCACTTCTTGAGGCCGATCATAGTTGTACAGGATGTGGAGGAGGCGACCGATAGCTGAAGTCATTTGCGCCATGAGGGTAGTGTAGGAAGGGAAGGATGGAGAGAAACCCGGCGTTATCATTAGTCTGAAAGGCGCCAAGGGGACCACGGCTTCACGTTCCATTCGACGGACGGAGTGTTACGCTTGAAATGACTTCAACAATTAATTCAAGCAGGGATCGGGCAGTCTCCGAAAAATCTCCGAACTCTCCCGGATTTGAACTCGGAACCAATGGATGAGAAACCAACACTATCCACCAAACGACCCCAGTCTCCATCCTTCTGAGGGAACAACCCTTTACCTTAAGTTTCCCCTCCTAATTGTGGTTATGAAGACTTCGCGAGTTTCCACAAGTTGTTTGTGGGCACCAACGAAGGTATAACAGTCTGCCATCTTCATCTAGGCTGACCCCCTTGAGTAAGGTTAATCCCCAAAAGCCATGACGCCGCAGCGTTTTTGGAATTCAGGAAATTTCGTGAAAAATAGTAAACAGAAGGAAAATAGGAATCATCAGGAATAAATTCTGCAGTGGAAGAGCAAATGCAGTGGACATTTCTCAAGGTCCATTTCGTTTTCAATTCAAGTGGCATTCAAGTGAAGTTTTCGCCAGTTTCTCATGAGTGGTCACGCTACTTTTTGTGTGCACATTCCAGCAACAGTAACAATGGATAGGTTGAGTTGCTGGGGCGACGTCACAACAGACATTGTCTCACAAATTTCCGCTTTGTTATTTTGTGTACCTCGTTTCTATGTAAGCAGACAATTTGCAAGTGCTCTGCCCTATGAGCTGAGCTGCTGCGCCTGCTGTCCGCCAATTGATGGCGAAACTCGTTGTGTGGCAATTATAATAAAGCCGGCGATAATATTTAAATCTTCCGTTGCGGTTGACAGCATGAAAATGAATGATATTCCTCTAATACGTGTCAATTTTATGTATCATATCTAGTTTTAATTATTTACTTAATGTCCCCTCTTCTCTTTCCCAAGCAAGTATTTTCTCAATCGCCATGGCCGTATTTTTGTTTCATCGGCAATTACTTTGGGTCTACGGCTTCATCGTCTCTCAATAATGGGCATTTGAAGAAATTTGGCAATTTGTACTATGCTTAAAAAATGGAAAACGTTGAATGAATAGATTCTGTACTTTGTAGGTACTGAATATTACAACTTTTACACATGTACTGCACTGAAAGATATTATTTGGCTTGATTCAACAAGCATATTAAGAGGTAAAATGCATCCCTATTTAATGTTTTAATAAATTAAATAGGGATGCATTTTGGAGTGAGTTTAACGCTCTGAATTTTAATTGTTTTAATGTTGCGAATTTTATATATTTTCTGCGAATATCGGCGTTAAAGTGAAACTTAAGCAAGTCGGCCAATGAGTATAAAGCTAGATGTCCCTTAATCTTAAGTGACTAGTACCTAACATGCGCACTTTTTACTCGAAATAGTGGTGTTTAAAAATACTATTAATCCCACTTCGATATCCAAAAACTTGTTCTCATGCTCATGCGTCGGAAAACTCAATATCCTTCTTCAAGGCAATATGTTTTTTTTCGTGATTCCAATATCCGCCGACGCAGAACCAGTTGTTTTGAGAATCCGAGGATACCAAAAAGGAGCTCCAATTCCCTCAAACAAGTTCTTTTAATGTAATTGAACTTCAAGAGGAAATTACTTCTAAAGAAACATGAGCAGTCCACATACATAAATAAATATCCTTCGGAATGGAATTGGAAAGTGAAAATCTTGATTTTGCGGACAGTAATTTATGATGCCATATTTTAAACCGCTATGACAATAACCTAGAATGTAAAAATGAGAAATCAAGCATCTGGGGTTTCATTTCTACCTGTAATGAACGGCAACGGATGCGAAAAAACGGATGAAAGGAAAATAACTACCCTGAGGATTGTGCCGTGGACGTGTCTGTAAATTGGCCAAAGACTAAGCTCACAAGAATATCATCAATAGTAATTGAGAAGTCTTCGGAGTTTTTATTTCGGTGATCGTCGCATACTACCCAGCTAAAATTTTAGAAACTTTCTATCTTGCTAATAATTATAATGTAAATCTGGGAAGATTTATTCGAATCATTATTTAGATGAGTCCACTTGCCAAGTATGCCGAATCCATCGTAGGGGGGGGTGGATTTTATATTTATAGCAACAAACTACCTTCATTGAGACGAAATGAGGAAGTGAAATAGAAAGAAAATCGGGTTCGGAGTCAATAATATCACTGCCACTACTTCCCCTGGATGTTAAACTAACCTTTTTCAGCTCCTAATAATTAAAAAAAACTAATTCAATGTTAAATACCTACTATCCCATTAGCGCTGGAATGTAGTGCCTTACGTGGACGCTAAGGGATGAGGAAGAGAGAAGACTGGAGGCATTCGAGATGTGGGTGTTGAGGAGAATGGAGAAGGTGAAGTGGATAGAGAGGATGAAGAACGACGAAATGCTGGACATGGTGGGTGAGGAGAGACAGTTTTTAGATGAGATAGGTAGGAGACAGAAGTTATGGATGGTGAGAGTATCTAGCGGGGAGGGGATGTTGAAAACTCGTGTTGGAGGATAGAATGTTGGGTAAACGAGGGAGAGGAAGGAAGAGAATTGGATTTATAGATAGAATGTAAGGGGGCAGGCTAAATTGTGAATTGAAGATGAAAGGAAAATGAGTCTGCCAGAATACTTCTCAAGTACATACTTGAAACTCACTGGAAACCTGCCGTAATCAGTAGAATACTTTAATAAAATCCCATTAGCTACTGAGGGAAATTGATAATTTTTTCGGGTGTTGTAAGTGTACACATGAGAATGTCCCATGCGTGGGAAAAATAAAGTGGTATGGGCTGGCTGGTAAGGGGGTGGGAAAGATGGGTGGAGGAGAAAGCAGCGCCCCCTCCTATCCGTGGCGGCTACCTTATTCCTTCCCTCCGCCCGTCGTCCCACGGAAGACGTAATTATAGCCCCCCTCTTTCGCCTCCGAATTCCCAAATAACCCATCCCCAAAATGAAGAATCCCTTCCTTCGTATCCCTCACACCTCTTTCGCGAACCAACCTGAAGGTGCTCCACATCGACTAACAACGTGCACCTAATCCACTTCGTAAATTTTGTATTCTTAGCCCACGAATTACTGTGAAATTCTATTCTATAGGTATGCGATTTTTATTAAAGCCTTTGTTCATAATTCTGTCGCATCCCGACGCCTTCGCCGGGACGCATATACAATAGCAAGAGCGGGAGTCGAGTGGCTGCCTCCGGACTCGCGGGGGTGATGGAGAAGAGGGGGAAATGACAATTCCCTCTGGAATGTAATGAAACCATTTATTGTCGGGAATAAAATTCAAGTTCCCTCTAACCCATGCAGCTATCACGATACCAGGGCAGAGGGCACTGTTGCATAACTTTACGCACTATCGCTTATTCACTTTCTATGATTTTTTAAATTTATGGTTGATATAACATTCAGCATTATAGTAATTACTTACGGCATTTTTATGTTTCTCTGCCCCAACCCAATAAGTAACGAATTTGGGGAAATTACTTTTGAATGATAATTTTATCAATGCCTTTTTCTCAACTATAAATATACCACAAATTAGTCCTATATCCAACGAGATGTTGTTACTTACAATTAATTAAATTTGCGCGTGTGAGCAATTGGGTGGGAGGAAGAGGGAGTTTACACCCAATCCATGAATGAAGCAATTGAGGGCGTGGACATCCAAGTGGAGAGCGACGCGATATCGGAAATTTCCTGCAAGCATGTATTTTATTTTTTTAGTTGAAATCTGGCTGTGGGGTCGTTAGCTCAGACCAGAAATCGCATTTCGTTGAAAGAGTTCGATAGTTGTTGAGAAAAGATATTTGTTAAATGACACATTATAATTATTATTATAGTATTCTACCGATTAAGGTAGGTTTGCATGGAGTACTAAAGAAGTGAGCTGGGAGCCTTCCTTTCCTTCCATTACCGCCTTCTTCAATTCACTATAAGGCCTAATCCCCTTCAATCTCTCTAAAAATCCTATTCTTTTCCTTCCCCTCCCTCGTTTCCCTAACATACTACCCTCTAACACCTTTTTCAACATCCCCTCCCCGCTAAGCACTAACTCCATCCATACCTTCTGTCTCCTCCGTATCTCATCCAAAAGCTGCCTCTCCTCACCCACAATGCAATAGCAAACAGCACATTGCAATATTTTTACAGAATTTATTCGAACACGACGCGTTCTGTTGTTACAATTGCATTATCAACTGCACAATGTGCCATGTCTCGTTTAACGAATATGAAGAACTTCCACCCCATCGTGCCGCATATCACACAAGATAAGGTACGAAAGAAAATGTTAATCATTCGACAATGCTCTCGTATCGAGAGTTGTTTCAGGCTTAATCTGGTCGAACTTATTTGCAAATTAAAATTTACTGGTAGCTAAAAATACTAGCAACGGAGGGTTATTCTTCAAAATGGCAATGTCGGCCTTCACAGATCGGCTGAAACGACTTTGCCTATTTGATTGAACGAGACGTCGGATCGATGAGTCATCCTCGGTATAGCCCTGATTTAGTACCAAATGTCCTCTTTTTATTCTCGTTTATCAAGAAAACATTGCGTGGCCAGTTATATGGAATATATATGTGGAAGAATGCCAGAGCATTTAATTTGATAACACGCTATAATAATGTAAATCAAAAATCTCGAAACTTCCGCCCACAATTCATGAGTTGGTGACGTAATTATCATTTCGCCTCACTAACTTGTTCAGGGAAAATTGCTCATTGAGTGTAATATCGCTCACAAGAGTGTTCACGTGCGCTACCCACGCGTGACCAATGTGCGAGTTCTAGGGGTAGGCGGTGGTAACCCACTCAACAGGACCTCGTGTCGTCATCAACTTACCTGTGAAAGCGTTTAAGACGATGATTTTTCGCCATGAATGCCAAAAAAGGTAGGCGATGGATCGAAAAAACGGAATAATACATGTATTTGTCCAGCTCGACATTAAAAAAATTGGTAACGAGCTGAACATATACGATCAGGACACGATGATTCCAATATTCCCGAATTCAAATTCCGCGACTTTTCCGTGACAAAAATCTGAATATCCCCTGCGAACTTGTTTCCAGGGCTTCAGCCCCTCGAAAACTTTTACCCTGGGGCGACTACTCGCTATACTTATGAGGAGGAAACCACTAAATCAGGAACTCCCACCCACTATAATGCTCCATTTCGATAGTATCGATCGTTTCAAAATATCTGCCAGTGACAAAATATGTTTTTAACATTTATCATTATACCAGCGAAGTGTACGATTATCTGATGCGTGTGAATGGACAAAAAAATCAGAATGGTTCATCATTGGCACTAATATTTGTGGCATTGTATTCCTGCTTCCCTGTTTTGGGGCTCAGTTTCGTGGTTGCCGGGCAGCCCTCTGCAGCCCTGGGCGACCCGAAAGGGGGAAAGGGAAGAGTATCTCGCTCGTGTCCCCCCCCTGGCCCTCCCCGCTCGCTCCACTAAATGGCTCCTTCTCGCATAAATTGTTCGCGCATAACGACATCCATGATTTCTCGGGGTTAACGACTCTCGGGAAAGTGATTTTCGGAAGAGAGGACCTTTGGGGAAGGCGATTGCCCACGTGGACACAGAAAGGCGTATGCATGATGCGATGTGCTGGTTTCCGGGAAGCCGCTTCGTGGAAAGTGAATTTTCAGCGAAAACATGTACAATGGAAAATTGAATTATATACGTGCGTACCTTAAACGTTTGGGAGCGTCCGGGAATCGGGCTGGTGTTGTGGATTGAGCGTTTGCTTCAAGCCCGGGTTCAAATCCCGGCGGTGGTAGAAAATTTTCACAAATTTCCGGATAGAGTGCTGAATAAAGGGCGTTTCAGTGCAACACAACATCCGTCGGATGGGACGTTAAGCCCTGGTCCCCTCGTCGCCTGTCGTTAGGAGAAGGTAATGCCAACGCTGGGTTTCTCTCCGCTCCTCCGCCCTTACCTTTCCCTCATGACGCTAATTCTAAGCTGTCAATCACCTCCTCAAAATACCATACCATGTTTTTGAGAGCGTCCTATCATTGTCTTGGAAATACATTGAGCAAAGTACTATTTTTTTCAATTTTTGTCGATATATTGTTGTCCATAACTCGCCTAATTAGATGCTTCCCTTGCCGTCCTAGAAGGTTACTTTATATATGATTCATCAGTAAACTTAGGAGTCGATGTTTTCTGGGTGAACTGATGTAATGAATCTTTTTCGAGCTTCGGACCGAGTCAGAATCACCGTTTCTGCTGACATTTCAGTGGAATAATTTTCCATTGAAACCACTGCAGAAATGGAGAGACTGACACGGTCGGGAGCCCCATAAAGATTCATCGCAACTAAGATGTAGAATTAATACCGTAATTAAAGTAAAACATGGACTCCCAACGCCACCTAAGTGGTTTCGCTGACTCTTCCAAGGACGCCGCTCGAAGTCAATGTCGAGGTGATTGGCATTGAGAGACTTTAACGCTCGACTCTTTCGAAAAATGAATGCGGTCAACGGGGGTGAAGTAAAATATTCCGGGAGCGACTTAAGCGTGCCGAACTGTCGAGTAATTGTGATTTATTGCTTGCTTTCTTCGAATATTTTCTCTCGTGATACGATAGTTTTTTTTCTCTCATACATTTATTAGCAGAGAGCTCATTTTTTAAAGAGATTCCCTCGAATGGGAATAATTGTGCGCAACGGTTCTGCGGAATCAACTGCCTCTACATTGCTGGAGTTTTTTTACCACAGTTCAAGGGACTGTTTTATCTTATTGAGAAATGCGATATTTCATTTAGCGTACCAAATTTCCTGTGAAAGTTGATTGTTGATGAGTGTTAACATGAAATTACAGATTTTTTGGGGGTGAACCGTGTCTTCTTTTCACATAATATATTAGAGAGGAATTGTGTTCAAATTCCAAATCATTATTTCGCGATGAACATTTTACATTATTAAAGGTCATTTTCTTACTACATACCTAGGCAAGTAATGTGTTTTGCTTTCGTTTCGAGCGTCAAAAAAGCAATCGTATTGACGAGATTTCGTGATGCTCTTGCCAACATCTACGAAGAAAAAATAAATCCTTCGGAAGGAATAGAAACAGTGAAAAAAACTTATGTTAAAATAATAAAAAAATCGTATTATGTTTTTAGGTAGCTCTTCCGTTAAAAGTTTGGTTCCCCATCGCCTAATTCTGGAGAATCACTCCGTTCCTGCGGTCGAGAAATTCTTCTAAATGACATATCTGGAGCGGACGACGGACCAAGAAAATTATATAACTCTTGAGGCCAGAATAGCACTGATGAAGTCCGTAATTTACATATGCTGTGGGATTGGATTTCATTCTCTCAAGGGGGGATGACGGAAATACCCAGCGGATACTTTGAGATTGATATTTTGAGGCTATTCAAGAATCCAGGCAGAACTCGTTTATCGAGAAGCGGGTTCGGATTCTCTTACGTTCATTGTTTTATCGGGCAAGGAGTGTGGATCAATTTTAGGAAGATTTTTATTACATGCAAAGGCTTCCCTGATGAGTAGTAGATGCTTTCAATATTTCCGGGTTTTCACCGCGTTGTCTCATGTCTGATGTTGACGGCAAAGTAGGATCTATGTCTTCGACAGTGCCTTATAGTATACAAGACCTCCGTCTCCTGTGAAACAATGTGGACAATGTAGACATCAATACCGTGCTCGGTAAACTCAGTCTGTGATTCGCCTTGGAAGAAGACGGCTTGGTAATGTACGTGTTAGAATACATGACCGTTAATCGGGAGATCTGGGTATGAATCCCGGCTAAGCCATATGATTTTTTCATAGCGAATTTCATCCTAGGTGAATATGTCTATAAAATTACCTCAAAAATATATCTAACTACTATTATCTGTACAGAGGTCTGGTAGTGAGAAAAATTTTCCTATTTCATAATTTTTGAGAATATACATAAAAGTTTTGCTTACGATGACTTCTTAAATCGAAAAATTGCAAAATGTAACTTTATTCTATGTCTGAGTGGTGAATTCGAAGTCGTGGGCTCTGATGTGGCCATAGTCCTTGATTCTTTCTGACATCGAGTTCAAATTTGACCTTATTCAACTTCCCTAATATATTGTATGAATATCGACCGCATCTTCAATAGATTTTAGCTCTCTTTGCAGCCAGAATGCGCGACTACGAATCGAGCGTAGCATTTATTAAGAGTCGACTTAAAGAGCAGTTTACTTCGACTTGTAAAGTTATATTTAATATCAGTGTCTTTCAGTAATAACGGATTGATTTCGCTCAGCTGTTGACTTGATTGGCCTGTGATAGAGATCCTCAAAGCGTTGCCAACTTTCACTATGTACCGTCAAGATCTATCCATAATTTTCGTTTTTTCCTATGAATCAAATTTTTTTTTTAATAAATCGGTTTTCTATAAATTTCGAGATCAATATTATTCGATAATTAGCGATGTCTTTCTACGGCTATATATTTGAGGTACCTGTCACACGATTGCGCTAAATCTTGCCATCATGTAAGCCAAATGTCCATCCATAGCCTTAGTTTTATTCCAATTTATGTAGTCATAAACAAATATCATCGTATTTCGATAAATTTCAATATCGCTCTCTAGTTCTGCTCCTCTGGCGTAGCCCAATATCCATTCCACTTCGGATTGCCTCAGAGAGCGCCCCTATCGTTCGAAAAACGGCCATATCATTAGTGGAAATCGAAGTTTTTTTCGTGCCAATTGAGTCAAATGAGGGAGCACGAGTCTATTATAAGTGGGAAAACTTGTTGAGCCGCTGATCGGCTTCCGATGATGCCTCACATATTTTCTTGCATACCATTCATTATATGTGTTGGCCGTTATGCGCTCCTATCTCCCCTGTCCTATTATGTCCGGTTCTATGCAAAACATTCAGGTCACCTAGGACGTGTCTGGTTTCCCGAAGCAATCTTTCTGCCTTTTCACGCGTTTTCCTCTTGATTGGCTATTTTCTGCTCCTTAAATTCTCCACCTCACACGACGACTCCGCAGCCGAGTCATTCACTTTATCCCCGACTAATTTTTTTCGTCCGTTAAGAACCGTCTCATGAAGCCTTGTATACGGGACTCTCCATGGCTTATGTTCAGCTTGTCCGGGGACTGTAAACATAGTTAACCAATGAGCACAGGGTCGAAGCTCCTAAAACCACGTCTACGGCACTATTGTCCAGAATACTTATGTAGTTCAAACGCAGACATCTGAAATAAGTTTATAATATAGTAATTTAACAATTCATCGCCAAACAATTACGTTTTTTGCTTATCTTTCATTTGACTGTTTAATATTGTTAGAATTTTTTTAATTCGTTGCCTGAATCGATAAAAATTTATTTCTTTGGAAAATGTATATTTTTCCTCAACTCCTCAATAGTCTCGTATTTATATTTTGCATGTTAGCAGCATGTCATCATGTTTCCAATGCTTCGCTCTTATTTTCTAAACTTGTTTTACGTTAGAGATATTGCATTCGCAGTGATGGGGCCAAATCAGCTCGTCAGAGCTATTCGTCAAATTACATTCAAATCCGCCAAATCGGTATATAAGGGAAAGTCGCCTGCTAGTAAATCTTCCAATTTTAAAATTAACAATAATAGTATATCATATTCTAATGAGCTCTCGACGATCAGGTTGATGTGATGGATAGTGTGTTTGATTTCCATCTAGATGGTTCAAGTTCACGTACCGATATTTTTCAAAGACTCCCTAGAGATCCCTGCTTGAGTGCTGTATGAAGGGCACTTCGTGCACAGCACTTTGTCCGTCGGATGGGACGTCAAGCCGTGGTCCCCTTGGCGCCTGTTGTTAAGAGCAGGCTAATGCTGACGCCGGGTTTCTCTCCTTTATTCCTTCCCCACCCTGCTCTCATGGCGCAAATGGTCTTAGCTCTCGGAAGTCTCCCTTAAATTCCATTATGAGGCACCTCGTATCAACTGTTTCTCCATTTGTATTTACTAATTGTAAGTTACGTGTCGTTTACTTTTTTTAAGTAGAAGCAAGCATTTCTGTTCCGATCTTTAAAAGTGTATACAAAAATTCTTCATATAAAAATCCCCCATTTATTATAAACTTATTGTTAAACGCTATATATGAATAGCGTTATAAGTGTCAGTTTCCTTTTTTATGTGCGGAACACGCACAGGAAAAGTTAAATTGTCCTGGTTTTTTCAAGGGAAATCGTTTAGCGTGGTTCGCACAGCCGTGATCCGTACAAGCCATGATGTCATACCTCATTCCTGTCTCCGATGGGACGTTATTAACACCTGTCATATGTATACATATCTCCACGTTCGCCTGTTTAATTGTCAACACCTTTTCTTGCATGCTTAGAATTTAGCGTGAAGTTTGACCGCTGTTCGCAGCCATTTGTCAGCGGATGCTTTGGAATGCCAGATTCTTTTTTTCCGCGTCGTATATTTTGTGGCTGCGGATAGCATTACAAACCGCACCATATGCCAAGGAATGATCATAAAAAAGCCCTTCCAGGAATGGTAGTGGTTGCAAGAGGGCCTGATGGCCACAATAATGGAAGTTAAGCCTATCAGACAAGGCCCAAGAGAAGGCTCGTTTTGTAACATACTGTGATTGATGGTGATGAACTTTTCATTCAAAATTTGATTTTTGCATGCGTTAAATTACTCTGATGTAAAATAATCCATATGGCGATGTAAATACTAGATTCTTCATTCTTTGTACAGGTGAAAATGTAGAATGAATTCTCCAATTTTGAGTTCATGGTTTTCAAAGTTTCTGTGTGTTTGAACCCATTTATCAGTACAGTATCATATTTTTATACGACTTTGATTAAGTTAATTATTTACGCGTGAACGAATAAAAATTTATTTATTTCGAATAGGGTTATTAATCACCACAGAATATTTAAGCGCTGGAAGTTCTCTATTTCATGCTATGAATTCATGATTTTGTGAAACTCATGATATCGAGTGGGGTGCCCTATACATTTCTCTACGGATGGCTAATGATTGGTCAAAAGTAAGCCTTACATTGATAATAGTATTTGAAACGTCGTTACGAGAAAATCGAACTAATCCACTAAGAGGTAAACCTAAGTATTTAGTACTGAATTGGAAAGAAATTCTCTATATTCTCTCTCTAATTCTTGCTGTGAACTAACTTTTCATCCTCGGATAAGTACGTATATTCATCATCAATTAAGAACAATTTGGTTATAATAAATTTGATTTCTTCAAAAGTAACTTTGTTGAAATTTGTACATTCACGATGAAGTAATCAATCTTGTTAATATCCGCTGAAAGTCTATTTTGTTTCAGTTTTCATTTTGTTTCAGTTCGGCATTTGCGTGCGTTTTGTCGATGGTGGCATTTTCATGTGCCTATGAATATGCTTTAATGTGGTGAATCGCAATTTGCGAGTTACAAATAAAATTTCAATACAAACCATTCTGTTGATCATTGCGTCGCGATCGCTGTAAGGTTTTCATTGCTAACCGCCGCTTCAAGCGTCCAAGGTCCGATGCGAGAGAGAGAGAGAGCGAGAGAGAGATGGTCTCCACACAAAGCCCGCTGGGATCTCCACCGCTGGACCTCGGCAGCATCTCCTCTCGCGTTCCCGCCTCCGATGACCTTCGTTCGTTCGTTATAGAAGGCATCCGACGGCCGCAGCGGCAGGGGAGGAGGGGCGGCGAAGTTGGCTGTGTCGGACGTTGCCGTTATCCCTCGCCAGTGGTCGTGCCGATGGCCGCGCGGCAATGGAATTCGTCACTTCATAACGCTTCATTACGCGCAGGGGGAAGGGGTAGAGGGCAGCCAAGGACCGGCAACCCATCCCGAAAAGAAAAAAGGAAACTCCCGACCCGATGGCCTCCGGTCAAATTTGAATGCCAATCCGAGCCGTAACGTATCCAGGGATGGTGGAAAAACTCGGATCATAGGAAAACACATAAGTACGTGGTGTAATGTTGAAATGAAGCCAATTTCACCGCAGTAAATTAAAAGTTGCTGGCAATTTTCCACAAATATTGCTTAAATAAGACATTTCAATATGTCAAAGGAATTAAATTTCGTGTTTCGTTTTTACAAAATGTTGCTGTAATAACTAAACGTTTCGTGCAGAATTAAATTTAGTGGAAACATTGCCTTGCGTTATTGAACTAATAGAAATAACTTCCACCACGCCGTGCCATATATAAAAAATGATTTACAGAAATACTTAAATTTTACACCACGACCTGTTTCGATTCATGTTTTAATACCTTCAAGTGTATTCTGCTATTTTCATGACCTGAAGATAATGCATATTGTACCGACAATGATCGGGAAGTGAGAAGTGAAATGGAAATTCGTCTGTGACTTCTAATTCACCCATACCGCCTGATGAAGTTTAAAACAACTCTCTGCTAATGTCCTTCTTGAAAATTTCAAAATATGCCCATCGAATAAAAATCTAACGGTCTTTTTCCAAAGGGAATGAGTTTTCCCTGCCATATTTTATTTTCTACACTTAAACAGTCTATTTTATATTCTCTGAAATTTTCAAGATGATAGCGTAAGTTTTATGCGAGTTATTCATCTGAACCAAAAAGACATGTCGAACATGATGTATGCGGCCTCCTAAGGACTAGGTGGTCCAGTATAAAATATCCTAATTTCCAACCAGTCTTTCATGGCATTGAGGCGTGTTGGGTCTTTCGCTAGATGAAAAGAGATGGTCAAGCAAGACCACGGAGACTTCAACGTCCGAATTGGATGATAATCATCTGTATTATTCTTCATGCGTAATACTACACGCGAGCGATGAAATGATACGAGCAAGAAGGGTTCGTATTGATTTTTCGTGACTTTTATAGGCATTTAGACATTATATAATATATTTTTACAACCTGCGTCTCTTATTTTGGAATACATGCTTTATCTAAGCCTTTACGCGGATTTTATAATTTTCGGGAATTTATTCGAGTTCTACCGTCGTAAGGGCTGAAAACAGCTGACAGTAGCCACCCACAAGAAGGTTAATTGACAGTTGTAACGAAAGTCGCTAATTTTTCGTCACTAGATCTTAAGTTAAGGACTGCTAACAGTAATTTAAATGCACACACTTCTCTCGTGAGATGTCGCTCCCCAATCTTCTCCAACGGATGCAGAAGTCGCCGGAATATCAGATTAGCTCTCCGCAATACGATATTACAATTTTTATTTCGGAGCTTTTATTATGGTGAAAATTTAGTCTCCCCAAATGGCATAATGAGAACTGTTTTCCGAATTATTAATTCGTATACTAGAACCTCGGACTGAGTAAAGTATTCTAGGTTTTATGTTAGAAACCATGCACTTGTCTAAACCATTGGCCTTGTGTTTGCTCAAGTGCCATCTTGGCTGTAGCCTTTGTTAGGAATAAGCCTTCATCATGAAATAATCATGTTTTTCTATTAAATTTGAGCGATGGCTCCAGGGAGAGAAATCCTATTCCATTTTCCGCGGCTGACATTGTCAGTGGTGTCGTCTTTCAGCCAATCAGAACGTACGGCCGCTAACAGCGATTGTAACGCCGCGCTGAGCTGTAATTGAGCGACAGTTTTAAATACGGGAAGAGTCGGGATAAGCGATGGAAAAAGGGACGGTGGGAATGCTTTAGAAAATGATGGGACGAGCGATCATTCTTTCGGTCCCTGAAAACCTATCGCTAGAGCCATCACTCAATAGGGGCGGAATAAATATCGAGTGTTCCAGGCTTTAAATCAACATATCTATCTCTAGAATGTTTATTTTATTTTCTTCATGTTATTTTATCTTCGTTTGTATTTTGTCAAAAAAAAACTCTGCTCCTCACAGCGTACGGAGAAATTAAGCTGAGTATTCTATAATCCCTTCAAATTTTAAGCTGATAACTTAAATTCTGGAGAAGTAATACGTCGCAAAGAAAAACACAGATCATGTGGAATAGATGCGTGCCCTTAACTTGCCAAGTGGCTCAAGTCGCCCTTCGTCTGTCTGGCATCTAGAGCTCGCAGCGTTTCGCCCGTTAACGCTTGATTGTCAGCATTTATGACCACTTAAAATGTCGAGGCGAGCGCATTTCCTAAGTTGCGTGATTTGTTTTCGCACCAGCCCTCGGGATGGACGGAACTGATCTCAGGAGTCAAGAGACACACCCGTCTTATGCTCATACAAACACTCGTCTTCACATGCTAAAAGGCGTCCGTCTGTCGAAGACGAAATGCTGACGAAGTTCGCTAGTGCCATGCAATTCATTATGTCATCATCAAACAAAGATTTTCGAGGTTTTATCATATTTAATTGTGTTCTATTGACAACATTTTGTTTTATTGTTAATTCAATGATACATATGTGTTGGCCACTTATCAAGAAGACGTTTTTTAATTGTGTGTACTATTAAAAATTTAGTGCTTTGTTGTTAAGTCGCGACTTGTTCTATAACGACAAGTCGTTACTATAAAAGAAATTGTTTTGGTTTCTTCTGTACTTGAAAAATTATTAAGAGTTTCTATTTCTTTAAAAAGATCTGTATAATTGGTGTTGATAAAATTACCAAGACCAGGAGCTGATTCAATCTTAACACTTTGATTACTTATTCCGTTATTACAGTTGATTTAAAATAATCGCTGCTATGTCAAATATTAAAATGAAAGTATTTAAAAGAATGATATGTTTTTATTAATTTAAAAGTATTTGTCTCATGCTCAATTTCATAAGTGTTTCTCCGGGGACTTATATTCCTCATATTTTTATTTCTAGATATCGTTCAATATTAAATTACATATTAGCCAAAACTGATCACTAACCAAAGTATCCTAGTGTTTGTAAAAATAAACAAAACACCCGAGTTTTAGGAGCATTATCGGCTAAACGAATCGACCGATTTCAAGTCAACAAAAAGAATAAGAGATTTCTTTGGATCGCATGATTGTAAAAATCCTCTTCCACTTAGGACTTAGTTTTTCTAAAAAAAAAGTACTCCTGTTTTGGGCGTCAAATCCCGTTTCACGACTTCGATAGATTTCTATTCCCTTTTTTCCGTGCCCACAACTTGCAGTGTTAACGCTATGAAGCTAGAGCTAATCCTGTTTGCAGAAAATAAATTGAGAAAGTAGAGTTATATATTTTTATATTGCATATAATAGCAATTATATATTGAATATATGTATAACTATTTATGTATAAACACTTCGAAATGTTCCTCGACGAGGTAAACCTGGGGTATTTTTATGTTATTTAAGTATAAATATGTATAAATTGTATCCGTGTATATGTATAATTTTTATTTATATGTATTCAAGGAATTATATATAAATAGAATTTGTATATTACACAGTTTTTTAGAAAAATGAGATGCAAGTTGTGCATAATATTCACTAGTTTTTCACATCACTACTACTATTCACATTCAAGTCACTAATGTGAAAACATAGACACAAAAAATGAAGAAACACTCACAGGAAAAATGAAACTTGTAGCTTTTGAGGTTGTAACCTCTTCCTAAACTATAGGCACATGTTAAAGAGAAAAGGAAAATGGCAATTTAATAAAATGTTTTCCTTATATAATATACAACTACTAAGGAAAGCATTTTATAAGATTAAGTTTCGTCGCTGGTGACTCAGATACTTTTTCTCGTTTACTTCCCATCTCAGCGTGCGTAATTACATGCAATAAAAGTGTTTGATCTTCGCCGTTATGCGTGCGTTGGGATCGAATCCGTCCCTCCAGGGTAGAAGGCCGATGTGCTGACGCCATCCTCACTCCCTGACATCTGCCCGTTCGTTCGCTCTCCTCCTGTATTACCGGTGCCTCTCACCCTCATGCCTGTCATCTTGTCTGCTGCTTTATCTCCCTTCTTCCTTGTCTGTCCGGCGCAGAATCGCTTTGATGATTTAAAATTCCTCCCATTCCGTTATGAATGACCGAAGACGGTCCAATGACCTCTTCTTCTCTCATAACACCCATTCATGTCCCACCCGATTTAAATCACATCGCCCTGGTTAATCCCAAAAAAAAAACATTAAACATTTTCATAGTTGCTGCACTAGTGTGTTAAAATGAAATTTTAATATAATCCAGTATTGGTGTTGTGGCAAGGTTTAAGTGGAAGTTTGGTAAAAAGCGAAAGAGAGAGGTGCTGTTTCTCACTCGTCCGGCCACACCTTGGATACGCGATGGTGAGTGTATGGGATCCGGCGCAGAAAGACTCAATTCGTGAACTCAATAAAGTACTAATGAAAGCTGCGAAATTCGTCAAAAACTGCTACGAACGAATATGTATAAAGCGCTACACAAAGCGCTGTTCTTTTTAGCGAATTATTCTGGGAGCCGCTGGAGACTCGTAAGTTGAGGATTTGAAAAAGTCGCCACAATTTGAAATAACCAAAATGCGCATGTTTAAAATAATAAATTTAAAATTTTTATTTTTATTGAAAACAATGTTATTTTTATTTTCATGTCTCATGTCAGCGACACCATTATTCCCCATTTTATTTTAAACTTATAGATATCGTTCGAGCTTAAATTGTATATTTCCCAGCCACAGTTCTTTAGCCATAGTAGACGATGAGTTTTGCGAACTGTAAGGGCTAAAACATGCTTGTATTCTTTGGTAAGAAGAGGGTAGGCGTACTGTGGTGAACGAGGTGTTTTCTCAAGTTGGAGTCTTGAGCAACGGTGTGCAAGTTTTCCTTATCTTCCATGAATATCCTGAGAAACAAAACACCATCGCGCGGGCTCTCAAACAAAATCCAAGCAAATAAATTGAAAGTAATGAGGTCCGCCTCGGTCGTGCAGCTACAGAATGCACGAAGCTCTCGTCGTTGTCCGATGTCGTCATCTTCAATTCGTCCATGCGATTGTTCCCTTTCATCCTGGTCGGTAATGATCCGGAATAATTATAGCTTCTTAAGCCCTCCTTTCTATCTGGGAGTGTGAACTGCGGTCTTGCCGTGGACCAATAGGCTTCCAGTAAGTCGCATAGCCAGAAAATTGCTTCCAGTCGGTCGTTTTATTGATGTCGATCACCGTTCACCATTCACTCGAGTGAGTCGATCGCGAATGGTCAGTTGCGGTCGCTCTCTAGGTTGCCTCTCTCAATGTGGGAATCTGGTGTGGTGGCTAGAGTGTTCGCTTTCCACCCGGTGGGCCCGGATTCAAATCCCGGCAGCGGCAGAGAATTTTCAGAGTCTTCTCGAGCCCTGCTTGAATGATGTGTGGAGAACACTTCAAGCGCAACACTCCGTCCGTCGGATGGGACGTTAAGCCGTGGTCCCCTTGGCGCCTTTCGTTAAGAGCAGGCTAATACCGACGCCGGGTTTCACTCCACCCTTCCTTACCTGCCATTCCCTCATGGCGCAAATGACCTCAGCTGTCGGTCGCCTCCTCCAAATACCATACCAATATAGGAATCGCAACCGGTGTCGGTCACGACCGGTGTCATTCACGACCGATGCCGTTCGCAATCGCAAACCTTTTCTCGATCGCGAACTATCGACACTGCCTTCGATCGCGAATGACAAAGTTTGACTTCAAAAGCGTGTGACCGACGAACGACTGCGATCGAAGAGATGTGTCGTTCGTGGGAGTGATCCTGTTCATCAATGTATCACGCAAAAAACTGCGTGTGAGTCGCTCACGACATGCAAATCACATCGCACGTCGCTATTCGGGTGTGGTGTGTAGGTTGCCTATAGCGATGTTTTGTTGACAATTTGCACGCGTCGGAAAACCAAACTTTTCATAAAGTCAGCCGTCTTATTCGTAGTGAGGGCTGCTCGGGTTCTCTGCCGGGTAATCTCCTCCATGGTTGCCGGGCTACGAGTGGTACCCCATTAACTCAGGGCCTCATTCTAAGCATCAGATCTTTTTTCAGCCATTTTTTTCGTTTGCATAATACTGAAAGTTAAATTCATCGTCGGTTATGAACAAGCATTACGAAATGTAACGAAAAACATTGAAAAATGGAGCGTCGAAGGGTATGCGTATCTAGATTGTTGTCTCCTTAGGAGCTGTATCGCGTCATAATGGAAACATTTTCGGGGCTACGTTTCTGCTTTCACTCTTTCACTAGCTTAGTAATTTATCCTCTTCCTAAGGCACGTTGTGTTCCAATTACTATTCACTTACGTGATGTGACGTGTTTCTATTGAATCTTCTGTGTCTTTATTCCCGTAATTGTAAAATTGCATTTACACGCAAAGCATCACCAGGTCAGTGATTTCACCTGAAGGATGGTTTGGCGTGTAAAAACCGAAGCCATGAGTAATTTGTTTTCTGTAATTTTATCCAAATCCTGAAATATTCCTCATAATTTTATGTAAAGTGTGAGTGTAGTTGTTGGATTAGAACTTTCGTATATCGTTTATTAGAAGAATAGTCTCCTTGATATTCACTTAATGGTGTTAATTTTAATGTGCAAGTTATTTTTTTGTCTTTATTTTCCACGCGAGTGACTAATTAATGTAATTCAATTCTATTTTAAGGTAAGTGTGATCCGTGGACTATTTGTTCAGAGCTTCGCTTGCTGATGAGGTGATGAAATTTGTGAGTAAAACCTTTCACATTGGTTGGTTGACCCGGAAAAGTCATTAAAAAATTTAAATTCAGACACGTTGAAGTATTATCGTTTTATATTATTTCAATACTGCCGGTTTATTATCAATCGGTTGTTACAATAATTTAGGGTAAACGGAGTTAATATAAATTACAAATGATTTATTATATTAATATTTGTTTTCCTCGGTGATAATGAGGATTTATCATTTATACCCAACTTCCAACCCCTGGATCGCGCGTTTCGGATTACAGAAAACTCCGGATTATTGGAAACGTATGATGGAACCAACGCAATGCATAAAAAAACTGTTTAAGATATAATTTTGCAATTGAATACATGTATTGACTCCTACTGCTCAGGGTGTGAGTAAAGGGAAATATGTATAGATAGAAAGGTAGACCAAATTTATAACAGTAGGGTAGTTTCCTTCATCAAAGAAAACGAAAGGCATTGATTGCGATTCGTTACCCACCCTTATTGTATTCATAATAAACAAATTATTTGGTTTCAGAAATCCTAGTTCAGACGAATGACAATGGTCAATTTTAACCGCATTTGAAAAGGCCAGATTGGCGCCCATGCGATGACGTGACGTCACAGGAACCTAGTTTCTGTACGAGTAGATAGGAGTTTTACATCGTCTGAGATTACCAATGCATGCATGAGGCACAGAGATCAGGGAAACATTCCTTAATAATCACCTATTAAAACTGCCTATGGTCGGAAAGTTTCCTTCGTTTGATAAGGTATTAATAATCGTTATTTAAGCCAAGTGCTACCTGCTGGCAGGGTACTCTGCTGCCTGCTAGCGGTCTGCATCGCAGTGGCGGACAAATCCTCGCCCCTAGGTCACCTCACACGGCGACAGGGGGAACCAGAATGACGTTACACGGGCTTTTCCCAGCATTCACACTTAGCCGTCGCGTTTTCGCGCGCTTGAAAATTTTCACTTTTCATTTACTAGCGAAAAATAGTTACCGTCATTTAAAAATCTAAAAGCTTGAAATAATCTTTATCCAAGAGTAATAATCTTTCGATTCAGGCAATAAAAATAATAGAAAACCACCCTATTATGGTCGATAAAGACAGGAAAAACCCTGGATACCGCTGTGACTCTACAAGTCACACCTACATACATGTTAGTAAAACAAATACGTACATATTTTTAAAAATCTTCTATTTCTAACCGACGAAATTATATTAGCCAAAGGGAGGTCACCACCCGTATACGCTGGATTACTCGACGTGTCGCATTAGCGCTAAGCCGGATTGCAGAAATTGCAATGTACTTTATTTCTTGGTTTGTATTGTAATAAACCAAATAAGCCAAGAGCCAAGTCGTTGTTATCGGACCACTTCAAGTATGCTTCCGCTTTATCCTCGCTTGATTTTCTTTTTATATCGTATGTCATCCACCTCATTTCCCCCCTCCTATTTTCATCCCCCACCCCGCCAAGGACGCTTTGTCGCCGCTTCGCACGCTGATCACGTCGCCATCTTTCCCCTCCATATCATACCCCCACCTTTCCTCTCCTCCCGTTCATTGTTTTATGGCTTCGTGCTTGTTTTATGGCGGGCGGGAGGAAGAGGATCGATCCAGAAGCGGGGACATTATGGAGATTTCCCGTTAGCATATCCTTTTTGATGCGTTCCGCGATGTTATTTTGTTTTTTTTTTCCTCTCTTACCTTCGTCGAGAAGGCGGCAGCGTGAGTCGATCATTTCGTAATAGGTTCCTTCTTCTTCTCTTTTGTGGAATTGATTGAGCGTGAGTTTGACCTTTGCGACGGATTGACTCAAAAGCCGACGAAAATCATCGAGAATGTTTTTACGGAAGTGAATCGTTTGCTGTAGGAAAGGCGAGATACAAAGTTTTGGAATACTATTTTTGTGCGTCTTTATTTAGTATTTATTTTCTACATTTCTTTATTGATCGTTGGACAACATTTTTTCTCAAAATCTCAAAATGTGGCCAATGATTAAATACTCTAAAACCATGTTTAAACGATGGATTTAACGCATCCATTCAGCGAAGGTACCAAAGCTCTGATAGATTAGCGAAATTGGTGCACTGGCTATTTATTAGATTTCAAATTCATGCATTTACGCAATTACGGGTGTTCACACGGTGCACGGAGGTGTTTCTGCATCGACCCGCGCAGATAAAAACTTGAGACACAATCACGTCTAAACCAAGAAAATTATATTACCGGTCAAAATGACCGGTACCGTTGCCGTACCTATAGCCTAAGGTTCTATTGTTGAATGAGTATTGCGTCACGAAAAGAGACAGGTTGAGCTCTCTTATAGATGCTGACTTCTCACATGATTTGCTCTCGTTCCACAAGTGCTTCTCATCTCTCTCTCTTCCACACGATGCTCCTCTATTCTGTTGGCAATATGCTGGTGTAGACGCGATGCCGAGAACTCGTTCCCCTGAAGATTGTATCTCGCAGTGAAGGAAGGGTCCTTGTGCGAGTTAACCTTACGAAGGAAGAGCCAGTCCGAGTCTCCTGCGGAGGAGAAGGGCCGTGAATCAAAGTGCCCGCGATGGACAGGATAATGTAGCGAGCCAATAGGGAAGCAGGGGAGTGAAATGGTCGGTTTTCTTAGCTGGGAGAACCGGGTTCGAGGTGTTCGCGGTATGCGGCGAAGATTCAACCTATTCGCTATTCGTAGATAACGAGCCATTCCTCTGTTTGAAAGCCGATCTTGGAAGGAAAAGAGGGAGGAGGCCTAACCTTTTCCATCGCGCATCGAAGATGAGTATGCCGACGTTATTTTTCCAGCGTTGAGTTTTTTCATACCCACGTCCATAGCAGTCCATACCCTCACTAATCAGTCCAACAAAGCCAGCAGTAAATTTTAGTGATGGACAAAAATTATTAATAAAACGTTTTTTATTCGCCAGATTTTGGCCCATTATTTAACTAAATTATTCATAACTATTCACTGTGTCCATACAGATTATGTCACTCTCCTCAGGACTAAAATTCAGCCCTCAAGTACTGGACTAAATTTCCCACACAAGAACAGACGGATAAATCAACCTAGCAGACATAGAAACACCAATATTTCCTTTAAAAGCCGATTAAAAATAGGAAAATATACTATTTATCTTCAACTAAGGTAGATAACTGGTTAAAGAAACCATCATGGGTACAGTAATAATAAGCAACATCCATCAAACGGATGAAGGAAAACATTTTTTCTTGCGTAGTATACGTTCGTTTTTATCGAGGTGATCATCTTTAGCAAATGTATTCAGTGACAAACTAGCGTTAAAATCTCCTCTCGTTAAATAAAAATATTGATTTTTCTTTAGCAGCAATTTTCTGGATTTTACCGTATCCTGTCAAAATTTCGTTCTAGCAAGCTTCAGTAATAGATTGCCCTTACATCTTATGAACTGGCTCATCATTGATAAGAAATCTCATGGAAATAAATGAAGTTGGTTCAAGCTTCAATTTGTAGAAGAAGCGAACATTCATTGTAGAGTATACAATTTTGCCTTTTGAAGTTTTTAAATACACCTACGAGAGTATAGCTAATTAAATAATTTTGAAGACTACAAAGTATATTCTAAAATGAATGCTATGGAGAAGTTTTTTTAATGTAGCGTAGTTTGAAGTGGAGCTTTCGCGTGGTCATCAGAGATTACCCGTATATTCGAAGCGGAATGAAAATTCACAGCGTTGGAGACGATGCCTTCCAGTTCAGAGTAATGTATGTAATGACCGTCAAATAATGCTACATTTTAACATATTTTGTGGACGATATTGAGTGAAGATGTCAATGCCTTTAGTGACACAATTAATCGCGGGAGTAACGATACATTGCTGCCCTTGCATCCCGTTAATGGCGTCTATCTCTATTTTACTGTTAGTACGACATTATGGTCATTATCGTTTAATCCCTTCCGAGATATAGCCAACGCCTAGTGCTTGCTGATATGAACGGGTGATGCGGCTGGAACCGGAAATACTCCTTATGAATCGGCCCATAAACTTATGAGTTGACTCTTGTGATTTTTTATTCGTTTTTTTTTTGTTCTCATAGGACGCCATAACCCAACGAGCTGACTCTCCGAGTTGCCCTTAGGGATCGACTTTCTCGAGATGACTCTCCACTACAGGCTTGAAACTTCGGCTGCGGTATTACTCAGTGTAACACCGAAAAACTATTCTCCTCCCTAAACTCCTCTGGGTAAGTGCCTAGCCCAATCGCCGTGAAATCCTTTGGTCCTTCGCCACCGCGAGTTGTTTGGGACTCTCTATTTCCTTAGCAACGCATCTTTCAGGATCGATGGATAGTTTATCGTGGCGGTGGTGCAGTTACAAGGCATTCTCGTCCCTCGTGATGATCCCGTGTGCATCCTAAAGAACAAGCTTTTGTGTTCCACGCTGCGGAGGAATCTTTATGAGTTTGGGTGCGGTCGTTTTTAGAATGGTTGCAGTCGTCTCTTTGATCGCACCGATGGAAATGTTTGCAGTCACTGCCTCGAAATGAACTTGAACCATGAGTAATGGCGGCGAAGATGAGACTCCTACTTATTGTTGATGGCGAATCAGGGCTTGGTATATGCTTCGAGTAAGGATCGGGAGAAGGTGGGTGACGTCACTGCTTTGGCTTCATCACTCCTCGAGCGTCTCAATGTTAACATGTCATTGAGTCACTTGACTTACATACGAGTGGCGTCTGGCACGCTATTGCAGTGAATTTGGGTAGAAATAAAAATCATCCAGGGGAAGCACAATGATCTTTCATTTGCGAGTAAAGTTAAAAATATTTATACCCGTGATAATTTGATAGGTGGCTAATTTTTCCTCCCGGGCTCATTGCAGTTGCGTAGCCAGGGGGGGGGTGCAGGTGGTCCCGACCCCCCCCCCTCCGAAATATATTAAAACTCAATAATTTTTCTTCATGATAGAAAACAAAAAATTGAGAAATCGTGAATTTACAAAATATTTCTTTAACAAATTAAGTTTTTTCGGTTATGAAAAGTGTTAAAATTAGTTTAAAACCCATTACTTGGTACCCAGTTTTTCAAAAATTTTCTCCCCCCGAACAAAATTCCTGGCTACGCCTCTGGCTCACTGATGAGTGAATTTCCCAAGCCACATGATACAAATGATAGGTTACCTGCTCACCGTCCCCCACTAATCCTTACTCTAAGAGTAACGATTCGTAGACTTCACGTAGTTTGATTAACATCGTACAGTCAGTGATAGCCTAAATAATGAACATAAGTATTGTTACGGGTTCACGCCGAAATAAGCTGTCGACACCTGACAATTATAACAGCACTTTATGTAAAACACTTAAACGAACCATATCCTATGAGAACTCATTATTAACTTCAAATCAACGAATCAATATGAACAACATCCCGTCACATAGCGAAGCCCACATCGCATACAGGAGCCGCTCAAGTATTTAAAAGCTGCGTCCAAATTGCCCGTGATCTAGTGGCGATGATTCTTGTATCATTCTCGGATGATCAGAATGCCTGATGCCTTCTCTATAGTGGAAGCAACTTCATAGCTGATAATTCACCTGAAATATGACTGTCAGTAGAAGTTTTAAGCCATTTGCACTCCTTCAGCTCATTATTAGGATTGGCAAAGTGTTTTAATAACCACTTGCTACCATCAGTTAAGATATTTCTATCGAATATTTTAATAAAATTTTTAATATTAAATAAACATCAAATCATCAAAAATCATCTACTTATTTTTTTGCCCTATTTATTTAAATAAGACAAATGTAAGAAAAAAAAGCTGTTCTTAAAATTATGATTACTGGCGTAATGATTTCACCGTCATGAATGATATGGAGGAAAGTATTAGAAGTCAAAGTCTCTAGCTAGAATTGATGCATTTGTTTCTTCGATTGTTGATGTCTTTAGTTCGTTATGCATGTATTGTATTTAATTCTACGCTTTCCTTGACATCTGACTCTTTTTATTTTTCTAAACTTAATTGTCGTTGGCTTTCTCGTAAACAATGCCATAAATTTTAAAATGACGGTTAGAATACTCGCGTAAGCACATGCGGTAACGACCGTTTAATTAATCTTTAGCTCTCTGAAGTGTGATCAGTTTTCTGCATTCCACCAATGGCAAGAATTTATGTGGGCGCGTTGACCCTGGTAAGTACACCTCTCTGTTGGAGATGCATTTGTTATATTATCTTGCGTAGATTTACATTCAACTGTTTAGGAAATGTGCAAGCTGAGTTGGTTGAAACGCTTGGCGCCTCTCTTACTAGCATATTGCATTCGCTATACTCGCAAATGGCGTTAGATATCTCATGTGTCACCCGCAAACTGGTTTGCACTCCCTGTGAGAGCTGTGAATAAGATTGCGCCGTGAAACGTCTAGGCTCTGCAAAGCCACCGACTCCCTTTGGCTCTTCTATATTTCCCTCTCGAGGAGCAAAGTTAACGCTGAGGTAAAGGAGTTTCCACCTACCAAGTAAGAAAGTTTCACCAGAGCCGCCATTTCAACAATAGCCATAAACTGAGGACAACATTAAAACGTTTCAACATGGTAATACTACCACTAAATACTTTCAATATTTTTACGCAGGCGAAAAAGAGTAAATGGACTTGTTCACGTTATTTTTCATCATTGTCCATTACAATGGAGTTTTAAAAATGAAAGAGTTTTCGGAGTCACCGGTAAACCCGTGAAAGTTTCACTGGTGAAAACAATACATTTTTCTCAATATAGTTATCGCAATATTACAAAGCCTACACTGTTCTTTTTAGCAAAAATTATAGACGCAGATCATTAAAAGAAGATTAAGTGCATGCCTATTGACCCGTAATTACTTTTGGTAGTTACTCGGTGAAGGAGTGTAAAAAAGTGAATAAACTAAGCTGTCTAACAGAAGACCAGCATTTTTAATGGGAGTGAATGTCAATGAGGTGTTTTTTTTTAGTTCTCATTGAATTTTCCGTTTTTTAATCCATCCCCTAATTTAGAGCACTATGAAATGGCGTTAGAAAAACAAATCACGAGGAATACAAGTATTCGAGGATACAGAGAGATATTCGTGTCCCCTTTTAATATTGTATGCCAAGAGTATCCAGACAAGCGACGGCGGCATTCAATTAGGCATCCATGTTGTATTTTTCGTTACCATCCCGAGCTCATGGATGAATTCAAGCACCCATTTCAGGGAGGGAATTAATTAATTTTCTGCTCTTCTGAGCAGTCATACCTGTGTGCGAAACTCGCATTTTTGTTATTTAAAAACTAAAAATTACTATCGAACTCCACAAAATTCTAGCCATTGACGTTTCCGAACCCATCAATTTCTATTATTTCATTTCAGAGTGCAGTAATCACAAGGGTCAGAACTCAATATCACTTTACTATATCTGAAGCGGCCCACACTTAATATTTTTGCAAGTATGTGTTTAAAATGTATGATCTTAGATTTTCCCGGCGTATCAGGTGCAGAAACGATTCTCGGGTCCTCCACCGGTTAATTGGCTGCATGTCTTCCAACGTTTCGAGCAACGACCTGTTCTTCATCCTCAGGGAATCTTCTGAATGCTGTCTATCAAAGTGGCCCGGCAAACATACGCCCCGGCCTAGGGTCAGGTGTAATCCGATTGGCTTTAACCTGTAATTTTTCTGGAAATTGTCGCCTTACAAGTTCCTAGCGCGTCTTTTCGCCCATTCATGATACTTAATACCAAGAAATGAGAAAAATGTGAATGCGGGAAGCGGCCACAACAATTTTCCCTTCGAGGCCTTCCCCCTTTTGTTCCCAGATAATAAGAAAAGAAGCCGCCGCTTGCCGCAGCGCCGTTCTTCGCTCGGGTTAATTGAGGTGCGTGGCGCGTACCACGGTGGGACACGCGAGCCGCATTGCTCAGCTGCCGCCGAGAAAACGCAAACTTTGGAATGTGCCATTTCAAGATTCCAAGCTGACAGCCACGAAAATTTAATCGTGCCCGAAATTCCATCGCTTAAACTTATAATCAAAAATTTGAAGAAAAAAAAATCAGTAACATTCGCGGAAATAAACTCGGATTAGCCTGCACCGTACGTTTTCGGAGTCACCGGTGAATCCGTGAAAGTTTCAACGGTGAAAACAATAAATTTTTCTCAATATAATTATCGTAACATAACAAAGCCTTTTTTCGTAAAAAAATATACGCAGATCATTAAAAGAAGGCAACATGGTTGCTATTGACCCGTTATTACTTTTGGGAGTTCCTCGCTAAAGGTGAGTATATAAAAATGAATGAACTAAGCTGTGTAACAGATTGACAGCATTTTTAATGGGAGTGAATTTCAATTAGGTGTTTTTTTAGTTCCCATTGAATTTTTTACCTCTCGGCTATCGAATATATGTTTCCATGATTTTGTGCCCATCATCCAATCTGCCATATTAACTGTGGTCTCTCTAAATGTCCGTCGTCTGCAAATATTTCACCGTGCAACGACATAATTTGAGGAGTTTGGAGCGATAGATGAAGTAACGAAACGTCCACATATATACAAAGGTATAGATTTTCCGTCCTCTATTTTCTGGAAATTTCGTTTGAAAATCTCTGTATTTATACATACTAAATTGAGATACTTGTTAAAAGAAATTAAAGTTGTAGATTACTGTTAACCCATATATCATTCTGGAAATAAGTGATATAATGGTCGTTGCAGTACCAAATGAATCATAGAAAAAATCAGATTCTTCTCGGTGCTGCTTTTTTAGTTATTAGCAAATGGAAGCAGGGATTGAACTCAACTCACTACAAACAAGTGCAAAATATTACTTTTTCTCGATGTAATTATCGCAATAAGCCTGCACCGTCCTACAATTTTTTTCGCAAAAACTAAAGACGCAGGCCATTCAAGAAAAGCAGCATAATTGCATATCAATCTGTTCAACCAAGCTTGAAACTTGAACTTGAAACCAAATTAAATGCACAAAAAAGTTGGAAAAAATGAAATTGCGCTCCAGTTACCTGTCGTAGTTGGAAAGATTATGAATTTAAAAGAATTAGTTTGAAATCATCCACAATCTATGTGCCGTAACTTTTATTTTTAACCACCGTGTTAGTCGCCTGTAATGGCAAAACCGAATTAAATTACATATCCGAAATAAAATCCAAAGATTCAAGCGTGACGAAGTTGAATTTTTTCCGTATTAACATAAATAGTTGCAGTTTTCCACGATTATAACATTTATCACCACCTAGTTTTCAATGTTACTGCATCACCTTCAAGGTAAGATCAAGATGGAGTGGTAAAATTGAAACCTACTTCGTAATAAATTTTGTGATTGTGGAAAATTGCAGGTAATTATTTCAATACCCGAAATGAATCTGTTTTTTGCGTTGTGCCTTCGCCGACCTGCCTACCAAAATGATAAGTGCCCCCTTTCCTTCGTGAATCCGTGCGGTGAGGAGAGCTTGAGGACGATGGTTTGGCCATCCCTCCCGGGGGCAGCGGTTGGTCGTGGTCGAGCCAACCTCCTTCCCACCAAAGAGAGAGAGAGAGAGAGACTCGTATTGGCGAAGCCGCAGCCGCTGACCTTGACACTGCGCTGCGGCGGTTCCTGCCGGACGACTGCGGACCCAGTTGCTGGGAGAGACTGCGGGTCGTTTCAGAGGATGCTGCCAGAGATGAAAGAAAGGGCACTTGGCTGTATAGCTGTGATCCCAACGTCCGATAATAATTATAGCTCCTTCATTAAAAGAAAAATATTAGCGAGAATGTACCTCACGCAGTGATACACCCTGAATATTGGTTTATCTGTATGTACTACGTTTGTGGCGCTTCATTCTCTCTGCAATTTGAGCAGTCACACTATTGGGTCTATCTCAGTCGCAACAAGTGCTATAAGGACGGGTTTTTGTGCGTTTGACGCAAAATCGTTTCGACTTTGTCCCAGCGCTGTTGCTCGACATTGCGTATGGTTTGCGGGCAAAAAATAGTACTAAAACGGACCAAAAACAGCCTGCCTGCAAAACGGATACAAACAGTGGCAAGCCAGAATTGGTCCCTGTCTCCCCACTGCAGTGGTTTTCCTTTGCAAAGCAAGCAGCAAGAGATGCAACACAATGACAGCGCTAACAACGATAGGCGACAAGGCAACGGCCGGTAGCGCGGCAGAGTCAACCTGGCCGTGGAACAAGCAGGTTGCCACTGCTAGTTTATTTATTTACTCCTGAACCATGGAAAACAGCTCCATCTGCCTTTCACAGCGGGGCTTTTGACTTACCAACGGAACGTATACGAACGTCCATGCCCTACCCAGGCGGGACCTGAACCCGCGACCTCTTGTGTGGCAGGCAAGGACTTGATCCCGTCGCCGCCGAGGCCAGCAATCGGTGAGGGTAGAGCTCACCTCAGACTAAGCCGTAGGAGTGTAAAATTACACATGCAGAGCCAGCTCCTATCTATGAGCCTCCTTGAACTTCGAAGTTTTTGTTTGAGGATGTACCCGAGATTTGAACTCAGGACCCTTCGATCAGAGGCTCGTCGTTGCGAGATTCCAGTTCCTTTAGGTCAAAGGCGGCGTTCATAGAAAATATTAACTCGTTACCTGGTTAAGTAAGCATAAGGATAGGTCGAATTTTAATTTACGTGAAATATTTCGGGAGCGCTGCGTCGTAGTCATTTTTTTCGTGCACTTTCCATTCTTTTTTAAACTGTGAATTATGGAAAATAATATCTCGGGACGTCAAATAAAATTTATATATTATGGAATGGAGAAATTAGCTCTTTAAAAAGCAATTAAGTAGCTAAGGCGAAAGTCAACTCAATTTTGATCTGTGCGTGCTGAATGTTGCTGATAGTTCTTAGGAAAGTGCTTAATGGCTTCAAGTTCGCGATAACTTATTTCGTAAACACCTCATAGCGTATGTTTGAGCAATCAACAACTAAAGAAATGCTCCTTTGGCCTTGGAAGCAAAGTGTCCTTAATGGAACGGGGTGGGTAACCAAATTTTCTTACATTCGGGAAGGCAGTCGAATTATGACAATAGGAGGGAACACTCAAAATTAAAAATTGGTTTTCGTTATTTAAAACCAAAAAGATTCAGTGCTTCAAAAAGATATGAATGAAAAACACACACGCCAAATTTTAGGGCTCAAATTCGATTTTTAACCGAGATAAGTAGCTTTGAAAGTCCGCTAGGAGCTTCGGCCACGCCCACGGCGCGAAACGTATTTCTATTGGCTGACGCCGCGTGACGTGTGAACCTCATGAATTTCGCGAGAGTAATGCTTGAAGAAGCCGTAAACACACTGCGTTCGTGGAAATAGTAGCCAAAAGTTTATCGTCATGGCGAAACACAATCTTAATTTTGTTCTAGCAGATACCAGAAGTGTACTGACATTATTAACAGGGACTGTGGACAATTTTTTTGTCTAAAAAACAATCATTTCTTTGAAATGAAACTTCTTAAGATGAAATGTTTACACTTTTCAAAGAGACAGTAATCACGGCAATTATCGTGGATGTTTTAACTTGTGGGCATACCATCATAAAATCCTTTACTTATTACTGGTTTTTAGTTTCCGGATGTAAATTGTGAAATAAATGAACAAATGTGCTATAGTTAAAGCTGTTTTCTTGCCCTCTGAAGGGAGGAAATTCGGGGTTCTCTCCGTTTCTTTTAGGATTAGCATTCAAATTTCGTTGGAATAGCATTTTTTTCAAAGCAGAGGTCTCGCTTTGGTCCACCTATTTTCCTGATAAATGTTCAAGTCAGTTACGTAATATGAAAAATGGTAAAGAATTTTCATCAAAATGAAAGAGTAACTCAGAGATGGGGATTTTTACATGAAATAATCCGTAAGTTCACTTATATTTACATCAGAGTTGCACGTACAGTCACTTTCAAAAGTTTTAGGACAAATTTTGTGGCACCACTTCTGCTTCTCAAGGAAATTTACTATCCTATAATCCTTTCGTAGTTATCTGCTGCACTCCGCTGACATTCCTCTTGTGATTATATATATACATGCACACAAAGAGACAAATTATTTTATACTGCAAATTTATCATTCCGCTTCTATTTATTTAGGGTGTAATGATTATTTCGTGAGCATTTACTGCATACTTGCACCGGTTTTTACCCTTAGTGGTTAAAGTAACTATTATATAGTTTTTGCCATGTAACGGGTCGCCGCGGCGGTGGCCTAGTGAGCAACGCTTTGAGCTCTGGTAGTGAAGATTGAGGGGTCGGGACTGTCTCTCATAATTCTTTCAGCTACTTTTCCTACTTATTAACAGGTTTCTTATAATCGTAATTTCGCTGTATTTAATATTATGCTTTTATTGTTGCCGATGCGAAATTTTAAAATTAAGAGAAAAATGGTGGATAAAATCCTGTCGTTAGCATTAACGTACAGTTTGAAGTCTGGCGAAAGGAGTCTCAAATAATTTATTATTTGTCAATTATTTTTTTCCGATTAATGATAGTTCAAACTAATTGCTAGTATTCATTCAGTAAGTATTTGCCTCCGGTTTCTCTGTTTTGTTGTAAGATTTGCAAAGTTATCCGCGTTTATTATTAACTATTTGTTCTTCTATTTATAGACATGGCGGCACCGGGAGTCAAATGTGCTTATTTCTCTTTATTGTGATTAATTCGATATCGTAGTGTTCCTGGAGTACAAATTTGAGATTATCATGTATTAGTTTGTACTATTTGATACATCACCAGGTTAGCGTCGAAGACCTTTTCCGTTGCAAAGGTTGGCTTTTAATGCGCAAGATAGAAACAAAGAGTGAACACCAGGGCAAATATGCAGTAAATGCACATGAAATAATCATTATATCCAACATAAATTGAAGCAGAATGATATATTTGCAATTAAAAAGGAAAATTTTCCGTTAAGTGCGTATATATTTAAGCACATACGAATTTTTTGCGATGTGTGGTCAAAGACAACATAAGGAGCAATGGAAACTAAATCTCTTTGAGAAGCAGAAGAGATTTATATTAATAATGGCCCTCACACATTCTATAACAGCCTATTTCTGAAGGAATATGCAGTCTCCAAGCAGCGTCGCACCACCGCCTTTCCCGGTCTGGGTCGTTTGGCACCACAAAAAATACTTTTCTGGCGTTTAACGAGAGGTAAATTCACATCTCGGCACACAAAAATATACATAAGGTTTCCTACCACTCATTTAAAATTATCCCCTTTATATAGTATTTACTTATACTCGAAATAACGTACGAGACAATGCACTCCTTATGCAAGCAATGCAGATATCATGAGGTTCACACGTCATCAACATGGCGTCGCCCGAGAAATACGTTTTTGGCGCGGAATTCAAGTTGAAACTTTAAACTGCTCTAGGGGCGAAATTATTCTGCGCTCAATGGTAAAATTTGGTGAGAGCCTTTCTTACACCCATTGCTTTATAAACCAGACAAAATATTTGGTGGTGTAATCCCTTCTATTATGGTATTATATTTTGTTCACTTACGTATTTAGTTAAAATGAAAGTGATTAATGGCATCCAGGATATTTGCGCTACGAAAGTGTTTGTCCCTACAAAATTCTTTATGTGCATGCTTTGACAAAGGTAGAATAGACGTTTTCCTTCCAACAAAAATGTAAGCTAACGGTTTTATGGGTTTAGAGAGTATCCTTCCGACAGGAAGAAAGTCAACGGTGTAATTGGTGTAATTGTGAGCCAATAGGCGGAAGAGTGTTTATTGCCATTCATCTTTATTGATTTTGTTCGGGTTTTTTCTGTTGCCCTGGCCTTGTTGAAACGTCGCGCTCTTAACTATGGTATGGCTGGACCCTGGAGACCAAATTGAATAAATTCTTCTCGAGATTTACTCAAGTTTCACGTTCTCTATTGTGACAAACTTATTCGTTGCTCGACTAGTTCAGGGGATCACATTTGTGTGGTGGCCGTTGTGTTGGGTCCCTGAGGGCCCGGGTTCATATCCCGGCTGTGGTAGGATTTTTCCTAGACTGCCCGATCCTTGCTCGAGTGTTTTGTGGAGGACATTTCAAGTACAGTACTCCGTCCGTCGGATGGGACGTTAATCCATAGGTCCGCTGGGCGCCTTTCGTTAACATTAGGCTAAATCCGATTCCGGGTTTTTCTCTCCAACCTTTCGTGTGTCGCAAATGTCCTCAGTTGTGAGTTGTCTCCTCCAATCACCAAAGTGCACCCTCGACTAGTGCTGAGAGGAAGGGCTTTTCAGACCTGATGACCATCATTGGTAAAATAGTATGTACACTTGTCATGAAGAACTGAAGTCGTGTTTTGAGACCGGGTGCCATAACGCTGAAGCGTATGCATGAATTGTAAACAACGCTGACGTATTCCTATTCATCATCATCACTGGTCAACAATCCTAGGATTGGTTTGACGCAGCTCTCCACTCAGTTCTCCTATCAGCTAATCTTTTCACACCTACGTATTCCTTCTCTTTCACATCTCTCTTTACTTGTTCCATATATTTTGTTCGGGGTCTTCCTTTTCCATTCTTGCCTTCCACTTGTCCTTCGACGATTGACTTCATCAGGCCATCATGTCTCAAGATGTGGCCTATAAGGTTGTTCCGTCTTCTTATTAAGGTTTTCATGAGGCTTCCCTTCTCTCCTACCGTTCTTAGGACTTCCTCGTTACTAACTTGGTCGATCCATTTGATTTTCATCATTCTTCTGTAGCACCACATTTCGAAGGCCTTTATCCTTGCTTTCTCCGCTGCGGTCATTGTCCATGCCTCACTTCCGTATAGGAGCATACTCCAAATATAGGTTCTTATAAATTGTTTCTTTACTTCCATATTTATGTTTCCCGCTGTAAGCAGGTCTCTCTTTTGGTGGAATGCTCTCTTCGCCTGAGCTATTCTGCTGATAATTTCTTTCTTACTTCTCCCGTCACTAGTTATCTTGCTTCCCAAATAACCGAATTCATCCACCTTTATCAGTTTTTGCTTTCCTATTTTAATGTTAGTCTTGACTTCTTCTCTTCTGCTGCATACTAATATCTTGGTTTTCTTCGTGTTTATTTTTAGGTGATATTCACCCATTACCCTACCCATATTAACCAGGATATTTTTCAAATCCTTCTCTGTTTCTGCTATAACAGCTATGTCATCGGCAAATCATAGCATGCTAATTTTTTCTCCGTGGATATTCACACCCAATGCCTTTTCTTTGATTTCATCAATGGCTTTCTCAATTCAAAACGTTGAAAATTACGGGTGACAATGTACAGCCTTGTCGCACTCCTTTCCTAATTCTATTCCTATTATAGAATGAATTCAACCGATTCAGACGCACTCCCCCCGCATTTTTTGGAAAATTGAGTAGATGGTAATTTTTGAGGTGAATCCTTAGTGTTTTTATTTCGTCACCGTAAAAAATTGTTTTAAATAATTGATGATATCTGAAATAGCCTTGTGTATGGATAGCAGACCACAATCGATTGCCACAACGCTAAAAAAAGCTGAAGTATTCCTATTAACGAATTAATGCAGCCGAGTCATGAGTGATGCAGTGAAATTGCGACGTATTTAAATGAAATGTAATTACATTCTTCCACGATTATTTTAACTCGTGCGACGCGATTTATTGCACACCACCAAGGCGCCACAGAAAGTAATGATCTGCCTCTCGCCAAAAACAACGACCTTCATTCACCCCTGTCTATGAGTCCTAAATTCTTTTTATATACTCCTCTTTGTTACGTTGGCGTTGTATGCTACGGATATTGTTATTAGTGTGGGCGTTAGACACCAACAATTACCCTGTAAACACCAACAAATAAGGATTACGTCATGAGTAATGTTGCGGAAACGATGGAGTTCTCAAAACTTATTAGCTCATGATTTTTCTACAGCTTGGCGAAACGCCTGGTGCAAGTAAAAGTAAAACATAAAAATGTGGAAATGACTAAGCTTTGGGTACTTCATTTTGGATAAAATTTAACTTGTCCGTAGGAAAGTCTCTGGGTCTGAAGGCTTGTTTACACAGTAAATTAGCTCGTACAAGTTAATTTCTAAATGATTGCATGCAAAAATTCTCCGTGTAAACACCCAACTTGTGGGAATGCATGAACAGAAAGTAGATCCTGTTCTAATTTGACTCATGCATGTTCTGTTCCGGTCCATAAAAATCGTTCATGCAATCAGACATTAACTGGTATGTGTTACTGCATCTTGTGAGGAGGCCTTGGAGGCTCCGCAGTTCTGCCGACGAGATGCCGAGAGGAACAGCTCCGTCCGTGAGCTGTCTCTCCATCCCTCCCTCCCTCCCATAGCACTTCCCCTGGGGTCTTGGGGTCATCCCTTTGTGCTGCGGGCCCTCCCGCCTTGGCAACATCGCCTCCACCACCCTCGACCACCCACTTCTCATCGCCCTTCCTCCACTCGTGGGCTCCCAAACACACTCTCCCAAGAGCCTCACCTCAAGAAGACAAAGGTAGTCCAGGACCCACTGGGTGGACTTTTTTTCTAGCTCCCAGAGGACCCTTCGGCTTCGCGGTCGTCTTTCCAGTCGGGCCTTTCCTCCCGCAAAGTGAGGGACCGCCCTCAGACCCTTCCGCCTCCAATTACTGTCGTTGGCTGATCCCTTGCGTATCTCGCATTTTTTATTGACGCAGTGATTTTTGTGTATTTTTAGAGACATTTTTTATCATCCGGGCGATGTCAGCTTTGTCAAATCTCGCTGCTTTTAAATCTATACCCAACTTCTTTACTAGTTTAGTCAGATATAGATTGCCTCACATGCACGATATACCCACTAACACTGTTCTCACTTCACACTCTCTACATTCACAATATTCCTTTTCTTTGCCTTAAAAGTGACCTTTACTTAGTCTACAATACCCTCAACTCATCGTAGACTGTCCCATCATTTTCTTATCAGTGGCGCAAAAGCACAGTTGCTCTTAAGCTAAAATAATTATGGCTTTATAGACGTTTAAACGATGAGCAAGATGGCATGTTGTGTTAAGCCCTCGGCTTGGGAGATGAAGGCTCAAGGTTCGAATCCCAGGTGAAGCCTTTAAACACCCCGTGGTGGACTAGGTAAAGCAGCTATTCCTCCTAATCTAAAATCCACATCACGTTTCTCACGTCCTTGTCTCTGGGGTGGACCCTGAATATGGGGTGGGCTAAGCCTTCACCAATTCAAACCAATTGTCGGGTTGAATAGAAGTTTTGTACATGCATTATAAGCTGAATTTCTAGACCTCATTGAGCACGAATTAGTGTTTATTATTTCATGCCAACACTAGAATACATCCACTTTCGAGGGTCTGGGAAAAATCCTCTAGTGCCAAGGTTCTTACACTTCATCGAATGTTGTAGGGCTGACATCCACGCCCTGGTAAGTATTTTCCTGGCCGAAGAGACTTCTAGGCACGCCCCTGATGTTTCTTGGGCAAAAGGAGGGCGCCAGCCCCTAGTCATATTCCCTCACGTATATCCTTAACGTGGGTTCCGGGTCGAAATTCCTGAGAAATGAGTGATTCTCCTGTTATGGCACTGCCCACACCTTCCACAATTTTTCTGAGTGCCCTCGAAGAGACCGCCTGCTGTAAAAATATTTATCCATTTTTTATTGGCATGCATTCCCCAATAAGCATCACCCCATGCAGATTGGAGCTGACCTGCTGATGACACATCATGACGTCAGTGGCATTTCAAATCTCTTTCCAATGACGAAAGGTTTGGCTTAGTGGCAAGGGTGAACGACATTTTCTATTTTGTCAATGCATTTATTTATTAGATGTATTTATCGAACATTGTAATTTTTTAAGTCAAGCAAGGTATGCATGTTAGGTTGTCATGGCTTTTTTTATCGGTTGTCTAAGATTAGGGATAGGTTGATTATATTTGTTTCCTTATTCTTCTACAAATTTAAATGAAATAATGGTTAAAAGACAGCTTAACCTTAACGACGTATTTGGGTGTTATCGTGCCATCAAGTGAGGGCTAGGGGTTTTATATCCAATCGAATTCTTCAGGAAACTCATGTTTGTCACGGGGAGGGTACTATATGCATGATTAGCGTCCCGTCTGTTGCTTCGGATGGGACTATATATCTGGCCCGTGGGCGTATTTTGTTAAGTTAGAGGCAATAGACGAGCGCTGGGTCTCTCTCTACTATTCCTATTCCAAGGAGCCCTTATCCCTCAAAGTGCCTGTCCTGTAGGACCTCTCCTCCATATATCACTCCTACCTATCATCTACGTCATTGCCTCTTTCGAGAAAGAGTTCATTACTTCAATATTTCGCCGCCGATTTCTTTAGAAGAAGTTGACGAACGAAAGAGACGGATATGAATGAGAGAAGGGATTGCTATTCTCCGAACCTATCGTAAACGGCCATATAAATTCTGGTAAACGATCCCATTTATGCGCGTTGGCTTCGTGGGCTCATCTCAGGTTACCTCCGTCGGCTCGTAACTCCTGCTTGGCAACTCCTCAACCCTTGAATTCTTCCCTCCCTCCCTAGCATAGGTGATCGAGCCAAGAGAGTAACTGCCGCTTCCCTTTCTTCCGTTTACGCCGCCGCATCGGGTCGCCCTTCAAAAGCCCTCGCAATTAAAGCGCCGCAGTCCCCAATGACTCCCGTCCCCCTCCGCCCCGAGGCCAATAAATGAAAGAGGCAGTTCTGGGAGTCTCCTTCATCCTCCTCTGACTTATTTACTTTGCTAGAGTTCCCTACGAGCGCAATTCCAAAAGGGAGTTGGGTTGTATTCCCCATGAATCCAGGTTCAAATCCCGATAAGTCTCCTCAAAGGAACATAGGCTGAGTGAAAGCCACAGGTATGAACGCGGGCATTGAAATCGCTCGGTACCACTCCAACGCAAAGTTATTTCGACGTCCTCCCGGACAAGAGTTGAGGGTGGATTGCGCTGAAATAGTCCAGAAGCCAGAAGTCGGCAGGATTCGGGCTGGTGCGTTGGCTATTTTGTTGGCTTCCCACCCTATGGATCCGGGTTCAAACCTCGGCAGTGGAGATTTTTCGGAGACTGCTGAGAGTTTTGTGGAGGGCAATGCAAGCGCAGCACTCCATCTATCGGATGGGACGATAGGCGAATGCCCCTTCGGCCCCTTTCGTGAATGAATTGGCTTTTGCCGACGCCGGGTTTCCCTTTACCCATCATTCCACCATGGTGCAAATGACCTCATCTGTCGGTCGCCTCCTCTAAGTACCATACCATACCGTACCAGTGATACCGCAATTCGTCTAATGACGGAGGAAATTATTCAGAAACAGTTTTTGGGTTTCCAGTGGGTTCAATTTCTCTATTTCCCCAACATGTCGGCTCCAAACTCAGCCACCGTTCTTCAGGGAAATGAAGTCCCTTTCAGGAATTCTCATTTCCTCGAAGTCGTTGCTCGAATCGGGAACCGAAACGTTGCATTCCATGGAGACATTGAGCCGATTGAAAACCCGAGAACAGTTCGTGAATATCATTTACCGGGAAAGCATCAAGTAATTTTATTATAAAGAAAATTGTTTCCATGTAATTTCGACAAACGCTTGTATTGATAGTAAAGAAATAAAGTTACTATAGCTATCGATAACATAATTGATTGTCTTATTTATTATCTCCCCTCCAGAACCTACCGATCCGATCCCATCGTGTGAATTAGGGATTAAATACTGACTAGCCTATAGCCTGGAAGGACCCACAAATGCACTGAAAGTGAGAAAGTTCCTCAGCCGAAAAATAATATTGACTCGGGGGGGGGGGGGGGGGTTGGGGGGGGGGGGGTTTGGGGGGGGGGGTTTGGGGGGGGGGGGGTTGGGGGGGGGGGGGTTCGTAAATCAATAAAATAACTAGATTCCCATACTCCTCGAACAATTTCTCGTATCAAATAAGAGATCAAGAACAGAACTCATTTAATGGTGAGTCGTACCATTATTCCAAGCTAGTGGTGGGACTAACACTTCTTTGAGTGAACAGGATATCATTGGTAAACAAATATACCTAAAAAACTTAGTCAATTCCACTCAGCTTTATTCAGTGAAAGTATTTCCTCTTTAAAGGACTTGGGAATGTTGAAACTGGTTTTACCAATTAAAACTGATTGGAACTGACAAATTTTTTGAAGTTTTTCAATTTAGCCACGAACTCCCAAGTTCTTCAAATTGTATGAGCAAACACAATTGAAGGTACAGGATATCATTTTGTCTCGGTCCATCGCTGATGTTTCGTGAGGAGTTTGATGGAATCAGTGATTGCAGTATCTGAAAAAATCAGTTTTTTTTTGTTAAAAATCGTATTTATTCCTCAATGAAGCGTGTGTTAATGTTGTATTGTTGCGTTAAAATTCAGCCGATATCATTTTAAAACCATTTGAAATTTTTGAGGAAGATATTATGAAGAAAATATTTTCCCACATGCATTGTGACCACCTCCCTGCAGACTCATCTTCCCTTGGGACTTGGTTGAATGGACGTCCGAAGGAAGTCTTCTCCTCTCTGTCCGCCCTTCTTCCGTAATCCGATTCGGGGGAGGGGGTGGGGCCTGCTCTGTTGCGAGAGAGACGGGGAGGAGTGCCCTGCCTGCCCAAAGGGTGTGTGTGTGTGCGGGGTTGGCCCTCCCTTCTCTCTCTCCCCTCTCCGTCCTTCACTTGCTCTTCTCTCGACCCACGGCAACCAAATGGAATGGAATGGACGGCTAGGCGAGAAGCTAACCACACGCTTGCTTCTAGCCACCGCCGCCGCAATATGCTCACGTGAATACACCTGTTTTCGACCTCGCTCCAACTACTAACTGGGCATTTTGTGACCAAAGATCAGAAGTGCTTTCCCGGAATTACTTGATCTTAATCGGGTCTCCCACCGGATGAGTAACTCCTTCTCCGTCGACGTTTCGATTAACGACTCGGTAATCATCCTCAGGACTTCCTTATGCTGACTTCACCGTTTTAAATACCCTTTATCTGTAATGGGGTGCCTCCTGATTGGTCGGTGTCCCCCGCCCCCTGGATCTCCTTCAGGATCAACTCCCAGGTGATGCGTAGCAACAAATCTGAACATAGAATGATTACCGAGACGGTAGTTGAAACATTGAAGAAGATGGCGTTACTCACCCGGCGGGAGACTGGAGAAAATTTCACGCAGTTCTGAGTCCATTTCCTGGCACCGTTAGTCCGTAATTTGCTTTTTTGTTGCTAGTTTAATTGTAAGTTTCAATGTTTGATGGAAATTAAATTTCTAATTTGGAAAAATATCTAGAGTATATCAGTAAATTTATGTATGAAATAATCGCGGGCGAAAGACTATATCCGTTTTTCATCCACACGAGTATTCGTAATAAGTAATGAACCTTCTGCAGGATTGGGGCAGTGAAATCTCGCCATTATTATAGCGAATTACTTACTATTGGGATATAATTTCAATGCTGGATCACGTCTGGCCTCACAATAGCATCAATATTAGTTTTTCTATCTACAGTCATAGGTATCACAACAATCAACTTCGACGTGTGATCCCAGTCTTGTAATGAAGCCAATTATAAGCACGATGATTTTATTAGTGATTTTCTTGGAGGTTGATTACTCGGAATCCTAGAAGCCCATCAGATTAAAAAAATGCATAAATTGCAAGACTTGATGTACGTGACTTCTAACTCCATTCAATGCATTAATCTGTAGCCGTGAATGTTTAGGACACTCACTGCCTCGAATACGAAATTCTTTTCTGTCTTCGCTGATGGATAGCATATCGAACGCAGTTCTTTACGTTGGGGAAGGCCCAATTAATGAACAGGTCAGTGATAATATTTGCCGAGACGGTTAAGCAATCAGTTTTACTTTCGGGTGGAAATTTCTGGACGACTGTTTCCGGAAGCTCTCAAGAGAATTTGATAATCAATGGAAATAAAAATGCAACGGTGGTTTTATGGTCTTCAAATAGGAGTTTTTTTCATTTTCTAACTCGCGCAGCTGTAGCTACCATTTTTCACATCTCCAGCACGGCGATCCGGTTTTTAAACAAGTTTCACACATCGACGTTGACTGCTATGATATTTGTTCAAAAATGATACCTCCCTATTTTTAAGCAAATAAATGTACCACGAGTTCAGATTCGCTTTGCAAACATCAAAAGTTTTTAAAAAATCATGCTTGAGGCGTTATAAAAATACTAGCGTCATCTCCTCTACTTTTTGAGAAAATATACTTGAAATTTGGCAAAACTCACGGTCTCCGGGGTTATATTGTGAAATTTCTCCGTGATAGCAAATAAGAAAAACTGTGCTGAAAAACCGGGTTTCAACGTGCTGTGTTATCATCACGATGAATCATTAACTGGTTGCAATCAAGTTTCTTCTCTAGTGAATCTCGCGAAGTTTGTCATTTTTTCCAAATTGAAATTTTTCTTACCGACAACGATCACTCCCTCAAGAGTTAAAATTAAAACATAGGACACTCTTCATTCGTATTCTTTGCCTTAGTATTAGGGACAATTTTGTGTTTTGAAAATTATTTTGTGCCGCTCGCAGCGAATTCTGATGGCGCCGTCAAGTTGAGGCAAAGGAACTATACTTTTTGTTTTTGGTGCTAATAGTAGGATATTAGGCGCTATCCGAGAAAAGTTCAACGTGACCTAGTGAAAGGAATGTGTACCCTGTAGCATCAGGAAATTGTTTCTTCCAAAGACCTCTTTATTCAACAGATTCAGGCTTCAATTGGTGGAAGTTAGACATATTTAAGTAAATGAAAGGTCGTAGCACTTTTCATTTACTTAAATACCTCTTTATTCCTTTCAAATTACAATTTTCTTTTCTCCTCCCCTCCTTCCAGATCCTTATTCAATGGCTTCCATCTCAATAATCCCCTCTCTCCTCTCAACAATTCTTTTGCAACATTCCATCAGTATTCTTTAAACATCCACGCCAAATTTAGCGTAAACATCAGTTCAATAACAGTTATCAAAATATAGGCATAAAGATCAAACGTTGCAACCCCTATTCCCAAATCATGTGATATTCATACGCCTTTGGCCAAGTTTTGGGTGAGCTCTACCCTCACCTATCCAAGGCAACCTTCGGGTTGAAGCACTGAGTGAGTGAGTTAAAAAAACACGAGTAGTGTTCATTTGCCGTTTTATAAGGACGTCGATCAGCCGGAAGTTATGAAGATCGCAGTTTGTTCGCGACGGATTTTAACGAAGCAGGGGCAAATTCCAGCTTTTCCATGCCCACGGATTTTAAGATTCTGAAGTCTCACAAGCAAGCTCTTTTTTTTCTTTTTCTCCCTTCACCACAGAGCGACCGCTCAACTCCCAGCTTCCCCTCATCGCTCCAAATCTCTATAATTCGAACCAATTGGGCGGCTCATCATGACCTTGGAATTTTCCCAGGGAGAAATTTCTTTTTTTATGCCTCCCCATTTCAAAATACACGGATTTTTTTATTCGTGCGGATCCGGAGGGTTTGAATTATTTCTTTGCAATCTATAATTTCGTTTCTTTCTCTCTCTCTGACTCCTGACAATTTAAAACTTGGACAAGTCGCGTATCCACCGGAAGAGTCAAATACTTAATGTCCCTTCCGTTATTTTGATTTGAAGGAATCGTGGAATTGCCCTAATATTTAGTTAATTCGGATGGAGCGGAATCAAACGCCTGGAATCAGGCTTTAATCGAGTCAAAGTGAGTTGAATAATTTAAATTTCCCTAATGATTAAGACATATTTGGAACTTAAATTTCGTTCTCTGGTTTCCGTAATCTTTTTTCTTAAAGCTTTGCTCATTAAGAGGTCTTAATTAGACGATAAGGCTGCAGATGAGATTAATAGTGTTATAATATTCTGGTATTGCGGAATGAATTAATTGTGTAGAATAAATGTTTTTATGGGCTATTATGCAGACTAAATATTTTTATTTCTTTTCGCGTTGGTAATGGTTATTTTGATGTCAGGTTGACTTCTTCATTTGAGAATAACATAACAGAGGTATTGGACCATCAGGTATTTAAATTTCAAACGTATTCACGTACTCACTATTACTTATGTTCTCCCGATATTTGTTCGAAAAAGTTGGTGTTTTATGTTTCGTTTTATTCACAAAATTTATTTGTACTCTTTTAGAAATACTTGTCTATAAGGATAATTAATGTTACGGACGGAATTACTATCATCTTGACGAAACCTAATTCAAGGTATGTTACAAGGGCGTACCCAGGATCAAAATTAGGGGGGCAAGCTATGGTTGTTCAATTTTTAGGTAAGATTTAAGCATTAGGTAAGATTAGGTGAATAAAATCAACATTTTTAAGAAAAATGTAACAGATCTATATTAGTTTCTAAAATTATTTGCTTGACAAAATATTATTTTCCTCAAAGGCATTCACGATATTTGCTTCTAGGGGGGGCAGCTGCCCCCTCCTGCCCCTCGCTGAGTACGCCCATGGTATGTTACACCATTATAATTATGATTAAAATTTAACAGTTGGTGGATTGTTCAAATCCCGCGTGAAGCCTAGGGGCACTCCAAATCCTCGGGAAGTGTGAGGTGGCTTAAGGAAAAGGCCACCTACCCTGAATGAGAGAAACCATAGGGTACGTATATATATATATATATACTTACTCTTTGGTGAAACTCACGCGTCTGTGGCATAGTTCACTGTGAGCTCTACCCTCCCCTATCTAATTCAACCTTCGGGTTGAACACTGAGTGAGTGAACTTATTAATGATGAACTGAAAAAACAAAAAAATACTATATTAGAAGTAATTCTTTCCTTTTTGCTGTAAAATGTATAATTGAAAAGTATGCATGTTATATAGCCTAACGGCCTGTTTACACGGTACATTAACACGTACGGGTTAATGTCTAAATGCATGAACGCGAGAATGAACGCCAAAATGCTATCGTGTAACCACCCAACTTGTGCGAATGTATGCACTGAAAATAGAACCTTTTCTAATTTGGTTCATGCATTCGTGCATGTTCCGTTCCGGTCCACAAAAATCATTCACGCAAATGTACATTAACTCGTACGTGTTAATGTATCGTGTAAACAGGCCTTAAGAACTGAAATACTACAAATGAAGACCGTTTCATGGAACACGTGAGCATAGAATAAGCTTTGGACTGTTCTTCGTGTATCAGGCAGTTAGGACACATAGCTTTATAAATGAGATTTTCCGTTGTAAACTATTTAACCTTACTGCATAGGATCCCCTCAAGTAAGGTTTGTGATTTCGCTATCGCGTATTATCTACTGATTGCGCTACCGCCGCAGTGTTAATAGATTGGCATTGCAAATTAATCTGTAGGGAAGCTGACCCTTGGTATGTGGCTGTCCACAATTGTTTCCTCAAGGCACCTAAGGAGTGGGTCCAATTCAGAACCAGTTGGAGTGTCAAGCTTTTAGAATGTGATTCATTATCCGCCATGGAGAGGTTCCGGCCTAAACACTTTACAGTTACGCGTTTTGTTGCTCGGCCCCTCGCCGTGATGATCAATTTTTTTCGCTTTGTAACGTCGAGGCCTCTTGTGCTGCCATCTGGAATAAAAAGACGCATTTGTTATCCCTGACATTCGTTCTGCGTGGATTTCGGAGGAGTGAGCTGTAAACAAGTGGGGATTTCTCGCGGGGTATTATCTCGCTTGTGTTTTGTTTTTTGCATCTCCATCCTGGAAGGTAATATGCGTGGGAAAGGAGGCACAAGGGACGAGAGAACCCATCAACTGAGAATACATCTGAGGTGACTCAGGTTTTTTGAATCTCGTAAGTTCCGACTCCAATATTTTGAAGGTGTAAGCTTGTACATTCTTTCGAGTGACTCCGTGAGTAATCCTTGTGATTTCATTTTGGCTTTACACCTGCTCCAGCACTTTGCACTCGACAATGGCGATCCAGTGCCTGTCTTCTCACCTAATGGTTTTGGTTATTCCTTATTGATGAGATTCCCTGACATTTTCTAGCTATTTTATACAATTCTAAGTTTTTGTTCGCACCTGAGTAAAATGGCTGCTTTTTGGTTGCCGATGGAGTAAAGGAAAATAACCCTGATTGCTTAATAATAACAATCAAATATTTGTATCAAAAGTTTTTATTCTGTTACGGCCGTATAGTACTAATTTAAGTCGGCATAAGCTCTCATTTCAAATCAGCAAAGAAGTAACTTTTTACAGTGCAACAAGGAAATATGGGTTAACAAATCCACTGAAAAATTGAGCGCTGCGGTGGCTAGCATGTCGGCTTTCCATTCGCAGTTCGAATGCTGAGGGTGAAGGAGATCTCTTTAGAACTAGTCAATGGTTTATGGAAATAACTCGAAATATGAGTTCGCGTATTCATGCAAAGATGAATCGCTGCTATCACTTTTCGATCGGTACAATTCCCTCCAAGGTAGAGTGAACTCCAAACGCCAAAACACATTGCCATGATAAAGTATGAGTCGACTCCACATCAGCTCCTCATCCAAGGAGCAGCACATTTTGGCTGTAGTATAGAAAATACTGGCCAAAATCTCAAAACGTTTTTTTTTAACTAGGAAGTTGAAACTTATCTGCAACATTTTCAAATAAATTGTTATTAATATACCGCATTTATTTTTCCCAATGTGTGAACGTTAACTATGTATTTGGGGCCAAATTTAGCGAATTTCGCGAAAAGTTTGATCCTTTCGAAATTTTCGATTTTTTCCCGAAAATGAACAACATTAGCGTCTTATTAAGTTTAGTGAACAGCCTTGAAGTAAACACTTTCATTGCGTTTTAATATGCAGTGCCTTTTCTGCTATTTGGCGATTGTTCGAAGATAAATTGTCAATAACTCTAGGAAAGTATAGTATAATAAAGTCGAGTACCCTGTTTTAAGCCAATTTTTTAACATATGTGTAGAGAAAAAGTAGATTACGCCGCCGAGTGACTTATACCTCTCCATTCTACAAAGCTTGTAGATTGTGTATAGAGACTTGTTTCCTGCTTAATCTGGTGGAATTCTAACGTGTTAATAAATTAAAAGTCACAAATATATTATGATTTCACATGATTAGGCTTGAAATGACTTTCAATCCTTGTAATGCTAGCATGGCAATCGAGAAAGAACTTCAAGCTATCGTATGGGGTCCTTATATTTTTACTTCAATAACCAGTGTTTCGAGTACGGCATTGGTTCCCAAATATGTATCCAATGTTTTTTTTTGTGTAACAATCCCTGTAAATTTTAATTTTCTGATTCTATTTCATGGATTTGAATTAAAATCCTTCGCTTACTTGAGTTTTAAACCATATGTAAGAGCGTGGGGGGATGAGGTTGGTGTGGTGGTTAGCGTATTAGTTTCCCACCCCGTAGGACCGGCTTCAAATTCCGACAGTGGCGGAGATTTTTCATGGGTCACCTGATCCTCACTTGAGTGCTCTGTGGAGGGCACTTTAAGTACAACACTCGGTCCGTCGGATGGGACGTTGAGGCAGTGGCTTCCTTGGCGCCTTCGCTAGCATAAGATTACTCCACTCTTCTCCATGCCTCATGACGCTTACGCAGGGCCGGTTGGACAGGCAGGGCACGTGCTCCGGACGGCAGGGGGCGAAAAATTTGTAAAATTTATTTTAAAAGTTATTTAATTTTTCTAATTAAGTTTGAGCTTTAAATCATATGTAAGAGTGTGTGGGGATGGGGTTGGTGTGGTGGACAGAGTATTAGTTTCCCACCCCGGCTTCAAATTACAGAAGTGGGATGACAATTCTCTAGCCACCGCAACAATCCGATTCCCGCGGTAAATTAAAGGGAATTGGCAGAATGAAGATTATGCGGTTTTTCTATCAGACAAATTACTGCTACCTTGCAAGTATACTTAAGTTTACATTTAGCAAATTAGCCAAGGTGGGCTTAGGGCTGCTTCCCCCCCTCTAACCCCCAGACTATGAGTATGACTATGACCTTAAATATGACTATTAATTTATAAATTAATAAACAATAATATTGATGAAACTTTTAATAGCAAACATACGCGGTATAATTTCAACAACCGCATTTAAAAATAATCTTACGGATGTATTGTATTTTAGTGAAAGGGGTGGAGGAACTGATGTTTGCCCCCCCTTAGCCAAACTCCTGGTTCCGGCTCTGCATATACCTACAACCTCAGCTGTCTCCTCCGAATGCCACGACAGAGGGCGTGCGGTCGAAACTCGGGAATTACCTCACATCTCTCACACGCCACCCTCACTTGTGGGCCAGAGTGCTGCTGTCCATTCCCCCCCCCCCCCGCCCCTCCTCATTTCCTCCCTCCACCCCCTTCCTCCCCTTCGCCAATTTCGCTGCGCTCATAAATCAACTCACTCCCCGCCCCCATCCCCTTTCCATTCCTTTCCTCGCCAATCCTTTCTCGCCCTCCCACCCTTCGGCTTTTTTTCTTTTTTTCTTCTTTCCCCTCTCTGAACCGGAACTACCAACTTTCCTGGTAGATTTTTCTTCCCCTTATTTTATTTATTTTTTCCTTGCTATCAACTTTTCTGCCGGCATGAGATGAAGTAAATTAAATGGCATTTGGAGGAGGCGACCGATGGCTGAGGTAATGTTTGCGCCGTGAGCGAAAAGTAGGGGAGAAAGTGTGGAGAGAAACCCGGCGTCGGCGTGAGCCTGTTCTTAATGAAAGGCGCCAAGGGGACCACTGCTTAACGTCCCTTCTGACGGACGGAGAACTGCTCTTGAAGCGACCGGGCAGGCTCTGAGAATTCTCTGCCACCGCCGGGATTTGAACCCGAGCCCACGGAGTTGGATGCTAACTCTCTAGCCAGCACAGCAATCCGATCCCCGCGGTAAATTAAAGGGAATGGGCAAAGTGAGGATTATGCGGGTTTTCTATCTGACCAATTACTGCTATTTTGCTAGTGTACTTAAGTGTTCATTTAGGAACTTAGCCAGGGGGGGCTTTGGGTTGCTTGCTCCACCCTTACTCCCTGGATTTATATAGCATTGCATGAAACAAGTAACTTTGTACGCTATCACGCACCTTTCACAAAGTTCCAAAAGGCATATTGGTACGAATAGTAATAAGCATCTCAGTTTTAATGGAATGTGAATACCATAAACTTCGTTTAAGTTAACTTGGGAATGCTAATATATCAATGAACCCCTGAAAAACGCCTGGGCTGAGGAATTGCTTTACCGTGAAGTGAAAAAGGTAAGGTCAGGCGATTTACCTTCCCACCTGCACGTAAAAGCACATGCTGACAGTTTTATGATCCGTTCATTGCATAAGGCACTGCACCTGAAGCGAGCATTCCGCCGCTGGCAGCGAGACCAGATTTCAAAATGCCGTTATCTCATTGGACAGAGCCTTAGCGTGGGAGGACGGTCCACCAATCACATCATCGACTCCACTGATTCATTGTCAGGGACGCATTTTGAGTTTATTTCCTTTTAACGAACGTCATTCACTCATCGTTATCGCTGACAGTCTCAAATGCCGAGATCGCCGTTGTCTTTAATTACTTCCTATCCCACGCTGACTGACTTCGTGGGAACCTTTCTCTGCGGAAGACACATGCAGATAAAAGCGATGGGCGTAGTGTCGAAAATTACACTCTCGATCACGCAACACGCTAAACGTTGGACACGGAGATGACATGATGGCGGAAAGCACCGAGAAAGTATTTCACCTCGTCTGGGAATCGATCCATGGACCTTCTGCTTTCCGCGATAATACTCAGAATACTAAGCTTCGTATCACCTCTGTTCATTTCCCAAAAACAGTATATACAGGATAAGATCAGCGTACGTAAATCATATATTCAGTTAATCTATTCAATTAAAATACAATTCTAAAAAATGATTTATGCATGATTTAAAAAACTGATTTTTTGAATCAAAAGAGTATATTTCTTATGCATTCGCGGTTGAGGGCCTGCTTTGGTTTGAAACTCTTTCCATGTTTCTACTAGGTATGTCATGATATCGTTCCGGAATTGCGTGAATAAACGTAAAATTGTCTTTCAGAGGTTTTCGTCCGATAAAATTCCGTCGCCAGATGATCGGGATTCCTTTGATCGCCATTTCTTTCGGCAGTGGGTTTAGTTAACCTATTGGCGCATGTGTTTTCGGCCATAATGCTGCGGCGGTGTACGACGTTTTGTCGGTATGCCTATTCAGGGTCATTGGGCAAGGTGTGTATTCTAAGTATGGTTGGTATGGTATTTGGAGGAGGCGACCGACAGCTGAGGTCATTTGCGCCATGAGGGAATGGTATGGAAGGAAGGGTGGAGAGAAACCCGGCGTCGGCATTAGCCTGCTCTTAACGAAAGGTGCCAAGGGGACCACGGCTTACGACGTTTTGTGTTTGTTTTCCATTTTGTTGTTTCACCCTTTATTTATATTTTTGAAAATACGATATTTCATATACAGCATATGTGGCGTTACTCCTGTGAAACTATCTCATTATTCATGTATAGAAATAACTTAATATTAATCAAACTTAATTTGCATCAGAGCCTTAGGTCACAATCAAGACACCATTACGTAATAATGGAAAGCAAGTAAATTAGGCTCCGTTGTGTGGAACCTCTCTGTAAGTGGAATGAAAGTTAATCAAATTGTATATTGATAAAGGCCAGAACCGAAGTGATACATGCCGTAACTTAAGTCGTATTCTGTTAAAGTGCGAGCTAAAATTTAACCATTTTATAATCTTTTATAGTTAGGTCTTTTGATTTAGGAAAAAACAGCTTATCGGAAATTGTATTTGTAATGACACGAGAGTATTGAAATAGGTCGAGATTTTACCCAATAAACCTGTGTGAAACAATATTTTTTCATCGTATACTTATTGAGTCATGAATTCTAAAGTTTCTCGAAGTAAACTCTAACGCCATTGAAGATGAACCTAATTTATATTTTATCAGTTTTTATAAGCTTTAATTATTTTTCTCACTTTCCCAAAACATCTTGTTGTCTTGTAAATATTGATATTTTTAATCCAGTTTTATCACGGGATCAGTTCTCCTCCCTTAGATGTGCTCATCAATTCGGTCACGTTAGCCAATTTTGCATTCCTCATCCGATTTAACGCAAGTACCTTCATAAGTGTGCTAAGTTTCATGTGAGATAATATTCAAAGACATCGTGTAATGTGAGTGTTGCAGTCTTTGTGTTTAGCAGATACTAATTTTACATATATTTCATTCACTTCCTTCTGCTAATTCGTCTCTTTTCTTTTCCTTTTAGGTGAGTCACGCTAAATTTTCCTCTGCAAGAGTTTGATTCATACGCGGGATGTAGGTAAGCTGTATGTATATATATAGCGTCTTTATCGCGGAAATCGAGACATGGAATCGGAATGGTCGGTATGTATTATGGAAGGTAGTTCTCTCAGTGACGACTATGAATACTTGGCTGATAACGATTTTTTAATTATTATGTTTGCATACGCAAGCCTTATTTTATCAATGGGAATTCTTAGTTGCTAAACTTACCATTTATGAGACGGGAAAATGGATGTATCGAAAGAAAAACAATGGGAATATAATGTCGAGATAATTTATTAAAGTTAAACGGGTCGTCCAGTATGAGGTAATTACACTGACGAAGTAGGCTTAAATAAGTTTAATAAAGGTTGATCTAATGATATATAATCTGCAATGAGTTCGATTTGAAGAATAGGCTACTGACGTTGAAAAATATAAATGAACGAGGGTGCTCTACCACGCCGCAGGTGGGCATGGTGAAGAGGACACAATTGGACTATTTTGGTTTTATGCCGTATTTCGCTCAATTTCTTTTGATTCGCATTTGAACGTGCCCGTTAAGGATTATAAATAAATATTTTTACTAAAGAATTAGGTCCAATAAAAATGAGCATTTTTTATTTTATCACTTCCTTATTGAAAAATTCTACTCCTGAAATTTCGCCTTTTTTTCCACTAAAGAATTTTTTGTAAATTCATATAATATTGCTAGCTGTCCGTAGAAGAACATTTCCCATCGTATCCTGGCCATATATGACCTATTATTCAGGGACGAAATGGTTACATGTAGCCTTTCAAGCCATTCGACGGTCACTAATGGTTTCTCAGAAGAGATATCGGGTAGAAAAAAGCTCTTGCTTTATTGCTCTCCTTCCCACTGGTGTACCCTAACCCTATTTTCAAAGGATTATGGTGTGCACAGCAAAAACAGCGCGGTCGGAAACCCCTTGCTCCTTGTTAGGGTTCGTCCTTCGCTTTATCAGAGTGAGGGCAGACGTTGGAGACGGCAGACGATAGAAGAAGTTTAGTGTTTACATGCTTTACGTTTGACTTGGTATCTTCAGCTGTCGGTTCCATTAACCCCGATGGTATGAAAGCTAGAGCCAATAAGGTTTTCATTGATACCAATTGCAATAAATGACTAATAAAGTAATTAAGATTCACAATATTCTTAGTTTATTGGTGACTTCCTGTCGCGCGATTCAAATCACATACATACCTAGTTCCAATTTTTTTTCAAATTAAAATATAACTTCTATTCCCATTATTTATTTGATCAGATTTGTGATATACGCCAACATAGATCAAGCGATAACAAATATTTGGTCAGAACTTTGACCTCTTGAAGCGTCGCGAACTTAAGCAATAGCGCCGTGGTGTTTCATTCGGTTTTCTTGTCTTATAAGCTTTTAGCAAGAGTGACGAATCTATTCCAAAATACTTTAACATAAATAAACAGTGAAAGAAGGAGTTTATATAAATATTTCTACCCCAAAAGAGTGAAAAAATCAATAAGGTATTTCTATTCAAAGCAGTACGTGCTCCGTCTTATCTGATTTTGTTTATCGATAGTACCTATTGAGTGACGAAGTATTTGCGCGTAGTTGGCCGTTGAGGTCATTCGGAGGCCTTTGATGGCTTCTTGGAAGAGTTGGTCTCCACCTTCTTCCCACAACTGTACCTGTGCCGCACCGCCTCTCTTGAGGATTACAGCGGGCTAAACGAAAACAGCGCGGTTGGAAACCCTTTTCCTCGCTGCCGTAAGAAGGGAGGATTTGTTTATACCTTTCGGCTTCCTCAAAGTGAGGTGAAGACACCGAAAAGCACCTCAGTGTTTACTTGTTGTGTTCGGGCCGAATGGCAACCTCAATTGCCTCAACCCCAGTCCCTCCTAAAGTTTCCCTAAGATGCAGCTCAAAGAACCCCAATTTTACTGCAGAGAGCGTACCTGCCTCGTAGCTTGAAGAGCCTCAGGAAGAGAGGCATCTTCCCTTGGTTCGTCTTTTCTCGTCCGGATAGGAATGTGGAATACTATGTAGGTCACTGTTTAATGTGGATGGATAATCATGCAAGTCATCCATATATTGACAGTATATTTTCATGGCATATAACATATAAACAATATTATGAAGGTATGATTACAGAAAAAATTGAAAAAAAATGAGCAATTAACGAAAATTTAGCATTTTGGCTCTGGGATGTTTATAAAAAAGTACGCGTACTATACGCCATCTATTATTTTTCTGCAGAACTAACCACAGACATTAAAGATCGTAGGTTTTCCCGGTGAATACCATGGATAAAATCTTCTCTGGTTTGGCACTGGGTAAGGCCGCTTAAGGCTCACAGAATGCGGCACACATTCTGTTGATATTGAGTTGAGTGGTTTTATAGCTGCCTCGGTGTCTTTTCTGCACTTAATTTATCCATTCAAATCACATGAATTTTATTTTTCATTCCAAGATGTCTTCTTACATTATTCACGATTTCAATCAACAAAACACGGGCGAAAAGCGGATGAAATGAAGAATGAATGATCTTAGACTTTCGCGGCGTTTCGAATCGTGGAAGGTTCTTCGGGCATTCCACCGGGTCAGGTTCTCCAACTCCATCTCGGCCGACGTTTCGATGAAAGAGTTGTACATCGTCATTTATCTGCGGAAAATCGTAGAAATTTACTTCCTCGTAGGATTTTTTTTTTCCTATCTGTAGAAACATTAAATCATGGTTTCGCTATTTAGTGGGCCTTGGTCGCTTCTATGGCGGCGAGGGTATTCCCTATCCCTCCCTTCCATCCTTACTCCAGAGGCGACCGTCGACAGGCTCCTTATCGCAGCGGCGTGGCGCCTCTATCCTTTTTTTCCATCCCTTCCACTCCCCTCCCCAGAAGCGCGGGCGTATCAGTTGTAGTACTGGGTTCCGGCACCGGTGGTTGTAACCTTCAAAGAACCCCACTTGGGCTCTCATTGGTGTCCATCGTCATCATGACCTGATGACGAAGAGCAACTCGTTCATCGAAACGGAGTTGGAGAACCTGACCCTGTGGAATTTCCGAATAACCTTCCACGAGCGGATGAAATGCTTTAAAAAAAATGACTGCGACTCTGTGCGCTCCTAAAATTCCACGCTAATGCCACCAGGTAGTGCGCTATTTTATTCTATCGATGCCGCCATTGACGCAAGGTCCATCAAATCTCACGAAGTTTTCGCTCTGCTTTTCTTCTCTCCTGTTCTTCTTAGGGGTTCATCATTGCCTACTCCGTCGATGCTTCGTTCCTCATTCTTCTTCTGCAGCACGTGGACGCGGTGTAACCCTAAAACTGGAGAATCATTTGTCTCTCCGCGAAAATCTAAGAGATTACAAGTTTAGAGTGAAATAAAATTTGGTGCAAAACGCTTTTTTCTGGCTTCCTACGGGGATATGACATCGCCATTCTGTAGTTTAGGGTTCGGTGTTTTATATCCCGTATTGGTAGAAGCAAATGTGCACCTCAGTCGCGAATATTATACTAGATGCTTCTCCACTCGGCCTTCTAAATTATTTTGTCAATATCCGCGCATTTATATAGGTTCATATAACTCACCAATCGCGTAGCTGACAGGTAAATAAAATATTTTTCGGATAAACAAGCTAAAATTAGGGCTGTTTACTGAATTTTTGTATTTTTTTGTCATGAAACGATCTATGGGATTCGTAACTTTTCAATGTTATTCCACGCGATTGTAAATATTGAGAATAAATGGATCGCTCTGCACGCAGAGCCGCGCAGCGAAAACTCTTCAAAAGTGATTGAAATGCGCCCAACATTGGCGATGACAGAAATGAAGCTTTTGTGGGGGGGCGCCGTGTCCCCTTGAATCGTGAGCGTGCCACTTGGACTGCCCTTTGGGTCGATTCATGGCTGCTTCTCGATGGTGATGGTGGTGATGGGTGGACATGGTGGGCGGGAGGCTTATTCAACTCGTAAATCGAGGATGATGCGTAATGCTGTAAGGACAACCGGTTCGAGCGTCGCCCTCTACCCAATTGCTGGTAAAATTAAATGGCTGATGCTGTTTGGATGTTCGTCTGAAATGTGATACTCTTGGCCCCAAAATGTTTTAGGCTCAAGTTTGGATGCGGAATTATGCGTAACGATAGAGGATTCGGAAAAATAACTCTGTTGTAGCTGTTATTATCTTAAAAAGCTGATATATATATATGTGCTATGGCGTACTGCTATGCACCGGTAGGATATCTAACTGATTGTTGATTGTCCCGTTTCTATTGACGTATGTCCGTTTATTTATTCGTTCAAAACATTCTTCACCTGCAGCAGTACCGATCCCGAAGTGTAGTAAATCCATATTAATAGCCCCATAATAATATTTATCGTTTAAGATAGGTACATTAGGGCGCAAATGTCCCGTAGCCCCCAGCTTGCAGTGAAAATTTTAACGAAAACATCATATTGGACAGAATACAATCAAAATATGGAAATCGACGACGAATAAAACAGAGCGGAGAGGAAATATTTAATTTTATGACAGATGGTACACAGCTAGTGCGGTGAAATTGGATGGATAGGGTGAGAGAGTGGATTTAGATGGGGGGTACGAAGGTGAGTGCTTTGGCGTGAGCGATTTCCTGGGGTTAGACCGGAATTTCCATTCGTTCCCCTAGCAATTCTTAATTGAATAAATCCTGGTAACATGTTTAAGCTCATCTAATCCTCAATCAGCGCCTTAAATATTGTTTAAAAACTCTTCAGGATATTACTAAAAATCAATACAGGTATTCTTCTTGTGTCCACAGAGTATCCGATAGTAGCCTAGCAAAGGTATTTCTGTACTGATTGCATTAATTATCTCGTGAAGTCTGCCTCTTGGCTAATCCCAAATTAACTCCAACATTTATGCCCCGTCAAAGGCCTTGAGCGGCATGATAGTTTTTTTCGAAGGACTTAAGCTCTTTAGTGGTCATAAAAGGTATTCTGCTGTCCTCGTAAGATTTTCCTTCTACACCTCTAGTCACCTTCATAATGCGCCATTGTTACTGCATTCTTATGCTGCGGCATTGAAAACACTAAAGCGGTTAACGGGAATTCGTCATTTTTGTCCGTGGTTACCTCCCTTGAAACAAAGGATTGACTCATGAAATGTTAAAGGTAGTTTTCGTGAAATGAGTTCTGGAATTTTTTCCTTGTTATCTAGCACCAATGAAAGCCTTGTAGCTTTAGTGGCTGTAAGTATGTTTTCATGATTGAATCAAAATCTTAAATGATACCTATATTGAGTATCTATCACTCAACAAATCCTGTCGGTTCCTTAAAAGATAAGATTTGATTGACGGTGAACGATCATGAGAATCGAAAGTGTGTAATCCAAAGTAGGTGTGGAATAGCGAATCATTTAACCTTTTCTGCAAGCCTTGACGTAATTAATTGGATTCTAATAAGCTTAGACTTCGGTCTGTCAGTCAGGCTGTGTACTTGTGAAAATACAAAGAGGGTACGAAGAAATGGTTGGCTTGTTGAGTAAAGGAGTGGAATTAAACTGATGAAATGAGGAGGAATCAGACGGAAGGAACGTATATTGATAAGTTTAAGGAATGCTGGAGAGAACTGTGGTCATAATTATTTTAACGAAACGTCTTTGTTGAGGTGGGTTGAGGCTTTTAAGTCACTTCTTCCATCCAACCCCTCGTTACGCTTCCAGCTCTAAATATTTTCTAATATTTTGAATTGATATATTTAATAAAGCATTTGAAATACAGGCACAGATGAAAACATTTTAATGTATTGAAAAATATGGTGAAAATGATAATTATAAACATACGAATTTTTATATTAGTATTTAATAATATTTTTATGATACTATTTACTGACATAACGCAAAATAGTAATGTACTTTGTGAAAATCTATGCAAATTTGAGGGAAAAAACCAAAGGATTTCGATTGGCACATATTTAAAAAAAAGCGTTTGGAATAGAGTAAGAGCAAGGATAGAAAGGTATAGGAAATATGTGAAATGCTGAGGATTCTGGTCTCTTGTTGATCGTGGAAAAAAAGACGTTCTGAATCTGTCAGTCTGCACAGTCAATGTCTCTTATTTTATTTATATGATCTGATCTACCGTAGTATGTTGCCGTTCGTAAGATATGGCTAACTTCGTTAGAAAATACACAGCTCTTGAATTTATCAAATAGGTTTAGCCTATTTTTCAATCTACGGGCTGACAGAGATTCCCATCCGAGTTGATCTAAGGAGTCAGTTACACTAACAAGGCTATCGTAACGACTTTTCACGTACCTGCCAGCTCTTATTTGCACGCGGTCTCTGTTTTTTAAGCCTATTTTATGAGTGTCCTAAACACTGGTAGCACACGTATTCTAAATCGGGTATAACAAGGGAGAAGTAGCTAATTTCTCTCACTTTGTCGTCGCACTTTCCTAATATTCTTTTAACAATGTCCTCTCCGGAGACTAAATATCGTGGACGAAAATCGCTAACTGGGTTTCGCATGATCTACTTTTCCTGAATCCATGTTGAGTTCTCATTAACAAGTTTTGCGCGGGTAGGTGTTTCATTACCGAGCTGACTACGATGTGTTCAAGGACTTTGCATGAGATTGACGTTAAAGATATCGGTCTGTAATGGATTAGATGGCTGACTCTTGATTATTGATGGCTGATGCTAGATAATTAGATGGCTGTTCCCTCCACTTTTGAATATTGGCGTAACATAAGCAAGTTTCCAGTCATTAATTACTTCATGTTGCTTGATGGATATATAGAGTATTAACTGCAGAAAGGGGGCAATTTCTGAGGATAGTTCTCTATCTGCACGAGAAGGGATTTCGACGGCCCAGGTGATTTAAGTAGACTAAGCGATTGCAATATATTTTCTATTCCGTGCGCACTAATGTCAAGAGGTGGCATCTTTCGTATGCAGAGATTTTCAACTGTCTCGGATGAGTTTTGAAGGTTTGGTGAAGAAGCTCTTGAAGTAGGAGTTTTATAAATTGGCTTTATTTTTGGTATTTTATGCTTGGCTGGGGTAAAACCGATGCAGTCGAGTGCACAAAGCTATCGAATGCCTGAAATAAAATTGGCCATTTTACTCCTCCCTAAGCCTTTCCTAAACTGCAAATAATCTCTTAGGACTGGATTAGGCACCATCCAGTCGATGTCTATGGTTAGTTGCTGTATGGAGGATTCTTTGTGAAAACAGCACCACATTTAGAATGACTTGGAATCGATTGCGGAAGACGACATGCAAATATACTTCACGGGTCTCCATCCCAGTCATTACAGTTGCCTCCGACGTGTTTGGGTCGGTGACTCCGTTGCCATTGTCAGGAAAGACCAAAGACAAAATCCTCAGAGTTCGAGGTGACTCTGGATAGGGAACTGACCCTCCTACCCTGAATGTGTGAAATTAACGCACCTGCGGCCGAGGCTAGGATGACCTCTACCTCCACCTATCCAAACCAACCTTTGGGTTGAATTTCTGAGTGCTTTTATCATATTAATGCAGTGAAACTGTGGCGAGGAATGGATTTAGTGCAAGAAACGCAGTTCTATGTTATTTACGTCCTCCGTTTAACATGGCTTCCGCGCGAAAATGCTTTTCTTTTCGTTTCAATTCCTCTTTTAGTGCAGCAATCATCATCCTCTTCAACGCTTGAGCGATCACGGTCAGTGGGGAAAGCGAAGAATGTAATTCGACGGTCGCATGGAAAGTGTAACGCCTAGCGACCGATTTATTTACGGCTGAGGCCTTGGAAACGTAATATATTCTTAAGTTTTGTCCGGGCTGTTGCTTTGCAAGGTTTTTAGTTCCGCGTGTATTATAAAAAAAATTAATCGTAGTAGAATTAAATTCTCAACAGATTACTCTTCGATACCTATTGGCGACTCAGGAATATGAGGTCCACTTCGTTGACTTTTACTTAGAAATGCAACGTGAAGAAGTTCTCCTGGTTTGAGGGGAAATCTAATCTATTGGCAGCCATCTTATTTAATATTTCGTAGCAGTTGCACCATCACCTTAACTTAAGTCATATTTTAGATATCTTAGAGATTACGCGTATTCATTTTGAAACCTGTGCGCTCTATCTATTACATTTAAATCGAAAACTTCGTAAACTACTGTGCATCCTTGAAAATCTTATTACATTCATATGGTGCTTTTAAAAAGACGGCTTTGTAATTTTCAAAGAATAAAATTATAGGCTATTTTCATTCATTAATGCATATTTATTTTATGTGACTTTTTCATAGCCATCAGTAGAGGTAATAAATGGTAATTAAGTATGAATAGTAAGCCGACTAATGTGGTGATCAGAATTTATTTTTAGACCTTACTATTTTGAATAAAAAATTTAAACTTTTTTTTTCCACAGAATATATTTATAATTACACGGCCATGGTTTCGACGCTCCGCGTCATTCTCCGTGGATACGGGAGAATGACGCGGAGCGTCGAAACCATGGTCGTGTAATTATAAATATATTCTGTGGAAAAACAAAGTTTAAATTTTTTATTCATCATGAGTAAGTTCCACTCAGTAACGCCTCAAACCATCAACCTTAGTATTTTATTAAATTATATGCAGATTTTCAAATATGGTCGCTGTTAGCCGTTGAAAATCGCCGAAGGGTTGCATTTATAAGCATCAACTTGTTAAGGTACAAACAAATTATCAGAATAAACATTTTATTAGGGTTACTGTGAGTCATCGTTTTACTGTATGTTGTTGCATGGGTAACTTGAAGGTAATGTTGGCCATTACAGGCGGAGTGACATTATTAAGATTTCACCATTAAGGTACGTCCTTCGCGTGAGGAGATATAACTGTTTATACAAAGGCAAAGTGAGTGCGCGAAACCCAATGTGGATGGATAGGATTCAAAATGAGATGGAGTGCGTATTTTTGGATTGAAGAAGGAAGTCCATTTATGATTCCAATTAAGTGATTAGATGCAAAACATGATGAACTGTCTGGTGCCTGTCACTCGGTAAGTTAGTTATTAGCGTTTCTCTGCTGATTAATTCCCGAGTATGATTCCCGCTGAAATGGTTATTACTCTTTGTCCTTGCCGATGACATACGTTCTGGAAACAATGATTGGGAATGAATACAGTTACATATGGATGGATATTATTCCTTGGATAGCACGTCAAAATTTCACGTATTGTATGCAAATTCTCTTTCAATCTTAGCTAAAATAGGTTGAAAATTAAATTAGCCGAGACTTATGACACAAATAAAAAAATAGGCAGCATGTAGAATTATGAGCAACTATTTAAATTTTAAATCCTAATACACGAAATAGAATACATTTTTAATTTCGAGCCCTAGTAAGAGTTTGCTTTCAGTATATTGTACTGGAAGGAAAATTTTAAAGCGGGTAGACATTCATGCTCACATATTCTCCAATTTAGCTTGCTTGTTTTTACGCCACGGCAGTTAGCTACGATATAGTTAAGTTGATATTTTGTGTGGTGGAAGTCGGCTGGTTTTTTTCCCAAGCTTACATCTATTAGGTCGGCGATATTCACTTTGTTAGTGCTAATTACATTTTATATAATTTATTTCTATGTAATACGCGTTTTGGGAATATTGCTGATATACTGCAGATCATAAGTGGTTCTATTGCTTTGTCAATCCCAATTGCTATGCCTCATGTACTCATTAAAGCACTAAACCCATTACGAACGTCTTTCGACCAGTTATTGGCGTCATCAAATTATTAACAAAAAGGTTAAGGCCGTCAATTTTACATAGCTCAAGAAGTGGACATAAATATAAGAATGGAAAAATAAGTGCCTATTTATTTTTCAGACTATCTAAATCAACCGCAATATACTAACAAGGAGGCATCGCGAGAGTGATGTTTGGGATTTGAACGACGATGTTATTTTCTGAAGCCATGCTGGAAATTTAGAAAAAATATCTTGGCTTTCTTCCCATTAGCCCCGGGTTCGAGAGATAATGGCAAGTAAAGATTTCGCGCGGGATTACTCCCCTAAATGGAACGTAAATTTTTAACAACCGCCTTGGCGTAGTGCTTCAAGGCGAGCGATCTTGCAAACGAAGCGTGGTTAAGTCCCAGTGGAGGACGTTGTTATTCTGTCTCACAATTCAAGGAATCACAGTAACAACCCTACCCTTATTCATTTAAGTCAGTTGAATTGGTATATTTCTTATTCTATAGATTTTCAATGCACCTCCGAATGAGGAATCGTAAGTGAAAGAGTCTGTTCGACCGCGGCTTGTCTTTCCAACACTTCCTGCTCTTCTCTACACCGCAGTAGGAAAGAGGAGCCCACCCCCCTTCTCCTCCAACTCCCCCCCCCCTCCCAGAGGGTCCTCTTCCTCTCCCCTCCCGACGCTGTCGGACCGGCAGCGGCAGTGGGAAGGGCATAAGTAGTAGCCTCCGAAGGCACTCTGCCTTGCCGAGGATTTCGGAGTGGGCGGGCACGGCCAACGGTTTTGTTCGCCCAAATTAACCCAGCCCACACTCCACGCCCCTCTCCCTCTCTCTCCCTCTCTCACACTACTGGCCGGACGACGAACCAAAAAAGTTTAAAGAGAGAGGAAGATTGTCGGGAGGGGATGGTCATCTTATTCTAGTCGTAACAGCACTCATACACCTCTCATGGAAGTGTGTCCCCAGTCATTCATTGTCCCGAATCGGCGTAATTAGCGTTGGTACCTGAGAATGAGGGAGGGACAGGGGCGGCCGTTGAGAATGAAGGAGGCGATTCGCATTACTTTCTGCAGCGCCTTGGTGACGTGCAATGCTTCTCTGCGATAATGCGTTCTAAGTCTGTTAATGCGTAGACAAGTGGCTTTTAGTTATACGCCATCATTTTTAAATATCGTTTGTTAAGGTTGTGAAATAAAAACTTTTATTGGAAGGTTACCTTAAAAAATTACGATCTTGTCCAGAACTTGCGACTTACCTCTCCCACACTCCCATCTCCCCTTATCCACCACTGGCGTGGGAGAACTTTTAGATATCATAAACGGTATCCCATATACCTACTGGTCATATGACAATACTCATTTCGATATCCCAAAATATCAAGAGTGGAAGATTTCGTTCTGTTCATTCAATCGCTCGGAGCTTTTCCCGTTAATTCGGCGGCAACGGTTCATACAAATAATTTCCCTCTTTAAATTTTTTTGTCCTTAATAGCTGAAATTATGAAAAGGTCGTCTCAACTTGTCCTTCTTCTCTTCTCAATACTTTTTTTAAAGCATTCGTTTTCAGCGTGAAATTTTCTGGATGTGCGAGGTACACCCTCGTGAATACTCGTAAACTTCCTTACTTATAAATCAAATGTGAAAATTTACACCTCAATTTTTTATTATAATTAACTTTTTGAATTTTAAGCGTAGACAAAAATATTAACTGTTGTCTATTCCATGAATTGAAATGAATTGAAGTTTCGTGAAAGTAAGGATATTCCTGAAATTTTTAAGAAAGTAAAGAAAGATTGAAAGAAATAATATTAGAAAGGGCTAAATACGACAGATCGAGTCGGAGAGATGTGTCCTCTTCATTATGTATGATTTATGGCTCAATTTGAAGACGAACCTTCTTAAATATCCACATCTGCATACTACCCGACAAGCCACCTCAATGGACGTGTAGTGTGGTGGGGGTTTGGACACCAGCCGTCTGCATATAAAAAGAAAATGCGACAACGGAGTTCAGCCTAGCATTTATTCACGCCATTAATTGTTCGGGGGAAAAAATGAATACCCATACTTATCCATCCGGAAAATATCTCGCTTAATTTATCGTTTCTGCCGGACCTAGAAATAAAATGAGCTTTTAAAATTATGCTCTCCGTTTCGCTCTGTAAGATATATATTCTCAATTGCGTAAGCAATCTAATCCAAGCGCGCAGACTCCGAGTCTCCAGGGGCTCCCAACATTATACACGTGAGAATTTTGTAGAATTCGAGCACGCGTCTTGCGGGAATTAATTTTGTGTAAATCATTAGGAAAAGACTGGAGGAAGAATGGAGAGGGCAATGTCGTCGAAGAGAAAGAGGAACGACAAAGTGCTGGACATAGTGGGTGAGGAAAGGCAGCTTTTAGATGAGATACGGAGGGAGTACTTGGGGGGGAGGGGATGTTGAAAACAGTTTTGGAGAGTGGAATGTTGGATAAGCGATGAAGAGGTAAAGGATTTTAGATAGAATGAAAGGGAGTAGAGCTTATGGCGAAGAGCGAAGTCCATGAAAAGGAAGGGATACTGCCAGAATACTGCGTAAATACTCAATCCAAACCGACTGAATCGGTAGGCTGATTTAAGAATAGTGATAATAGACCAGTGTCAAATTGAATCAATCCGGCATATTCACTCCCACTCTTTGTCATGCGGGCCCTCATTCTACTCGCGGAAATCTCGCGTCCGTGCGCGCGAGGAATGGGAATCAATGTCTGCTGGAGCTCATTCTCTCGTCCGTCAAGAAAGCCCTCGCGGTCATTTCCTTCCACAATCGCACACACACAACGGTATGGTCTTCTTGTCACCTGCCCCCTTTCAAGAGAGGCCCCGTGAAATTTTATATGCATGAATGGGGGTTGTAAATCAATTTCGTGGGCCGGTTGGTCCTCTCCCACGCTGCGTATTCAGGAAAGAAACCCGATTCGAGGGCGGGCGTTGAAGCCGATGGGGGATTGGAATGGAGATGGAGACGATTATGGTCCAAAAAACATGAACTGGAGACGCCATCGAGGGTGTGTTTTCTTGCGTGGTCCAACGTGAGCCATTTTGATTTGAAAATATATATCCCTTCATTTAATTTTACATATATTATGCGCCATTTTCATTTGCAATAGGGTGGTTTCCTATTATTTTTTATTGCCTAAATCGAGAGATTATTACTCCTGGAGCACGCATTTCACGCTTTTAGATTTTTAAATGGCGATATCTATTTTTCGCGATAAATTGAAAAGTGTAAAATTTCAAGCGCGCGAAAACGCGACGGCTAAGGATGAATGCTGGGAAAAGCCCGTGTGACGTCATTCTGGATCCCTCTTTCGCCGTGTGAGGTGACCTCTGGGCAAGGATATTGTGCGCCGCTGCGATGCAGGCTGCTGGCAGGGTGCGCAGTACCCTGCTAGCAGGTAGCGCTTGGCTTAAATAAGGATTATTAAGACCTTATCAAACGAAGGAAACTTTCCGACCATAGGCAGTTTTAATAGGGGATTATTAAGAGATGTTTCTCTGAAGTCTGTGCCTCATGCATGCATTGCTAATCTCAGACGATGCATAACTCATATCTACTCGTATAGAAACTAGGTCCCTGTGACGTCACGTGGAGTGGCATCGCATGGGCGCCAATCTCGCATTTTTGAAATGCAGTTAAAATTGACCATTGACATTCGTCTAAACCGGGAATTCTAAAACCAAATAATTTGTATATTATGAATACACTAATGGTTAGTAACGAATCGCAATCAATGCCTTTCGTTTTCTTTGATGAAGGAAACTACCCTGTTGAAGATAAAATCTCTCGCCGAATCCCTCAAATTCCCGTCGTTACTGCTGGTGTGGAGCAGCAGCTTCATCTGCGCTGAATCTTATACTCACGGATGACCGACCGCTCTGGGTCCATCGAGGATGACCATCAACGGTTCCGGACCCCTCGTGCCATTGGCCCAAACAGGTCGACGACGGAAGGATTCGTTTCGGAGGAGGTGGACGTGGAGGGAGTGACCCGCTCACGAATACGCCCCACTGCTGCCGACCAATTTAAGGAGGACACGCCGCGAGCATTCAAAACACACACGAGGAATATCCAGCCGCACGTTGGTCACTCAGTGATCAGGTGATCGTGACGTCATCATCAATTGGTGGGAGCGAACCGATTTGAACGATACGCGGGCGATCGGGCGGCTAGAGTGTTGGCTTCCCACCCCGTGGGCTCGGGTTCAAATCCCGGCGGAGGCAGAGAATTTTCATAGACTGACCGGAATGTTGTGTGGAGAACATTTTAAGCGCAACACACCGTCCGTCGGATGGGACGTTAAGCCGTGGTCCCCTTGGCGCCTTTCGTTAAGAGTAGGCTAATTCCGACGCCGGGTTACTCTCCTTCCCTTCCCTCCCCTCTTGGCGCAAATGACCTAAGCTGTCGGTCGCCTCCTCCAAATACCATACCAGAACGACACGCAGCAAGAATGTCATTTTGTTTCCCTCCCCTGGGTTACGTGGTGATCAGAAGTGGGCAAAGATTTTTCCACAAATGAATATTTCAAAAGAGGAGTCTCCATCCGACATCTTAAATTTTTTTGCCGCCCACCACGCATATAAATGAGTTTACGGTTTACGTAAGTGGCTACTAGCTTCGCTTACGTACAGAACGAGCCTTATTTCTCGCAAAAACAATTTATGATTAGGCCTGTTGACTAAAATGTACTGATTATTGTTGATGGAGTTTTAAAATTAATAACTTGTCAATGTTTTACTCGCGATTATAAATATAACATGACAAATAAATGAATAACTCTCGCCTCAACGCCGCTTTGCGGGCATTTTTGAAAACCCATCCAAATGCGCCCGAAGTTAACACAGAAATTAAGCGTCAACTGAACGTAATGGGACCTTCTGTGTGTAGGCCGAATTCCAATCCATGAGCAATGTTGGTAAAAGTTCTGAAAGAAGTAATTAGGTTCAATCACAGTTACTTCGTAAAAAAAGTAATTAATTACGAGTAGAAATAACTGATTTTAAAAGTAATCAGCAAAATTGCATTTGCAGCTACAATTGCTTCTTGTAATATTGTCCACTCCAGAGACCACTTGACAACTGTCGAATATTGCAGTAAACATGCGGAATAATTGAGACAAAAGATTGCTAAAGCTGCAATTTCACTTGGGATAAATACAATTATGGCTGGTGTAACAACAAAAGGGGTGTCATATTTGGTACCCATCATAAGTAGGCTACAACATAATGGTGTCTGAACCTAAATTATGGTACTCAGGGACTTAAATTTATCTGTAGTCTTGGGCAAATCAGTGAAACCAGTAAAGTCTTCGTCGAGTACGAGTAAGTAATGATTAAAACGAAAGTAACGATACCTCTTTCACATTCCCTGAGGAGTAAATTGCAAGTAGAAATTACGTTTCGTAAAAAGTATTCGTTACAAGTACAAATTGCGCCAAAATTAATTGCTACAATTAATTCGATTACTTTTACTCGATTACTAACCTACACCGACCATGGGCTAACTCAAATTCAACTTCGAGGCATGCTAGCCAACGGGAACACGTGTGGATTTTTCGCACATAGATTCACATAGATCCCTCTTAATTTCCTTATGAAGGAGTAACACAATTTTGGATTACGAAAAATGTAAGCCTCTGGTCATATTTCAACAAAAATTATTATTTCTCCAAATTGTGATATTACTGCAGTTATTTTCAATATGTTTGTACAGCTCATACACAAAACTGTATGTACCCCGTAAACGATTTCCTATATTTACAAATAATTTTTGTGATAGCATTGGAAAACTCATAACGTGTTCGAATACTGTCGGCATTAATTCAATGCACTTGGACAAATAAAAAGTATAAATTTATGCCGAAGATGCCTATGAGGATATGGATTCTATATGGTTTTTGATGAGTTCATTTACCCTCATATTGTAAAGTATTTTTTATCCACGTATATGTCTTATCGGTGGCATTTTTTTCTCAGGAGCTTGGCAAAATTGCATCTTTCGCTGAAGCGTAAATTATTGCCGTATGACGAGAATGGAGAAGCGAAGATTCCACTTACCTCACGAGTAATTGTTGCTGTTCTTGAAATATGAGGTTATCCTGGAGGCTGATTGCTTTTTTTCTACATTTCGCATCTGGTCTAAGGAATAGATGTCAATCGTGCTTGGTTGCGAGTTTTGGAATTGCAAATGAAAGTTCCACCAGGGTAAAATTGGTTGGAGGTATAATCAAAGTCATTCGCCGGTAATAATTCAACTTTTCCCAGCATTGGAATCTACGATGATTCACTAGACATGAAATAGGCCGTACACTTCCAATAAAGCCTTGTTTTTCAACAACATCAAGTGTTTAGTGGAAAATAAGTTATGTTCTCTTCGGGTGTAATTCTTTCCTATTCTAAGAGTCAGTGATTTCGGCTAGGTTTGTACCCTTCTACATCTATATACTACCCCAATGCAAGCCACCTAAAAGGCATGTGGCAGAGGGCGTTGGGATACCAGCCATTTGCACATAAAAAGAAAATTCTCAAACGAAATTACGACTGGCATTTATCGAAGTCCTTTCTTTATGGTTCGGGGGAAAAAGGAATTCGCATATCTATTCGTTCGGCAAAACATCTCTCTTAATTTATCGCTTCTATCACCTGGAAATATAGTGTGGCTCTAATATTTTGTTCTCTGTGTCGCTCTTAAAGATATCAATGTGTTCAAGCAATCTAACAATAAGCCTAGCGCGCAGCCTCCGAGTCTGCAGCGGCTCCCAGCCTAATTCGCTCAACATCTGGGTGACGCTGTCTGTACGCCCGTAGCAGTTTTTGATGAACCTTCTTGTGGGGATAGTAGATAATTGGACTCTGATTGTGAGTTTGTGCCCATGTATATATTTACAAAATTAATAAATAGAATGGATTATATTAGGATGGAAATAAGGGAGAAAAGAGAAAGTATGATGTGAGAATCTGGATTTCGGTATGTGGGGGTCGGACCAGTGTGGCGGGAAAACACTCTGGGTATGTTGATGAGGGATACAGTGCGAGGACCAGTGCTGTAGCCAAGGGGGTGGTTTACCGGGCCACAACCCCCCTTGAGCCTTTGAAAGAGGCGCCAAAAACTTTATATATTTTTTTTAAATAAATACTCGTATAATATTGCTGTTTTTGAGTCCTAAAAATCACGTTTTCAGCATCAAAAACTCCAAATTGTTTTCCTCGGGCCCCCTTTGTCCAGGGGTGTTTTCCAAAAATCCCGGAAGGGCCCCGAAATCTCCGGTAAACACCCCCCCTCCCAACATTCCAAAATCCTGTCAATGCCACTGGTGAGGACTGTCAAAGTAGTGATTTAGGGCGTTGTAAACATCACACATTCAGGATGGGAGGGGCAGTCTCTTTCCCTGGGACACTTCGCACTTTGAGGATATTATTTGACGGCGACTCATCCTGCATAAGAACCAGAAACTCTCCGGTCAGCAGCCAGGCCACCACGCTCCAGTATCATAGATATTACCTTAACTATGAATGTATCCAGCATTAATAAATAACTGGGCGTTAATTGATCGAACTAGCAGCATAATTAGTAAAGCTCTCTTATATGTGGCTTTGGGAGTTGAAATATGCGATTTGATGCGACATATTCTATTTCGTAAAAGTAGAAACAAGACCTTTGAAAGATTTCCTATAGACTTAAATCCTTTTGTGATCTAAATGTCGCTTAAATCAATAAGAAAATAGTTAGTGCTGAAATCTCATAATATCATTAATGCTTTGATTTCCCATTTAGAGGGCCGAGCCTAGCTCATAGTACCCTTTATCCACGTTGGAAAATATCAGGATAATATTATCGGGTAATGCACACCCATAGGGTACAAATCTAGCCTAATTCTCGATATCATAGTATAAAATAAATGTCAGCTCTTTTCTGATAAATAATGGATGTTATTGAAATGTGAGGCTTTCTTGGAAACTAACGGCGTCTTTTTTCTTGATAATAATCGCAGATGTCGTCATTCTTGTGTTCGCATCGAAGGAATCTTCCGTTTTGAAATAGAGGTGTAAAGAGGAAAATGTTTCTAGGTTAAAGTCATTCGTAGGGTAAGAAAAATTAAGATTTTTATCATTTGACGCCTCTGAAAAAAACTGCCGGGGTAGGAAGAGGCGAGAAATCTTCGTTGTCATTTGACGGTGTATAGGAGTGCCTTGTGCATTTCCCAGAGTGAAGAATCGTGTTCTCATGAAGGATTTTCTATTGGGTTTTATTTCTGTGTTTACGACCCGAATGAACTATAATAACTCGACCAGGGGAAACCTACGGAGAGGTTTATTCACCATCTCCTTCCGTTAAAAACTGCGTCCTCGGTGTATTAACTACTTAACGCATAAAAAGACATAGCGAGTTAGACTGGGCAATAAAGCCTCCATCATTAAATCGTTATCTTTAAATCTCATTAGACTTACTGGTCTTTTATCAAGCACACGAAATAATAGTTCCGCTATTAGATAGTATTTATTCCAAACTTTAAACATGATGCGGTGTGATGACAATACAAACGTATAAATAAATTTCTTTTTCAGATGAATTCTGGATGTTTTTTTATCAATTTCATTGGCGTCTCCCTCCTCTTGCTGGAGGCTTCGTCATAGTGTAACAGCCTATTCAATTGTTGAATTGTACGAAAATTAAATTGATATTTAACATTATGTGGAAATCTTCTGCACTTTAAAAATGATTTTGTGAATTCTCGCGTATTTACGATGTTTTTTTAAATTATTTTAGGTTCAATTTTTTCCCATATTTTTGCCTTATTTAAATTTTCATAAAATAAGGGGTTCATAAAATTTGAAGTTTTCCGAATCTGACACCTGTTTCATTCTTCTCACCATTTTTACGTTGTAGTAATTCCAAGTAAGAAGCATTTGAAGGTAAATATCTATCACTTGTTTGCCAAATAGAAAATGGAAAATTGTATAGGTAAAGGTACTTTTTGTAAAGGTTTTTATCTTTTCGAAACTTTCAATTCGAAAGATAATTTTACATCAATAATAATAGTTGGTAATTTTTAGTCCATTCGAAACCCACTTTAATTTATTATAAGCAATAGTTTTGTAGTTTTGCTGTCTTACTTTTAAATTTGGTTCTTCTGTATTAGTACTTGCTGTGTTTCAACACGTTCGTTGATTGGGGTCGGTGAAGGTGGAGAACATCTTACATTAGGTCACAGGCCATATTCAGGGTAGGGTATCAGTTGCATAGGACCCCTCTAATATCGATGCAAGGGGCTATCCAGTAGCTTCACCCCGTATTTGAACCGCGAGTTTACAGTTTTGTGCGAGTGATCCATAACCAAAAAATATCGGTCGAGAGGGAGGTTTGCCTACTTAAGCCCATTCCACGACTGTAATTGGCGTATCTTGGTTTAAAATGTCCCCAACCGAATTTTCACCAATCACGACTCAGACTTTGCACGACAAATATGTAATTGACTTTTGTGGCCGTCAGTTATGACTGTCGGTATACAACATTGTTTTTCTTCCTACTGGCTTATATCATCAGGAATATGAACTTTTCTCAAATGAATATAATATTAAGTTTTGTATGATATGTTGCACCATGTGTGAATATTAGATAAATAAAATATTGCAATATTTCTACTGAATGTATTGGTGCCTCAAGTGTAAAAACAAAGGATTTAATAGGTTGCTGTAACAACGAAACGCGTCGTGTGAAAATTAATTCATTGCAAATATTTCAATTCCTTCTTTAACTAAAATCACACTATTTGTAAGTAGGGAAGATTTTAATCTTCCGGGAAATCCACCGCATCGGTATTATTTTCCTTACTTTGGAACGACCGACCGATATAAGTTATGACCAACGCGGTGTAAAGCACGGAAGATTTATACCTTCACATACACCAGCCCGCGGAAGCCTTAATGATAATAAGTGAGTTGAGTTACACAATTTTAAGTTTTTGTGAGCCTATTCTCGAGTTTTCAACTCCATCAAGGTAAGTTGTTGTAATCGAGACTAATATATCTGTAGAGCATTTTTTTTCATCTCGATGCCAACTTTGGATATGCGTACGTAACTATTTCCGTCGTATCCCAACGCAGGATCTGCATAGCACGGCTCGATTTCTCTTCTGCATATTTTATAGTTGTTGATGGAACAGCGAAACATTTTGTTTCCTGCAACCTTAATTTTCATGCGTGCCAGGATATGTCGCATTTAGACTTTCAGCTTTTAATCGAGTGACATATACCTCCCGAATACGAACGCAGACAGTTTATTGTAATGTGGCTCGCGGGGATAGATATCCGCTTTATTTGGTAGTCACGATGATCGTATGCGAAACACGTCGCTCGTTCGCCTTGAGTCGTGCATTTACAGGGTTCTCTATAAATCTGGGAGCTAGGACTGACTGAGATATATACCATAGATACCCATAGGTGACGAGCCAATAATAAAGATCTCATCGGTCCAGATCAGACGAACGGAATCGTATCTATATACGCTGCGCAGATGTGCATTCAGCAATACGTATTTTATTTCTGATCTACGTAGAACTCGGTATTTTTTAGCTGCAAAAATCAAAAATAAAATAAGCTTTCACAAAGAATACTTTCTCTCGATAATTATTTATTAAGTTCGTCAGTTTACTTTATCAATATCTCATTATTAGTGGGACGACCAGTAACGGTTAACGATCGCTATCTTACGTAACCGGAATCCGATGGTTAAAAAATGATAGACAATATTATGATATTTAAGCATTGTGTTATATAGGAATGCGTAGGTACCGTATTTGTGTTGATTTTCTTACGTATCATTTCACAAAAATTTACGCCATCGTAATGAAAAGTTTGGTGCATATCAAGTTAACCCTAAGCAAGGAATCCGGTATTTTACCTAAGTCTAGCGGCGCAAGTATAGGTTATATATAATCGAAATGATCAGAATGTCCTTAAGCTTTGGGATGAAGATGTCCTCGGATATTCTTTAATAATAGAGAGTTATGTTCGCTGGTTCAGACTGCATGTTCTTTCCTAAAATGAACCCACTATGTACTCCTCTGCGATGATAAGGGAATTCTCCGAAGTGATGCATGATTGCAGGAAGTATGAATTCCAAGCCGTCTTGTGAGTATGTACTTGGATCAGCGTATGATGCTTCGCTGACACTGTCTGTCACTCTACCTCTCGATCCAGCTCCGCGTATTAGTTTTAGAAGTCGCCAAAGTGAGTTTTCCAAGCCGCTCTCATCCCCTCCCTCGCTCCACACCTATCAATCCATCTTCCCTCCGAGAAAATTACCTTTCACTCGGATTTGCAGGCGGCGCTCCGGACTGTTATCGACAGGTCGTACTCTCTGTGCGGACTAGTTTCCGACAAGGACACATTGCAATCGGGATTACAGCCGTCGCGCGCGCACCGCAGCCTAGATCTGTGAATATTTAAGAACAGGAATAAGCCATTAGTTCCACGCGTGCGCGATTTGCTAAGCAACCATTGTTATGCGGGCATAAGTACTAATCCGTTTCGAAGCGTGCGCTGCAATAAATTGGGAGAGTAATAAAATTGTAGAAATTAACCACGCAACAGTCATTTCTCGGGTTGTGAACCGGGTCAGGAGCCCTATCTAGTAACTGCGTCTCCTCGTTTCCGAGGTTTCGGAAGCGAACTTTCCGTTTCCGTCACTAGGAAGCGCTTTCTTGCTATCCAGTATGTTAAATTGACCGCATCTTTTAAACAACTGTCAGCTGCCTTCGCCTTTAGCTTTATTTAATTCCTCACTCCGTTCATAATCATTTATTTCCCATAATTGTTGGTGCACATACCGTGCCGGTATTGAAAATTACTTGTGACTTCTTACCGCCTTTTGCAGCACCACTTTCGCGTAAAAATATTCCACGACTTCCCAGCTGGCACATCACTTCACGAGAAACGGAAAAATCATTTTCTGAAACCCTTCATCGTTTCGTCCGCTCTCGGACGAACGGAAAGCTCGGATAGACCTTAGTGAATAGTTCATTCCGAAATAATGACGTCTTTCCGAAAACCAACCACGAACTATCCGAGAGATTGCCTTAGTGGATTGGGGCCCAGGTCCACGAAACGTTTGAAGGAGATATGGAGGACCTTACCCGGTGCATAACCAGAGAAACCTTCACTGCCAATTGAGTTAAGATGATTACGATTCCACTTGGTGATGAGGGACAACGATCTTTTATGACGATTTATTAACTACCTCCCATGGATGCGGTCGTTGCCGAATTAAACAAATGAGCTTTGCAATCCCATTCACTCGCTGAGTATTTAACCCGAAGTTAGGATAGGTAAGGGTAGAGCTCACCTTGAACTGAGTTAAAGGCGATTGAAATTCACACATTCATGGTATGGGATCAAGCTCCTATCAGTGGGCCACCTCGAGGATAATGATTTGGGGATTTTATTAGACCAAAACCCTCGAAGGAGAGAGAGAAAAAGTGGCTCGAAGAAAGGAACCGGCCTGAATACCCAGAACAGATGGTATTAACATGCATGAGGCCTAGTCCGGCGTGAGCTCAACCCTCACCTATCCAAGCCATACTCCGCGCTGAATTACAGTGAGCGAGATTACACGATAGTCTTTAAAGTCGAAAAATACCTCTCTGAAACGGTGTCCTAACATGTAGTTTTAATTAATAAAATATCTAAAAGAACAAATTTCAGTCAGTCATGGTAGGTGTCCTAAGTATTTCACGCCACGCCTATGAGTCATTACAATATTGCGTTGAACCCTTGTACACTTGTTTTTCAAGTGAATGATGTGAGAAATTGTGAATGGCTATGGTGGAAATTGGTTCGCATTTTGGTTGGTTCTGTTCTTTTTTCCTCCTTGATCGAACGCCGTGGGTTTGGTAGAAAGATGTATCTTGGGAAGTGTTTTTTGGAGAATATTTCTCGCTGAACTAAATTCATTATTTAGTAATATTTTCCGTCCATCATATACATTTCTTGGCACAGTGTCAGATTAAAAAAGCGGCGAGGTATTTTAGCCATCATAGTTGTTGTAAATAACTCGTAAAACGTCGTTTGCATTTATATTTTATGCGTACGAGATAGATTCTTTGGAACGATTCTAGTTTTAACAGTTCACTGACTCTAACAACTCACTAGCTACTCTAAATACTCACTGACCCAATGCTAGTTGTTTATGGAGTATAATTCATGGGAAATTGTGAATTGCTAGGGTGTATATTGGTAATTTTGTTTCTTTCATGATGGAATGCCGTGGGTGCGGTTGTCGGATATTTCTCCGGAGTGGGATGTTGGAGGAAATTTCTCGGTAGCCATTACGGCCATTTCCATTTCGGAACAAAGTGGGATGTCATTTAGTTCGGTGCAAACCACTAGTCATCCATCCATCCATCCCCTTTCCTTTCTTAAGTATCCTTCCTCGTAGGCAGTGGCCCAAAGGCGGATGCTGCGGTTACGTCATCCGCGCGGCCCTATTTCCCTCCCTCCCCCGAGGCCAATAATGGGCTCATTTCTGGTAATATTATATTTCGATTGTGGAGTGTTGTGTGGTGCGGGAAAGAGCTCAGTGCGGAAATCTTTCCGCCATTCTCCGGTTCCAGCGAAGCAATTCATCGTGATCAGCGATCTCCAAGGGTTTTTGCCTGAGGGGCTTAAATCTTTCGACAGGAATCGGAGAGGAATACGCTTCAACTTGCGCTGAATATTTGATCATTTAAAACTGATTCCTTCAAGAGTAACTCAGTGAAAATTTTGCACTTTCATGATTTGTAATTGCCATTTACGTAACCTAGCGTAGTATAGTACAAGGAGCGTTGTACTAGTGCCTGGAAGTTACGATAACTTCGAGCCTCTCGTGGGGAATACTTATGGGGAATATTTGTGGGGAGCCCTGGAGAAGCTTTAGGATTCATCAAGCGCACTGTGGGAAGATTTTCGGATGAGAAGGTAAAATAAAGTATTTCACACTTGTCCGACCACATCTTGAATATGCAGCGAGCGTATGGGATCCGGAGCAGAAAGACTCAATCCGCGAACTGAAAAAAATGCAAAGGGGTGTTACGCGTTTCGTCAAAAACTGCTACGGACGTACAAACAGCGTTACATAGATGTGAAGTGAATTAGGCTGGGAGCCGCTGGAGACTGGGAGGCTGCGCGCTAGGCTTACAATTAGTTCTCAATTGCTTGAGCAATTGAGAATGGATATCTTTCAGAGCGACACGGAGAACATATTATCAGCATATTAGATCCCCGCTAAATTTCCTGGTCCGTCAGAAGCGATACATTAAGAGAGATATTTTGCCGAAAGGATAGATGTGGCAATTCGCTTTTCCCTCGAATAATAACGGACTTTTATAAATGCCAGTTGTAATTTTGTTTGAGCATTTGCTTTTCATTTGTAAACTGCTTTTGTCTTAACAGCCCCTGTCATACGCCTTCTTAGGCGGCTTGCGGGGTACTTTGTAGATGCGGTACCTAGATTCGCAAATCGCTTTACGACACTGTTGCATAACCGTGTGTCGCTGCATATCCGTGATGCGGTGAAACGCGTAGTTGGAGTTTCAAATGAAGTATCTGTGGAAAGTACAAAGTTAAATGATTCCATCTTGAATGTTCGACCATATTTGTTCGCCGCAGATACGCCCAGACGCACACTTAGGCGAAGGTCCCTTTGCTCCGCCCTGGTCCACATTACTGTGGACTCGAGTTCGAATACGAATAACTGAATATCGAAAAAGAATACTGGATAACTAGTTGTACCTATCATTAGTTTTCTTATTTAAATATGCGTTATCAGACATGAATATAATTTTATTACTATATTTTACTATGTATTTATCGTATTGTTGCATTGGAAAAGGATCTGATGGTCTAGGTCATTCGAGGTAAACACTGACCTTAATTGCTCGTAAAATGGAAATAAGTAATTGCATTTCAGCGTAAGTTGCACCAACTGGAATCGCATCTTGACTACACATCCAAAAAGCCTAAATCTTGTATCTTTTACCGGAGAAGAACTGCCGTTGGTTGAGTAAAATGTGAGCATGTTGAGATCGGGCCGTCGTAGTAGAATTCCGTTCTTGTAAGAGTTGTACTCTGCATAGCCTAATTATTTGTAATTGTTGCCAACGCTATGCTAGTGCATGTGGTATTTAATGACTGGTATTCATACTTATAATTTACCGACATGTGAGTGTTCCCGGCAGGAGATCACCAGGATTAGCGGCGAATAATTCTTGCTTAGTTCCCACTTTTCCTCTATTGAAAAACATCGGGGGAACACAATTCTGCAAGGCATTTTACAGCTAGCCTCCTGGTGAAAACCCTGACTTTAACCAGTGTAAATATCGGTTTTTAAATCGAATGATTTTTAGCGTTGAAGCGTCGTATTCCAAAGTAAAATCTTTTCCAGGCTTCCTAACAACATGTGCGGAAATTATTGTTTTGAATTGTGAATTCCGTACTGAATCTTTTGCGGCGTCGGAAAGCGAAGAAATCGATCATTAGACATGCTAGGAAAATTTTAATGTGATGGTGTAAATGATTAAATTGAGTATGACATCGTGCCTTATACCTTTCTTCCACTCAGCCGTAGGGAGAGTTCCCCCCTGCAAGGAATGGTATGCGTGGTTGGGTGGAGCGCTTGGCCTCTGATCGAGGAGTCCAGGGTTTAAATACCGGGTGAATCCTTCAGACTCCCTCAAATAAAATTCTCAGAGTGCGAGTTCCCCCCTCCCAACCCTACACGGAATGTTGAAAATTCACTGACCTATGGCTTAATACGGGGTGAGCTCTATTCTGACCTATTCAAACTAACCTTTAGTTTGAATCACTGTGTGTGTGAGCCGCAGGAGAAGGTTCATATCTACAATCTAAGCTTCAGCCAACTTAGTGTATTGAAAGTAATATCTCAGTAATAGAGTTATGTTGAGATAATTACGCGCCAATCTTCGGTTAGTACTCGTATCGCAGAGCAAGAATTAAAATAGGTATATCTTTTCTTCAATCCATGAGAACACTAACGTATCAAAGATCCTATCTCTGGTTTTCATAAGTCATATGCAAGGCAAATGTGATCTCGGCTAACTAGTTCGATTACACTCCAAAGAAGGCCCACTTCTCTATGAAGGATTTATTTCATTGTGATGCATGAAAAATAGGCTGCGAGAAATGATTCCCTCAGCTACGCTTTCACTTTCATGGTATATTAATGGGCGAAGCCTTGCTTCTCGGGAGTATATATCAGTAGCACTGAAATGCGGGCTTTGTGATTATCTAGGAGACTGGGCCCTGGTAGATTTACTCCACGGAGGCCGTCATCCATAAATGACTTTCGAGAAATTCCGGCTCATATCCATGGCACCCATTTGTAATAATCGTGAAGAATATGCTGGGAGGATGTATTCATGAACAAGTGAGTGATCATTTATCCTTGCCTTAGAATTACCAATCCACATCGAATGAGATGAATTTTCCATCTGATGTCATTTATACCTTGCCTTAAGCGCCCGGAGCAATTTAAGCGTAATATTTAAAATCTGAATGAGGAGCTCTCTCGTTGTAAGTTTGATAGCCTTATTTAGGATTTCCTAAGGGTAACTCGGATAAATTTGCGATTTTGATGACTACAAAATTGCTAATAACTCTTGTTTACGTATGTGAAATAGTAACAAAACTGACCTTTTGGTACCTGCCAGCTTTGTAAATAGTCATGCCGACATACAAAAAATATTGGGAGACCCAAACCGGGGATCCTGCCCCGGGAAATATTATAAGTAGTGAGTCTTAAGTTTTTTTAAGCGTTTTAGAAGAGTCATATGATCAAAATTAGAACCCCGATAACTCGAACCTCGATATCTGGACACTCCGGGGAAAATCGACAGGCCTGACACATTTTTTCCTCATACCCAAAAAGATATTTTGAGGGGGCCTGGGCCCGCTCAGGCCCCATGGAGTCGGCGCCACTGTAAATAGTTCATAGATCAAAAGTTTAGTCTTTGAAAAGGGAAAAATATTTTTTGCTTAAGGATATGAAGAAAATCAGTACAAGATATAATACAAATAAGATCTAAAATAAGCGTCTAGAATGATGAATATTTATTCCCACCTTTTGAAAGGATGTTGTGAAAATTTACAGGAAATAAGTTGTCTCAGATTAAACCCTATGTGCGAAGATATCTCTCCTCATTTATTCTCTCTTTTTAGTTTCCATTATTTTTTTATTAGGTTTGATTGATGTTGTGATACGAGAAATCGCTCATTTCATTGAAATATACTTACAACAGTAGAAATGACAGATAAATCACAGTTCAGCGGTGGAAATAATTCTGCAGCAAACATATTTTTTTTTCCTTTTTGGAGACATGCTTTTCCCTGTCATGAAATCATGTAAAATCTCCTATTATGTGTTGATTAAGTTTAAATCACCACTAATCACATAAAAGTTATCTTCATTGCCGTAAGATTTCCGGTGATACACCGACCAGATGGAATTTCCATAGCAAACAGTGCAATACGAATAGAGAAATCTACATCGATATCGATTGCAATGCACTTACTGGTAGATCAGATCCTGCGTCGATCTATTACACTTGGTAGCACAACGTGGAAGAATCACAAAATGTAATGAAATTAATATAAAGAAATAGTTACAATACCAACGCGGCGACAAACAGTGCAGTAGTCGTTTTAGATAGGTGATTGTACACGTATTCGTATAAACGCTTTTCGACGTGATTTATGTAGCTGTGAAAGACGATTACTCTTTCCTTTTTTCCTGCTGATATAAATGGTTTTTTTACCGTTCAAAATTTTGGCTTCAACGTGACTGTGAACGGTTGGCCGAGAGAGTGAAAGTGGGGCGCCAATCATCGTCCCAATCACGAATAATCCCGTGAAGTTAACCCAGAGGGGCTTTTATAACTTCACGCATCTTTTTCCTTCCCTTATAGCGCCAAAAAAGTAATTATCCGTGACGTGGTGAAGGACGACAGCGGTAGTTCGGCGAGAATTTTGGTAATCCGCCATAAAAGTAAATTGACTGTTTAAATACGGCGAATAAAATTTTATTGACAGCGACGAAAAAAAACTGGTTCCGGCGATTATGCACGAAAGAATTCGGGCACGTTGTGGGGTAAATGAGCATTGGAAAAAAAATCTGAAGGATGGGCGAATTTTGTGGCAAGGATGAGCATTTAAATTCACGGCTGCTGAATTAGTGAAGGAGAGACGTTCGGGGGACAAAAAAAAAAACATTGTGATGGTGATAACTTTTGCTTTCGGTGAAAGTGTTTGCGTGAAAGTGAATTTAGGATGTAGTTTCCCTCACAATTCATGTAAATACTCCTAATTCGTGTGCAATCAAACATCGATAAGAGAGAACTAGACGAGTGAGAAATGTCTATGCATGAGGCTCATTGCCACATCCCGTCATTTTCAGAGCATTTATAAGTGAGAATCTAGGAACCTCTACAAGTGAGAGATATTTTAGCCAACTTAGAGCGGGGAAATATGCACACGCTGTCCAACTCAATACGGAATCAAGGTAAACCTATGTCACTAGTAATGAGCGATATATCGCCAATTGTGATTGAATCACCGTTACTGAAAAGTAGCAGTCACTGTCGGTGACTTAATACTCGAAATCACTGTGATTGGATCACTATATTCGGTGAAGGCTGCTACCAAGTGCGATGATATGCAATAAATCGCCACCTGTGATTGAAGAGAAGTAGCCGATCACTGCCGGTCACTAAATCACTGAATACTCCAAATCACTTCGACTGTGAACACGGTGAAGATGGCTTCGGCTGCTACCACTGCTACCAACAGGATGTCTTATTCATCTTTTATGATGAATAAGACGTTCTCTACGAAATATACAGCTAGCGGTTTGAATCGTGATGGTTTAGATACGAAATATGTTGAAAAAATGCCGACGGGATTTTAATGATTGCCATTCATCAATTCTTTTGTCTTATCAACCTCACTTAAATATCGATATATAAACTCAAAATCAGAACTATTCACTAAAAAAATATTTTGCCTAGTTTTCAATAAGTTTATTCGTTTATTTTGCGTAGAGCTCATTCGTTGGAATTGGACAAAGGAGCAGGAATAGCAGCGCCACAAACCACCGCTCACATTTTTAGAGTGATTCTTCTCGGTGATCGCAATCACAGTTAAGAATCATCGTTGCTGATGAGTAGCAGTCACAGGTAACGAAGAGATTGGAAATCACAGTTCCGCTCATCACTCTATGTCACACTCATGCTTTAGGTTTGTAAACATTTTAGTTAACGTAGGCACGAGGGGAACGCCTTCTTCAAGAGAAAAAATCGCCGATCAGCTATTAGCACACACTTTGATGGGAGTTAAGAGAGAAAGATAGAGATATTTTTTCGAAAAAAGTTTACATTGTTGCATATCTGTACTTCCTTATTGTGTACCTCTGTAAGTGAGAGAGGTCATTCCAGAACCTTCGTCTGTGAGAAACTGGGCAAGTAGGAAACCCCTATAATACGGAAAAAAATGCCGGTCCCTCGGACTCACACTTATCAAGGTTCGACTGTAAATACTTCTGTTTTTCCGAATAAAAATTTCCTTGTCCGGAGAGCTGTTAGATCTTCAAATGATGTCATCAAATGAACTGTTCAATGAGTCATTCAGTGCTCTACATTGGCAAGATGGAAATCAGAGTATAGGTACTAGTGGGCTAGTTGTCTCCTCAGCAAATGCCTCGCGGGTAGACGCCTCAAGGGTAGACATTTTCGGGGGGCTGAAGCTATGGAAGCTCCCTGGCTCCGTTATGCCTGTCCACCATTATACTAGGTCCCACATTTATTGAAAAGAATAGTGAGTGATGAAACCTCCGTATATCAGAACAAAGTTTATCGTTCCATCGTTTAAAGTTTATTCCATTTCGGCAGAAATTACGACACAATTCTTAGCAATTCTCGAAGCTAAGTGAACGTGAATACCTTCGATCTAACATAAGTGTGAAAGGAAAGGTTGATCTATCTTTTCAGTGCCAATGCCTAGTTCTTTTCTGTCTCTTCATGTGTTTATTTGCCGAAGGAATTGCCTTTCTATTACTGTTGGTGTTTGTTTTCTAATGCCGTTTACATTGAGTAGGTTTGTTATCAGATTAAAATAAATTCAATGATAGACATCAATCTTTAAATGTGTTAATTAATCGTTCGCCACAGTGCAACGAATCTATTATCAGCCGCCCTCTTGTCTACGCACTATTAAGCAAATCGTATAATTCACCTTTTCTGAATGCCTCGACATCGCCGTCATGTGATCAGCGTTTGTGGCAATGGAGAAAATGCGCGTGCGTTTTGGTCGTTTCCACACCTGAGTATTTAATGGAAGAAAAATATTTCTACCGGAAAGTTCGAATTAGGTATGGGCTGAGTAAATCGTAATTTGGAAGTAACGGGAATTATTTATTCTTTATCGTATTGTAACTGAATTATAAATGATTGATGTCGTTATTACCAAAGGTATTGTTGATTATGTAATTTTACTATTGATCATTTAAGACAGTCGAAATAGCGACGAAAATAACTGACTTTTATATAATATAAGGGTGGTATAGTTGTACTTATTAGCATAACTATTTCAATGGTTATAAGGGAGAGGCGAAATTGCTGCCCTAGGGCTTCAGTGACGGCGAAGTGGTCTAGGGTCTAAAAAAAATTTCTCTCTTAAAAAAGGGTAATTAAACATTAACTTAAGCGTTTTTTAATTCAAACTAAGGAGTTTAATTTAAAATGTAAGTCCATAGTTCTTCTGATGTGTAAGTAAACATGGCCGATTGAATATCTTTAAAGCTAACAGTCTTTAAACTCGTGAAAAATTTGCGATATTTTCTTGTGAGAAGAAGAATGCAACGTGGAAGCTAGTGTTAATGTTTAATGTTTTTAAAGAACTCTCAATCAGGTGATAATCAGTTGCACGAGACGGCCTGCTATCAAACGGGTGCAGGCCGTAGACCCTCTCAGGGCCGGCTGGGATTCCCGCCCACTCACTCACCATTGTCAGTCCACCCCTGTTTTATTGCCATGAATTTAAGACGATAAATACATAGTAATAAGTATCATTGCGTGATTTTACTCGCCTGCGGCTGAGTCGGAGGTCATCTCTACACTCGCGTACCCCTATCAACCTCGGGGTGGAATGTTTGGGGTGGTGCGGGGCTTTTTGTGCGCCAGCCACAGCCGAGTTCTCCTCCGAGAGCAAAACCTCCCCCACTCCTCAACCCCAAACCCTCCCCCCCACGCTTATTCCTCGCATTCCATCTCCTGACCCCCCATACCCTGGCAAACCCACACCCCCTCCCTGCCTCCTTTTCATCCTCCCTTCTCCATCCCCTCCCTATTTTCTGCCTCCCCCCTCCCTTTGTCCACCACCCCATTCCTCCTCATCCCTCCACCCTCGGCTTGATGCGCCATTCTTTCCCTCCCCTCCCCTCTCCCGCTCGCTGCGTCCCAATACACAAAGGCCCATTTATAAACAAAATTAGCAATGAAGATAAATTAGGATTGACCAAATAATAATAATAATTTTATTGCTCCACACACAAATTGCATGACAACTGCAAAATTGGTTAATTTTAGGTAGCCTCGAAGGATAGACTGTTTGAGGCTACCATCCAAAATAATAATACATTATGCTTTGCATATGGCGTAGCTCATTTTGTGTCACCTTCGTAATCCATGTTAACAATGCTTAAGTGCGCACATTAAAAATAACAACGAAAATAGTATTTGTTATTCATTTATATCAACATTTTATTGCAATATTTGTTCCATACTTTCTTTAGTGAGAAGCCAAGAATGTATATTTTGCAAAACCTTTTTCAAAGACTTAGAAATAAAGTATGACTGGGGTGACAAATTAAAAACCTTTGGTCCTACATACAAAACATATCTTTTAAACAAAGTCTATGACTTTAGGTTATGACTATAAGTTTATGACTATAGGGAGTGGTAAGGGCACACTTATTTTACACAGGATTTTACGGGGGATTCATAGAAAAAAATGTCGTGGTCTTGATGCCATCTCTCATTCTTACGCGCGACCACAACAGCAACCTGCCCCACACAAGCTATTCGAAGTGAACTGATTTGTTTCTTCACCGCATCGATTTCTTTTCCAGATTGTAATCCTCGATTCAATTTCATGTCTACGCTATTTTTCATTCCAAAGTTTTCCATTCCTATCCTTTCTCGAATCACAGTTTAAACTAACAAAATGCGATTGAAAATCGCAAGAAAAAATATGAATACGACACGGCGTTTCGCACACGTAAGTAATTACTCACCTAAGCATGGGCGTACCCTGCGAGGGGCAGGAGGGGGCAGCTGCCACGCCTCTTAGAAGAAAAAATCGCTGATGTCTTTAAGGAAAATAATATTTTTTAAAGCAAACAATTTTTTTTTAACGAATAAAGAGATGTTACAGTTTCCTGGAAATGTTGGTTTCATTCACCTTTTCCATGCTTAAATCTTACCTAGGTACATCATAAACAACCATGGCTTGCCCCCACCCCCCTAGTTTTGATTCTGGGCACGCCCTTGCACCTAAGACTTTTAGGAGCCATTGTGGAGTGAAACGTTTACAGGGTCTAGTTTTCTTCTATTCCCTAGAAAATTCGACTACTTCAAACATATGCCATCATAGTGTATTTTTCACGAAAAAATTATGGGATGATGAATCAAATGCCCCGTCGAGTTATGCAGTAGGCAACTTGATATCTTGCTTCATTTTCCTTTATCCCAGCGAATAGATTTCCAGTGTGAAATACTATGGTTTATTGCCGCGATAAAAAATTCTATTTCACTTTGTATCCGAGCGTTATTATTATGAGTCAAAATATTATGGAAATATTTAAACTTTCCCCAGGTTCCCGCGCGGTTAAGATATTCGAAGAGCGCCTATATTACCCGGAAACCCAAGAAAAGTTTAAATATTGTTTGCTAAAAAGTGTAAAATATTACATATTACGGAAGTATTGAAGGCCGTCCCGAATAAGTGAATTAGCAATATCTCCAATTAGGCACCCGGAAGCGAATAGCATCATTGCGTGATGACGTCACCGCGGCTCAATTGTTGTTGTTTTCAAAGGGTATCAATTTAAATGTATTTTATTTCTGCTGATATTTTTCTATAACTCCCTGTCAGCTAATGACGGTGAAAAGTTATCCTTAGCCTAAAAGAAATATCCTAGAAGTACTGCTATTTCTACTAATTCTTCTTGCTAATTGATCTGTAGATATCTCCCTTCCTTTGTAAATAAGCTTCAACTTGGATAGGAGTATAATCTAAGACGAAAATTCCGGACAGAAGGTTAATTTGATCTAATGGAAGAATTTTTTTCTTCTAGTGATAGTAATTTAGTATTATATTTAGTTCCACTACGTGACAATAGATAGGCGCCCTCTTTGATACCAGGAAGCAAATTAAATCTGCGGAGGAATGATATAATAATTTTTTTTCGATTTAACAAACAATGTCATCCGTCATTTTCAGCTACAAGAATGTGACGGAGGCGTCATCGGATCTTCAGCCGTGAAATGATCGCAGTGTGCGTTAGACAAGACGTGTAACGGGAGTCGCGTATCTATTGTGATGGGGATATTTTTTACTTCGATCCTGTTTACAGATAGTTCAGGCATGTCTAACATCTTTTCGGAGGAGAAAAAATAACGTGACGGCCATAATGAGAGAATGATGAGGCGGCATTTATTCCTACGGGATGCACGAATACATATCGTGAATTTGACCGTCCTCCGATAGCCTTGTTCGATTCTTTTCAAACCATTCGATTGCCTGCTAAGGAAGGTTCATTGTGAATTTTTTTACAATTACGCATGCAATAATTTAATAACACTTAAGCACTTGGGAAAATATCCAAGTGTCATCACCCGAATTTTGAAAGATAAATGAACAAGAAATTTTAAGAGAAAAAACTTTTTTTCTTAAACGTCGAATTGCCCTAAAATTTCGGGATATTACCGATAGAAAGCACTAGTAAAACGCCTAGATTCATGCAACCCGTAATATTAATCGGCCGAATGGTCTCTGCAAATGTAAATGGAGCTATGCCGTGCTCTTTTGCCATTCATATTGTAATTTTATTGCATACCAGGAATGCATAAATGTAGGAGTTTTGCCAGTACCCAGGCTTTTTACAATCTATCGATAATATGACCAATTAGACGGTTGTGAAAAAACAACGATGTTATAAATTTCATTCTCTACTACACTGCGAAGTTCGAATGGGGACTGGTGGTGATCTTCCCTTCGTTACACTGACTTGTTTTTTATCTCATTGCATTATTTGTACGTCATACTTCGGCGTAAAATAAATACTTTTTGCTACCTAAAATGAAACTGTTTTGTGACAAACGGAAGTTCATGGGCGTTGCGAGCGTGTATCCGCCCCCGAAATGTATCCTTTTACCAAATGACATCCCCCAGTTTTTTTTTCATGCTATGGCCTAGGCAACATTATTTTCGTGCAACAAGAATATCGATTCTAAAATAGAAATCATTGTAAATAGATGGTTGGGATATGCAACGCTTGCTATTGCGCTGGAACTTAAACGTCGAACAATAAGTACTTGCCATGTTCGAACACTGATTACGAAGATGAATAGCTGAATAACTTTTGGCAGGACGATAGTCTACTGTCGAATGACGAATATTCATTTGGGATACAATGTATCGATGGCATTATCGAAATTGGAATCCTCCAGCTATTCTGAAGACAGGTTCACACGTCGAAGGAGATCGCTATAGCATTGGCTCAAGAAACACATTTTGCCGTTATTATCTGCACAGAAGTATCTGAATACTATCAGTGCGCTTCATGATGACATAGGTAGGAAAACTAAAGAAGTTGCAGGCTCGAATGAATGAGACATAATTTCATCTCCCCCTCTTCGTGAGAAATTTAAATCAATTTTTAGCTTGATCCAAAAAAAGTAATTAAACAAAGGCAATCTGTAATTACATTCCTTGCCTTAGTACTCAAACAAATAATTGTTGCGTTCGATATACCCATAGACATCGACTCCACCTGCTTCCAATTTGCTCAATAGATCGAATCAATCAAGGTCTCAATCGATTCGTGTTCTCTTTGTTGCAGTGCTCCGAAGTCCACACGCACGATTCGAGTCTAAAGGTCGGCTAATGTAGAAGTATCTACGACTTTTAAACCGTATTTAACTATCGAATGTTGTTAAAGCGGCCGACTTCGTCGTGTAAAACCAGTTTATTCATAAAATATCGATTTTTCGACGCCATATTCGACATGGGAGTCCATCGATCTATTGCGAGCCAATGGCCATCCTCCCTTTCCACCATGGATGGATTCTAGCCATCTTGGTCTCTCTCATCGGCCATCTTGGCTCAGCCGCCGCACCCTCTAAATGCCCGCGCCTCTATCCGCATTCATCTTCCTCGCCCCCCGGCGGCATCCCTCGCCCCCCCCCCTCACTGCACCCCCCGCCCCCCAGGATTTATCACGCGGGCGCCACACAAAGGCGGGACGAACGGGATCCGGATCAGCGGCGGCCCCCTTTCAACGAGAACAACTTGGCTGACCCAAGCCATCCCATGCTCCTCCTTCTTCTCCTCTTGCTACGCACCTCAAGACATTATTCCACTCCTGCATCCATCTACTGTTACATCTACAGGTCATTCCAAAGCTGCGACTACGCTAATCAAAATAAATAAATACTTTTTTAATAAAGTAACGTTAAACGTCTTTCTCAAGGAGTAAACACAATGCGAGGACCTTATTAAGAAGAATAGATAATCTGAAAAATATCAAGTAGTTTAAACCAAATTATGATGAAATATTTTTAAATATTTTTAAACTATAAAAAGGATAAAATAAAGATTCAAGAGAAGCTCGTAACTCAGGCCACAAACTATGTAAATCAATTCTATACAACCGGAGTTACAATTATGAAATTGGAGAAGACGGAGCTGGAATATGAACTGCCGCTGTGGACGAAAATTGGCCTTAGCAGCTGAAGTGACTGAGCCCCCCAGTCCTGAATATGTGATATTCACATGCCTGTGTCCAAGTCTGGGGTGAGCTCTACTATAACCTACCTTAACTAACCCTCGGGTTGAATCAATGAGTGGGTACTGTTCGATGTGAGTAAAACTATAGGCAAAGGCCTGCTCTTTATATCCTGAGGAATATAGTTGATAACGGAAGTTTAAATGGAATAATCCTTGGCGCAAAGATTCAAAATTCCGCCAGTCAAAGAGAAAATGAGGCGCCGCGCCGTCTAGGTATGTGATGTATTCTGTGGGTGAGGGTCATTGTCTCCCTATCTCCCTCTCCTATTCTAAGGAGGGGGGGGGGAGCCTATCGAATAGGTCGCCTCCCTCTCCCTTTGTCCCGCACCACGGCAAATGAAATTCCATGCGACTCGAGTTCTTGGAAACTTCGATTCATATCGCATCCATATACAAGGTACAAGTAATTTTTACGCCGTATGGGCCGGGGATATTTCATCCAACCGGCTTCCCCCTGTCCCGTTGCCCGCAACCAACCACCTCGCCCAACCGTCGTACGCCTAAAGATTTGTTATTTACGTGTTAGTAAAGACGGAGAGCGATGAGGAATATCATATTCCTCGCCGAAGCGATCTTCGGTAAGCGGTTTTTCTGATCAGCTTCACGAAACAGGCTCCTTACTGCCCACACCAAGAAAAGTTGCGGTCCCCGCGAAAGCTTACGGCATTGCGCAGGTAACGATTTTGGGATGGAAGGAGTTTATTTTCTAAAATCCGGTTGTCATCGGTGTTGAGGTTATCTATATTCCCCGCAATCCCAATAGGCGTTCGAGCTCAATCGTCACCTATCAGAATCCAACCAATGATTTGAAATACTGGCTAAATAATGAGTGAAAATCTGTATGTACCCTTTTTGAAGATTTTTTTAGAGTTTCTCGATAAGGTATCCATATTTCTTGAATGATTTAAATTTCAAATCAATTGATTATTGTTTATTTCCTAAATTCCAATGTATTACCCGCAAATAGTAATGTAATCTTGGAACCTAAACTTAAATTTCAGTAAATGCAATTACCTTTCTGCTTTTCTTAAAAAATCACCTATTACTTTTCGATATTCAATTAACTCCGAGCCTCTTCAACGTGTTTCGGCTGTGAAGGATTTAGGCGTCGTAACTGACACTAAACTTAATTTCTCGCAACGCATTCATCTAATCAAGAGTAAAGCTATGTCACTTTTAGGTCTCCTCTACGACTACACAGTAATAACCGATCCCACAGCTCTAAAATCATGCTTCTCAACATTTACCCATCCAGTCACCGAATACTGCTCTCCCATATGGTCCATCGCAGCTCCTTCTAACCTCACCTCTCTTCACTGTATAACCAGCTTCTTCACCAGAATCGTAAGACACAGAGTTCCCCACATACGTGACACGTCCACCAGCTCACTCCTATCTTCTCTATCAATCACTGGTCTCTGCCAACAACGTACTAAAACTGATTTAAAACTTATTTACAATATTCTAAATTCACACATTGATTGTCCTGATTTGCTTTCATCCATTAATTTCAGAGTGCCTTGCCGACCCACTCGTACACATTCCTTACTCCATGCGCCCATCACTAGACTATCCCTCGTTAAGCGCTCACTCCAACATAGCCTTTAATCTCTGCTCAATTCATTACCAGACAATATGGATCCTTTTTTTCTGCCCTTAAACTCATTTGTCCATCTCGCCATGCCCCAATCCCCGGCTAATAAATAAACCTCCCTCTCCACCTCCCTTCCCTCGTGCCATCTTATGCCTGTACTCTTTCTTTTGATTTTTTTATGTTAAAATTTCACGTTCGTTACTGCGTCACTATAAATTGGCAGAAATGCCGCAGGTGAGCAACTCCTCAAATAAATAAAAAATAATAATAACGTAATGGCAATTAATATGCATGAAATAACGAAAAGTATCCTTCGGTAGGATATTTACCTCAACGCACTCATCAGAGGGCTAGTTTGAATAGGTGAGGATTCTTGTATTTCTTAAATACTTTGACTCCTTGCACACCAAAGACATGTTAAATATGGTAATCGTATTTGAACTCGTTCGTGTGAGGGGTCGATTAATATTATTTTTGTATCTCTGCTGAGTTGTACCCTAGAAGTTCATAAAATCCGAAGGAAATCTTTCAAGCCTTCATGGAAAGTCCGCCTCTTTCAGTCAGGTAAATCCAACCTCTTTATGTTAATGGAATGTAAAATAAACGTTGGAGAGCTCATCAAATGTGTATTTGAGGAATTCCAGTCATAAGAGTATATACCTCACAGTGGCTGAAGGGTGTGCAGGGAACACATTTTTACATATGAAGTGCTCATTCGGCTCCAGTGAATGAGCGGGGATTCCACCAGCAGTGGCATTGACGACCACTCGGTCGGTGGAGGGAACACGAAACTGGAATTGAGTTTTCACGTACCGAGAAATCTTCAAGGTCATGTCAGAGTAATGGTTTAAAATATAATTCCACACTGGATGAGAGCTCGCTTCGTATGTATGTAGTATATTTTACTGTGTTAGGAGTAAAAATAAAGCAGCCAAGGTCTTTCAGCCTAGTACTCACTTAATCAACCAATGAAAGTTCTTAAAATATCTTCCCCTAATTTCAGCTTAGTATTAGATGGAGTAAATGTACTTTTATTATTAAAGTATTCTACCGGTTGATTCCCATGGAGAATTTCTCGAATCATCCCGGCTTGTTTCTCCTCCTGTTCAAAGTATCTCATTTGTTTCTTAATTGTTGATACCTTCCGCAGGACTACTAATTTATTGATAAGTAATATTTAAGAAATAATTACAAGAAATTTGAGAGATATAGAGAAATATGTATATTTATTGATGCCTGACTCGGGTAGTCATAAACATTTTTTTATGTTAGCCCAACGTTCAAAATCGTAATTATTTGTATTGATACTGTAAATCCAGACCTGAGTAGGCTGAAAGATGTGACATAATACACAAAACAAAAGGGAAGTGTCTTCCATCGCAAGTGAGGCCTGTCCCTTTTATTCTAACTGTTTATCCTATTCTCTTCCTTCATTTCCCCTTTTACTCATCATTCTTCCCTTTACCTGCTTTTGCAAGCCAGGAAAAACATTATGCACTAAGATCTTCTATTTTTTGTGCATCGAGGATAAAAAGAGTACACGTATTTTTCACAATTCACTTTTGGCACTAATTTGTAAATTAATTTTATACTAAACACCACGTCGTGGAAAATTCCCCTCTTCTACTGTATACTGTCCAATAGAATGAGTGCGAGTAGGAATATTATGAGACTTGATATCGATGACGACCTGAAATAGATGAATTACGATAAAGTAATATTACAAAACTAACAATACTATTTTACTAAACTATGTAATAATACTATGACAATAACTTTTACTAAACGAAGCAATTTGACTTTTGGTTTAAATTGTTTTCTTCGTTTTCCTTAGGTAAGTTATCAATCCTATAAATGTCAGGTACACATTTAATTCTGACAGTTTAATGGACGGGTGGATTGCAACAGTTAAACTGTGAATGTGCATTAATCGAGTTTATTGGGCGCGAGGTGTTGTGTACTGGCAGTGGACGTATTGGATATTTCAGAAGTTCTAATGGAGGCTGTATGTAAGAGTTTTCTCTCCCGCTATCTCATCGAAGTTAATTAGAGTGAGGAAATCGTGAAAGGTAACTTTTCGGTTGCATAAAAACTGATCCTGAGTGTATCAGATTTTTATGTACCTTATTTATGTCTAATTAAGTCTATTTTAAAATAAAAATATTTATAAGTTCATATAAGTTTTTGATATATGCAGGATGAATAGATACGTAGATATTTCATATATTAAACCGCTTTGCAATTATGTTAGTGGTTTTCTTTTCCGAAAGAGTCATTAATTCTTGTGTAAATTGCACAAAGTTCCCTTCTTTTTCTCCATGTTTCGTTTTCCAATATTTTTTTTCACATTAATAAATCGACCACATTTTTTTCTATTCCTTCCATGTCTCTTCGGAAGACCTTAGCTCTTTTAAATAAATATTTAAGATTGTCATTACGAAACATAGAAAGTATTTTACGATATTTTTGGCGCTGATATTACGTGAAAGTATTTTATGGGAGATATTTATTTCAGAAATGTGAGGAAATGTCTGTGGCCATACTAGAACTAGGCCACTAAATTTGAGTTGGGACCCAACTTATCAACTGCGTATAGTACAGCAGGTAGTGTTGCGTGTAGCCTGAGCGACCTCAGGGACGCGAGTGAGTTCTCGTAATGCCAATGCGCGGCAACCGAGTCGAGTTTGAGTCGGGATCAAGAATTGAGTATCGTTTTGGAACACGGCACTTGCAGTTACCGACTCTACGCTCGAAGTCTTCGCTAATTTCGCAATGGAGAGCATCGACGTCAGAAAATAGACAAAATGGGAAAATTTTTTCAAATGCAATTTCCGAGAGAGGCCACTTGGTAGATTCTCAGGAGAGGATTTCAAAGTCGGAACTCAACTCTTTCAGAACGAAAGCCGAGATAGAGGACAAAGAGTCGGGCACATTTCCTAATTTCGCGGAGACTCTTATGTTTTTTTTCTATGCCCTTAAAATGCCAACCAATAATCCTAGGATATTGGTGCTTTGTTATTTTTTCTCGCCCTGCGTCCGTAATCACGGATTTCTGGTGTCCGCAGCCATCATTCGCGGATTAGCATCGCCATTATGGCCCGAACGTTTTGCGCGCTGTTTTTCCTGGTGAATGGGTTTCCGTCTCCCAATGGACCCTTCTGCCTCCACACTGATTATTGCCCTGCGAGGGTGTTTATGAGGAGGCGATTAATCGCTTGAATTATCACGACGCTCAATGGAAAGTGTTCCGAGGCTATAACGACGCCTATAGCGATGCCATGCGGCTCGACTCGGCGATCGTTAGCGGATAAAAGCGGGGTTCTGTAACTTTCGTCTGGCAGATTCAGATCCGAACACGACTGAGACTCTTTACATATTCTCCTCGTCCCGTTTTTATCGAACACATTCCATCCCTTCGCGGTGAAAATTTGTCTTCGCTTCTTTCCTCTCCAAGAAGACCTTTGCCACGTGGAGTTTCTTTGCGTTTACATGAGGTTATTCGTCCTCGTATATTGGCTTTTAACAAACAACGCTCGCGGAAGTATCCTCGCCTCGAGGAAAGTTCTAACCGTCAGCACAGCAGAAATATTTTTGATTTAACATTCAAGGTGGCTACTCTTCTGAAAAACGTGGAAATTCAAGGAATAGGGTGGTTTCCTATTTTTTTATTGCGTAAATCGAAAGATTATTACTTCTGGAGTACGTATTTCACGCATTTAGAATTTTAAATGACAAAATGTATTTTTCGCGATTTAATGAAAAGTGAAAAAGTTTTAAGCGCGCGAAAACGCGACGGCTAAGTATGAAGCCCGTATGACGCCTGGTACTGCTGTGTGAGGCCAATTGGGTGCAAGGCTATGAACGCCGCTACGATGCAGGCTGCTTGCTGCCGAGCATGGCGGAAACGTGGAGTACCTACCCTGCTAGCAGGTAGCGCTTGGCTTAAATAATGATTATTAATAACCTATCAAACAAAGGAAACTTTCCGACCATAGGCAGTTTTAATAGGTGATTATTAAGAGATGTTTCTCTGAAGTCTGTGCCTCATGCATGCATTGCTAATCTCAGACGATGCATAACTCATATCTACTCGTATAGAAACTACGTCCCTCTGACGCCACGTGGAGTGGCATCGCATGGGCGCCAATCTGGCCTTTTTCAAATGAGGTGAAAATTGAAGATTAACATTCGTCTAAACTGGGAATTCTAAAACCAAATAATTTGTGTATTATGAATACACTAGTGGTGGGTAACGAATCGCAATCAATGCCTTTCGTTTTCTTTGATGAAGGAAACTACCCCATTTCATTGTATCTGGAAAGTCATAGGAAAGGACATTTTTATAAAAGCGAGAAAAAAATCATATCTTCGTTATGATTCATTTGACATTTTTTCCTCATGCTTTTGGCGCAGTAATGCTAACTCGAGTATTTACCAAGAACATGTTACGCATTATGCCTGATTCCTGAAACTATAGCACCACAAATGTCTCTCTACGTCATTGCAAAGTGTGGTTTTTACTGTTGAAAAATGTTTCCCCCCGAACTTGAACGGGAACAAATAATGCATCTACATTACGTGAAAATTGGCGTGCAATCTTGAAGCCATTATGTCTGTAACTTGATACTACCTCTCGATATCGATGAAAGTTTTTTATAACATCCTATTTAAATGCATTTATTTATATTCATATTTTTAATTTTGCGCCTCACTATACACTATATTAGGTAAGCGCTGGAGTTCATTTTCCCACAATGAATGTGAAGCTTTGATGTGGAAATCACAAAGGATGGAAGTGAGCAAAAAACATAGAAGATGTGAGGCCTGTGATTTACAGCTATCGCATTCTACCGCTTAAGTTAGGTTCACGCGGAGTGTTTTGCGAGTTAGCTGAGCCATTTCAGATTAAACGATTCCCTTCAGTTCACAATAAAGCCTTTCCTCCAATCTATGAATCGTATTCTCTATCTTCCCTTCTCTGACTTGTCCAACATTCTTCCTTCCGACACGGATTAAAACATCCCCTCCCCGCTCAATACTCGCTCCATCCAAACCTTTGTGTCTTTCGCATCTCGTCCAGACGTTACTCCTCTACTTTACCACAATATCTAACACTTCTACGATCCTCTTTCCATCGCTTGTGCTTTATTTATTAATAAACGAACTTCCGAAGAGTCTCCGAAGATCGACCATGATTGTTTCCTCAAAAACCTAGGTATTGAGTACAGTGTTTATGGAAGCCTCCGAAAACAGCCAGAGGCTGAGGATTAGAACATGTAAGTAGTGGAGCCCAAAGGTTCAGCGTTCAAGGATACCACCGTGGAGTGAAGAGGGAGGAGAGAGGAGTAGGTATGGTGGGTCATTTGGTGGGAGAGAGAGAGACCGCAGACATTGAGCTCGCCGACGCCTCCGACCCCACCGCAAAGCAATTGCCCCCTCCCGCACCGCTGCCACCTTGTGGTCACTATTCGAGGCTGGATTCAAACACGCGTCACACGTCCCTTCCCGAACACCAGCCAGCCATTTCCCATCAACCTCCGCTTCCATCACATGCGATATTCACTCCCTTCCACACAATCAACCGCGCGGCGAGGAAACACGTGAAGACCGCCGCGAACTAATGACTCCCCCCCCTATCCTCCCCAATACCCCACGTTCGATCGCTGCGAGGAAAACGATTTTCCCCTTCTCGAAGCTTTTCTCAGGTGCCTGAGGCCAGGGCCGGGATTCGCACTGATCTCGCCTCGAATGAGCGCCCGAATTGCGAGACGAGTCGTGGCTTTCCCACCGATGGTGAGCAATTAAGAGGACTCATCACTCCCCCTCTATAGATCGCATTTTTTTTCGTGGCTCATTTTGTGTTCAAAACTCATGCCATCTATTGAGTTTTATAAACTGAAACTTATGACTGTTATGGTATGGTAACACTTCGACGTTTCTCTTACTATCGATTATGCTTTATCTATTAATAAATGGACTTCCAAAAAGTTAATCGACGATCGACTGCTATCATCAGAGGATCCAGAATAGGAATAAGAGGGTCTAGGGTGCTCTTCTCCCCTGTATAATGTATATATTCAATAACTGAACAATCGTATAATTTTACTTACAAGGCGAGACCACGAAACTTGCTCCGCCTTTTTCAATGCCGTATTTTTATGGCCTTCGGAATGGTGAACACATCCCTGAACTAGTAGTGGTTCCGTTTAATGGGTCTTGTTTGGCTGAAATTAATTAATTGCCATGCGGTACTTCTCACAAGCCGCATATAGTTCCATGATATCGCAATACTCAACAGGCGGGTCAGGTGGGTAGTGGTTAGCGTCTACGGCTACCACTCAGGGGACTAGGGTTCGGGGCTTCGTGATGGCTGTAAATTTTGTTGTGATCATTTTTCATTTTTTTCAAATTTTTTTAAATTAAATTTTTCAATTAAAATTAATGAAAAATTTTTCATTTCATTCAAATTTTTCATTAATTTTAATTGCGACAAGCATAGACAGGAGACTATTTTTTTATCATCATAATGGCGAAAAGGTATTTAAGCAGTGTCATTGCTGAGCACCTGCTGAGTGTTGCGATATCATGGAACTACACGCGGCTTGTGAAAAGTACCGCATGAAAATTAATTAATTACAGCCAAACTAAGGCCCATTCAACGGAACCACTACTAGTTCAGGGATGTGTTCACCATTCCGAAGGCCATAAAAAATACGGCACTGAAAAAGGCGGATCAAGTTTCGTGGTCTCCCCTTGTTAGCGTGAATTGGATATTTATAAGTGCGCATTTTAAATTGTCACTGTGGTTTCAATTTCTGACTGATCTGGTTTTGATAAAACGAACAGTCCTTCGTCCCTGTGGACGTGATGATAGTGATGGTGTGTCTTGTATTTTGCAGACGCCTCTTCCTCGAACGAGGCGGTGCATCTCCAGCAGCGGCTGCGGAGTCTCAGCACGGAGTTGGTCACGCTTCGCAACCGGCTGCACGTGTCGCAGCCCAACGGCGCCCCCGCCGCGCCCAATGCACCCGCACCGCCCGGACACCACCACCACCACCAGCACCCGGGCGGCGCCGCTGCGGCCCAGCACCACGGCGGCACCCCGCTGCACCAGCCGCACCAGATCGTGCACCACGCCGCCATCGGCATTCACCTCGCCAACGCCGACGGTAAGACCACGCATCAACCGTTCTGTTTCACAGGAACTGAAGCACAAATGTCGTGTAAATACTAAAATTAAACGGTCACATGGGTCTAAAGTCAGGCACGTAACCAGGGGGGAATCAGATTTTACTCAGTGACGACCAGGGGCGCAGCTAGGAATATAGGCTAGGGGGGATTTCAGGCGCAACTAATACTGGGGGGCTGGGGATGTGGTATACGCGCCAGGGTACGGGGGGCCTCCGCCAGAAACAAATGTAAGATAAATGGTTAAAAATGTTGAGTTTTACGGCCTTCTGAGGGATATCTTGTTAATCCTCACACTATTCTATAAGAAATATTAATCCAATTAAGTAAAATTGATTTAACTTAAAAATTTCTCTTAGCTCTGGGGGGGGGGGGTTTATCCCCCAAAACCTCCCCTCACTGCGCCACTGGTGACGACTTATTAATAATTTTAATGCCTAAAAGCACAAATAATACATAAAATATGTGCAGACGTATACTTGGAATTGAGCTCCCTTTGAGACTTCCCCCTTAGGGCTTTAGGGTTGCCGACTCACTCATTAACTAATAATTCTAAATTTCAAATTATAATTTGCCTGTGCGGCATGCCTTTTTTCTCTTTTTTACATTTCCCGCGTTACATCTGATGAGGAAACTGCTAGCCCAGGAGCACCTATCCTCTGGCACTCTATATCTCGATATAGCTGCATTTCATAATTACGTTCCACATTAAAGTATACAACTTGGAAAAAAATTCTCAGGCGATATAATTCGTATATGAAGCACTGATGGGGATAATTTACTGGGATCCACAGCTTAACCAAAACACTTCCAAAACACTTTCCAACTTAAAGGAGGATGGCGATATTTGGTTGAACTGTGTAACAGGAAATATAGTCACAGATGCACTAATATTGTATGTCTCACAAATTTTCAATAGTCTGACTCAAGTTTCGACACTATTCACTATTTCACTATTCATACTATAGGTATCATTCTGAAAGACATTTCAGAATGACATATTGTAAAGTGCTGAAACCTTCGGCGGACTTTTAAAAGTTTGTTAAACATACAATATTAGTGTAACTGTGATTATTTTTGCTTTCCTTGTAGCCGATTCAGGCTTTTTGAACAGGCTCCCTAATCCTCAAATTCGTATCTGCGTCTTATCCCTTTTAAATTGTGTGGTCGTCGTCTGTGTCGGAAGGTCTGGATAATATCTAGCTCCAGATGATCCATTGCGCGATGCACAACGATTGCTATTCAGTTTTATCTAGTTGGAGGTGATGGGCTCGCGTAATGAATCGTCGGATTGAAAACTTTCAATCACCCAATGTCCGTACCACCGAACTTGAGACAGTGGCACACTGACACCCCCGTCAATAAAGTAGAGATAAAGGAAAGTGTTCCCCCCTCCCTAAGTGAAGCTAGCATGATTGCGTACCTGGCCATATGAGAAGGACCTCTAGAGTTGCTCTCCATTTAAATGCTACAGGTGAATCACAACATTTGGAATTGTTCTCTCATTTCATATTATTCGGATGAGATTGCGATGTGCAATACAAATTATCTGAGTATACTTGAATTCGGGAGCCGAGTCATTTATTCTTTAAGTGTTCCCGTGTGCGGTTTATAGCGACCAGAATTCCATTGTTTTCAGTTCAGAGAAGGGCTTCTTTTAGTGGAATTCTAACTTATTAGTAAATTAAAATTCATTTGCAATTTCCCACAACAGTCGTATTTTGCATAGTTTAAGTAAAACAAGGTTTGAAAGGAACATAGGAAGCATTAAAATGTATACTATCTAAAAATAATTGGCATTCACAAATATTTACGGTTGTTGCGTATTACAAAAAAATAAAGGCACGTTAGCTCCTTTCTGAAAAGATTTAATACTTCAACAGTAGAGTAAGGCGGACGAGACGTCGCGGAGTACATGTACAGTTAGGGAGAGAAGAGTTCCTTTCTGCTCTACGGGTCAGGGGAGAGAGAGCGAGCGAGCGAACAGGTGCTCACCGCATTTACGTGAGGTGCGCGGACAATCTGCGCCGTTGTGTTCCCCTAGCGGCGAGAGCAGGGACTAAAAAGCCCGCAAGGGCGCACAATTGAAAACCAAAAAAAATCTGCAACTACGGTGTCAAATAGGAGCATGGCATCTTTCATAACCGTTCTCTTTGCCAATCCCGAACATTGGTTTTTGCAAATCAAAATACACTATTCTAACCATTTACGGGCCCCGACTGGCTACAAGTGTTCCCGTGCGCGGTTCTAAGCGAACAGCGTTCCTTTGTTTTCATGTCCGTTCAGGCTTATTCTGGTGGAATTCTGGTGTAGTAAAGTTGTAGTCACTGACAATTTTCCACAAATTTTCGACTGGTGTCAAAACGTTTTGTATTATCTTTTCCGAGTAACCATATGAACTGAAGAAAATACAAATAGCACTGGAAAAGGCCGTGGAGTGAAATTTAAGTTTCTTTGGGAAGTTTTCCAATGACTTTTGATTTAATAATTTTGAGTCAAGCGTTCCGACCGGGTCCGCATCCACTGGCAATCAACGGTTCGTTCTTTCTTTACAAATGTTTTCGTTCGCATGGCAGTATAATTAAAGAAAAAACTCATTACCCAAAAATTATTTCTATATAAGTTGGTACATACACTGTCTCGGCCGTTCTAAATAATCAATTAAATTAGATTCTGCCATTTCAGTCCATCGACAATATGTTATAAACTTTAACTTTTTTTATTCTTGGAAAGAGATCAAGCTCACTGCAATATTGTTTACATTTCTCGCATATTCTGCAAACGGTCCCTGTGTTGTCTAGTCGTTTTTTACTAAGAAAAACTAAGCCTTGGGCCTCAAGTGAACATTAGAAGCATAAAAAGTGTTACTCTCGAAACATAACGGGCATTCTCCAATGTTTACGGTTTCAAATAGGTACGTAGCGATTCTCTTTTTTTCCAAACTTTGATGATCTCACGTTTTCTTTAGGGTTTTATGACACATGATTGGTTGCTGTTGAAACATACAATAATTCTTTTTTATTTACGTACAATGGAAATCTTATTATATTTTTTTATTTTATTATTGTGAAAAAACATTTAACAACCTTTCATGTCTTCATGTATCAATTTATTGTTACCACTGTCATTCATATCCCCAGAGAAGAGAAAAGAAATATATAGAAACTTCGGCAACCAATTTTGCATTACATTCTCAGACCTATAATCCTAGACGTTGATCATCATTAAATAATTGAAGTCAAGAAAAAGAATTACAAATAATACTTGTATCGGAAAATGATTTTTTTCTATCTCTTTGATACATTTTTTTAATATGGCGTCCAAACCACTGATCCATGTTCTAATTTACTTCTTACATGATATAAAAACACAATGCTTCCAAATCTTTACATGATTTTATGTACTTTTATAATCTGTTTACAAAACCCAACATTTTACTGGCTTAGTTAATAGTAGTATTAATAATAATAATAATTATTATTATTATAACGATTTTTTTCCAGATTGGATAAATTCGATTATCGTTCTCATATTGACAGTGTTCACTTCTCCCCTCTCTCCGCAGATCCTAAGAGTAGGCTGCACCTTTCGGGTGGAGGGGGCGGGGTGCGGGGGGGCGGGCCCCTGATGGGGCGGCCATCGCCCGCCATGGCTCCCACCTCGCCCCCGGGCGGCACCGGCCCCCTCGCCTCCCACCTGCACCACCAGGGGCAGCACTGCGCCGCACCCAACGCCGGCGGCCAGCGCTTAAGCGCCAACGCCGCGCAGCCCAGCGTCTCCACCGCGGACATCGAAGACCTTATACACCTTCCCGGTCCATTGACGGAAGACGCTGTGATCCGCTGCCTACACTCGCGATTCCTCGCCTCCCAGTTCTACGTAAGTACACGCTCTTCTTCCTCGTGTTTATTTTTCATCTGCTTCCGCTTGAGAAGGAAAGAGGCGATAGGTTGACATGGAGGAAATGATGACCAGAGCCCTACAAATCGCCTTCCAAACTCCCCAACACAAATATTACATTGCAATATTCTCAAATCCGCCGCAAGCATTGTTGTCGCTCTGCGCGTACTAACCCTTTGAATGCCAAACGGTTTTCCAGGTACTATGCTAAAATTGCCGAGGCATTTTGCAGTAGGTTAAGAAAAAAAATTGTATCTCAAAAACAACTAAACGTATACATTCAAAAACTTCAATAAATCTTTATTATGTGTGGATTCACCTTTTTAGTGCATTATTTGACGAATTTTTGGTAATATGAGTTTTTTTTATAATTAAAATAAAATACCTAGTTAATGTTAAAATAAAATGAATACTGACTATTGAATTATTAGTGAACTATCAGAATCTAAGAGAGACATAGCATGAGGATCGCTATCGCGCTCCTGGCACTTTTCGCGAGAGATAGGAGGAGCGCGATGGCGCTCCCCGGCACTCTAAGAGTTAAAATCAGGTTTAAAAATCGCCACCTGCGGCGCTGCCAGTCATCTATGTCCACTTTTCATGACGTCAGTGATACATAACTGAAACAAAAAATCATGTAAACCACAAATTAAACCCATGCGGGATGATTTTTAACTAAAAAAGACTACTTCCTCTACGGTAAATGGTGAGAGTCGCATTGAACGAGATACAACTGCCTAGTGGCGCCACCGCATAAAATGCGCGCGATACGACGACAGATGCAACGCTCAACCGCCATGTTCTTGGGGTCCTTCAAATGAAGCTCCATTGCTCGCCAACTCGCATCGGTTGACGATGAAATCGAATGGAGCCCTGAGTAAACCGAGTGTGACCGTGGTTGACCAATCACTCAACATGGGACAGCCGTCAATGGGCAATTATGAACGGATTTCGGCGACTAGGGTGCTGCTTAGGGGTTTGCTTACAAATTTGATTTTTTCAAATCTGTAACTTGTTGGAGCGGTCTGAGGAACTGCGAAAAATCGCATATTTGGGTAACTGGGCGAGTATGAATGCACTCGATGAATCGTCGTCAAGCGGAACTGCACTCGGCTACTGGTTTCCGATTACCCCGCCAGAGTGCGGGCTCTTTGCCCATTTCTTCGTCAAAAAAGGGGAATGGGAAATGGCTGATTTGCAGACGACTGATTTTGTCTTCGCACAGAAGTCGTTTTGCCGAGAATTAGCTCTGAGCAAAGTGGGGATGTTAAAACCCGAGCAATAAGTAAGAATGTTAGGAAAGCGAGGGAGAGGAAGGAGGAGAGTAGGATTTATTGCTGAAACGGAAGGGAAAGAGCCTCGTTGTGAACTGAAAGGACCTTGGACCCTGTCTAAAACGTCCAATATTGTTGCTCATTTTAGAGTTTTTAGAGACTATTTTGCACGCATGTGCTATTAATAGAGGTTAACTCCGCTTAGGTAGGCACATCATTTATTTCCTAAAATCCGCAAATTCATGGGCAGACCATCCAGCGAACTTCACTTGGACAAATATGGCAGATGGCCATGTCACAACAAAGTCACGATTTTCGGATTGAGTTACACACGTTTTACGCGTAGTATTCTCTCAGGCACACACTAAAATATCCGCTTTATCCAGCAAAAAGTTTGCCAACTTATCCTTTTGGTGTGAATGACCTCATTATCTGCCGCGTTGTCCCCGTGTACGGCACGAACGAATAGCCAGCAAACGAATAATTGGCTTATCCGTGAAAGGGTGATTTTTCTCGAAGATAGTCACGAATGGAACCGTTGTCTTTTTTGTATCTCTCGTGAAACAGAAGAACGGCTTCCTTCTCCTTCCTCTCCGTCTTGCCACGCATCTCTTCTGCGACTATCACTGTGTTGCTTTTGCCCGGCTTGAAGACAAATTATTCGTACGGAGCACATAGCATGAGTTTTCGTTACTCGTGCGTAATACCCAAAATTATTAATGAAAAAATCACCATGGTTTCTAGTGTAATTAGTACCAAAATTACGAGCTTGAAAATTTGGAACGCGCAGTTAAATATTCATTACTTATCATACGCAAATTGATGATTACGTACATATAAGCATTTCACATTCTTGCATTACGCCTACAGTTTCCAATTCGTTGTCTTATAAGTTTTACATTATATTTCCCATGCCATTATTTTCATGTGCCAAAGAATATGTTTGGTTGCGCGAAGTACCTACCCATTTACAATTTTATCGCATTTATTCAGTGGTTTTTTAAAAAAGTTCCAACATATGGTCATAATTGTTGAATTGTTGTACATTTACGTATTATCACTGAAATTGCTCGATCACAAAGCTCCGCAATATTTTTTGCCTCAAAAATGGACCCTTTTCAACATCTTTAGAGTGTCAGATGGTACACATTGAACTTTTCTTCACCATTTGAATTATTATAAATAAAAATTGTGAACAATTGGCTTTCTTATGGGACAAGACTCGGATACCTATGACACAACTATACCCTTTACGCACCTGATGGAAGAATTCAAGCTCCTAAATACTCGTTACTTATCATACGCTTCTCATTCGTGTTTTGTTTGTTGTAACTGTGAATCGTGGAAGAAGGGACCTCAGAATTAAAAATAACACAGGCATAACAATTTGAATTGAGAAGTAAACTCCGGAAAAGATAAAGATGAGGCTAAAAAACAGCCCCTCTCATTTTCAATGACTCTTGCGTGCGAAAATTTTCTGATATATTCGTGCAGGAGAATGATAAATGGCGTCTTGTACTCGCTAATTTCTGTTTTCACCACCAGGAGGTGTGCAGCTAGTATATTCATTAATTACAATCTATATTTATTGTACATCTTGTCTATAAACCGGTATTTAGCTATAATGAAAAAGAGAGTGAACGTAAGTTTTGGAAATCCGTGCGGAGCGTCTGATTTTATTCGTTTCTTACTTATCCCAGGTTCGTCTTGGCGTGCTCTTTTACTGCCCTCCCTCCCTTTATGAAATTTACCGAATAAGATAATGCGACAGTTTCTGAGAAATAGTTTCCACGTAATACCAGTACTTTTCTCTTTGATCTTTTGATTTTAATAATCGTCAATAAAAATTCTCATGGATTCAAAAAAGTTCAACGAAATAGGTGGAAGAAGTAGTAGTTGCTGTTTGCCATAGATTGCTGGCTCGCGTTGAATATTTTCTGTCCGTGCTTGATAATTTTATTTATATCCGGTTAGTAAAAATACCGAAATTAATCTGCTCCTTTTTAGTCTTGCCACTGTAAAAATTTTATTAAAATATGCGTTACTTTAATTACATCTATGTTTATCTAATCAGTGTGAAATTAATTTTAAAAATCAAACGGCAGAACGTGCGAAACAAGCATTTTTGTAATAATATTCACCCCAACAAGTTTTAAGGTAAATATTTCCGCTCGTAAGCTTCGAGAGAGTGTTTGTTTTGCGTTGGTGCTGGAACGGCCTTAGGTAATGCATGACGTCGCGGGCACGACTCACCGAGACCATTACGTTTTTCCCCCCGAGACTGTGTGTGAGTGAGTGTTGCCCGTGGGGGTTGCACGAAAGGAAAACTCGAATCGTCTACACGCGCTCCATCCAAGAAATCGTCGGAAAATTCAAGACTCCGTTACAGTATGAGTGAAAGTGAAGGAGCATTCGATCTCTTCCCCACCCCCTCCCTCACCCTTTCTCCCGAGGCCCTCGTATAAATCTCGTGTATTTTTTTTATTTTTCATCGTTTCTCCGAATATGCTCCTTCTGAATCCCTGGCTTAGAAACGAAAGTTCCTCTCTTTGCCCGATAAATTACCGTAAGCTCAAGAAGGTATTTTGCCCCATGTTTTCAGGGAAATGATAGCTGGTAGGGTTTCCCACTTCCATTCCAACAGTGTTTTTTGCGTGACACCATCACGTTGGCGACAATTCGTATGGTTCCTACCCTTCGACCTATCTGGCATGAGTAACCCTACCGGGAGTAATTTAGAAATACTCCCGCCAGTGCAGCTCTAGACACCGCGGCTACATTGTAGCCCAAAGGTATGGATGGAGCGAGTTCTTATTGAGGAGGGGATGTTGAAAACAGTTTAAGCGGGTTGAATTTTTGGTAAACGAGGAAGGGGAAGGAAGAGAATAGAATGTTCAAAGGTAGAACGAAATTGTATAGGCCTTAATATGTGAACTGAAGAGGGAAGAACATGAAAGAAGGGGAGGCTGTCAAAACGCTACTTCAGTGCTCCCTGAAAACCTACCTTAAGCAGTATAACACCTAAATAATAATAATGAACAAGGTATGTTATTTGGAAGAGGTGACCGACAAGGGAAGGAAGAGAGGCGTTAGCCTGCTGTTAACGACAGTTGCCATGGAGACCACGGCGTGACGTACCATCCGACGGACGGAGTGTTTCGCTTGAAATGTCCTCCACACAATACTCAAGCTCGGGCCGGGCTGCTTGTGAAAAATCTCTGCCACCGCCACTCGGAACATGTGAACGATTAACTGCCTACATTATTCATTTATCCCGTGATACATTCCGTCCATGCATAATTTATTGTGCATGTGACAATATTTCTTCGCTATACCTGAAATGCATCCCTTTTTATGTAATCTTTATATGAGAGCATAAAGTAATAACATATTTATTTTATCTTGGGCCATGGAAACATTCTCTTCATCATCATTTTACTTTTAATAACATGCAAGACCATCAGGGCAATTACTATTCTACTGTCCACTAAGTTTTCTATGTGAAAATTAGTTATTCGGTTCATATTGAACCAATGATGCGTGTGATATCATTCAGCAACAGGTCTATTTAATTCTATTCCCAAGTTGAAAATGTTTTTGCGATGTTATTTTGGTACAGAACACTTGATAAATTTTGCATAGTGTTTATTGAAATACTTTAATTTTTTCAAAGGATAAAATTAGAATTAAAATTTTGATATAAAGAGATTAATTAAAATTCATTTTCAATATTCTTATGGGGTTACGATACTTTGTTCATTAGGGACTGAATTATGACATGTCTGAATTCGATGCGTACAATGAGTGAATTTAGAAGTAATTCGTACTTTTGTGATACCACAACTTCGTGCGAGCCTCTTGGTTGCTAATCACTTTTTATCGTAGAATTTTTTCGAAGACTAATGCATGGCAAACTATATATGCAATCCATCATACTTATTGTTTATCTAAACAGACATATTCTTTATCTAACCACTCTTAGCCTAAAGGTAGCTCTTTTAACATGTGTTAGGAGGAGTGCATGATGGGTAATATATCTCGAGTGCCACAATGTCTATTACCATGGATGATTGCCCCTGTTTTTGCTGTAGTGCTTTCTCGCGTGTCGTTCCTAACTGTGGAGGAAAATGCGTTGATTGTTCTGACAGCAATCTCGGGTATTGATCTATTAGGTGCTAGGAGGTGCAACTTTCGCCGGCGTGTATCATTAATATCTCGCTTTAAAAACGGGTTAATGATAAAGAAATGTAACTTGTCCCCTAGTGCAGTCGTTAAACGCTCACCGTTTTGCTCTATCTGTACAATTGATCAATTTCTAGACATAATTTCTTTCATTTCGCCGCGAAGGCAAACATTTTTAAATGCCAGGCGTGAATTGGACTCTTGCTTTATGTAGCAAATTTTCGTGACTTTCGTAGAAAGAATTTCACGTATTTGATATCATAAACAATGAATCATATCCGTGAAATTTGTTCTGGAAATGGATATGAGTTTTCACAATCTCATATATATTACAGGGGATACATTGCTCCCATTAAAAGTCAAAGTAATGGTGATTCAGGAACGCGGTGTTATTTTACATGCTAGCAGATGTAAATTGAAGCCATTAATAGCCAGTGTTAAGTATGATTAAGACCTGTTTTAATTCCAGAATGGCTCCGATATTGCGTCAGCCTTATTTGTTTCACCAACTCTTGGAGCGTGAAACTCAATGCATTGGTTATGAAAGGGAGCCGAGTATTTTCTTGTTGTATGGGTACAAATAGGTTATTTTTCTTTAGAAAAGTATTTTAAGATCTTAGCATCTTATCTCTTGGTAACAGATTAAAGTTTCTTCTGATGACAGGAAAGTATGCTTTGAAGTTACTAAGTCAGGTAACATGTAGCCAGATTATATGTGGAACAAATCTTAACTTTTACATGGCCTACAGAAAAGAGTGTATTGTGATTTTTTAAATATTTTGTCCTTGTCACCATTATATTCTCCGATATTTGTATTGGATTAACTTGGATTAAATGAAATATTGTTGTATTTCATTAAAGCCTGTTTTAATTATATCGAATAATTTTTTTTATTATGTTTTGTATTTACTGAGTAAAATATACATTTAAGAGAAAAAAGGCAAGATAGTGTTTGTTCTATGCATACACGCCAAATTAGCGCTCAAACTGTGTTTATTTTACTAAATTTGTGTTTCTAAGAAAAAATATTTATCATTGTTGTGCAAGACTGCAAAATAGTTAGCGTCGTAGATGGTGCATTTGTTAAAGTAAATTTTTGTTTTTGTTCTTTAGAATTATTGTTAAACCCTTTCATCTTAAAATGGAAAAATCATATGTATTTTCAATTGATTTTTTCTTATTCAAGACTTCTCACGACGCTCTCAGCTGTACGACGTTTCCTCTTTGGATCTTTTGAGTCGATCAACTGAAGTTCCATTGTATTTCATTACAGCCGATCCAGTTGTTACCGAAATACAACCCTATAAAATGGAGTAACTCAACAAGGACAATATGCTACTATCCCTCAGCCCATAAAGGGCCATAGTTATATTATTTGAGTTAAAAAAAAGGCCGAAATCATTCGGTCCAACTTCCCTATCGAAATGGAGATAGCACCTCGCCTGCCTTTTTGCATATCGCGTCTTGGTATGGCTGCTAATGAAGTCTGCGGGGACATCTTATTTAGCTACATCGCGCGCTTCCTCTCTGCTGCATATTCGTCTCACTGTCCCAGCTTTCGCATCCACAGTATTCACCCTCCCCTAGAGAGAGTTTTCTCGTGCCATTTGCATCTCGTTGCAACTTGAATGCATTCCCCCTCCTCTCTCACACTGCCGCCAGCCTTGGATTCAAAACGAGAGACTCCCCTAGCAATCCGCTGCCTCCGCAAACCGAGGGCTGCTCCACATCGCACATGTCTCTGCTTCGACTGCAATCCCATACACAGAGGAGGGACCACACGGAGTAGTTCTTCGTTAAAACTTTCGCGGGTGCTCGTCATGGTTGTTAAAAACGTTTCGGTAACTTTTTGGTTTAACTAAATCCGCGGTAGTAGAACACGTAGCGCTGCGACACGCCATCGATCTTAAGGAAAATAAAATTGTCGCTCAAGTGAAAAGTTTTAAACAGAGACTCGTGATATAAGCCATTGAAATAACAAAAGAGGAGAGGAACGCTTTTAACAGGGATATCGGCCTTAAAATAAGTCGTACTTGGCAACCCAAAAACGCCCAACAACCGACAACTCCCACTCCAATCCCTCCACCCCCTGACCGGGAAGCCTATATATATACAAATAAATAAAAATTCCTCATTCATGAGATTCCGTTGAAAATTCGACCAGCATCGGTCGGTAAACGTTGACCGAAAATTGACGAGGCGACAGAGCCCAAATACCTTTATATAGCATTCAGAGTACGAGTTCTGCTACCTCTCCGGTCGCTTTTTTATCGGTTCTCAAAAATGTCCGCGGTGCGGCGCTGAGTGTGGAACGGAAGAATTTTTTTACAATACATTCGCAGAGCTATCTTTAGAACTGCGAGGAATAGCATTGAAAAGTTATGGATATGATAGATCACGTCATCAGGGATATAAATCAGTTCACAAATCAGGTTAACAGCCCATATTATAACTTATTTCTTCGTGAAATTCGGATCGCTTTGCCCTTGTCTTTATTAGAGAGTAATGGACCCTGAGAAGTGCACAAATAAACGGTGTCACTTAATAAAATATAAGCATGTGAATAAATAAACTCTAAGAAATGTTATAGCTAGCAAAATCATAAATTTTAGCGGCGCACCCATCCTAAAAGAGATATCCATTTTTTTGCCGAACGTTGAAGTCTCCGCTCAGAATGTCGTTCTCAAAATTTGTGACTTCTGCATATATTTTTAACTGAAAACTATTTTTTGCCAGATTCTCCCATTAGCTTAATTGGATGCGCAAACAATGCCTTAATAGTAATACAGTCATCCCTTCATAAATAAGGCTTTAAAGAGAGGAATAAAAGTACTTAAGTCCGGCGTTTCTCCAGTTTGCCTTTTTGTTTCAATTGCTTAAATTTCGTAATATAACTATCAATTCATTTAAGCTTGCTTTTTTTTAGAAGTAATTGTACCAAGGCAATTTTCCACATTTTGGCATCATCAGTAGGCATTTTTTTCGCCATTACTTGCGGCATGGAGTTGTATGCGTTGTAAAAAGAAGGCATTCGTTGATGACGAGTTGGCGTGTGGAAAATCTTAGAATTCTGGTTTACTGCTCTGTAATTTGACACCCATTTTCTCAGAGGTTCTGCTGCTCCTTGTTCACTGTATTTACCACCAATGTTTTGGACGAAGATATTCCCAACCCCTAGTTACCTTTTCAGTTTCCCATTAGAACTTCAAAAAAAAAAAAAAAATAATCCGCGATACGACTTCTCTCTTTTGTGTCGGAATCTTCGGCTCAGTTAAGCTCCCATAAGCTATTCAAGCATTAATCCTCAGTCCACTACCCACTGCGAGCAATAACTTTGCAAACATGTTTACTAACTATGGCTTATTTCTAATTGTTGTATTTTTAAGTCTCTCCCAATATATATGTATCAACTGTGTCTCCATTCTTCTATACTGCGTGCATTCCTTTACAACTGATCATAGCTTTAGCCTACCATGATGCATTGAATCAATGGCTGTCATCAACAACCAAGTTCTGAAACTCCATAAAGGAAAATTGGAACTAGCCACTCCATCCTTTATTTCCTACTCCAGTTCACAAGGTGGAAAAAATCCAAAACAATATGGTATTACAATTGGATCCAAGAGAAAGAAATGTCTTTAAAATTTACAAAAATCTAAACATGCTTCCAATACGCGATTTATTACACTACATATTAATAACAGACAACTATTTTAACAATAGCTACAAAACTGTAAGAAATGTAACACACGATATAGGACTCCGAAGTACTAGAATATATAATGTACCTAGTTTCATCAACGCTCACGGGAAAAGAACCTTGGAACACGTAGTTCCTAAATTGTTTAATACGCTACCACAAAATTTGCAATCAATAGAAAATATTTCTCTGCTAAAAACGCGTCTGAGACATTGGTTACTAGAGAAATATAATGATACCGATATATGAGAATTATGTTTGCTTATGTGATAATACATTTATTTCTTTGTCTTGTATGTATGTTAAAAATTTGTTATGTTATGTACACATGTTAAAAATTTAATGACATTATACTACTAAAAATGTTAAACATTGTTTTGTTAAAAACTAATCAAAATTTATGGTTTAAACATGTATAAAGAAAGAAACATATATTTTGTCTTTATTTTGTCACATATATAATTTCTTTCTTCCAATACGAGAAATATCTCAAATGCAAACACGTTATATATTTTAAAAAAAATTTAATACATATATTCCTGTAATGTTAATGTGTATTTATGTATGTACTCTTGCTCCCTAATAATTTTATAATATGTTTTTGGCAATAGTGGAAACATTATTAGTGAGAATTCATGTTTGCTAATGTGATAATACATTTATTTTCTTTTTTGCTTAAAGTTATAAGTTACTGTTACTACTCAGTTATATAAGTTTTATTATAACCTTTTCTGCTACCATTTCTAATCTCTGCCATTAAATTTCTTATATTATAAAAAAGTCTATTGTTAAAAAATTTTATTACATTATATTGCTAAAAATTTTAAACATTGTTTTGTTAAAAATTAACCTAAATTTATGGTTTATACATGTATAAAGAAAGATACATATATTTTGTCTTTATTTTGTCATATATATTTTTTTCTTTCTTCCAATACAAGAAATAACTCCAATGCAATCACGTTATATATCAAAAAAAAATATTTAATAAATATATTCCTGTAATGTTAATGTGTATTTATGTATGTACTCTTGCTTCCTAATAATTTTATAATATGTTTTTGGTAATAGTGGAAACATTATGAGATACACAATTTTAAAAGACAATGTACGACCACGAATAAAAAAAAAAACTAATAGGCACCTGCTGACAAGCCTTGAAAGGCTTAGCGGGACCTAGACTTTTTTTTCACATTGTATTTCTTGTAAATGATATTTCATCTTTGATTAATGTTATCAATTTTTGTAAAATTTCTAATCTCTGCAATAAATATTATTATTATTAAAAAAAAAAAAAAAAAAAAAAAGCGAGGACCACGCAAATTTTCTGCTGAAATCGTTGAAACTATTGTTTTCGTCTGATTAAAATTCTCTCTATACGAGTGGCAACTGCCTCTCCGTCCTTGGCCACATCTTAAATTCTTTTTCATATTCTTATGTCTGTTTCCTCTCATATTTATTTTGGAGCACCGAGCTACATCGGGATAAATGGAACTACATCAGCAGAAATGGAACGTGCCTTCATATTCCTTTATCCCCCTTTCCAGTTTCTTTTGAGAACTTCGCAAAATATTCGAGCTTAATCAACATCTTGATCATTTTTTGTCGAGAAACCTGTAGCTCAATCAAGCGTCGATAAAGTTCCTTAACAACTCTCACCTCGGTCTCCTACTTGCGAAGCCTTTCCAATAATCTTTTCTGTCGGTAGCATTTATCTACTGCCTACTTTCCAACAAATATTTTCTCTGATTAGCATTCCAGTCTTACCAACTTGGTGGGTTCCTCCTCTTCTACCTCCATCCTGTCACCTATTGTGCATTCGCTTTATTAATCACCTCTTACGAAGCTATCGAACTACATAGAGAGAAATGGGATGTTACAGTTTCTTCTTTTATTCCCATTTCCTGCGAGAGCTAAGCAATATTTTCCAACCACAATAAACGATACGTGTGTTTTATTGTTGAGAAATCCCTAGGCTTAATCAAGCGACCGTAACTTTCATCCTCAGTTCGCAAGTACTTTGCCTAAATGTTCACCAACTGTGGAAGCAATATTCTTCTTCATTTTGTACCTGTTGCGTGAATATCATGCCTTGCCTATCCCTTACATTCCAATGCATCTGTTCATCGTTTCTTCCTGTAATGATGATCTTCATTTATCTCCAAGAACCAAGTTATCAGTCTAGATTTCTTATCACCATTCCATTTTTTAGCAGTTACTTTCTAAAATTGCACAGTCAACGATACGCGTGTTTTTTTTAATCCTTTGTCTCATTCAAGCGCCCAGCAGCTCCTCAAACAATAATATATTCAGATATCTAACTTCAAAAATCGGAAATTATTTTACTGGCCGATGTAACTTCGGTCTACCGTCTTATATTTTTTGTTCCACTATATGGATATAAACTAATGCTTAACGCCTTCTATTCTGTCAATCTTTTCGTTGAATTCCATATAATCTGCTCAAAACTTCTGTAATCCTTGTCCTTATTTTTTATTTATGCGGTCAAATGACCTCGAGATAAATAGAAACAGCCAATTTCTTCACCGCATTTTCAGTTTCCGGCTAGAAGGTTGAAGAAATATCAAACACAATCTACGATGCGTGAGCTTTTTTGATGAGAAATCCCTCGGCTCCCATTAACAAACGCACATAGCCACAGTCACTGCACGCATGTACTTCGCCTATATTTTCACCAACCATTTTTTTTGTAGAAACTGTAGTCTTCTTCTTCTTAGTATACTTGTCCAGTGATTCTCTTCCCTGTGCATTCCTTCACATCTGCCCATCGTTTTTCCCCGACATTTTTCACTGCGCTTATCACCAAGAACTAAGCTATTGAACTACAAAGGAAGAAAAAGAACTATCCGATTTCTGTTCCACATTTAAAGTTTCCAGCAAGAACTTTGCAAAAATTTCAGCCGCAATCAGCGCGCGATTTTCACGTGCGTGAGTGCGAGTGTTTTTTTGTGTTGAAAATAATGCGCTGGCTCAATCAAGCGGCCGTAAGCTGCTCAAACAGCCGTCGCTCGATGATGAGGAGGCGTGCAGAGCAGTTACAGAAGTCTTCTCCCCCACCACGCTCACACCGCCCCCTTCACACATATATTTTTTGCACCGAATGGAGCAGACTGCTCACCGGTCGGGATTCCATCGCTTTCCTTCCTTCCATTCCCGCCCTCCCGTGGCTGCTGCGCTGCTGGAAGAAGGGTGGGGTGTTAAAGGGGAGAAGAAGGGCCAAGGACGTGTGTTTGTAGTGAGCATCCATCCCCATGGCGTCCTCCAAGCGCGGGTGACTCTGATTTGCCGCAGCCACACTAGGTTGGAATCGAAATAATCGTAATGCACCATTCAATTCCGATTGGGCCCCATTGAAAACTGCGAGGTCACCATTAGTGTAGGATATTGAAAAAACTACGCTGCAGACTTATGCGAATGATTTACAATTTGACCATTTCTAATTTTGAAATCAAAGTCATGAAGTCATTACAGACATTAAAACAAACAACAATGGCCATTCTGGCGAGATTGTGAAAAAAGTGTGCTAAAATGTCTCTGTTTTGGAAAATACTGAGAACAGAATGTTGATTTTTTTGTAGTAATATTATTAATCCTATTATTTTCATTAATTTTTTTTAAAGTTTTGGAGTTCAGTAGGAAGCGTAATATATTTCAAAATTGTTTTTAAAAAATTACAAAATCGTGTCCATTTTGACAATTTTTTACAGCCATGAAAAGTGTTATAAGAAAAAACATTAACTTATTCCGTAATACGTAATCATGTAAATCATGGGCGTACCCAGCGAGGGGCAGGAGGGGGCAGCTCCCACCCCCCCCCCCCCTAGAAGCAAAATTCGCAAATGTCTTTAAGGAAAATAATATTTTTTCAAGCAAATAATTTTAAAAACTAGTAAAGAGCTGTTACAGTTTCCTTAAAAAGTTAGTTTCATTCACCTTTCCCATGCTTAAGCCTTACCTATAACTTGAACAGCCATGGCTCGTCCCCCCGCCCCCTAGTTCTAATCCTGGGTACGCCTCCTTAAAACACTGAGAAGAAGACTTGATCCGTCGCACTATTATGAGACTGACGAAGATAATCCTAAAAGGACGAGTGGATGAGAAGAAAGGCAAAGGAAGGCACAGAATGAGTAACATGGTTCAGATTACTGAGGATTATTGTGCATCACTAGCCTCTCATTCAAAATCTTTCGTAATTGAATCTTTGAAAAATAAGTATACTCTTTTTGTAGATTCTTGGAGGCTATCTTAAGGTGCCTGCATCGTTTTCTTGACAATGATTTTTTTATGATATTGTCATGATGATTTCATGATGTATCCGATTCTTATATTCCATTGCATTAAAAGCACCGTGTCGCGATGATTGACCGGAGATTGGCTTTCCTTGGCAGAAAAAAAGTGATGCACGAAAGGTTCCACAGCTTCAACCCAAGATCAACGTGCACAAGCGGCAATCGAATAAGTCTAAGAGAAATCGCAAGTGAATAGGAGTAGGCGTTTAATCCGCAAATTAACGATTATGTTCGCGATTTGTCGCTTCCCTTCGTAATTCGATTCTTGGGAGGAATTCCTAACCTAAAGTGAGCATTGAGAAAAATCGTTCAGAGGCTTACAATTAGTCGCGATCAAAGCTGCTCAGTGTCTTCATGAATCGGAAGCATCGACGTTAATCTTTAGAATCACTCCTCTCAAAGGCTTTAGACGGATTCCGCTCCCAAAAACCATTGTGCTACCACTAATCTGTGGAATAATGGAATACTTTTACCACCCTCTCTGCTGTGGAAGCCAAGATATTGCGCGTCTTGCCATCTTGAAAAAGGTCTTCAAAGTCACGCCCTGTTCAAATAAACGGAATATCGCGCGAATTTGGCATTTGTTCTCAGGTCACGTGATTCAAATGAGATTGCAACTTGCACGATAAATTGCGTGGATCTCAGGCGATAGTTTCTTTGGTTAATAATTACAAATGCAGGTTGTAGGTGGGGTAAAAATAACATACTTCCACACTGCACATACACTATCTCAACACATTACCCTTCTATGAGTCTCTTCTATGTCTAAACTTCTTTCTATTCTTAGGCATGTAAATATTTTTTTAAATTTTGGTCAAAAAAGTGGGAAGGAAAAAATATATGTACGATAATATCTTGAATTTTGAGTTACAAATAACAAAAAAGTAAACAAAGGGAAAAAATACCAGTTTGGTGTTTAAAAGAATGTGTAAAACTTTTGATGGTTAAAAATCAAATTTTATTTTATAAAATTTATTAAACTGCAATTCAATAATGTCTGTACGTTTTCTGAACAATGCTTTTGCTCAAATGTCCTGTTGCTAAATTTAAATTTAAAATTTCCTTTTTTACTCAAACCACACTCAACACCAACAACTCAATCAAATGGGCAAAAACATGATTTTTCATGTAAACTAGCTGGTTGGGGTAGGTTACTGGACTCACCGGTGTGGCAATTTCAAACGCGCCCTCGCAGCGGTCATAATATCGTGACTGCGATACTTCTTTCATCTCAAAATGCACTCACTGTCCTTCCAAACAAATTTTCCCAATTTTAAAATTATGCCTATATAGGAGTCGACCATGTTTGCTGAACCCGGACAGGCTCCAGTTGGTCACGTACATAGCGACCAGCATTCCATTGTTTTGACTTCAGTGGGTACTTCAGGACCATGACGATAATTGCAATGGATCGAAGTATTTCGAAGGTCCAATCATGACTGTCTTGGAGACCTCCAATCGCGTTACGTGTGGATACTCAGGGTCGGTTTTGAATTCCTTTGACAGATGCAGAAGAGAGGCACACTGCATACGCATCTATCGATCTTCGCGTCGCGCATTACACGAACAGCGCTTACATTAATTGCGAACGCTCCTTCGACTGCTTTGACGACCGTTCGCGAGCATTGATCTTGGATTGAAGCTCTCGGCGTCTAGACACCTTCCGTGCAGACGTCGCCTCGAGTCACTTTGAAGGTAATTGCACAAAGGTCATGCCCCCTTCACTTATACATCTCGGGCTATTTTCGCTGCCAATTTGCTTCCATTTGCTCTTCGCAGCCATAATTGCGTCTCTCTGTGAAGCTCTTTTGATTGCTTACGTTAAGTAGACACGTACCTTCCGCACGAACGTTTTTTTCTGACGGAATACTCATGGACGTAATAAACGGCGATATTTTGAGGAACCGTATAGCATAGCGACAGAAAAACGTTTTTATGGTCTACTGATTTTTACGTAATAACCCAGGATTCGACAAATTAGGTCGTTTTATTGGTAGACCTACGCATGATATCAGCTAATTTGTCTTATTGTTTTGGAGGTGGAAAGGGATGGTTTTAATGAATGAAGACTCACATCTACTGTCGTTTCTCTTCGACTTCAATCCAAACACGTCTGCTCTTTGTTCCTGAGAAAGTCATCCAATACTCTTTTTAACTCTCCCCTAATTTACAACCACCCATCTCAACCTCCAGAACAATGGCATGAATTAGCTCGCGTCATGTGTTGTAGTGCTACCTTAAACAAGGATAAATTTTCGAAACCTGTGTTGGTAAATAAAAGCCTGTGGGCAATTAAAAATTTTTTTTTCTTTACTTTACTTGACTGATTACTCACTTAAAAGTTATGCAATCATGGGACATAAAGTAGACCGTTGCCAAAATTGTCCTGTGCCTCAAATTTGATAATTTTACCATATAATTATTTTCCCAGATCTAATTTTTAAATATTCGAATGGTTAGCAAATGTTAAGCATGGTCAACTATGCTTACCCTGATAATTTTAATATGATTTATATAGTTTTACGCCAGTAATCTGTCATATAATATAATTTTAAAAACATGTTAAATGACCTATCCTTCAATTTTTTATGCAAAATATTAATTTTTAACAATAATACTTCTGGTAAAGCCCTTTCATTTCCTCTATGACCATATTAACCATTGAAAATCGTATTTGAATTGATGGAAAGAAAAATTAATGTCCCCTTTCAAAGCCATGCAAACTCGTGAAAAATTCCCAGTATTTTAAGCTATGGTACTCCAGTTTTAAAATCCGAGTGAATATTTCCCTTGTAATTGTTCCTTTAGGGAAACCCCTAGGGCAGAGAAACTTATATCAGTCCATCTCCTATTCTGGGGCGCCGCGCCGGGACCTGGAATACATTCACATGCACTATAATAATGACCTATTTATTGCGTGCGCTGAGAAATCTGAGAGAGGCATCACGTGTTACTTCGCTCTGGACTGTGTGTGTAATCACCGTCATCCCCACCCAATGGGATATCATTTTCCCTTTCTCCCGAGAGAGTGGCTAGTCTGCAACGCCTCGGGCGACCGGCATATGCTCAAGGCCTGGCCACCCCCTGTCCAGGGCCCCACGAACGAACCAAAAGACGGGGCTCCCCATTACGGCGGTGGATCTACCCCTTGCTCTTTCCTCTTAATGAAGGGAAAGTCGGAATAGTGGTGGCTACCCTTGTTGTACTTTGCCGTCTCATTAAGTGTGCATGTTCTATCTAGCATTGTTGATAAATAGTGATATCTTATGCATTTGCGAGTTATTAATTGTAGAAAAAGACCATGCAGTAAATAATGTTAATTGCTTAACGACGATAGCGAGTAAGTTGACGAAAATTGTTTGGAAAAAGAATTGTGATGAAGCCGAAAAACGCTAGTGGACTCAAGTAGCTAGTAGATGTAGTTGATATTGACTCAAACCGTGGAAAACCCACGATTGAGAAAAATTATATTTCTCTTTTTTTGTGATTTTCTCATTCTGTTTGACTGTAAGGACAGCAGCACCTTGCTACAGGTATACTTATTACGTGATTCAGCGGTTTTCCATTGTTCCATCTTGCTAGGATTCGATCTTACTCGCGATATCTAGTTGTATGATATTAGAATTAATGTATTATTTTTTTACTATAGGGGTCTTTTCTGTTTCTTACTTTACTATTAGGTAGGTAGGTTTGTCATACATGTGGTAGATCTAATTCTGCCACCAGGCAGTACCATACTTGCAGCAATATGTAATAATAATATCACTACATAAAAGTTACTGTGGATGGGGAGTTAGGCGTTTGTCTCCCCAAGCGTACGTACCCTGCTTTGGCTTTGTGCATAGTGCTTACTAGTAGAATGACGGGGTTTCCCGCCCTAGGCATGATAGTAGTGTGGATGAGGTATCATGCCCTGGCCATCGCTGGCCTAAAATGAACCAAAAATCTTTTAAATACGGGGCACCGAACCAGAAGGCTTTGGATCTGCCCCCGGCTCTCTTTTTTCATCAATTGTAATTTTATGGGGGCAAAATCGTGTGTGTGGTTGCCGAACTTCTTCTTCTTAGGCCCTCTGGCAATTGGGATTTTTTGTCGACTATCGCAGAGGCCTAAACTTGGTGGTTTTCCACTTTTGAATTAAGGAACCCTCAGGTTTACAAAAAAAGCTTCGTTCCGGGGAGTAATGTATGTATTTTTTCAAAGATTTCCGCTCCACTGGACTGGCCCATCTTCTGGAAATTATCTTTTTTTCTGACCTTCCTAATACCTAATAATGGCTTCGGTAATGATCAAAACTGGGTATTCTGCGAGATGATTGATAGGTTTTCCGTCAGTCCTAATCCTGACTGTCATTTTAACGACATTCTTACACTGTCCCACGTATCTCTCTAACATGCAATTAGGCCTCACTTACTATTCGTCAGACCTTCCTTTGTCGTTCAAAATTTTAACTTTCCATCCATGCCATCTTCAGGTATCTGTAATTTATTGCATTCACTATTCTCATTCCCGCTTCCCTCTCGGTTCGTTTTTCACCGGTCTCAAAGTTTTGGTAACTGCGTTCGTTCTAGGTGGTGAAACACCCAACACGTGCATTTGTTACCCATTTACGATAATTTTGCCTGATATGAACAGAAATATCGAAGTGGAGTGTTTTGAGCTGTGAGTGGAAACACACGAGTGCCTATTCAAGAACCCGTGTTTTAGTGTAAATAGGTTGGCCGTGGCGGAGATTTCTCTAAGACTGCCCGATTCCTGATCGAGTACTTTGCGGAGGTTATTTCAAGTCCCGCACTCCGCCCGTCGGATGTGACGTTAATCCTTTGTCCCCTTGGCGCCTATTGTTAAGAACAGGCAATTACCGACGCCGGGTTTCCCTCCACCATTCCATCCCCTCCCTTCCATAAGGCACAAATGGCCTTAGCTGTCGGTCGCCTCCTTCAAGTACCTAAGCGGAGTTTAATTACATTTTTTAATGAATTGGATGTCTCACGAATAGTGGACGACGCTGTTCATAATTTCTTCAGGTAGCTCATGCGATACTTCACACCATACCATGCATATAGTTTTTCAAAGTACTCAAATAGCTATTTTAGTCACATCATATAATCATAGTGAAATGGCCATGATAATGGTTCCCACAGCTGTTAGTTGCCTGCAACACAGTGGGTGGGAATCGGCAATTGTTTTTGGGTTAAAATGTAGCCAATGTTTAACCAAAATAGCTGAGTGTAAGGTAATATATGTTTGGATCAATGCTGGTGCTCAGTGTTTCTGGTGATAATACGTTAAGAATGCATCGGTAGCGGTGGGGTGAAGTCCTCAACAGTGAAGCCGAAGTTCACGGGTTCGAGTACCGCCTGGGTACAGAGCACCTATTCAGGGCATGGGTGTAAGTGATCGTACAGTGTTGTTGTTCATTACATTCCCCCGTTGTTAAGGCCTTTGAAACGCTGTTTTCGGGACTGTGAAGATACATTTTTTATTAAAGAAGGATTTATTGAATTAAAGTAAATTCTTTCCTTTTTGTGAGCAGATAAAGAAGTAGATCCTCCAGTAATAAATCTTTGATTGGTGCCTATCTAGAATTCTTCAAATATCCATAAATGAACAAGGAGCTTTATAACTTTTCCTTATTGCGATTATTAAAGCTAGCACTAAGTATATTTTCACCTCAAGTCCCCATTTAAAATGGGGAAAGAAAGGTGGAACCACTGTGGAAGGTATTATCCCTTCTCCTGGGAAGGAAAAAGAGTAAGTATGGACATAAGAGTCTAAACTGTTTTCTTTCCCTAGTTCACCTGCACCATTACTCATTTCTGTCTCAACCTGTGTTTTCCCCCATCTGTTCGTCAGTTAATACTCCTATAGCCCTAATAAGCATCCCTCTTTTTTCTGTTGCTGGTGAAGGAGTCAGTTTACATGGCATCCATTTCCTAGACTAGATAGCTCGAAATTTTCAGCAAGCAGGTAAGCTCGTTGCCACCCAGACTTCCATATCCCTGTCAAAATGAAAAAATAATTATGGGTGAAAAACGAGTACGCAGTCGCCCCCTCATTAGCTCTCTTTTTTGTGGTGGAACTCTCGCTTAATACTTCTGATGTCATTAAGGGTTTCATGTTTTCCCGTTGAACTAATGAGATGACTCTTTCTCGGGTTTCCGTCCGGTTCATGCTCTCAATTTCCGCCGAAGTTTCGATGGAATACTTTTCCATCTTCCTCAAAGTTGACTGATGCCGGATGCTCAGGTAACGAGCATGAATGCTGTTTTGGGTGGGTGAGGCAGGTTATTTCCCGCCTTTTAAAAATGAGATAGCTTTAAAAGGCTCTCAGGTTTAGCCTTTGGTCTCCGTTGAAGGCGTTGCTGGCTGGGCAAATTTCTACAACCTTTTTGGTGATTCTATCCTAGAATGCATTGGAATGGCAAATCCATTTTGTATGATCCAAACTGATGGCGTGGCTTAGAGGGCTGAGGTAGAGCAGATCCCATTCCATCCCAAACAAGGTTGGCTTGTGTTCTCGCCACTATGGTCGCTTTTTAATCAGTCTTGCACTATATCTTCAGCGCTGCAATGAGTGATCAGCGATCCAATTTTTTCAGTCATAGTCATCATCACTAGTCAACAATCCTAAGATTGGTTAAACGCAGCTCTCCACTCAGTTCTCCTATTAGCTAATCTCTTCACACCTACTTCTCTTTCACATCCTCCTTTACCTGTCCCATATATTTTGTTCAAGGTCTTCCTCTTCCGTTCTTGCCATCCACTTGTCCCGTGATGTTTGTTTTCATCAGCCCATCATGTCTCAAGAATTGTCCTAAAAGGTCGTTCCGTCTTCTTTTCCAGGTTTTAACTAGGATTCTCTTCTCTCATACTCTTCTTAAGAATTCCTCATTAAATATTCTCTATATTTTGAAAAAGTAGTATTTGTAATTGCGCTGGATAGAATTTAAAAGCTATTAATGAAGTATCTCGCATCATTAGGAATATAAATGTTGGTTAATAACACTGATTTTTCGTTTGTTTCTCCGTGAAATCCGAATCGCTTCAACTCACTATGGACACACGAGTGGTAACTTTCGTAAACGCATTGAAATGCGCGTACGCGCGAACAACACATATATGAGTCCAACTTGAGAATCCCCTATTGTAGCATTCGTAGGCGTAGCCAAGGTCAATTGAATGCTCAATTCTTAGGATGGAAACGTGTTCCTTCACTCGTTTTTTATACCATCTGCAAATTTTCAGGGTGCATTAAAAAATTCCGTTTTTAGCATTTGTTTTTATCTCAAATTTGAGACTATTACCTCAGAATTTCCTCCAACGTTACTTTTTATTTTCTTGGAATATGCAAAGGTCTATTCCATATACTCTGAAATTTTCCGGGGGAACTTGTGTTTTACGGGGAAGCACGTAACCAAAAAATGGCTAAATTTCGTCCGAGAAAAGAAATATTTTTAATCGTCAGGAATATTTTATAATATGCTCTTTGACTGATTAAAAATTAGGTTTCATGTGCTGCGTTTTAACTAATTTTTATGGGAAAATCCTCATGAATCCTCTAGTTTCTTAAAGGGACTCTTCCGTAACCATGCAAAACATTTAGATCAATGCTGGAATATCTTCATAAATTATACAATAAAACAGATTTTGTTCGTTATGTCCTCAGAACCCCATGGTAAACAAAACTAAGGCCCGTCACTGTACTACTCTTTCAGTTAATAGCACATATTAAATCTGAACCTCAGGTCAAATCACATCAGTTACATGAACATATCTCGCATCTTTACGAACGTAAATTTCAGTCGTAGACCTAATTATATATTATTTCTTCGTGAAATTCGTATTGCTTTAACAGTCAACGACACGAATAGCAACTTAAGTAAGCCATTATGTGGAATTTTAAAGTTTTTACAATTCATTATGTTAAGTCGATTCCATGTAGTCACGCGCTATGATGATAATTCTCAATAGTAATCTAATAAAAACAATAAAATGATAAAACAATACGTAATAATCCTCAGTTGTAATATTCGTGGGCCAAGCTTACATATTTAGAGAGCTGTGAGTACTCGTTTTAATTGCTATCATTGTCGGCAACCATCTTGGGAAAATTCTCCCGTCAAGTCTTTTAGCTACATGACATATTTTTCTCTCGGTCGAATGGCAAGGCGATTCGAGCCAAGATAAAATAAGTATTTCCGTCACGAATTTCGAGGAATGGAACCCTGCTGTTCTGCTGTCACTCCGTGCGAACAGGGGTGTCCGGCGGGAGGCTTTACCTTTAAAACCCAAGTGATCTCACCGCCCGTGACTCAGACCAATCCCCTCCACATCCTCCAATTCCCACCTCTGCCTCCACGACGAGCCATGCTAAGGATTAACGATCAAAAGCCATCGTTTGTAAAAATTTGCGACAGTTAATTAGAAAGATTAATTTTATAGTTTAAGAGTTTTTTAAGGTTTGATTTCTAATTTTTTATTAATTTCACATTAACATGTGTCTTGAAGAGTAGGTCTCCAAGAATGAAATGCAAAATTTTTAGTAAACGTTTCGGTATAAGTTGAATAATATACAATAAATGTCTATAATCATTGCAAAATAAAAAAGAGCCTCCACTGTCCGAAAAATTTGACGGCCTGTAGAGACTCTTTTTATTTTGTATTTTTTTCGCTATAATTTTACACCTTGAATGAATATGATTGCATTAATAAAAAAAATATTGTAAAGAAGATTATTTAAAGAAATCATACATACTTCCAAAATCAAAAACATTTTATAATGAAAGTTCAGACATCGAAAATTTAAGAAAAATTTATTTTATTAAATAAATCAATATTGATAGGTAACTATGACTTAAATTAGCTTAGTCGCGATCCATAATCAAGGCATATCCAATGCAAAATACGGTATGTCAAAATTCTTGTCTTCTTTTCATCAATTTACAGTTGAATTATTTTTATTTTATTATTGTAAGAAAAACATTTTGATAACCTTTCGTGCCTTAATGTTTCAAATTAGTATAATAATATTCTTTTATAACCCTGATGAAGGTAAAAATATACCGAAACGCTGGCCAAAATATTTGCATTTAATTTTAAAGACCTACACTCCTTCAATCTATCATTTTCAAAAATTGAGGTCTAGAGAATGAAAATAATTAAGATCCGTTTAAATTATTCATTAACTATTCATAGATTAAAAAACGAGGTGTTCCTGTAATGAGAATACGGAGGGTATCTATGAAGCACTATGCACTGCAATAGGACCCAGTATAAGGGCAATGTGGAAATGTGCAGTGATTACGCGAGGAGCTTCATGCAGGGGAGAATATGAGTGAATAGAATGGCCTCCCGAGGGAGGCCAAGTCCGAAGTGCTTGGGGCAAAGAAATCACAGCGCAAGAAAGAAGAAAAGAAAGAGGAGAGACCCAAAATAAGTTGCTTGGGAAAAGGATAGATGCATGCCAATCTTTGATTGTACAACACACAAAGGGAGGATTGGAATAATCTCTTTGTTTTCACAAAATAATCTGCCGGTAGTACTGTGCAAAATATGGGTCAAAATGTCCAAGGGTCATGAAGATGAACTACTTTTTTTCGGGTTCTACGTATCCAGAAAAGAACTAGCCATCATTGATCAACAGTCCTGAGATTGTTTCGACGCTGCTCTTTATTCAATTTTCCTATCAGCTAACCTTTTCTTCTTATTTAAGTGCGTCTGTCTTCTCTTCCTACTCGTAAATAAGGGTTTCCTGAAGTTTCACCGCCATCAAAATTCGTATTTTTCAAGCTCCATCACATTATGTGGAGTTCAATTGAGTGCTTGTGTAAGTTTTCAATGCGGGAAGTAATTATCGTATTTAGGATAAAAATTGGGGAAAATTACCATTATATTTAATTAATTCTGCTGCTCTTGTCGATTTTCGTAGCAGGAAAAGTTATTTCACTGTTAACAAAATCAACTGACTTCAACTAATATTAAATCCGGGCCCAGATCTTCCGATTGCCGATCAGGCATGCTCCCTGTAAAGTTTCATTGAGATTTGCTATGCTAAGATTTCTTGGTTGTGCCACTGGCGGTCTACCTGTCGGGCAAAAGACAAACACGGCTTCGCATCACGGTGAGATAATATATTTTTTCACCAAGAAATACGTGTACACTTTTCATTGCTAAATACATGGTTCCATTTTAGGTGTATTTATAAACCCATTATACATCAACAAGGGGGTGTGTATTTGGAAATGATCGGAATTATGTCATCAGTTTTTTATTCGGTGAGGTTGACGACGTGATCGGAATTTATGGGCCTTTGGAATTTTTCATTTCGACGTCTGATTATGAGGACTCGTCTCATCGTTGGAATGGAAAGTTTCCAGCTCACCAAATTTCGATCGCGTTCCCAGTCACTGGAAATCAACCACTCGTAATGTAAACCGTCCGAAATAATTGCGATCAGTATGAAGGAATCTCTTAATGCCTCACAGAAACATTTAAATTCGGTAGTTGTAAATGTGAAAAAGTTGGCTCGAAAATATCCTTGCTTACGCATTATTGATGGAGATTCTACAGAATGGGAAAGCAGGTGCACTACCAAGCTCCTTGAATGCATTTGTCAAGCCCGTTTCATCCTCTTCTTCCTCCATCACCCTTCCTCACTATCTTCACGGCTTTTTTCTCCTGTCCCATGCCGTTTAAGCTGGGCGTTAAATGAATGTAGATTTTTTCGGATATCGTAAAACTCGGATGAAAAAACATTCCTCCCTAATTATTCGGCCAGTGTTAATTGCAAACAGCATTTTCTCTGCTCTCGTAAGTGGGCTTCTCACCTGCTGCTCTAGGGGTTTGTAAAAGAAAAAAAAATGTTCAGGGTCTCGTGCCCCAGGTATAATTGCGCTTAAATGGCAATCGTGGTGACCGGCAGGCGGGTGCAAAGAAGACATTATAGAGATCAAAGCGCCCAAGGGACGTGTGAAGTCGGAGCATATTCCGGAAAATAATTGATCCTGAAAATAAGCATAGAGAAGATATGCCGAAGAGATGACTTTTTGTGGCCGCTTCGCAGGTCATATAATCGTATTCGGTTAAAATTAGGCGAAAGTAATTCTATCCGTATTCCCGGGTTAGAAGAGCCACTAGGATTTAAGGAATAAAGATGTGAAAATAATATTCTGAAGACTTTATACTCTTCGACGTTGATTGCTGAGGCACTAGACCAAAAACGATACCTTCCAACTATTAACAAAACATAAGTGTCTCGCTGATGTGAGTATGCTTCGTGATGGCACTGGTAGAAAACAAAAGAAGTCGACGGAGGCGTAGGAGATAACTTTTCATCTCCTCTTCTTTGTGGAAAATATATATAATTTGGTTTAAATTTGACCAATTTTGAGTAATTAATTGAAAAAGACAAGCTTTAATTATATTCTTTGCCTCCTTAGTTTGAGTCACCGTTGCCGCTTGCGACATTGGCATAAAAAATGATTCCTACTGCGTTCATTGTGGAATTGGTCCAACTTCGCAAATAGATCGAATCAAGATAGACCACGTCCACAATCGATTTGACATATATTTGCTATCGCCGCTGATCCGTGAGAGTCGGGCATAACAATCAACTGCTACTGTAGTCGACGAAACAAAGCGTTAAGGTGTGATCAGAACATGGCCTCTATCATGTGAGGTAGTATTCGATGTATCGCTGTTAGCATGAAAATTATATTCTTACCATTTCTAAAGCTGGGCTTTCAAATGGAAGTTGGTCGCTGTGGCGGTCGAATGTTTTGCGCTCGATTCGCACGTGTGGACAGCTACTGCGTGTAGAGATGAATCGATTTGGAACTGATCGAGCTATTGGCGAGTTAGAATGAAATAATAGTGGGTGTATAAGGATATATCGCAAATGGCAATTGTTGACTAAACTATGTACGCAGGCAGCGAATATAATTATACATAGCTTTTTTCAACTTACTACTTTTTAAGGATCGAAGGTAATCCAAGATTAAAATAAAAATAACAATCGCTCTTTTCCACGATAATATTCCACAGTTGTTATTTTAATTTTAATATGAAGAACTCCCTCTTCACATCGCCTGAATCAGTTGAATTTATTCGGTAAGCCAAAAATTGATGCAATTTTCTCGCAAAGAGGAGTTGCAATTATTTCTCCTTCGCAACTCCAACTTTTGAATGAATAACTTGAACTTTATTTTTCCGCAGAATTTTTGTTAAATCAAGTTTGTGATTTCACAGAATGATTTTATTAAATCACATTTGTGATTTCACAGAATTTTTTTGTTAAATTACATGTGCGATGCAATAAAAATTCTGAGGAAAAAACCAGTCTAAGTTATTCATTCAAAATATTCAGCAAATTAAATTCATCAAAACTATCGGCGGAAACCACCAACTGCAACTTCTTTTCTTTTTCCACCGGTTTTTCCATCACGAAGCGCATTGACACTCTTTGGCACTTCTGTGTTGATGTCATTATGGTAGAGATATGTTTTTCTTGAGAGCCACTGCCATAGCACTATACTTCGACGCTTAACCCTTAGGTGCACGCTAAGCGGGGATTTTGCCGCATTTTTCCAAAATTCGAAATAGCGCGTTTACTGTGCATGGATCACTTGTGGCACACTATGATATTCTATTTCTGTACTTTTCCCTCCACCAAGAACATATTTTTGCGTCAATGTGACGACCAGCTATTGCGTTAGAATCTTACAAAGTGAGAACGATGTGACTTCGGGTAATTTGCCACTAGATGGCGTTCACACGATACTAAGGAACTACTGATAATTCGTCGTTACCCTGGAAACTTGGAAGTATAATCCTTTTTGCAATACTATGTTAATATGTTGTCTCGTATTTATTATATTTTTGGTAAGCATTTGCATTATCATTTCTTTACTATTATTATTTGTATAATTTATGTCAACCTCAAACCACATGTCTTAATTTAAAAATTTCGTCTTCACACTCAAATATGCATTACATTTATGTAAAAATGCATTACATACACTTTACTAGTGACCGAAAAATAAGTTATGCACGTTTATTATAATGTATTATGCATTGGAGTTTGAAGGCGAAGAGTCGGCACTTGCTGTATCTACCTGCTGGAAAAGAACATAATGCTGCAAAGGCATTATATCAAGATTCAGGAATCGTAACCTCCTTATGGACGTAAATTGTAAAATGATTTTATCAAATTGTGAACAAATTGAGCCGATGGTAACTAATGTAGAGTATATGATATTCCAATGTCAGAACGTATTTATCACCCTGATGAGTTCTAACGAGTGCTTCAAAAGCTTAGATTGTTAATGAAGATGGGAGGGAAGGGCAGGTAAACCACGATATGGAAAATATTTTTTTGATTTCTTACATGAAAGTGAAGGGGAGGAAGAATGTTTTTGTAGACGCATTACATTCCAGCGAGAGTTAGCAGTCTGATGATAATAATATTGCTAGACGCCCACATAATTTCTACGTTTATCTAGATCAACGGAAAACGGTGAAACGTTTTGGCTGAACTCTTAGATACAATTTGGAAACACCCAAACAAAAGCTAAATACATTGTTCGGGTTCACCAGGGCCAACATCATTTCCTAAGAATGCCGCCACCCAGCTCGAATTGTTGCCAAAAACGATTTTACTGAACGTGATTGAAAAAAAATGCCGAGAATATCAACTTGTATATTGAAGGAAAACTGTCATCTCATGTGTACTCGAGAATCAGAGGTTGCATCACTACTTCTCGTGTGGAAATAATATCTTTGTTTGGAATTAAATACACTCTCTCTGTAAATAAAAGTTGGAAGGCAGGTGCTAGAAGAGCTTGTAAAACAGATGAAACAGGCTTGATGATTTGCAGAACAGCGTTCGGGATAGCAATGGGAATTCATGAATTCGAATGGGAAAATAACAGCAAAGCATTACTATTCAAGTCTTGATTTAGCCATTTATTTGCTAGAAAATGGTCTAACTTTATTAGGTACCGTGAAAAAAATCCTTAAACCCACAGAGAGTTTCTACCCTGCAAAATTCGATAGGCTGCAACTTCATTTCTTGGTTTCTAGGATGCCTGCACTCTTGTTTCGTACTGCACTAAACGAAACAAATGTGATATTCTTTTGAAGTGCTTTCTATGTTGCACTGCAAAGAGGACATTGAAAAGAACTGCAAAACCTGAAATGATCCTGAACTGCAACTCAACCAAGGGAGGTGTCGATTCTGTGGACCAGAAGTGTGTAAATTACTCCCCTTCATGACGAACACGGAGGTGGCCTCTATCACAATATCTCCGGGTTTTTTTTTATATGGCTACTCTTAGCGACCACGTGATTTTTGTAGCTAAGAATTTTGAAAAAAATCCATCGAAGACCAAGAACAGAGATCATGGAAGCTCTCGCGTTTAGCCTTGCAGATGAACATTTCAAGTCCAGGGGGAAAAAAAGGCAATCTTACAGCAGACACATAGGCTTTTCTAGCAATGAGACTTGGGAAAATGTAAACATTATAAGACGGTAAATATACAAATGTTTTGCTATTTATATGCAATAATCATTCCACCCGCGTCAAAAAATGTCACGAATGTAATTTCAGAGGCAGTGATGGCCAATAAGGATGAAAAAATTAAAAATTGATTTTGCTTGTATGGTTTGTTATTTTTTTAATTTTAATGATTGTATTAACGATTCGGCATATCCATTTCCTTTTTTGTGTGTGCTTTTTGACTGTATAGTGTCTAGATTGTCGTCTGCAATTCCTTTAGAAAAATTAGTCGAAGTATTTATCAAGAAATTTGCATATAATTATGTGATATTTTTGTTTATTAATGAATGGGAAAAATATTTTAAGTGCTTTTATTTATTAGAAGTTACCCAAATACGTAATAACACCCTCAAATTTGAATGCATACTTGGGAAAATCAAAAATGTAAAAGTGCGGCAAGAAAGCCGCAAGCGAGCACTGGCGCTATACTTGCAGGCGCGTGCACCTAAGGGTGACTTTACACTTTCTGTCTTTTAACCCCACTTCCCACCCTGCCCACTCCTGTAATATGTGATGGAAAATCGTCCGCATGGGCCCCGCCCTATCCCAACGAGAAAGCATCTCCATGCGTACATTTGAGTCTTCTTTTGTGCCGTTGAAGTTCGATCATCCCCGATCCTCGGCCTCTTCTCTTCTCTCTAACCGGATGCGAAGGAGCCTTTAAGGAATGAATGGCGTGGATAGTCGTGCCAATGGAGGCGGCCCTGCTCTTTTGCTGCTGCCTCCACGGCGCCATTCGATCCCATTTTTATTGTCCCTCCAGACAGACGCAGTCGGTTAGAGCATTATCGTCGATGAAGTCCCCATTTATTCCGTTCAATTGGCTTCGGCGAAGGATCTTTGCCGTATAACATATATATGTTTTTTTAGCATCCTTGAAAAAAGTATTCCTACCCTCGCACTCTGGAAGGTCATGTGAAAACCACAAGTCATAAAAGCATTAAAAATAGGGTGCAGGCGATTATGGAGAATATAGTGCTTTGCGCACGAATATAGACGCTGGATTTTCGATGCCGCCTTTTTGATTATGCGGAAAAAATTCCCTCCAAATGACGCGAATTTTTGCATTGGCGATTCCCGTTATGATGCTAAATATATCGGTCGCAGGTATTATTGCTTCTTTTGAAGACGGTAATGGGCCATTGTCTTGAACAAAATATGTACCCCATTTCACTTCGTGAACAAGGAGGATATACATGTCAAAGATAGATGCCGAACAGGTGATTTGCATCCTTAGAGCTAATAAAGTTCATGCTTAAAATTTTAAATCGTACAGTCACTCCTTGCGAAAATTGCCTTTCTCTCTCGCTTCATCATCATTAGTCATTTCTCTCATCGTTGCCATGGCACCATGCGGGCAGTTGCTATCCTCCGTCCATGCTGAAGTGGTGAATGAAACGACGTCACAAAATCGCCCCCCCCCCCTCAGCCAAATCAACCTTTGAATTTGGTAATTCAGTTGGGCTCCTCATTCTATGTTCGCAGTTGTCTTGTTCCTTGTGCCGCCTTGCCACGCCGTACTTCGAGGATTTGTTCTTGGGGAGTTCTAATACTTCATCCTGGATTTGAACCCGTGACCCCTCGATGAACAGCCAATCGCTCTACCCAGTATGCTACCACGCTCCTCTTAGTGTTTCATCTGCATATCATATAGGCTAATAGTTCTAATCTGACATCGATAGATTCCACGTATGAAAAAATCGTTTTTAAATAGTATTCACGGAAAGTAATAATTTCGCATTTAATCTTGTAGTCACTGAGGAAGCTCCTAAATTAGTACTGTCCTACTTTTATTGTGGGAGCAACTCCGTTGTTTGTGTCTACTCTTGATAGGGTCCACAAAGGCAGTGCGGGCCCGCGTCGCATTTGTTTCTGAGAGTGCCTCTGTTATAGTGGCCGGTAGAAGGAAGAGGAGGAGCTGGTAGCTGGCGGAGAATAAATTAACCAAGCAAGGATCTACGCTCCCTTGTCCCTCCTCTGGAAGATGAGGCGATGGCGTGCAGACGCCACGTGACGCGATCAAGCGACTATTTCACTGATGCACGAACTTTGATTGTTAGACCAGGAAAGTTTGGTCCAGCATTTCCCTCAGTGCATGGCCCATTCACAACAATTTAACCTGGCGAAACGTGACTTATTATGAACCAGGTTAATTGCTTACATATCCCTTCTATGACTGCGCAAACTGTAAATCGACTCTAAAATTGATAATAGTGGACCGGCAATAGTTTTTAAGTCCCTCGATAGTGAAAATTATCTTCCTAGCTACTACTTAATTTCAAAATAAAGTTGTGCTTTTTTCGCTTATGTCTATCTTAAGTCAAGTTTCGCCATTTTAAGTTTTTGTGAAACAACAAACGTCTTTTTGAATTTTCGACCCCGCAGTTCCGCCAAATTAAGTCGTGTTAAGTTATTGTGATTATAAGCATTTTTAAAATACAATGCTAAGCACTGTCGTCTCAGTTTAAACGAAAAATAAATGATAAATGTGAATTCATACGGAATGTATCACTACGGAAAGAAATTAAACTACAATCATTCTTTGGATTTCATTTTCTCTTTAACTTACGATTGTTCAAAGTGTTTACTAAGTAGATCGCATTAACTAATTAAATGCATTTAATATCAGCTAAAGAGGTCATTTACTTATGCTTACTAAACTTATTGTTTGGAGGCGGTACCTTTCAGTGCTCGCAGTAACTCAATAAATAGTTTTGGGCTTGCTTTTTAATTTTTATTTCTTCTTTTAAAAAGATTATTCTTAGAGTCAGTAATTTTCCAAAATTTATAACGATAGTAATCTATTCCTAATTTTGTGTTGCTGGATGAATTTGTGTTGATAATATGAAAAATATATTTTCGGATCAGCTTTGTTGGCGTCTAATTTTTCAAGGGTCCAGAATGCGTCGCATTTTTTCCTCGGTTATTGCAGCTCAGTATAAGAGGGGGAGAAGTTGATCGTTTCTTTTAGATTTAGTAATTTTCCCAAAATTAGTACGAAAGTAATCTGTCCTTAGTAGAGCTAATCGTAAGTAAATCGTTCGTACTTTCAGGCAATCCTTAATCGTATTTCATTACGAAAGTGATCGTAAAATCTGAGAAAATTGGGAGAGGAGACTAGACGATAATACTAGACGAATTAAAACCGGAAGTGCAAGGGAAATAAAAGTATTTGTGGAAGCAAGTTTTAACTTACCGGCACTGCTTGTGTCTAAACTTTCGTGGGTCCACGGCAATTGCGCGGGCCCGCGTCGCATTTGTTTGTGAGCGTGCCTGGGTTGAAGTGGCTGCCAGGAGGGAGGAGGAGTTGTGGTAGCTGGCGGGGAATAAATTAACGTGGGAGGGTGGGGTAGTATAGGGTTCCGACGAAGGGTTGCTCCTCTGGGAGAGATGAAGACGGGGGGGAAGGGGGAATAGGCGAGAAGGGATGGGAGGGATGGTGTTCCACCCTCACAGCGAGGCAGAGGGAGAGAGAGAGCCACCGAAGGCTAGAGAGGAAACCGGTTCTTCACATTCCAGAGCCTTGGGGGGGGGGGGGGAGGGCAGGATAAATAGGGACAGGTACGAAGGGGTGAGGGGTATGGCATGGGCTGCCGGGGGTGTGGGGGGGGGGAATAGGAGGAGGGGAGGTTCGCGTCCCGAAGAGAAGATGGTTGATCTTCCAGCGGCGGTTTGAGTTTCCACCGGAAAACGAAACGGGGAGATGTAATGCCGTGTGGAATACTTTGCTATCCATATCGATTGCAGGCCTACATCGTCAGATGCGAGTATTGCACTGAACTTTAGAAGGCCTTTTACAATTTTCAAGCAAAGAAAGCAATTAGTAAAAGGTACTGGTTGCAATTACGGATAAGTTATGCATAATTTACAGTGATTTATTTTCACCATCACCAGTGAAGAACTGTAAATGTCCTGTAAATTAAAAATCCTGTAATGAGAGGTTTCTATAGTTTTTGAAAAGTATTCCGTACCGAACGCTTTATTTGGGCTTAGAGCATTAAACTAAATGAGGAATGAAACTATTTGGAACACCTGCATTGCCCATCGATGACAGGTTCCAGGTCTACGTCGACAGGTACTTGTTTGGTGCCAAAAATTAGGTTTTCTGTGTGTCATTTATTCTTTTTCATTTAAAATTTGAGATAAGTTACTAGCGGAAAAATTAATTTCGTATAAATCACCAGGCATCGGGCACTACGAGTAATGCATACATAATGAATGAGTATTCATCATCATCGGTCAACATTCCTGTAAGGATGGTTTTCCTTGGCTTTTTAAGATCATTTTAATCTCATATAGAGCCTTGTTTTCTTTTTGGAGGGGATAGCAAAACAAAGAGAGATTTTACACTGTGGAGTATTCACATTTCATCTAGATCACAGTTCAACTTTAACACCGTTGCTTACAGTTTAAGTGATCTAAGTTTCAGCTACTCTTTAAAAAGAAGTTTTAATATCTACCTCTAAAAAATTCAATTTGTTAAAGTTAGTAAAGTTTCTCATTTGTTTTAAATAATGGTCAGTCATCATCAACGCTTAAAAATCCTAAAATCGTTAACATTTTCTTTTATCATTCTATCGTTGAAATATCTGAAACTGAGAATATTTTTTCAACAATCCGGATATCTTTTTTTTATGTGATTACTACCACAAACGGTAACCCTTTAGTATATTTAACATCACGGACCTTTTTTTTCTGTAAAAACATACTTTACATTTATGAATTATTATAATAGTATTTCTGGAAAACACGCGTTCATCCGAGAATACATTTCGCTTCAGTCTTAATTGAGTCCAATTCGTTTTGGCGATTGTATCGCATAATCACTATCGCTAACTTCCAATGTGATCGCCTCCAACCGTTGAAGTCTCCGGAAGAAAGTCCCCAATTCAAACGGTGACATGTCCCATCAGTGCCGATGCTTTATTTGGTTTCTTAATTAATTTGAATATCATTGAATTTCGTTCCAATATAATAATAAATAATTTTATTACTCCACACACACACATTACATGGCAATAGCAAAATTGAGTAATTTTAGGTAGCCGCGAAGGATAACCTGCTTGAGGCTACCATCCAAAATAATAATACATTATTCTTTACACATAGTGTAGCTCATTTTGTGTTACCTTGATAATCTATACTAACAAAGCTTAAGTGCGTACATGAAAAAAAAACTAAAGTAGTAATTATTTTAAAGTATTGTTTTTATACTTCACTACTTCGCATCTATTCCATATTGGTATTTTAACTATCTTCTATTTATGTCGAATGATTGTCCCTACGAAGTTAATTCAGTTGAGGTATTTCGTTCAACAAGAAAAAAATTAATGAATATTGATTGCAATGCAACGAACGAGAAACATGATTTTATTCAGAATAAAGGCATTGCTACCAGGCAAGCTTTTTATGAATGAGATATTTTTTCCAAAAAAATCATTTACAGTCAGCGAAATTAGTAAGAAGTAAAAAATGATACCATTTACGTATTTTTCCAAAAAAAATATATAAATATGAAATATACGATTCCTAAAATTATAGTAAAATAACAATAAGGAAGCGTAAAAAGTGTATCTACATTTATAGTTTCAAATACAATCATTAAATATCCTCTTGCGACTATTTACTGAAGTGATATTACTTCGCAAAAGAAATAATATAAATAATGAGTATTCGATTAGTAAAATATGATTGAAAAAAACTAGAAAAAATGAGCAATGTGTCTACATTTTTCGTTTCAAAAGAGATAATAAAATTACCCCTTGCGGTCATTTATTCAATTGAAATTACTCACCAAAACTCTGGTTAGCTCAACAAAATGAGAGGACTACTTAACGAACGTTCGGGAATGGGTTCGTTTGCCAAATTGTATCGCAATTTCTGATTTTTTCCGATTAAAAACCACTATCCTCTTACTTGTACACTCAATCTTTATTAGGTATTGTCTTTTATTATATGCTTTAAATGTTGTCTTAGCTGTATGCCGTCAGTGAATTACAAAACGTAATTCTCATATTCTCTGCCCACGTGGAAGTTAATGAATTTTGTTGACATAATTCTTGATAATTTTGTGGCTCTTTCTATACGAATCGAAGTGCCTTATTTTCCTGACAGAAACTTGAAACGTGCAGTCATCCTTTTTAAAAGTTAGGATTTGTTAATTGAATTTTATTTGTGCCTTTCATCGCCATGGTAACACTCGTCCCTTCTCCATTTGTTTTAGCCAGGAAACGACTCGGGTGTCTTTTTAAGCTTTCGTCTATTATGGTCGCTGCTCTCTAAAATGACGATTATTTATTTTAATATAGTGACTTTTAAAAGGTATTCTCAATTAAAAGGTGATGTAGTTGTTCTCACTTGATGGCTTGAACTATAATTTCGTTGCTTTACTCGATTGCATTGAGTAAAACCTCCATTGGAAAGCCATTTTGGCGTAGTGAATAATGGAACCCCCAGAGTCTATCTGTTATATTTTTGAAAAAAATCTTCTATTTATAGGAGTGCATTAAGAATTCGAGATTCATCTATCACTGGCGACTGTGTGTATGAAGTGTGGAACACGAGGAACATTACGAAGAAAGTCCTCTAAATCTCATATCTGTGCACGCACTTTCTCGAAACTGATTTATTTTCCCGAGTGCGTCCTCAGGGTATTGGTATGGCGAAAGGATTCTGGAATTATTCTGGCTTCTTTGAATCGGCAATGAGTTTCATTCAAAATGGTTCTAGCATTAGATGTATCAATCCTTCCTTCGTGACCAGAAATCGAAGATACTGGGCGTCTGCTGCCTGTCAGTGGTGGACCGTTGGCTACTCAATGAGATCAGTACATTCATTCATTCATCCCGTAGTTGATTCCGAATCATACTCTCTAGAATTCGAAAGCGGTGTGTGTCAGTAACCTTCTGTATCGATGGTTTGTGTGAGCTGGTCTTACTTTGTAACGGCATTGCCTTCTGAATTACGCATGCATCTCCGATTGCCTCACTGGCGTCTGTCTCCCCTGGAAACGTGCCACACGTTCACGATTTATGAGAGGAGTAAATATTAGCCTTTATAGTTGTTTAGTACTTTTCGCGACATCAATCCCTAATAGTTAGCCCTAGAGTACCATCAGTAGTGGATCTATGATTGGGACAAGGGGGGGTGCTAAGTATGGGGTAAGCTCCCAGAAGTATTGCGGGTCCGAAAAAATTGCCTTTCTATCTAGTGTAAATTGGATGTCCAAGGTGGGGCTATAGCCCCCTTAGCCCCCCCTGAGTACCATTATACACGTTGCCTCGTTGCATAGAATGGAGAAAGCAACTTACTCTGGCCCGTAATTTTTTTTTTAAGTTGGTGTTTACATAATATTGACAAAGTTTCAATCTCCTAAGTCTTTATGAAAAGTTTGTGATTCTTGTAATTCTCTCGAATGATTGATTACCCTTCCGAAGCTAAGTGGCACCATTGTGCTACGTGCTCCATGTGTCAAATAAGTTTCCAAACCAATGGAGAGGTACCTCATTTGCTCTCTAGCAAAATTTGAATTTCTTCGTTGCTGTTTATTATTCCAAGCCGCTCACGAAATAACGTGCAATGCCCACCTTCGTGAGTGTCATCAACACGTTGGAAGTTTATTTCTAGAATTGAAGAAATGCAAGGAGAACATTTACATCTCACGCTCCAATTGATTTTCTTTGATGGGATCAAACAGAGTAATTGAAAAGACTTCGTCTACGAAACTGTAACCTCCTATTGCAAACTAAACGAATGAATTGTAACCAAGTTACCCCGCCTAATTAGCGTGGGTACAGAATTACATGCAGCGATAAAGAAATTCGAATTTCTTTAAAGAGCGCAAGTGGTCTTCTTCCGCAAAAGTATCTCATTTTCCTCCAACACTTTAGCCTTATTTTTCAAAAGTTGTTCGCCGGGAAAGTGTTAAATCATATATACTTTAGCCTTATATTGCATGTTCGATACCGTGAACATGTTGGCAGATGCGAAATTTATGCTCGAAAAATGAAAGGAACCCTGCTCCTGCTTATGCTATAACTTGCATTTGGCCAATGTAAGTGGCTTGGAACGAGTAGTCTAAATATGTATAGCCGTCATCTCTATCTCAGAAATATCGTGTTTGACATTCATAAGACTTCATTTGTTGTCACAACAAGAATTAATCGAAAAATCTTCCGAAAATTGGTATACTTTCGAGGTGACAAGATATCAGGATTCCCCTAACTGAGTTCAGAATATTTTGCCCGGAATTTTTTTAATTTTTATTTGCGAGGTCACCTTCGTAATTAGCGACTTCAAAAGTCTATAAATTCTCTCCATTTTGGTTTCCATGAGTTGCGGTGCCGCCCTTTTCAGTATTCTAGGCCACTGTGCGACGCTCCTTTTGCGACGAAACTTTTTCTACCCAAAGTGCACCTTACTTAACCATGAGAATAAATGGTTACAATGAATAGCAGAAGATTCTATTGCTCGAGAGCATATTTAGTGCGATCGCGGAATTCGAGGCAGACAGGTTGGGTGGGGATGAGCGTGGAGATGCGAGAATGATGGACGTGAAATGTGATTTTAATGTCGACCTTGCCCTCAGCCCAATGATGAAGATGGCGCTGCGTAATCGCCCCTTCAACTCTGTTGCCGAGATTCAAATGAACGGTTCGCGAGGGATAAGTAGCGATGGGAGATTAAGGCAGACTCGCCAAACAAAAAACAAGAGCGATGTGGAAGGAACGATTTCCAGAGCATTAGGCTCACGAATATCTCTCCCCCTCCAAGTGATCCTTGCGTAGAGGTAGTCCCGCGGGGCCTCGAAACTTGAGCAAAGCCTTCACGATTGTCTTGGAGGGGTCGTTGAGCCCAAAGGCCGCGAAAACACCCGCGTCGTCACGCAAACAGAGAGCTTATCCCTTTGGGGGGTGGTATTTTTTCTCTCCAGTTACGTTCGCTAAAATTAATCGATGCGCTCCGATATCAATGGCGGTGTCGATCGACGCAATTCATCGAAAAAGCATTTATTTCTTGGCCTGTTTCAAAACGTTTCGTATAAGCTTCTGGTTACAAGTAACTTTTTATTTATTGATGGCCTCAAAAAACTGTGTAGGAATTCGACTTTTTTCATGCAGTTCAAACCTGTAGCACGGAAAGCCTATTTCTCTGGCGGTTAGTTGACGAGATATAATGAGAGCAGAGTATTTTATTTATCGTGGAAATGTCAAATACTTCATTTTATCTACAATGTCCCTTAAACAGGCAGATATTGAGCGTATTAATTGGACAATAATCTTCTTTAATGTTGAAATTTAAGGTAACTAATCGAGCCAAAAGTAAACCTTATTTGACGTATTACCTTTACCTTACATACCATAATGCCTTAATCCATGGCAATGCCTTTCAGATTATCTTCAGGACATTCTGTCATTGTTGCCGTGTTTCCACCGCGTTGTCTGGCGATGAAAGCTTCGCCAGCAATCCTGCCGGCATCTTCAGGCCATGCTGTCATGGTTTCCGCATTTCCTCCGCGTTGTTGAGGTCTGCAGGGTTACCATGTAAATTCGAGACCGTCTTCGGATTCGCCTTCGGCACGGAATTCGACTTCGGGTCCGCTTCCGAAGGCTTGCCGAAGACGAAGCCGAAGGTGCTTCGGCGCGACCACGTAACGACCTTCGTCTCGCCGGCTTCGAATTCGAAAAGCTTTTCGAAGAGACGCAATAACTGACGGATGAAACAATGACGTTATCATTTGCAGCCAATGAAGAACGTGCGCCGCATTGGGTGTGTCTGCTTCACAAATACACAGAATAAGAGGTAAGTAGTTCCATTTGAGGTAAGTAACTCGGATAGTTGCTCGTACTTTAAATATCCTTCATTACATTTAAGGACTAAGAAGTTGTTTTTATCGTATAAACTTATTTACGTCGATTACGGTAAATAATGAAATGCTGATGATTGATAATGAATAAACAAGTCAACGAAATCGAGGCCAACGATGTCGGAATGCCAAACAGCAGCTGTTTCAACATTCTGAGGCTTTTATTTTCGTCCCAACAATAGATAAACAACCTTTTAAAATGTCAAACAAAGTATTTATCCCATAATACGTGATGCGTATTTCAACAAAACAAACGTTACATGCCGCCTAATTCGTTCGTTCATCCACTGTTGGGACTCCTGAATTTAATCAATGTGAAATCAAGCGACAATTAAATTAAGGTATCAAGAAATAACTCACTAGCCTAATATATCACCTGACCATAGCATTGATTCTTTAATATCCATTCATTCATCAGACACCGTTGCGGCTTCATCTATTCACCAGTTTTGGTTGCAATTCTCTCTGCACAAATTATACTAATACTGGTATTTTATTTTAGATTTTGAATTTAGAAAGTGAAGAAGACTGGAGCCATGGAAGGACAACATCATAAAGGTGAACGACGATGTTTGTTAAGCTACTTCTTTTGAGGTAACACATACTTGATCATTTTTCAATTTCTGTAACAACTGTGAGCATACCCTGAATACTGACGGGATAACCGAGAAGGCAAGTGGTATAAACCTAAAGGTATGACATAATCATTTGGCGCATTTTATGATTTAAGTGCTCTATATTGCTGAGATGGTATGTTTCGCAATCACTGCATGTCTTCCTTTACCAACGAAATGGAAGTCTTATTCCGGAGAGGTAATTTGTTTATTTGTTGTGTATACGGTGGTGGGAATATTTATTTATATGATGGGAATGTGAGGAAATATAATAAGCTGTAAATGAATTTGCATTATGTTTTTGTGCATACGAAAGGCGTACTTGATACCATGAGGAAGGTATTTACCAGAAAAGTAATATTTAATGGACGATAGTTACTTTGGCTGTAATGATACTTGCATTGAATTGAAATGGTTGTTTAAAAAATGCCTCTAATTCTGTAGTAAAAGCATAGACAGTAACATAAATGGTTGCAATCTTCCTGAAAGATGAATTATGTACATCTTTAGTTTGAGTGTTAGTGTCATTGATGCCATTCCATGATTAGATGGCATGATTCCTGTGAGGCTCTTTTTTACTGTGTTACCCAACCTGGGTTATATTTGTGGTAAATACCTCATCGTGGAATATCAAGAAGTATATATATTAATTGAATGCCTTTCTACTTAGATTATAAAGTATGCTGTATTTTAATTAGATCATAAAGCTACTGTCAGTACATGCAGATGTTCCGCGTTAACAAATGTCATTTATTTTTACAATAATGGAAGTTATATTTGTATGCCTGAGAGGTAAGATGTTTTTGCAGTATGTAATCATGTTATTTCTATTGCTTTATTATGTTTTCTACTCAATGCTTATGTTTCTCTACCAGCAAAGATTACATGCTGTTGTTTGTTACATGAATGGAAGGCGTGCTCATACTCAAAAGGAAAACTTGAAACCTTAATATGCTTTTTAAAAACAGTTTTATCTAACAAATACATATTTAAGATAATATTTTTTCCCTCAGCATCCATATGTCATCTAATCCATTATGATATTACTAAACGATACCTTTATGGATTATATTTTGTTTACAAATTGTTTTGGCTAGTTAAATGAATGTGAATTATTATAATTGAAGGAGATAATTGTTTTGTTGTGAGTGATTATTCACAATTCATCTTTGCAGAGTATTCAATTTTCAATTTCAGAACATGATGCTGGCAAAGGAGTCAATTTCAGGGTCTCTCTAGAGCAGCGAGCCATAATGCTGCAATTTATGGAGGAGCACCCTGCATTTGCTCGCAACCAATTATGTGGTCCTCAAGGAGCTGCCTCCTCATGCCTCATCTCCTGTCCCCTCCACTTCACATGACCCGCCCCCCAGTTCCACTGCCAAACCAGCTGATAAAGGCTCTCAGGGAAGGGGGAAAAAGGAAGAGAAAAAAGTGGTGAGTTTTCTTGCTAAATTTTCTGCATGTCAATTACTGTTAGAAATTAAGTGACATCTGGAAACATAGTGACTGAAAGTAGCTGGCTCAATACATACGATATGCATTAAGTAAGGGATATTCAAATATTGATGTTTTTAATCACAATAATATTCTAGTCTTCACTCTTTTCATTTAGTTTGTTAAAAAGTATATCTCCAGAGAGTATTTGGGTTACATTTGTCTCCAATCCAGTCGGCACTAAAATAACTTTAATATGGATGACATCCTTAGGAACTTTTTCCCAAATAGCAATATGTTTATGGTTGTTGAACACTTTTATCTTTAAAAGGAATGAAAGTAATACTAAAAATTATTTGTAACGAAGATTCAATTAAGACCATTCATGTGTAATTTCCACTGTCATAATAAACATATTGATACACATGATTTAGTGAGCAAGTATGTAGTTAATTAGCTGCAGCCAGTTCATTCCATTGAAAATCTTAGAGAAAATCTCACCTTAAGATAGAAAGCAATCACGAAGTTATTTTTATAAGGACAGAGGCCCTTTTGCATTATTGCGATTTTCCATTATTTTCCTTCTAAGGTATGGATAGCCGATAAATTTTCAGTTTCGCATTGCAGTGTTACTATGCCATAGTATTTATATTTGAGCTGTAATTTTCTATATAAATATTTGGTTCATAAACATATATTAATTTCAATTTTTCGAGAAGTCTAATGCATCGTGAATAAATTTACTTCAGACGATAACTCCACATCGCTGGATGAACACATGGTCAAGGCGGCTGAGGTGATAAGATCTGTTATGGCCCAAATGGTGGAGAGCTTCCAGGCTGTTGCAAATGAGTAAGTTCAATTGAAGAAAGGCAAAGGTATCCATGCATCTCTCAATATTTTGAGAGATTAGAGATATCTCCAAGTTAAAAAAATGCTTTATTATTTCATGCTAAAATTTTCCACTGGCTAATGCCTACATTGACATAACAGTGAATTAATTCGGTAAAAAGGCAAATTTACAAATTTCACATTCTAAGAACAGACAAAAATTATATAGAGACAATTGATAAAAATTTCATTACTCGTTCTTAGAAATAACTCAGTCCTAATGGAGAACTCTTTTTTGAATTGGATTTATTTGAAAAATACCATGTCAATAGATTTCCATTAAATATCATAACATTGATGGGGTGATATGATTTTCTATTTAAAAATAAGTTTTCCTGCTCTCTTGGTGCTTTAATGACTACATAAGTTCCATCAACATAGCCTATTGTGCCAGGTATTTGTGTAGCAATGTAATTCCTGGGTGAAAAGAAAGCGTATGTTATTATTAATTCTCCATTTCTCTCTTTTATAGATTCGTGGAATACCTGAGAAGTCATTAACTTTGATATTTTTTAAAATGATAGTATTTCATGTAAACCAAATTGTTTTTTATAAAGTAAATCATATTTTAATTTATTAAATTGTTATATGAATTAATAACTCTGTAATGTTAATGATAAATAAATCAAGAATTAAAAATATAATGTCTCAATGCTGGCGAATGATCCTGCTCATTTCCTCTCTCCTCAATGGTAAGTGGATCTATTTAGCAAGGATTTCGTTTGAGTTGAGAGCAGCTGTTAATTCCTCAATGGAACTGGACACGCTGCTTTGGCAGAGTCCGGATTACTATCGGTGCCGGTGCTTTTTTAGTGGCTCCCCTGGCCATTTAAGTGAAGTACATAGAGGACCTACGTAAGTGATTGGATTAATTCAGGAGCGTATAAGTCACATACAGAGATCATTTTATTAGCCTTAATTTCTTTTAACTTACTTTGACTCAATGAGTATGGCTCAATGGTAGAGCCCCTTGAAGACGAGCTCGTCCACGGCAAAAGGGTCTGAGGAATCACTGATTCCACGCAACCTAGCGCGATTGTATGCAATATTTTGATCTCTCTATCTCTGCCTTTGCCTTCTTCTCAAAAAGTTGAGTCCCCATATCTCATCCATAGCTTTAGTTCAGTTTCGTAATGCATCACAGATCAATCAAAGGTAAGATTTTTATATTCAAAAAACTAACATGGAGATTAAAATATCATAATTATTCAAAATGGCAATGTCCACAAATCCTTTTCACCACTCTAATTGTAGCTCTTATTATGTTATATTAGCCTCAAATATGAAATTTCGCGAATCATCACTTCTGCCACAGCCAAAATTGCAATATTTAGGAAATAAATTAACGAAGTCGTCGAAAATGTTTGGTGCCATCATGTTTTCGTGACATTAAATTTCCAACCTAACTTCATCAACGTGCGTTGATTGTCCATATTGGACGTTTTTTGAGATAAACGACTGGCTATGGAATCGTGGAAATGTTAGCAATGACGATGATTACTTACCGATGCAGCTTAAAAACTACAAATTTAATTAATCGTGAAGATGTCGGCCCAAACAACGCGAAGAATTAGTTGCATGAAGTAAATTCGAACGATGACATAACATGGGCATTTTAATATGAAAACATGACTATTTCATGACTTCAAAGAAAGCTTCAGGATATTAGATGTATTCAATTTGTTACTCATACCTCAACGTAATTGTAATCAACATAATACGATGCACGAAGTCATCATCTTGGCCAAAACCCACAACCGGGAATTGATTCAAAAATCTACAATTCGAAGCCTGTGAACAGATGTTGTTACTGTGCCATGTTTAAAATTGATTAAATTAAATAGTAACATCATATAAGCAGCGTGGTTAACCTCAGAGGACACAAAAATTATGATATACGAAAGCTCTCCAAACCTTCAACCGAGAATTCGAATTCGGCACTGAGAATTCGAAGCCTCAAACCCCTTCGAATTCGCATGCCGAAGTTCGATTCGAAGGTCGTGCCGAAGCTCGGAACGAAATGCTTACGTGGTCGCAACAATCGGGAACCGCTTCGAGTGTGACGTAACTTCGGCTCAGCTTGCCGAAGTCGAAGTCGAAAGTTCGAATTCGGCGTTTACGTGGTAACCCCCCTGATGACGAGACTTTCGTCGAAAATCCTACGTGCGAATTCTTCGTCATCAGGCATCAAAAAACGCGGTGGAAACCATGAACAGCATCAATTACTCACCGCGGAAGCCTTTGCAACACCTTTTAGTCTTAAGGAGGTCGATGTACCGCAGAAACACACGTGGAGGTTGACTGTTTGAGTGAGGCCTTTTCCTTGGATTATAGGAGTTAAGAAGGGAGAGAGAGAGAGAGGGGGTGGTGGTGGAGGGGAGACAGGCTAATAATAAGGGGTGGGGACTACCTATTTCCGCGTCACGCGCATTCTGGCGGTGGGCATGGAACCAACTTCGAGCGATCACAATCTCCGACGGAATAATTGATGGGAATAAATTTTCAGGAGCGGCACGTATTAATTTTTTTCTTTAATGCTGGAGTATGAGTGGAGTGTAATTCGCGGTTTAGTATAGTCTGCGAAACTCAGCGGTCATTCCGAATTATTACTCGGTTAGAAATATGAATTTACTATGTGGTACTGTGGAGCAATTGAGTTTCTGTATTATCAAATGGACACCATCTTACAATAAAGCTTACTTAGAATAGTTTTTGGCACATAAAGCCGGTCATGCGTTCTTAATAATTATCATTCACTCAGTGACTTAACCAGAAGGTTGGTTTAGATCGGTTAGGGTAAAGTTCTCCCCGGACTGAGCCACTTGCATAAGGGGGAGGGTTTTTTCATTCATTCAGGGTGGAGGGGCCAGTTTTTTCCCCGCGGCCCCCTCGCACTGCGGGGATTTTATTTGGGGCTGCCAAAGGGCGCCACCAGAGGCCTTTAGATCAGCAGCTAAGCTATCTACCCACTAGACTATCACGCTCCCTAATAATAACAATAAATTATTGTATAACTCCAAAATATTTATATAGAATGGAGGCTTGATTACATACGTAAGTAACTTCAGGTATCCATGAAAAATAACCTTACCTATGGCTACCATCATGTAAAAATAGGTTAGCTCACAAATAAACATAAGATGGGATATCATTTGAAAGCAGTGTGCATTTACATTTTAATTGATATTACAATCAAAGGAAAACTTTCACCATACTTTATTTAATAAACAATAAAGACTCGGCATTTTTCATGATTAAAGTACGGTTATCAATGACAGACATGAATCCGGTTAAAAATTATACACTTTGGGCCCCATAAATAAGAAAAAATATTTTAGAATGTAATGCTAGGTTAGGGTGATAAATACAGGCTCTTCGTAGGTTGGAGAAAGGATTTCTCAAGTGCAGGATGTAGCTACGTGGTTTTACCGATTACATTACGGATGCAATTTTCATTCGTGGTGACACTTGCCCCTAAAATTATTTATGAGATTAAACATGCGAAGTGGACCGCACAAATTTTTCTTTCATTCAAACATGATCCTCTTACATTCGGTTTTTGCAGTCGATGACTTAACCCCGTCCCCAAGGCAACCGAACGTATTGCAAATTATTGATCGCACCTTACCAATATATGCTATCTATCGTTGCTAATTGCTTTCGTCATAACTCTTATCAACCTCACTTCGGCATTATGCGTTGGTATTGGTCATCATTAATCGGTTCAGCCACATTTCAGGGCAGTCATTTTGCCGTGTCCAGAGTATTGTAGATTTATCAACTCGAGAGTTGATTGATCCTTCTCACCGTGAGAAAAATTATGCATGGAATAATTTTAGGTTAAGCGCTCGAAGAAGGGAGGTTTTTCTTTGATATTTATTGTGAAGTTTCTGTGCCACAGAGATATTTTATGGGATAGATGAGCGATGAGAGGTTTCTTATGAATTTTGGAAATCATTTCCGGCGGGAAGTAATGTTCTCGGTGATATCTATCAGTATTTTATGAGCCTGGGAGATGATAGTGAATGTGTGCCTCAAAGGGTGTGGATTTCAAACGCGTTCCAGACAGGTGAATTCTCCCAAATACATGATTCCTGCAGCAGGTGTTCGCTTGGTTGGCTAAGGGATGGTATCGGACCCATATCAGACGATGGAAAACGCTCAATAATTTTCCTCTAAGTAGGTTACGTGAATGGAAGACATAATGCACGATCGTACCTTCGCAATAAATCTTTGCTTTCCTTTAATTGTCGCGGGCATTTATTTTGCTATCTGCTCCGCGAGGTTTAATACCGGAGGGTGTTTTAGCCGAGACGGATCGATGAAGTGAATGTAAATAGCCATTTCTTTTCTCAAGTCCGAGTAAATCGTTACCCTTGAGCGATTCCGCTCGTTGGGTTATTAATGACCGGTGCATATCTGTTGGTAGAGTGGTGGCAGTCATTAATTACTCCTCGCGACGATTGTTTTAGGCCGGTAGCGGGGTTCAAACTTGAGCAAATTCCGCCGATGGCGATTATTCAGAGGTCAGTAAGAGATGAGGCTAGCCACTTAGTTGCTGCTGACTTTCGAACCGATTTATCTCCGCTAATCGTTCGAGTTTAGGTCTCTTTTAATTAGCTGCCCTTTTCTCAAGGATAATTCTCGGAGATTTTTCTGGAGAGTATTTAAGAGCTAGCCCTTTCGTGGTAGCCGTGGAGCAATTACTGTATGTTACAAAAAAATCGTTCCCCGATATCTCTTTACCTCCGCGAGAAATTTCTAACCATTGAAAGAAAGTAACCTGTACGGGTATTGATTATTCATCTTTTTTTCTAACGCTATCAGCTCTATACAACAGTGCTTCAGGCACCATTATGTGTAATAAGCGCTCCCAAGTTCAGACAAATGGAGCAGATTTGTGAGATTGGTAATATACATTGAATAAATCACGGTTGGTTTTCGATTCCTCGCAAAGTTAATTCCGCTTGACCTCCTTCTTATTTATGTAAACTTTGAATTACTAAGGCAAGTGTAAATTATTATTACGTTGGGATAATGTTAGCTAGTACAAAATATGTATTGAGGTAAGTAAACTTGCAATCTATTACCAAAAGGAAGCCAAGATATGAAAATAGGCATAATATTTGTGTAGTATAAGAAAATATCCCAAATTCATTCGCTTTTTATAATTTTTAATGTAATATTAAGGGTGGATTGAATAAAACGTTGCTAATGCTCCATATTATTCAAATGATCTTCTCAATACCCTTGTATCTATTATGAAAATACGAGAGTTTAACCCTTGAATAATAATATCTTTCAAGAATAGTCCGTCTTAGGATCCTTCCCATTTTTCCTATTGTTTTTTTCCTATTCGCAGATTTTCTCTTGACACTCAACCGTGCAAAAGCCTCATCTTTACCCAATGTACGTGTGGATGGTCACGAAAAATCGCTGTTCTGATCTGAGAATTCACCATTACACTCTCGAAATGTTTCAATATCAGCTATAAATACCAGGTTAAGCTGCAGGGTCTCAGAAGATAAAACTAAGTTGTTGTTTAAGTGAACGCCTCGGCGGGAATGCCGCGTTTTCTTAAGGGACCTTTTAAATTTAACCATAAATGCATGTATATTGTTGTAAAATTTCGCGTACGTGATAATTTTTAATATCCCTGAATGAAATTGAAAATATGTAATTCACTAAGTTATATAGAAATTGTTTGTATTTTAATTAGCATTCTTTTTGACGTAGATTTCATTTCCCTATCATGATTGTTCAGATCCTCCTTTTAAGGAATAAATAATATGATTTATTAACGTAAAATATGATTTAAAAGGTTTCCAAGAAAAATCAAGTGACCCTTCTGATTAAATGTATCGAAACATTTGTTTTAATCATGTTTGCTGATGCCACGGGCAAAAGTAAAATAAGTCAATTAATATTTTATATGAATATGCTGGTGGTTTAGGTAGCTCCACTAAGAGCATTTCGCAGAGTACCTCGTTCTGTGTCCCCTTCAAATTTGAATCAACCCTGTAGTACATCCATTCCCTTCCCTTGCCCATTTACGAGTATGGCCTTGCGGAATTAATTTATACAACTGCTAAACGGCCATAGAACATTCTTCGATTGAAAGCGAGAATTAGTTATTGGTTACTCTTTTATTTTAAAAAGTCCCAAAAACGGCACAAAGGCTATTTAGATTGGATTGACAATTTTAGAATTGGCGAATCAACCAAATTAGTCGCGGTGCATAGCACAGCGTGAGAAATAAACAGAACATTGAAACACTTGTAGGAAAAGCGTGGAATTGAGAAATTGACGAGGCGGTGGAGGGGTATCAGCGAGTGTAATAATAATTAAGCGTAGTGCATGCATTTAGGTGCAGGCGAAAGCGGTTGGGATTCGTTTGCGTCTGGGGTCTGTGGTGGATGGCGGTGTTTGGTTGAAGGGCAGAGCGGCTCCCTCCCCTTCCGTGGCGTCTGCACATTCCTTCCCCCCGTCACCCTCTTCTCCCTCTCTGGCTGCTGGCTCCGGGTCGGGATGTCGGCTCGCAGACACTAGACGATGCTGTCGCTACGAGCATTGAAGAAAGTTCCATTCGGAAACGAAGAAAATATCACGTGATGTCAGGGTTCATACCGGCTAGGGAAGGAAAGGAAATTAGATAATGGCCAGATAAATATTCCAGATTAAGTTCGCGTGAAGAAGGCGTGGAGCATGGCAAGGTGACGTCCTCGATGGGCGCCGCGTAGCGCCATTCTCTACTTGGCGCCACTTGATTTTACTCCTAATACTGCTAATTACATACTGTAAGCCCTGAAGACGATGGCAGACTTCGCCCTCGAAACGTCGCACAGTGGGGTATTCAGGCCTTAAACCTGGCCAAAAAGGCAAAAACTCAAATTCGTCGTAGAGGTAAACTAAGTTTTATTACGCAAATGTGACTAGTCGGTGGGTCGCCCCATGTCTTTTTTTATTCCTCTATGCACATCCGGTGGCTCCAATGGTCAGTTGAAGTTTGGCTGTCTGTCTGAGTGGTTGCGCTTTTTCATCGTTTTATGCGGATGACAAGAGTTTGCAAAGTTAATTTTTGTGAGTCAACGGTTCACAGGATTATAGTGAAATTTTCTTCGTATGTTTATTAAGGTAAGAACTTACTTTTAACATCGTTATTTGGTATATTTTGTAAATATTTTTTGTATAAAAAATATTACCCATCACTAAAACTTATTTTTCTCAATTTTTTTTATAAAAGTTAATTTTGAGGAAGCTTTTTCTAAGTGTGTCAGGCTGTGTCAAGGTGTTTTTCATTGATAATCTTGTGCATTAGTATAAGGAGGAATAAATTCAGAAGTAACATTTTCCGCCTAAAGCTGCTTTTGTTTGTAAAATAAGTTCAACCTATATCTTGTTGCTAATTTTAAAGTCAAAACTCACTGCAGCGTCAATATGCATTTAGACATAAATAGCTTATTAACTCCTGTCGTATTGCTTAGATAAAAAAATTGCTTTAACATGGATAATATTAAAGTACACCCTCGATTATCTGAGCCCCGATAATCCGAAACTCCGAATTATCCGAGGCAGCTCTAGGCTTAAATATATGATTTAATTTCGAACTAAATATAATAATACTGTTAAAACATTTTTAATTTTTAAATTATTCTCTTTTAATTCAAAATTACTTTCAAATGTCCTTTTCATTGGTTAATGAACATGGATATAATACTTTAAAAAAACATTTTACTCTGGTCTAATTGCAGCCCAATGTTATAATAGATGACAATTTCGTATTGTCATCTATAACTTTTCTAACTATAACTTTTGTAACTATTGCAGTACTTTTACATATTCTTAGTAATAATATACGTTTGTTTCGTTTTAAGATATTGAAAATGGAAAAGGAGTTTACAAGACGAGAATTGTATGATATCCTGAAGGAATCACAAAGCAGGACAATCGATGAAAAATTGTTGTTTCTGGAAAACCAAGTTAAAGAAATTACCAACTGCCCAGATGTAGAAAAGGGTTCTTTAAAACGTTCCCTTAGATATTTTAGATCGGAATTCAAGCAAAAGTGGTCTTTGGCATACAACAAAGAAGACAGATTTTTTATGCAGAATGCAGAGTGGTTGGCGGGTATGGTCAAGGTACCAGTATTTGTTTCGGGGATACCAGGGCGCCCATCAAAGGATTTTGCTAGAGCAAGTGAAAGGAGTAAACGTCGAAAAACGGAAGAACTGAGGCAACAGACATCTCCAGAAGAACTTACCTTCGCAGCAGCCATGAGTCACAGAGCTGCAGGTAACCCTGCTGCAGCAGATTTGATCAAAAAAGTAACCGAAAGTCCAACTAGAGCATCAAAGATTAAGAAGAAACTTGCTTTGCCTGAGAAGAGTGAAATAAGAAAACACACTCCTACCGAAGCCCTAGGAATTTTAATAGATGCCGAATTGACAAAAAATCAATATGAAGTCATTAGAGATGTAAATAAAAAAGTTTATCCTTGCTACTCGTTACTAAAAAATGCCAAAATAGAGTGCTATCCAGCAGAAGATTCCATTGTAGTTTCTGAAACATTGGCTGAAGTTAAACTTCAAGCATTGCTGGATCACACATCTTCAAGATTATGCAAATATTTGGAAGAGGTGTTGAAAACCATCGACATAAAAGAAAAACACAATTTGGAACTGATAACGAAATGGGGATGCGATGGTTCTCAACAGTCGCAGTTTAAACAGAAGTTCCAGAATAAAAGTGACAGCGATGCAAATATTTTCCAGAGCTCCTGTGTCCCCTTAAAGCTCCTAGCAAATTTCGATGGAAAGACAAAGTCAATATGGCAAAACCCGACCCCTTCTTCCACCAGATTCTGTCGGCCGATACGTATTCGCTTTGTACACGAAACTGCTGACATAACTGTGCAAGAAATCAAGTATATTGAAGATCAAATTCAAGATTTGCGCAAAACAGAGGTACAGAATGATGTTGGTGTAGTACGTATCAAACACACTCTTGTCTTAACAATGGTCGACGGGAAGGTCTGCAACTCCGCAACTAGTACATCGTCAACGATCAGGTGCTATATCTGTGGGTTAACATCCAAGGATTTCAACAAATTAAACAAGTCTGCTGACGTAAACCCCGACACGTTAAAGTTTGGACTGTCTACTCTCCATACTAGAATCAGATTTCTGGAGTCGGTGCTTCATTTGGCATACAAAATACCATTGAAGAAATGGCAGGCGAGAACTTCAGAAGACAAAAACATTGTGAAAGAGACTAAGAAGAAAATTCAGAGGAGGTGTAAGGAAGAATTAGGGCTTCTTGTTGATGTCCCTAAACAAGGTTTCGGGAACACAAATGATGGCAATACTGCTAGACGTTTTTTTTCTCAATCCTGCCACGGCCTCAGACATCACAGGAGTAAACCTTGATCTGATCAAAAGATTGAAAGTGATTCTAGAAGCTATTACAAGTGGGCATCACATTGATGTCGATAAATTTCAATCGTACGCTAATGAAACGGCAAAGCTTTATGTTAGCATGTACGATTGGTATCCTATGACACCGACTATGCATAAGGTTTTGGTTCATGGCGCTACGGTAATCAAGCATGCTATTTTACCCATAGGCCAGCTGTCTGAAGAAGCGGCTGAAGCCAGAAATAAACATTTCAGATTGTACAGAAGTAAATATTCCAGGAAATTCAACAGATCAATCTGTAACAGGGACGTCCTTAATCGACTTCTTCTAACAAGTGATCCCTTTATGAGCTGCTCAAGAAAACAGCCTCGAAAACAATCCAAGCCTTTCAACAGTGAGACACTCACACTTCTTCTGCCAGAGCCAGCCGAAGGTGGTAGTTCCGGAAGTGGTGTAGGAGAAATTCATGATGAGTCCAGTGAAGATGAAATCGGTTGCAGTGACGAAGAAGAATTTTGAATGTTTTAAATTGATGTTGGGTAACTTTATGTTTTAATGTTAAATTTATGTTGGGTATGCTTAGTAGGTAATAGAGTTCTCTTTTAGAATATGTTATATTATTTTTTGACTTTTTCCGGTTGGTCTAACGAATTTTTTTTATAAAAAAATTTCGGCAGGTCTTATAAAAAAAATAACTAGGCATATCTTCTAAACCATTAATTTTATAAAAAAATTACTATGAATAAAAAAGTCTTAAAATTAAATGAAATGTAGAATCCAAAAACATCATAAAATATAGGTGTTCCAGTTCAGTTAAATTTTGGCCACCATATTGAAAAATGGCGGGCACCAAAATTGAATACAGGCAATTTATAACTTATTTCCGACTGAAGTATTAATATATCACATTTTGATTACCATTAAGACATATTTGCATCAACTTTAATATTATAAATAGTTTTGGCCAGGTTTATGGCCTAAATACCCCACTGTGCGTCGGTGCTGAGAAACCGTTGGACCCGGCTGGAAACCCGATAACTCTTCCTCCAGTCCATACGCCGGGAAAACATTAGATCCTTCATTACATACTGTTAATTGAATTTATTTCCACGTCTCGATTCTATTTAACTATATGTCTTGCGGCATTTTTCCATAAAATCTCTATGTAAGACTACTTTGCTATCGATTTGATATCAAGGGAATTAAAAAAAAATTGAGTGGTGAAGAAGGAAAAGCATGGAAAAACGTGAAAAGAGAGTTGGCGTGTCCCCTGGATATGTTTCGATCGTGACGCTTGAGCAGTGGTCGTGGAAATTATCAATTAAAAGGCGCATCACTTCCGCTCGGTTGTTTTTTCACGATGAATGTGCTCATCATCTCTGGTCAACAATCCCAAGATTGGTTCGACGCAGCCTCCTATCTTGGAAGTCTATTCCTCTCTCTCTCATCTGCTAGCCTTTTCATAGCGACGTATTTCTTCTCTTTCACATCCTTTACAACCCTTTTCCCAATGTAACACACTCGGGGCTGTCCCTTGTCCTTCTTCCCTTCCACCTGTCCTTGTACGATTGTTTTCATCAGGCCATCTTGTCTCAGAATGTGGCCCACTAAGTTTTCCTGTATTCTCTTTAAGGTTTTTAGAAGACTTCTCTTTTCACCCACACCTCTTCGCACCTCCTCGTTACTTACACGGTCGATCCATTTGATCTTCATCATTCTTACCTACTACTTTATTCATTCTTCGGTTGCGCCACATTTCGAATGCTTCCACTCTTGATTTTTCTGCTTCTGTCAACCTCTACGATTCACTCCGATGAAGAAATTTTACATTCTATTCATAAACTACATTGTCTATTTACAGCTTCACGATTAATTACGCGTTTTAAAGTTACGCTATAATCTTGAAATTTTCAGACCATGTAGATAGGAAGAACCCTTGGCAGCAGTTGCAAGTCGTACTCATCTATCATTTGAAAATTCTCACTAACTATTTTCTCAGATGTGCAATTATAATATTTACCGTACATACTTATGTGAAGGAAGGCCTACTCGATGTGAAAATGCACTCTGAAAATTTCTAGGTGATAAATTCAGCTTGAATCTATTGTCGCGAAAATTTACTATCTGCTACCGTTTCAGAGGTGTCGTGTCGTCTTAAATTGCCATAAGATTGAATATTATCCTGAAACGATATTTGAGCCACAGACTTTCCTTGAGGCTTTCCTATATAACCATAGACTTTACCGCCCTCTGCGCAGACCACTGCGTTATCGAATGGACGTATATTTCACCGCCTTTGGAGCGGCAGATTTGAAATGGATTGCATTTACCAGCGTGAGCGTCTTTCGCGAACGTTCGAGGCTCTCAACTGGTTGTGGCTTCTTGGAAATCAATTCTCCCTCGCGTTGCCATCTCGGATGGACCGCAACGCCATAACACCTAGCACCATCGACAGCAGTAATATATACTTCAATGAATGCCTTAGTGTTCTGCCTTAGTTTTTAGCCAGGAAAGCCAAAGATACGTGCAATTTAAATGTTTACTTAAAATTAAAAGTTTTTTTTATTACAATAAAAGTCCGGCTACCAATTTAAGCTCTGGAAGTAGAAGATTTGGAGGCGTGATGTTGGCTTGAAATAAGGCGAAAAAAGCGGTGCCATTCAATATCTTTGAAGCTTTATTCTCTTTTGTTTACTAATATGTGCATTGTATTTACTAAAACTTACATTGGTGATTTATCTGTGATTTATCTGAAATATATTTATTAAACACGACCGATATAAATGCTACCGTATCATTATCATTGCTACATACATATCGTTATCATTGCTACATACATAGGACATTACCGAGTGCTAATTTACGAAGTTTCATGGAATAGATAGGAAAATATTTCCTTTTAGATGTTCTGTAGAGCTCTTATTATCTGCGATTATGGACGGCACACGTATTTGTATGGTTGGGAAAAATGGATAATCAATTCTTTATCATTTTCTTAGTATTTTGGCCTTAATTTCGTTGCCATGGATTGCCTGCATCTCATGAGCCAATTTCGTTCAAACGATCATTATTTTGATAAGAACGACCACTTTATATATCCTTTCATTATTTACCTCTTGCTCAAAATGGCGGAATCTACTGTCAGTATAATTCAATTTTTATTACTTCTCAAAAAACAATATTCATAAAAGATTAATGAAAAAAGTACCCGAAGCTTTTGGTAGCTTCAAGTAAAAATATGTGTTGAGGCTAACTTCTCAGAATGGGCAGCTTATTTTTTATAAGATAAACAGAATTATTTATTTCTAAAAGTAATTTTACAATCAACCAAGCTCTGCAATTAATCAAGCGGGAATACAAAAAACTCAAAAAGCCTAACAATGATTGTAAATAAATTGTCTACAATTGGCTGATTGTGTAGCCATTCAGATGTCATTTGAAGGATTCTTATTATTAACTTGTCGACAAGGGCTTAAATTCTTCACGTGGGTGGATATGAGGGCAGAGACATTGTTGGGTCACGTGATTTTGCGTAATGTGTCCAGGAATGGTTCCAGTAACCAACAAGTCTCTAAACATATCATCAATAGGCAATAGTTTAAGGTTTAAAACTCTCTTTCACCATATAAAAAATGTTGGCTGATGGCGTTAACAACCATTCCGATAATGAGGTTATATTCGTCGAAAATCACGTTGAAATGAGTTATTTGTGGATCAAAGAGCGAGAGAAAAGAAGTAACTGACTTAAATAGATACTACCAATTTTTTAATTAATATTTATGACTTTGTTGAGCTAAATAGCGGGGTTTCGGGTTGGTGAGGTGGATAGAGTGTTGGCTTCCCGCTCCTTGGGCCCGGGTTCATATATCGGCGGTGGCAGAGATTTTGAGGGATTGCTCAATCCCTGCTTTAATGTTTTTTGGATGAAACTTCAAGTGCAGCCGTTCTTTGTGGATGGCATTTTGTTTAATCGTCCGTCCTTTCTCTTCCGGATGGGCCTTTGTCGTCCTTTGGAGCCTTTCGTTAAGATCAGGCTAATGCCGACGCCGGGTTTCTCTCCACCCTTCCTTCTGGCCCAAATGTCCTTAACCCTTGGTAGCCTCTTCCACATATTTTGGCGGAATTTAATTGCAATATTTTTTAATTGGGAAAGATATCTCACGAATATTGTACGATACTGTACATCACTTCTTCAGGTACATAATGTGACCTTTCACTCCTGCGAAATGTCTCCCTTTTAATATTATTGTTTACCTTCATATTCTCTGGTATCAAAATACTGAATAAACCCCGAGGAATAACTTTTTACTGGACGGCAAACACATGCGCGCACCACCATCCTTGGGTGGCATTCCGTGGGCGCCTGCCTCATGCATGTTTCCCAGTGGTTCGCGGATTGTGCGCGGACTGGGTTGATCATCCCCTCTGGAATGGAAAGGGTGGGAGAGGGGGTGAAGAATGGTGGTTGGCTGTCGATGGGAGGGGGTTGGGTGACACGGCGGATTCCTCGCGACCTTTTATGGTTCGGAATGTGGATGGCAGGGGCTGCCTGGCTACAAAACATCTCCCCGGCGTTATCTCCGCCACCGCCGCTATTGCTACGTCCCCTCCGCCCTTTTAAAGCCTCGCTTTCCCACTAGATCGATCTCTTGATTAACGAGTGCTCACGCGACGCGATGCAAAAGAGAATTGCTTCTAGACAAACTCTCCTCTGCTGCGAGTGTAATAAAACGAGGGAATTGAACGAGTGCATCACGGAATCCGAAGATTTTCTGTTTCCCCGGCGAACTAATGAGATGACTCTTTCTCGGGCTTCCTATCGGGTCAGGCTCTCCATTTTCGTCCGCTACCCTCACTTGCGCAGTCTGGGCCATATACAGATTACGAATCAGTCGTCTATCACTCCAATCTACGCCTATTTTCTTGAGAATATCCATTAACTTAACCCAGTTTACCCTATCAAACGCTTTCTCAAAATCCACGAAACACGCATATACGTCCTGGTCATATTCTAGGTTCCTCTCCACGAGGGTCCTCATTATTGCTATTGCATCACGAGTTGACTTCCCTTTTCTGAAACCAAACTGATCTTCGCCCAAATACTCGTTTGCCCTCGCCTCCATTCGTATGTTCAATATCCTCAGCACCACTTTCGCCGCATGCGATATTAGGCTGATAGTCCTATAATCTCCGCATTCCACAGCTTTCTTCTTTTTCGGAAGCGGAATTAAGACCGTCTTCACGAAATCCTCCGGCCAACATCCCTCCTCATAGATCCTGCGCACTAGTTCGAAAAACCTTTTCTTACCTTCCTTCTCTAGATTCTTCAGAAGCTCACACGGTATATTGTCCACGCCTACTGCTTTCCTAGCCTTCATATCATGGAGTGCTCCCTCTATTTCCGAATCTAATATCTCCGGCCCAAGATTATCCTCCTCCACTGCACTTTCCTCCTCTAGAGTCAATCTCTCTGGTCTGTTCATTCCGTCATACAGGTCCTCCACGTATTCCTTCCATCTACCCTGTACCTCTTCTCGCTCGGTTAGCATCCTCCCATCTTTAGCCTTAATTTTAGACATGGCTTGTCCTCTTTTGCCGCCCGATAGCGATTTAACTTTGGCGTACAACGCGCCTACTTCTCCATCCTTCTGGAACTTTTCCATTTCCTCACACTGTCCTTTCCACCAAGCCTCCCTTGCCCTCTTAGTTTCACGTCGTATTCGATTATTTAGTTCCCTATACTTTCTTTTGCCCTGCTCTGTGTCCACGTTCTTCCACTTCCTCCTCTCCTCCATTTTCCTTATCATGTTTTCCGTTATCCACTGCTTCTTTATCCTTCTACTGTCAGCGTAACCAATTGACTTCTCCGCCGCTTTGACTCTTCCCGTTTTAATATTATCCCATCTTTCCTCAACAGTCTTGGTGCTGTCAATGTCCCGCATACTAATGTTCACTAGTTCCTGATATTCTCTACTCATACTCCCCTTCAGGGCTTCTACGTTCCATTTATTCGCCTTCCTAACTCTTATAAGTCTTTTGAATCTTACGTTGCATTTCATGAACTAAATTGTGGTCCGAATCCGCATCCGCTGCAGGGAAGCTGCGCGAGTTTTTCACACTATTCCTAAACCTGTCTTACCATAATGTAGTCTATTTTATATCTCCCCACATCCTCTGAACTTTTCCATGTGTACCTTCGCCCTTTATGATGATTGAACCACGTGTTTGTGATGAATAATTTGTTTCTCCTACAAAATTCTGCTCTTTCTCTCCCCTGTCGTTCCGTATTCCTAGACCAAAATCTCCGATTTCGTTTCCATCCCTCCCTTCCCCGACTGAGGCGTTCCAGTCCCCCATCACTACCAGATTTTTCTTACCCGGTGTGTCTCTAATTATTTCCTCGAGCTGTTCATACACCTCATCTACTTCTTCCTCCCTATGATTGCTAGTGGGCATGTAAACTTGGATCGCCACAAGGTTTTTGGGCCGCGCCTCAATTTCTACCACCAGAATCCTATCGCTTACCTGGTCTATGCCTACCACACGCTTACCCATCTTCCCGTTTAATACTTAAGCTACCCCTCGCTGGATTTCCTCCCCACCACTATATATAACTCTATACCCATCACTCCAATAGTCCCCCCCCATCCCTCCACCTCACCTCGCATAATCCTAAGATATCTATCCTCCCTTTATCCATTTCCCTTTTGATATTTTCTAACTTCCCCGCCCTCATCATTGTCCTCACATTCCACGTCCCTACATTTATAGCCGACTTCTTCTTCTCCATCTTCTTGGTCTTCTTTTCTTCTTTCTTCATTGCTGCTGCTGATGATAATGATGATGATGATAAGTCTCTGCAAGGATCTCGCATGTTGACGACCCCGAGGACCTTGCCGACCTCGCTGCCGTGCCCGACACCCACCCTTTGCGGACGGGTCCCGGGCGATGAGATTCCGAGGCTCATTTGGTTGCACTCCATGTTTTCAGGGAAGAGATAGTTGGTAGGGTTTCCCTCTTCCATTCCAACAGTGTTTTTTACGTGACATCATCACGTGGACTACCTTTCGTCTGGCTCCTACCCTTCGACCTATCTGGCATGGGTGGCCCTACCGGGAATAATTTAGAATTAATCCAGTGCCAGTGCAGCTCTAGGGGTCATAGGAACGCGCAAGCCTTTCCACCGCGACAAGGTTGTAGCCCAAGGGAAAGGAACTGATATATGGCTCGTAAAAAAAGGAAATGCAGGAACGCATAACAAGGTTACGGAAAGAAAATGTTACCTACATATTAAAACTAATCAATTTAATACAAGAAGTAATATTTGCATCACATTTTTTACATTGTAAAAACTTTGGCAATGTCAGTTTAATCGGTAAATAATGCAATTGATATCAAATCACAGACAAAATTAAATAATTGATAAAAACTAAACATGAAAATATAAAGTCATCTCTCAAAAAATCAGTGACAGAGCAGTGGCCCCGCGCCGACTCAATGGGGCCTGAGGGGGCCCGAACCCCCTCAACAATTCGCTATGGGGGGGGGGGGGAGAAGAAATGATGTGTCAGGCTCGTCGATTCTCCCAGGAGGGTCGTGCTATCGAGAGTCGAGTTTTCAGGGTTCTTATGTTGATTCTAAAATGCCTGAAATAACTTTAAAACTCACTTTTTATAAAATTTCCCAGGGCAAGACCCCAGTATGGGCCCCCCAATATTTTTTATAAGTCGGCAGCCCTGTGACAGAGTAGTACATTTTCTTTAGTAACTTTAACGTATCTATTTTACATTTTATTGTGTGTTCTCAACTAATTTAGTATTTTATTTATTACCTTGGTCTTAGAAATTCTGCCTCGAAGTGACGGAAATGGGGCATTTTCCTTGGAAGTGGAATCCTTATCAAAGCAGAGGGGACTGCAGTTCATTAATCGTCTCGCTCGAGTTCCCCCTTCATCTGCGATCTGTCTTGTATCATCTCCACTGCTCTCATTCCGGATGTCTATTTCGCTATCTGATTGTTCGATCCACCTCAGGGTAAGGAAGGAGAAAGGCCTCCTCATTTCGAGGGAACTCGAGGAAATTGTGGGAGACGTTGCATGCTCCGAGCATGTAATAGGCCGAATAGAAATTACTGCGGAGGTGACGGCGTTACATTTTCGGGGTAGGGTTGCAGCTGGCTTGGGGATTATTATTCATGTGGTAATTGGTTCTGGGACTCGCTCGCGGGGAAAGCCAGAAGGTGTGGGAAGACGACGGTGGAACTGTCTCAGGTTGGGACGTATAAGTGGAATTCGACCCTTCCTTCGCATGCCCCGCAAGGGGAAACCTCACCATTCTCGTGTATTTTCAATTTTTTACGGCTCCCCTCGCAGAATATATCATTTTTTTATTAGCGTCATATTCCTCGAAGTCCATTGGCCGAATTTTTTTATGAATAGCAGTAAGTATGAGCTTAACTGTCACAGTTGTTGTTTCGTTACTTAGATAAGCGCTGGCAATTACGACGATATACCATACTAAAGGCTATTTTACCTTAGTTATCCTGTTACGGAACTCATTCCTTATGGCATTCCCGGGAATGTACTTGGCGCGGAATGACGCCTGTACTCATTGAGACCGAATCAAGTATATGTAGTTACAGCCACATCCTGATCATAATTTGTGTTGAGTTTTTGGAAGGCATAAGTTGGCACAATTCAATTCAATAAGAATATCGATGACATCATGACTCAACGCGGCCGCAGCTATTTTGGGATGAAATCACCCCTTTTTCCTTCGATGGTAAATGAAATTGAGCTGAATTGTTAAAATAATTATTATTTCGTCGGTGTTAGTAAAGTATTTTATTCACTTATTCTGGTCGAATTTTATAAATCGTGTCAAAATAATCTTTATAATAATTCATGTAAGACATGGGAGTTGTTTAGTAAATACTCCGTCGGGCATCTTATGACTAGGCTTTGCATTGACGATGCGTCCATTGAAAAACCATACCGTTTTTTATCCTGGATTATATAAATGTAAAAGGGCGTCTTATGTAACTCAGATGGATATAATCTTTACGGTTATCAACGATAATTTTAAGAGGATAAAACGCTATTTAGCCTCAATATTACCGGAAGACAATGTATTCTGCTTTTCGCGGAAAGCGTCGTGAAGAACTAGTCATTTGTGACTGAAGGAAGGAACGTCGGTGAGTATACATAAATACTTTATGGTAATGAGAGCGATTGTGTGACGAAGCGGTGGTGAAAGGAGGAAAGCCTCAACTGCATGAAAGACACAAAACTAAGGTTATAGTTTGTTTGTTACCTCCGCTGGAGCTTTCAGAAGGGAAACTATAAAGATTTAGTCATCAAGGAAGCATTTTTTTCGACGGCTAAAATGAACGGAAAATGCGACTCAAGGATTTTTCCCTCGAATCCTTGCGAATGACACTTTATCATGGCCTAATTGACGAAATTAATAGTATTTACATGAGACGCGTACCTTGAGGAACTTTTCCAATTGGCGTTATGCCCATCGCAGCGTGGGAAGGCGACACAACTGTAGATGCTTTTTAATTTACAATTAATTAGCCTGAAGATAATATTTGCGTACTTATAACCGTCAAAACTTATGAATATTCCAGACTAGTTTCCTCATTACTTATTCGGTCGATGAAGTTTCATCTTCACCATCCTTCGGTCGCATCCTGTATAGAATGCTATCCCATTGATTGCTTGTATATGAATCTGATTGTTTGTTTGTTTGCAGACGAACGTGGGTCCCATCCTGGTGTGCTTGAACAATCGTCGTGACGATGGCAACCCCCTGACGCTGAGCAGCACTCGCAGCATCCCGCTGGACCCCAAACTCTCGAGGGTCGTCACGGACGCCGTGCGACAACAATCCGAGACGGGATACCCGCAAGCCATCATCCTCTCAGGCAAGTACTTACTTGCACTTCCTCGTTTTGCCGCCGGAAAAATGTTTATTTGCTGTGCTTAAATCGACCTTAGGATTAAATCACAGAGCGATTGACTCTATGGTGATACGTTCATTCTCTTTAGAGAAGCATTGGCGTCAGAGAAGATGCTACTTTTTGCTTCGTTTTGCTTTTGTTTTACTCGGAGTGCTGTGTGTAAAAATTTATATTGTGAGAAACCCATGTATTAATTTTTCTCCTTCAGTTGATTTTTATTTTACGATTAATTTCCCCGAGCAATTCAAACAGTAGCGTAAAATTTATATTTTTATTACTAAAATGAGACATTGAAATTGCAATATTTCCACTGGATTTATTGCAACACGAATCATTTCGTTGTTACAGCAACATTATCAAGCGCGAAAAACGCGTCGTGTTGGAATAAATGCGGTGGGAGTATTACAATGTCTCATTTAAATAATATTAAGAACTTCCACCGCATAACACACAAAGTGAAATTTATCATTTATTTCGTTTCCGCGATGTATATCCCTGGCGAATAGTGGTAACATCCCATCAAAATGTGATTTAATGGCTTTAAAGGAATGTTACTATTGCAACAAATGTTATTTACCTACACTTAATTATTGTATCGTCATGTAGTTGTTATTTTTCATTACTGAAATTCTTTACTCTCATTTTCGCTTCTCGATATCAGCAGGGAAGTTTTTGAATCGTTTATAAATAGGTATTTCCGTGGAACCGGTCCCGTGACTCCGACGTTTTTTTGCAATCAAGTGATAATATTGAAGGGTAGTTAAAGAATATTTGCAAATATTTTTGGCAGAAAAATGTACCCTTTGCCTATGTTTAAAAATGCCAGTTGGTTGTGAAAGGTATTGGTGGTGTGGAACCTTAATGACTCGGTGGCACATTAAACTATTAATTTCGCATTTTGCAAAGGTTTGCCTTTGTTTACAGCAACTTTTTTTAATTTTAGTGGCGCAAACTGTTTTTTTTTCTGGAAACAGTCGAAAATAGAACTAGCTTCATTACTGACAAATATTTCTCGGGTTTGCATCCAGGTTAAAGCTTTTATGTAAGCCGACGTTTCGGAAGACGACTTGTCTTCCATCCTCAAGGCTGTGTTACTTGAATGAAGTTCAATTTCACACTGAACAGGATCGACCGTTTACGGAGACAACAATACGGCTCAGGTGTCGTCCGATTGTCGTCCTGAATTTAGGCACCGCATGGTGAGGGTGAAAGATCCGATTGGGTTGAAGACACCAGGGGTTTATGGAATACCTTGTGAATGTGGTAAAATGTATGTGGGGGAGACAGGCCGAACGATTGAGACGAGGCTGAAAGAACACCGGAGATTTTTCAGATTAGCGCAACCAGAAAAGTCGGCCGTGGCGGAACACAGCATTAATGAAGACCATGCTATTAAATGGGACGACACCAAAATCCTTTGCCATGCTCAACGTTACTGGGACCGCGTAGTTAAGGAAGCAATAGAGATCCGCCTCAATCCCAAAAATTTCAATCGGGACACGGGCTTTCATCTAAGCACTACATGGAGACCTGTAATCAGCTGTATGAAAAACATAAGGGTTAAACGTGAAGAATTTCAAAAGACCTACAGCCAATCGGACGACACCTGAGCCGTATTGTTGTCTCCGTAAACGGTCGATCCTGTTCAGTGTAAAATTGAACTTCATTCAAGTAACACAGCCTTGAGGATGGAAGACAAGTCGTCTTCCGAAACGTCGGCTTACATAAAAGCTTTAACCTGGATGCAAACCCGAGAAATATTTGTCAGAAGTATTCACCAGGAAAAACTTAAATCGTTTATAGCTTCATTACATTGGAAATGTATGTCATGGACGGGAAAAGCATAAGAATCCATTCGCTCAAATTTTGGTCTACTTGAATTTACGCGCAAAAAAACAGGTACATCTTTGAGAAACAATAAAGTACATGCTTTTCTTACAGTGCAGGACAGTAGCGTGAGCGGTTCCAATTTAGATGTTCCCGCAGTTGGCGTGGTTTTATGGCAACCTCATCGTGGGTGCCCTTGTGGTGGACACAGGTCCTGACCATGTTTGAACTCCATTCACTGCACTTCCGCCGTGGCCACGTAAGAAATTGACCTCTAGTGGGTTAAAGGCTGCGGTAAAGCGTTGGTTTTTCAAAGTGTGCTGGATAAATGGAAGCGTGCTGTGGGTCAGCATTCGCGTTCTACTCGCAAGTCTTGTCTGAACTTGTCTCGTTAGGGTCATTCCTGTTCAGCAGCTTGAGCCAGTATCATCCGATACTTGTGCAAGGTTTGCAAGCACGTATATTAGGTACCTAGGTAAGCTTCATTTATTGTGAGAGAGAATCGAAAACTGGGTTCACTCTTCGAATTTGACTGCTCTTACAGTAGCGCAAAAGCGATATACCGCTGCTGTTTTAAAGACGGAAGTATTCCATGATTGTCAATATAAAGAGTGGAGAAAAAATTGTGTCACCAATTTTTAACCTTATATAGCTTGGTACTGTTGTTTCTGTATTTTAAAAATGGTGCGATTTCGACCTAAACATCATTTGTAATTTTGGTTGCTACTGGCAACAGGTATCCCGGGTTAAAATTTCGTGACACAATTTTTTCTTAACTCTGTATTGTGCGACGGCATGGTGGTAGAACAAAATAAATTCCGGAGGGGAAAGAGAAAAAAAGAAAGAAAAGAGCGTCTCTGGTTTGTGAGAGAATATGGTTTGATTTTGGATGGAAATTCCTCCCCCGCAATAAAATGCACCCTATTCAGCCGTCGCGTCGTAAGGAAATGCCGCGGACACCACCATTTTTTTGTTTCGAAAAATATCTCTCGTATTCGATCGTAGAGTAATATTGCCATTGAGTTTTTCCATTATCGCTGATAGGTGCTTATTCTATTCTTTCATCCTGACAACGTCAACAGTTATCAGCTATGAATATCTTTTTCCCATAGCCGCGCTGCTTGTTTTGAGCCGCCGTGAGTACTTAATGGATACCGTGCATCTTATTGTGGGCTGTAATCATATCCCTTGTCAAACTGTTTGACTTATAGCGCAGCTCCCACGAAACTTTGAATTAAAAAAAATATTTCTCTCCAATTGGATTGCGCGTCCATTGTCATATTTTTCTCTTTCAACCTTCAGTACGTAATTGTGTTTCCTTTCCCCTTTCTCTTGTCACGCGGTGATGTCCGTAATTATTCGGACATTCTAGATGTTATCGTCCTTATCAGTTCACTCCTGTCTCTTTCTCCATTTTCTTCCCAAATAAATGAATGTTTGGTACTGATGTATGCAGGTACCTCATCCCTTCCTCATTTAAACTTATGAAAAATCCAGGTGATCATATCATCCATCACTCTACACGTGGTGTAATGGCTGTTTAGAGAAGGATCCTACGTGAAGTCGATGGACTCTGCGGGCCAAAATTATAGCCGTTCAATTTTAAAATGGCATATCCCCGTGGGGAATTACTGGTGGCCTATCACAAGGTATAATCAAATCCATACAAACAATACAAGAAAGAGCTTTTTACAAAAGGCAAATATTTAACACATCCATGCATTTTCATTTTAGATGCCCGTATGTTTGTCAGGGAAAATTTGAATATCCTTTCTCCGTTTTAAGCCATGCATGATAGTCAAAGTAGACATTCAAGAAATTTTAACTTAAGTCTTCTTTCTTCTTGAGAAAATCCTGTCTTGAATCAAATATATCATATGCTGGTATAAAAATGATTAGTCAGCTTCCAGTTGAAGTATTGACTTGAAAGAGTTCCAAGAAGTTCCAAGAAGTATTGACTTGAAAACCAGCATTTTATTATTATTTAATTCCATTTCATAAAATAGCAATTAAAATGTTTCATTTAGGAACTTTAGGCACAATATTTTAAAGTCTATGTTAATGCAATACTCTAATACTAAGTTCCTCAAATAGCAAGGAATATAGTTAAGAAACACAAAAGGTAATAGTGGATTCCATTATCACAGTAGACATTTTCCTCATAAAAAAACATATATAGCATAAAGAAAATGGAACAATAAAGAATAATCCATTGGTTGTTATATTTTGGCTCTGTAAACTGGCAAGTAAGCCGAATGTGGTCAATTGACTAAATAATTAAATATTATTCACCAGAGGAATTCATAACGGTCGAAACCTCTTTTTTATGCGGCTCTTTGTTGTTTTTTCTTTGATTTTTCTTATCAATTTTACAAGCTTCGTTGTATTTTGGGCAAACATATTATTAATATCATCATTTTTGAATTTTAATTCATTTGATTGCAATATTCATTCGATTGCAATTGCATTCGCATGAATGTGTGGTTGTGGCCGTGCCTCGTCACCGTTCGTTAATTCAACTCGCTCATTCGCTCTCGATGTGATCAAATTCTTCCGCTTGCTCCAGTTTTCCGTGTCCCACTTTGATTCCAACGCCGCCTTCCTCTTCTGCATACTGGGCCATGTTTTGGAGCTGCCTCCTCCCGTCCCCTCTTTTTCAATCACTAAAAAATCCACCAAAGGAGGTGAGCTCTTCTCACTGATGGAAAAGCACTGGAAACATGTAATTAATCAATGCTCAATTACAATTAGAAATTTCTTTTCGTGAAATTAATCAGTAGGATTACGATAAAGATCACAATTACTTTTAATTTGCAATATTTGAATCAATCGCTGTCAACATTTCCTCAAACAAGAAGTATTGCCTTGAAAACCAGCATTTTATTATTATTTAATTCCATTTCATAAAATAGCATTTAAAATGTTTCATTTAGGAACTTTAGGCACAATATTTTAAAGTCTATGTTAATGCAATACTCTAATACTAAGTTCCTCAAATAGCAAGGAATATAGTTACTACAATTGGCTGTTGGTCTTAAAAACTGATTTCATGATTAATCCTCTATTTGCGCTGTGATCGGTGGAATATAGCACTTATTAAGTTGGGCCGTAATAAGATAAATTATGCCAAGTTGAGTAATTGTGAAATAGTCTTTTTTACTAAGCGTGGATTTTCTACTTTTCCGGAGAGAGATATTAATATCGTAAACCAGGAGAAAGGACCGGAAGTAATGCTGGTAATAATGAAAACAAAACGTAGTTCAAGTTGAACTCGTAATGATATCAGTCACCGCTGCAATTCCCAAGCACTAATGCAAAAGTTGGGACGAAATGAGAATAGGTGATCACTCGACGACAAAATCGACACGGGAACTTAATCTTTAAAATGAAAATCACCAAATGGACGCCGGCTCCTTTTGAGCTGTGAGGAAAACCCTTTTCATTTTCGCGAATGCAAGTGCATTCAAGTACAATGCCATTCAAGTGCATTTGGGACCTTTCCATCGATGCATTATCGTATCCTGAAACTTTTTTTTGCGTACGTTTGATATTGAAAGAAGAATTCTCGATAAAAGGGAATCGTAATTGGGAAATAACGTCGTCTGTTCACAAATATGTTAATCTAATGTTGCTACGGCTTTCCTTCTATTTCTGAATTTTGATTTCGTATTCATGTGACCAAATTGCTTTGATATTAAAATAATAGGTCAGTAGGATAGAGTTTCTTTTTTCCCTTAAGGCACAACGGATCAGGCAGGTGTATTTATTATAACAAATTTTTAACTTGTTTTGTATGGTGCGAAAATTTTAGAGCAAAGTTATCCATTGAGAGTTCTTTCGCGTTGTTTAATATCAAATATGAGTTTGAAGTAACTAGTCATTTGTATTTGCGGCATCGATTGTTACCATATATAACGGACTGCTAGAGACTTGCAATTTCGAAAACATATAACAGCAATTGGGAAAAACGATTTATCCCTCAGAGAACCAAAAAACTCCATTTTACTTATGACTCACAATAGTAAAAACTTGTGCATGATATTCAATTCGCATTAAGAAGAGAAAAAATAAATCAAACCTTGGAAAGACTTGCCATATTCCGACTACAAATATTTTACAAAGAATTAAATAAGATGAATATTTTCTTTCATCAAAGTCAAGGTGTATTCATATTACTCGAAATCACCAAAATAGGAAAAGGTGCCCTCGATACGTGCAAATAAATAGAGGTGTCCTAAAAATTTTCCGTTATCTAGGGTGAAAAATCATCTTAATACTCGAGTCAAATAATTAAGAATTGAAGGAGGTTCAGTAATACTACGTTATCAATAGATCGCTAACTGACTGAGGATTTTTGAGCTTAGGTTATGAGGATTGTGTTAACAAAAGACACTGCATATTTAATCGTATTTGACTTGGCGGTTAATAACCGCGCGGAATAATGTCACATGTCGAATAGTTAATTCAGGAATATATTCTATGAGAGGGGGGTGGTATAGCGGATGAGGGTGGCCCCTTAGAAGGGTTCAACCACCGGGGATGGGAACCAATTAACTTAACTTATTCGCTCAGTTATCTAGGGGAAGGGTTTAGAGGGGAAGGGAAAGAAGCGCCGCGCCGCGATAGGGAGCCCGCCGACGCCTCAGAGGTGAGAATAGGGTTGGTAAGGAGGGGATAGGGAAATCCCTACGTCGTCGTTAGGCCAACATGGGCCACTACTAGCGAAACCATAATTTGATGTTCTACGGAAAGGAAAAATTTTCCTACGGAGGAGAAAAAGCCTACGACTTTCCATAGATGAACGATGCGGTATAGATAGGAGATCGTTCGGCAGTCGATCGAAGAGTCCTGGGTTCTATGACGAGTGAAGCCTATGAACACCATCAATGAGAACTTTCTCGGCATGAGATGATCCTGAAAGGGAAAGGATTAGTGAAGTTTACATGCCTTTGGCTTAAACCATGGTCCTATCCAAAATACCTTTGGAGTTGAAGCTCTGAGGGGTTTAAAATGGATCACTTGAATTCATCGTAGGGCAACAGGGGTAAATTACAAAATTAAATAAGGGGATCATCTCATCTTAAATGTAAATTGGTTGAAAATTATATATACTAACTTAACCTCTGACACAATATTTGCATAGTTAAAAATTTCCTTGTGACTTAGTCACACTTGATCACTTTCTTTCATAATTGGTCTATATTGTCTTTTACGCTCATTGTTGGCACGTGCTGTTTTCAAATTAAAATCTCTGGTGAGAGAAATTTCCTTTTGAGCAGTGTAATTGGCAATATTTTTGTTTCGTGGTATTATTAACCTTACGGGTTAACTCTATTTTAATATTGATACCACTTTTCAGGATCTAAAAACATTAGGCTTAGCTTATTTCCCACCATGTCGAGAAATCATCGAGAATCACGCGACGAAATTCGCTTAGGAAGGAGAAAACTGACGCTTCACTTCTCCAGCCCTTAAACCGGCGTTTTAATGCAGGCAGCTAGGCAGCTACCAAGCGGTTAGCTTGGTAATTACTACTTCGCAAGTGAACATGGTCCAACTCAGAAAATAGGGGAAATAGTGCTCCTGAGAGAGGAGCCTCCCACTTCAATGGAATGTGGGCTATTGATGCGAAAAAATTCAGTAATGTTATTTAAGGTTAATTTTTCGACTTTTTTCGTATTTTTCCTACACTTCAATTGCGTGTATGAACTAAGGTAGTGTATAATATGTAATATACATGTATGTATAGCATAAAACATAGCTTCTGCCGTTTAATTACGTCATTATTACATTGTGATTTCTAGTAATTCAGCGTTATCGGTAATACGGCAGTGATCTGGTCCGATATCTGCCGTATTATCGAGGGAACACTGTATTTGTATTATAACTAGGGATGGTTGGATCGGATACCTCGGATCCAAATATCCATGGATATTGCGCTTCATCGGATACATCGGATCCAAAGTCGCGGAAGACATCGGATCTGGATCCGAAATTTTAAATAATAGCTTCAGTGAATGCGACGCCCCTTGTCCCACGAAAATATGTGTATACGATTGATAAAGGTGGAAAGAGTTCCGATTCTATCTTCGAATGCGCCGTTGCATGCGATTCTTGTCCTACTCATGAACCGTTTTGTTTGAAAGCTCTCGCAGAAGTTAATAGAGGTAAAAATTCGGGGGAAACATGAGTGAGGAAAATTTGAATGCAGTCGATGGCAGTGGGGGAGCCAGGAATTTCTTTAGGGGGGGTCCGAAACCTGGGGGGGAAATTATTAAACAACAGGGTACAAAGTAGAGGGTTTCAAACTAATTTTAACACCCTTCACAATCGAAAAAAAAACTTAATTTTTCAAAGAAATCTATTGTAAATTCGTGATTTTTCAATATTTTGTTTCCTTTTAGGCTGGAGAGTAATTGTGTTTTTATATTTCGGGGGTCCAGACCCCCCTCCCTCTACGCCACTGGTCAGTGATTTATCCGAAGATTTTTCCTATTTTCTTTTCTAATCCCATGCTAACAGTTTAGGTCCTGATCATGTAAAGATGTTTAAAAAAACAGCTTGAAAGCCTATAATGATGATTCTTAATTTATAAAAATGTTAAAAGGTGTATGAAAATCCAAAAAGCATTCCTTTGATCGTACTTACCCAGAATAAACTTGAATAATTACTTCGTTTAATGGCAGGAATTTGAAAATGCATTTGGATCCAAAATATCCGATCCGAAAGATCCGGCTCCAAAAATCAAGGATCCGATCCGAATCCGGATCCGAAAAAAATCCTGGATCCGTCCATCCCTAATTATAACATTTATGTATTAAAAATCAGCCTCCAAGGCCCTCATACATGATTGACTACAGTAATTCGGACAGCGACACTCCGTATTTTCTTTGTGTTCCGCATTTATGATCGCTCTGGGACGTACTTCCTTCCAGTGGCGCCGACTCCATGGGGCCCGAGGGGACCCGAGCTCCCTCAAACATTCCCTATGGGTGCGAGGAAAAAATGTGTATGGCTTGTAGATTTTCCCCGGAGTGTCCAGATATCGAGATTCGAGTTATCAGGGTGCTAATGTTGATCAAATGACTCTTCTAAAATGCTTGAAAAACTTAAAACTCACCACTTATAAAATTTCCCTGGGCAAGATCCCCGGTTTGCCCCCTCCCCCATATATATTTTTTGTAAGTCGGCATCCCTGCTTTCTTCCAGGTTCCAGTGGTTCGGGGAAGACGTACACTTCCATGCTGGTGCTTCGTCAGCTGTTCGAGGTGGCTGGCGGAGGACCGGAGACGGACGCCTTCAAACACTTGGCCGCTGCATTCACGGTCCTCAGATCTCTCGGATCGGCACGCACCGCCTCCAACCCAGAATCCAGCCGAATCGTAAGTGCATTCACTCTCCTTTGCAATGTCAGTACCCGCCCAAAGGACTCAGCTCTTGCCCTGATTAATTATCAGCCCCTCGAACCGAACGTATCTCCAGCATAAGCAATGTCTATCCCGCCTACATCATCATCATTACTGGTCGAAAATTCTATGGTTAATATTTCAAGTATGCTAGGGCTAGCCAAGGTGTTAACTTTACGGAATAACCCACATTGCACATAATGAGCGAAAATTCCACAGAGAAAAAATCCGCTCGTCCGATATAGTCCACGAATTTCCAGAGAAGGCAATGATGCCTTGGTAGCTTAACTTGCTGAAACCACTCGTTCGGAAATCGGGGTATCCGGGTTCGATTTCCGGTCAAGGTGAATGATTTTTTTCGCTGTGGAATATTTCCACATTTTATAATTAATTTAATAATGGCTCTCTTTTTTGTACTAATTCCTGGAAACTCCACCTCCCTCACCGCTATTCAACCGTCACCTTCCCAAGCTGTATTCTTTAGCCCATTGCGTAGTCACTGAATACAGGTTTCTCTGCTATTTGTTTCTGTCTGAGCTTTTTTGCAGCATTACGGTAATACACATAGTCAGCTTTCAAGTTTCATTCTCTGTGGACGTCTTGGGGTTTGCTACGCTTCACCTACTATGCACATATGTTTTGCCTAAGGCAAATTGAAGCCACACCATTCAGCCAGGAATGAGAAGTCGACAGCATTTTAAAGAAACATCATCATCTTCATTATGTGAACACTGAACGTGGTAGACAAACATAAACCTGCCAGATGAATCGTCTCCTGTTATGAATGTTATAAATTATGCTCAATTCTTATGGTAAAATATTTTTAGGAAAATATAAATTTCCAGTGAGAATTTCTCATTTTCAGTTTGGAATTTGTTGGATAAGGTTATTTGGTTCGCCACTCAGATGAGACCATCATTTTACAATCCACATTTATTCTCATCGACACAAAAATAGTCACCACAAAATTCATTACAGCGGGTAAAAATGTTAGCAAAGATAGTGTCACCACAGCATAAGGTCTTAGAGTTAAGGGGGGGGGGGGGGCAGACCCAGACAACAAATTCCGGGGAGAGCAGAATGGGGAAGACAATTTTGAGAGACTGCTTTGCCCATCAGAAAGTCCGTTTTCAGATTAAAAATTGCATGCCATCTATAAAATGTATGTATGATAATGATACTAGTTTTGCTCTACGGCTCTGTTCCTCATAATCAGTACCAAAGTATTGAGCTCCATTTTTAATAGCTGACATCAGGCTTTCCTGGAACATTATCCCGAGAACATAGTCCTTTGCATGCGTAATACATGTATGCAGTGTTCTTACTGTTGTGGGATGTATATTTATGGAGGCACACATTTCCAATAGTTCATGTTGTAGTGGCAGTCATGAGTGGTGAGTGGACATTAAAATCAGTGTTGGAGGGAAGAACTTTGGGTCATCAAGGGAGAGGAAGGAAGAGTGTAGGAACCATAGGAAGAATGGAGGAGGTGAATAGCCTTATTGTGAATGGAAGAGGGAAGTTCAATGTTTGGAGAGGAGGCAGTCATGTATAATTTGCAAAATGCTCCATGTAAACCTTCCTTAGTTGGCTGAGTAGGTACTTAATGATAATAATATTATGGTCTCTGTTTTGTGTAAGTGTTTTAGTACATGGGTGTACCTAGCGAGGAGCAGGAGGGTGCAGTTGCCCCCCGCCCTCCTAGAAGCAAAAATTGCTAATGTCTTTTAGGAAAATTATATTTTTCAAGCAAATAATTTTAAAAACTAATAAAGAGCTGTTGCAGTTTCGTTAAAATGTTGGTTTCATTCACCTTTTCCATACTTAAATCTTACCTATAACTTGAAAAACCATGGCTTGCCCCCCCCCCTATTTTGATTCTGGGTACACCCTCGTTTTAGTATTATACTTAAGCACCTACTTAAGGAATTTTTGGATGGCCGACAGTTTGGCTTGGGTAGAAGCTACTGGGAGCCCATACTCAGTTCTTTCCTAATTAGCATGTCATTAACTGTTTACACTTTTGATTTAGAATTCTCTACTGGGATTCTTACTTATCAGCATTTTCTCATTTTTTTCAGGGTCATTTCATTGAAGTGCAAGTTACGGATGGATCTCTCTATCGCACTAAGATCCATTGCTACTTCCTGGACCAGACCAGAGTGGTGAGGCCTCTCGATAGTTCTGAAAAGAACTACCACATCTTCTATCAAATGCTCGCTGGGCTCACAGACCAAGAAAGAGGTATGTAAAATGTGTTTTCCCTTAAGTTAAGTAATATAGTTGCTGTAATTTGATTGTTAATTTATCATCACTTTGATTTTTATTCCTTACTGTGTGAGAGAAAAATTGGTTAAAGTTTCATTAGATTCAAAACCATTTCTTTGAAAAATTTGCTTTGATTTTAAAATGTTTTGCTTTATTATCCTTGCGCTCTTTATGGAAATTATTATACTTTATTGAAATGAGTTTTGGAAAGATACATTGCTTAGGCCATCGAAATTATAATGTCCACACAATGGTAAATTTCATGATATTAAGCTAGAATTTATTTTTTATGCTAACGAAAAAAGTGTAAGTTTTTAATTTATTCTCACATTGCTTCTAATACTATTTCTCTATTTTTTCTAATTTCCCTAGAAAAACTTGGTCTACAAAACTATGGCATCCATAATTTGAGGTATTTGAATAGAGGAAATACTTCACAAGATGAGGCAAAGGATGCGGCTAGATTTCTTGCATGGAGAGCCTGTTTAGGTATGCACTTTAATGTCTATTATTCCAATAATCTTTATTTATATAATCACTTGTGGAAAAATCATCTGTAGAGAATACTGGCTTAAAAGCTAAGTCCATTATTCTTTGCTGCAAATTGTTGAGTTGATGCTGCAAGACGAAGAATTCCTGTAGTAGTACATGAACTTTTTTTAATGGGTTTTTTTAAAGTTGAGGAAAATAGAAAATTTTTACGAGGGCTATTGGTTTTCATGTGAATGATCCTGTCCATAAATATGTTCTCATGCTATTTGGTTATGGATCATGTAAAGCTGTATAGTTTTGAGGGGATGAGGGAGCACTTCTGACTCCCTCTTACGCTAGGTGAGTGCGTAAGATGTTTTTGTGTGTCAGACTGCATTGGCACGCCAAATCTTAACTTTTATTATAATCATTATTATTGTTCTCATCATTTTTTGAACAATAATTACTTTAATAGATGGTAATTTGACTATGCAATCAAATCATTCCAATGTGCATGTTACTTTATTTAATTGTTGTTAACAGATTGTGTCCCATGTATTACCTTTTGCCACATGCCAATTGATAACACTTGCAGAGAATTATTTAGATGATGCAGACACACTTGAATTACAATTGATAACTTCAGGGCATAACTACATGGAAATTTGGAACATTCATTGTGGAAAATCGAAATTGACCTGATATTCCACTGAAATTCTATTTTAAGCTCGCACAACACCTTTAACCACACTTTGGTACATTCTGATGAAATATGTTTTGCAAGAGGTCTAGTTTAAAATAGAATGTCGAGAGAGAGTTTCGATTATTGCATATATGTACTCACTTGCTGTCGCTCCAATTGCAATGCTCTAGGAATCCTGGGGATCCCCTTCCTCGAGGTGGTCCGCGTCCTCTCAGCCGTCCTGCTGCTCGGCAACATCCAGTTTGTCGAGGGCAGCCGGTCGAGAGCGATCGAGGTGATTGAAGTGTGCGGCAGCTCCTCCTCGTCGACGAGTGGGAACGGCATGAGCTCCGGCTGGAAGAAGCGCAGGAGGAGGAAGAGGCGCAGGGGGAAGAGGGTGTCGAGGCGCCACGCCGCGACCAGCGACGGAGAGGAGGAGGAGGAGGAGGAGGGTGGGGAGGAGGAGGGGGAGGAGGAGGGGGAAGAGGAGGGGGAGGAGGAGGGGGTGGAGGGAGGGGAGGAGGGCGTGGGAGGGGAGGGGGCGGAGGAGGGGGTGGGAGGGGAGGGGGGGCGCAGGAGGGGGAGGTCGGTGCCGAGGGGGCGGGGGTGCCGAGGGGGGGAGGACGTGGAGGAGGGGGAGGAGGAGGAGGAGGACGGGCCGGGGGGCGTGGAGGACGGGGACGTGGGCGCAGGAGGGCGCAGGAGCGGCAGGGGCGCTGGTGGGAGGAGGGCGGGGGGCGCGGGGTCGGGAGAGGAGCTCTTGGCTTCGGTGGCGTCCCTGCTGGGCGTGGCACCCGACGCCCTCATGCAGGGCCTCACAATGAGGACGAGGAACGTGAGGGGGCAGCTAGTCAGGACAAACTCTGATGCAGATGTCGTAAGTGCACTGTCATTATTTCTTTTCCATTAAACTCGGGTGGGCCAATTCGTTATTACAACCCAATTATATTATTGAATGGGTTTATTGAGTGGGAAGGAAATTCACATTAGCATTCCAGTAGTCATGTGGCATCAATTGAATGCCAGGTAAAAAATGGAATATATCAGGGGTAATTTGTCTTCTATATTTTCAACTGAGGGTGATGTGAAGTATTGAAACTTGAGTGTTGTTAAAATTAAAATTTATAATGTGAAATCCACACCTTTTGGTTTTATTTTATTTTCCCATTTCATGTTATTAAAGTAAGACTATTTTCATTCGGTGTCCCCCATTATTTTGAGCTCGTGAAATAGTCAGTTGTACATTTCATGTCTAATCACTTCATTCTTAAAACGAATATGTTTTCATTTTGGCATCTCATGGACAGCACATAAGTGCTTGAGTTGTACCAGCTTACATGCTAACTATTCTTGTGAATATTATTGCAATAATTTTTTTACATTTTTGTCATTCACTTTTACAATGTACATTTTAAATAATAAATTTGGAGCTCACTTCTCACTCTTAAATTAGCAATTTCTGATAAATTGAATAAAACCATTATCATAAAAGTTTGCACTGTAGTTCTTAATGTTGATGCCATCCAAGCCTTATATAGTCAAGAAATACCTTTTGTTAATGTGTTCTCCACTCAATTCACCCAATCAATTTGGTCCTAGAAACTTTGGCCATCATTGACCAACTTAACCATGTAGCAGCCATAGCAGCTAATATGAGAATCTCCTTTTTTCCAGTGTAATTTTACGAGAGACTCTCTGGCCAAAGCCCTTTACTGCCGCACCGTCGCTACAATTGTCCGGAGGGCCAACAGTCTGAAAAGGCCCCTCGGATCCACATCGGGGACTCTTAGCTCTGATTCAAATGATTCAGTCCACAACCAAGCAGCAGAGGTATGTTGGTATTTGAACTGTATTTTAGACTTTTAAAATTTACTTTATAATATTTAATCTGTCTTCGTTTAATTGTAGAGTTTCAAATTTGATGGTTGACTATCATTAGTGATCTTGACAAAAAATTTGCCAGTTTTTTCAGTGTAGGATGATGATTCATAGCCTGGTTTCATGATATACATATTATCCTGGCATGATTTAATGTGTGAATACAAGAATGATTTTGATATCCTGGAAGAGATCGTACATGAATGCCTGAACTTAATTAGAACAGGTTCCATTTTCCCTTTATGCATTTGTACGAGTTAGGTGTTCGCACTGCGCATTTTCATGTTTATTCTTCTGTTCGTGTGTTTACACATTAACTCATATGTGTCAGTGTATTGTCTTTAAAGCACTAAGCCCTAAAATATGATGAGATTCTTTCCCGGCGTATTAATAAATTAATACGCCGGGAAAGAATCTCATCATATTTTACATTCCTCTACGGGGAGGAAATACACCGCAACATACGCCTGTTGGAGAAACTGCGAAAGGAAAAGGCAAGACTTCTTAGTTCTCTTGCTTTCCTTTTGAGATGTCGCGATGAAGAAACTATACCTAAATTCGCCATGGTTCGTGCGTCCACTAAGTCACCAGCAGTAAGCCGCATTCTAAGAAGAACCAGCTTGGCTTTGGTCCGTGAACGAATCCACGATAAGCGAAGACTTTTGGACTGCAACGCAAAGAAACTTATGGCACTACATCTTCGAATTGCATCGGTTCTCTCTCCTCTGGACTGGGAATTTATTGACCGAGTCACTACTGCCATGGGAGAAATTTTATTGGAAAAGGAGAAAATAAGACAGAAGAGTAAGTACGATCGCCTTCCAAAGTCTAAGCCTGTCGCTCCTCCATTGGACCCAAAACGTGTTGTTATTAATTTGACAAATGAAAGTTTTAACGAGGCAACTTTTACGGCATTGTCCAAGGGACTTAACTTTGCTCCAGCACCCAAGACCATCCCATATTTAGATTATGTAGGTGGAATAGAAAATGCTGTTCGTAAACTTCCGGATGATTTGGCCGAAGAAGTGAGGGTCGAAGTTTCCTATGTTTTAAGTCGGGCCGTCCCACCAAAACCTAATATATCCAGAGAGGAACGATCTGCCATCAGAGCCCTTCGTGGGAACGAGGAGGTTACTATCTTGCCAGCAGACAAGGGGAACGCCACCGTAATCTTAAAAACCGAAGATTATCGTAATAAAATACGTGATATTCTAGAAGACCAGGCTTACCGGAAACTGCATAGAGACCCCACAGAAGTGGTAACAAGAAAGACGATTTCCCTCATCAAGAAGTCCGGTTTAGCACCTGAAGAAGCAAAGAATCTACAACCTGATGCTCCGGCTCCCCCTAGGCTTTATGGACTGCCCAAAATCCATAAAAAAGGAGTGCCGTTAAGACCGATAGTGAGTTCTATCGCTTCGCCCACCTATAACTTGGCTAAATATTTAACATGGCTCCTTTCTCCGTATGTTGGGCTTGGTGAACACCATGTCAAAAACTCGGCCGAGTTTGTGAATATCCTGGATGATATTAAAGTGAAAGATACGGACATTTTGGTCAGCTTGGATGTTGTGTCCCTTTTTACTCGAGTGCCACTCGTTGACACCATTGAGTTGCTGCAGAATATTTTTGATGACAACACGGTGAAACTATTCCATCACGTACTGACGTCAACTTATTTCAAATCTGACCAGGAATTTTTCGAGCAGACGGATGGAGTTCCTATGGGATCCCCTCTATCTCCAGCCATTGCAAATTTTTATATGGAACATTTTGAAGAAAAGGCACTCTCCACAGCTCCGCTACGCCCAAGGTATTTTTTCCGATATGTGGATGTTCCTAATTTGGCCTCATGGGTCTGAGGCTTTAATGAAGTTTTTAGAACATATGAATAACCAACATAAAAACATTCAGTTTACTATGGAAAAAGAAATAAACGGCAAGATTCCTTTCCTCGATATCTTGATCCACCGGAAGAGTAATGGTTGCCTGGGACATAGCGTGTATCGCAAGCCGACGCACACGGATCTGTATCTGAATGCTCGCAGCCATCACCACCCTTCTCACAGAGCGGCGGTACTTTCTACCTTAGTACATCGTGCCAAAGCCATCGCGGACACGGAAAGTCTTCCAGATGAGATGAGATATTTGAAGAGAACATTCCGGCAAAATGGATACAGTGACCGACAGATCACTTTGGCCATGAAAAGAACTTTTAACGAAAATTTGTCGGGTGGGAAAGAAGAGTCTAAGCCTGTAGCCAGGGCCGTTCTGCCATATATGTCGACAGTATCTACTAAGATCTCGAACATTCTCAAAAGATACAATATAGAGACAATACATAAACCTATTAGTAAACTGAGGGACCAATTAGTGAAGGCAAAAGACCCCGTTGGCCTAATGACACCTGGCATCTACCAGATTTCCTGTGAATGTGGCCAAATCTACGTGGGGGAGACTGGTAGAACGATAGCCACCAGGATTAAGGAGCATCGGAGGCATTTCAGACTTGGACAGCCTGATAAGTCTGCTGTGGCTGAACTTAGCATTAATAGGGATCACCAAATTAAATGGGATAGCGCCAAATTAATCTGCCGTTCCAACAACTTCTGGGACAGGCTCGCTAAGGAGGCCATTGAAATTAGGCTTAATAAAAATAATTTCAATAGGGACACTGGATACAAAATTAGCAATGCGTGGAATCCCATTTTAAAGAAAATTAAAAATCATAGAACCCCACCGTTTCATAAAAATTCAGATTTTTCCGGCCGATCAGGGGTAACTTAATTGTTGCAATTTGTTTATAGTTACTTATAAACATTCTTTAATCAGTAAAAATTTATTATTCACCCTGAGGACGATGAACGAGGCGTTCATTGAAACGTTGGTGCCTATAAATCAAATCAACCGGTGGAAATCCCGAGAGGACTTCACTAAGCCCTAAGTTCATTTTCCTTGTATCATATTCTATGGATTATGAGGATGTTCCATTCTCACTTGACCACGCAATTTGTAATTGGCAGAAGACATTACTTGAGAGAGAAGCTGGTAGAAAGCTTCAAAATGGAATAGCTATTTAACCAAAAAATTACTGTTTACATTCATGGGATGACTTAAATTTTCTAGGTGAGCAGTCAGCATGCATCAACAATTGGAACAGCTGGTTCAAAGTCCAGCAAGTCAATGGTGGCCCTCAACAATGCTGTGCGGCACGCAACGCATGGCTTCATTGGAATCCTAGACATGTTTGGATTTGAAGATCCCAAGGTACGATGAATTTTGATTGAAAACCTTCTCTAATTGCCAAGAATATTGCACATTGTTATTTATTTTGTAAAATATGAGTTGCATATTCATTCATCTATTATTTGCAGCCAAGTCAACTGGAGCATTTGTGCATCAACTTGTGTGCAGAAACGATGCAGCACTTCTACAACACTCATGTCTTCAAGTCCAGCATTGAATCGTGCCGAGACGAGGGCATCCAGTGCAGTGTGCAAGCAGACTATGTGGACAATGTGCCATGCATTGATCTCATTTCATCTCTGGTGAGAAACCTTGGGAATTTTTTATTTTCATCTCTTCATTAATGCTGTGACTTTTCATTCAGTATCGTATATGACCCTTGGTATTAAACTCCTCCGTAGTCCTAACTTATTCCATATATGTATCTGATTGTAGTATTGAATTAATCCAACTCCATATTTGTGAAGGTAATAATACCGACACCTGTTGTATTATTTCTTAACTTTTTTATTTTTTTCATCAAATTGCATCCTCACTTCCTTTGCGATTATCCTGTTTAAACAATTGACGACTTTTTCTACTCACGGATTTGTATGCTGTTATCATTTGTTGAGTCGTGGGTTGAGACACAATTTTTGTGAGTAGTGATAAAGTACTACATTCATTTCAACTATATTCATGTCTATAACTGTAATAAACACTCTTATGCAGTAGTTATTGCTTGCATTTGGATGGCACTCATGCATTAATTTGTGCCTGTACTCTTAGTTTCTTGTGGTTGTTGAATGAATGAGGAATATGGTTTGACCATTTATATTTTGCTTTTTGAGAACAGAACCTCCAACTTTGCATTTAATCATATTGCTTTTCATACTCATGCTTTTATTGGGCCCAATTTTTCGGACAGCTATTTATCAATAATGTACAAAACTCAATATTGTATTTCCAATGTAATTAAATATTGTGATATCACACGATATAATGCCCAGGGCTAGTGGTGCAGTCAGGTGTTGGGGTGCTGATTTGAGGAGGGGATTTTTGGGGTGCCACCTTGTAAATTTTGACCTTTAAAACCTGGCTATACAATTGAGTGGCCTAATGGATGTAACCACTGGCTATTGGCAGAAGGGTCCCAGGTTCAACTCTAGGGTGAAGCCCTTGGACTCCCCAGAATTAATAGCTCTCTGTAGAGCTATCCCAGGGAAATGAACTGGCCACCCTCCCTTAATGTGTGATATTCGCATGCCTGGTTGTTTTAAGTGTCTGGGGTGAGCTCTACCCGCACCTTTCCAAACCAGCCTTCAGGTTGGAATGCTGAGGGAGTGAATAGCATTGACAACATTTGAACTGATTAAATTTTTTATAGGTTCTCAATTTCAGTGAAAACTTTTCCATGTCATAAGTGACGTCAAATTTAGTCATTTCATAGTCACCTTCAGAGTCATGACTGAATAGTGAATTTTCGTGGGTCATTCTGAGGTCAAAGTGATGTCATTATGACTTTCCTTCCTCCTTGGATAATGCGTTTGCCCTTAGTGCATGTGCATGACTGTTCATTGATCATAATTTGACGTTAACAGCGCACTGGACTCCTGAGTATGCTGGATGTGGAGTGCTCTGTCCGTGGGACGCCAGAGTCATACGTGCAGAAGGTTCGCGTGCAGCACCGCCATAATCCTCGGCTGGTGGCCGAAGTGAGCATGAATAATAGCCAAGGCCGAGGTCCCCAGCATCACATGAATGGATACCAGTATGGGCAGCAGAGCCAACAGCACAGACATTCGATCAATGCCTCCTCAGCCACTTGCTTTGCCATCAGGCATTTTGCCGGCACTGTCGTTTATGACTCGGCCAACTTCCTTGGTGAGTACTCACTCCTTGATTGCTCTTCATCTAAGTCAATTTTTCATGTAACTTATCACCAAATGTTAACTCATTGTTCATCATATGTCAGCCTATGGAGCTCATTACATAATTATGTAATAATTTACCTTTAACACTAGAAGGACGGCAGGGGTCATTTGACCCATTTTCAGAATTCAAATTTATTTTTCTCTTATTAAAATATTTTTTTTAATTTTGAAACTTCTTGACTTTGTTCATTTTGGTCTATATTTTGATAAATTAGTGAAAATTCAACAATAATGTTTTGTTTTAAATTTTTATGACGTGTTATACCTAGAAGGACGGCTAGGGGTCATTTGACCCACAACTGGTTTTCGCGCTATTTTCTTGCCCGTGGGCACTTTAGTGCCATGTATATCATATAATCAGCAAGAGGCTAGTGTGGTAGATGAATTACTTCATTTTGAATATGGAAGTACCCGGTTCAATGCCAGTTTTGTCCTGAGGGCTCCTATCTGTATTCGAAAACTTAGGCATAGCGACTTGTTGTGCACAATCTTCCGATATTTTTTGGGCAGCAAAGGGAAATAAAACCTTTTCAATCCTTGATTTGCATAAATTCATGTAATTATGATATTTTAATTTTGTTTTATTTATTGTTCAATGATTATTGTATTACCCACACTGGAAAATCGTCACGTATCCCAAGAATTTTTTTTTCGTCGTCCAAGATTCAGAGCTCTTAGAGACATTATTTTCAATATCGACTCATCAGGTTTATGCATAACTTTCATTTTTCTGGCCTGACGGCACTGTCACTTGACCTAGCCCCTTTGCCGTGTTTCCAGCATTAGTGCCGCCTGACCCCGTCGGGGTTTGGGGCGGGTCGACCGCACGCTGTGTCTTGGGGAAAAATCCTGTCTCTTTCTGAGAGAGCGGAGGAATTAGGTGGACTAAAATTCTACTGTAAATTCTACCCTTGCAATCCGCACGTAGGTCGAAAAAGAAGCATTGCTGCAATTTCCTGGAAGATACGAATCAGGAAACGGTTGGCGGTTGAGTCCCTGCCTTTCGAATGGCAATTAGCGTTACTTCTGACAATTTTGTCCTTTTGTATGAATTTCTAATGCTCTCCAGCTCTCTATACCTCCAATGCAACTGGAGAAGATTCTACCATAATACGCTTCCGTTTGTAGATTTTTTTGCATGCATATCAGTAGTGAGTTGAGGAAGAAAGTAAGAAGTCGATAAATATATCAAGAGAAGAGAATCGTCGCGATTCAAATAGCTGTATGGAGTATTGAAGATCAGTCTGGAAGTGAATTGTAAACATCAGTTCAAGGACATTGTGACCAATCCTTCAACATCTGCGTGTGATGGAAGCGACGAAGTCCAAGATAGTGAATCCGATGGCGACTTTGGCATGATAGCAAATGCACAGCTCTATCCAACAAAATGCAGCTGTCCTTTTATGAGGTAAATTCCGAATAAACCAGACAGATTTGGAATCGAGTACTGGGTTTTGACAGATGTGAAATGAAAATACACCCTAAATGAATTTCCATATTGTGGCAAAGATGATGATTGGCCGTCAAATCAAGCGTTGGGGAAATAAATAGCTACTAAAGTGACCGTAACATACAAGAATTCAGGAATAAATTTAACTTGTAACAATTATTTTCCATCCATCCAGCAGGCAGAAAGTCATAAAAAAATGGAAAACTTCTCTTGCATGGACGATCTGAAAAAAACGGCCGTGATGCGAAAATATCCATGACCCCTAAAATAGCCATGTAATCCATTCAACGCGAGTGTTCAATATTACCTTAGGCCATACTCTTAGGTAGAATCAGGCAAACTAGAACAATAATGCGTTTTCACTCAGCAGCATGATCTTAGACGACACTATTTCCGAAACGAATAAAAGAATACCAGAGACCATCCTATTTCATAATAAAAACAAAGTGGGAGTAGATATGATGGATAGTACGTATCAATTTATTTACACGTCTCCAAATCCAACAGCCATAATTCCACGGGCACAAAAAAGAAAAAGGTGCCAAATACCATCAAATTGAATCATTGCACCAATTTCCTTTCCATTTTCCAAATTCCTTTTCAAGTGCAAATGCCTGGTGTGGTAACACCCTCTGCCACACGCTTTTAAGCGGCTTGTGGGTTAGTGTGTAGATTTATAAATCGTCTAATGAACGCATTCAGCGCAAAAATATATTTTGTGGAAACAGCGCTGAAAAAATACTGTCTGCCTGAGATATACAACAAAGTAATAAGTTTTAAAAATTTTTATGCAAATTTTCTAAACCCAGTACCCCTATCGTTCAAACATGTAACACAACTTTTGTATTGAGTGTATATATTTTCATTATTAGATTTGCAATCGACTACTATATTACGGTTTAATTCATGAGTCTTTAAAATAATTGTTATTAATTTTTGACGATGGAAATAATATTTTAAAATGCTTAATAGTGTTTTTAATGAACTGATTCAACAATTAATACGATTAAACTGAATATTGGTTGAAAATTAGGCGTTTTATTCCAAAATACATTTTAGGGGTCAAATGACCCCTAGCCGTCCTTCTAGGTAGCGCGAAACTCCCGTCCTCCTAGTGTTAAGCATGGTATATGAAACAAACTTTGTAAATTTCTCGCAGTCGATTCCCGGATTGATTTTGAAGCATCATCTTCAAGGGGAAGGCCAACTGATGAAGTATTTCACTCATTATTCTCTCTTGCAAATGATGCTTAAGCTACGCGTCCACTGAAAAATGAAAGCCTCAAGATTCAGGGCTGTACTTCAGCACCTGAATCAATCTTGAGTCGTCAATCTTTGCATGTGTCAGAGACCCCTTGGAGGACGAGGCGCTTCTCCAATGGATACACTTTTGAGATAAATGTTTAGATCAAGTCTCAAGATTTGGTCCCCAGTGGACAAGTACTTTAGTCATTGAAATCAATTGAGGAATACATAAAGCTGTGTGCAATGTACAAATTTAGTATAATTTACCATTTTTAATTTTCATAATATCCACAAAGTATCTCCTTCATTCATTGATTTAATTTATCTTCAACCTTGTGGCAGGCATGTGCACAGTGCTTGGACTGCATTCCTTCTGATCTTGATTGATTTTATGCGGTGGTACATATTTAACTAATGCACATGAGCCACAAATGAACAGTGTGCATTTTTGTGTTTTGCATTTATCTAAACAAATTTTTGAAACTAGTATTAGTTTAGACAAACTCCAATGGTTTGGCCACCATTTCATGGTAGTTATAAAGGAGTGGACCGACCACTATCATAGGAATATTAACTAAAGATATCACACTTAACCTTTTTGTACGTTTCAGTTCTACATTTTAAAAAATATTTGAAAAAGTCTTAAATTAAAGTTGTTATCAGAAATTGCATTTATTGGTTTGAGATAAATTGTGTGGTGGGTTAGAGAGGTATGCCTTCTTGAAGACTCAAATTTATATTTGTTTGGACAGAGTAAATAAATAAATCTTACCTAACTTTTTCATACTAATCTTTTTCACAGAAACAAACCGCGATGTGGTCCCCGATGACTTGGTGAGTGTGTTCCACCGACATCACTGCAATTTTGGATTTGCCACGCATCTATTTGGGAGCGAGCTGAAGGCCTTGTCCACTTCAACTCCCCACATTATCCCCCCTGCCATGACTCCACCTGCCCCATCATCCCACCAGCAGGCCGGAGCCATCATGCCCAGGGGAGTGGCGTTCCGAATTTCACCTACCTCCCACACCGATCTGTAAGTACCCAGAAAAAAATGTCCTCATAATTAATGATTTTAATTTTTCCTGGTGAATACTACTGATGAATATTTCTCAGGTTCTCAGCCAGGTTAAAGCTTTTATACAAGCCGACGTTTTGGCAGACGACTTGTCTCCCATCCTCAAGGCGGTGTTACTTTATGGGAGTCCAATTTCACACTGAACCGGATCGACTGTTTACTGAGGACAACAATGCGGCTCAGGTGTTGTCCGATTGGGTGTAGGTCTTTTGAAAGTGTGTAATTGGACTTCCATAAAGTAACACAGCCTTGAGGATGGGTGACAAGTCGTCTCCCAAAACGTCAGCTTGCATAAAAGCATTAACCTGGCTGAGTACCCAAGAAATATTCATCAGTCCACATAATAATTTCTAGTAAATAAGGAGCAACAATACATGGCCCATTTAAATGGCATTTTATTCCAAGTAACCAGAGAAAACCCAAATAAACTCCAGAATTAGGTTCTGTTCTTGGAGATTTGTAGATTTGTCCAAAATGAGTGGCCTCACCTGTTATATAGTGGTCCAAATACCTGCAATCATATCCATCACGTTATTAGTTCTCATTTTCATTTGTGTGACAGGTACATACTTGAATAAATTTTAAGCTAATAGAATTTGTCAGTGTCATTGAAGTGTCTGTGACAACTTCTTTCCAGGCAAAATGGGGATGAACCAGTGTCGACCTTGACTCAGGACTTCCACACGAGACTGGATAACCTCCTGAGGACCCTTGTCCATGCGCGCCCACATTTTGTGCGGTGCATCCGTGCTGATGAAGATGGCACTGGGTCGAGCGCAAATTCTACGTACGGAGGGAATCCAAACGAGGAGTTTGCACGACAGGCTGTCAGGAGACAAATCAGATCCCTTCAAATACTGGAAACTGTCAACTTAATGGCTGGAGGTATGAAGATTTAAAGTCGTCTGAATGATTATATCAGCATTTGATTAATGTTTCATTAGGACATCTATTAGGACTTGTAATACTTGAATTTTCAAAGCTCTAAATATGTATAATGTGTAAGTACGATCAGTGTCATTATCCTTGTTCTTGATTCATTGCTACTATTTCAATGTATGATTCCATCTTCTGTACCTTTTTGCATATGTACCTTCAAGTCATATATGTACCTTCCATAATTGAAGAATTTATAAATTTTGTATATTTGGCATCCATTTTGTCATTAGGTAGTTCATCATCTTTGGTAAAAAAAGGATCAACATTTAGATGCTATTCTGATAGATATTAATTTATTTTATGCTGTGCATAAATGTTTTTTCTTTCCGTGAGAAAAGCATATTTTAAATTAGAAATTGTATTGCCATTTTGACATAAGCATAGTAACAGGTATTCTTCTCTGAGGAGAATTTCTATCTTTTGTTCATTTGGTCCATTAATATATATCCCATATATTGATGCCATATTTCTTAAAGTATTTTACTATTCCCAGTGAGAAATGGGTGGTGGAATCCACGTGGAACCCACGTGGAATCCACGTTGAGTGGTGGATATTTGGTGGTGGTGGATATTGAGTGGTTGGACCCACGTGGAATCCATGTTGATTTCAAGTGGATTTGTGGTGATTATCGTAAAATGTTAAACAGAATTTCTAATTTGTGGAACTTAACTCTCTGGTGACATTGCGTCATTTATCATCCTGAAACCACGCTAGTTATGTGAAAATGTATCGCACATTCTATTTTTATATAATTTGTGGAAAGGCAGCCATGAGAGCACATGAAAAATCGTAGACACATATATAGAAGGTTTAGATATAGAGTGGTTGAGGTTTTAATGGTTTTAGGACAGCACCAACTGCTGTTTTAATTTTTCCACCAAATTTCCATGTGGGTTCCACGTTGATTCCACGACCAAAAACACGTGGTATCCACGTTAATTCTCCACGTGGGTTCCACGTGGATTCCACCACCCATTTCTCACTGGGTTAACATTAGATTTACATTGACTATTTTACTAATCATTTCGTCCTGTCCCGCTTCTGAATTGAACTTTACCCTATTGAAAATTTCTTATAAGTCTTACAGAAATTCTTATAAGAATTCTGTGAGACTTATAGGATTCTATAAGTCTTACAGAATTCTTATAGGATTCTATAAGTCTTACATATTTCTTATAGGATTCTATAAGTCTTATAGAAATTCTTATAGGATTCTATAAGTCTTACAGATTTCTTATAGGATTCTATAAGTCTTATAGAAATTCTTATAGGATTCTATAAGTCTTACAAAAATTCTTATAAGAAATCTGCATTTCTTATAGAATTCTACAATAATGCTGCGCGGGTCGCATACCTTTTAGGTATTTATCCAGCAGGCGTGTCACCATAACTTATGTTGGCAATTGATAATTATTTAAGGAATTCCACATAAGATAATTTTTTGAAATTATGTATAACTCTTTTTTAAGTAATGTTCTGCTAATTTCCTGGTTTTTTTCAGCATGGTATTTGACACAAATGGTTCCAAGAAGCGGAGGCTTCTTTAATGCGACTTGTTAGTATATATATTGCTGAGGGCACATGAAAAATTGTAGACTTATAAGATCGATCTGTTTCGAGTCTACAGATTACTTGACCGATGGAAGTTCGATATGGGCCATGAATAACCACGATGTATACTACGATTGCATACGTTGCAGGATACTGTTCACATGGTTCCCTAGCAACCTAACAACCAAAACTTGTTTGGTTGTTAGGTTGCTAGGGATTGCTTTTATATGTTAATCATTCACTATGTCTTTGTGATAGCAGTTTAATAAAATAAGTCGTGTGCTTCTAACCAAAATAAGGCATTGACCTCATTTGGTAAGTATTAAAAAACTGGCATTCCTAAAATTATGTTACCATAAACAGATAGTTTCGTTGAAATTTAAACTTTTCATCATTAATTTAGATAGACATGTATATTTTTCAGATTTTGGCATATCTAACATAAGAGGAAGTTTTAATGAAAACATTGTTTTAATGGACAAAGTGAGTGATTTAGTTGTCTCTGAAGAGAATGAGAATGAATTTGTATGAGTAAACCTAAATAACATCTGCACAATTATTATTTTATGGAAAATACATCAAATATTATTCTCAATCAGTGTTTCTGTGATTCCTATTAATTTCCCTAAATCTTGCACTTATTGTTAGCCATATTCTACGTATCCTTTTCTCCAAAATGGCATCAAATTCTATTTTGCTTTGCTTATTTCTTTCATTATCTATCCAAATCTGCATGTAGAGGTCTTATTCTCTCTGGTATCTTAAATAAACATTGCTCATATGCATTTTATTTATCAAATTTTACTCTTCCTTCCCATATAATTTCTTGAAGTACCTATCTCCAGTGGAACTTGAATTTTATTTCATTTGCTTCTTCAATTTTCCAGGTTAAATCATATTCCATATTGCAATTCCTGTATCTTTCATTGCGTAATGATTGCCAAAGTTGTATTCAATTATCAGTCCATCATTCTAGGCTATCGTTGGTTTCATTGATTTTAGTTTCTTTTAGCATGTGGGGACATTAACCCTATACAGAACCCATGCCCTGAAAGACCTCTATGGTATCTCGCCTTGTCTGGCCAGCCAGGTGAACTTTACAGAGCTTCAATGTCCTTTTTGATGTACACTGATGATAGACATCTACATTTGGTTCATGGAAAATCATTAGGTTTGCTGTATAAGATATAGGCGTCTACATTTGGATTGAATTAGGTATAATGCTAACTTTGTACACTCTCAGTAGGGATGTAAATCTTATGTAGCTTTTTATAGAAGTTTGCGCAAGTGTTTTAAGCATGTTGATATGATATTTATAATAAATATTTCCATCAGAAAATTTGTTATAAATAACATTTTGTAACTGATAGTTAGAAGAAATTTTTTTATAAGAAAAATTCTTATAAGAAATTTTCTTATAAGAAATATGCCCAATTTCTGATAAGAAATTTTCTTATAGAAAAATTCTTATAAGAAATTTTCTTATAAGAAAAATTCTTATAAGAAATTTTCTTATAAGAAATATGTCCAATTTCTGATAAGAAATTTTCTTATAAGAAATTTCCAATAGGGTTCCTCCTCAATTCACAGCAAGACCTATAGACCATCTAAGACCCTTAGCCCCATCCAAACTCTCTGTCTCTTCCTCAACTCATCTAAAGATTCCCTCTCCGCACCTACCATATCTAGCACTTCCTTGTTCATCTTCCTATCTGCCTCCCTATTGGAAAATTCTTATAAGAAAATTTCCTATCAGAAATTGGGCATTAGAAAATTTTTATAAGAATTTTTCTTATAAGAATTTTCCCATAAGAAAATTTCTTATCAGAAATTGGACGTGTTTCTTTTAAGAATTTTTCTTGTAAGAATTTTTCTGATAAGAAAATTTCTTCCCAGTGAGAAATGGGTGGTGGAATCCACGTGGAACCCACGTGGAGAATTAACGTGGATACCACGTGTTTTTGGTCGTGGAATCAACGTGGAACCCACATGGAAATTTGGTGGAAAAATTAAAACAGCAGTTGGTGCTGTCCTAAAACCATTAAAACCTCAACCACTCTATATCTAAACCTTCTATATATGTGTCTACGATTTTTCATGTGCTCTCATGGCTGCCTTTCCACAAATTATATAAAAATAGAATGTGCGATACATTTTCACATAACTAGCGTGGTTTCAGGATGATAAATGACGCAATGTCACCAGAGAGTTAAGTTCCACAAATTAGAAATTCTGTTCAACATTTTATGAAAATCACCACAAATCCACTTGAAATCAACGTGGATTCCACGTGGGTCCAACCACTCAATATCCACCACCACCAAATATCCACCACTCAACGTGGATTCCACGTGGGTTCCACGTGGATTCCACCACCCATTTCTCACTGGGTTATAAGTATCAATTACAAAATGTTATTCATAAGAAATTTTCTCATGGAAATATTTATTATAAATATCATATCATCATGCTTAAAACACTTGTGCAAACTTCTATAAAAAGCTACATGAGATTTACATCCCTCCTGAGAGTACAAAGTTAGCATTATACCTAATTTTTTCCAAATGTAGGTGCCTATATCTGGTGCACAGCAGACCTAATGATTTCCCATGTACCAAATGTAGATGTCTATCATTAGTGTGCATAAAGCAAGGGCATTCAAGTTCTGTAAAGTTCACCTGACTGGCCAGACAATGTGAGATACCATAGAGGTCCTTCAGGTCATGGGTTCTGCATAGGGTTAACGTCCCCACATGCTAAAAGAAACTAAAATCAATGAAACCAACGATATCCTAGAATGATGGACTGATAATAGAATATGACTTTGGCATTCACTACGCAATGAAATATAAAGGAATTGCAATATGGAATATGATTTAACCTGGAAAATTGAAGAAGCAAATGAAATAAAATTCAAGTTCGACTTGGGATACTACGCATGTGCTATATCTATCCTACTGTGTGTGTGATTGTGAGCATCTTTAATTCCATTTCTTCTTCTGTCCGCGTTGAATTCTTCGTTCGTGGCGGGACCTACGCCCAGAGCCATCTCTTGGCCAAATAATAGGGCTAGACCTCGGGGGATTTGGTGTATAAACCCCCGCCGAAAACACTGGAGATTAGATTAGCCTGGATAGCTCGGTGGTCTGAGCATCTGCCCGGAAAGCAGAAGGTCCGTGGTTCGATTCCCGGTTCAGGTGAACTTTTTTCCATGTGTTTTCGGCCTTCATTCCATCTCCACGCCACAGTGTGTCATCGTCCTGTATTTATGTTTCTATCTCTTTGTTTCAATTTCTATTATATGTTATTATGATTGTATATTCGCCTGTGGCGACCTGTGTGAATGCGAATTTGAAATGTATGAGACCTATATGGGTCGTTTCCTCTTCTTGGGATCAGCGTTCCCCGAAACGCATGTGCTATATCTATCCTACTGTGTGTGTGATTGTGAGCATCTTTAATTCCATTTCTTCTTCTGTCCGCGTTGAATTCTTCGTTCGTGGCGGGACCTACGCCCAGAGCCATCTCTTGGCCAAATAATAGGGCTAGACCTCGGGGGATTTGGTGTATAAACCCCCGCCGAAAACACTGGAGATTAGATTAGCCTGGATAGCTCGGTGGTCTGAGCATCTGCCCGGAAAGCAGAAGGTCCGTGGTTCGATTCCCGGTTCAGGTGAACTTTTTTCCATGTGTTTTCGGCCTTCATTCCATCTCCACGCCACAGTGTGTCATCGTCCTGTATTTATGTTTCTATCTCTTTGTTTCAATTTCTATTATATGTTATTATGATTGTATATTCGCCTGTGGCGACCTGTGTGAATGCGAATTTGAAATGTATGAGACCTATATGGGGCGTTTCCTCTTCTTGGGATCAGCGTTCCCCGAAACGCATGTGCTATATCTATCCTACTGTGTGTGTGATTGTGAGCATCTTTAATTCCATTTCTTCTTCTGTCCGCGTTGAATTCTTCGTTCGTGGCGGGACCTACGCCCAGAGCCATCTCTTGGCCAAATAATAGGGCTAGACCTCGGGGGATTTGGTGTATAAACCCCCGCCGAAAACACTGGAGATTAGATTAGCCTGGATAGCTCGGTGGTCTGAGCATCTGCCCGGAAAGCAGAAGGTCCGTGGTTCGATTCCCGGTTCAGGTGAACTTTTTTCCATGTGTTTTCGGCCTTCATTCCATCTCCACGCCACAGTGTGTCATCGTCCTGTATTTATGTTTCTATCTCTTTGTTTCAATTTCTATTATATGTTATTATGATTGTATATTCGCCTGTGGCGACCTGTGTGAATGCGAATTTGAAATGTATGAGACCTATATGGGTCGTTTCCTCTTCTTGGGATCAGCGTTCCCCGAAACGCATGTGCTATATCTATCCTACTGTGTGTGTGATTGTGAGCATCTTTAATTCCATTTCTTCTTCTGTCCGCGTTGAATTCTTCGTTCGTGGCGGGACCTACGCCCAGAGCCATCTCTTGGCCAAATAATAGGGCTAGACCTCGGGGGATTTGGTGTATAAACCCCCGCCGAAAACACTGGAGATTAGATTAGCCTGGATAGCTCGGTGGTCTGAGCATCTGCCCGGAAAGCAGAAGGTCCGTGGTTCGATTCCCGGTTCAGGTGAACTTTTTTCCATGTGTTTTCGGCCTTCATTCCATCTCCACGCCACAGTGTGTCATCGTCCTGTATTTATGTTTCTATCTCTTTGTTTCAATTTCTATTATATGTTATTATGATTGTATATTCGCCTGTGGCGACCTGTGTGAATGCGAATTTGAAATGTATGAGACCTATATGGGTCGTTTCCTCTTCTTGGGATCAGCGTTCCCCGAAACGCATGTGCTATATCTATCCTACTGTGTGTGTGATTGTGAGCATCTTTAATTCCATTTCTTCTTCTGTCCGCGTTGAATTCTTCGTTCGTGGCGGGACCTACGCCCAGAGCCATCTCTTGGCCAAATAATAGGGCTAGACCTCGGGGGATTTGGTGTATAAACCCCCGCCGAAAACACTGGAGATTAGATTAGCCTGGATAGCTCGGTGGTCTGAGCATCTGCCCGGAAAGCAGAAGGTCCGTGGTTCGATTCCCGGTTCAGGTGAACTTTTTTCCATGTGTTTTCGGCCTTCATTCCATCTCCACGCCACAGTGTGTCATCGTCCTGTATTTATGTTTCTATCTCTTTGTTTCAATTTCTATTATATGTTATTATGATTGTATATTCGCCTGTGGCGACCTGTGTGAATGCGAATTTGAAATGTATGAGACCTATATGGGTCGTTTCCTCTTCTTGGGATCAGCGTTCCCCGAAACGCATGTGCTATATCTATCCTACTGTGTGTGTGATTGTGAGCATCTTTAATTCCATTTCTTCTTCTGTCCGCGTTGAATTCTTCGTTCGTGGCGGGACCTACGCCCAGAGCCATCTCTTGGCCAAATAATAGGGCTAGACCTCGGGGGATTTGGTGTATAAACCCCCGCCGAAAACACTGGAGATTAGATTAGCCTGGATAGCTCGGTGGTCTGAGCATCTGCCCGGAAAGCAGAAGGTCCGTGGTTCGATTCCCGGTTCAGGTGAACTTTTTTCCATGTGTTTTCGGCCTTCATTCCATCTCCACGCCACAGTGTGTCATCGTCCTGTATTTATGTTTCTATCTCTTTGTTTCAATTTCTATTATATGTTATTATGATTGTATATTCGCCTGTGGCGACCTGTGTGAATGCGAATTTGAAATGTATGAGACCTATATGGGTCGTTTCCTCTTCTTGGGATCAGCGTTCCCCGAAACGCATGTGCTATATCTATCCTACTGTGTGTGTGATTGTGAGCATCTTTAATTCCATTTCTTCTTCTGTCCGCGTTGAATTCTTCGTTCGTGGCGGGACCTACGCCCAGAGCCATCTCTTGGCCAAATAATAGGGCTAGACCTCGGGGGATTTGGTGTATAAACCCCCGCCGAAAACACTGGAGATTAGATTAGCCTGGATAGCTCGGTGGTCTGAGCATCTGCCCGGAAAGCAGAAGGTCCGTGGTTCGATTCCCGGTTCAGGTGAACTTTTTTCCATGTGTTTTCGGCCTTCATTCCATCTCCACGCCACAGTGTGTCATCGTCCTGTATTTATGTTTCTATCTCTTTGTTTCAATTTCTATTATATGTTATTATGATTGTATATTCGCCTGTGGCGACCTGTGTGAATGCGAATTTGAAATGTATGAGACCTATATGGGTCGTTTCCTCTTCTTGGGATCAGCGTTCCCCGAAACGCATGTGCTATATCTATCCTACTGTGTGTGTGATTGTGAGCATCTTTAATTCCATTTCTTCTTCTGTCCGCGTTGAATTCTTCGTTCGTGGCGGGACCTACGCCCAGAGCCATCTCTTGGCCAAATAATAGGGCTAGACCTCGGGGGATTTGGTGTATAAACCCCCGCCGAAAACACTGGAGATTAGATTAGCCTGGATAGCTCGGTGGTCTGAGCATCTGCCCGGAAAGCAGAAGGTCCGTGGTTCGATTCCCGGTTCAGGTGAACTTTTTTCCATGTGTTTTCGGCCTTCATTCCATCTCCACGCCACAGTGTGTCATCGTCCTGTATTTATGTTTCTATCTCTTTGTTTCAATTTCTATTATATGTTATTATGATTGTATATTCGCCTGTGGCGACCTGTGTGAATGCGAATTTGAAATGTATGAGACCTATATGGGTCGTTTCCTCTTCTTGGGATCAGCGTTCCCCGAAACGCATGTGCTATATCTATCCTACTGTGTGTGTGATTGTGAGCATCTTTAATTCCATTTCTTCTTCTGTCCGCGTTGAATTCTTCGTTCGTGGCGGGACCTACGCCCAGAGCCATCTCTTGGCCAAATAATAGGGCTAGACCTCGGGGGATTTGGTGTATAAACCCCCGCCGAAAACACTGGAGATTAGATTAGCCTGGATAGCTCGGTGGTCTGAGCATCTGCCCGGAAAGCAGAAGGTCCGTGGTTCGATTCCCGGTTCAGGTGAACTTTTTTCCATGTGTTTTCGGCCTTCATTCCATCTCCACGCCACAGTGTGTCATCGTCCTGTATTTATGTTTCTATCTCTTTGTTTCAATTTCTATTATATGTTATTATGATTGTATATTCGCCTGTGGCGACCTGTGTGAATGCGAATTTGAAATGTATGAGACCTATATGGGTCGTTTCCTCTTCTTGGGATCAGCGTTCCCCGAAACGCATGTGCTATATCTATCCTACTGTGTGTGTGATTGTGAGCATCTTTAATTCCATTTCTTCTTCTGTCCGCGTTGAATTCTTCGTTCGTGGCGGGACCTACGCCCAGAGCCATCTCTTGGCCAAATAATAGGGCTAGACCTCGGGGGATTTGGTGTATAAACCCCCGCCGAAAACACTGGAGATTAGATTAGCCTGGATAGCTCGGTGGTCTGAGCATCTGCCCGGAAAGCAGAAGGTCCGTGGTTCGATTCCCGGTTCAGGTGAACTTTTTTCCATGTGTTTTCGGCCTTCATTCCATCTCCACGCCACAGTGTGTCATCGTCCTGTATTTATGTTTCTATCTCTTTGTTTCAATTTCTATTATATGTTATTATGATTGTATATTCGCCTGTGGCGACCTGTGTGAATGCGAATTTGAAATGTATGAGACCTATATGGGTCGTTTCCTCTTCTTGGGATCAGCGTTCCCCGAAACGCATGTGCTATATCTATCCTACTGTGTGTGTGATTGTGAGCATCTTTAATTCCATTTCTTCTTCTGTCCGCGTTGAATTCTTCGTTCGTGGCGGGACCTACGCCCAGAGCCATCTCTTGGCCAAATAATAGGGCTAGACCTCGGGGGATTTGGTGTATAAACCCCCGCCGAAAACACTGGAGATTAGATTAGCCTGGATAGCTCGGTGGTCTGAGCATCTGCCCGGAAAGCAGAAGGTCCGTGGTTCGATTCCCGGTTCAGGTGAACTTTTTTCCATGTGTTTTCGGCCTTCATTCCATCTCCACGCCACAGTGTGTCATCGTCCTGTATTTATGTTTCTATCTCTTTGTTTCAATTTCTATTATATGTTATTATGATTGTATATTCGCCTGTGGCGACCTGTGTGAATGCGAATTTGAAATGTATGAGACCTATATGGGTCGTTTCCTCTTCTTGGGATCAGCGTTCCCCGAAACGCATGTGCTATATCTATCCTACTGTGTGTGTGATTGTGAGCATCTTTAATTCCATTTCTTCTTCTGTCCGCGTTGAATTCTTCGTTCGTGGCGGGACCTACGCCCAGAGCCATCTCTTGGCCAAATAATAGGGCTAGACCTCGGGGGATTTGGTGTATAAACCCCCGCCGAAAACACTGGAGATTAGATTAGCCTGGATAGCTCGGTGGTCTGAGCATCTGCCCGGAAAGCAGAAGGTCCGTGGTTCGATTCCCGGTTCAGGTGAACTTTTTTCCATGTGTTTTCGGCCTTCATTCCATCTCCACGCCACAGTGTGTCATCGTCCTGTATTTATGTTTCTATCTCTTTGTTTCAATTTCTATTATATGTTATTATGATTGTATATTCGCCTGTGGCGACCTGTGTGAATGCGAATTTGAAATGTATGAGACCTATATGGGTCGTTTCCTCTTCTTGGGATCAGCGTTCCCCGAAACGCATGTGCTATATCTATCCTACTGTGTGTGTGATTGTGAGCATCTTTAATTCCATTTCTTCTTCTGTCCGCGTTGAATTCTTCGTTCGTGGCGGGACCTACGCCCAGAGCCATCTCTTGGCCAAATAATAGGGCTAGACCTCGGGGGATTTGGTGTATAAACCCCCGCCGAAAACACTGGAGATTAGATTAGCCTGGATAGCTCGGTGGTCTGAGCATCTGCCCGGAAAGCAGAAGGTCCGTGGTTCGATTCCCGGTTCAGGTGAACTTTTTTCCATGTGTTTTCGGCCTTCATTCCATCTCCACGCCACAGTGTGTCATCGTCCTGTATTTATGTTTCTATCTCTTTGTTTCAATTTCTATTATATGTTATTATGATTGTATATTCGCCTGTGGCGACCTGTGTGAATGCGAATTTGAAATGTATGAGACCTATATGGGTCGTTTCCTCTTCTTGGGATCAGCGTTCCCCGAAACGCATGTGCTATATCTATCCTACTGTGTGTGTGATTGTGAGCATCTTTAATTCCATTTCTTCTTCTGTCCGCGTTGAATTCTTCGTTCGTGGCGGGACCTACGCCCAGAGCCATCTCTTGGCCAAATAATAGGGCTAGACCTCGGGGGATTTGGTGTATAAACCCCCGCCGAAAACACTGGAGATTAGATTAGCCTGGATAGCTCGGTGGTCTGAGCATCTGCCCGGAAAGCAGAAGGTCCGTGGTTCGATTCCCGGTTCAGGTGAACTTTTTTCCATGTGTTTTCGGCCTTCATTCCATCTCCACGCCACAGTGTGTCATCGTCCTGTATTTATGTTTCTATCTCTTTGTTTCAATTTCTATTATATGTTATTATGATTGTATATTCGCCTGTGGCGACCTGTGTGAATGCGAATTTGAAATGTATGAGACCTATATGGGTCGTTTCCTCTTCTTGGGATCAGCGTTCCCCGAAACGCATGTGCTATATCTATCCTACTGTGTGTGTGATTGTGAGCATCTTTAATTCCATTTCTTCTTCTGTCCGCGTTGAATTCTTCGTTCGTGGCGGGACCTACGCCCAGAGCCATCTCTTGGCCAAATAATAGGGCTAGACCTCGGGGGATTTGGTGTATAAACCCCCGCCGAAAACACTGGAGATTAGATTAGCCTGGATAGCTCGGTGGTCTGAGCATCTGCCCGGAAAGCAGAAGGTCCGTGGTTCGATTCCCGGTTCAGGTGAACTTTTTTCCATGTGTTTTCGGCCTTCATTCCATCTCCACGCCACAGTGTGTCATCGTCCTGTATTTATGTTTCTATCTCTTTGTTTCAATTTCTATTATATGTTATTATGATTGTATATTCGCCTGTGGCGACCTGTGTGAATGCGAATTTGAAATGTATGAGACCTATATGGGTCGTTTCCTCTTCTTGGGATCAGCGTTCCCCGAAACGCATGTGCTATATCTATCCTACTGTGTGTGTGATTGTGAGCATCTTTAATTCCATTTCTTCTTCTGTCCGCGTTGAATTCTTCGTTCGTGGCGGGACCTACGCCCAGAGCCATCTCTTGGCCAAATAATAGGGCTAGACCTCGGGGGATTTGGTGTATAAACCCCCGCCGAAAACACTGGAGATTAGATTAGCCTGGATAGCTCGGTGGTCTGAGCATCTGCCCGGAAAGCAGAAGGTCCGTGGTTCGATTCCCGGTTCAGGTGAACTTTTTTCCATGTGTTTTCGGCCTTCATTCCATCTCCACGCCACAGTGTGTCATCGTCCTGTATTTATGTTTCTATCTCTTTGTTTCAATTTCTATTATATGTTATTATGATTGTATATTCGCCTGTGGCGACCTGTGTGAATGCGAATTTGAAATGTATGAGACCTATATGGGTCGTTTCCTCTTCTTGGGATCAGCGTTCCCCGAAACGCATGTGCTATATCTATCCTACTGTGTGTGTGATTGTGAGCATCTTTAATTCCATTTCTTCTTCTGTCCGCGTTGAATTCTTCGTTCGTGGCGGGACCTACGCCCAGAGCCATCTCTTGGCCAAATAATAGGGCTAGACCTCGGGGGATTTGGTGTATAAACCCCCGCCGAAAACACTGGAGATTAGATTAGCCTGGATAGCTCGGTGGTCTGAGCATCTGCCCGGAAAGCAGAAGGTCCGTGGTTCGATTCCCGGTTCAGGTGAACTTTTTTCCATGTGTTTTCGGCCTTCATTCCATCTCCACGCCACAGTGTGTCATCGTCCTGTATTTATGTTTCTATCTCTTTGTTTCAATTTCTATTATATGTTATTATGATTGTATATATATATATATATATATATATATATATATATATATATATATATACAGTGCAACCTCGATATAACGACACCCCACGGTGCACTAATAAACACTCGTTATAGCGAATTGTCGCTTTACCGGAGGTGGAGCAAATAATAGCCAATATACCTGTTGCGAACAGATATACAGGAACAGGAGTGGTGCGGCGACAGATAAACATCTATCCGATAAACGTAAGCATAAATCCAGACGAAAGGCGAAGTTTTTTTGCATCACTAAATTTCCTCACTCAAACAACGACTAACTATTCGAACAATTTATAAGCGCCGCACTGAATAAAAATCATGCAAAGCATTGTTTCGTCAATCATTATATTTATCGAAAGACAGTTTACCACATAAATTTGAGACTGAGCACTCCATTAACTTCATTTCTAACAGATCGCTAGCAATTACAGAGGTTAAGGAGTCTTGATGAAAGTCTTCCGACGGTGAAACCCTCGCTATGGCGAGAGCCAACACCGAAAGGGTCTCGTTAAAACGAATTTTTTAACACGCTTATTATAGGGTCAATTGACGGTGCATCGGCTATCTCTCGTTATAGCGGGGGTGTCGCTATAGCCCGTACTCGCTTTAACGAGGTTCCACTGTATATATATTAACAAGTCTCATAAAAAGAAGCCTCCACTTCTTGGAACCACTTATGTCAAATACCATGCTGAAAATGCCAATAAATTAGCAGAACATTACTTAACAAAGAGTTAAACATAATTTCCAAAAAAATCTTATAAGAATTTCTTAAATAATTATCAATTGCCAACATAAATTATGGTGACTTAAATGCCTGCCCGATAAAAACCTGAAAGTTATGCGCCCTGGGCAACATTCTTATAGAATTCTTTAAGAAATGCAAAGTTCTTATAAGAATTTCTGTAAGACTTATAGAATCTTATAAGAATTCTGTAAGACTTATAGAAATTTATGTCTCTATCCTATCAGAATTCTGTAAGACTTATAGAAATTTATGTGCTACAGCATTCTTATAAGAATTTCTGTAAGACTTATATGAAATTTCCAATAGGGCTGCCTGTATCACTTTCTCCATTCTCCTCCATACACATACCGTGAATGACTCCAGTCCTCTCGAGTCTTATTCTCCATGTGTCCACTCCTAAAAGCACAACCTTCCTGTTCAGACTATTCACTAGCCTTTTCTTTACATTCTTGTGCATCGATTCTTTCATTTACCACAAAGACAGCAAAAGTTACGTGTTACATTCTGTATCCTATTTCATTTCCAGGTTTTCCTCACAGGATGCGCTTCAAGGCTTTCAACAATCGCTACCGCTCTCTTGCGCCCTCACATTGTTTGCGTAGCACTGGTCAGAGGCCCTGTGCTCCCCCTATTGGTGGCGATGGAGGCAACGGGGGTCAGCAGGAGGGGGCAGAGATGTGCATGCTCATTCTGCAGTGCTTCCAGCAAGCCCTCTTGATCGCTGGAAGCAGTGCTGGACAGCAAGCTCAGCAGCACATTGCTCGGTGAGGACACTCAGATCAAACAATCTGTATTATCACATTGGAATTGGGTTTCCACCATTTCCATGAACGAATTCGTCATACTTCTTCTCCAGCCAGTGTAGCCCACAAGATTTATAGCCTAAAATTGCTCTGCTATCTTCTTCTCAATGTTATTTCACTGTTATATGCATTAGTAATTATGTACCTGTTGACTAAGCCTTCTATGCTTAAAGTATTTGCTATTAAGACTCTTTTTTACAATATTATACATATACGATGTTTAATTATTTTTAGTATCAAGTCAAAAATTTCCCAATCCCTACTTTGCTTTGGATTTAAAATATAATTTTGAAAATTATTTTTATTGTATGTTACCTTTTTTCATGAATCAACCCTTGATATGTATTACGTCTGCCTAACATATCAATTATATTTGATCAAATATATTTGAATGGAAGCTGCCTAATTTTGCTGAACACCTTAATAAGGTTAGGAAAATGGATGATATTTCTTTTATTTTAACTGCAAAAGCTTTGTATAATTTTCCGATTGCTCTGACACACAATGCCATGAGTTAGTTGAAGTATAGTCTCACAAGTATTCATTTTAATGGTGTACAGAATGCATTCTTGAGCAGTGCAATACCTTCTCCATGCTAATCAGTTCTTTCTTTTATGCAGCAACCCATCACAGCAGCTGGGAAAAGGTCTATCGCTTGGAATGATTGCAGCAGGCAGTGGTCTCATTCCTATGTCTAATGTAAGCACCGCTTGGGCCACTGGAAAGCGGCACATTTTCCTCAGGTATGTGCTGCAGATGATGATGTTGTTCATTAATGCTTTTCACTGATACAGTATTTAAGAGCACTTAAAATGGGGATTGCCTTGGCAATGGCCCATTGCATGTACAAGCGATGATGTTCTACTTATCTTAATTAACCTCCACCATTCTTTGGTGAGGAGGAATAAATAACTAGGTGAGTTCAAAAGTTGGATCCTTTCAGAATCTTATTGAATTATCTTCTACAGATCTTGTTATTTTTCTTAATTCAGGATTTGGTCAAGGATAACTCACTCTTTTTCTTCTTTTACCAATTCACCGCATGTCTTTTATGTTGCATACTTCTTAACCCTTTCCCTACTAATGACGAAAATATGTGGTAGGATGTTTCTTGACCCAGGAGACAAAAGCCACAAATTTTCATCGGAGATTTTTGTAGGCAAGCAATCGAATGCCAAAAATATACATTTCCTTGCTCTCCCCCTTTTATGACGGTCATGGATTCGCTAAGTCTTAGTTTCGGGACCCAACAAAGTGGGACTTAGGCTGTACCTTCGAAATCCGGGAGCAGGCACCCGGACCCCTCGTCTTATATAACCCCTCTTTGTGGTAAGGGACCGCAGTCATTCAATTGTTCATACAGTCATTTTACCAAATACATATATATTTAAATACACCAACGGATGAAGGTCGACATGAAAAAATATTTGACTTAGTTGGGATTCGAACCTGGATCTCCCTATTGCTGGTCAGGCATGTTAACCGTTTCCACAACCAAGTCTTTTTCTCAGAGGGAACTTCGGAATGGGTTTTACCGAGCAAGATATTGACGTGTTGTTCCTGCGATGCTTTGAAATAAATATTTTTTCCTTTCTCAAAAATTATAAACTAAGAATTGAATTATTTGTTTTTTTGATCTGCATTTACAATTTTTATACAAAATTCTACGATAAATATTAACTTGTATCTCGATTTAAGTATAAACATCAACATGGAAATTGTTGCCGCATTAAATGAGTTAATATTGACGGTAGAGCTTCATTCAAAATTTGACAATTCTCAGAATAAAAAGAGGGATTGAATTCGAAGTCTGCAATTTACGTGCAAGTAACAATTGTCCACATAGCTAATTCATATAAACGAAGCAAGATTGACCGCAAACCAATGCCACTGGTAGGGCTATAAACCGAGAAAGGAGAGAGACCAACTACTCTCGGAGTCCAAGATAGTGTGGAGTCCCCGCTAGGAAAGGTGGAAAAAGGTTAGTGCTGATAGTGCGTGATTATCAGCAAGACTTTTCTTAACAAATGTCTTGCAAAAATGCCCTGTATGGAGGGGACGGCAGAATCTCTTTTGGCTCAGTACAGCAGTCACGCTAAGGCAAGAACCCCACCGTCTCGAAAGGGTTAACACTTCAGCTGTGGGACTGCATGGGAGAAATTTTATGCATGGTGGAGTATTAAACTACTTAGGCAGAACCAACCAATTTCCATTGTACATATTTGGTATCAAGTGATACAGAAATTTACAAATAAACTTCATGAAATATTTTTTGTTGATTTTTGGTGGAAAAAATTTTCAACAAATTATCAAACATTCCACTAATCTGTCCCTCAGTGGGTGAGGTCCTGCCTGTAGTTGTCAGTGGAAGGTTCGGCAGAGAATTTAAAAAGGGTCTTTCACACCTGCTCTCCCCTTCCTGTCAGTAAAAAGGCCCTGACCCCCTGATGAAATTTTTGTGCTGATGGACTATGATTGGAAAACTCACAAATTAGCAACTGAAGGGTTTTATTTGGCTAAATGTAATATTGTGTTCTGCACTATATTAGAACTCTATCATTATGATAACCTGTGGTCAAATAGATGTTAATATGGGATGGTTGAGCTTTCATTATGGGGAATATTGGGATGTTAATGCAAAGGGCAGGGTTGTCCTGCCAGGAGAGAAACATCCAGTGACTTAAACAATGCTTTTGCTTCTGTTATTAATAGAAGCTAATGTTGGTGGCCACCAGTCACCTCATCCAAGTGAATAGCTCAAAAAACAAGTCTTAACAATGTGTGATTTTGCCTGTGCAGTGAGGGTGCCCGTCAGCAGTTGGAAGCGATGCGCTGGGAGCGTCTTCGGCGTGCTGCCGTAACAATCCAGAGCACGTGGAGGGGCTGGCACTTCAGGAGGAGGCGTTGGCCCACGCTCAGGATCACTCTGGGGGACGTGAGGCAGCGAGTGACTCCGCAGACGGGAGGATCGTCGCAGCCTCCGAGTCAACCGCCTCCCCCACCACCGCCCCCTACTCAGCTCGGACAAATTGGCGCGGGACTGGCATGCCCCACCACGGGAAAAGGCGCAGCCGCTGCTGCCAGGTAAAAATGCCTCAATGAAATGCCCTCCTTCCCCTTCGTAATCTCTCCCCTCACTCTATCATATCGGAATACATAGCTAGTACCCAACGGAAGGGTCTACAGCAAAAGTAAATAAATGCATAATGAGATGTAATTGCCACTACATTTTTATGGAGTAAATTGGACTGCAAATAATTATGGAAGCATTTTATATGACCACTGTGGTATGTAGTTTTACTTGAATCAAATTCGTGTTGTTTAATTCAAAAGGTGTTACATTAATAACCCCAAGGAAAAAGAGTGCATCATATTCTTTTTTAGAGCTGAGTTGCCTGCAACGTGCAAATAATTTTTTAAATATGTAATTATTTATTTTTAAATTCTACTGTTACCTATGTGAAGCTATTAAAATTCATTTTTAACTAATTTTTATCCTCAGGGCAACTTCTTTACCACTTTTTATATTATGTATAAGAACAGAATGATTTCATAATCAATTACCTAATCGAATGCTTACAAAATGGAAATGGTGGAATATCAGTTGAAACGAGTTACTTTTTGCACAGTGTGGAAGGGTCAAGATTTTTTAAGTCTCGTCTCCCAATTCAGGCGAGACTCTCACCGTGTCGAGATTCCCATCCTGACAATGCGGGGAAACGAAAGGCTTGTCTTGACCACTGTGATTCTAGTGTGGTTGAGAGTCTTGCTCAGCTCTAGACCTAACTCACCTTTTCTACATCAAAATACATGCTACCTTGCTAGCCACCTCAATAACAGGACGTTAGGACTCCAGCCATTGACGAAAACAAAAGAAAAAAAGAAAAGGAGATTAATGCACTGAGTCTCACCTAATATTTATGTCTCTTAGTCTCACCTAAGTCCTTTGTTTGTTCACTGGAAAGACAAATTCCTATATTAATTCATTTGGCAAAATATCTCTCTTAATTTTTTGCCTCTATGACACTTAGAAATATGGTTACATTCGAAGAAGATGCGCTTCATTTCCCTCTGAAAGGCATACATTCCTGAAATGTTGTGCATTATTGAGGTGGGTTTGTTGGGGTACATAGGAGCAGTCATGCATTTCCCCCAGCTGAGATGGTTGATGGAAGATGTGCCTGTTTCAGGGCCAATGCCGTGAGTGGTGGAGGCGGGGGGAAGCTGACAGCCGCGTCTGGCGCTGCCGGAGTTGGAGCGAGTCAAGGGGGGTCGCTGTCGAGGCCACGCCCCCAGCCCATCTCAGGCACGCCACCCCCTCTGGATGAGAGTGGCGCTGGGGGCAATGGTGCTGGGGCGCCAGGCGGAAATGGCGCTGGAGGTGGAGCTCTCGCTACGGGAGTGGAGAAGTGTGACCACAAAATGATCCAGCAGACTTGCTCCCTATTTGGCCTGGATTTGGTGAGTTCATACTCATAATTGGAATTGTGATAGTGTAAAAAATAATAATTAAAAAAGGAGCAGGCTTGAATCCTTTTCCTCAAATCACATCCCCACTGTAATCGAGTCAAAATTCGATTCAAATCTTGGCTCTTCCTTTATACAATAGATCTTAACATAAAAATGTCTTCACTGTACTTATGAAATTTTTTATGACTAAAATACCTTTCCAAATAGATGTCACATCAAGTAAAAATGAGCATATAATGTGAGAGTTATTTATTATTTATCAATACATACTGAGAAAACAAATTTAATGTTATACATATATGCCTCAGAATGTCATGTCAATGTGCCAAGACAAAAATATAGTTCAATGATTGTTCATGGAATGATAAATTGTTATTGCATTTGTTGTTTCCAGGAGCGACCTCCACCTGTTCCTCCAAGTCGTTCATACACAGTGGCTGGGAACACTAAGTTGGGTTATCCTCAGACTAGAGTCATGAAGATGTCTTTTAGTGGTAAGTCTCTCCCATTATAATGATAAAAAATGTATAATGAGTTGTAAGAATGGTGTGTCATAGGCTAATTTATTGCATCAATACTTTGAGATCAATACTTTTGGAAATAATCCCCAGCTTACTAGCAATATATGAGGTGTGTGAGAAAAGTAATGACACTAGCAATGCTGCAGGCAAATCCTCTTATCCACTTCCTCAGTGCGTGTTTCAACTCCATACAGCCAACTTTTGAGAGCACCATCAGTTGTTTTTGTTGTGTGTTGCAAAAATGGAGCATCGGAATTTAGAGCAACATTGTGCGATAAAGTATTGCGTTAAACTTGATGAATCTACGAGTGTGTCTTTTGAAAAGTTGAAACTGGCCTATGGGGAACATAGCTTATCAAGAGCACAAGCTTTCTGCTGGATAAAATCAGTTTTGGAAGGCCGAGATCACGTTGAAGATGAACCTCTCTCAGGAAGAATTCAGCATTGAAAACAAACAAAAATGTGAAAATTTGAGGGCTCTTCTGAGCTCAGACCATCGTTCAATGTAAAGAATGATGAGTGAACAGTTAAATTGAAACACTTTAACCGTGCATCAAATTTTGAGGGAAAATTTGAAAATGCAAAAAATGTCTGCCAACTCTACTGTCATTCATGTGCAGACAAGTGGATGCATCATCATGACAATGCCCTGTGTCACAAGTCACAATTTCCATTGGTGAATTTTTGACCTCAAAATGCATTTCTGTTGCTCCTAAACCTCCCTACTCACCTGATTTGAGTGTTTGTGACTTTTAACTTTTCCCGAAATCGAAACATGTCCTCATGGGACATCATTTTGGAACTCTGGAGAACATTAAAAAAACTGTGACTGACCAGTTAAAAGCCATGTCAATTGATGACTTCCAGTGCTGCTACCAAGAGTAGGAACAATGACTCCACCGGTATATAGCTGCCTATGGGAACTAGTTTGAAGGGGAAAACATCATTGCTTGAAAAAAATTTGGTCTTAAGTTAGTACAAAATCAGTCTCATTACCTTTCTAACACACCTGGTACCATTGCGTAGTCACTGGCATGTGCACACAAAGGATTCCTTAAAGAAAAAATCATTTTGTACTGTGAGGATTCAAACCCAGATCCTCTGGATATTAGATTGTATCTGATATCAGTCATGAAAAATGGAATCTTTCTACCAGTGGCGGCTGGTGGTAATTTATCCAGGGTGTGCATTAGAGCAGATATAGGATGATTTAATTATATTATGTTAATCCTAATCCATGAGCGTCATATTTCGTCGTAATAGAATACATAGCAAGCAAAACATATCACTGGTACACTCTACCCTTAAAATTGCATGAACAGAAATAATATTAGCATGTATGAAAATAATTATTCTCAACACACCTTTACAAGTGACGGTAGTTGAAATTCATTCTCTTTTCCTTACACCCTATGAGGAAGTAGTGTAGAAAACGGCTATACAGATGGCTCTGTAGACGGACTAGGATCCTGGGCGCAGGTAGTGTAGGTGGCGGCTACACCACTACACTACCTGCTAGTCAGTCACCAAAAACATGCGCGTGCACATTCACATGGTTTTGAGTCTGCTCCCATCGCCCCTTTGAACAGCACATACCCCCCCGCTTATCTCGTCCCGCCAGAGCTCCCACAAGCGATCGCACAGACCAAAAATGCGCCCGGCATGATGCCACGGGATCGCACACTTGTAGAGCGGTGAATTCGAAAAGGAGATAGCTGTAGCGTTCGGAGGCTCATGTTTCTTGCATATGCAGACAGTACTTTTATCCTTTGCGTTGCAAAGGAATAGTTTTCTTTTATAATTTATTCATCTTTGGGTGTGCACTTGCTAACATGCATATACGCACGCGCCGCCACTGCTTTCTACACATAATTATGGACAGTTTAAGATATTTTATTGCCCATGCGATTTTCAATAAATTTTAATTTTACTATATATACATATTTCATCTTGTCTAAGCATTTCACCTTTCTGATTAAATAATTTTGTGAATGTGTTATTAACACTGAGAAATGGCCTCGTCTCATTGATACTCTTATTCCCTTATGATTATTGTCCAGACTCCTGTCTGCTGATGACTCACAGATTTAGACTGGGATATATTTCTCACCTGTCATGTGAACAAAGGTGAAATCGTCATTATTTGCTATCATTGCCAACATTAGTTACCATGGGAGAACCTACCCTAGACCTGAAATCAAACCACAGACCTTTAGCTTTTGTGGCCTCTGCGCTATGCTATCCAGTCTCCTCGATTCACTTGCTAATTTGCTAATGCAAGACCAAAGGTGCTAGGCCCTGTCAGTCCATCAATGATGACAATGGGAAAGAGAATAGGCTTAAAGAACCTGTGGATAAGCCCTAGGCCGGCCCTTATTTTTCAGAATTTCGAAAAGTTATGTTTTCCTGGTCTCAAAATGATCCAAATGAGGTTTATATTCACGTGTTAAAATTTGGTTACTTTAAAATAACGGCAACCCGTGCCCCAAGGGCCCTAAGTACTAAGGACCCTCAATTGAGTTTTTTGGGGTTGAAAAAGTGCTATTCCTATGTAAAACGTAAAAGTAAAGCCCTTTAGGGCAAATTTTCTGTTGGTTTTGACCTATCTCTAAGCGTTTAGGAGATATCGTCCGTCGTAATGCAATCCCCCCAAGGGCGCCACCCCGCACCGCGGCACCGCTGAGGTACGGCCCGCACCACTTACTACAGACTTCCCCTCCACCCCCTCCCCTCCCTCGGCAAAGACTTTGCTCACACTGGCAAGCTCTAGCCTCTGAAGAAATGTGCTTACCTTAGAAAGAATTTAATTGCCATAATAATACTTCCAATCCAAGAGATGAATTTATTTTCACTCTGTCCATGAATTTCGTTACATTAACCAAAATAAAATACATTTTCATTGTATTTCTAATTTTTCACTGACATCCCATATTTGGCAATTAAAGTGCCTTTCCGCACGTAAGGGTTGTACTACGATGAAAAGTCACACTCAGTAATAAATTTCGAAAGCCCTCTTCCTTCAAAGTGACTGCCTAAAAATCTTGAATTAGTTTCACACCTCTCGCTGCACTATTATTTCCCACTTGATGACCTCGAATAATTTGCAAATCGTTCTTGGATGTATGTGCGCATCAAATAATGGAGTGCATATTTATTCCCACCAATAACTTCATTTTGTTCTCCTCTTTATTTGCGTAAGAACGTTATTTCTTCAGCCCAAGCACATTTATCCGAGAGATTAACTGCACTTTCCTCCTCGTGCATCAAAAAATTCAATGGTACTGCTCCTTGCATTTTCAAACAAATCATCAAGTTTTGTTACGAAATAATCTCTTACTTTCATCTCCACTATAGTTCGCGCTCTTTTTATGTCGTTGCACGTTCATCCACTCTTTGCGTCATTTTTCTAACTTTTCAATCACCTTATTTTCCATAATAACAGGAATTCTAGTTTTGCACCATGGATGAGATGCATTTCTCACGGTTTTTCTTGCACTAAGTCTTATAAATTTCGAACCAATTAGGTGATAGAGAAAACACACAGTACTTCTCTCACTGTAGGTAAATTTGAGCCGAGTATTTCTTCACTTTCTTTTCCAAACAGTTCAATGCCTGGATTTAGTCTTGATTGATGCCTTTCCTTTTTGGTATACTCTTAAAATGAACGTCACGTTCATGATAAAGTATTTATTTCACCACTTTTCTCCTTACATCCTAAAAAACTTAGCACTTCCTATCCTTTGCAAACTATAGACAAGAACTATCTCTATCTCTCCACAGTGATCTACATCCGTAAACTGACTGCCTCGTTTCTTCTTCCTTAAATATTTCTATCTACTGTTGGAGCCCTGAAATCCCTGCCCATTCCCTTCATTCCTTTATAATTCATAGACACAATTGTATCACATGCTTATAATATTTTGTACATAAAAAGCACTTTGGAACAAAGCCTGCTGGAATGGTTCGCGGCCGTGTGGCGGCAAAAAATCAAGGTTTAAGGGGTCGGTACCCAGCACTCGTGCATAGGACGGTGTTGAAGGGTTAAAATTGACATAATGGGCTTTAACAACATTAATCATGACACGAGAGGAGAAAACTATTCAATACTGTACCACTAGCACGTAAATTTTTTCGTCAGGAGCAAAGTCTTTGCCGAGGGAGGGGAGGGGGTGGAGGGGAAGTCTGTAGTAAGTGGTGCGGGCCGTACCTCAGCGGTGCCGCGGTGCGGGGTGGCGCCCTTGGGGGGATTGCATTACGACGGACGATATCTCCTAAACGCTTAGAGATAGGTCAAAACCAACAGAAAATTTGCCCTAAAGGGTTTTACTTTTACGTTTTACATAGGAATAGCACTTTTTCAACCCCAAAAAACTCAATTGAGGGTCCTTAGTACTTAGGGCCCTTGGGGCACGGGTTGCCGTTATTTTAAAGTAACCAAATTTTAACACGTGAATATAAACCTCATTTGGATCATTTTGAGACCAGGAAAACATAACTTTTCGAAATTCTGAAAAATAAGGGCCGGCCTAATAAGCCCATACGTAGCGTGCAGAGAGGCAAAGCTCCATGGTTTGATTTCCAGTGGAGGGAAAGCTTTTCTCATGGCAATTATTGTGAGTTTAAGGGTTGGGTTGGGGCAATGGATCACAAGTGCCCTGTTTAAGGCCCCCTCAACCATGAAATTCACTAAATCTATTATGTATTAACATTACTATCTATATGCTGCATGCAAGTCAGAATATGTACTGATGATAACTATTTGCTTGTGATTGTTGAGCAGATGAAAGTGCTGTGGGGAGCGGGAACGGTGATGTCACAGGCAGCACCCTTCACAAGGGAGAATCGGTTGTCGTGATTGGAGCCTCTCCCCGTCGAGGACACCTTCTCGTTGAGCACAACACGTGCACCCTCCACGTCCCTTACCAGTACTTGGAGCTGAAGGCTGCTGTGGGCGCAGGCCAAGCGCAGGCAGCCGGAGTCAACATTTGATTGTGAAATCGCCAAGCGAGCAGCTGAGTACCTCTTAATGGATCACCAGCATAATTGTTGCATTCCCATGGTGAATGCGTGGATGCCCCACGCCATTGGCAATCATGCTGGATTAGTTGTTAATATTTTTGTAAATATATTCATGACTGCATTTTCCGATGAAGTGCTCATTCTCAGTCAACATTGATGGAATGAGAGTGCTCATAATTGAAATCCTATCAATGATTTAAACGTTGGATTCCATAGTCCCAAGTTGCCATCTCCCCAATGAAAAATGAAAGAGATGATGATTAAATTGCATTCATAGCTGAAAGATGTGCTATACTTAGATGTTTGGGCAATCCTCCTATATTCATAGATATCGAGGATGTTATCTTCCGTTGATTTTGAAAATGAATTGCCTAGCATGGTAAAGAAGGTTTTATTTTAAAGTATTTTTTTAATGTTTATGAAATTACTCATTTACTCTCTACCATTATCCCAGTGATTGTATATAACACTTAGATTGCATGAAATGATCATACTGTGTATTCTTTTAAAGCATGCATGTTTGTAAATAGTTCTGAAGCAAAAAATATCATTTACAAAGTCATTATGATGGCTACTCAGCATTTGAAAGTGAAAAAGAATGTAGACTTCTAATAGATATTTGGTCATTGCCATTATACATGGATTGTATTTCATCCTGATGTATGTCTGTGCCATGAAACGACATAATGGATTGTGCATTTTTCATCTCAAATGGCAGTTTTACCTCTTAAAATTTCCAATTGATGCATTTGTCATTCTTCTGTTTAGTTTCACTATACATGAGATATGATGTACTCAACATGGATAAGTTTGAAGTATGAAAAGATTTTTATTGATATGAGAGTTTTTGAATAACGAAAGACAGTTTGACACACAGACATTTGTGCTATTGTGTCTAGTTTCAACCTCAAGAATTCTAGAGTGCTGACTCACAAATCCAACTGAAAGCATCAGTGTGCAATTTGAAAGTTACTACCTGCAGATTTTGTGGGGCGAATCTCCCTGGTGGTCAATGTGCTTGTTTGGATTTGCAAAAGTTAGCTGATGCAATGTCATGAAGCACTAAAGAGTTGGCGTTGATACTGCTCCTATGGCTAGGGTTTTTTGCGAACCATGACCTCTAGGTTATCCAAACGGAGTGTTACCGAGCAGATTTCTTCTGCCTGCGATCACGTGTATATAAATCATGATACATGATTGTATAGTCTAAGATCATCATAATTGAACCATAGCTCATATTTATGTACATACCACATCATCCTCTTATTTCGTGGAATATTTTCTTATAAATTCGCTGATATCCTTCCCTAAGAATTCGAAGCCTGATTACATGGGTCACTTGTGTGCTGTATGAAATTCCATTTCTACTGCTGTTCAATGATGGCCACAAGTCAGAAAGATGGTCTAGTTTCTTTATTGTTATCAGGCAAATTTTATGATTTGCCCAGAAAAATGACTGATTATGAATATATGAAAGTTCCTCAACTTTAGTTTCTTAGGCCTCTCATTGTGAAGACAGGACATCTCTTGTATATCAAAAGACCATTTACTTAAGTAAACTGACTCCTCTCTGCAGAAAGTGTTGGGGAATCGATATTAGGTCAATTAATTTGAGAGTACATTTAACAATGTGTGGAGTGAATTTAGGTATAGTTTTATACACTAGCAGAATGTAATCAATGCACAGTCAATTATGCTGTTAAGAACATGCAAAGTTGTGCATAATTTTTTTAAGAGTGGTACCTCACACAAGTGCATAGAAATAGTACAAAATGCTGCTCTATAGCAATCAGACCTAAGTAATTCTTCCTAATAAATAAGATATTTGAACCTCTTCATCAGGTTGATTTGAGGAGAATTATTCTGTGACAGCTGAAATATGTCAATTTGCAAATCAACTGCTCCGAACATTTTGTAGGTACCAATTCATTTATAAAAATTTAGGGGTTTCTTATTTAAGTGAGGTCAATAAACTATTGATGAGAGCAAAATTATGAGAGTATTGTCTGAGTACATGTTCTTGGCCAGTGATGCAAATTTTGTATTGCAGTAGCAACCGGCAAAGATTTCATGCTAATCATGTGTGGTGGTCTTAAAGGCTCTAGGATTTTTTTACTGATTGAAATTGTAAATTCTATGAGTGATGTAATAAAATGGAATTATATTTTAGTGAGGCCGGAGAGAAATTGTATTACTAAAATAATTATAGAGGAGGATATGTGACTATTGGTTAGGTGTGAAAATGTTTTATCCTATTCATCATCAGACTTCAGTCATTTAAAAAACTTTTACTTAAAGGCATGATAAATATGGTGCTTTGTTATTGAATGATTTAGGGCATTGTAATACTAGATTGTTTGCAAAAATGTGAGTGAATGGATTCTTCTTTGTAAAGAAGAAAGTATGTATGAAGCAGAAAATTTATATTTTCATGTACACTTGCAATAATACAATTTTTGTTAACTTTGATAATGCACTTGACTGTGCATTCAGAGGAGAGATATGCCTATGAACTAGCAGTATACTTTATTCTCAGGGTTATTTTCAGCCATAAGTTGTAGAATGGAGCGAAAGTCGTAAAAAGGCATTTGTACAAGCCTTTGATGACTGACAATTATTCATCAATTTGATTTACGTCATTTTGTATCGTATTTTGTATTCCTATTAAGTGTACAGAGTACTTCATTCATGAGTTACTCATTTTTTCATACAATTAAATTTTACTTTTGTCATTTTGTGTTTTATTTATGTCCCTATCCAAGGAACAAGGGCACATCTGTGTACCCAGAACCCTCACCTGCAGGCTATGTCTTCCTCTCTTGCTGATTCTCTAGTAACTTTCATTTGGGAATTCTCAATCTTCCCACGAGGCTCTCAGGATTTTATAAAGGAGGCAAGCACAGCATTGGATAAACTAGGAACTTGATTGAGAGTTGATTGGATTTGGCATCCATTTGCAGGCCTCTTCAGCAAAGTAATTCTTCTCGAGTTTTTCTCTGGTTCAAATCATCCATTCATTACATTACAATCAGAACCATTTATTTGGTGTGTATCAGTTCCCAAAAAGGTGTTAAGGTGTGTTTACATTGCACTATTGCTATGAAAGGCTGAAAATAATATACTTAAAAAAAAGAATGGAATGAGAAGAGAGTGTTGTAGTGATTTGAATTTGGTAGCAATTGCTGAGCAGCCGATGTTAATGTCATTTGAACTTGTTGTAGGAGAAACACTGTCCTAGAAATTACATTTTCCATGGAGTAGGAATCCCATGCTTTAGGCACTGATAACGTCATTGAATCTCAGCGAAAGATGGGCATTTTAACATGCACCATTTGGTCATTTGGTACAGTCTTGTCGCAGCCAACTCACAAGCTCCCCGAGGCTCAAAAACACTTCATCGCAATGAGCCGAGTAGGCTTTTTAAAGGCTTGCAACACAGTGATCTTCTCCCCGGTAAATTTGACCATGAGGAAACTGTTTTGCTTGAAGCTGAAGAATCTGGTCTTTTTTTATGAAAATCCTTTTTTGGCAATGGTTTTTTTTGGAAAAGAAAAGAAAACAAAAAAATATGTTGTGCTTTCACTAATATATTTTTAAAAAGTACCCTATGTTTGGTGGTTTACCAAATGTATGGTGTTTTTTTTTTAATCCATGGTCCTTGGTGCTATTTTAAATATATTAATGAAACTTTAAAACATTTATTCTTACAAAGTTAGGCCTGAAGATATCAGTTAGATTTTTTATTTTCTCCATTTGAAAGGTAAGTACATATATACCAATGTAGAAAGCAGAAGAGAGCAGAGAATGGGTACATTAGCAACTTAAAATCAGCTTGTAGGTAAGTTGAAATGGCAGCAATTCAAAACATATTTCACCCTTCACAAGCACAAAAAGTAGTTACTTCATTGATTTACTGCTGTGAAAAGAGTTTCACATTTAACCTTCATTTGCTCAATGAATGCGAATAAATATGGGGCAACAGAATTTTTTGCCCAAAATAACACTATATACTCAATTTTGAAATGATAGGCTCAAAGGCTGCTGTAATAAATCCATACAGAGGTGGTAATATTACCATTTACAAGAATACTTCATAATTTGACTCTCAGAGCCGGCTTAGCGGATGCCATCTTTAGAGGATATTTTGTGTCCCAAGGACAAATATCTGTGAGACTTGAGGCTTGTACCTCCATGGCAAGAATAGCGTATAAGGAGGTATCCCTGTATGTTGCCCCGCTTGATTTCAGCTGTGTTGCCTGCTGGTGCGACTACTCACCCTACTCTAAAATGCTGCGATAACCTTCTGCTGGTGTAGTATCCAGCAGAGGGAGGCAAAACGTGAGGGGTGCATTACAATAAGCCAGCCATTGAATTCGACAGTCAAGAGACAAAAGCTGCAGAGGACGGACAGCGGAGTTCAGGGGAGATACAATAAGGAAGCCGTTTAAAGGACAGTAAAAAATCACTGAACATGCAGGAAGAACGTAAACAAATTCAAATGATAACATTTACGAAGTTACCTCCTGATCTAACATACGACACTAATGGCCGGCTTTGAAAATGTCCTCTTTAGAGAAAAAATTACGTCCCATCGGAAAAAATCTGCGAGATTTGAGGCTTTTACCTCAACGGTGAGAATAACTTATGTGGAGGTATCCCTGTAAGTAGCCCTACTTGTCTTGAGCTACCAGTCATCCTCCTTCACAATGCTCTATATGCCATTTTCATACGAGGTACTCAGCGAAAAGACAATAAGCAGAGGGGTTGCATTACGACTTATTTATTCTATTCACTTTATGTCTGCGGGTGAGCTTTCGTGAGAGCCTGGACACTCTCGGATGGCTTCGCTGATAGGGGAGGGGGAGTACCGAGAGAGAGAGAGAGAGGAGGAGCAAACATAACGTTGCCAAATGTACGTAGCCACCCTACTTTGTCACTGAAAACGAGTGAGTCATAGGTGGCCAAAGGTATTTTGGCCCCGGTGCGGAGACAATATGCATACTCATTGGGAAGGTATTGGGGATAATCCTTTCACAGAAGTCCATGACATTGTCACCTACCCCGCTGAATGAGGCACCATTGGTGGAGGGCATACTTAGTCATATACAAGGAGAACGCGTGAGGTTTGGCAACACTGCTCCACAAGCAGATTCACGACGTTCACTCGGCAGAGATCTGAGAGCGACTCACTGAAGCCATGCCTACTGTTTGCTGATCGGCAAAGACAAAGTCACATGTTGAGAAACTTTCCCTCTCCTCAACTCCACTTGCTTTGGCCACACCAGCTCACCCGCAGAGATAAAATGAACAGAGTATAGCCATCCGTTCATGGGAGAGACGATAAGTCAGCCGTTCATAGGGCAGTCAACAATCACGAAAGATGAAGGAAGAACATAAAGTTTAATATTACCATTTACGAGGATACCTCCTGATATAACATACGACGCTAATCCCTTGTGCTTCCAGCAAGCCCTCTTGATCGCTGGAAGCAGTGCTGACAACAAGCTCAGCAGCACATTGCTCGGTGAGGACACTCAGATCAAACAATCTGTATTATCACATTGGAATTGGGTTTCCACCATTTCCATGAACGAATTCGTCATACTTCTTCTCCAGCCAGTGTAGCCCACAAGATTTATAGCCTAAAATTGCTCTGCTATCTTCTTCTCAATGTTATTTCACTGTTGTATGCATTAGTAATTATGTACCTGTTGACTAAGCCTTCTATGCTTAAAGTATTTGCTATTAAGACTCTTTTTTACAATATTATACATATATGATGTTTAATTATTTTTAGTATCAAGTCAAAAATTTCCCATTCCCTACTTTGCTTTGGATTTAAAATATAATTTTGAAAATTATTTTTATTGTATGTCACCTTTTTTCATGAATCAACCCTTGATATGTATTACGTCTGCCTAACATATCTGTTGCACCTTCGGCATGTCAACATAAATGAACTGTTTTTAGATTTAAAAATGGACTGTATTTATTTGTTTGATTTCGTCGTTACAAAGTGTTTTTGAAACTTTCGTATGCTGTGGAGCAGGCACCTTCCACCGACCGTCGCTCTCTTGTGACTGCCTGCGCAGTCGTTTCTTTCATCACTGTCTCCTCTCCCTTCCCCTCCCGGGGCACTCCTTACAATACAATCCCCTGCCCGGGCACCCCAAACGGGGTCCATCCCCTTCTGGGGGACCACTCAGTCACTCATGTCCATTTTCCTCCATTTCATTGCCGTAACATACCCCCCACTGTAAACAAATGGTTTACCAAAAAATAATTGAATACATAGCACAATACTGAGATAACTGAGACAATTAACTGAGATAGCAGAATAAATTGAATGAAAGTTAAAAATACAAAAAACAACAGTAACTTATTTGTCCATTGGCAAAACACACACTTTCGTTACTGGACGTTTAAAAACTCCTGAATTTGTTCGCACTGATACTACTCGCACAACACCATCAGTTCCTGGGTGTACCACATCCACGAGTCCTATCTTCCACTGAAGAGGTGGAACGTTGCTTTCCTGCAGGAGTACCACTGCCCCGGGTTGTATGTTGCAGTGGCGGTGGCTCCATTTCCCACGCTGCTGTAATTGGCATAAATAGTCAGAAGACCATCGATGCCAAAAATGTTGCAGTTGCTGCTGCAAAAGATGCCATCTGGAAGTCAAGCTTACTTTCTTAAATGTTAAGTCTGGCTCAGGAATGGCTGTTAAAGGTTCTCCTATGAGGAAATGGCCTGGGGAGAGATAGGTTAAGTCAGAGGGATCATTTGAGAGGGAAAGGAGTGGTCTTGAGTTGAGGCACGCTTCTATCTGTGTTAACAGAGTATACAGTTCTTCGAACGTAAGGCAAGAGTTTCCCATAATGCGGCGAAGGTGATACTTCATTGACTTCACTCCCGCTTCCCACAATCCTCCAAAATGCGGGGCACTTGGGGGTATAAAGTGCCATTTGATGCCTCTTTTGGATGTTTCGCTGCCGACCACTTCTTTGAATTGTTCGGACTTTATGAGATATTTAATTTCGCGTGCAGCTCCAATAAAGTTTGTTCCGTTGTCTGACCAGATCTCAGAGCAAAGCCCTCTTCTGGCTATAAACCTTTTAAGTGAAGCAATGAATGCATCAGCCGTTAGATCACTCACTAATTCTAAATGAATGGCTTTAGTTGCCAAACAAATGAAAATACATATATATCCCTTCACCTTCGTTTTACTTCTTCTTGAGCCATGCTTTATGTAGATTGGTGCTGCATAATCTACTCCACTATTAAGAAATGGGCGAGAAGGTTTGACTCTTGCTTGAGGTAGCTGTCCCATCAACTGATGCGTTGCTTCTGCCTTTAGCTTATAGCAAGTAATGCAACGGTGAATTATTTTCCTTACTGCACTCTTGGCGTTGACTACCCAAAATGTTTCCCTAAGAGATGCAAGAAGTAGCTGGCTATTGGCATGTAACAGTCTTTCATGTTCATTTTTTATTATTAGATGAGTTAAATGGTTCCCATTTGGTAGGATGATTGGATGACGTTTTTCAAATGACATGAGTGAATTCTGAAGTCTTCCTCCCACCCTGATTAACTTGTGACCACAGATGAATGGGCTGAGATTTTTTAATTTGCTTCCCTTCTTAACTTCTACGGAGGTCTCTAATTGATGATACTCATTAGGATACTCTTTCTGCTGAATCATCCTTATTAAACAGTGAAGGGCATCCCTTCTCTCCATAGGAGTTAAAGTTCCTATGTTACGTTTTGATTTGCAACATCTGGTATTGGATATGAAACGAAGACAGAATGCAACTGTTCCTTGCAGGCGCGACAACGTGGAGTAGTTTTCGATCGTTACAAATGGGTTCATCTTTGTGGTGGTTAATGTGGTAATGTGATGAGTCAACCTTGATTTTCTTTCTTCAGGAATGTCCTTATTGCTGCAAACTTCAGGCAATAATGACGGCCACGAGGATGTTGGTTTTGATAGCCAAACTGGTCCATTCCACCACAAGCGAATGTCCTTCAGTTCATCTGCTCCACATCCCCTTGATATCAGATCTGCAGGATTATCTGAAGACCTTACATGTAATGTCCTGAATTTCTGAAACGCGATTCGCAACAAATGTTTTCCATTTTGTCAGAGTACTACGAAGCCAATCCAATACAACTGTAGAATCACTCCACAGATGTATGCTATCCACCTTCATATTAAGTGCCTCTAGAGTTTTCTTTGTCAATTTGGCCAATAGTAGAGCACCACATAACTCTAGACGTGGTATAGAAATTTGTTTTAATGGTGCCACTTTAGATTTGGAACACAAAAGGTTAACGGAAATGGTTCCCCTTTCATTACAACATCTTAGGTAAAGACATGCCCCATATGCTGCCTCTGATGCATCACAGAATCCATGAAGTTGAACACCAGTGACGACTCCGTCGCAAATTGCCAGCCTCTTTATTTCTATCATGGAGATAAAATGAAAATTATTTTGCAATTTTGACCATTGTTGCAGGACATCCGTTGGTATAGTTTCATCCCACTCCATCTTTAATAACCACAACCTCTGCATAAGTATCTTGTAACTTACAATGATGGGTCCAAGAAGACCTAGTGGATCAAATATTGTGGATATAACTGACAGTATGCCACGTTTCGTCGATTGAGGAATCCTTTGACGCTCCCGGATGGGAAACTTAAATACGTCCAATGATGGATCCCATGACAATCCCAGTGTTTTAATGAAGTTGTCGCCTTCAATTTGAAATGGAAGATGAGTTTCCCTGTCAGCTGGTGGCACGGACATCAGCAATTTATGGTGATTAGAGCACCACTTCCTCAGATGGAAGCCTCCACGTTGAAGTAGGTTGATCAGATCCCTTTGAAGATTAAGAGCTTGGTTGACTGTTTGTGCTCCACTCATAAGGTCATCTACATAAAAATCTCGCATTAATATTTCGGCTGCAGCTGGATAGTTGTGTTTTTCATTTGCAGCAAGTTCCCTCAATGTGCGAGTGGCAAGAAATGGAGCTGATGCCGTTCCATACGTTACTGTATTTAACTGATAATGGTTAAGGGTTTCTTGTGGGTGTGTTCTCCATAAAATTCGCTGCAGGTTTAAGTCATCTGGGTGGATTTGAATTTGTCTATACACCTGCTGGATGTCTGCTGTGAATGCAATACTATGGGTTCGAAACCTCATTACTATAGAATAAAGGTCTTGCTGCACATTTGAACCTACCATCAGAATGTCGTTTAGAGAGACGTTATTTGAAGTTTTTGCAGAGGCATCGAAGACCACTCTTAGTTTAGTGGTACTTGATTCTTTGAACACAGGATGATGAGGTAAATAGTTACTTGGCTGGGGAGATGTGATTTCATCTACCATCAGTTTTTTCATATGACCCAAGGATTCATACTCGGACATGAAAGTGTGGTGGAGCCCTTCATTACGAGCGCCGTCACTAAGGTCAGCACCTGGTTGAGGTCATTGCCCTGGGTCCCTGCCGCTGCCGCCAGGGTACGCGGAATATAGCGCCAGCAAAGCGCCGCGAAGAGAGACGCTTACGAGAGGGCAATGGAGATGGACTATCTCGCGTGAGAGACATTAAACAAGTGTATCGCTTACCATCGCAATAAACATGGTCGAAAATACTTTAGTGTGTTGATTGAGGCGAGGTTAATATCGCAACCCTAACCCTTCCCTTTAGTGGTGACCCCCGGCGCGAATTATTTTCTCGAAAAAAAAAAAAAACTTTTTTCGAACCATGTGCGCGACCACGCCGAGTTCCGTTAGCCATGCCGCCGACATCGCGCGAATCCTTGGCCATCAAGTCTCTAAGTTGATATTTTTATTGTGATCCTGTGCTATGTGCGTGTGTAAATAGTTTTCCTTATTTTGTGTTTATTATATTGTGTTTATGAAGATGCCCGATCCACCAGCATCGCAACCCGGCGCGGACCGCATCGCCGTTCGAGCACCACCATTTTGGCCGGAGGAGCCTTCTCTATGGTTTTCCCAGCTAGAAGGACAATTTTATCTTGCTGGCGTCAAGGAGGACGAAACCAAATTTTGGTTCGTGGTTTCGCAGCTAGATCACCGCTACGCACAGGAGGTAAAAGACATTATATCGTGCCCTCCTACCTCTGATAAGTACAATACTTTAAAAAGTGAATTAATTAAAAGACTCTCCGCATCGCAGGAGCATAAATTAAAACTCCTCTTGGAGCATGAGGAGATGGGGAATAGGAAACCATCCCAGTTTTTGAGACATTTGCGGGATTTAGCGGGTAACTCCGTCACGGACGATTTCCTAAGATCGCTGTGGCTTTCACGTCTACCGAGCCATTTGCACGCTATTTTAGCGGCTCACGATGCCCCAGACCTCAACGCCCTTGGGTCCTTAGCGGACCGCATAAACGAAGTGGTCCCTCGTGCAACGCCTCCCCCTTCCCTCAGTGTAAGTGAAGTTGCCCCCACCTCCCAAACCTGTGACGCAGGCTGTTCGCAGATAATGGCCTCCCTCAGCGCCAGAATGGACGAGCTCACCCGGCAGGTAGGCGCACTCTCCGTCTCGGGGCACCCTCATTATCGCCGTCACAGATCCCGTTCCCGCTCCCGAAAAAGTGCCTCACGCCCTACGTCACCAGGCCCTCGCGACCCGAATGTCTGCTGGTACCACTGGCGCTTCGGCAAGGACGCTCACAAGTGCATTCCCCCCTGCTCCTACACTCCGGAAAACATCCCGGGCAGGTTGTAAATGCGGCTGCCGACCCTTGCCCTACTTCCAGCCGCCTTTTTATGACCGACGTGTGCACCAAGGTGCAATTCCTGGTGGACACCGGAGCGGACCTATCAGTGTATCCGCGCTCATATGTAAAAGGACCACGGACGCCGACAGATTATCAATTGTTCGCCGCGAACGACTCAATTATTCACACTTACGGCTGGGAAACTTTAAATTTGAATTTTAACCTTCGTCGTGACTTCACTTGGCGTTTTGTGGTTGCCGACGTATCGAAGCCAATCATTGGCGTCGACTTTTTAACTCATTTTGGACTTTTGGTGGACGTGAGAAACACCAAACTTATCGATGGCACCACCTCACTGCATGCCATCGGTAGCATCGGCGTCCACTCCGGGGACCAAATAAAAGCGGTTGTTGGTGAGTCCCGTTTCCACACCCTTTTGTCCCGTTTCCCGGAGATTACTCGCCCGGCAGGAACCCCCGGGAAGACAAAACATTCAACCGTGCACTTCATACGCACCACTCCCGGCCAGCCCGTATGCAGTAAACCCCGACGCCTGGCCTCGGATAAGCTCGAAGCAGCCAAGAGGGAATTCGAGTTGATGGTGCAAATGGGTACCGCCCGCCGTTCAGACAGCAGCTGGTCGTCAGCCCTCCACCTCGTCCCGAAAAAAGGTAACGAGTGGCGCCCCTGCGGTGACTACCGCGCTTAGAACGCCCGCACTATACCCGATTGTTACCCCGTCCCTCACATAGAAGACTTTTCCTCTTCCCTTAGTGGAGCCCGAATTTTTTCAACTATAGATTTAGTAAGGGCATATAACCAGATTCCTGTGCACAAGGAAGATATTCCCAAAACCGCCATCACCACACCCTTTGGACTTTTTGAATTTCCTTTTATGTCATATGGACTCCGCAATGCGGCGCAAACATTCCAAAGGTTTATTGACGAGGTGCTCAGAGGCCTAGATTTCACTTACGCCTATCTGGACGACATTTTGATCGCCTCTAAAGACGAGGACGAGCACGAGCGCCACCTAAGCGAACTTTTCCTTAGGCTTAGTGATTACGGTGTCGTTATCAATCCCTCCAAGTGTGTTTTTGGTGTGTCACAAGTGACATTTTTAGGTTATAGCGTAAGTGTTGATGGTACAAAGCCATTAAAAGACAAGGTTAGTGCCATTCAAGAATTTCCTGAGCCGGTAACTATCAAACAGTTACTGCTGCCGCCAGGGTACGCGGGAGATAGCGCCAGCAAGGCGCCGCGAAGAGAGACGCTTACGAGAGGGCAATGGAGATGGACTACCTCGCGTGAGAGACATTAAACAAGTGTATCGCTTACCATCGCAATAAACGTGGTCAAAAATACTTTAGTGTGTTGATTGAGGCGAGGTTAATATCGCAACCCTAACCCTTCCCTTTAAAAGTATTGTATTGCTGTCGCAGATCAAATTGTTTTTCTAGTCGCCTTTCGAGTTGCAGAAAGCGATGAAGAGTGTTTTTATAGGACTCGCCTAGTTGCTGAGGATTGGTCCTTAAAGGAAGTTTCACCATATAATTTCCTGATGGATTTCTAATTGTATTCACTTGATAGTGTTCCTCACATTGCCTTTCCTCTAGAGATATTAGTGTGGAAGGTAATTCCTCCAATTCCCAAAATCTTTTAAGTTGTTCCTCCAGACCTTCTTCCCTTCTCACCACAAATGTTTGCCGTGTTGTTTTGGTAGAGTCAACCACTGGAGTTGGTCCTGATAGAATCCAACCTAACGCCGTTTCCTGAAGAACGGGATAATTTCCTACTCTTGTTCTTTTTCCTGGTCGCATAAGATGGAAGAAAACTTCAGCACCTATTAATAAGTCTACTGGCCCTGGTGTGTGAAAATTGATGTCAGCGAGTTGAATATCGGTCGGAATACCCCAATCATAGTTCTTGATGTGTGCTGAAGGAATATTTCCAGTGATTCTTGGAAGAATTGACAAAGTTAGATCGAACTTGTAATCATTTGTACAAGACAAAACTTCTACATTAGTGGCATATTTAGTCTCTGAATTTAATGAACTAATTCCTTGAATTGATATGTGATTGCGAAACTTCTTTAATCCTAATCGCTGAACCAATGCTTCAGTCATAAAACTTGATTGTTATCCTGAATCTAGCAATGCTCTGCATTTTTGATACCTTCCATATCTGTCACGTATCCTCACCATGGCAGTGGAAAGAAGGACTTGAGTATCTGGTTGAACCTTCATTGAGCAGTAGGTTTTGACGTTCTCTGATGACGAAGAATCTGATGATCTTTTGTAGCTAACCTCCATTGGTTGCATGCCAGACTGATGATCTAGAGTATTATTTGTACCTTCTTCTTCCTGATTTGGAGACAGTGATGAAAGAAACGACTGCGCAGGCAGTCACAAGAGAGCGACGAGTGATAAGTTGGCAACTGCCGCAGACGTCGCTTCGCTTCTATCTGATGCAACGTGTGACGATGGTGGTGTCGGTGGATTTAATTTGTCAATTAATGACAAACACTTTGCTTGTATTTCGTAGTAAGATTCCTCGACAGCTTCTCTATCACCACTGTGATCTTCGTCGTCGTTCAATTCCAATTTACGTTGAATCTCATCGTATTCTTCCCATATTTTAGGAAGACGTTCTAATCTTACACGCACTGAATTCAGATTGGATGACTGATCAAATGAATTGATGAATGTGCAAATTCTTGTTTAACTTGCCCTGACAATTCCTCTTTGTTTAATGAGGTTATTACGTTCAGAACAATCCATTATTAAAGAAAGATGCGTGCAAAGGAATGGTTGAGGAAATGATTGTTCAAGAAAGGAATAAGGAATAAATGAGCCAGACTCACTCTACTGCCAAGTGATGTCCGTCGCCAGGCCGTCTCGCCGCTGCAGAAGGAAGCTGCCGAGATGATGCAATCCTTATCCCGGGTTGAGTCTGTATGGCGTCGTCGCAGCGCGCGTTGAAAAATGCGAACGAAAAACCTAGTTGATCTCCATCCGGCCCGAAGGACCAATTTTATGTTGCACCTTCGGCATGTCAACATAAATGAACTGTTTTTAGATTTAAAAATGGACTGTATTTATTTGTTTGATTTCGTCGTTACAAAGTGTTTTTGAAACTTTCGTATGCTGTGGAGCAGGCACCTTCCACCGACCGTCGCTCTCTTGTGACTGCCTGCGCAGTCGTTTCTTTCATCACTGTCTCCTCTCCCTTCCCCTCCCGGGGCACTCCTTACAATACAATCCCCTGCCCGGGCACCCCAAACGGGGTCCATCCCCTTCTGGGGGACCACTCAGTCACTCATGTCCATTTTCCTCCATTTCATTGCCGTAACAATATCAATTATATTTGATCAAATATATTTGAATGGAAGCTGCCTAATTTTGCTGAACACCTTAATAAGGTTAGGAAAATGGATGATATTTCTTTTATTTTAACTGCAAAAGCTTTGTATAATTTTCCGATTGCTCTGACACACAATGCCATGAGTTAGTTGAAGTATAGTCTCACAAGTATTCATTTTAATGGTGTACAGAATGCATTCTTGAGCAGTGCAATACCTTCTCCATGCTAATCAGTTCTTTCTTTTATGCAGCAACCCATCACAGCAGCTGGGAAAAGGTCTATCGCTTGGAATGATTGCAGCAGGCAGTGGTCTCATTCCTATGTCTAATGTAAGCACCGCTTGGGCCACTGGAAAGCGGCACATTTTCCTCAGGTATGTGCTGCAGATGATGATGTTGTTCATTAATGCTTTTCACTGATACAGTATTTAAGAGCACTTAAAATGGGGATTGCCTTGGCAATGGCCCATTGCATGTACAAGCGATGATGTTCTACTTATCTTAATTAACCTCCACCATTCTTTGGTGAGGAGGAATAAATAACTAGGTGAGTTCAAAAGTTGGATCCTTTCAGAATCTTATTGAATTATCTTCTACAGATCTTGTTATTTTTCTTAATTCAGGATTTGGTCAAGGATAACTCACTCTTTTTCTTCTTTTACCAATTCACCGCATGTCTTTTATGTTGCATACTTCTTAACCCTTTCCCTACTAATGACGAAAATATGTGGTAGGATGTTTCTTGACCCAGGAGACAAAAGCCACAAATTTTCATCGGAGATTTTTGTAGGCAAGCAATCGAATGCCAAAAATATACATTTCCTTGCTCTCCCCCTTTTATGACGGTCATGGATTCGCTAAGTCTTAGTTTCGGGACCCAACAAAGTGGGACTTAGGCTGTACCTTCGAAATCCGGGAGCAGGCACCCGGACCCCTCGTCTTATATAACCCTTCTTTGTGGTAAGGGACCGCAGTCATTCAATTGTACTCATCCTCGTTCACAATGCTCTACATGCCATTGCCATACGAGGTATTCAGCGAAAAGACAATAAGCAGAGGGGTTGCATTACGGCTAGCCATCCGTTCATGGGAGAGACGATATGTCAGCTGTTCAAAGGGCAGTCATCAATCACGAAAGATAGAGGAAGAACAAAAACAAATTCAAATGATAACATTTATGAAGCTATCTCCTGATCGAACATACGACACTAATAGCTGGCTTCAACAATGTCCTCTTTAGAGAAAAAATTACATCCCATACGAAAAAATCTGTGAGATTTGAGGCTTTTACCTCCATGGCGAGAATAACTTATGTGGAAGTATCCCTGTAAGTTGCCCTACTTGACTTGAGCTACTACTCATCCTCCTTCACAATGCTCTATATGCCATTTTCATACGAGGTACTCAGCGAAAAGACAATAAGCGTAGGGGTTGCATTACGACTAGCATCCGTTCATGGGAGAGACGTTAACTCAACCGATCGAAGGGTAGTCAACAATAACGAAAGATAGAGGAAGAACATAAACAAAGTTTAATGCTACCATTTACGAGGATACCTCCTGACATAACAGACGACGCTAATAGCCGGCTTCGAAAATGTCCTCTTTATAGAAAAAATGACGTCCGAGAGGCAAAAATATGCAAGATTTTAGGCTTTTACCTCCACGGTGAGAATAACTTACGTGAAGGTATCCTTGTAAGTTGCCCTACTTGACTTGAGGTGTTGGTGGATGACTACTCATCCTCCTTCACTATGTTCTATATGCCTGGCGAAGTACTCAGCGATATACTCAGCCAGGGGTCCCCTAGCTCTAGGCATCCCCTTTCAGTCCCGCATGCACGAATCTGTCATTGAGTTGAGGCCCTCCTCATAACTGACACATATTCAGATTTGAATTTTGTGCAAAAGCAATCATTCTTTCAATAATCTTTTGGAAGAAATCTATTTCTGGCAGCTCTCATCAAAAAGTAGGTGACATAATGGGCACAATGCCAAATTAACTTTCACTAGGAAATTATTGAATTGAATCGTTCAATATTGTTTTCAGAACCAGAAAATGTCAGCTTTCAAAAGATGCTGCCTTCTGAGAGTCTTTCATTTGAAAGATGATATCAAGTCTGGAGTCATTATCATTTCTTTTCATTGAAGCCGGCACCAAGGATTCTTAGCTAGCTTGAGGAGTTACATACAACTAATGACCATACACCCATTCTTCTGAAAGATCGTTGGTTTTTTTGGATTGCACAGCCTTATCAATCTTTCTTAAACTATCCCTCAAGCCACGGGGAGTGCGTAGACTAAAATTCTCTTAATTCGACAAAATTGCTTTGTCCACAGCTTGAATTGAAAATGTTTGATTACGTGCCTTGACATTAAATGCATTATCTGATACTGTGTTCCAGCTTGAAGGAGCATAAGAATCATTTAGCAATGCATGCCTCTTGAAGATGCTTGTAAAATTTGGATGTAATTAGTGGCAGCTCATCACTAGATGAAATGCTATGCATTAGACTTGGCCATAGGTTATGAGAGATGATTAAAAAATCTCAATATTTAATTTTTATATTTAACATCACTGAGTGCTTGTATTAATAAATGATCATCATGCCTGTTTTGCTCCTCTTATTCACGCTGCCAACGGCATATTGTGATGAGTTAAGAGATGGGTTTCCTAGTTGACGAGACAGCATCGCCTCTTCTAATCTTGCTTTATACTGTGAAAATATGAATAAAATTTCATTTTCAATTTATTATTAATATATTTAGTAAAATAATATCTGTCACACCAGTTTCAGGATCAATTCCACTATAATTTTGGAGTGGGTAAAAAATAAAGTTCCCTATTTGGTTTCCAGCAGTCAAGAGGAAAATTACTAATATGTGTTTCTACACAAGTTTGTATCACATCATATAGCCTTCACTTGACTTTCACAGATGAAGAAATACTCTAGTCTTCAAGCAGTCATATCTTTAGGATGTGTTTGTGTGTGGGAGAAAAATAAAGTCTCAGCAATAGAAACGCATTAAAAGGAGGACTCCATAACTACAGATTTAGATTTGGAAAATGATTCTTCCAAGGATTTCCTGAACGTTAGGTCCTCCATAGTGTAAACTTTTTCAATGTTTGAGTCATGTATTGAAACATTGACAGTTGGGGAAGACTTAATGCACAAGAAATTCCAAGAAAATTTGTTCAACTCACATGTCAGGAAAGTACAATATGAGATTTAATGTTTGAGTTTTTATGAGTAGAATAAATTTTGTCTATCAAGTCTTATTCGGTATAATAAGTCATCAATCATCCTTGACTTTCAGCTTAGCAATATTTAGGAGACATTTAAAATAAAATTGAGCAAATTTAGAAAATATAACAGTTTGTGAAATTTACTAAATGACCATTTAGGCACCGATTTAAAAATAATTACCAACCAAGGCTGAAGCAGGGGAAACATGTGGGAGGTTCCATTTGGAAAGGGCAGTTCCATTTATGGCAGTTTTAATTTGGAAAAAACCATTTCTGATCATACCTTTGAAACATTTTTGGGGGCTTGAGTCCCCGAAATCCACCTCATTTGCTACAGCCTTGTGAACATCCCTAATTGGTTAGTGAATTTTCATTCATGACACACCCAAAAAGGAAATAAAAAAACTTCAGATAAAAAGTTTTAATACAATCAACATTCTAAAAGACAATAGTTAGGAGAAGACAAACGTAAAAAAAAAAGAAAACATTTTCTATTCATGTATAACTTGTTATACTCATGTGCACAAATAGTTCTTCTTCAGAATGTCAGGACAAGGAAGATAAGAAGTATTAGAAACATTAAATACAGTTCTACATTTTAAAGGTTTGTTTGAGACCTAATGACTACAGAGTTTTGTTCACATGGAAAACTTAAATATTTATGAATATAATAATGTACCTATCTAACATCTTTCCAGGTAATATTCTGGCATAATAATGACACTTTTTTAGGAACAACTAAACGACTTATCAGGTTCTTTTTTGATGTTGAACATATATATTTTGAGATGAATTTTTTCTTGAAACTTGAACGCATTTATCTGGTTGAATCAGTCGACAACCCTACAAGAAAATCAAATACCTATGAAATAATATGGTAAGAAAAAGAGAATATATTTCCAAAAATAAATGTATTAATCATTTAATAACAGGCCATTTACATGCAGATATGGAAGGAGAATCAGGAATATCTGTGAGAATACAGGACAATGTCATAGCAAATAAACCAAAGTTACATCATGAATTTCCTCAAGAAATATTCAACAAAATCGAGAACTAGACCTTCAGATCGTATTCAGACACACCAGCAAAGCTAGTGCCTTTGTGGGCTTAGAGCTGGCACCAGCCATAGATTATTTTCACTCACACTGGCATTGCTAGGGCCAGAAGTTAGTTTAAATGCAGGCATGTTTTAGGAAAACAAGGTATCTGAATGCAAAAACCCTTCTTTAGCATTATCAAAGCTGGAATGCAGGCGGAAGCATGCATTATAAATCATCAAAAGAGACAGCCAGTGCCAGCATCAGCTTCTGACTTGCCCATTTCTTAGCTGGCTGCACTTGCGGATGCCTTTGCCAGGGCTTGCACAGGTGCAAGACCTAACGTTTGGTGAAAGCTTCCATTTGATTGCATTAACACTTCAGCTGTGAAAGCTAGATTACCAGTGGTACCCTCTGTGGATTGAAACTTTCCTAGTAGGCGAAAGCCTTTTTTCTCCCCTGGCTGTGGCAGAGCAGGTAAAATACCCTTGCAATTCCCTGCCAAACCTTTTTCCTTGGGACCATGGCAAAACTGATTGAGTGGTGGAATAAAAGATAATATGTATGATGAAATTATTTCAAGGGTAAAAATCTACAAAACAAGGATAATATGCATATAGTTTTTACGTAATTTTCTGCTTAATTTTACATTGAACACCAAAGAATTAGACCCATAAAAACTCATTAATATCTGATATGCATGTAATTTCTCAAATCCAGTCTCCAGAGTACTGTGAGAGGATAATTAAAGGTGAAGACCTTCAGGGAATGGAGTGCTAACTAAGGCTAGCAAGCAAGGGAGGGACTATTCAGGGTAAGAATGGAGGTTTACCAATTGTCCCATTCATGAAGCTAAGAGTTTGGGCCCTGGGAGAGGTGGGAAGAAGAATTAGTCATATGATCTTGTACGTTTTCTCCACAGTCACTCAGTGGCGTGGCCAGGAATTTCGTTCAGGGGAAGGAGGGGGTGTCCAAAACCAGGTGTGACAGTTGTGCCGCGGGTTAAGCTGTGGGTCCAGGTTCGTCGTGATAAACTATTGGGCGCCAGTACAGGATGCTGAGCAAGGGAGAAATTATTCCACCCGTACTCGGAATTATACCAACTCCCCTATAGGGGAATGTAATTCCCTCAGTAAATTGGGAGAATCACGCCAGCGATCAAACCACTCCCTTTTTCATCACCAGGAATAAGGGGAACGTAATCGGGATGAAAAAAAAAACTAAGATATAGACTGGCCTTTCACCAAACAGAATGGACTTACACAAAGCAAGAATCTGAACAGCAGGTAACTCGCCAAAAAAAAACAACGCTATCGAAAATCAAAAACTCACTGACTAGGGCAATCTTCGCCCTCGGGTCTCCTTCGAACGACCTCCTTTGCTTACTGCCTCACCGGCTCACCTCCTCTTACTGCCCGATGCACCACCACAGCGGTGCATGAGGGCAGAAGAAGAGTGGCGAGCGCAGCAGCATTGGGATGGGCAGCTGTCACACAGGGGGGAAAATAAAAACAAAAACAGGGTACGAAGTACGAAGAGGGCTTTAAAAACTAATTTTTACACTTTTCGTATTCGAATAAACTTTGTTTACAAGCAAAAGTTTTAATTCATGATATTTCAATATTTTGATCTTTTATGAATATTTCGTTACTTTGTTCTTTATGTTATTTTCATTATGTTCAAATATTTAGGGGGGGTTCTGACCCCCAGTACCCTTATAAATATGACAGAATGATGAAAGAAAGTAAGGATTGAGTATGAACTTACTAAATTGTATTTAAAGATGCATGACTATAAATTTGCCTCTTTTTCGTCTGATGTGAATCTGAATTATCGAGGGTACGGCATTTTAATGATATGCAGTAGTTACCTCCCTTAAAACCTTTATCCTCAATATTCCGCAACCCACACAACGTGCATGGCCCGCGTGTGTTCCAGAATCAGGGGCAAGGACACAAATTAGCCAAACATTATGAAGAAGCAAATAATATTGTAACACAAAGGCAAAAGCTTTCCTGCTGATCTAGATCTGCTCCTTCCTGAAAGGCATCATAGGAATCTCACAGGTGGGTAGTCTGCGGCTGTTTCTAACATCAAGGTGAGAGCTACCAAAAACACCCATTGTATCAGGCAACTTTCCAATGGACTGGGAGCTTGGGCAAGATCAGTTTGCCACTGATTGAAACATTAGATTTGAAGCCATAATTGCACAGCACAGCAAAGCTCTTTGCAGTTAAGTGTAGTTTTGAGGAAAGATTTCACGTACCCTACCCTAAACTTTGATTGCTTGAGAATTCTGAAAGAATTTTATCTGTATCTTTCAGAGCAACAAGCATCATCTTCAGCCTGCCCCATGTTTCTAAATCTGACAGAAAGGATAAAACATGAGAGGTATATTCTGTGAATAGAAAGGTATAGGAATTTATTTTTCCAACAATAAAGGAATTCAGAAAGTGCTAGGGGTGGCAAAATCTGTACTTCTATCATGCGCCATCTTTTCATTTATTTTTTGTCCAAACGGCTGTTGTCCTAATATCCCATGCCAAAGGCCTATTTAGGAGGCTTGCAGGATAGTATGCAGATGAAGACATGAGATTCACATGCATGTAGCTTGTGCTCAGAGTGAGTTCAAACCACTCTAAACCATCATTACATCGACTTCCTTGAATCTATGCAAAAACACCATTGGACTAAAGGATCCTAGGAAGAATAGTGGTCTATGCAGGCAGCTCAAAATAACCACAAAAGTAGAAAAGATTTCTCTAAAAGATTACATAAGCAATATCTCATGAATAAAAGTCCTTTAAATCAAACCTGTGATCCATACAAATCACGTTTAGCTAATGGCAGGATAACATTTAATTTGAACTTCACATTCATTTAATTGGCTTGGAAAGTTTCTCTGAGGATATGTACTTAGTGTGAACAACATTACAGCCACTCTATAAACATACATCATGTGTATCTGGTACACACATATCCCACTTCCCTCCTCTGATAGGTTGGAACCAAAAATATTTCCAAAGCCATCCATGGGCATAAATCACTAGGCAGCTTCTGATATCATAGAATATTAAACATTCGTAAAGAAGACTACTGCATAACATAGGGATATGATAAGGATTTGGCAGGAGGTATGGATTTAATAATTTATATATGATTGGTAAGGCGTGTATTAATATGAAGACATGACAAGGAAGGAAATGTATTTTGTTGATACGAATAATCTACATACTTCACCTCCACCACGGCTGACTGGCAGCTCCACAGGGTCCGGGACGGCTGAGTAGGTATATGGTGGAGTTGCGTATACAGCAACCACGTTATCTAGTTGCTCAAACACCTCCTCCATGTTGAGTGAAATCGGTCATCATCACTGGTCAACAATCCTAGGATTGGTTTGACGCAGCTCTCCACTCAGTTCTCCTATCAGCTAATCTTTTCACTCCTACGTATTTCTTCTCTTTCACATCTCTCTTTACTTGTTCCATATATTTTGTTTGAGGTCTTCCTTTTCCATTCTTGCCTTCCACCTGTCCTTCGACGATTGTCTTCATCAGGCCATCATGTCTCAAGATGTGGCCTATAAGGTTGTTCCGTCTTCTTATTAAGGTTTTCATGAGGCTTCTCTTCTCTCCTACCCTTCTTAGGACTTCCTCGTTACTAACTCGGTCGATCCATTTGATTTTCATCATTCTTCTGTAGCACCACATTTCAAAGGCCTCTATCCTTGCTTTCTCTGCTGCGGTCATTGTCCATGCCTCACTTCCGTATAGGAGCATACTCCAGATGTAGGTTCTTATAAATTGTTTCTTTACATCCATATTTAAGTTTCCCACTGTAAGCAGGTCTCTCTTTTGGTGGAATGCTCTCTTCGCCTGGGCTATTCTGCTGATAATTTCTTTCTTGCTTCTCCCGTCACTAGTTATCTTGCTTCCCAAATAACAGAATTCATCCACTTCTATCAGTTTTTGCCTCCCTATTTTAATGTTGGTCTTGACTTCTTCTCTTCTGCTGCATACTAAGATCTTGGTTTTCTTCGTGCTTATTTTCAGTTGATATTTACTCATTACCCTACCCATATTAACCAGAATATTTTTCAAATCCTTCTCTGTTTCTGCTATAACGGCTATGTCATCGGCAAATCTTAGCATGCTTATTTTTTCTCCATGGATCTTCACTCCCAATGCCTTTTCTTTGATTTCCTTAATGGCTTTTTCAATGTAAACGTTGAAAATTACGGGTGACAATGTACAGCCTTGTCGCACTCCTTTCTTAATTCTTGCTTCTTCACAGCTGGGCCCTGATTTTATCACGGCTACTTGGTTTTTGTATAAACTGTGGATGATTCTTCTGTCATTATAAAGAACCCCAATTTCCTTTAGGATTCCAAGCATTGTGCTCCAATCCACGTTATCAAATGCTTTCTCTAAGTCCACAAACGCAACGAATGTTGGCTTGTTCTTTCCATTCTCTTTTCTATGAGCAGTCTTAGGGCCAATATTGCTTCCCTTGTGCCTTTGTTTTTCCTGAATCCAAATTGGTCCTCATCCAAGTACTCTTCTGCTTTTCGTTCTATTCTTCTATAGATGATCCTTGTCAGTATCTTTGATGCATGTGTAGTAAGGCTTATGGTCCTAAAATCTTCGCACTTCTCCGCTCGTTTCTTCTTAGGAATAGGGATTATAATGTTCCTCTCGAAATCCTTTGGTATCTCACCTGTCGTATACATTTCACTAATGATTTTGTATAGCTGGCTCAACGTCTTTTCTCCTGAATTTTTGATTAGTTCTGCAGGAATGTCATCAATGCCAGACGCTTTATTTATCCTGAGGTCTCTTACAGCCACATCAAATTCCGATCTTAAAATTGGGGCTCCCATGTCATCGGCATCCACTTCCCTCTCGTTTTCGATAGCATTCGTTCTGAGGCGACTTCCTTTGCACAAATCTTCCAGATATTCCTTCCATCTCTTCCCTTTTTCTTCGTTTTCAATCAATAGTTCTCCGTTTTTGTCCCTAAGGGTATTACATCTTACGCCCCTTTCCTTAAAGTGGTTCCTCACTATCCTATAAGCGGCCTCTACTTTTCCATGTTTAAGATTGTTTTGCACGTCTTCGCAAATGCTTTTCATCCACGTTTCTCTAGCCTTCCGCGCTTTACGACATATTTCGTTCCTTATCCTCTTGTAACGATTCTGTCCTTCCTCTGTTTTCGCAGCCTTGTATTTTCTTCTTTCTTCAATGAGATCTAATACTTCCTGCGTGATCCATGGTTTTTTCATAACGACTCTTCTTTTACCAAGAACTTCCTCAGCTGCCGCCTGCAGACCACTTCTAATGGTTTTCCAACTCTCTTCCGTTGGTTTGTTGGTCGGATCCTCCCCTATTTAATTTTCTACAGCCTCTTTAAAAGCCAGTTGATGCTGAACCTCCCTCAAATTTTCAACCTGCCATATGTTTTTCACGGCTTTCTTCAACTTTTTAAATTTAAGGTGGCATTTCATCATAACTAGGTTATGGTCACTATCGATATCGCCCCCTGGATAGCTTTTGCAGTCCTTCACCTGGTTCCTGAATCTTTGTTTCACTAGAATGTAGTCGATTTGGAATCTTGAAATCGGTACGCATGAATATGTAAAATCTGGAGAAATGGTAATGTTGGGGTAAGCTGTTTCATAATTTTCCGATGTGTTGACTACGGCTTGAATAACTGTGGTGGCAACTTTTACCCAAGGCTCTGAATACACAAGGACATTTGATATTTCCATTGCCTTTAGAGCTGTTTCATATTCCTTCTTTTTGATTCTTCTCTTTGATTAAGCAAATCACAAAGAACATTGATTGCTTGGAAATTTCTTAAGATTAGCAGTACTCCATAAAATCAATTCCTATCATTAGTTTATGATCCACATGAATTATAAAATACTAAAATATTGAAAAAACTACATAGCACACACTCGAATATTTTACAATATCGCATAGCAGAAATCCCATTAATGACTGCACTAGAACCCATTTGAATATCTTATTACTTTGGTTATGATACCTTTGTATATTTATTATCAATTAATATTTTTTTCCATTTTTGGAATTCTTAAAATATTTATAATTTTTCGATTATTTAAAAATACATTAACAATAATTATTATTATTTCGTCTAATTAATAAAATTACAGATATATTGTAGATATGAAAATATACTACTGCAATTGGTTCAGTATATATTATAATCACAACCAGTACTTAGAGGTTCATTTATATTTTCACCGAAATGGTTTTTCAAGCTCTCATTTTGGGCATAAACCCTTTAACCATTTGCCAAAGAAACATGGGTTGCTATTAAATGAAGAAAAACTTTTACCAGTTTTTCACATGCAATTGGTCATCATCAGTAACTAATAGGTCAAGAAAAGCAATGGATGGAGAATGCCAAGCTGAAAACTAATGGAAACCAAAAGGAACAAAACTTGGAATGGTGGGTGTATCAAAGTGATTTATAAGTAATTCTGAATTTTCTTCAACTGGGACCACGTTTAACGTATTCCTGTAGTAATTTATTCAATTACGCAACTGGTTATCTACATTCTGAATTAATTTGCTTTCAAGAGGGCAGCGGCCATAATTTTCTGCATGATATACACACCCAGCCATGAGTGCTTTTGGGAAATGGTTGCACTGGCTACTTTAATCATTTGAAAAGGAACAGTTTATTTAGAAAAGGAATGCATCAATAATGAGAGCAATTGAAAGAAATATTTTAAACAAATCTGCTATTGTTTCACTGCTAAAACATAAGCTCCATCGCCACACTTGGTAACATAGAGTCCCAGGGGCGGCACTCAACGCACCCCCCTGACAATTTTTCAACCAGCGTCCATATGGTACAGTTGTTTTTACGATGGTAATGTGAGCATTTTCATATTCCGACGTGAAATTGACATCTCAGAGGATGATACTACAGCGTTTGGAAAAACATGGACCAAGGGAGAAGGGGGCCTTAGCGACTACAATTGTGGATATGCAATATCCCTCCCCCCTCCCCCGGGTGACATTTCCAAAAGTCGTTATCTTTTCCTCCTTTTGTGCGTGTCCGTGAGTGACTTCAGCAGTATTTGCTTCATATTCATTCATAAAGCGCAACCGACAGATTAACGTATATTCGCAGCACTGCGTGAAAAATGTGACTTTGTAGGTTGTCACGCGCGGGTGCCACAGAATAACTGGTAGCATGTCCGACCGGCAATCAAAAGATCCGGGATCGAATTCTGGCTATGTCAAATGGTTTTGACTTTGAGGCCGTAAAAAACGAGTGTTACCCATTATAATACGCACCCAACTCTTTGACCATGTCTCGCGGAAAAGATCGGGAAAAATTTTGGTCATTTAAGAGTGATCACTAAATTCGGCGAAACATTTTACTGAAAATTCACTCATCCATTCACCTCCTAATTGCATCCATAGAACTGAGTTGCAATCGAATGCAATTTCTATGAAAAGAACCGCTAGTCACTCGGAGCGTTAGGCACGATGACGTGTGACGAGTGACCATCAGAACTTCTTCGGTCCTTCAGCCACTTCGTTTAATTCCCTTCCGCACGTCGTTCCTTCACTACTGAGATTTAACGACAGAAAATATACCAGCTGTTACTGAGAATTTGTGCTTTTCTAAAAAGAACTTAAACGGCAAACTATTTTTGGCGTCAAAATGATGTGCCGCTGTATTTTGCAAATTTATACCTGGACTTCAGTGCATGCCATAACAATTAATAATACGTCATTTTAAAGGAAATTTTATTCTCAATTCCGATTTTTTTGATCTTATGAAAAAGAAAAAAATGTAGACACACGAGTGCAATAAAGGACTCCACGCACCATAAAATTAGCCGTTTTGTCAACTTCATGAACTACAGCAATATGACTCCCTTCATTCTGTGTAACGGAATTAATTACGTTCGACTTTTTTAGTTACTCCGGTAATCAAAGGTTCATTTCCGTGTCTGAAAACTTCGCGGTGCCCCTTCGCTTGATTAAACTGTGGTATTAACATTAATGCAACGGACGAAGTGAAGTACCTAGGAGTTTTGATAACTTACAATCAATCGTGGGGAACACATATAAGGAATATTTCTGGCAGAGCCCTGAAGAAGTTAAGATTCGTGAAGCGTGTTGTGGGAAGATTTTCGGATAAAAAATTGAAAGAGAGGTGCTATTTTACGCTCTTCCTGTCCACACCTTGAATATGCAGCAAGGATATGGGATGCGGTGCAGCAAGACATAATCCGTGAGCTGAACAAAGTACAAATAAAAGTTGCGCGATTCGAAATAGAACTGCTACGGGCGTACAGACAGCGTTACCCAGCGAATTAGCCACCGGAGACTCAGTGGCCAGGCTAAGGTTGTTTGAACAATTGAGAATAGATATCTTTAAGAGTGACATTGAGAACATAATATTAGAGCCCCTCTATATTTCCCGGTCCGACAGAAGCAATAAATTAAGAGAGATATTTTGCCGAACGGATAGATGTGTGAATTCGTTTTTCCCCCGAACCATAAAGGACTTTAAAAAATGCTAGTAGTTATTTCGTTAGAGCATTTTCTTTCATATGTAAACGGCTGGTGTTCTAACACCCCCTGCCGCACGCCTTTTTAGGCGGCTTGCGAGGTAGTATGTAGATGTAAACTAAAGGGCAGTGAGTGCAACGAGGTCCGGTGCTAAGATTGACTTCATTCAGTTCGTGTTCCGCTCCCGTCGGGTATGGATGTGTTCTCACTCCGTGTGGTTGACTCAACGCTATGCATCGCCGGTTGCGAGCCATTTAGTTTCCGGCTAAATGTGTGAACATAGTTGCCTTCGTTGAGTGGAAGCCTTATTTGTAAAGAAAAGTGTGCTAAATCGAGCTTACAGGAGTTATATCCACCAGACCTACAACATCTTTCTGGCATTAATTCGTGTGCAAAGTGTAACACATCTACACGGAATACAACTTCCATCAATAGCGATACCTGCCGTAAAACCCTCCATGGATTTTCTCTACAGGAGTCGCTGACATCGAAGGGATTGAATCAAGAGGACAACCCTGAAAATGTATGGACTGCCAAAATTTACGGAAGATATCCCGGATGGACAGAAGTAAATCGGAAGGTAAATCCCTACAGGAAATATTTTATTTGTTCGTAGAGGTTATAAAATAACTAAAGATAACGGATCAAAAAAACTAGGGAACACTATTCATAAACCAAACGATAAATTGGAAGACAGGTGCAAGTTAATTGAATCGCAGGGTAAAATATTACAGAAATTTTTAGATCAAATATCCAAATTGCAAAGTGATTATGTGGTGCTTAAGACGCAACTTTCTGACGCACTAAACCGATCTGATGACCTTGAGAAACACATGTTAGGTATTAGCACGGAAATCCATGACAGCCAATGTGATGAAAATATGTAGTGAATAAAGTTTGTGCTGCATTGGATGTAGAAATAAATAATAGCCACATTGTCTACTACTACTACCCGGTTAAGACGAAATCTAGTTGGGAAAGAGGAGGAATTCAGCTCTTACTTCTGAATCAGCACGTAAATGATAACCTGTTAGCTAAGTGCCAAGTAAAAATAATTTTTTTCTATTCGACTCTTGATCTTGTAATCCGTACCTCCTAGCGATGTACAATCGTTTTCAATAATATGTAGACATCCACGTCTCCCATTTTTGTGAGTTAATATAATTTCCATACGCTAGGGCTATAAAATGATTTCAACTACGAATGTATCTGCTATTTATTGAGTATTGTCGACACTATAAGTTGGGATTTTACTCAGCGGATATTTGACAGTAATTAGCCGCAAGGAAATTAAGATACAACCACTGCAACTTCCCCTGCTTATTTCACCTCAGTGATTTAATCTGTTTGAAAGAAATACCTTAAGGTAGATAGAGCCATTATTTTTATAGATGTAGTATTGACTCTTGTATACTCTATCATTTTATAAAATGAAAAAGAGAATAATTAATTCGAATTTAAACCCTCCCACATTTCACCGCAACAACCGAACATGTAATCAACCTACTAAGCTATGGAGCCACAACTTCGTAAGTCAGAAACGGTGAGTCACGTATGAATATGAAAAGAGGATATACCATGCCGCAAAGTCAACCTTTTTCCGGGGAGATATCGAGAACAAAATATCGAATTGATGCAAAGGTATCGCACTGCCCACTAATTTCATTCCAGTCCTCACTGCACGTGTTTCGATCCCTATACAGTCATAATCGGGTGCAAACAGATTACTATTTCGAACAGAAATATGTATCTTCAAAAGTAGCAGTGGCGAATACATATGCCCCCCCCCCCCCTTGCGGGACCGCCCTCATCGCCTAATATTTCATAACCTAAATTGTAACTTTTTTATATCACAAGATAGCATTGTCTTGTGTTTGCGTATAATAATTTTGAATAAAATATCTTAAATTTTGCATGTGACTTGATTATTCTTCATTACGATTAAAGCATAGGTAGCTCAAAATATCTTTTGCACTCCCCCTTGAGTTTATTCTATATCCGTTTCTGAAAAGTAGTGAGGGGGAAGGATCAGATGGAAGTAGGTGGAGGGGTTGTAGGAGGAGGCACAGACGGTAAGTCAAGAAGAGTTCATCATAAGGACAACCTAAATTCCGGACTTGCGTCATGTCACGAGGTAAAAAAGGTTTTGGGGAAGGAAGTGGGGTTAGTTAGCAGCGAGGAGAGGAGGACCAAGCCCATGTTATCACAGCGTATGCGTTTTTCACGTAGTTCTGGAGCTGTGGCTCAGATGGCTCACAGCTCCAATCGCGCGGGCTATTTGACTCTCGTCGTATAGAGCGCTCCACATTCAGTCGACAGTATGGGTTCTTATGGAGATTCGTTTCCCATGTTATTCTGCATAAGGCCGGGAGCGCGGTCCCAAGCCGTCAATTACAGCATGAAAATTAATATTGCGCTCTGCATTAGATAAAAAATGCATTTTAATGTAGAACGAGACGCTGCATTCATTGGTACCAATAGTTTTTCGATAAAAATTATATCAAAAGCTATAAAAAACATTTCCTTGAATTTCCGTTAGAAACATGTATTTTTTTACTTTATCTTCATCTCGCAATTGTCGCCCAACCGTTGAGTGTATTGAATTGAATCTTCTGCATAAATTTCTTCATACTATTTTCTCTTTGAAGGTTTTCACCTTTTTTCACAGTTTTTGGGGAAGAAAAAGTTATACCGATGTTACACCCAATAGGACAAGAAAACTGGGATTTTTGTAAGGTAAAAAGTAGTCGCCTACTAAGTAGTCTAGTCCTCTCTGGTAGCAGTCAGGGGAGTACATATAAGATGGGGGAGTGACTAAAAAACTCATTTCCGTTCAGTAAGTCAAATGTCTTCCTTTTCTTTTTCACTAATTCCCACTTCACGGCCGCATATGAAAAAAGCCCTTTTTCTTGGAACTGAATAATTTTAATATCGAAAATTTTATGTATGTTTTTGTGCCAGTGGGCGCTTTGAAAATTTGAGTCACGATTCTCCAAGCACCTTTTGCGTTCGGACACACGAGTAAAGAAGTCCCTCCCAGTGTGGCCGATATACACCCCCTCGAGTGAGTCACATCATAGTTTGTACTTGCCGCTGGGCCCGAAAGAAAAAACTCCGACGGCCCAACGTATGCGTGAGTTTCCTCAGTGCATTGCATTCGCTAGGGTTTTTGCCCCGGAAGTTCGAATCCCATTTCGGTAGCCAGTCTGCATCCGCGTCGGCCTCGTCGGCGACGTAAACGCAAAGGAAGCAGCTTGCATTGTGCGCCAACCCTGTAAGTATTCACCGACACGGCCCCATCAATAAAATGGGACTGGCGTGTATCTGCATATTATTGAAAATGATAATAATTGTTTAAATTAATGAGACCCTTTGTGCTGGTAGAAAGGTGGGGTGGCAGAGACTGATAAGCACTGCAAGTATTTGGATTCGTGGAGGTAAAATTTATTTGAGAAAAGTAGAAAAGAAGCCAGCAATTTTCGTCAGCATCATGCTTGATGTAAAACATCTTTGATCATTGCTTTTGTGATTCATACTTCAATGGTATAGAAGGTATACCTAGCCAATATTGTGGATATAAATATTACTGTAAATGCGTTTAATGGAATGAATTCCCTATTGATCGTCCAACAAAATATCCGAAGTGCTAGACGCAATTTTAATTTACTACTTTCACATTTAAATAGCATGTTACAATTACCCGATATTATAGCTTTGAATGAAATATAAATACAATCTGATTAAATTAATGTATATACAGTGAGTGGGTAGGTACTATTATTATGGAAATTGTAATACTTCTGAAAGAGGGAGAGGTGTGTTAGCGTTTATAAGACATGACATGACAACCGTACTGAGGCCTTGTCATATAAGCCCTACTGATTGCTAATTGATCAATGTTTCATGCAAGTTTTGTATATTTGATCTATTTGTCGTCTACGGGGACAAAAAATTTCTATTGATCAATTTGTTTTAGATTTTGAACCCTAATCAAGATATAAGGGCATATCTCAAAAATTAGTAATGGTCGGTGATATGAATGTTCAGTTACTAATGCGCAGCTGCGGTTCCAAGCAGTTTACAAATCTCATAAGTTCATGTGGCTTGACTACCTTATTCAATGAAGCAACCAGAATTACTAGACAATGCGCTACCTGCTCAGATCATGTAGTCACTCGGTTCTTCACCACATTTAATGTAGTCCTCCAAGCCAAGGCTATGCATTTAGGTATAACGCATCACTTTCCAGTCCAATCCAATCTCCAATCTTTCTGCTCGCAAAGAAAACGAAAGCACACCTGCTAATGTCACTTTGCTATAGTACTGCTGCCGTAAATCATTAAACGAAAATGTTCGACTGTATTCTTGGGAAGTATTGCATGAAGAACATGAAATTTCCTAAACGTTCACTACATTTTCAAACATACTGTTAACATGTGTAAATGAGTCTTAAGTATGGTCAGGAATGAACGTGCCGTAAAACTAAAGCCCTGGATCACTGACTCCTCGATGAGCAAAGTTGCGCGTAAAAAATCTTTTTAAAAAACTACGTCATCACCCGCACAATAACGGCTTGAGAAAAGAGTACGTAAAGATAAGAAATAAACTGTGTAATATGTGTCCGTAATACGGCTAATTCCTATTACATGGAACAATTGGACAAAGTAAATCGAAATAAAAAGAAACAGTGGAGTATCTTCAAGGAATTAACGGGAGCGAAACAAACTACGGATGCATGAACTAATACAAGGAAATCGCACCGTAAATAACCCAGTTATTATTGATATTGACTTCAAGAAGGAGTTAATAAGCACATTTGATTCTCCTAAATTGTATCCTTTTGTAAAAAATAATTCAATGATCGATAATTCATCAAATAGTAAAAATCATCTAAGCCTAGACTCATTTTCGGAACCAGTCACATCGCCTGGTGTATTAAAAATTGCCAATCTTTAAAAAAGCTGCCCCTCCAGATCAGCTACATTCTGGTTTGATAAAATTATGATATAAGATATTGCACATATACTCTGCCATTTTTTCAATCAAAGCTTGCCAAATGTAAGGTTCCCTGCATCCTTAAAGCAAGAAATTATTGTTCCCGTTCACAAAAAAGTCGACCTACGTGGTATTCACAATTACCGTCCGATTTATTTGCTCTAAATTTATTCTAACGTACTTGAAAAACTTGTGAAAAGAATATTGGCAAATTTTCCGGAAAAGGAAGTAGTTCTGTGACAGTCAATATAGTACGAGGGTCGTTCAATAAGTCTTTACAAAAAGGTATAAAAACAAATTGTATTGGACCAATTATTATATACGTTTGAATTTAGTCTCCTTTCAGCTCTATAATTTTTTGTAAGCAAAAGTTGTTCTCTTCAATCGGTAACAACAAAGAAACTATGGGATGGATTCAGCTCAAACTTCAACTGCTGACGAGTCACAACTGCTAATTTCTGACTTAAATTTATTTTGGAAACTAAGAAAGCAATTTTTCGGAAATTCTATGGACTTAAAGAACGAACCTCGTATTAGGATAGGTAAAAGTACACAGGACGCTTGAAAAAATTTATCACCCCGCTTTTCCAGTCCATTAAATGTAATAAATAAACCGCTGCTGTATGCATTGTTATAAAAAAAGTCTTTGATACAATACAATGCAAGATGTTTTTGGATAAACCACATCTGGCAGAAATTCGCAGCATTTCTATAAAGTCATTTGGAAAGTTTCCTGTCCGCGCGCTTAAAGTTTTTAAGGTACTACAATAGCCATAGAAGTTCCGAAAATATTTGTTCTGGAGTGGCTCAAGGATCAGCGTTGGGTCCAATATGATTTTTATTATAAATAAATCATCTATGTAATCAAAATATCAGTGGTAAACTAACCGCCTTTGCGGATAACCTAGTCCTGTCTTACAAAAGTGTGAACTGGATTGATGTACGGCAATACATAAAATGTGATATAAACGATATCAACGAATGGTTTGCATCGAACAAACTTAAATTAAGCGAGAAAACACAAATTATTTTTTAAATTTATACAAAAGCTTCCCCATTGACTAATGTTGTGTACCGTTCTCCCAAGCGTACTAAAATGACATGCTGACAGTTTCACACTGGTTCGAGTTGAGGAATACAAATACCATGGTTTTGCAATTGATGAGCATCTAAAATGGAAACATTATACAAATAATATTACAAATAGTTTTAAAAATTGTAGAATGAAACACTACTTGATTCGTAATAAGTGTTCTTTAACTGTAATTTACAATATTTATTATGATTTCGTATATTCTAGGGTAAATTATGGTATTTTGAGCTGGGCTAGTGCATTTAAAAATTCGCTCAAACTCACACATACAGCTCTAAGAGCAATCACACTTGCTCCTGCAGCCGGAGCAGATAGCCTTTCACTCTCTTTTCTGATAATTGTTAAACTGCAGGTACCTACTACCCCTGAGACACTGATAAATCTATTATATGCTAAGGTTTTCTACCTTCGTGGTGGTGGAGGTAGTCCAAAAGTCTTGAATAAGCCCCAATAATACTATCTACGAACAAATACTTCATATGTATCCCCCAAACCAAATGTTATTTTTTTAAACGCAAATTTCTTTCCTTGGGACCAAAAATTTGCACTAGTTTGCGAAAAACAATCAAAGAGAGTAACAATATGTATACCATCCTTAAGCAAGTGAACCTGGCTGTATTCTAAAAAAACATTATAGGGGGTATCTAATAGAATTATTTTCAAACCATTTTCCTTTTTTATTTTTAATTCCATTTTTTAGTTTATATTTATTGTGTGTTTCTAATGTATCAAAAGTTCATCTTGAAGACATTTCTTGTTTTGCAGCAATATGCACAGAATTACGACTGTATTTCTTAAGGTGATCCCTCTAACAGAAAATAGACTCTGAGGTCAACAATAGCTCCAAAATTATTTATGTATGTATTGTAAGCACTAAGCTTATAGGAAGGGCCAGGTTCGTAGAAGACAGAATGAGATGACAAGTCTGGTTCCACACGTTTCAATTGTCACTAGCACAGGTACAAACTCTCCCTCCGAGATACAGCGTAAGACTCCTCGTGTCTATTCCCTCCAAGAGGCTTCCTCCCGTGTCGCGTCCGTCCCGTGAACCCCTCGGCATCTTCCTATTGGCCGGAAAAGGCCGCATGATAATGCATTTCATACGCCTTCCCACGCCAAGATACTGCAACGTGTTACTGCGTAGTGTTGGAGAAATACGCGGAGACCAATTCCCACGCGAGAGCAAGTTGTTAATCGGAGTAGGGTGTCAGAGTCATGCACGAGGATGGATCCCACGCGACAGGTTGCAACGTGTTATGAGTTTCAGATACTGGACCCATCACTCGAACGTGACTCTGGGATTCTTCCATTACCCCGAGAGCGAAACCAACCGAGCTGACACGAGACGGCGAGCGACACCCTTGCAGTATGATATTTAACTTTTTAAATTGTTTAAATAGAAATACATGTAACTTTTATGGAGGACTGATGATAAAAATAAAAGGTAGGCATTTCACCATTGCAAGTCAAAGCCAATCGTTAAAATCAACGGGAAACTTAAAACGATAAACAAGTTTTATTAAATTTGGGTTTTATACGCTTGCATTAATATGGCGACAGGTATGAATAAAACCGTAGGAGAAAAAGATGACTGAATAATCGACTCACTATTGTACAATGGGCTTCAAAAGTAAATGTCTAGTTGCGACAGGCCAGAGATAGTAAGCTTAATTCGCTTGACATTTTTCCGCTTTGGAAAACAGGAACGACAAGAAGAGGAAGACTCGGAGATAATCATATTAGAACAACAGTATATATTTCCAGGTCCCTCAGAAACGAAAATAAGAGATTTTTTTCAAATGGATGAATAATTGAATTGGTTTTCCTCCCGCACGATAACAGAATTTAATAAATTCTGGGTAGAACTTCGTTGCAGCCATTCCTTTTTATTCGTTAACGGCTCGTGTCCGAACACCCCCTGCCACACGCTTATTGATGCGGCTTGCTGCGTAATATACAGCAGTAGAAGAGTAGGTACTGAGAAGAAGAAAAAGGGGGAATCTGCGCCTAATATATTGTGCATAAAAGTCTGCTCATTGTCTAGACCCTATGTGGGAGGTCAATAGAAAAAATTCGCAAAGTAACCGATCTACCACCACAAATTTTTTCACAGGAAAACTCCTGATTGGTTTCACAGGATCAAATCCAGACCTCTAAGGTCTCCCTTGTCAGCACACCACCAATACTCAGCTCACATTCCATATAACATCCCTTAAGACATGGGACTTCCCCTTCAAGATTTTGAAACGACATTCTTTTGATGTCTTTTAAAACTAAAGTTATGCGAGCATTTATTGAAAGAACGAAATTTTAGTTGCGGTTGGTTCGGCATAGTTATAATTTCAGACATTCGAGAGAAAAGAAATAAAAAATTAAACAAAGTCATATTTTGTAACAAATAAAAATGACAAGTCATTATCATTAGTCAATGTTGACCTGTACTTTATTGAAACATGCTAATAATGAGTGGAAACTATTGTGCATCCTTGCATAAATGTAGAAGAAGTGCACTTTGTATTTTGTGACGTGTCCTAGATCAATGAATTTATATCAGTATCAAGAATTTCTTTTCCTTCTGGGTATCCGTACAGAATGCCTCCTATTCCCTTAGGCAGCAGAGATAAGAGGTCTTAAGAATTTTCACGCCTAATATGGGGGAAAGGAACCCTACTCATGTGTATGATAACAAGGAAGTAATTTTTAGCCATGATGAGAAATACGAGAACAGGCCGGGTCGTAGTGCGTAAATCAGTCGAAGTAGGCTAAAATCATGCATTGGGCAAGTAAAAATAAACGGCTCTCAAGACAGTTATTTGACTTTAATGCCTACCGACAGAGAAATTGAAAAATTTATAACGAAATGAAAGGAGATCCTGGACTGCCCAACAGTGAACCAAGCACTAGAGACCCACGCCGCTAAGTATTTCGCTGCAGCCCTTTGAAGGCAAAATTTCACAATAGGGTCGTTTACTCAGACAAGAAACCGCAATTCATTATGAGAATTCGGTTGATGAAGTGGGAATATTAGTTACGAGGAAAAATGATCTTCTTCATTCAGCCATTCTCTGTTTAAAATGAAAAGATACGAGAAGGTACCGCCCACATATCATGAGTTGGTGATGCCATTACATCTCTGATAAATCAGAACCGATCAGAGAGGGAAAGCATTTCTAACTAGAAAACCAGAGAACCGTCTAGTTGCTCTCTTATAATAATAGCCTAACCTTCCTAGACTAATAATTGTTGTATTTATTTTGTAAGCAGTTATTTTTTAATTGTACGCACAGTGGCGAATGTATGGGGGGCTAAGGGTGCCCCCCATAGCCTCCACCCCTTTGGGTGTCCAATTCACACTAAATAGAATAGTAATTATTTTATGACCCCCACTACTGCTGGTCGGCTAACCCCCACTTAGCCTCCCCCCTTTTCCCTATTCTGGATCCAACACTGCTGATCCGCATCTTACTATATTTCTACTGTTTTCATTCTAAGTGGACGACGGGTTGTAAACGGAAAAATATGTCAGGGCTATTATATAAATCGACAATAAAAGGAAGTCCTGAACTGGTCTATTGTGTCAAAAACAAGTATAAGCTGAAATAAAGACGTATCACTCGAGCTGAGAATTAGATCGAAGTAAGAATGGTGCATATAGGAGGCAAAGGGGACAAGATGGCTGGGTAAATCGCAGTACGCAGTTCATTCAAATTAAGCTATAGTGATGATTATTCATGGTTATAAGTAAACCTATTTATCTAAATGAAGATGAACTTAACTGTAAATACTCGCAATGGATTAACATGACGACTATTAACTTATCACTGTGAAGCTGAAACATGCGTTTCATTCGTTGATGATTGAAACATATTTCTAAAAAGGTTTCATGAATGTTCTCAATATACATACCCTACCTAATGCCACTTCATTGCATAAAATGTTTGAGTATATTTTGGAAATATTTCCCTGGGAGCAGGGGCGGATCCAGGATTTTTTTCTGGGGGGGGCACAAGGAAAACGGTCAAAAGGCAAATGGTCTTCTCACATTTGTGATTAAATACAGCTGCTACAATTATTTTACAAATTATACCCTTTATTTTAATATAACAGCTTTAAATACGGCAATATTAATTATTCACATGTACAATAATGAAAGTTTTCTCCTATGTTTTCTACTAAAGACGTCCAGTACTTCATTAACATCTATTTTCGATGCAATGTCTTGATGGATGTACATAAGGGCTAGTCCATTCAAGCGATCTTCCGTCATTCTACTACGAAGATATGTTTTCAATTGTCGTAAGGTGGAGAAAGATCGCTCGGCAGTACAAGTTGTCACAGGAAACGTGCATAACAATTGACAGAGAGTCCTAATATTTGGCAGCGCTGTTGCCATTTTGTAGGCATCTGCTGGAGACTTAGACATAGTATTTTTTCTTATCTCTTCCCAAATTTTTAGCTCTCCCTTCAAAGCTAAAAAACAAGGCAGATCCTCCTTATATGCGTCAGCACCTTGCAAAACATCCTCAACATCTTCGTCATTGAATTTATGGAACAGCAGCTTTTGCAACTGTCCGATTTTTTTCAGCTCAGATTTAGGGAACCTGGATGATATTTCCTTTAACAAGTAATCTATAAAAGGAATATACATCGTTAGTCGGTAGTACTCCTCAATAGACTCAGTCTGAATATTTGGCCTATTTTTTTGACGGCCGGTAATTCTGCGGGCCGTGATTTTTGTACCCATTTCCTTTGCAAGGGCCTCTGCCATATTGAAATATTTTTTAAATGCATCCGCGCTAGTGTCACGTTGTCTCTGCAGACTGGCTGTGGTTGCATTGACAAGCTGAACTGCGGAAAGTATATCAATTTCAGTGGCTTGTAATGATCGAGATAAAGGCAGCGTGATTCCTAAAATATCAGCGAGGATTACTATGCTTACCAGAAATTCCGACGACATGATAGCCTGGAGCAGCGAAAATGCAGGTGTAGCACTTCTAACCCCTTCTTCAGCCATTTTTTGCAAAATTCCAGGAAGACATGGCAAGACGTCCAAAAATGTCAAAACTGCTTCATGTCTTTCCACCCATCTGGTCTCACACATTTTTTTAATTATATTTTGTTTTTCCGTAGGCAGATGAGCTTGCATTTCTTCCCTGAGGAGATTTATTCGTTGAGCTGACTCACGAAAGAAAGTTGCAACACTTGAGATAACTCCTACGGCATTTCTTATACTGGGAACGGTGCAGGCAGTACTGATAGCCAGGTTGAGACGGTGGCTTGCACAATGAGTAAAATAGGCTAAAGGCTGAATTTTAGATATGCATGCCTGAACACCTTTTATTTTCCCACTCATATTGGCTCCTCCATCGTATGCTTGACCCCGGCACGATGTAATATCTAGGTTGAGGTTTTCAATCGCCTTCAGAATATGCTGAGCAATTATTACCCCTGTAAGTTTATCAACTTCAACAAACATTAGAAAGTCTTCCTGAATTTCACTTTTATCCACATCGAAATAGCGAATACAAATCGCCAGTTGCTCACTAACAGAAACATCTGTTGTCTCATCGGCTATAATAGTAAAATACTTGGCCTTTTTAATTTTGTTTACTATTTTGGTAGTGATTAATTCCCCACAGCACTCGATCAAGTCATTCTGAGTCGACTTGCTGATGTACGAAGCGTTTTTAGCACACGTTTTAACATGTTCACGCAGTATTTCATCTCCAGCATCAATTCGGAATTTCAACAATGCTCGGAAATTGCCTTCTCCATAGGAACTTTCCAATTCTAAATCGCCATCATCCCTATGACCTCTTAATGGTATGTTTTGCATTCCACATAATAAAATTATTTTTATGATGGGTATAAGTCTTTTACAATTTTCTTCAATAGTTATCCTTTCCTTTTCCATTTGGACAATAACGTCCATTGATTTTCCCTCCATTACCAAACAAAAATTTTGAGATTTTATCATGTTTGCCTGGTGATATTTCGTATTCTCGTGGTGTCTGATTGTTTCAGTGGCCTTCTTATATGTTTTCAGTGGTTCCGACACCAACTTTCCCAACTTCACATCATTTGTACCTCCCTCACGCCGACCAAAAATAATGCACACTTTGCACAATCCTCCTCCGGCAATATTGCTATATGCTAGCCATTCATGTCCTTTTACCCAGCTCATTTGAAAAGACCGCTTTTTTCTCCCCTCACTCAACAGTGGAAACTTAAAGTCTGATGTAGGTTGCCAAGTATTTTTCAGCCACTGATACTTTTCTTCATCTGTAAGAACTGAACTGTCCTGCTGGTTGGTTAGTAGTCTAGCTGTAAGTAAATGTTACAATATAAGACTAAATTGTTGTCATTTTTGCATAAGTAGCACAAATAATGACTTGAACAATGAAATGAATGTCTTTATGGCTGTAAGCAATACAAAGGAAGATAAATATCTCCAAAACCGTATTCCGGAAAAGAAGTCCTTTGAATTCCTCTTCCTCGAAAAGGGTCTCTGAACATTGCATGTATGTGAATGCACGAATGACAATCACCAGGGTGACTATATGTATTGTCTGCAAACCCAGGTGAATAAGTGCTTGAAAGTTATTATCAATTTAATTTTATTGACTTTACTTATTTGTTTTCCTTGTTATCCCCCACTTTTATTTTTATTCTTTTCGTGTGTGCATGAAGGGTCACAGGCGTTGGAGAAATACCTATAAACCCTTCTTTTCTGTTCCATTGAACTCACGATTTATTTGTATACTTTTGTATTCTGTATAGAAACGCGAGTGAATGATTGCGTGAGTCACTTTTCGTTTTTATTTTTTTCTACTACGATTCCCTTAGTTTTGAGTGTTACGGTTGTCTTTAACATTGTGAGTGTGCGAATGTGTCATTTACTATAATTTAAATTTCTTTATTTTTTTACATGTGATTGAGAGCTCCCTTATTTCGCATATACTCCTTCCTTCCCCCTCTTCCCTTTTCATTCCTTGGCCCCATTAAAAAGGCTGTGGAGATATTTTCTTCCTCTGCAAACAGGCAACTACTTCATTGGTTAATTTAAACTTAAAACAATAACCCGACGTAAGAAATTAAAGCTGTTAAGTACACTTAATTTCGAGGATTAATTTTCTTATTATTAGTTTAGTAGTGTAATGATTGTAATACAAAGAAAATTTAAACATCAACTCAAAATAAGTTTTAATTTTTTTTAACCAACAAAATATTAAAATCAATACCTACCTATATCACGTTCCTGCAGCATGTAATCAGTGGTGGCTGAAGCTGCCTGTGGATGTGTTCCATGTGTTGACATTGATGTAGTTGCCACAAGCGAGGATGGATGCACATGAGAACCCTCACATTCATTCCCTTTACCAGTCTCTGCAACTGTACCGTCTGTTTTATTTTGTAAAATAAATAATCAATTAAAAACTACTGTCTTTTTCTATCTTTGTCAATCATTATAAATAATAGCAACCCTTATGCACTAAATTAAGAAGGTATGACAATCAGACACTGAATTAGTTAATAAGATAAAAGGTAAAGATCTCAGAACTTAGTTCACAAATTAGAGGTATTATTTAATTTCTACAATCAATGTTATTATCATTCGTTTAGTGGTCTATTTATTACAGTCTTGCGGGAAAAACAATCCAACGGCAGTTCAACATAAGTTTTAACCAACAAAAGATCAAAATCGTTCCAACAGGGGCGTCACAATACCTACCCATGTCAAGTTCCTGCAGCTTGTTACTAGCGGTGGCTGGCGTTGCCGATAGATGTGTTCCATGTGTTGACATCGACGCAGGTGCCGCAAGCGAGAAGGGATGCACTTGAGAACTATCACATTCAATCCCATTACCAGGCTCCGTAACAACATCGTCCGTATTTCTTTTTTTTTTATAGAAATACGCGCTTAAGTTATATTGCCTTTTTCTATTTTTGTCACTCATTTGTGGATAATATCACTCGTTACGCATTAAATTACGTAATTGTAACTCTAACAAACACTAGAAACTAACTCGGCCGGAGTTTCCTGACTGACTGCGTTGAGGTCGAACCCTCGGCCCTACCTTCGACCACCGCTCAGTCGTCTCACACTCGCGCTTACGCTGATTCGTCTATTTTAATATAATTAGAATACATTGAAGTCGCCGTCCCATATACTGCGTCCCTAAATACATTGTCTTCGCCCTCCTCATCGTCAATATCGCGGTCTTCGTCCCAGATAAAATTCCAGAGAAAAGAACACACAACACCAGTAGTTGCGACAATGTAGCGATCTATTCAGAGAGTGCCTTTAAAGCTGTTTGCTCATATGTCCACGCTTGGAGGGGAAGGACAGAACCTGCGACGGATAGAATATCACCGTTGTATGACGGATGGCTCGTACTTGCAGGCGTTAAGGTCGTTCACGAGCCCCTTCCCCACTTGGGCGATTTTTTTTCGAACGCTGACTAGCGACCAATGAACCTATGACCTATGAACCTATGAACAAACTATGACCAATGAACGGAAAATCTGTCCACTGAGCTTGGGCTCCATGCTTAAATGATTGAGGCTCCGTAAAACACAAAATAAAACGAACGTAATGGTAACGGAACCGTGATAAAAATCTCGTCCATTTTTTCAGCGTCTGGGGGGGGGCACGTGCCCCCGTGCCCCCCCCCCTGGATCCGCCTATGCCTGGGAGTCTCCCTCACGGAGGAACAAAGACAGAGAAATCTATGTCGGGAAAAAGTTTACAATGAATTAAATAGTTCTACTTTACGAGTGCATTGAGACAATGTGAAGTAAAAGCAAAATGTAAATGACGCAAAGGCTAAAGGAAGCGAATGAACCACCAAGGATATATAAAATTAAAATGAACAAAAATTTGACTGACTTACCATATCTTAATCAGTACACCTCTCCCATGTGACCCTGTAAGGATTTCCCGCAAAATCTGATTTCACTTAACGCAATCGACAGCGACAACGGATTTGCATTGCTGTAAAGAAAGAATAATAATAAATTGAATTTCGCCTCGACTTAGTACTCGATTAAAACGATTACTCTCCTTTGTAAACCTCTGGTCACACTATAAATATTATCACTAGAAAGAGGATTAAAATATGCGAGAATATCTGAGTGAGTCATATTGATAAATTTTTCAAACACAAAAAAAACGGAATTAAAGAAAGTTATGGGAATTCGATCCTTACCGACTGAGAATTTTTAAAAATTTCGTGCCTAATAGTGAACCAAGCGCTACTAGTAGTCACCAGTAGTCACCCACGCTACCATGTATTTCGCTGCAGTACATAGGAGGCAAAATGCAACAGTAGAGTAGAATTTTTCAGACCCGAAACCGCAATTCATTATAGGCATTCGGTAGATGGAAGTGGGGACATTGTATTAGTTACGAGGAAAGTCCGAAGATTATTAAGTTACGAGGAAAATCAATCTTCATAGCTCAGCCAATCTTCATAACTCAGTTTAAAATGAAAAACATGCGGAGGAAACGCCCACATTTCACGAGTTGATGACGTCATCACAGCTCCGGTAAATTTAACCGTTTAGGTGGAACCAATCATACAGGGAAAGAGTTTCTAACTTCTTGTTGTCTAATTGCTAATTCTAATTTCCAACTCCCTCACAATTATGGCCCAACCTTAGTTTCAAATTATGTATCAATATACTCATTTCCTATGTGGAATATACCAATAAAGATTGACAAAAGATATGATGTTACAGACTCTGATTCACAGCACTACATAGTTATGGAATATACGAATACTTTGATTAACAATTTTTGACGCAACCAACATAATACACCGGTGAAAACTTGAAAAGACAAAGTCAGTACCAACTGATTATGACGGTACAGAGCAATGTACAGCCCCGAGAATCGCCGATTCAAAAGCTTACATTGAAACTCCGCTCAAAAAATTTCTGGAGCACGTCTTACGACCTTGGTTCACGCTTGCCGAGAAATAGTGAATTCAAAATTTGAGAGGCGAGAGAAATTCACCACACACAAAAATGGATATTTCATACGTTGCAAGTATTTTGCAAGTCCCAAAACTTGAGCTAACGAGAACGGTTCATGTAAACGAACGATGGAAACATCCCTCCGAAAAATATATTCACCATCATCACATCGAGCTTGAAGACTGTACGGCGTCACTGGGTCTCAGCACTTCGTTGAACACGATTTTCCACAAAATTAATTTACTTTACGGGTTCCATAGTCACTCGCTACAACAATTATTTTCACATGCCTAAATTCGTAATCACACACCATAAACACCGGAGAGGAATGTAGAATATGCAAGCTGCTAACTTTTTGGGAACACTCCCGTATTCACCTCTTAACTCAACGCAAGTTGCCGCCAGACTGATGAAAGATTTTCAGGAGACGTGGGCCTCTAAGAGTGTCTCGTGACAACTGGCCGCCACAATAAATAGTTCCGATAAATAAAAAAAAACAGTACAAAGCAAGCGACAGCATAAAATAAATAACTTATAAAATCTGATTCCCTTGAGAAAGCGACCAGCATCGGTCGGGAAACGTTGGGGCCACCCAAAATCTGACGCGGCGACATAGCCCAAAAGTTTTAATTCAACATGACGAGCACCCGCGGAAGTTTTAACGAAGAATAACTTATAAAATATTTAAATATATTCATTTTAATATCCGATGTTGCTTATTAATTTAATAATACATTTAGATGCGATTAGAAAATTAATTTGTTACGCGGAAGAACGAAATTTAATTTTAAGCCCTCGCGGAATAACTTTAACGGAAAACAGTATCCTTACGCGAGGTTCACGATGCAATTTTTCCAACCTTTTACGCGCATAGACCTTCTAGAAAAATCATCCTATTGTGGGAGGGGGAAAATCTGCTTCAAAGGTCATTCAAAGACGTCATCCGCAAGATTATCATCATATCACGCGAGTATTACATTATTCCATTGCCTCTCGTAACAGTCTGCTCGGCGACGTAAAATTGGGCAGTAGTCATGGCTATTTGACGTCGCGCCTGCCTTAATTCGACGGCCTCAGTAACTGCCCTACCCCGCCTCCTATCAAGTCTTGCCCCGCTCTAGTCTAAACGTCACGAACCTTGGTGACATTTCAAGCAACTTATTTCTTGATTAGACAGCTGATAAACAAACCAACCCTCTTCGTCAAGATCACCTTCTTCCTCAGCAGCTACGGATTTGGTGTAAGAAGACAGTGCGAAGGAGACTACGAAAGAAACATAAAAACTCTTCGGATGGCCATTTACGTGAGTACGAAAATGTTTTACTAGAGGTAGAACAATTCATAGGATAAACTTACTTTAAAAAGGTTATGCGGGCTATTTTATGATAATGTTCGTAATTTTTTTGTTGTATCAGTTGGGTGGGAAAAATCTAAAAAAAGTAATAGGCATTTGTAAAATCTATTTGAGATGTGATTTTTTTCATCAAAATAGCAGTGCAATTAAAGGACTCAAAAATCGGTCGCTAACTGATATCCATGACAGTGTTGAAATCATCAAAATTATTATTATTTAAATGAGATAATTTGCTGCACTTTTAAGTGGGTGGTTGAGTTTTACGTTAAGATTCAATCGGATTGCTGTTTTTGTGTTGCTTATCACTTTCCATATATTTACGGTTTCGATAGTTCCACATAGTACATAAAGAACTTAATGGTAAAGACCAACTCATCCGCATTTGCGTACATGTATTTTCGTAATGTTTTTGCAATGAAATAATGGTAATAGCTTGAGGTCATTGGCGTGGTAGCGGTGGGAAAGTCAGGGCGGTCTTAATTCCTCTTCCTATCGAAATTCTAGAGAGAATGATCATATGCGGAATCCCTCATAATGAACCCCTCCTACCCGGACATTTTTTTGCATGGCAGGAGTAGTCGTTGTACATCGTTGTTTAGGGGGTTCATTAACTTCCATACCAACTTGGTGGTGTGCAATACTTGTCAGTGATATTACCTATGAAGCCTGATATACCTTGACGAGTGACTTTGTGGTTTTCCTAAATTATTTTTAAACATTGTTCATTAATCTGTTCAAACGAAAATTTTCATTGATAAGCCACCTAAAAGCAATTACAAAATTTTCCCAGAAATTACTTGGGTGGTTTTATCCCCACTACGTTACGACTGCAGCCTTTGATTTGAATAACGGTAAAGGTGATAAAGTAACACTCTCACACATGGTTAACACCAGTGCGATGCCTCTTCAAGTGTTAATTCAAGTGTCGAATATTTTCCGTGGCAATTCACATAAAATTCCAAAAATCATTCAAAATTATCTGTCCATCTTGATGATTATTTTATGCCATTTGCGTGAATATTTTCGAGACCGCAACGATTTCAACAATTTGGGCTAAACGGTGAAATTTATAGTGCCTGAGAAGTATTTTTTCTGCTGCTGCTTTCCCGTTGAGCTGTAGCGATGGCTTTTTCTCTCCGGGTTTCCGTCAGGGTTAGGCTCCCCAATTTCTGCCGACGTTTCGATGTACGCGTCTCACTAACAGTGTTGTGATTTTATCTAATCACCTTTAAATTAATATCAGACTTTCAATGAAGTTAAATTTATTGACTCTTAAGACGTACATTACACTGTGTCTTACAACGCACTGTCCTGCTGACATAACCGATCACGGCCGACTTCTGCTCAGTGCGCCACGGGCGCTGGTGACCAATAGGTGAAACACAGCGTTTAGCCAATCTTAGTGTGAGGCATTCATAACATCTCCCTTTCCTTCGACAAGTGATCTACTTCCACAATTAGTCGCTTCGGAGGTCTCACTACTCGCCCAGGTCTTGTTGTGTACTCAGTCACAGAGGGTTTGTTTACAATAGGTTCATTGTCATCAGATGCATTTTCCTTCTCTGGGTGTTTAACATATAACCCAGGTACATTTCCAGTATCATGAGACCAATAATTCAGAGGAGATGTACGATATTATTCTCTTTAATGTGTTGCCTGGTTCTCCTATATCTTTTCCCAAATACATCAGCAATTACATACGATCTTGGAAAACCACTTATCTCAACAATACGACCCCTTAGCCATCTTGAGTCAGGTGTTTAAACCATATCCCTGAAAACACAAATAGCTACTGAAGCGCTGCAGCAGCGCTACACCGTAGCGCTGCAGACGGTGCCCACGCGCTGCTGACGCGCGACAGCAACCTTCAAATTTCCGTTTTTTGAATGCCACACGCGTTGCTAGGGCGCCACTGTAGCGCTGCAGAACAGCTGCGGCAGCGTAACGGAGGAGCATCACGAGCGCTGCTGAACAGCTGCAGCAGCGCCGTTCAGTTGCTGCGGCAACGCTGCAACAACCGTCTTGCAGCGCTGTAGAAATGCATTAGCAACGCTACACCAGCGGTGCTGCGGCGCCCGAATTTCGCTTTAATTGCGTACTGAATCAAGCTTATCCTTGCCAATTACTACCCGGTGGCCTATCCCCAAAAGCAATTCCATCATTCATGTGCAGGTCTGAATTATCATCGCTACTATGCTCGTAGATATGTCTACTTGTCCGGGCACTAGTCAGCCTGGATGGTGAATGAAGAAATAGCTATTGGGCATACGCTATGAAAGAGTACTGAAATAAATTATTAGGTCTTTATTGAATTACGCAGTTCAATCAAGACCTAATAATTTATTTCAGTACTCCTTCATAGCTTATGCCCAATAGCTATTTCTTCATTCACCTGCCAGGCTGACTAGTGCCCGGACAAGTAGACATATCTACGAGCATAGCAGCGATGATAATTCAGACCTGCACATGAATGATGGAATTGCTTTTGGGGATTTACACTGAAAGCATACCATAAATGAAAAGGTCCGGAATAACCTGCATAACTATGGCCACAGGGTAGTAAACCAAAACGAAATAACCTTGACAAGAAGTTTGGCACACAGGGTAGAATTCTATGACGGTCATAACCTAGAAAGTAAAATTTCCATAGACTTTCACTCTAGGCTTACCATCAGTACTTCACTCAACCAAAACAGCATTAGTTCTCAAATCTCGAATCAAAAAAAGAATGCAAAATTAAGAACTGGTAACCACTCCATACAAAGCGCACAACAATCCTCAGAATAACTAAGCATACCTTAAACACAGATACTTACTCACCATTCGCTATATAGCATTATCCTTACAGCAGCATGAGTTTATGGTAGAAGAATAAAATCGCCAAAATTCAAAATATGCTTAAAAAAATTTATTTTCGGAGCATCTTTTAATTTGCATTCCAAAAAGTTACAGAACAAAGAGACAGTATGCAAGGCCAGATTTAAATAGCAATTAATGGCAGTGGAAGTTTCTCTGCCCTCTCCTCAGAATATAAATTTGAAAATTAGAGAATAAACAAAATTCATGTTAAGTAATTAATGCATGATATGTCAGCAGAAGCAATGCAACGAAAAATCATCAAAAGCAAAGGCAACAAACATAGTACTCAATATAGAATGAGAATGCACCACAATTCCTAGTTAAAGAACAAAATGACAGTACCCAAGGGCAGAATTGCATGGCATATAATAGCAGTGGAAGTTTTTATGCTCTTTCTTCGAAATACAAAACTGAAAATTAGAGAATAAACAATGGTCGTTTAAAGTAATTATGCTAGACACATCAGATGAAGCAAGAGCAATTCAATGAAAAATAAAAGCATATATTCATAATAATGCAACAGTATACACAATCGCTGTCAAAAACGGATCTCCTTATCCTGGTGCAATTGCTGGTACCACTCTCCTATCTTTTTATTTATTTTACCAAAACCAACATGAACCAGCGTAGGCTTCTTATCAGCATCTGAGGAAATACCAAAGAACATACATAAAGCATCTACTGATACAAAAGACGCAATCAATGGGAGATCAATTGTAAAAGGAGGGAAGGAATAAATGACAAGAGTAAAAACTATACCAAGAATAGCTTTGTAATAATTATAATATTTATCATGATGAATCATAAGCACGCAAGAGGATTCCCACATGCACACCACACGGTCACAACAATGTTACATACGCCAGAAAATTACACTCTCTCATTTATATATAAAGGCTAAACTTGCCAAACACTCATGAAGGCAATCTACCCTGAAGCTAGAACTTGCAAAAACATTGTCAATATTTTCTAATTTGTTCTCAGAAGGTTCAGTGAACACACTCTTGAAGTAGGAATTCAATAAATTGGCTTTCACGAAACTGTTTGCTAATACTTATCCATCAACGTATTTTAGCGATCAAACGGAAGATATTTTACATTGCTCGTACTTCCCTAACACCAGACCAAAATGCTTTTGTGTTATCCCGTTACTCCTCTACCAATTGGTTTATCCGGAACCAAAACATCAGAAAGGATCTCAAAATTACTCCTATTCTAGCGAAACTAAAATCTGCTCAAGAAAAATTTGCCCTTACATTTGATAAAACAAATAATGCACTGTTAAAAAATCTTTGGGACTACGAACCTCCGCTGAAATCAAAACACCGCCTCCCCAAATGTGCCCTCAACCCTTCCCATATCCCTATCCCCTAATTCCCTGTCCAGTATTATTATGCCATGACTCTTTTAATCTGTAAAACGTGATCAACTAATCTGCCTGCAACATTACTAAACGAAACGCCCAGGTGACAGCTGCAAAGCTGGGAACTGCGGAAAACAACCACGAGAAATATACTTGGACTTGGACTCCTCTACCAATGTTTTCATTTTAAAATTCGTCAATGCATTCCTGAAGGCTTACTTAAGCTTTAAACAACTTATATTTTTTAATTAGTAACACGAGATAATTACTGGATAAATCAGTATTGACATCTTCCATTTTAGCAGGGCATTCTCTCTGTCGCTTTAATGGTTTTTTCACTCCCGCGTCAGCCCATCTCGTTAGACAATCTTTTTAGTATTTTACTAAAAAGGGTTGCTAACTAAAAACTTTTGAGCTGAGAACTTTTCCTGTGACATGCGTTACAAATTTCCTATTTCACTATTAATGGAAACCTATATGATCATTATTTTAAAGCTTATTTCCAATGGTTCCAAACATAACTACGACCACGTATGTAAACAAAATCACTCACTCTTAAAATGTGTTTATATTCACCATGAAAGAATGCCAATTCTACCTAATTTCAAGGAGAATTGAATTTAAAGTAACTAAAATTATACATTTTAAAAGAAGATGATAAATTCTTACCTAATAAGAATCCCCAAGGACGATCAACAGTTCCACAACGTTGGCCGCCATAGCCTCTGCAAACTTCCCAGGCACCCTGGTAAACAATCGCGTATCGCGTAGCGGAGGATTGTTGCAAAAACTCGCATTTGCAGCGTTCCAGCAGCGTGCTGCAGGCATGCTTTGCGCATGCGCTGTTGATGCGCTGCAATTGCATGTTTCGCCAGCGTGCTGCGAAAGAGCGCTGCACAAGCGCTGTTACCGCGCTTCATTGAAACGGAAACGAACTTGCAGCTGTGAAACCCCTGTGCAGCGCTGCTTTCAGTCTATTTGTGCGATCAGTCTATTTGTGTTTACAAGGATAGTATCACCAAGTGACAATTCCTTTGAATTTTTGGTATTTCTATTGTAATAATACATAGATTTCTGTGACTTTAATTCAAGTATATCTTTCATATTTGTAACAACCTTAGGTTTAAGTACATGTCTACTGCTCAGTAAATTAGTATTCAAAGATCTTGAAAATAAAAGTTGAGCAGGTGACGGACAATTTTCCTTAATATTATTTCTTAAATGTAACAAAGCTAAATAAGAATCCGAACCATTAACAAGAGCTTTCTTAAACAATTTTTTAATGGTTTGAACAGACCTTTCAGCTAATCCATTTGAACAAGGGTAATTTGGACTAGACATTACATGTTCAAATTCATACTGTTTTGCAAAATTTTTAGATTGAAAGGAATCAAACTGTTTACCACCATCAGTAATCAATACAAGTGGAATTCCATGACGTGCAAATATAGATTTACGATGATCAATGACAGAACTGCTTTTCGGATCAGTCAACAAAGCTGTTTCAATGAACTTGGAGTAATAGTCAACAATAAGTAGATAATTTCTACCTGCATAATGAAAAATATCTGCACCTAGTTTTTGCCAAGGAAAATCAGGTACTTCATGTGGTATCATTGGCAAATTACTATTAGCATTGCTAAAACTAGCACAAGCTGTGCACTGTTTGACTTTATCCATAATTTGAGAATTCATCCCAGGCCAATATAAAATATTTCTTACTCCATTTTTACAGTATTCTACTCCTAGGTGACCCTAATGTATTTTTGCTAACATTTCTTTGCGTAGTGTTTCTGGAACAACTACATCTTCATTATTAAATATTAACCTATTTATAGCATGCAAATCATATCGCACATTCCAAAATGGTACTACCTTAACATCCAGTGACTTTTTACAATCTGGCCACCCTTCTTGTATATATTTTTTAACAGATCTAAGCATTACATCCTTTTCAGTTTCAGTTTGGAATTCAACAATTTTTTACGAGAAATAGGTAACATATCAAAATTTAGCTTCACTTGAGCAACCGTTTCCTCATTAAGATCATCTAAACTTGAGTCTTTCTCTTGTAAAGGACTTCTGGACAATGCATCAGCAATATGCATTTCAGATCCCGGTTTATAATGAATATCCAAATCATAACAAAGTATTTCTAACATCATCCTCTGTAATCTGGGAGGGACTGACGCTAAAGGTTTTTTAAATACTGAGACTAGAGGTCGGTGGTCTGATTCCACTATAACCCTCTTTCCATAAATGCACTTTCTGAATCAACAACATGCAAATACTATGGCATACATTTCTTTCTCGATAACTGCATAGTTAAGCTGCACCTCAGTTAATGACTAGGATGCATATGCTACTGGCCTTCCCTCTTGCAGTAACACTCCAACCACTCCATAAGCTGAACTGTCCACTGACAAGACAATTGGTTTGTTAATGTCAAAATATTTAAGAACAGGAGCTTCACTTATTTTATCTTTAAGCTTTTGAAAAGCTACATCATGAATTGAATCCCAGATACATAAGGAGTAAACTTTTAAGGGACCACTTATTGGCGAAGTTAATTCAGAGTAAAAGGGAACTTGCATATGTTTCAGATATAATCAAGAGCCCCAAAGCTATATAAAAATATATGTTAGCATACCACAGTGAAAGTTTTTTTATTATTTTATGACGTGGTTTGCGATATTTAATGCATCAAAGTTCACGAAAATTTTCCAATACAAGTGAGAATCGAAAACGCCCGATGATTGGCAGGTAGAAAAGTGACGTCATTATACAGTACGAGGAGGCACGGAGGCACGGCCGTATAAGAGGTTGCATACTTGAATACAAGCGACGGCGTGGTTATGATTCATTTATTGAAGTGCAGACGTATCGGAGTTGTTCATTGTGACTTCAGTGCTATTATTTGATCTATTTTTCCTCCATTGAAAGCGATAGATTGCGTAAAGATGAAGGAATATGGTTATTCTTAGGCTGATCCTAGCAAGCTTCCTGTTTCTGATTCCGTCATGATACCAGGGTATTTTAGTGAAACTGTAGACTTCGTTGGAGCCGAAAGTCGATGCCGAGAAATAAAAAGGTAGCTGATGTGCATCTGAAATGTTTTATAGTTCATAACAAAGTGAGACTTGCGTGTAATATTGGCGAAAGCGTATACTCATGTGAAATGTGTATTCCTTTGGCAGTCCGCGGTAGAGTCTCTTATGGTGAACTAATTTTCCACCTCAAAGCTGTCGATGATACTTTCAACTTAAAAATACCTTACCTGGAAGGCGACAGTAAGCTCTTTAAGACTGGAATCTGAGGAAGCCAGACTATTAATTGTTTCAATTTAGTAGCGATAATATGCACGAATTTTCAACACAATCTACCATCTGGTGACTTGTGCAAAAAACCCGAAGCCACTTCCTATTCTGCAGAAAGAATCGGTCAATCGCACATCGATCAATATAATAAACATAACGTCTTCAGGTGTTAATAAGTTACTTTTGTAATTAAGGCCTTCCTAAAGTAAAATTAAAATGTGAATATTTCGAAACAGAGCCTTTAATACATTTTGGGAGCTTTTCTCACGATATATCTGAAACCTACTCTAAAGGCGAGCTCATCGTCAATGCGATCGGTTGTCACTTAAAAATTCCGTATCGGAAATCCTAGAGGGATGACCTTCCACAAATATCATCCCAATCAAATTTCTATTTGGTTTTAACTGGGGAAAGAGCAACATATGAGAGAACTGCACATTCTTTGGGCAACTTTGGGTTTGGCTTTCCCTCAAACACCCCTGTGGTGCACATCAGTCCTATCTTTATACGATGGCCTGACAACCTTTAAATGGATCCTTGGTTTATCCTGACAACCAACTAAATGGAAATTGCTGATCCACACGTCTTCCTCTATCTCCACAGTTTCCAAATCAAGGGCCGCGGAACAGTCCTCTTGTAACTCAACTTTTTCTGCAAAGCAAGCAACGGCGTAGAATAAAATCAAAGAATGCTGCGATTCATTTTTTGTGACCACCTCTGGATTCCATTCTTTTTCCATCTACAACTTCCTTTATCTTTCGGGGTAAACTATGGGACAAGATGATGTTTAAATATTTTCAGTAATTTATAACAAAATATAAGTTCTAAAAATACCCAAAAGCCGTTTTATTAATCCGCACCGATGATGTGTATGTTATTGTGGAAGATGAATTCTGTAGACGTAGTAGTTTTCCCTAGGTTGAGTTACAAAGTTCATGAAGTTGACAAAATGGCTAATTTTTCGGTGCGCGGAGTCATTTATTGCACTGGTGTGTCTACATTTTTAAATTTTTTGTAATAAAATAAATCAGAATTTAGGATAAAATTTCCTTTAAAATGACGTATATTTTATTATTATAGCATGCAGTGAAGCCAGGATATAAATTTGCAAAGTACAGCGGCACATCATTTTGACGCCGATAGTAGAAGAAAACGCTGTCTTCTTGGCTGGCACTCGAATGCATGAGTATCAACGTTGCTCTTTATTTTCATATTTCCTCCCTTGATTTTAAACACCATGGAATTTTCTATGTCCTTCCGTAAATGAAATTGAGCAAGTGCCATAAATAATTCGAGTCCATCGTACCCATCGAGAAACAAGTATCTCGTTTTTTGTTGAGAAGTTGAGTTTTTATTCTATGGCGGCCGAATTATAGAAAAATCTCAGTTTCAAGTTATTCAGTCGATGAAATATGGAAATATTATTTATATTACAGTTATCTTCGCTCACATAGCACACGGGATTATCATTCCGTTTATTATACTCTTACGCTCATCCCGACAGACGGCATGCATCGAGGCTTTTCATCTAATTTTCTCCGTGGGAATGCAGACGAAAATTTTTTATGGGGTGTTATTGCACAGAGGAACAATGTACCACTTGTAATTTTTCCTTATTTCAGCCACATTCTCCTTTAAACGCAACGTGGCTCGTCCAAACCTGCAGCTACGACGTTACTGGGCTTGGATCTTGGACTCCTAATAATTATGACGTCACGGCCTAAGATTAGTGGGGGCGGTATTTCTTAGCCCGCGAAACTCGGGAGACTTTTGGGAGTCATTTTCTAGTGTATAAACTGAGTTTTAAACGGAAAAAAGTATATTGCGGTACTAAGTGTTTACTGTAGTATATCAGCATGCTGTTTAGAAAAAGTATGCAATTTCCCTATTAGCAATGAATTCAGACAAATAATTTGTTATGCCTAGAAATCTCTGTAACTCTTTTTTACTCTGAGGTGTTTGCATTTCTCAAATAGCTTTTAATTTATTCTCATCGGGACTGATTCCTTCATATGACATTCTGTGTCCTAAAAACTTGATTTCTTTCACACCAAATGAACATTTGTCCCAATTGAATTTCATCCCATTTTGTCTGGCTACTTGCAAAAAATTCCTCAGTCGCAATTCATGCTCCTGCTTACATTCTCCCCACACAAGTATATCATCTATATAGCATTCTACTCCTTCCATTCCTTCAAATAATTGTGTTATCACTCGACTAAATAATTCAGGAGCACAAGTTAGTCCCATTGCTAACCTCAAAAATCTGTATCTCCCAAAAGGAGTAGCGAATGTACAGAGTTTGGAACTTTTCTCATCCAAAATTATCATACAAAATCCTGAACTTGCATCCAATATAGAATAATAGCATGGACCACTTAGCTTTGCTGAAGTATCTTCTAATGCGGGACTATATCGTGGTCTTGAAGTTGCCCTATTTAAAGGTCTTGGATCTATACATATTCTCAGATTACCATATTTTTCTGTACTATAACAATAGAATTAACCCATTCTGTAGATTCCACTATTTTACAAATGACACCCTGAGCTTCCAGGTTTTTCAATTCCTTCTCTAATTTACCAACAATTGAAAAAGGTATTTTCCTGCAAGGACTAATACTAGGCCTTACATTCGAGTCAGTTACAATAGAGCATTTATTAGGAAGACATCCTATATCCCCATTAAATAGCTCAGGAAACTCTTTAGCCATAGAATGTTGAACTAGTCCCAGCTCTTCAACCTTACATCTTTGGCTTCTTTTTACTTTCACCACATTAACATTTTTGGAAATCAATTTATTCTTCATACAAGTAGCTATTCCTATTATAGGAGGAATATTCTTTCACTACAATAGATTCCCAAGTATGACATAAGAACCTTGTGTAAATACCCCTTTTAACTCACAAGTTCCCTGAATGTCAAACAATTCACCACTAATAGTTTGAAGTCTAAAATTATTACCAAGTATTGGTTTCACATTAGCTACAGCTCTCTTGGCAGTACTTACAGATATCACATCAGTTTCTGCAGCTGTATCTAGCTTAAATTCAACAATTTCTTTACCAAAGTGTACAGGCATCATCCAAATTTTGGGATCGTTTCCTTTACTGTTCACCTTGCATATCTGAAGTGAACTTACATGAGAAGGCACACTACCACTATGCTCATTATCAACTCGTGAATTCACTTCAATTTCGTCTACAGATTTTACAGTTCTGCAGAATTCTGCTAAATGATTCATTTTATGACAGATACCATATCTTACCCCAAATTCTGAACACTTGTTTGGATTTGGATCATGATAACGTCCACATCTACCACACTTATTCTTCCAAGAAGTTCTCGGCGATGTCGGGCCAGCGTTTTTCTTCCCAGCGTGCGTGGAGAGTTGTCGACTGCGGACGCTGTGGACTGCTTGATGCGGCATCGAGACTTTATTCTCAATAATCTGGACCTGTTTAGTAGAGAGTTAAGCGGCCTTACAAATATTAAGAGCTCTATTTAAGTCCAACTCCCCTTCTCTCAATAGACTCTGCTTAACATATGCGAAAGTCTCCGGTAAACTACAAATCAAAGTATATTTGATTTTACTATCTTTAAGATCACCAAATTCAGAAGATATACTTAAATTGGTTAGATCGGTTACAAAGTCATTGATGGATTCCTATTCACCTTGAACTCGTGTGAAAAATTTATGTATTTCAACCGTAAGGTTTCTCTTCGGAACAAAGTGGCGATCAAATGATTCAACTACTCTCTCCAATTTTTCGCTGTCCTCATCCGGCGAACCTTGGACCTTGATAATGTTACTCTGTAACGAAACCATGGTCGGTGTTAATAAATTACTATGTGGAAAGAGCAAAGTTGTTGATCCTTCTATTCCTGCGAAAAGAAATTAAAGTACACATCTACTCAATGTACATAAGACCCATAATATTGTATGCTGCTGCAGCTTGGTTTGGCCGATTAAGGAAGGAATCGCTTAAAAAACTGGAGGTGAACGAAAGAAAATGTCTTCGTTCAATTTTCTCTATAAGAAATTATGTTAAAAACGAGGTCTATAGTTAGTGGAATACCACCAATAATTGACGTCATAGAGAAATAGATCGCCGACTACAACAGAGCAGTATCAACGAGCGAGCACGAGGAAATTCGTTCCCTAGCATCGCAAGGACAGTGCTGACGTCATGCGGCGGTCTACGAACTAAAACTTACGAAAAGGAAGCTCGAGTCGAGACTTGCAGATGGTTTCGAGAGGAACGAGCGCCCAGTCTCTCTCCGCTCACCATAGTGACCTGTGTTCGCTCTTACCATACGCTCGCGTCTTTAGCACTAGCGGCTAATACGCTCGCAGCCTCATGGGTCCGAAAGCTCGCAAAGGAGATTCTGCGAACCCCCCGCTTCGCCGGGGGGCCGCAGCAGGGGACGGAGCCGCTCGCGCTCCCGCTCGCCGCGACAAGGGTCGCCTTCTCCGACTTTGATCCCCAACACATCCCCTACGGGATCTCACATGTCTTCTGAGCCATCCAGCCTGCTCAACAGGCAAGTCCAGCCGCCTACGTCGGAAGAGCCTCCCTCCTGGCTCCCTATCCTCCTTAAGGCCATTACTGAGTCCAGGGACCCGGGGACGGTCAGAGTCCCGCAGCCGCAGCCAGCGTAGCAACCGCAGCCCCTGGACCCAGCTCCAGTCTTGGTATCCCTCTGACACAACTTGGGCTGATGTCGGAGCCCACTCCTCCGCTGGTCTCCTTTCCAACAACGCAACCGCCACGGCCCTGCACCCCTGCATTCCAAGTTGTGCCAGAGGACCACCGCTTTCGCGATCTCAGACCTGAGCGCCCACCAAACACCATCGAGCTGCCTCAGAGTGTCTCGAGCTCATGTACCTCCTGAGAAACAACGCCTCCAGCTCCAAGCTCTCAAAACTAGATGGGCACGAGGTCTCCCTACTGCTGGGAATTGCTGCTGATTGGGACGCACTCCCGGGACCGGTCCGCTCCCTGGTCTACAACCACGCACGGATCCTGACAATTGCCGCCACCCACGGGTGGGACACTACTGCTCGCTTGCTTGCTCCAAACGAAATTTTGCGCCTCCCGCCGTCGGCAGCACAGTCCACGACCATTATCCGCGAGGTCATCCGGGAGCGCGCCCCAAGCACCACCAATGCACCGCGGACCAACAGCCAGCCCTCAAGATTCCGAGGCCGACGACGCGGCGGGTCGAGTCTCGCCCCTCCCAGACGCCGCTAAAACGCCGTCCGTACCTGCTGCGGAGCCCTCGTCACCGCCCGTGCTACACCTGCCGGGCTCTCCGGCTCCGGGTCCACCGGAATACGTGGACAGGGAGGCCGAGGACGACCCGGTCATCAGTGAGTTGCTCCGATGGCACGACTCTGGGGAGCCCGATGACCCGGTCGCCCTCAGCCTCTCCCTCTCGGACGCCGATTCGGAGGGGTCGTCGGGTGACGATGACATCAGCGACAACTAGGACACCGCCTCAGTCTCAACTCAGCGCAGTGGATCGCCCGAGGACCCCAATGACGTCAACGCCCGGGAGGACACCGTTTCCGGGGGATACTACGTATGCAAATCCGAGTCGGCAGTCCAGACACCCTTCCATTGGAGGAGCTCCCTGCTCGCTCTCCGCAACAACAGCTGGCGGTGAGTCCTGAATTCGAAATTTTACTCAGGGTCAGGATATACCCATATGACGTTGAATCAGTTCTCGATTTACTCTTGTCCGGTGCAAACATCCCGAAACCCACAAATGCTCCTTACGTTTTCTTAAGATCAACGCCCTCAGAAGAGTTAACTTCAGTGCTAGAATCAATGGTGTCCCACAGAATTTTAATACACGAAAAAACCAAAATACGCATTTAAAGCCCAAGTATATCCACATATTTAATCCCCAAGTCCTCTGATAGTTGCCGTTTAATTCATGACTTGAGTCCATGGACCGAATTTTATCATAAACCAAAATTCCGCCTGAAAGACGCCACCCAGGCGGTCGGCATGATTCCCTCAAAAGCCTTTCTCCGTAAGCTCGACCTCAAAGACGCATTTTACCAGATTCCCGTTCGTGCAGACCACGCGCGGTTCTACGGAATTGCGTGCAACGACAAATACTACTGCTTCACGAGGCTTCCTATGGGCCACTGTCTCGCTCTTGCTATCATGCGGCGGTGGGCGCGAGCAGTGGCCCGGGAGGTCTTTTCCCGGTTTCAGACGGTCCTCATACCCTACTTGGATGATTGGTTACTCGTCTTCACCTGCGACCAGCAGGCAGCGAGGACTTTAGTATTCGACATAGTGAAATTCCTGGAAGAAGACTTGGGCATCAGCCTCAACAGAAGAAAATGTGTACTTACACCTGTGCAGGTCTTACCGTATCTCGGCGTGAAAATAGACACGCTTGCATCAACTGTGCGACTGACGCCTGGTGCGCTTTCACGTTTACATTTAGCAATTAAGATAATTCCTCGCTTTCGGGCACTTGATATTCCTAAATTAGCTGGTTATATTTCTTGGATATGTTATATTATGCATTTACCGTATTTTCTTATTAGTATTGTGTACCGTCGTAATACGAAGTGGTTAGAAAAGTGCTACGAGGAAGGAATCTTCCACCAAGTACGCCGGTGCTCAGCGTTTAGTGTCTTACGTCGGCTACGCCGACGCCCCCCTTTTTCAGTGGGCTGCTGTGTCTCCCAAATCGGGAATTAAAGTGATTGAACAGTTTAGTGAACAACTCCCGATCTATTACGCCGAAGGTACGGCCGCCCTTAAGGGCATGTTGTATTTATTCAAAATGTACCCGACTTCAGTGATGTTGTTCTTTACGAGTTATGTTTCTCGTATATCGATAACCAGGCGGTGCTTCACGCCGTCCGGAAAGGGTCGGGATTATTATTTAAAAATGACCTGTATTGTTCTGGAGCTACATAAGATCACTAGTCAAACAGCATATGCATGCTTCATGATATTTTGAGTTTAATCGCTATTTATTTACTTTGACAAGGACCATTTTGCAACAATTGTTACAATCAAAAACATTTGGTATCAAAATTATTTGTACTGGTTGTGTTAGAATAAAATCAGCATTTTTGGAAACCGTAGCTCATTTGTCTATGTCAAAAAATGTCACAAAATGGCCAATTTTATCCGTTGGTTGAAAGAGCATGAAGAACGCAAGACACCCCAAGGGGCACAGAACGCACGGCACAACCTTCTAGATTGGCGCACGGCCTTATAAGAGAAATTAGTGAAGAGCTTTAATTGCAAGAACCTCGCATCCGTCACGGCTGCGTGATGCGCGGCGGTGTGGTCACGGATCCTGGAAAGTGGTTTACAAGGATACGTGAAAATCGCAGCACAACGACGAAAACTACATTGCCAGGCATCGCTCCGCGTCAAGTTGCCCAGGACGCGGATCAGCCATCACGTAGACCTCTCGCGCACCGCAATGCTAGGAAACCACTAACACGGGACTGCCGAAACTGGCACGTTATCACGCCGTCGCGTAGCGGTTCTAGGAAACCAGGGATTTATTACTTCACCAGCAAATTTATGGCAAAACCATTGAGTAGCAATGAAATTAAGTGGGGAGTTGGATGGCGTAAAACTTCGAATTAAGGACGAATGCCTTCGTTCACTACGATTAGCAACTTCATTACTCCGCTACCCGCTACCCAATGGTGAAAAACCGTTAAGTTCGTTAGTTTTAGCAAGTTAAATATTTATGTTAGAGAAGATGAATACATAGGACTAACATTCCTAGAGCATCGCATTGGCCAATATTCTAAAATATAATACGAGGGAACGAATGTTATCTTCCTTAACTTGGCTTAAAATACCCCTTTTAAGGTGCAACAGAATTTTCTCAATAATAATAATAATTAAACAATGGCAAATGATGTTAAACGTTTTCGATCTAGTGTTTGCATGTGAAAACTCATTTATTGCCCTATTTTCCATCGTATATCCTTTTTCACTAATTAAGCATTTCTCGAGGGTGGAGATTATTAATTAGTCTGCCGCTGCAAGCGCTATACTCATAAGACCTACTTGGAACCTGTCCTTGTCGGGCGGTATACACTTCCCGATTTCAGTTCTGTATTCGCTCGAGGCTGGTTTTCTACACCGGGCGGTATGATACGGGTGTCATGTCTGCCAGCGTGTCTGTAACGGGTCCTCACAATTGCAGGATATTAGCGTTGATCGCCATCTTCACACCATCTGCAACCGTCTGAGCCCGAGATGTCCAGGAAGTGCAGATGTCCCATCACGTGATAGCGGCCAATGAGTCAGGCCACCGATATTTGAAGTTGACTTCATTTAATTAGGAGGGGTCTTTTGGAAACCTCAAGGTTTTTATACCGAAGACCAAACTTCGGTTTTTGAAAAATAAGCGGGGCATCGGACATTCCCATTTTATTTACAACAGATCCGTACAATAAGTTCTTTGTAGTGAGGAATGATTGCCTTGGAAGCTTTGGTGCTGATTTCATGACGTGGTGCTGATTACATCTGGTGCTGGAGACAATATGGATGGCTCTCTCACCAGGGAGAGCAATTTCTCCAATTTAGTCACCTCTAATTGCATGGGATCATACACTTGACCTTTCTTTGGTGGTTTAGGCTTTTTTCGGAGATTAGGTGATAGCTTCAAGCTGGTAACAATTCCCCTGAAAAGCAACAGTCGTATTTAAATATTTCTTATTCATTCCCCCATTATACCCATTTGTTATTATTTTGCCATTGCTACTTTATATATTCGTTTAATTCGTGCATCCTTCAGTAGTTATAATAAGGTTATCATATTCAGAAGACTGGTTTTCGGGGTTATCACCGCGTAGATTCATCTCTGCAGAAGACAATCGTCTGCAGAGATGAATCTACGCGGTAGCAACCCCGAAAACCAGTCTGCTGAATCCTCACCATACCGCGAAAGCCTACACAAGGTTATCATATTTTGCGGCAGGCCCTGAAATGGAGAAATTAGCAGTTTTCTAGGGCGATTGGATGGAGGCTCTTTTTCTCAAATCTTTCAAGAGATTTTTTTCCTTTTCTGTGTGAGGTTATAACCTAATTTCCGAGTCAAAACTTCAGTAAGCATAGGTCGAAATTCAGTTCAAATTTCACAAGTGTGGGTCCAAATATTACGAAGTTCGGTTATAACGAAGTAAACTCAGCGCCCTCAACTTCATTATATAAGGGCTCCACGGTATATGGAATTTATCTGAGCATAAAAGTAATATATGGATGCGAATCATGAATTACGAGTCAAATGTTCCTAGATATTGTATTACTGGCTTACCTGTCATCTCCCACAATGATGATTGGATGTTTGTGATTAAATGCCACGGTAGTCAGCCGGCTGCGTCTCCTTTGTACCAGTGCTTGTGAGCAGATGGAGTGATATTTGTTGATGGACAGGTCAAAAACATGCGCACGTCCATCCCAGGAGACAGCAGCGAAGGAAGTGCTCGAATAGGGAGCCCACGCCGCATCCCCGATCGGCGAGCCCACATCGAACACAAACAGGGGCTCACTGCAACACAAGGATGAGCACGCTTCATCAGTGATTGAGCAATAGTGAGCAATCCCAGCGGCGCATGAAAATTCAGTGGAGATCACAGTCAAATACCCTCACATTCGAATATGGATCCAAATAGCACATTTCCTCTCTTCCATCATTAATATCCAAGGAATTACTTTGGATTAGGCTGAGATACCCTTACGGAGTCACATCATGTGTGGAAATTCTGCACAGGTAAAATCACGTCCTTTGACCAGGATTCAACGCTGAATCTCCAGAATTCGCCTATCTTGGTATTTTGCCACTTGAACTACCAGTACCATCTTCATTAGTGGAATTTTGTAGGCTTAAGAGGACATGATGGTATATGACCTCTGGCTAGTCTTTTTGGGGGAAGGTGGTAGGAAGTTCATTCAAGACTCCGGCATCTGAAAATTTGGAGGAAGGGTTTTGAAACCATCTCTGTCCACCTCTGACTATGGCCTGACATAAATGCAAAGATAGAGTTTTGAAAGACAGACATGAAATAACTAACAGACAGCATCCAAATGGAAATAAGCAGCCATTAAAATTTATTCTTTACTCGAGATCAACTAAATACAGGGCAGGTTACATTCACCTCATTGGTTTGACAAGGCTCTAACTTGAACCCCTGTAATTACGAGAAAATCTAGTTGAACCTCTTACTGTTACTCTATTTATGGCTCAATTACGTCAAATTATTAGATTTTTTCGAGGCGATAAGCAGGAAAATCAGTATATTACCACAATCAACCTTCAAAGAGGTGTTTTTCCGCATGGTGCCATCTTCACCTTACATTTCAGCTGGAACTTTTCCAAACTAACAAACTCATTATTGTGTACTAAACCATAATAATTGATACTTGAGAATTCTATGGAGGAAAAATCCTTTTCTTTAAATGGAATTTGAACCTGGAGCTACTAAATTTGATAAAACATGCTGTTTGTGGCAATTGTGTCTAGCAGAATAAACCATTTTGTCCTCTAAATCCAATTAAGGAGAAAATGCCTCGGTAGTTCAAGTGGCGGAACATCTGACACAAATTTGGGAGATATGGATTTGTATCCTGGCCTAGACAAATGATATTTTATCAATGGAATGTCGTCACGCCCTAAGAGCACATGTGGATGACTCCGTAAGGTTATGCCTCTGGTCAACTCGTGAAATTTGTTTGAATACCACGAATTCACCATTGTTTGAATTGTACCTAAGCCATATAAAACCGAGGCAGTTGGATAGGGAGCCAGTGCGGAGAGTTAGAACAAGGGGCCTGGAAATGAGCCCCAACCGTCGAATGGGAATTTTGCATACGAAGCGCTACCCTAGGCCAAATTTGTTCTACCGATGCATCCTACCTCTATATAAATATTTTAATAAAAACTGTCATGTCGGAAGTTATTTTCGTATTTACGGCTGTAAGTAAATTGTGATCTAAATGCTTTATACTACGGCAGCCCTTGGATATATACTCTCCTATTGTTAGTTTTACATATAAGAAAGGTGTATGCACCGAAACTACAAAGCTGTTAACCAAGGCCTTGAAAAATTGGAAGCAATACCTAAGTATGAATTACATTTAGTATTTCCTCAGATGTGACGGTGCAGTTTAAGATTTATTTTAATGCAAATGGTTATTCTTGTATTAATATCATAATTTTCTGCAGTAAAATGCCTTTTGTGTATGTATACCATTGATGAAATCCACATAGGTGATCCATGGCCTGCATGAATAAAGATGATCATAAAACTGGCAAACCGATTTGATTAATGCGGGGAGAGTTTCCAATGAGTTATGAAGAGTTGCCGTTTTAGCCATTGCTACCCTAGTTAATAAGGGTTTTTACTTCCTAAATTTCTTACATTCATATTGATCTCTTTTCTTGAGTAACTCGATGAAGTTAACACCTTAAACGACTTTTCTGTTTATCTCAAAGCCAATTAAAGTTACCATAAAATCTACATTAAGGTGTTAATCAAACTATCAATTTGTGAGAAGAGTTCATCTACTTCTATATAATACCCCGCAAGCCGCCTAAAAGGCGTGTGGCAGGGGGTGTTAGGACACCACCCGTTTACAACAAAAAAAATGAAGTGCTCTAACGAGGTTGGGACTAGCGTTTATTAAAGTCCCTTGTGGTTCGGGGGAAAAACGAACTCCCATATCTATCCGTTTGGCAAAACATCTCCCTTAATTTATCGCTTCTATCGGACCTGGAAATATAGTGTGGCTCTAATATTATGTTCTCTGTGTCGCTCTTAAAGATACCCATTCTCAATTGTTCAAGCAATCTAAGCCGAGCGCGCAGCCTCCGAGTCTCCAACGGCTCCCAGCCTAATTCGCTTAACATCTGGGTAACACTGTCTGTACGCCCGAAGCAGTTTTTGACGAAACGCGCAGCCTTCCTTTTTATTTTATTCAGTTCGAGGATTAAGTCTTTCTGCACCGCATCCCATACGCTCAATTACTACGAGTTACTACAGTGGAAAAATAGTATGTATTTGAATCTGGGCAATGGATAGATGTCATCCTATTCAACCATTCTGTCGGGGGATCACCGTTGTTAATAAAAGGAAAAGATAAGTTAAAATTCAGGAGCATAAATGTCATTGTCGCCCAGCAGTTTCCAATGTCACTAATGGTCGCAAGCGACGAATATGATGAAGAACGACAGGTAAAGAGTTCAGTTCAGTCATCACCTACATGTAGTTCATCTTCCCAGCCTCTTTCTACCTGATGGCGAGTACGGGCACCCTTCCACTCCGCCTCCTCTCACAAGCTCCCTAAATATACTGAAAATGCGCAAAATTCAGCTTCAGTTTGGATACTTGAAACGGTGTTGGACTCACTAACCTTCTGTTGTCTTCCCATATCTTGACCCTCCAGTCACCTCCACACGAGAGGAAAATGGAGGGATTGAATGGGTTGTAGCCGATGCAGTGCACGGGCATGTGGTGGGCATCCCAGGTGGAGAGGTAGAGCGACGCGTATGCGGTGCTGCACTTGTAGATCCTCCCCTCCTCGGTGCCAACCAGGAAAATGTTGTGTTCCGTCGGGTGGAAAGCGAATGCCGTGCCGCACGCTGCAAACAAAACACACTCGATATCACTCGGTAAATGCCATTGTTGTGCAACTTGTCTGGAGATTGCTCGATTTTTTTAATTTTATGAAAGAAAAACAATAGTTAACTCTGCGCTTAATTTATTATTGACCACCAGGGTTTCTGCACCGCTGCCATTTTCTAGGTATGGCATCCTGAGGTGGCTATGTGTACACTGTACACGTACAGGTATCCCTCTCTTAACACGTTAGAGATGTGCTCCTAAAATGTGTGGAAAGGTTAAGTGAGAGTTGTATTGTAAATGGCATATTTAACACTTTGGACCATATTGGCTGTCTTCCCGTCAGTGCCTGATTTTTAGAATTTGAGGAGCTGGAACTGTAACATACTGGGTGGTACCACTCCCCTCACCCCTTCTCACCTATTAAAAATAAAATGTTTGCCTGTGTATGGGTAATATTAAGAGAAAGAGCATTGCATTGAATTAAATATGTCAATCAACATGAAAAGCAATAGAGAAAAACAAAAGCCGTTAAAATATTCTCAAAATATTTTTTTCAAAATTCAATATGTTTTCATCATTTTTATTTTTTTGATGTCTCCTTGCGCCTGACAACTATTAGCACTCAATAAGATTGCCAACATGCAGGCATCAAAATCGCGGGTTAGAGACAAGTGTAATTACCGTAGATGTACAAGATTTTGTTCGCCACAGAAGACAAGAAAATCAATTTTATTGAACCGTACAATGTATATATTTTTCTAAACTAAACAGAACTGCGACCTACACATCGGATTTTATTTGATGGCAGTATTTTAGGAATAAATATTTCCGATTCTAGAAATGTAAAATCTTACCATATCTTTACATCAGACAAGTGTAAAAAACATTTTTTACACACGTATATACAACAAAAATTAAAATGACAAGAGCTTTCTCGGGCATCAGGTCAGAAGCTTTTGTACGGCCAAAGTTTGTGTCGGATTGACACCGTCGGGTTTTTGAATAAGAAGACGTTCTGATGACTATGACTTACTCTTGTCTGAGAGAACTTCAAATGTATCAATCGCTAGGAAAACACCAAAAATTAAAACGTATGCCCCGAAATCGTTTGTCTAACGTTGCCTTTGACAACTACTACGTCGCTATCACCGTTCCACTATTACGATATATACGATACTATACGATAATCGAGCCTCCGCGGAACGGAGCTCCGATGCATTCTTCCGGTGTGTTTTCGCATAAATGCCGGTGAATGATTTTTTTTTCAGTGTAATCTTCCTGCATGATATTCTAATTTGCAGAAATACCGGATAATTAGATTAATACGAACGTTTATTTTCCACTTATTAACAAATTTTACCAATTACGAAAGTCACGGTATTTTTTGTTATTAACGGCGAGCGAGGGTCAGGGGTTCACCTACAGGTCTCAAAACTTTCAGGGCTTACTTTTGATCAGTCTCACAACTTTTTTTTCATTGGGCATGATGGATTTGAAAAAAAATCGATTTTTCCGATCTGGCCTATTGAACGTCTCATGCTAACCCCCTTCCCATACACTTCTCCCCCCTTTTCCCTTGTCCAACGCACTCCTTTCCTCCCCATTCCCTCTCATGCTGAGGAAGAAGTCACTACTTCGAAAGCTTTATTTCCCCGTGTGAGTGTTTCTTTTTGTGTATCTATGTTTCGTCACTTGAACCATTTATATTATGTGCTACGTGATTCTCATTTTCCCACAACATTGCGTTTATATATAATGTTACATTTTACTCACCTGTAAGAGGAATTGTAACGCTGTCTGGCCCCGGAATGGGATCAATAGGGAGGGACAAAGTGATGACTAGTGTCCGATTTAGCTCGTTGTTAGCTACAATCCAGCAAAATACGCTCCCGTCTAACGACACGGAGTAGAATGGGATCTCTCCATCTGGCATGTTGGATCCCCATCGAACCTACAAATCAAGCAGAGCACAAACAAATAAGATACTGGATCATCTATGCACGCAGTGGCGCATCTTTACCTCAATCAGTTGAAAAACACTAGATAAAATGTTACATTTTTTGTGGGTACCACTTAGTTAAAGGCGCCTATTACGAACGGCTCACAGCATGCGGTGAGACTCTGCATAGAGTGTCGTGCCGTCCGGAAGCGCGTTAACCGTCCCCGAGCGATTAGGAGTGGCCGCCGTTTGGAGCCTTAAGTGCTGGAGTGACACCTCGGCGGGATACGCTGCCTTTGGGTGCGGTCCAAAGAACGCTACATTCGCTACAAGACGCTACAGGCGGAAGTGCTCCGGAGCATCGGTCCATGGGCGCTACGTTTGCTACGGGAATTTATTTCTAATCAAGTTAAAAAAGAAATAGCTTCCCTTAGCACCAGAAATTGGGAAAGACATTGAAAAATTTACATTTGACAAATCCTGTCCCCCCCCAATGCCACATCTATTTGGCGAACAATAAAATCTCTCAAAGAATCCGACAAAGTCTTTTATCGCCCACTCTCAATTAATTCAGCATTAATTTTCGACCCGATCAAAATAGTTGAAATTCAGGCCGATCACCTTCAAACAACCATGTCTCTTGAAACTTCCTTTTCTCCTATTGAAGAATCAGTAAACGACATTTTTGATAATCTTTCAGCTATGCCTTCTTCTAAAGCTATTTATACTCCTTCTGATATTCGTAATACACTAAACTCTCTTTCTACAAGAAAAGCACCTGGCCTCGACAATGTTAGCAACACACAGCTGCGATATGCCAGTCAATGCTCAAAATTTCCTTTTCTTCTCTCTAATCTTTTCAATGTCTGCTACTCTCTGCCGCACTTTCCTGTCGCTTGGAAACAAGCAAAAGTAATTCTTCTTCCTAAATCCGGCGAAGACCCGAAGGTAATTCTCGCCCTATCTCACTCCTTTCAAATATTTCTAAAATTCTTGAAATCCTAGTCCTTCGCCGTCTCGAATCCTTCTCCACTGCTTTCAAAATCATTCGGCCGGAAGGAGTCGGTTTCAGACGTAACATGTCTGCCCTCCATCAAATTCTCCGCCTGGTTGACAAGATAAGCCACAGTTTCAATCGTCGCCTTTCAACGGACGCAGTATTCCTAGATGTTGAACGCGCTTTCGGCAGAGTATGGCATAAAGGTCTGATTTACAAACTCCACCAATTTAAATTCCCCCATCCGATATTCTTTTCATAAAAAATATCTTTCCCAAAGAAAATTCTGCGTTGCGGAAGCCAAAACAATCTCTTCCTTGTGTCCAATGGAAGCAGGTGTTCTACAAGGTTCGATTCTAAGTCCGCTGTTATTCAAACTTTTTGTCAATGACATGCCACACTCCACAAACACCACATTACACATGTACGCTGATGACACCGCTATTACTGCAACGCCATGGCGAGGAGTCACGAACGCCAACAAACTTAATACACGCCTAAAACTTATTTACAAATGGACACGTACATTGAAAAAAGCGAATCAACGCAAACAAAAGCACACGCGTACACTTTTAGCGCAGACGTAAATTTGCCACACAAACATCACCAAACATAAACAAAATCCGAATACCAAGAGCAAAAACCCAAAAATTTCTCGGCGTCTTGTAAGATGAAAAGCGCTAACATTCAATGACCATATTGCACGAGAAAGACAGGAATAGCCAGGCAAGCTCCAACTTCATTATCCTCCCGCACTTCGCCAGTATCCCACAGCTGCAGAACCAAACTGTACTCGACAATCGTCCGCCCCACTCTACTTTACGGCTGCGAAATTTTCGCAAATTTAAAAAACGATAAGAGAAAAACTGGAAACATTCCAGAATAAAACCCTCCGCCTATTCCTAAATCTACCCCGCCGCGCCCGAATGTCAGACGTCCTCGCCGCCCAGGTCCCCACGATGCAACAATTTATCACCAAAGTAGTTCATAACTTCAAGTCCAGGCTCGGGCCAACCCAAAATGCTCTAGTAACACATATGGAATTATGATCCATCAATTCCAACAACATACAAACTGCCTCAACAAATAACTCGTCTATGAGTCTCTCCTTTGTCTTTACTTCTCGCAATAATAGTTAATTTTTCACTGCATTATCTATTCAAAATTTTGTAAAAAGACTTTAAAAAATTATAGTGAGAAAAAACTGCTGATTACAAAATAAATAAATGATAAAACTAAAAACAAAAAAGTTGTAAATATAAAAAGCATATATACTCCATGGAAACCTACCTTAATCGGTAGAATACTAATAATAATTAGAAAAAATAATAATTATTATTATAATCACAAAATAAAAAGCTCATGCCAAAAAATGTATTATATTTAAGTTTCTGTTCACACAAACACCACACCACATACGCAACACATTCACTGGTGAAAAATAATTAATGTTATGTGAACTGGCTGGTTAGGGTGAATATAAATGAACCGGGACAGCATAATCACTACAAATAATGATTGAGCCTTTTTGAGCAATAGGTGCATCTGATGTTAATTTTCGTTTATTCCTTTGTTGCATTTAGCATCTTTCTTGAACCAAAAACAAGATTTCCCAAGGTTGATTAAACGAATTGAGAAATAAGACAAAATATATCGTTTATATAATTATTAATTAAAATTTCTAAGGTTCCCTAATCTTGTAATTTTGGCGAGAAAGTACTTTTCCAGCCACACCAGTGTGTAGCGAAAGACAATTTTCAGCTGGCAGTAGATAATACTGTAACACGGAGACTTGTAAATCTCCTGCCTGAGCATGTAGAACCATTGGTTTTTTCTGCATGAGAATTTGAAAGGATAAAATATTTCATGATTAATTTACGTATATAATATTTTTTGCAATTGTGTAAGTGCCTTTACTTCCTAGCAGTTTGGACACATATATTCATTAAATTGTCGACATATTACTAGAGGTTGATTCATTTAAATTGCGCCTATGGAACTGATTAAGACACATTACTTTTAATTCATCTCCTAATTCTGACATAACATTCAACGTTCCTCCTTATGACGAAGTTAAGTATACCGGGACTGGCCACGGTGATAACTTTACGGGAGTCGGCCGGAAATCGAGGGATCCGGGTTCGAATCCCGGTCAAGGCGAATGATTTTTTCTCTGTGGAATTTTCGCACAGTTCCTCCTTATCTTTTCCTTTTTGCATCAGGTGAGCATTCATATTTGAAAATTCGGAAGGGGATTGGAAAAACGCGAATATGTTGGAGCACGAATTGTTCTATTGCATGGTTCACAAATTACCATACTCGACTCGACTCAATACTCACGAGTAGTTTTCAACTCGACTCGATTTTCGACTCGAGATCAAAAAGTACCACTCGCAGATCCCTAGTATGCTCCACTCTTCAATTGGATAGTTATTCAATTTTTCACTCCAGCTAGAATGTCATGCGTCCACTACATGAGCGACCGTAGGACCAGCAAAACGGTCATCCAAAAGAAGACGGACCATGCAAAAGAAGGGGACAGGAATAATTTAGGTGGATTTTCCCCCCTCCATCCCAACTCCAAACTTCCTTCCCTTTGTGGTGACTACGTCTGCGATGCATTCTCTAAGGAGACAACTGTCACGGGCCACGCAACCGCTGATTTTCTCTCAACAACTGAAAGTTGCGGACTGAGATAAGGCTTTGAAGTCGGAAATTTACTCGATACAGGATAATATTTAGATCTGCAGGCAGAGCCCTATAGTTCATAAGAAAATGTCAGGGAGATTTTGGATGCTAATGCCTATGGAGACCAAGCCATAATAACCGTTGGGGTTTCCGTAAAAACCATCGAAATTAAATTCAGCAGTTTGCAAACAAACTTTAAAGCTTAATTTATGGTTTTGGGAATTGACTAAGAATTACGAGTGTAGGCAACCCACATATCACCCAAGACTTCCTTAAACAAATTTATGGCTGCATGGTTGGGTACTAAGTATAGGTAAGGCCACAAGACCTGTATCTTGATATCCATGAACATGTGGAAGCCTAAATTAGGATCATGTCATTGAATGCCAGTACTTACTTGCCAAACTGCTTTTGCGTGCTTATTCGCCACAGAGTCACTTCGATAGAGAGGTTTATCAAGCACATGCGGCGGGGCTTTCTGAATGGAATAGACGGCCACGTTGCCGTCAACGAGGCCAACAGCAATCAAATATGGCTGGCCCTGCGGGTGGAAATCAATGCTGCACACTCCAGTCCACAGCCACGCCACATATTCTGGGTGCGACGTGTTCTTCAAACTGAACAGGCAAACACTCCCCTCTGCAGGCTGCTTGGAGAAGTCAACTTGAAGAGAGAGAGGTGAAGAATATACTTTTAAGATTGTTTTCACGAGTTGATTCAGTTTTTATTTAAGTTTTTATTGAGAGGAAAAAAGAGATCAAAAAGTACAACTCGCACATCCCTAGAACACTCCACTCTTCAATTGGATAGTTATTCAATTTTTCATTTTTTAACTGTTCAAAAGGAGGAAACCTAGGATTTATTCCAAATCATAAGAATAGGATGTTGCTTTCTTAAATCTTTCCTTGAGAGAACAAGAACGCATCTCTTGTATTTTACAATGGGTTGTTGAACTTAAAATGGAAAGGAATTCCATTGAGCCGTGGTATTTACATGCAAGGGATGGGAGAGGTATCAGTGGTGGAGGATGGGAACTCAGGCTGTGCTGAGTGGGCGTATCCTTGTGGTATGGGCGTGCGATTGTCAGCAGTGGGGAAATGCGAAGGGAGCTAATGTTATTGGGTAATGAGAAGTCTTTTGGACACAGAGCAATTGTTCCATGTTGCATCACTCTCGCCAAGCCATTCATATTGTGGCACTTGTTTAGAATCAAGCCATCCTTAAACAAAGGGCTCCGCTGCATAGTAGGTGCTGGGAAATGAAGTTTCCGTCCTGAGGATGGAGATACATACAAACTCACACTTAGAGTACCTCCAAGTGGACCTCTTTCCGATAGCTTTTCTCTCTCGGCACCAACGAATCAGTGAATGACATTTGGGAAAACATTTGAAGCGGACTCCAGGCAGCCGCTAAAGAAGTTCCATTTACATAGATCATGCAAGACAAGTGCATAACGAGCGAGAGAACATCTCTATCATAAGTACATAAAAACTTCCCGAGCGCTGTCGAACTGGGGAACATTACGACGCCAAACTAGGGGACCCTTACATTACATAATTCCACATGGGGCCGCCTAAGGTTGTAACAATGGGTTTATCTCGTAGACGAGCAATGACAAAAGTCACAATGCGGGTCAGTGATGCTAACAGTAGGTAACATCACAATCCTCATCAGTTACACCATTAAGCCTAAGTGTAGCTTACACGTCCATCAATTGGGAGATCCGGATTTAAATCTTACCTAAGCTCAATGATTTTTTTCATGGCACCCATGATGTAAAGAACTTTGCTTCACTGCAATTGACTTCACATAAATTTACCTGTCACACCTGTTTGTACCTGTCTATGCTTTGGGGAAGTGTTGCCGTTTTTCTTGGGAGAAAATTGGCGAAGAAATTTGAAGGAACAAGAGCAGAAGGAATGATTGTTAAGGTTTTATACTCACAGGAACCATACCCAACTGCGAAAAGATCCTTGTATTCTGGATTCCAAGAGAGGGCAGTCACATTCATTTTTCGTGTGCGGTCGTAGCTAAATTTCCAAAGTGGCAGCAAGGTCCCTTCTTCTTCTCTGTATTCATCTGATGGATCCTCCCAGTACTTGAAATCTGTCAAATAAATGCGGCATTTTGTAATTGCAATGGGCAGAAGCTCGTACACCAATTTTTTTCTATTGTTCATTGTGATAGATTTTGAAATATGATGTGACCCATCAATCACACTTTCCTTTGGAGCCATTTGCGGCGAATAATCGCTGGCTTTAGCCCTTTCACAGATTAGTTGATAATGTCACGAACCCATGTTGAGCATGTCGCCATGTCATACTAATCATTGGCCTTGTGCATGGATTTGTGAAGTTCTTAAGTCTCGATAGCCATTCCCTCCCTCACTGAAAAGTTCTCCCTATACGAACCAAAACTCTAATGATGTCTCCAAGTCATTGAGATTGGCTGAAACACAGTCGTTTTATTCTTATCTTATTAGAGAATGGTTGATGGGGGAAGATTTTTATTTTTCTATCTTTCCCTTCCATCGACCGCACTCTCATACAGAATGGAAAGTTTGATCGTAGACCCACAGTCAGAAACAAGAAAAAAAGAATGGCCTCTTTCGCCAATTTAATTTACTGTCGGTTGAAAAATAGTTTAGAAAACATTGAGATCTGTATTTGACCATTTTCGATGAGTACTTCTCGAGGTAGTTGCGGCAAAAAGTGATGGCCATTTTTAACTTTGGCAGATAAGTTGATGGATTTTACCGAACGCTACCAAGGTGGTCAACACTCCTCCCAAGCTTCTCCATATGGCGTGGTTCCCACATTCTTGTGATAGCCTCCCTCCCTAAGCGCTTCTCCCTCAACGACTTGTTAGTGGACTGGAACTCTAATGGCATCACTAACTCATGAAAAGTGAGTGGTGACTTTTGGAATGAGTGGGATTGCAGTGAGGGCTTAAAGAGAAAACACATCCTTCTGGTAAGTGTCAAGCTCCATAATAACCTCAGATAATTCATTCTAATAATGTGTTGTCTCAGTTATTTGTAAGCTCATAAAAAGGAATCATAGCCCACCAAAGCATGAAAACTCAAAACTCAATGGAAGGTGCCTGGGGTTAAAATTCGCACATGCTTTTTGGTGATCATCCCATCCCATTATCACAATTGATATTTTTTACATAAGCATTCACTGTTGCATATTGCTCCTGGCAAATAACCGTATTTGTATGACAGCAAATAACCGTAACATTTGTTTGTGAATCTTACACTGTGCCATAGCGCGGTTTTAAGAAGTCGACAATCTTTGATGAGTATATCTTTTATGTTATTTATTCCCATATTACCGAAAATAGCTCATATTAGTCTTTACATCAGGGTTTTTCAAGAATTTAACTATTATACGGGCACGAACAACCATGTCCTGGATTGGGGAAACCTACCCTGGTGGGACTCGAACCCGCGACCTGTTGTTTGGCAGGCGACGACTTCACCTTGCCGCCACAGTGCACAGTGGGCGGAAATCAAAAAAGGCCGGAAAAATCTCAAAGTGGCTTTTTTGAGTTATAAACTTGAAACTTCGCAGGTATACTAAAAATGATTGAAATTTATGAATATGTACTTCATTTGAAATAATTATTACCCGTTAATGAGATACAGAGGCTCAAACGTGAGCAAATTTCCATAAAAACGCACGTCTTCAATTTTCTCTGAGAATATTCCAATGTAAGTAGATGGCGAAGTTAAAGGTTAATTCTTACGGAATAAAAAACCACATAATCTGTTGATATTTTTTTTTTTTAATTTTCCTTAATCTTTAAGAATATCATCGATAAATTCTTACCATGCAGTTACAAAATGGCGGACACTGTTTTTCGACAAAATTTTACATTAAAGTAGAGTTTCAAATGGGTTTTCGGCAAAGTCACTTCGGCAAAGTAACAAATATGAGAGCATTATTTAAAGATTTTTTGAGGTGTATATGCAGTTACCTTTGAAATAAGTTTGCGACGCCAGAAATTACATTGATTTTTAGGTCGCGCGGCAGGGTTCGTCTCCGTGCGTCGGGAGTTGGATTAGCCGCGACGCAGTAAGGTTGATACTGTTTGGGTTTTAACGCTCAGAATTGACCGTTTTTAAGTTTTGCTTCAAGATTCTTAAATAGTCTATGGTAAAGACAGTGGAGGATTTTCAACCGACGTAAGGGGGCGTTTCATTGAAGTTCATTTAGTTTTCTTTGGACCATACATATATGAAAAGCGTTCAAACCTCGAAAAGTGAGTTGTTTTCCTGGGATACATGCAAAAAGACCTCCCAGAAAGACACCAGCTGAGACCCTTATACCTTCATTACTCTCCGATCCCCAACCCCCAGGATTCTAGTGCGAAAACGGTGGTGAAGACCGTCAAAGGCTCCGCTCCGTTTGAGTTCCCTTGAGTGCGCAGAACTCGTGAAAGTGGTTTGAATTAGTTTGTAGAGAGTGCAAATGCTCCACTGCAGTGGCTCGAAATCGGAAGTCGCCGGACAGAAGTCTAAAATGACCTTAGAATTAGATAGAGACTTGAAACTTAGCGCAAATACTCATAAATGATAACTAGTGATACGTGAACATCGCATATGCGACAAATGCGATACACGTGAATAAATACGACATAGGCGCGATGACTGGACTTTTATGATATTTAAACCGCAGATTCGCCTTTTCGATGACAAAATTAGTAAACTTATAGTGGAGCCCGCCCCTCGCTACGCTACCGGAAGTTGGCCCTTAATGCTTCATAGATGGTCACATGCATTTTCATCGACAGCCACTAGAGAGGTTGAGAGAAAACCCTGGTAGATTCCGCGATGCTAAGCAAATATTTCTTTTCATCTGCAAAGAAAACACTGAGTTTGGTAATTCTGCACTCCACACAATCTGAACATCAGTTAGCATCGTGGATGCGGAGAGGTTTTTCAGCCAGTACAATCCAATTGTGACTGACAGACGCAACCGGTTCAAGGAAGAAAGGGTTGAAACTTGTTCAACGTTGATACTCAACTGGTGTAAATGATATTCAGGCTACTTATTTCATTTTCGATTATTTACTTTATATATTATTCTTTAATATATTATTGTTATACCCCAAAGTGATTTAAACTATTCCGTATTATTTCAAATAAATGTGTTTCATCCCACTTCGTCGTCAGCTACTATTGATACATTATGAAAATAAAGGAAAAATTAGATGCTACAAAATGCTATAAACTGCAATTTAAAATGTTATAAAATGAAAGTGCTATTTTCACGTATCTCTAATGATTACCAATCATAGATTTATACACCATTTTGCATCAATACGATCCGTTACTGAGTTACAGTGGCCCAAGCATGACCAATTTTTCAAAAACACACGCTATCTCGATTTTATTCGAAAATCTTTAAACTTAAGCTGGTGACGTAGCGTTGGTAAAATGTTTATGGAATAAAAAACGCAACATTCCTATGCCCATATTTTCTATGAATTTTTTTAAGGTTTTGCAACGCAAAATGGCAGGCCCGTTTTTCACGTGAAATTTCACACAAAGTAGACATTATCTTTCGTTTATAAAATATATAAGTCGGGAAATTTGAATCACAGTATAAAATAGGGATTTCTTAGGAGTTCCAAGGAGAAATCTTGGTAAAAAGTTTGCGACGAAGGAAATGAGAGCGATTTTTCGATCGCGCGTCAAGGCTGAGCTACACGATACACGCCACGGGACCATGAGCCTCGGTAACCGAGGTCGATTTTTCAAGATTTCTGAACCTTTATTCTTGAAAATCGTCACTTCAAGCTTGGCATATCGTCAGTATAAACTATAAACACTAAAATGGGGATATTTGCCAGAATTATGGATCGGTCGACTTGACCATTTAACGCATTACTTAAGTGAAAATACTAGGGATTGGATATTTGTCAGAACAATCCCACGTGTAAGAAATTTGCTTCTGGTAATGAAGCAGAGTTAAGAGATAAAGTCGGCATGCTTAAGAGAAAGAAAAATAAACTGTTTCTGCGGAAGGTAATAACCAATACCCTTTTTCCCATTCTACCCCTAAAATCTGGTCTGTCAACATGTGGCATCAATCCACATGCTGCTTCTTGGAAGCCGACTTAGCTGTAAATGAACTACTTTTTTACGTATTGCCCCTTTTTAAATGTCTCAAAGATCCATTAGAGGGAAATAATACCTATAATGATGTCTTAAACATCGTTAATTTTGAAATTATTTGATACGAAAATGTGACCGAAATACCACGCTCCGAAGAAAATTTCAAAGATTGAAACTGTCATCGGAGAATGACATGGAAGTGATTACCTTTAATTTAAACTTATATTTAGAGATCATGTGGTGTTTAGCAATTGTAGAGACGGCGATGATGATGATCGTGTCTTTAGCGAAGTGCTGCTACTGTCTTGCCCCTGAAGGTGACGAAACTATACGTATCATGTGACGGCCTCGTCATGATTCCGGCTCTTCTATATATTCTATGCTCTCACTTCAAAATAAATTAATTTTCTCTACCTTTTCGTTTACTTTATGATAGAATGTAACAAAAGTCTCCCTTATCACAACCAGCAAGATCTCATCACCAGCTATTTGTTTTAGAAGTTGGAGATGTATTCTTCTATGGACTGGCAAGGTGAATTGCGAAGTTGGTTCCAAGTGGCAACTCTTCCGCACACGGCAAATTTGATCCTGAGAAAAGGTAATTTTTCGGTTCACCCTCCTGTGAATGCCACCTGTATCCTGCAAATCTATGCTTCTTCTCAAAACGTGTAAATGTGGACATTGCATACTGAGCAAGGATACGATTACTTCTAGGTCTGAAGGCATCCAATTAATTAAAGTCCATTAGTTACGTGAGGCATTTTCAGAGTGACGAGGTCGAGTTGAATCTCACAATGTGTGAGAGGAAGGGGTCTTAATAAAACCTATTTTTTTCTGCAAGAAACAGGGTGTATTTGAACCCTTAAAATACAGATATTATTCTTGAATGTCATGAAGCAGGAAATTTCTGCATGCTCTTTTTGATTTCTGGTGAGAGTCTGAAATTTTAATTTACTATTACTGAGTATTTTAATTCATTTCATGTGCTATAATAATGTTTAAATTGACCGTAGATGCTCAAATACTTGATATGACATCCAAAAAAAGGAAGGAAATTCCAATGGCTGGCAAATTTCTAATTTTAGAATTTTAATTATTTCCTGAAATACCTTCCATTTCTGCAAATACATTACATTTCAATTTATATTTTAGTTTTGGCCTTGTCAAAGTGTTATATGACCCATCACTCTATTTCCTTTCTGAGAATAGGCCATCTATTCCATGAACATATTGAGTAAGATCGAATGTTGGCGTGTTAACCTTGTGAAGAAAACAAAGGCAATTATCCTCTCTTTTTTTATAATTTTCCTCTACTTATTACAGCGTACTCCAAATATCACTATCAAGAGCAGTCTAAGTGACGAGCAGCAAGCCTCACACACATAATGTTGGGAAGGGAGACATAGACTTTTGCGATGGCCCGGATCAGGAGCCATATCCAGTAGGGATGAGTCGATTCCAAACGTCGATTCTCGATTCCACCGATTCTCGGGCACGGAATCGGAATCGAGAATCGATCGCCTAAAGTCGACTCCGATTCCATCGATTCCAGGAAGATAAATGTTTTGAGCATAGACTTTAAGTTTGGGGCATAATGGCTGCCACACACCTAAGCGGCCGCGGTGTCAGCCTTGCCCGCGTGAAGGATACGCCCGGCACGCGGGTGCTGCGACGAACATGCCTAAGAGGCCTCGGAAACATGAAAATGTCGGCAAGAGCGACAAACCGACGAACCCTGAAATGGCGCGTGTTCATGAGCAACTCTCAGAGAAAAATAAATTGGAAACCACGGAATCGGGAAGCAATGCATTCGTTTTCCGTTCTTTTATTAACCGCTAGTCACGGAAAATCAAATTATTGCGATTATGAATCACATTCGGAGAATTCATCTGGACAACCAATTTTAAAGTATTATAATAGATCGAAATATATTTATTTTTTTTCGAATGATATTTGAAGTCTGATGATAATAAAAACTTGCAGAGAGCGAGTTTTCCTGTGAAAACAAGTTTCTTATAAATATGCGCTGAGAGCGGGTTTTTGTGTACATGTAACTTTTTTAGACTAACACGCGTCTGCGTCAATAATAAAAAAAATTAGACACATTCGCGTTTGTATAGCCCAGTTTCATCAATGCAACCCTTGAGAAAGTTGATACTTGCTTGGCATAAGCCGCCGCGGCCTCCAGGTGGACTCGACAGTTTGCGTTCGACCGCCACCGCCCACCCGCCAGGCTGCTCTGGTATGTATGGACGCAATTAATGCTAGATTACTGCTTAGCCACCGCGGCTATTGTTATTTTTAGGGATGGTCGGATCGGATACCTCGGATCCAAATATCCGCGGATATTGCCCTTCATCGGATACATCGGATCCAAAGTCGCGGAAGACATCGGATCTGGATCCGAAATTTCAAATAATAGCTTCAGTGAATGCAACGCCCCATCAGGGTGGAAAGAGTTCCGATTCTCTCTTCGAATGCGCCGTCGCATGCGATTCTTGTCCTACTCATGAGCCGTTTTGTTTGAAAGCTCTCGCAGACGTTACGAGTAGAATTTCAGCCGTGGCCAGGATTTTCAGCCAGAAAATAAAAAAGGCAAAATACGACTGACACATAGTGTGACTCTTCCCAAGAGATTGAACAATCATCGGGGGAATCTCAGCGCCATAGGATAATAACCACGTCAAAAGTAACTACGTCGCAGATTTCAGAAAACCATCCTCGGCCGTCCATCAGCCCGTGCCTCTGTTGTTTTTTTTCGTATCCGAAATCACACGGACCAAAAATCATTGTCTTCTAAGGAAAATATCAAATCACACGAAAACAATTGAAGCGTGTTTCATCCCTAACTCGTCTCACCAACTGACCTTTTTTGGCCTACCTGCTTCAATTCTCCGTTTCTAGACGACAAATGCTAGGTGAGTGACTTTCTGGGCCCGGAGATATCTTGATAGCTTCGACAATTAGATGACATGCATCAGATTCAAAAAAGAATTAGACCAAACGAGACGCATTCCTGACGATATTTATGTTTATTTTTCAGCTCTAATTGATTGCAACTCAGTTTTCTATCTACAATACTACAATTAGACTTTACTGATATGCAACATTGTCCAAACAGCACAATTTTCAAAGAAACAAGCGCAGCAATAACACCTCAAACAATAAGAGACGGATTGGAAACGCCAACTACATAAATCACGTAGCGCGCCCGGCTTCGCTTTGAAGGCAACGACGTGACTGAAGCAAGATCTGACTTCTTCATCCTTGACTCCCTCATTTGTAGCCTTGTTGTTTGAAATACGGAGGGAGCGCGCTCCTTCCTCTCCACCTCTTCTTCACGCGCTCCTTCCCAGTGGCGTAGCCAGGGGGAGGGTCCGGACGCCCCCCCCCCCGAAATATAAAAACACAATTATTATCCTTCACAAAAGAAAACAAAATATTGAAAAATCAGGAATTTACAAAAATTTTCTTTAACAAATTAAGCTTTTTCGATTATAAAAAGTTTAAGTTAGTGTTAAAATGTTTAAAAAGTGTTTAAATGTTAAGTTAAAATTAGTTTTAAAACCCATTATTGGTTCTGGATCCCCCCGAACGTAATTCCTGGCTACGCCACTGCTCCTTCCTCTCCACCTCTCCTTTACGCGCTTCTGCTGCCCACCCCTTCCTCATGCTGAGCGGTTGAGCACCTCGTCGCACGTGACGTTAATGCCGTTTTAAATACTGTTAATTGTGTTGCTAATTGCGCAGTTGCAATTCAATTTAATGATACACCGATAAAAATTTCTTAAATTGTGTATAAATATTTCCATTGAGATAAAGAGAACCAATGAATGCCGTGTGCGTGCACTGTGGCGTAAGTTATCGCGAGGATGTGCTAAATCCACCTCACCATACTGAAGCATTTTCGGGTGAAACACAAGTCCGTATGCGATGAGAAAGTAAAATTCGGGGGAAACGTGCGTTAGGAAAATTTGAATTCAGTCGATGGCCAGGGGTAGCCAGGAATTATGTTAAGGGGGGGTCCAAAACCAGGGGGGGGGGGGGGATTTTTAAACAACAGGGTACAAAGGAGAGGGTTTCAAACTAATTTTAACACCCTTCATAATAGAAAAAACTTCATTTTTCAAAGATTCATTTTTTTTCATTTTTGAAAATTCATCATTTTTAAATATTTTGTTTCCTTTTATGAAGGAAAGTAATTCTGTTTTTATATTTTGGGGGGGTCCTCTCGCTACGCCACTGGTCAGTGGTTCATCCTAAGATTTTTCCTATTTTCATTTCCACACCCAAACGTAACAGTTTAGGCCCTGAGTATGTAAAGATGATTTAAAAAAGCAACTTGAATGCCCATAAAATAATTTTTAATTTATAAAAATATTAAGATGTGTATGAAAATCTAAAAATCATTCCATTGATTGTATGTACCCAGAATAAACTTGAATAATGACTTTGTTTAATGACGGGAATTTGAAAATTCATTTGGATTCGAAAATATCCGATACGAAAGATTTGGCTCCAAAAATCCTGGATCCGTCCATCCATTCTATTATTCCATTCTATTTTTATCTATCTATTTTATTCCATTCAAATATTAAATTTTAATGACAGCAATGCTACAGATGATCAAAATCCCACCTGTTAGAAGGAACAAGAATCGATGGAATCGGAATCGAGAATCAGGAATCGATTTGAAGGAATCGGAAATGGATTTGGAATCGAAAAAAAGTGGAATCGACTCATCCCTACTATCCAGTAACTACGTCTCCTCGTTTCCAAGATTTCAGAATCGCACTTTCTGTTTCTGTAACTAAGAAGCACTTTTTTGCTATCCACTGTGCTAAATTTACTGCATTGTTGAAAATCAGTGATGCCTTTAAAGACAACTGGTTTCAACTAGTTTCGCCTGTAACTTTATTTAATTCCCAGCTCCGTACATTCATTACATTCAGTTCCCATAATTTTTAGTATACATACCGTGCCAGTATTGTGAATTACTTGTGAATTCTTACCAGCTTCTGTGGAACCACTTTCGCAGTAAAAATATTCCATAAGTTACCACCTGGCACATCACTGTTTGATTCAGATAAATGGAAAGTCATTATCTGAGATCCTCCATCATTTTGGCTGCTCTAGGACGAGTTTCCGTGACAGAAAGTTTGGATGGATGTTGGTGGATAGCTGATTTGGAAATTATGGCATATTTCCAAGAACCAACCATGAACTATTTGAGAAATTGCCTTAATGGATTAGGCTTCAGGCACCGTGCTATTAAATGACCAACCAATATCATTTCACAGACATCACCTTCTTGCTGCCCATCACTCATGCAGCTCTTGAAAATGATATGTATTATGCACATTGAATCCAGTCAAGGAAAATAATAAAGAGGTGTTGAAGGTTATTAGGTACTGATGTCTCTTTTCCAATTACAATGAGAGTGAGCATACTTATGGTTTAGTCTTCCTTTGACACCAATATAAAACTTACTGATAATGAAACTACCGATGGTGTTTCTTTGTTTCACTACAAATTCATTTGATGGTCATTTACAGTTCTTATTGTAAACAAAAATATTTCATCCTCTATGATACAAGGAAGTGTGAATGCAATTTGGTGAATACACACCTTCTCTATTCAGCTAATCATTACATTAAATACAATACCATGAGAGATTTCTTCATAGATGTTTTGGTTCAGCATGCGTTCCAATCTTTTGGCCGCTCGAAGCATTCGACTGGTCAGTGTATCGTGACTGGATTCACTTGCTTTTGATGTGACTGGTGGCCCAGACCATGGTGTTCCTCCAGTTGTAGTCTTCTCCTTCTTCTTCTCCAATTCTTTCAGTCTCTGCTGATGGGCAAAATCCTCCTCATATGCATCGAAAATAGTCCATTGTGTTACGAGGCGTGCGATGTTGGCTCGAGGAGGAGGCACTGTTTGTGTTGCTAAATCCTGAAATTGGATCATGGTGAGGTCAATGCTCCAATGCTTTTTTTGTTAGCAATGATACTGGAATAGTCTTTGACCACTGTTTGGCTTTTATGGATGATAGGGAGGGATGTTGTTTCGAAGGTTTGATCAACTAGGAAATCACTTTTTCAGAGGAGACATTTTAAAGAAATGCATCATATTTTAAAATCTGAAAAAGCTCGTCATAGTTGAACAGATATTGAAAAATGAATAAAATTTTACGTATCCTCAAATCTAGTTTTTTCCACTGGTTTATCTCTTTTTTCTACTGGTTTATTTCTATATTCTCCAAAATTTCAATGCTCAAACAGTAACTTCCAGAAGTCATATACATTCATAAAATAGGTAATGTGTTTTATAAATATTTTTATTTTTAAAATTATACATCATTATTTACACTTTTATTTTTATCTTTACTTTTTTTATACGTTAACCAAAATTTTTTACCACTGGGGTTTTCAATATTGCTATGGTTTTTATCATACTTGGATATGAAGTAAAATGCAACTAAAATATTTCTTAGATTTTATTTATTTCAAAATCACTAATGTAATTTCATTTGTAATGTTTCATTTTAATGTTGTAATGCGACCCCCTGAGGATGGATCTGATAATCAGAGTTTATTAGACTGCTCCTTCACTGTCTACATCTGGGAAATTGAGTCTAAATTTTCATCTAACAACCCTGTGATTGGATTTATAAACATGGGAAAAGGCAAGGTGCCAGTGAAAGGCATAGTCCATGTCAAACTGATAAATGAATGTGGCAGATGTACTTTAGAATTCAAGGAAATGTTATTCACACTTGTTAATTCAGTTACAACTTGATTTCTTGTGTAAAGCTACTAATGATAGGGATTTCTTATAACTTTATGGAGAATAGGGTAATTTCCCTCATCAAAGAAAACGAAAGGCATTGATTGCGATTCGTTACCCACCATTAGTGTATTCATAATATACAAATTATTTCGTTTTAGAAATACCGGTTTAGACACATGGCAATGGTCCATTTTTATCCTCATTTGAAAACGGCCAGATTGGCGCCCATGCGATGCCACTCCACTTGACGTCACAGGGACCTAGTTTCTATACGTGTAGATAGGAGTTATACATCGTCTGAGATTACCAATGCATGCATGAGGCGCAGAGCTCAGGGAAACATGTCTTAATAATCACATATTAAAACTGGCTAAGGTCGGAAAGTTTTCTTCGTTAGATAAGGTATTAATAATCCTTATTTAAGCCAAGCGCTACCAGCCAGCAGGGTACTCAGCTACCCGCTAACAGCCTGTGTCGTATCAGCGCTCAAGCCTCCCTCAAGGTCACCTCACAGGGCGGCAGCAGGAACGAGAAATACGTCACACGGAGAGATTTCCCGGCATTCATACTTACCCGTCGCTTTTTCGCGCGCTTGAAAATTTTCACTTTTCATTCAATCGCGAAAAATAGATATCGTCAGTTAAAAATCTAAATGCGTGAAATACGTACTCCAGGAGTAATAATCTTTCGATTTAGGCAATAAAAAAAATAGGAAACCACCCTATTGGTGCATGGGGCATTTGTGACAAGATCTTCAACGGGCACCAAAGAGAGGGGCTGTACATCTTGGAAGCAGTGACTATTGCAATGATGTCAAGCATAACAACACAGCTAGAAGGCAAAGGCAGACCAGAGCACAGTGTGGTTGACCTGCTGAACGCAGTAAACTGGCACGACTGACTTGGACACTGAAATGAGGAAGGCATTAGAAAAATCCCTGTGATGGAGGTAAATGTCATATCAGGTGAGAGGTGCAATGTGTGCACCAATGGTAAGGCTGCTTGGATAGGAATCCCAGAAAGGAGCTTGAGAATGTCAAACCAGCTGTTACAGCTGATACGTGATGATGGTATGGGGAAATGTGTGAAATCTATGGGTGGGTCACAATTTCCTATAAACATTGTTGATGATTTTCTAGGCATTTAACTATATTTTCTTAGATGATAGTCTGAAGTGTTTGAACGTTTTAAAGAATACAATTCAGAAATAGAAAATAGTAAGAGGAACTGAAAAACTATGGCTGCACAAACTGATAGGTACTGGGGTGGTGAGTACAGTAGTAAAGAATTCAGGGCCTTTCTCAATGTAAATGGAATATTGCATAGAAGGACATTCATGGATTCACCAGAATCAAACGACATTGCCAAGAGGGTTAATATGTAGTACTCTATCAAATGCTATGGGATGTATGCAGTGGTCTGGGGAGTCTGGACCCCCACCAAAATATAAAAACAATTATTTTCTTAGGTTTTCCCGGCATATGAGGTGCAGAAAAGTTTCTTGGGTTTTCCACCGATTGTTGTTTTCCATGTCTCCCGAGATTTTGAGCAGCGACTTGCTGTTCATCCCTTATACACAACAAAAATGGCGGGAAAAGCACAAAACGAGTGAACCAATCAGGTGGCACCTGACCACGGATGGGGTGTCTATATACGTATGTACTTGTCAAAATTTGAAGAACGGCATTCCAAAGATCCCCCGAGGATGAACAGCAAGTTGCTGCTTGAAACATCAGGAGACATGGAAAACATCAACTGGTGGAAAACCTGAGAAACTTTTCTGTACAATTATTTACCTTCATAAATAAAAAATATATTGAAAAATCATGAATTTACAAAATATTTCTTAAACAAATGAAGTTTTTTCGACTATGAAAAGTGTTAACATTAGCTTAAAGCCCTCTACTTGGTAACCTGTTTTTAAAATATTTTCCCTCCAGGTTTTGGACCCCCACAAGCGAAATTCCTGGCAATGCCACTGGATGTATGTTGTTAGCAATCTAGGTTGAATTTATCCTTTTGGGCTGAGGCTCTTAATTACAAGTGTACTATCAAAAAATATTGCATGTCAGATGTATTGATTTCCAATTTCCCTTGGCTTTGTGGGAGGGAAGAGATATCACAGCCTGTGATTATATGTACGACTCAATAGTATTTGGATGCAAAGGTGTCATGCATGAAGGGAAAGGAGGCAAGTTTGAAACTACCCACATAGCATGTTAGCTTATGTCAAGCTTGATTTTTCCTTGCCATGTCAAGGTTGAATTTTTCAAGCCTGAGTCCAGCCTATGTCAAGCTGCCAAACTTGATTTTCCCTTGTCGTGTCAAGGTTGAAATATTTTCTGGTCAGAAAGCTCAGTCACTCACAAAACTCACTTACAACTCACCACTCATATATAACACTAACTCACTCACCTGTGGCTAGCAAGAGCACACAGTGTTATACCACCTTTTATTACCAGCTTGCATTGCTTTGTGGGAAGGTGTCATACCCTTGATTCAGGCTTGTTTTTTCAAGCTTGCAACAACCTTGACTGGTGGAGACTAGTTAGCTTGATTCAAGCTTGAATCAAGCTAACAGGCTTGTTTTTTCCAGGTTGCTGCAAGCTTGCAGCCTTGATCAGTCAAGCTTGAATCAAGCTTGATTCCAGCTTGCATTGCTATCTGGGTAGAGCTTTTGATTATTGTATTTTTGCGGGATTTGAGAAAAAATAATTAGGTTTTAAAGTATGGGTATCATCAAAGAAAAGAAAAGATTTGGAATTCGATGAAAGCAGTTTTCCATATGATGAAAACTTTAATGGTACTGAGGAGATCATTCCTAACGTTTCCGAGAATGGTGGTGACATTGATGGTGGTGAAACAAGTGTTGATGATGGGGAGAGTTTACAAATGTCAGCAAGTAATGTAAATACTTATAATGATGTGATTTGCACAAAAGATGAAGTTTCTAATAGTGATGATGTTGAACTTTTGGGGTGGGATGATGAAGATTGGAATAATTACTTTCTTCCTGTGAATATGGACAGCATTGAAGTTGATCAAAACCCAGATTTAAGAGCTGTAAATGTATTTGAACTATGAAGATCTCAAAGAATACCCAAACCAAAACATTTAGCTATTGCATTTTGGCAATGTTTCATGGGCATACTCAGGGGGGGCAGGAGGGGGCAGCTGCATCCCCCTAAAGGCAAAAATCGCAAAAATCGTTAAGGAAAATCAGGACCGGATTGAATAGAAAGTTTACAAAAAAATTTCTTCAAACCTACAAAAAATGATATTAGTCTAAGGCATGCAACTAATATAAATTTCTTTAAGCAAATAATCTTATAAACCAATACAGCAGTGAAATAATAGGATAGTTTCCTTCATCAAAGAAAATGAAAGGCATTGATTGCGCTTTGTTACCCACCCTTAGTGTATTCATAATATACAAATTATTTGGTTTTAGAAATCCCAGTTTAGACGAATGTTAATGGTCTCAATTCTATCCTCATTTGAAAAAGGCCAGATTGGCGCCCATGCAATGCCACTCCACGTGACGTCACATGGATGTAGTTTCTATACAAGTAGATAGAAGTTTTACATCGTCTGAGATTACCAATGCATGCATGAGGCACAGAGCTCAGGGAAACATTTCTTAACAATCACCTATTAAAATTGCCTATGGTCAGAAAGTTTCCTTCGTTTGATAGGGTATTAATAATCCTTATTTAACACTAGAAGGACGGCAGGGGTCATTTGACCCATTTTCAGATTTCAAAATTATTTTTCTCTTATTAAAATAATTTTTTTTATTTTGAAACTTTTTCACTATATTCATTTAAGTCTATATTTTCATAAATTAGTAAAAATTCAACAATAATGTTTTGTTTTAAATTTTTATGTCATGTTATACCTAGAAGGACAGCTGTGGGTCATTTGACCCACAACTTGTTTTCGCACTATTTTCTGCTTTTTTTCTTGCCCGTGGGCTCTTTTGAGCTATGTATAGCTTATAATCAGCAAGTGGCTAGTGTGCTAGATGATTTACTTAATTTTGAACCAGCAAGTGCCCGGTTCAATGCCAGTTTCGCCCCAAGGGCTCCTACCTGTACTCCAAAACCTAGGCATAGTGACTTGTTGTGTTCAATCTTTCGATATTTTACGGGCAGCAAACGGAAATAAAACGTTCTCAATCCTTGACTTATGTGGAATCCTGCAATTATGATATTTTAATTTTGTATTCCTTTTATTGTTCGATGATTATTGTATTGCCCTCACCGGAAAATCATCACGTATCCCATGACTGTTTTCCGTCGGCCAAGATTCAGAGCTCTTAGAGACATTGTTTTTCATCATCGCCTAATCAGGTTTACGAATAACTGTTTCATTTTTCTGTCCTGATGGCTCTGTCACTTGGCCTTTCCCCTTTGAGGTGTGTCCAGCCTTAGTGCCGCCTGACCCCGTCGGAGTTTGGGGAGGGGGGTTGGACTGCACACTGCGCCCTGGGGAAAAATCCTCTCTCCTTTAGAGAGATCGGAGAAATTGGGTAGACTGTAAAATTCTACTGTTTATCCTACCCTTGGAATCCGCACGTAGGACGGTGAAGAAGCATTACTGCAAGTTCTTGGAAGATACGAATCAGGATACGGTTTGCGGTTGAGTCCCTGCCTTTCAAACGGCAATTAGCGTTACTTTTGAAATTTTTGTCCTTTTGTATGAATTTCTAATGCTCTCCAGCTCTTTATACCTCCAATGCAACTGGAGAAGATTCTACCAAATTGCGCTTTCGTTTGTAGATTTTTTCGCATGCATATCAGTAGCGAGTTGAGGAAGAAAGTAATAAGTCGAGAAATAAATATCAAGAGAAGAGAACCGTCGCCATTCAAATAGCTGTAGGGAATATAAGATAAGTCTGGAAGTGAATCAGAAACATCAATTCAAGGACATTCTGACCAATCCATCGTCATCTGCGTGTGATGGAAGCGACGAAGTCCAAGATAGTGAATCCGATGGCGACTTTGGCGTAACAGCAAATGCACACCTCTATCCAATGAAATGCAGCTGCCCTTTTATGAGGTATATTCCAAATAAACCAGACAAATTTGCAATTGAGTCCTGAGTTTTGACAGATGTGAAATGAAAATACAGCCTAAATGAATTTCTACATTGTGGAAAAGATGAAGATTGGCCATGAAATCAAGCGTTGGGGAAATAAATAGTTACTAAAGTGACCGTAACATACAAGAATTCAGGAATAAATGTAACTTGTAACAATTATTTTCCATCCATCCATCTAGCAGAAAATTAGAAAAAATGGAAAACTTCACTTGCTGGGGCGATCTGAAAAAATAGACATGGCATACGAATATCCATGTAATCCATTCAAAGCGAGTGTTCAAAAATACCTTAGGCCATACTCTTACGTAGAATCAGGCAAACTAGAAAAATAATGTACTTTTACTCGGGAACAACAAGTGGGAGTAGATATGATGGATTGCATGTATCATTTTATTTACACGTCTCCAAATCCAACAGCCATATCTCCGTGGGCACAAAAAAGAAAATGGTGCCAAAAATATCACCGTATTGCATCAATTTCCTTTCCATTTTCAAAATTTCTTTTCATGTGAAAATGGATGGTGTCCTAACACGCCCTGCCACACACCTTTTAGGCGGCTTGCGGGGTAGTGTGTAGATTTAGATGTAGATGAATAAATCGTCCAATGTACGCATTCAGTGCAAAAAATATTTGGTGGAAACAGCACTGAAAAATACTGTCTGAGATTTACAATAAAGTAATAATTATTAAAAATTTGAATGCAAATTTTGCAAACCCAGTGTCCCTATTGCTTAAATATAAAACAAAAATTTTGCTTTGAGTGCTTGTATTTTAATGATTAAATTTCAATCGACTACTAAATATGGTTTAATTCATGATTTAAAAAAATGATTGTTATTAACTTTTGACAATGGAAATAATATTTAATAATATTAAATAGTGTTTTTAATGAGCTGATTCAATAATAAATACGATTGAACTGAATATTAGATGAAAACGAGGCGCTTTATTACAAAATACATTTTAGGGGTCAAATGACCCCTAGCCGTCCTTCTAGGTAGCGCGAAACTCCCGTCCTCCTAGTGTTAAGCCAACCGCTATCTGCTAGCAGGGTACTCTGCTACCTGCTAGTAGCCTGCATCGTAGTGGCGCACACATCCTCGCCCCAAGGTCACCTCACACAGCGACAGCGGGAACCAGAATGACGTCACACGGGCTTTTCCCAGCATTCATACTTAGCCGTCGCGTTTTTGCGCACTTGAAATTTTCACTTTTCATTTAATAGCAAAAAATAGATACGTATGTATCATCATTTGAAAATCTAAAAGCATGACATACGTACTCCAGGAGTAATAATCTTTCGATTTAAGCAATAAAAAATAATAGGAAACCACCCTGTTTTTTAACCCTTTCATTGCGTAACATTTTCTCAGAGTTGTTTCACATTGGCGGAGAATTTTTTTTCACTTCATTCACTTTGTTTTTCGAAAATATGTAAACAATTTCAATAAAAAAAAGATTTTTATATTCATTTCACTATTTATTAAACAATTTGTTAATGGCATCACAGTGATGCCATCCGCACACATGTGAAAAAATGCTCCGGATATTTATGCAACCCGTTACACAAACATTAGGTGACGACGGGCAACTAATCTTTACGTAGCAACTAAGAAGCTTAAAATAATTTCTGAAATGATGGCGGAATTGAATTATAAAAGAAGATAAATATATTCTCAGTTATCATCCACTTTCCATGCATCAAATTTTGGGCAAATAAAAGTTTTTTAAGTTTAATTTTCACATTTATAAATTTTTTAATTTACCAGTAACTTAGATTTGCATGCAAACATATGAAAGTTATTTTATCTTTTTGACATTTTATTTTGCGTTAATGCTATAAAAACTAACTAATAATTGTGGAATTCTTTGAAAAAAGGCTTCAAACACAGCCCTGGAGCTTCTACAAATCATATATCATCAGAGCCACTTTTAAGTCGTTCTTAGAACGTGAGGAGTATTATTTTTCTGTTTGTCCATAGAGTTTCAGAGGTGTGTCTTTTTTGAGTAACTCAATAGATATTTCAAGAGATTATTATAATTTTCCATGCGTAAACTCAGCAGTGTTGCCACGGAAGGGGGGGTTATGGGTTACAACCCCCGTTGAGGCGCCAAAAACGGGTAAGATGGCCCCCGCACCCTCCGGAAGGGCCCTTAAATCTCCGGCAAAAACCCCTCATTTCAAAATCGTGGCTTCGCGACTGTATAAACTGTGTCCACAGAGATGAAATCTATCGATTAATTTTCGCACGACTTTGTTTGCATGTCCCCTGCCTCCAACATCAGGATCCTTCGCCCCTGTGTAAATTACACCATCTTTCACGAAGCCATTAGGCTCAGAAAGCATATATGAAGTTATGCCGTGTTTGTGGCGCCAAAGCAACATGGACTAATGAAGCAGAGTTCTTTACCCGGATAGTAAATTTATTTCATTCTTTGAGTGAATAAATTCAAAAGGGGTCGAATTTTATGCAAGGGGTCTCTTGGTATCGGATCATCTACTCCAGGGTCCCTGCCAAAATGCATGCAACGGAAAATTAGTTGAAATCGGTCTCGGGAAAAAGTGGTGTGAAGACAAGAAACATCGAAGATGTTTTCCTACATTTTCCAATAATCTGGAATGGATGGCCATCTTGTAATACTTAATACAATCATACATTAGGTATACCAGATTAAAAATATCTCCCATTCCCCACGAGTAAGATCCCTTTGCTCGGTCTTTTCTAATTATAATAGCTCTATTTGGTTGAAGTAAAATATATAAATTGCTTCAAAGTTAAAAAATCCTTCGCGGAGAAGACCCAATGCAGTTTTCCATGCATATACTTAAGTAAATTGTGCCAGAGGTAATTTAATTGTGAGGAGATATTCTAAGCCTAGTTCACCAAAGGCTGATACATAAACGGTCCTTGGGGTTTGAGAATAGGAATAAAATTAAAAATAAAGGTTTCTCCCATACTCCACGTAAGTGGCTAAATATATGTAAAATACTGAAATTTCCAATAGAAAAAGGCTATACGGTAATATTATAAAAAAATAAAATCTCTGTAGGGGAGTGAAAATGCACGCAATCGAAAGATGTCCGAAATAGAGACTGTACTAATGGCGAGAGTCGAAAAAACTGAGCAGGAAGAGCTGGCCTTCTCCACCACATGCACATAACAGAATATTTTGCATTTGCATGCATTTCTCATAAGAATGGCAAAAATACTTCTAAAAAAAGAGATAACAGGAGACACAGAGAGACATATAGTCTATTCCGCGGTGATATAAAACGACTCTTTTTTTTTGAGCTCCGAAATTTGATCATTTTTTCCCCAAAGATTTCCCCAATTCTAATTTCTCATTCAAAATGAAATAAATATAAAAGTTTTCCTAGAACCTTCAATATTTCCCGTGAATAACGAATTGGTGGACGTAATTATTCGAGCATAGTAACTTTAACAAACTTAAACGAAATAAATGAGAAAAAGTCGAAAAAATCTATTTCTTTTTCCGAAACCAATATAAACAAACCCCTATTGAAAGGAGGGTTCAGAAAATGAGTTGCAAATATGTTAAGGAAGAATGTTATGAGTTAAAACGGCATTATGTAAATATTAAGTTTAAACAATAATAAAAAAAGAGAAAAATATTATTCAACTGTGTTTAGCTTGTGTGTTTTGACCGTATTTTGAAATACGAAAATATTTTTCGTCGGTGAGATGAAAGGAAGATTATGACTAAATATTGTTTACAAAAATTTCAATCCGACTAAAACGGGGATAATAACCTTCAAATGTGGCAACATTTAGTACAAATATTCAGAAGAGTAAATAAAATATCACATTTTAATTTTTTTGTAATGGCGAAAAATCTTACAAATTAAAAAGTACTCCATAAATTTAAAAAAGTGTACTAATGGCATCAATGTGATGCCACCCGCCCGTTGGCAGGACCTATGCTGGGCATCAATGCTATGCCATCCGCACTGAAAGGGTTAAACATGCTGGTTTATGGTTGGTTTCAATGGGCCTTTCCCATACTACAATGTTATAACTTTAACGACCGTGGCTTGCCCTCCCCTAGTTTTTATAATAATAATATCCTGGGGTAATTAATAATAATATAATGGATAATTCAGGGTACACCCTTGCAATGTGTATAAATGAATGTGATTGTCTCAAATTGTTAGAGCCCAAGACTGTCCTGAAAGCTATAATGGATGGTGAAAATTCATACCACAGGTTGAATGCAATACGGGCGGAAATGGAACAGCTCAAAGCCAAGAACGAGTACACTCCAGTGGATGGGCCTTATAGTCCAGGAAATGAAGCATTTTGGCTTGCAATTTTTTCAAACTGAATCGATTTTCTTGAAATTTTCATAATAAGTAGGGAATATACCAAGAATGAAAATCTATATCATGCCGACGGGCGCTTTTACCCTGGGGGTGGTTTCCACCCCATCTCGGGGGTGGAAATTTTTAATTATATTTTGACCACAGGAATCGATAGAAAAATACATTCTAAGAATAAAATGTTCTTTCAATTTTTTGCGTAAAATTAATATTTTTCAAGTTATTTGCGATTGAAAGTAACAGTTTTTTGACGAAAAAATCAACGATTTTAATCGATTATAGGCAAATAACTTGAAAAGTATTTATTTTATTAGGAAATTGTGAATTACAAAACTGTAGCTTGTAAAAAATTTAATAAAAATCTTATTTTAGATTTCCTTTATGACCAATTCGGACCGAGCTACAACTTGTTGATGGTTATCTATTGTTTGTCATACGCTAAATTTGAAAGATTCAATGCTAAATAGCGGGAAAAATGTAATTTTCGAGGAAAAATTATGTAATATGTTTTAAAGTGTATTTAAAAAACTTTCTTATAATGAGAAAAAATATTTTTTATCATGAAATTTGAGCGAGTTATGATTAAAAATAAGATCAGTCCCTACTTTTTTGTACGAAAAAATCAGTGAAAACAACTCCTTATTACCACGCTAGACAAAATTGATCAATGCCCTTCAGTATTTCTCTTTATTTAAGTATTGTTAATTGATCCTAGAAGTTTTTTTAATTTACAACTCTAAATTTTGAAAAAATTGAAGGAAAAAGTGAAAAGTCATTTTTTACAATTTCGTTAAAAATGCTCTTTTTTTCAAAATAACTCCAAAAAAGCTGGAGATATGAAAAAAATGCACGAGTAATAAATTGTAGCTCCTTTATTTTCAAATATTTTGGTGTGTTTAAATTTTCTATATAATAAATATTTGGTGAGATATTGATAATTAAAACCTCTATTTCCAAGGGAGCTCCACCTTATTTAAACCCTTAAATCCCTCCCCTTTCAAAATTAATGACTCGAAAAAAATTTAATTCGCATGACCTTGTAGTCAGTAAAAACCCTACAAAATACAATTTAAATGAACTTTCTATCATAAAAAATAAAGGAGCTATGTTTGAAATACCAATCAAATTTATTTTCGAAAAATTTGAAATCCACAATTCAGAGCATAATATTCCTCATAATCAGCATATTCTTCGTGTATTTTACGTTATAAGCTAACGATACACTCAAATTTGCTACAAAATAAACACACATACCCATAAGATGTATATATACATACACATATGTGAGTATGTGTGCTCTCGCTCACAGTGACCTGTGAGCATGCATGTGGTGGGAAGACTGGAAGCCATACAGTCTCCGTTTGATTGTGTTTCATGTAATGTCTACATAAATGTACATTTATTTGTTTATGTTACCATTACGAAGTTTGTTCTGTTTATCCTATTGCTATACCTTTTCTGTGCTGTGATTAAAATCATGAGAGAAAAAAGTGAATACATAATGAAAGGAGTAAGAAAGTGAATAACAAGATACAATGTGATACATAATTTTTATTTTTAGGGTAAATAATTTTTTTTGCATTAACCCCCAGTAAGGGTTGATGATTATGGGTTGAAACGCCTTAAAATTCTTTTCCAAACAAAAAAAATAATTATACAAATAATTTAAACTAAATTTTACCCGTATTTAGCTTCAAAATATAATTTTTTAAGTTCCAACTTTTAGGGGTAGTTTTCACCCCTAAAAAATTAAACGCGCCCTTCGGCATAGTATAGATTTTGAAGAAGGGGGTATGATTAGTCTAATCTCAAATATTTTTGCAAATCAATTCGGTTTGAAAAACATTTTTAAAGGAGGTATGATTAGTATAAACACAAATTTTTATGCAAATCGATTCAGTTTGAAAATTCTTTTTTACATTAACCCCCAATAAGGGTTGATTATTATGGGTTGAAACACCTTAAAATTATTTTTCAAACATAAAAAAATAATTATACATATAATTTGAACTAAATTTTACACGTATTTAGCATTAAAAAATAACTTTTTAAGTTTCAGCTTTTAGGGGTAGTTTTCACCCCTAAAAAATAAAACGCGCCCTTCGGCATAATATAGATTTTGAAGATCGGGGTATGATTAGTCTAATCCGAAATATTTTTGCAAATCGATTCGGTTTGAAAAACATTTTTAAAGGAGGTATGATTAGTATAAACACAAATTTTTATGCAAATCGATTCAGTTTGAAAATTCTTTTTTACATTAACCCCCAATAAGGGTTGATTATTATGGGTTGAAACACCTTAAAATTATTTTTCAAACATAAAAAAATAATTATATATATAATTTGAACTAAATTTTACACGTATTTAGCTTTAAAAAATAATTTTTTAAGTTACAGCTTTTAGGGGTAGTTTTCACCCCTAAAAAATAAAAAGCGCCCTTCGGCATAATATAGAATTTGAAGTAGGGGGTATAATTAGTCTAATCCCAAATTTTGGTACAAATCGATTCAGTTTGAAAAAATTGCAAGGTTTTTCACTTTTATGAGCTTCATTTCCTGGACTATTATAATACATAGTACATATAAAGAATAGCATAGTACCTACTGAGTAGTAAATGGGCATTTAAACTCAAATTTAATCGAGATGGCACTACATTTCAATCAATTCAAGGCTAGGTTAATGGCTAGATGGTTTTATTAAGGGAGTAAATTTTGACAAAACTTTGTACCTGTTATAAAGAATGTATCTATAATTGGCTAATGGCTGCTAATTAACCTTGTGTCTTTAGTCTAGATTGCATATATAATGATTATTTATGAAATAAAATTTGTTAAATGATATTTCATGGGAATTTGTTCTCCCTTGTTCCCTATGCTTCTTACCCTTTGAGGATTGTTGTATGTCAACGCTGCTCGTTCACAAAAGTTAAATTGGTTGGTGAGCTTTTTTGGGGGCAAATTCAGCATAATTGACCCATCTGAGGTTTTTGCTTGAGCATCACCCTCTACTTCAGCATTTGCAGTCTCTTCTTCTTGCTCTTCCTCATCTTTCTCTTCGCCCTTATCCTCTTGATCCTCCCCCTTCTCCTCTTCTTTGGTCTCCTCGGTTTTTGGAGGAGATTCTTCCCCATCAACTTCGACTCCTTCATCTTCCTCCATTGCATCATCATCCAATTTTTCCCCATTGCCCTCTTCTACACCTCCATAAGCCACATCTTCACGGGAAGGTTTGATGAGTGATAGGGTATGAAAATATGCACAAATTATAGCCATTTTGTCCTCATAATGATAAAAAAATGAGCAACCCGCAACACTCATTTGTCTGTGAGATGAAGAGACTCATTTTTCTTTTATTTAATGTTTTCCTAGAAATTTTTTGAAAAGCATTTGTATGTAATAGATATGAAAATTATAACTGGTCAGAGAAAAGTAACATCTCTCATGCAATGCACTAATACAGTGCATTTTCTTTAAATCTTAATAGAATTGCACCAATGAGAAGGTTAAAACTTACAGCAATACATTATTTACTCTGGATTCTCTAATATTCTTACACATTTTAGATGGCAATACATATTTATGAGGTAGTAAATTTACTATTGATTTTATACTACATTTACTCATTAACCAATGTAAGTGCTTTTAATTCAACTGTTTACATACCCCTTAATCCTTAGGCTGAGGGAAAGTTTATGAACGGCCTGCATGGTGAGTGTGGGGAAAACGTTTTTCAACGTTTGATCAGATTTTCTTACTGCTGGCAGCCTTTCCTGATTTTATTGCCTCCCTTTCCGTGGTTGCTTGAACTCGGCCAAACCTAATGGCAGAGAGCACAAAGCCGTCTTTCAAGGACTGGGCACCCTCACCATGGGGAGCGTTACCCGGATTATCCCTTCTCCGAGAGAGAGAGCTCCCTGCTCTCTGCGATACATTAACGATGAAAAGAATTCCAATGAATCCTTGTATTTCATTGGAATTTATTTATCTTGCTGTTGTCCAATAGCCGGGGAAACTTATTTGAACGCATTGGTCTCTCTTTCTTATACTATCGGTAGTGGGTTTTCCGTCCCTGCGTAATTACCAAGGACATATTATAATCATAGTTTGTCGTCAGGGGGTGGGTGGGCAGTCCCGATTTATGAGGGTCCACTACCTGCTAGACACACGCCTTGGGTCGACGGAAAAATATCTTCCCCGCTCATATCCCGCACACAGTGGCAGCAAAATTTTGACGCTCCCTTTAAGCTAAAAGGTTAAATAATCCTATTTCTATATGTATTCGCTCACCTGGTTTTAAGAAAGCTCCATCTCGCTTTAACTGTGCCCTGCCCTCCCTTGAGTTTTTGTGATAGTAATCGCCTTCATAATGCATCAACTGCAAATGATTACCAGGAGAGGGTACTGCTTCAAATTTTTTTTCTTTGTGACTAAATATCACCAAATTGTCAGGAATAGTTGTATTGGTGACATTTAAGACTCTTGTTATTTCCTCTTTTAACTCCTAGAGGTAGGAAAAAAGTTGGAGTACATTATTTTAAATTTGAAATTATCAAAGTGGAGGCTTAAAAGTGATTGCAATTTTTTTCTATGGATTTTTAAAATCTCCAAGAATTATGTCACCTCTTCATTTAGGTCCACTGTATCTGGGTGCTTGAGGAGATTTTTTCCCCTTCCAACTGTGTCACCATCCTCGGCTATGGCATCTAGGACATCTGAACGATAAATTGCACTCGAAGCTGCTTTTGGACTTTTTCCTCTCCCAGTAGCCTGAATGGAATATTATAACCTACATATTTTTATTGATGTAATAGTACTTTGCAATGAACTCATGCATTTTTATGAAAAGACATTAATACAAGTTAATACACACTTCCCTATTTTTCTCAGCACCTTGTGTCACATAGTCTGCAAATACCTTTATCCTTAGAATACATTGGCTATTTACAGTTGTTAATTTTTACCGTTAAATTTCAGTATTGAAGCAGTCAGTGCCCCCTGGATTCTGATATATTGATACTTGAAACTACAAGTACAAACAGCAATATTCAAGTGTATTGGGGGAATTATTTCTCCAAATCAAATTCCATACGATGACATGTGTGGGGCATTTATGGGAGAAAACCAATTTTGTGATGCAGTTAATTAATGCAAAACTTAATGTGCATTTAGAATCAGTGCATAGGCTACCTTGCCCAATGGATAAGGGTCATTAAAGATTGTAAAGCCTAGCCACCGCCTTGAAGATTAATTGTATCACTAAATAACCTATTTTTATTTACTTTTATAGTGACTCTGTTTCCCGATGACGGTTTTTTAGGCTTCCCAGGCATGATATAAAACTTTCAGTCACACATTCTACTGAAATTCAATAGGTGCACTGACTATATGGTAATAATTGATTGTCCCGCTCACTATGGTAACGAAAACAATTGCGTAACGTTTTTATGAGCATTTGTAAGCAGAAGTCAATAAACTTGGGTGTAACGCTGAACTATGTGGAAGTAAACGCAAGTTGACCGTTCCCGTTTTACTATTCTTAGATGTTTTTAAGGAGTATGAATTGAAATCGCTGTATTCGGCTTTATACTATGGGAAGTATTGAATTGCAGAAAATTGCTACGTGTCGGAGTGAGCCTGTGAAGCATCGGTAGGAAGTTGTTGACAGCTACTTAAGAGAGGAGAATGGAAAGCTTAAAAAATGTATTGCTACATGTGAAGTGATACCAAGTTTCCTTACCGAGTATCCCGTTATTAATTATGTGAGCTAATTTTTGTTATGGAAGATAGTGGTATTGATAGCGATCCGAAGCATCAGAAGTTGCGGGAAGACGACAAGTTGTTTTCGGTAAAGAAATGTATACGTATCGAGATATTTGATAGCATTATGGTGATATAGCAAATGTTAATGATTGCCCTGTTCCGTTACATATTGTGGTAATGTCTAGAAATTCCCGTCATATTTTCAGGCCAGCAGTGACAGTTCTACCTGCAGTACAACAGTTGGTACACCGAAAAAGAAAAACGTGAAAGAATTGCACAAAAAGCTAGGTAATATGGGTTTTAATTCATTAGTTTTCTATAATGTGTAAATGGAGTTGTAAATCAGAATACATTGCGTAGCAAGACAGAATCATCAATTTATACAACGAATCACAATATGTTTTGGTCTTTTGTGGTTTTCCTTTGCAATATTTGCCCATGTGGCGCATTTAAACTCCAATTTTCATAATTTCTCTCGGTATTCTTCATGAAATTTACATGCGGTACCGATTTTGACTTCGGAGCCAATTGGGTGAGTATGCATAAGCATTGAATTTTCTAATTTTGAAGTTGCCATTGCGACTTCACATTGTGTGAGAAGATTTTATCAAAAATTCAAATTGTTTACCTTGTTACGGCAAGGGTGTTCACCATTTATACACATTCATGGACGTTATATTCCTACAAAAAATATCTTTTGAACGATTTTGGTTTGTTCACGAGTGCCAGAAGTGGTATTATTTATTTATTTAGTGTACTATTAGCTGTATATTTATAAACCATTTGCATTTCGAAAAGTTGGTGCTTCCCTGGTAAGAAAGATACCCATATCAGCATCCTATGTGTATTGCAAACCTTTTGTGCCTTATCTCTCAGAATTAGCTCTGGATTCCCTCAATTCAATTACCTCCAAGATTGACGAATCTGTTAATTCCAATTTTGTCATCATCATTACATTGTGTGACTATTCTTTGCATTTTAAATCGCCCTATACCGTTTTGTGGCTAAATAAGTAATTTATACTATGTATGAAACTTGTGGTGGAGCTATATACTGCAATTTAGGAGCAAAAGTAGTATGAGTTTAGGCAAGTGCAATAATCCATTACCACTTGTTTTTTAAATAAATTATTCTGACTTTCAAACGGAAAATGCAAAATTCAATATCTGTACATAGGAATTAAGGAATTTATCACTATGCAATGATATATTTGGATCATTCCATGTCAAATCACCCAGAAAATTTTCAAAATGACACTCACAGACTCTGATTTTAATGACATTTTTGTCACAAGCTACTAACGCCTATTTAATGACCCATGTGAAATATTTCCTCTCTCACTCTCATAGTTTTCAAGATATGAGGGGTCAAAGTTAGAGATGTTTCCTCAGAAGTGGCAGTAGTGGGATTCAAATTCCGGAGTGCAGGGGGCAAGGTAAACATTCATTGCTCAGAAACCACATAATATATTTTTCGCAGTTTTCCAAAATATTTGAGCAAATCTTTTTAAATCATTTAATTCCATTTTTGGAGGATCATAAACTGTTATCTAATAGCCAGTGGGGTTTCACGATCTACTTCTCTTGCCCTCTTCCATGCAATGCTCTTTATTATCAACTCCATGGATGAGAAAAAATGTACTCTGGGAATGTTCCTGGATTACTCCAAAGCCTTTGACATGGTTTACCATCAACTGCTGCTTGAGAAATCCGATGCATTTGGTATAAGGGATGTGGCTTTAAACTGGATTCTATCCTACTTAAGCAACAGATACCAGATTGTTTGTTTAACCCATGATAAACAGAAACACATGTATGATCCTTTACCTATCAAAACTAGTGTATCACAGAGATCTGTAGCTGGCCCAATATTATTTATAATTTTTATAAATGACATGTTAGGGATTGGGAACAACAGTAATGTTGGTAATTTAACTTATGCTGATGATACCAGCTTTTTAATCTCATCCCCCAACATTGACTTATTAGTTCCTGAAGCCCAAGTTTTACTTGACTACTACTAGTTCAGAGATGTGTTCACCATTCCGAAGGCCATAAAAAATGCGGCATTGAAAAAGGCGGAGCGAGGTACGTGGTCTCCCCTTGTAAAACACAACAATCACGTAAAGGCTTTCACTATATCACTGAAGGTACACACGAATGACCTAACTCAACACTTTGGGGATTTAGCACAGGTTAAATAATACTGATATTGATTAATGTTTTCTTCAACAGCAAAAAATTAACCACAATTCAGTCAACAATGTGCATGAAAACATGGATGATGGGATAAAGGTATCGGCATTGTTGTCGTTAGCTATCTTCCCTAGGCAGGTGCCATCACTATGCACACTATCTTTTTATAGGAGAAGTAAGGATTTAACATACATAAAAGTCATGATAGTAGTTTTAATTTACGTGATCACTTCATTAGACTTCATTGGTGGTTTGAGATAATCATGTCGTGAATTCAAGCAGAGACCTTGTGGGTGAATTCTATTGAATATTGAGATTTTCAATTGAAAATTTGTGAATTCAATTGAATATTTGGGAATACAATTAAAAATTTGAGAATTATATAGAATTTTTGAGAATTTTATTAAATATTTTTATTTTCAATTGAATATTCCAAATTTTACAGCTTTAAAAAAAGCAAACTTTTTGGTAAAACATAGTTTAAAATATTCTAATCAATGTAAAACTCTCTAAAACCCAAATAAATGATGGCAAAAAAATTACGTTTTGCATTGTACTACCAGCTGGTACCATATTGTACTGCTAGGCATTTATAGGTTAATGATTAGCCATGTTTTTAAAAATCACGACAAGCATTTGGTTGAAATTTTTTTTCCCAACCATAAGCTGTTAGCTTTTGATTACCTACTACAGTAAAACCTCTTTACATCGTAATGGAGGGGATCAAAATTTCGGCAATTTGATGTATGGAGGTTCACTATAGAGAGGTTTTAGTGATAGGCACCATTTTATCATATCCTTTGGAAATGAAAGGCACTTCTGTCTTTAAAAAACATCATATTATGTGGTTAAACCCACATGCATGCATCAGGGAACATATATTTATTATTTAATAATTACAGAAACCGAGCGCTATCGCATGATTTTTACCATGATTCGAGATAAAATGATCTGATCTCTCTCAATTCAACAGTCACTTAAAATGATTGGTATAGTTGGATACCTTTTTCTTATTTACTGTTAGGGTATGCTCGACATATTGAACAAAATGGCCACAACTAATGATTAACGTGAAAATTACAGCATAATAAGGTACATAAGAAAAAAAAGAGTGAAACATTTATTGCTGAAAATGTCATTCCATGTACGTAATCGCGGCTGCATTAATGGTCTCTTGTTGTCTCGGTACGATTTGCGGAGGTAGTTAGGCCATCTCGGGGGTATCTCCTTGGTATGATAAGTGGAGGTTTTACGATATATAGAGGTTCACTACAAAGAGGTTTGCATATAAATTTACACGTAAATCAGACGGGACGGTAGGGGTGGTATGATGTAAAGAGGTTCACTACATAGAGGTTTTACTGTACTTTATACACAAATGCAAGAAAAAAATGATTTTCATGATTAATAAATGGCATCAAAATACCTGTGGAATCCTTGCACTCATATGCTTCCAAGACTTCATAATGGGATTGTTGGCATAAAACTATGCAGAAAAATTTGTCATTCTATCACTTATCATATAAATTCAGAGCAAAATTAACACTGATTTGGGGAATATTTTGATGAAATCTGCAAATAAGTAGTTAAATTGTTACTACCTAACCTTACCCAAATCCTAACATTTTAACAAGTGCAGCTTCTCCATCACCAAGCCTAGAAACAGTCCTTGTCAGAATAATACGATATAATAATCCACTCTGCCCTGTTCCGGCCGCTCTCTTGCTTATGGGCTTTCGCTGCGGTGAAATCGGTCGACTTGTGAGAGTGATTCTCAACTCATTTATGGTGCTGACAGGCAAACACAGCTTTGTACAGTAGAACCTCGGATAAAGACCACAATCTGTTGCAGAAAGCTAGTCGTTATCCGAAATGTTTCCTATTTTTCCCATTAGAAGTAAAGGAAATAGAAATAATTGGTTCCTAGCTCCTATTGCCTCGCTGTCATATGAAAGTTAGAGGCTTTATAGGTACATATTGTATTGCATTGTATTACTTGTAGACTTACTATTGTAGACATTGTATGACTTTGTATCCATTTGGGATATCGCACAGCACCGAATACAAGCATGGCTGCTACACATCTGTTCGCTCACCGAAATTTTGTTCGTTATCAGAGGCGTTCGCTACCCGAGGTTTCGCTGTACTTAGTTTTTCTTATTGCTTAAGGTTAGTTTTGAGATCATTGGTTATCATCGTTGATAATTGTAATACTTTTGATTTTGAACATTTCTACTTTGGAATACATTTTATTTGAACATGACTTGTAATTTTGTCACTAATGTTTCTCTGACTGCTAATTATTCTTGTTTTGTGGAGTCTTTCCCTCATCCAGTTAGTGACAGACGATCGCAGTTCCCTCTGTCTGGGCTTACGTTACGAATCTCTAAGATAATACATAATTATGTACGTAATGCCACATTCGTCTCCATAATTTTATTTGCTAAGCAAAAAAGTTAAAATAACATGCTGTTAAAGAATGCATGGTCGACCAGTATGTCACATTACAAAAGTCAGGCACTCCAGGTTTTGATTTTAAAAATTCAACATTTTTACCCTATCATGGGTCTTAATTTATTCTTTTTTTGGCAGAAATATTGCCTGCAGTACTGAGCAGGCATTCACTGAAAACAGTAGTGGTCGATGTTGATTTTGAAGGCCCACACAAGATATGCTCGGAGCACAGTTTACACACTGCACAGCCACAGGATCAATAGTGAAACTCCCCCTACTCCCGACGACATCATCCGTTAATTTGTTGTAACTTGTGAGTCACTTCAAAATATATTGTATACTCTGTGATGTAGCTTGAATTGTTACTTTAATTGACAACTTATTCGCATGCTTCACTGCCACAGTTCTTATGACCTCAACAATAAACTGCTCAACACGCAGCAGCGTACAGCGACACCATGGATAAACTGGGCGGCTGTGAACTAACGCAAAATTGTAATGCAGTGTTGCATTCTGCAGGATCACTTTTCAATGCCTTGTAAAGGTTTTTCAACTTACAAACAAGTTCTCGGAACGCTCTTGCTTGTTTGTCTAAGAATCACTGTGTATGTACATTCAATCGTAAGATCACTTTCACACAAAACGATTTTCTGCCGGCTGCTGTCGACGGCACGGCACACGGTGTTGCAGAGAGTCCTCTCATCTGAAAGATACCTGAATTTGACGTGAACAGAGGCTGTTGAAAAGTCGTTGTGTCTGAAAGCGGTCTCCTTGTAGCATAGAGTGTATTTCATGCTGTAGACCGCCCATTGCCAGGCTGGATTGAAATGGGTGCTGCGCCGTCAATGGCATGATTCCACTTTTTGAAGACGTGCATGGAGACCAATGGCTGTGCCAATGGTAAGTTGAAAGAATGGCACTGTGCCATGGATGGGGCAGGCAAAAAGTTAGCCCGTTTAAAAGTGGCCACGGCTACAGAAATGTTACAATGTTGGCGAGAGCAACAAATTGACGAACCCTTAAATGCATGTGTTAGTCAGCAACTCTCAAAAGAAAAAAATGTGGATGCCATGAAATCGGAAAGTAATATGTACGTTTTAAATTTTTTTTTCACTTTTTGGCCTTCAATACACTGCAGACCATTTTGGCTTTGAGCACCAAATTCAAATCCTTGCAACCTTTTGGAGCCGGATCCAAAGTACCAACTTAAAGCAATCGCTTCTCAACTGGTTCCACAGGCCAAGAACTGGCAGAACCAAGAACCGGGTACAGGAATGGACCCATCTCTAGAATAAGTATAACTTTCCGTAATGTTCACTTTTTCAATGGCATAAATTTAATATGCGTTTTGATGCATAGCCTCATCCTCAGGTCAATTAGATAAGCTAGTAATTAATCTACGTGATGATGATGATGCTATGTGTCGAAATGCATTAAAAAATTTGCTATTGAAGAAGTGGGCAGTACAGAATGTTTTATTGAATTCATTCATTGTTGGATTTAAGTGTACTGGGACTAGCATCGATGATAACTTCACAGAGTCACCCGAAATGCACAAATTGTGTGAAAATTCCACAGAATAATCAAATCGTTTTGACCAGTCAAGGTGATTGAATTTTCTCTGAAATTTGTACTCATTCACTGTATGTTTATTCATCAGAAAGGCCCTAGTAACGATAATTTTTCTACTAATAAAATAGTCATTGTATAAGAAACAATACTTGCGCATGCAAGTAGTTCAGTATTGTCCATCATTGAGTGTCACATATGTCAGGACTGTGTCCTGAAAATTTAATTTTTCTGGGTTCAGTGGTTATGGGGAGTCGCCTTATCCTTTGATTGACTGAATAATGGATTGATTCCACACCATTCATAGTCTGTCATTCAGTGGTTTTGCACCTTTATAAATGAACGGAAGTGATGAATATGTCAATGCATATCCAGTTTTGCTAAATTTTTTGCACCCAACTCATTGCATGTGGCTGTCAAGAACGAAGAATCGAGCAAGCAAAGAAAATCCATGTGAAAGGATTGCGGGACCATGAGTCAAGGAGAGGCCTTATCCCGATTCAAAGGCTCTCGATCCCTAGCAAGAGTGCCATGGCGGTGGGCGCCACAGGAGGGAGCGTGGATGGGCCGTCATCTGGCCTGGCAGGCAACAAGGACAGCGGCAGCCTGCATCAGTTGAAGAGGGAAAACCAGCCACTGGTCGAGTGGGACACGGACGAGAGGTGAGTCTGCCTTGCCTGAGCCAAACTTCTTTGTGTGGGAATGTAGGAAATCAAGATCATTTTGGTAGGAACAGATGTTCACCATGAAATGGTGGTGATTGTAGGCTTTTATGGAGTAGCCAGTTTTAGATGCATGGCCACTAATTTTAAGATTTATCATTTCACATTATAAACAGTACTAGATATGGAAAGAAACACTACATCAATAATTAATATATGGTGGAAGCGGTGCTACTAATTTCTTTTAGGAAAGGGTGCTTCAATCGCTTCTGCAGCCATAAAAGTCGACATTGGATAATTGAATCAACAAGTGGCTTGGCCTTATGAAAGAAAAAATAGTAAATATGCCAATGATTTCTCAGGGAAATAGGCCTTTGAAGTAGGGAGGGAGGGGATGGTGGTGATGATGGATACTTTCCATATACATACACCCTGCCCAACCTATCCCAAAGCGTAACCACTCGAGTGACATTGAACCTGCCGACACGTTATGGAAGTCAAAGCAAATGAGGCACCTGACCGACATTAGTACTGTATTTTTCAATATGTACTTGCTGCAGCACTTTGAACCCAATCAAATGAATGGCATGCATGAGGTGAACCCTTAGTATGGCCACCATCTGGCAAAAACTGGATTGGATTTAATTGTTCATAAGCCTCTAGATTATGGTCATTTTGATGTACATACTTAAAGTAGTTCACGACAAAGTGGCTTTCTAGAGGATTTTCTGTTCTTGAACCACTGGCTCAAAGCAAATATGGAATATTCAACTGTTTTTCTTATGTTGTACAAGAATTGTTACATTTATGTTTTGCATGCCGTGTGTTATCTCTTGGTTTAGATAGATTTACTAGACACTGCCACTGGGGAAAATTTACATATGCAAAACTGACTGGACGCCACTGACCCCAACTATCCTCCATAGTACAACCCTTCTGCAACACTCAAGCACTACAAGTATTTCTTTATTATTTTCAAAATGCTCAGCCTTCCTGATGATCTCAAAACTCATATGAGACGTTATATTGTCAATTATTGGCAATCTACGGCACTAGCATGTCAGGATCAGAGTAGTCCCTAAAACTTGGAACCACATGATAACTCATCATTGAATTTATCCCCAAAAACACACTAATTTTTACTTGCGAATATTCTTTGATGCATTGGGTATTGCTGTAAATAATGCTATTTATGCACAAAGCTATATGAATGCGTGAATCGTGAGTAGAAGTTCACTTTGCCTCTCCAATACAAGTAAATCTTAGAAAGGTTCCTTATCGGAAGCTATTCCAATGTGAAGAGAGGAGCTATAGCTGATCATGAAGACGTGCAAAAAATGAAATTGAAAACTGAACAACTAATATGTGTGGAATATACCAGGTTTATTTGTGTTTCACAGCAGTACGCATTGTTATCACCTTTCGTCGAACTTCAGTCACACAAAAAGAATTACATGTTGGATCTTGCATTTTTTGGCATACATAGTTGTTTATTATTATTTTTTTATGAATAAAGTATGTTTCTCAATAATAGTAGTTGAAACAATATATGTACTTTAAAATTTTATTATGATTGACGCTGATGGTTGCTCTGAAAAAATTAAAAAAATTTCTGTTATATTTGTTTAATTATTATTTTTATTAATTTATGGACATGCCATACATTACCATGTGCATGGAATTTTAAGATTGTCCATAGGGGCATATTTTTCCCAAACAATATCTCAGAGACTATTAAAGATACCACTTTTATTTAAATGTTTTTGGAATCTACGCATGAATATTAGCCTGAAAGTGTATTTGCAATCCTTATGGACTTTAAAGGGCTAAAGCAATGAGGCTTAGCACTTTTCCGAATAACCAGGAAAGTTTTTTTTGTAATATCCTGATACGTATGAACAACACAAACCAGTGATGTGATCCCTTGCTTTTTTGAAGCCCATTAGTCTTACATAAAAGTAACAAAGGGAGCCATTTGATGTTAATTGGTGATGCACTCCCATTTCATTGATGTTGTAAATGTCGTCTGCACAAAAATTCTAGTTACCTGGACAATTTGTTCAATTTTCACTCCTCTGCAATCACACCATTTTTACAGAAAACAACAGCACTATTTTTTTCTCTGTGAGCTCTCTTGAATTTTATTTTGTTTATGGTTACCCACGAAGACAGCCTGTGACTTATGGTCATGAGCAAGTTTCAAAGCTAGTTCCTCTGGCTTCTTTTCAAGCACAATCAATGTGGGAAAAACTCCAATAGCCGTAATAGTCTGTTGCAATTCTCGCCAAACAAATTTGCTGTGTTGCATTTAGGGGAACTACATGAGTGATGTACCACAACCTCTCAACCAGAGCGCCCTCTGCGGTGAAATTGATGGCTCGAGGCGTAACTCTGTGAAAGCGATTCATTATGAAAAATGAAATAGAAGAAACTCAGTGCTTTCACATGAATATATTTATTCACACATTTACACGACCATGGTTTCAACGTTAGACGTCATCATCAGGTGAACTCAACAGAGGTCCATTACATCTTTTCATACGAGGCTAGGAGGGGGAGGGAGGAAGGTAATTGGGGTTGAACGGATCGGTCAACAGAGAAGAGGGAGGGGGAAAGAACTTGGTCGTGAGGTAGAAAGAGGTTAGGGGGAGGAGGCTCCCTTAGGGAGGGCATGGCAGGTGGAGGGGGGATGGTTCAGGTGAGAGAGAGGGCGAGGAAAGGTCTCGTCATGTCGTGTTAGCCCAGGAATTTAGGAGTGGGAGGTGTAAAAGAGGGGAGTGCGAGTCATACAAAAAGTCGTTAACAGTGTTGTCATTGGAGCGTATATGCTGTTAATTTCCATCAGTTCCAAATAGGGATGGACGGATCCCAGATTTCTTTCGGATTCGGATCGGATCTTTGATTTTCGGAGCCGGATCTTTCGGATCGGATATTTTCGGATCCAAATGCATTTTCAAATTCCTGCTATAAAAGCCAAGTAATTAATCAAGTTCATTCTGGGTACAAACAATCAAAGGAATGCTTTTTAGATTTTCTTACACATTTTTATATTTTTATAAGTTAAAAATCATTTTGTAGGCTTTCAAGTTGTTTTTAAAAACATCTTTACATGCTTAGGACCTAAACTGTTATGCTTGGGTTTGGAAATGAAAATTAGAAAAATCTTTGGATATACCACTGACCAGTAGCGTAGCAAGAGTGGGAAGTCCGGTGGGTCCAGACCCCCCAAAATATAAAAACATAATGACTTTCCTTCATAAAAGGAAACAAAATATTGAAAAATCATGAATTTACAATAGATTTCTTTGAAAAGTAAAGTTTTTTTTCGGTTATGAAGGGTGTTAAAATTAGTTTGAAACCCTCCACTCTGTACCCTGTTGTTTAAAAATTTTCCCCACTGGTTTTGGACCCCCCTAACGAAATTCCTGGCTACCCGCCATCAACCAAATTCAGATTTTCCTCACGCACGTTTCCCTCGAATTTTGTCACTTTCTCATCACATTGTGACGTTACGTCGTAAAATCTAGTTGATTTTTCACGTAAGTCCAGACAAGGGAAATACTCCAACAGTCGGTCACATGCTGGATCAGGGAAAGACTCCACAAACAAGAAAAACAGCTCACAAGAAAAAGGTAGCCAAAAACAATTTACGAGTTATTACCGTACGATATCCATTCAAAGTAGAGTATTCAAAAAATCAGAAGTATTACAGAAAACAATGATAGTAAATTCATGATCCCAAAGGAAACATTACCAGCTAAATACCAGCAGAAAATTGCTCTAAATATCTCATGCCTCACAAGACATGTGACTCCCAGCAGGTCACGATCAGAAAGAGGGCTCTCCTATTCAGGAAAAGCCAGGATTTGAGGGGAGGGATTCTTCCAGGGAGTGGAGGGGTAGGCAGGCGAATTCAACTACGGCGCCACTCTGCATAGAACGGCCGCTCCACAAAATCAGCCTTCCCTGGTTTTGAGACAACCGCACAGCACCCAGAATTTTCCCCTCAATTTCTGGGTTGGAGACATCAGAGGAATCAGTTCATTGGAACACATGGAGGGGAGGGAGATACTGGGGTGAGGTGTTGGAGGGAGAGAGAGTTGTGATAGGACAATGGTAAAACTTCTCACTCCAAGTACAATACTAAGGCCTTAGCACCGATTTCCCCTTGCTTGCCAAGGAGTAAGTATTCCTCCGCAGTAGTCCTATATAAGTCTTGGATTGCAGGTAGGCTGGGTTCGGTGCTGGGTTCGGTGCTGGCTTTCGGATGCTGCTTTCCGGAGGCAGCATTTTCCGGAGACAGGATTTTGCGAGACAGGGTTTTGCTACAGGCGTTTTGCGTGAAAAATCCTTTGCGCGAAAAAACCTTAGCGCGAAAAGTTCTTGGCGGGAGAAGTTCTGCGGATAAGTTCGGAGGAAGTTCGAAGAATTTCTGGGGGGGAGGGGTACCAGAAATTTTGGGGGGGGGGAACACTAAAAAATGCCACATCCTCTGTGGGAAAATGACCACAAAAATTGCTTGAACTTGTGGACAAAGACACGTCCACCAAGAACTGATTAATGCCAGGAAAACTTATCGAGGCATCACAGGTCCACTGGTTTTCACTGGATGAACCCCCACTGTTTAACCCCCCATGAATTTTACAAAAAACCATTATTCAGTGGTTAGAATTGAAATGAATATAAAAAAAGTTTATTGATTGAGACAATAGTTTTCAAGAAATATCACTCAAAAATAGTTTTAACAAGAACATACATTTTATCACTCTGTAAATGATAACTTCAAGAGTGATGTTTGGAATTCAACAGAATTCTTGAGTAACATGACATAATTACAAGAGTGAGACAAGAAATAATGCTGAATGATATAAAGTAAATTATTTAGTATTACATAGCAAGAAAATAAAATTAATAATCAATATGTCATAATGTGATGCTTGTTTCGGTGTACAGTGAATCAAAATTACAAATAATTATCATCAGCGACTAGAAGGAACTGGGAAGATTATTTTTGGTATAACACCAGGATATCTTTACCAAACTCAAATGTTCCTTCTCTCATCAGAGATATTTTGTGGTTTTTAAAACCAAGTAAAGCAATACAATAACCAACCACTTAGTAAATGGGCAAGATTGGGTTGGTAAAGCAGTTGGGTTCATGAGAACCCTGGGTTGTCCCATTAGTTGGGTTCAACCACCTTATCAAAAATCAACGATTGACAAAAATGGGTTTTAACTTCTACCCAAAATTCATATTGCAACCCAAGAGAAAGTTAGGGTCGACCAACAAAATATATATCCCAATTTATATAAACAATAAATACAAGGTTATTCAAATATACGGTTATTCACTAAATAATTATTAGTTATCAAAATAGCAGCAAAAATATTCAGCATAATATGTGTCTCACTTAATTGATATACTTTGGCATTATTAATTCTCCCTTTAAACCCTCCATGTTTGTAAATATTATCAGTCCATAATTAATCATCAAATAAAGAATCCTCCAAAATTCAACAAGATTTACATAAACAACAATAGATTGCACTAAATTCCTCGATTTTCCAATAATTATTAACAATTTACAAGGCATATGGTATTCATGTCAGCTATTGATCAAGTACTGACTAAATTTAATCAAGATGTGTATATATATCTCTCAGTATTAATTAAACAAGTCAAAAAAGAATCATAGGCGATGCTAACAAAATGAGAACTGCAAATTGCATCAACAAAAGAAATCACTCTAAATTTCACTCTTCAATTAACAATAGAAATAGCTTGAAAAGCTACGTGCTGTTTGCGACAAAATGAAAGTTCATACTTGTCGGGCGATGAAGGTCGCAACTCAACGCCAAAGCCACACTAAAACACAGTAGGCAGTCTTAAGATCAGCTGATCAATTCAATCACTCAGCCATCGATAGAATATCGAACACTGCGAAATCACGACACTTATCACTGTCAAGAATTGTGAGAATGTCCATAAAGTCTTGGTGGAGGAAAGGTGACACAAAACACAATTGAATCTTAATAACTGGGGCCACCTCCACAGCTTATCTGGAAACGAGCCATCTCGGGGATTTATCCCCAAGTTATTCTCCCGTCCTCTCCCTCCAAGCACCCATAATCCTCCACCTTACCCCATCTCACAACCACGGTAGACCGACACTAAATAACATGAGTGATTTAAAAGTGAGAATAAGCATGTACAATACAATATTTCAGAACAATTTCAATTACAAGCATAGAAATAGACTTATTATTCATTATTCAAAACAATATTATTAGGAATCAAGAGAAATTCAACACCGAAATCAAGCATCAAATAGTATTTGAGAAAGCAAACATTAGCATTCATTGAGAAAAATAAAAAAAAATCAATGATATTTCTCTCCTTTTAATTACTGGAATTAGCAATGCCACCATGATATGCCTTTAAATGAGAAACATGACAAATTTTCTCTTTCCCAGGAGAAACTTCCAGAATAACTGTTACAGGAGAGAGATACTTTTTAAGGACGAAAGGTCCGTTCCACAGAGGTTCCAGTATTGCCATTTTCTGTTCACCTTTAGAACTGACAGGATGGTTTTTGCAGAGAACAAGATCTCCCACACAGAAAGTGATTTGGGAGTGAGATTTATTATAGGATTCTTTATACCTATTTCTGGCCTTTTTTAAATTAGCAATAACATGATTCAGGCAGGCTTGCCTGTCATTTACTTTGAGATCATTCTCGAATAAAGATTTTGGAATGTCCCACTGATTAATTAAAGGATGCTTAAGTTCTCTGCCGAAAATTATTTTGGCAGGAGAAAATCCACTGCTCTCATGTGAGGCAGTGTTCAGGGCAAAATTTAAGTCAGCCACCATAGTGTCCCACATATGGTGAGCATTATTGCACAAAATAGCAAGTGCAGATTTTAGATTTCTATGCAATCTCTCTACCTGATTAGAACAGGGATAGTATAGAGAAACAAAAATTTGCTTAACCCCCAGTTGCAAACACATCTCCTTAACGGCATGAGATTTAAAAACTTGTGCATTATCAGACACCAAATATTTAGGGAAACCAAATTTCGGGAATACTCTTTGAGTGAGTATTGAAACAACCGAACCAGCCGTAGCCTTACGAACTGGCTCAAGAAAACAGAATTTAGAAAAACCATCAATAAGAGAAAGTACATATTGGTGTCCACCTTTAGTCAAAGGTAAAGGTCCCACAAAATCAATATAAAGTCTTTCCCAAACTTCAGAAGGATTGTGCGACGATAGCATGCCAGGAGGTGGAGCATTCCTGGGTTTACAAGTCTGACACAGATGGCATTTTCTGACCATGTCATAAACCTCTTTTTTCATGTCCTTCCACCAAAAGTGTCTGCTAATCTTATCATAAGTTTTAGCCATGCCCAAGTGAGCAGACATACTAGAGCAGTGAAAATATTGAAAAATCATAGGCCTCAAGACCGTAGGCAAAACAGCTCTTCCTCGCTTAATTTTAGAATTCCCATAACATAATAGCTGTCCCTTCAGAAAATAGTTTTTGTCGTTCAAGGAATTATTATTAATCTGATTGAAAATATCCTTTAGAACGAGATCAGTTTCTTGGTGTTTTCGAATGTCGACAAATGACAAAGGCAATTTATGTAACACACAAGAATAAGGAACAGCTGACTCCTTATGAGTGTTTGATTCCACATCTAAATGACTATTTGTAGATGAGGATGGCTCAATGCGAGAAAGACAATCTGCGACAGAATTAGATGATCCTCGAACATGATGCACAGTGAATTTATAAGAGGATAATTTAAGCACCATCCTGCCTAATTTGCCCAACTGCTTAGGATGAGAGAAAAGCCATGTCAAGGCACCATTATCAGTGTACAAGTGAAATGGTTTTACTTGTAAGTAAACACTGCATTTTTGAATTCCAAAATGAATTGCGTGACACTCCAATTCATAAGAAGAAAATTTACGTTCATGTTCCAAGAGTGCCTTACTAGCGAAAGCCACAGGGACAAAATCACCAATTACTTTGTGATTCAGAACGGCACCAACCGCCAAATTACTGGCATCGACAAATAAATGAAATTCCTCGTCAAATCGAGGGAAAGATAATACTGGTGGATTGGTGAGAGCTTTCTTCAACTGGCAGAAAGCCTCATTTTCAACGGCTGTCCATTGAAAAGGAACATTTTTACGTTTCAAGCGATTAAGTGGCATAGAAATTTCAGAATACCTTGGAATAAATTTGCAGTAAAACCCACAAAGTCCAATGAATCTGGCCACTTCCTTCACGTTTCTGGGAACTGGGAATTGTTCAATTGGTCTCACTCTCTCAGGATCAACTTGCAAGGTTCCATTTGTGATGAGATGGCCCAGAAAAGTGAGTGATTCCACACCAAGCTTAACCTTGTCCTCGCACACCGTCAAACCAGCACTGCGTAGTTTGTTGAGGACAGCATTAACATGAGATACATGGTCTTCAGCAGACTTGGAATAGATACACAAGTCATCAATATATGGATAGACACATGAATATTTCAAATCGCCCAATACTTCATTAATGAGACGAGTAAATATTTGAGGAGAATTTACAAAACCAAATGGCAATCTATTATACTGGTACACTCCGAACGGCGTCACAAAAGCAGTTAATTTCTTAGAATTCTCAGATAATGGTATTTGATGAAAGGCAGAATTGAGATCAAGAACAGTGAAATATTTTGCATCAGCAAGATATTGGAATGCATGTTCAACAGAAGGTGTTGGATAACCGTCTGATTTAACAACTTTGTTTAACTTACGGTAATCAACCACTAGTCTTTCAGATCCATCCTTTTTAGGCACAAGAAAAGCTGGCGAACACCAGTTTGAATTGGAAACCTCAATCACTTTCTTATCAAGTAAAGATTGGATGTGCTTCTTCATTAAATTAGCCTTTGGAGGTGACAACGAATAAGGATGGGATCGAATCGGAGTTGAATCTAGCAGTTCAATTTCGTATGTCATAACAGATGTTACCCCCAATTCTTGAGAAATCACATCAGGAAATTTTGACAATAAGCCCTTCAACTTATCACACAACGTGATTTCAGTGGACGACAGAACATGTGATTCGGACGAGTTACTAACTGGCGCCGATTTAAATGCTTCGTAATTGTCCGTAAAAGAAAAAAGATAATTCGGGGCAATTTCAAAACTGACGTTCGCCGGACGAATAATCATCTTTGAATTACAAATGAAATCCACACCCAGTAACACGGGAAATGGGATTTTAGCTAGATAAAACACGTGGTTCCAAGAAAACTTGCCTATTTGAACCTTGAGTGAGACAGCGGAATTAATATGAAAAGGCTGCCCCGACACAGTGATTAAATCGACGTCAACATTCTTACGAATAACCTTTCTCCGGCAACATTTCAGAGAAGCAAAGAAATCTTCATCACACAGTGAAACTGAACACCCAGTGTCAATTAAAGCCTGGCATGGCATAGAATGAAGATTAATAGATAATATTGGCAATCGAGTCGAACACTTGTCACGGACACTCATCAAACTCACGGCAGGCTGAGTAAATCGTCGTCTTTTGCGACACTCGTTCACTTTGTGGCCAGGTTTATGACAGTAAGAACAATTAATAGAAAAAGAAACTTCCCTAGACGCACTGGAAGAGGCAACAGAAGACGTGTTCCTAGAGATACGATGGAAAGTGTTGGAATATTCAGCACAGTCCATTAAATGTTTAGAAGCCTGCGTGATAACAGAGTCCAATTCTACAAATGTGTTAGGCTGATTTGAGAACATAATTGCAGATTTTGTTAAAGGATTTAACCCTTGAATAATGAGTCGTACAATAGAAGACTCGGAATACTGCAAACCCAGCACCTGAGTGGCATTACGCACAGAACACACGAAATCGTGGGGCGTTTCGCGAGGGAACTGAAATCTCTTAACTTTCGTAGTGATCAAGGGATCAAACTCTCTGTCACTAACAATTCTAGCCCAAACTTTTTCTGTGATTTGAGACCATGCGAGATTCAAGTTTAACATAGACAACCAAAAATGACGAGAGCTGGCAGGTAGTTTAGATACTACAAGGTACAATAACGTTGACAGAGGAACCAAAGACAAAGAAACGATTTCATTAACTTTTAACATGAAATTAAACCAATTCTCACTGTTTGACACTTCAAATGGCGGAAAATCACTGAGTAATTGTTTGACAATTACTAACCCTTCAGAAACTGGCAATGTCTGAGAAGCAGACATTTCGTGAGAGACGTGAAGATCACTGCTTTCCTCGTGCGTTGGGCGAGGTGGAACCACTTCTAAAGAAGATTCCCGTTCATTATTAGAAACTTCACTTCCTACGGACACATTAGCCGTACCCCTGGCCTTACGATCCTCGCCCGTGGTTAAATAAGTTTTTTCGTACGGGTTGTCAGTACCTCCAGGCATTTTGAAAAGTGAAGTGACGACAACGAGAAAAAGAGAGAGAAAGAGCGAGAAATAAAACTATCTCTCATTATTGGAAGAGTCCAATAAGACAAAAGGGGTGCGAGAATAACTAGCTGCTATCCAAACTATCAAGAACATTACGAGCATTACGAACATTAATGTCAAATGGCATATGACCACGAGGAAAAGTCGGCAACACTAGTCACGTAATCCCACACGAACCAAAAAGCACTTAATGGAACATAAAATAACTCACTTTTAAGAGAAGAAACAACCAGAAACTGCAAAAAGTGGAGAAATAGTGGAGAAATGTCACCATTGTCCAGCACTCGGAGACCTCGACGAGAGGACAGGAAATCGAACCACAAACTCTGCTACCAAAATGTGACGTTACGTCGTAAAATCTGGTTGATTTTTCACGTAAGTCCAGACAAGGGAAATACTCCAACAGTCGGTCACATGCTGGATCAGGGAAAGACTCCACAAACAAGAAAAACAGCTCACAAGAAAAAGGTAGCCAAAAACAATTTACGAGTTATTACCGTACGATATCTATTCAAAGTAGAGTATTAAAAAAATCAGAAGTATTACAGAAAACAATGATAGTAAATTCATGATCCCAAAGGAAACATTACCAGCTAAATACCAGCAGAAAATTGCTCTAAATATCTCATGCCTCACAAGACATGTGACTCCCAGCAGGTCACGATCAGAAAGAGGGCTCTCCTATTCAGGAAAAGCCAGGATTTGAGGGGAGGGATTCTTCCAGGGAGTGGAGGGGTAGGCAGGCGAATTCAACTACGGCGCCACTCTGCATAGAACGGCCGCTCCACAAAATCAGCCTTCCCTGGTTTTGAGACAACCGCACAGCACCCAGAATTTTCCCCTCAATTTCTGGGTTGGAGACATCAGAGGAATCAGTTCATTGGAACACATGGAGGGGAGGGAGATACTGGGGTGAGGTGTTGGAGGGAGAGAGAGTTGTGATAGGACAATGGTAAAACTTCTCACTCCAAGTACAATACTAAGGCCTTAGCACCGATTTCCCCTTGCTTGCCAAGGAGTAAGTATTCCTCCGCAGTAGTCCTATATAAGTCTTGGATTGCAGGTAGGCTGGGTTCGGTGCTGGGTTCGGTGCTGGCTTTCGGATGCTGCTTTCCGGAGGCAGCATTTTCCGGAGACAGGATTTTGCGAGACAGGGTTTTGCTACAGGCGTTTTGCGTGAAAAATCCTTTGCGCGAAAAAACCTTAGCGCGAAAAGTTCTTGGCGGGAGAAGTTCTGCGGATAAGTTCGGAGGAAGTTCGAGGAAGTTCGAAGAATTTCTGGGGGGGAGGGGTACCAGAAATTTTGGGGGGGGGGAACACTAAAAAATGCCACAACATACCAACTTGTGTTTCACCCGAAAATGCTTCAGTATGGTGAGGTGGATTTAGCACTTCTGTTGCATTCACTGGAGCTATTATTTAAAATTTCGGATCCAGATCTGATGTCTTCCGCGACTTTGGATCCTATGTATCCGATGAAGGCAATATCCGCAGATATTTGGATCGGAGGTATCCGATCCGACCATCCCTGGTTCCAAAGCATCTAATCTATGTCCATTAGGTTCAATGTGAAGCACTTCAAATACTAAATCACTTTGATGACTGCTTTCTAACAAATGTTTCGCAAATTGTGATGTAGTCTTTTTTTATTTCTCATGCAGGCTTGGTGTTCTTTCACCCGTTCTTGAAATTGTCGCCTTGTTTGTCCAACATGCGCGTTGCATTCACACTTTATGCTCCTATGCACCCCACTCCTTTCTTCTCTTGGGATAAGATCTTTTGTGAAGGAAAGAATGATCCTGAGGTTGGATTTATTGTGAAACGCAACTGAATCTTATCCTTAGGCACCGTTTTCTAAACCTTAGACCCAATGTCCCTTAAATAAAGGATTCTATGCCACTTGGCCGAGTTTTTTGTCACGTTCCGGATCCATAAATTTCTCCCACTGCTTGTTTATTTAATTGGTGATATATGGGAAATAAATCCATGCTGGAGAATGAAATAATGACTTCTGTGCATGTGTCAAACACTAAGTAGATGCTAAAAAAATTGAAAGGTACAAAAAATCGTTGTAATCTTCATTGAATGAGGTCTCATGTCCAGATATGGAATCCAGATCCTCTTGTGGATAGCCTAACAGTAAGGGCTCTAAAAATAAGGCATGAACTGGTATCCTTGTGAAAAAGACTAAGTTGAAGAATGATAATGCTTAAAAAATGGTACCCTGATATGAAAATATTTTTTTGTGGCTAAAAAGTCAGTGTTGCAGACTCATGGCCCAATAAAATAGCATGCTGTTCCAGTTAAGCAGAGGAGAGGAGTACCCAAGGTGAGCTGCTGAGGTTTGACTCCTGAGGGCATGCACTTAGGTGCGAGAGTGACTTTTATGCACCTCAGGAGGTGAGGGGCAGAAGAAGGAAAAAAGGAAAGGAGGGGCCACCATGATGAAAGGCTGATGATGCCTCCAGGGATAGGGAAGGAAGGAGTGGGATAGATAATGCCATGCCATCATTAGGACAGAGTGGGACACTAGTGGCGAAACCATGATTTTCTGTTCCTACAGAAATGGCAGAATATTCTACCAATAAAAATATTCCACAGATTTTTCTCTAGATTGTTCCACTTAAGTGGAGAAAACTTTGGGATATTCTTCTAGTGCAGTCTTAAAACCTCCTAGTCCTTCACCTTCTCTTCTTTATGGAAGAGCTAGCAATAGTGCGTCCTCACAACACAACACCATTTTAACTACTGTTGTGTGCTGGGTAATTTTTAGAACCGATATTGGTGGCACCACTAGTGACCTGAGCGGAGTAAACCCAGCGCAACCAGATGCTCCACCGGTGGAAGCCTCTGTGGCACATCTGGTTGCCTTGGCTAATAGGGGCCTTTAGGGTGAGAGAAAGCACCCAAGTGCAAGATATCCAGTTAGTAATAAATGTTGGGTAAATGCAGCAGTCAGCATGCAAAACGTAGAAAAACATTCCTGCACTTTAAGGGTTAATCAAATTGTTACCGCTTACATGGATACTCTTTAACCTTTGACAATGAATACTACTATTTGTGGGAAAAAGTGAGGGATAATTCTTTGTAAATATGTATAGTACATTATAAAACTTGAATTCACGGAAGAGGAAGTATTCTGAGATCTCTAAATATGGGTTGGACTAGAGTTACCAATAGTCACTCTGACCCTGTCTTTGATTGCTTTTTTTGCTTGGAAAAAGCCTTGAAAGTAGCCCTTGAAATTTACCCACAAAATAGCGCAATAAGGAAGATGGGAGTGAATGTGGTATTTATTGAAGAAAATTGGGCTAACCTTGTCATCATAGAAATCGCCGTGGAAAGTTCACCCCTCAGGTAGTTACATAACATGCATCAACCATTTTAGGTCATCACTTTGGTGGAATCCCAAAAATAGTTGCCAGATGCCCCAGATGTGTCCACCACTTGAACTACCATGACATCTTTGTCTTCTGATGTTGTTTTGTTGCTTTTGAGGAGTACTCGTCAGGGAGGGAGGAGGGCTTATGCTGCCAGACATTCATTGAATGCCAAGAGGAAGCATGCTTGTGTTCATAGTGTCCTGTGGCTTGAGCGAGAAATTTGAATGCGTTCACCATTCACAAACTTGTGGCAGTCTCCCTTTCTTATTTTCTCAAATTTGGGGGTGTTGCTTCTGTAGTATTAAGTGGTGGATCTGGGGATTGTGGGCCAGTGGTGACGATCATCTATGCTTCTAATTGTGTCTGTAAAACGGAAGTTATTGATGGAGTTTGGCCATCAGCTGTAATTTGGTACATAAATCCAAATGGTGCCATGTTTGCACAGTTATCAATTTGTATGATGATAAATTTAGTGCCATCTTCTCTTTACTTTCCAGTGAAGAGGAGATCCACTTCTTCCCAGTGTCGTCGTCTGCTGGGAAGGGGGGGAACATAGCCATGGGCAGGCAGGTGCTCACGGACACATTCTCAATTGAGGGCCTTGACCTATCGGGCGAAGATGAGGAGGAGGAAGATGACGACGATGAAGATGATCTCAACTTAGTTCCTCCGAAGTTGCACTATCAGACGTGTACGTGCTGTGTGCTGCCCATTTCCTGTGGATGTGCCATTATGTAAACGTGCGGCCAGAACGTGTGCACTTAAATGTTTGCGCTCAAAGGTCGTGTTATCCACTTGTTTTCCTGTTTGAAACCACTCATGGGATCAGTAAATCAGTATTGGGCTTATTGACTGCCAGAAAGTTTGTAGTTATGTTTGTTGCATTTATGTTATAGTGTTTCGTTATCACTATGTTACACAGTTTACTGTGTGACAGTTTAAAGCACATTTTACAAGGTTAATGTTTTCCTAGTTTGATTTTTTTCATTTTATACAATGAAATCATGGTTCTTTTGTCTTTTAGGTAGGTTTTAAAAACCTGAGCCATTGATTTTACACATCCATTAAGCATTATTTAATTGCTTAAAAATCCAGCTTGCACATTGCCCTAGTCATTCCAGCTTTGAAGTGGTACTAAGTCACACTATGAGTTATAGTATAAAGTTTATGTTTATACCACTGTTGTAATTATGTATGTACTTATTTTAATTACATATGTGGTAATGAGGTAATTGAGTGAATTATTATCCAATGAATGTTTTTAATATACATATAAAGGAATAAAGTGACAGTTTGAGTGGATTAGGAATTATTATTAATATATGGCTTTGCGTCCTTTGTGTTAGGATGAATGGCCTCAAATAGTTTAATCCAGAAATAATAATAAATCATTTGATACAGTTTTTGCAGTTTGTGGATTATCCATACCATTATGTCTACCCTTATCAGCTTGAAAAATATAATGGTTTACTGGATTTAAGCTCTTAAAAGTTTGACATAACAAAAAGGAATTGTTGATCATTATTTTCTTATTAAATACTTCTTTGTTTAATTTCATGCTTTTAATATTGTTCATATGCTTGGTGAATGTCTTGAGGTTTTCCTGGTGAGTGGGGTTGATGACACACTAGAGTTTCCAACCACACGTTTCATTTCAATTGCTGACTCTGCAGTCGTCGTCCTCAGTGAAATGAAGGCCTTGACAATTTTTGGTCAGACTTACCTATATAGCTCAGGTCGGTGTAGGAAGAGCCCCCTGATTGGTTGATTTTTCCCTCGTCCTTCTCATTTGATGTTTGATTTGATGTTTGATTGATGCAGCGTAATTGAAAACCAGAGTCACTGTTTAGTCTGTTTTTCTCCAATATGGTGATGGCTATTGCAGAGCCCACACAAATCTGGGAAAGAAGTCAACTTTTAAGTGATCAGGGAAAGTGTGCAAAAGTCTGGGAACATTTTAGGATGGAAAGATGGAAATTCCGATGCTCAGTTATCAGTAGCAAAATTTTTACGATGTCCTTATTTTACCTTTCTTGGTACATACTTGAATAAACATTTTCTTATCTAATGATAGGGGGGGGGGATTGTGGAACTCACGTTCAGCTGAGTGGTACTATTTGCCCTATGTCCCCTTCACAACCTTCCTGGCATGGCCCAAGGAAAATATTTCTTGAGGGCGACAATAGCAGAATGTCAATAGGGTAGTTCCTTCATGAAAGAAAACGAAAGGCATTGGTTGCAATTTGTTACCCACCATTAGTGTATTCATAATATACAAATTATTTGGTTTTAGAAATCCCAGTTTAGACAAATTTCAATGGTCAATTTTAACCTCATTTGGAAGAGGCCAGATTGGTGCCCATGCGATGCCACTCCACGCGATGTCGCAGGGACCTAGATCCTATACGAATAGATAGGAGTTTTACATTGTCTGCTATTACCAATGCATGCATGAGGCACAGAGCTCAGAGAAACATTTCTTAATAATCACCTATTAAAATTGCCTAAGGTTGGAAAGTTTCCTTCGTTTGATAGGGTATTAATAATTCTTATTTAACTCTAAACCAGTGATGTGCAATTCTTGTTACGGTCTGCGAGACCGCAATAAATCAAAAATTCATAAAATGTTGCAACCTCATTTTTATTGCTTAGTTTACTGTTTCTTTAACTGCTTAACTATTCTAAAACTTATATTTAATTTTATGCATTCCCAATATGAACCAATGTTTTAGTAAAAATTGTTATTTGAAACATGATCAAAAAACTGGTATCAAAAACACTCGAGTTAATATTATCGTATTTAAGCAATAATATTTTGCCAGATTTAAAAATAAATGTTTAAGTTGGAAGTCTAAATAATAAGTAAGCATTAAATATATCCCACATATTCCTTTTCTTGATGCATTCTGTTGGCGATCAAAATTACATTTTTTTCACAATAGCACACACAGGCTTTATGCATCGGTAACATAAAAAAGAGGTTATCGGTTTTTTTGTATGGCGGGCACAGTCTACATGTTGCCCGCTTCTCGAACCTTTCGACTCTTTAGCTTCTTCTAACGGTAGATGGAGAAGTTATGCAATAATTAATCGTACATGTTGCGAGAGTCAAAGATTTGACATTCTCCTTCGCATATAGGCTCTAACATAATCTGCTGCTAAAATTTTCCTTGCATGGGGACAATTTTTACTGCATCACTTCTGTCATAATCTTATGCTCCCTCTTTCAGTTTCAGTTGTATTTGTTGGCATGAGTCGACAGATTTTTTCACTACTTTAGAAACTACACACTCGAGGACTTTTCTGGTTGCTTTAAAAAATAGCCAACTAAAATAGTAAAAATAATTAAAAAAATACGCTTCCAACAAATGTAGACGTAACGGCACTTGTATTTCGTCGTTTTACTTTCAGTGTTCCTCAGGCTCTTTTTATTTCTTCTTGCGGTAAAACTCGATGATTAGATGTTCTCTCCCCAAATATGTAGTTAGAAGGAGACCGAATCCCAAAAGAGAGGCACTAATGAATCTTACACTCCAAACGAAATTTCGGGGTTCAATTGGTTCCAAATTACAAAATGCATTATTTGCGTACTATCTGCTTACGCGAAATTCACTGCTGCTTAATTCTAATTATTGATAATATCCATAAAATCTTAACATTTACAGAAATAAATTGGTGATAATTTGACAAAAAACGGATTTCATTTGTTTTGCATTCACCTTCAGCAAAGACTTGAATAGTTATTTATTCTTAGATGATGTATAAGTGAAGAATTTAGTTCCTAATTATCCATATTGTTTGATTACAAATATTTCCTAACAAAGTATTAATTATTCTTATACTTGAAAAATCACCACGAATTGTTTTTAACAGCTTTTGGAATCATTTCCACCAGCATTACGTTTATTGATTTTTCCAATTTAGTGACGTGCGTTCTTTCATTCATTCATCATTCATTCATTTATTCATAAACCCACCACTAATCGAATTCCACCACACACCACCACACCACTTTCAGACCACTTATCGAATTCAGTTGCAAATTTACAGAAATTTATAATAGGAACGTTCAATTTTAAGTGCGCGATGTCCTTATCATACAAAAATATGAAGCTATCGAGAATTACAGATAATTTGAAATAGTAATTATGAAAATATTCATAATTTTATAAACACAGCAGTCTATTAGACCGCACGTCACCGGTCAAGGGTGAAGCCAAGTGCAACCTGGTAGCAGGCTACTCCGCTACCTGGTAGCAGGCTACTCCGCTACCTGGTAGCAGGCTACTCTGCTACCTGGTAGCAGGCTACTCCGCTACCTGTTAGCAGCCTGCATCGCAGCGGCGCACATATCCTCGCCCCAAGGTCACCTCACATGGCAGCAGCGGGAACCAGAATGACGTCAGATGGGCTTTTCCCAGCATGCATACTTAGCCGTCGCATTTTCCCGTGCTTGAAAATTTTCACTTTTCAATTAATTGTGAAAAATTGATATAGTCTTTTAAAAATCTATGAGGGTGAAATGCATACTCCAGGAGTAATAATCTTTCGATTTAGGCAATAAAACATACTAGGAAACCACCCTATTATTTGCAAAATTTTTGGATTTTCATTTACTCATCTATATACCACATATAAAGCCCAGTTAGTAATTTTGAAAAGTCAATTTCTTTATGGTTTCTTTTCACATGAACAAAAATTTGTTTACATCAAATCGTATTCTACTGAAAAGCGGAGAAATATAAGGTTGGAAATTACTTTTTATTTTTTGTAAATTACATCGAAAGTGTGGTCGTTATTAATTCCATAGTTAAAATGTGCACATGATGACATTAAAAAAAATAAAATTTCGATAAAATACGTCATACTAGCCCCAATTCATGCTAAGGATCTCCATCAAGCACATTTGCTCTAGATATTGATATTCACTTTCTACGTACATTCTATTGTGTGTACCATTCTCTCTTAAGCTTATGAAGGGAAACTGCTGTCACAATTTATTCATATATTAAGAATTTGGTTGAGTTGTGTGAAAAATAATTAATAAACGTGTTTTTCATTGTATTGATTAAAGTCGTTATGTTATGATATTACCTATGAATTGGGTGTTTCAGTGGATCACGCTCTCAAAGTTTTTTGTATTTGAATTGAATCATTTCGAGAGACTGTCAGACTCGTAGAAATTTATTTTACTTTTTTAGCCCCTCAGAAAAAAATTTTTCTTCCATAAAAATTTATTTTCACATCGTAGCCTACGTGTCATGTGCTCGTTTTACATGGAAGTGGAAATATTGCTTATCTCTAATCTAGCCAACAGAAAAGTAAACGATCCTTAGGTAATAAATAGCAAACAATAACTGTAAGAACTTCCACAGTGACCATTACAGGCCGCAGGCGTTTTTCTGGGGCAGAGCCCCCCCAACGAGCAAAAGCGAGTTTACATAAAAAAGATACGAACTTTTATGAATTTGTCGTCAAGGCAAATGTTCCTAATTATGTGCTTTTGATGCTGTAGGTAGTTGAAGAGGCTGTCACTTTTCATTTTAGCCTTAAAAATATCGCTATATCCAATTGAGAAAATTACTTGTCATTGTGCTTAGTGCTCTTGAGCAACCTCGAATGTTAAACAATTGACCTGATTATTTTATCACTTTGATTCTCCTCCTCCTTGGGCAATTTTAAAGGACGAAATTAAGAATCCTTATCCTGTTGTAATTCTAAAGTATCCACCTATCAAAGAACTATTTCTCCAGTAGTCAAGATTTCTTCTACGCCTTGATTTATGTAAAACTCATCATGTGTGATAAAGTAACAGTTCTGTGTGTGTGGATAAAAGTAGGATCTTGTGTGAAACATTTTGTCCCGACTAGGTAATTACTGTAATTTAAAATGACTAATTTTGATAATTTGCAAATGCTGATACTTTTTTAAAAGGTTTAATAGGAAGAAATTTTGGATGGCATGGAAATCCCATAAAAATCTAGGAATTCAAAAATTCAGATTTGGTCCATACCACCTCAGTCTACCCTCTTTCCCCAGCGGTAGTGGTCCCACTTTGACCGTACCACGGATGAAATCATTTCTCACTTTGTCTTTTCTTGTCAGTCCACCTTAACATCCTCATTTCTGTAGCTTCCATCTTCCTTTCCTGAACCTTTGTAATTATAGCCATGTCTCTGTGTGATCACCAGACTCACTACTGATGTGGTTCCATCTCCTTCCTCAATGCTCATATGATTCCCATCATTACTCTCCAAATTGGGCTGACCGGCTTTGCATTGCTATTATGAAGGAGGTCTTTTATTTATGCTTTGAGCACCATGTCAGTTTCCACCCTCTCAGTAAAAATTTTTACGGCACTGCTGATACTAGCTGATCACATCAAGCTTCTCAAACCTGAAATAATATCTTAATTACGTTGTAAACAAGTGTAAGAGATGCACCTTTTTTTTCCAGAAATTGCAGCCAAAAATGGGGGTGCATCTCTTATACGAATGCCTTATCCCCCCCTTCCCCGGTCGCAAGTCCAAGGGGAACTGAGTGGCCTTGGTTTTCAGCTTGAGTCAGCCATATGAAACCCTTGGTCAAAAAGAAGCGGCAGGCGGGGGAGTTTCTCCCCTTGTGATGCATTTTACAATGCTCCTCTTTTGGTTTCTGACTCGTCAGCATGGTCCTCATATGCTCATTAGAATCAGTACCTCTGAGGTGAACATGGAAAAGATGGCGCAGGTTTGTTCGCTCCGGAGGGCGCGCTAAATTTACTGCTACGAGTGGGCATTCCGCAGCATTTATACTGCAAATAGTAATCACATATCAAACTTAGAGAAAGGCATAGTTTTGGAGGACAATACGTGGTTAATAGTCAACATCTGTCTTGCCAAGTAATTTCCATTACGCTAAGGGCATGGTTTTTCAAAAATCATTTTCAGGCTCTATTATGAGGATTATTGCAATTGAAAATTATAGTAGTGTTAAAACCTACGGTTTAAAAAAGTCACACTCGGTGATTATGCACATTGTTGGACTAAATGGCGGATAGAAGAAATCAGGAATGCTTGCGAGCGAAGAGTGCAAAAGGAGAGGTGGAGGGGTGAAAGCATGCTCCCGCTCGCGTCTTCGAAGCAACGAGGCTTCGAGCGAGGGACGAACACGCCCAATCTTGTGTGTGACGTCGTTGCCTTCAAAGCGAAGGTGCATCAAAGTGATGTATGCAGTTGGCATTGCGTGAAGTTTCCAGTCCGTCTCGTCTTGTTAGAATGTGCTCATGCTACGCTTGTTTCTTCGGAAATTGTGCTGTTTGGGTTATGTTTAATATAAGTAGCCTTGTTGTCACTATAAAACTTTGCGTCAATCAATTAGAGCTTAAAAAAACTAGAGTGTTGTCAGATAGGCGTGGCATTAGGTTTCATTCTTTTTTGAGCCTCGTGCGCATCATCCAATTGCTGAAAGCTATCGAGGTATCTTTAGGCTCAGTATATGACTCACCTAGCATTTGGCCTCCAGAAACTGGGAGAATTGAAGCTGATAGACCGAAAAAGACCAGTCAGTGAGTCGGGTTAAGGATGAAACACATAGCCATTGTTCCTGTCTAACTTGAAGTGAGTTTCCTTTGAAGATAATGATTTATGGTCTGTGTGGTTTCGGATAGGAAAAAATCTTTAGAGCCATGGGCTGATGAAGGGCCGAGGGTGGTGTTTGGACTTTAGGGTTGGGGTGAGTGGAGGTCGCGATGATGGATGTATGAGTGGAGGACTGGGTTAGGGGCCTTTGGTGGAGTCGGGGGTGGAGGCCCTAGGGTGACATGATTTAGTGCGAGGGCTGCACGTTCAGAGGCAGAGACAAGGGGGCAGTGTTCGGCGTGACATCAACCAAGAAGCATCTATTCTGTGATGTGAACCATTTCTATTTGTTAATACAGTCCACTAAGTATCTTTACGCGTTTTTCATTTCATTGAAGTTACCACCCGTGGACAAGTCGGTTTGAAGACGCGTATTTAGTATCGAACATTTTTTGGTCCTTCGGGCCAGATAGATGTGATCGGTTTGTGCATAATATCAGTGTTATGTGCATTAGTGCTGTATCGTTAAGCCACGCGTCGAATACTCCAGTGAACGTTGCTTCCAGAACAGTCCCGAGTTCGAGTCCGATGACATTACAGTGGTGATAGCGGGAGATCACTTCAACAGTGCACTTTCATTAGGGATAATTCTGGTGTCATTGCTTCCGTCAACATATCACGGCAGGCGGCAAGCGTCGAGCATAGCCTATCACCAGGGGATGCACCCTACTCCGTGCTAGCATCTACGACGCACTTTTCTGGACCATCGGGGGACATAGGCGAGGACTTCGGCGGGAGCACAGCTGATGCAGATAAGGTCGTCGGAAGCCTCTCACGCCGCAAGGAGCTCATTGCAACGTCACCGTCACTGCACGGCGTGCTAGCCGACCAAGATAAGTATTGCTCAAGTCTGGTTTATTTTTCCTTTCTTGTATTGTATTTATTCCTACATTACCTAGCCATACCTTTATCATGCCATCCAAAGGTGTGCTGATTAGAAAAAGGGCTTCAGCCAAGAGTAAATTAACACGGGTGAAAACTTTCCTTGATAATTTCGATGAAGAATCGGATACAACAGAAGTTCGTGTGAGATTGGATAAATTGCCTAGCATTTGGCAGGAGTATGACGAAGTTCAGGGGCAACTAGAGTTAGAAGAGGAAGGAGAGGATCATGAAGCGGACAGGGAGGATTTTGAGAACACCTACTATTCAGTGGTAGGAAAAATGACTATCATTTTAGAAAAGTGTCATGAAGCGCAGTCTTCACACTCATAAGAGTCGCTCTCCAGGTACAGCAGTGGTCGAGATAACCAACGTGAAGTAAAACTTCCAACCAACAAATTACACAGCTTTAGCGGAAAGGTAATAGAGTTTAAACATTTTTATGATTCTTTCAAAAGTTTGGTGATCGAAAACAATTCAGTGGATGATATCCAATGATATCATTATTTTCTGTCAGCTCTTACTGGGGAACCGCACCAATTGATTGAAAATTTGCCCATTACATCAGAGAACTTCAAGGTCGCATGGGAAATAATTTGTAAACGGTACTACAATCTTAAGCTTATAGCAACCGCACACATAAAGGCATTATTTTCATTGCCATCGATGAAGCCGGAGTCTGTAAATGAATAAAGAATGGTGCTTAATCAATTAGTTAGCAACTACAATGTGATCGAGGCATTAAAGCTTGACACCCCATTGCATGAAGTGTTGCTATCTCAACTTCTGCTCGAGAAGATTGATGAACAGACTTGCAAGGAATGGGAGGTGAAAGCTAACAACCAACAGTTCCCAAGATTGGATGAACTAATTGAGTTTTTAGAAGCTAAGTGTCAGGCATTGGAGGTGGTTTAATCCAATCGAACACAAAAGGAAAAATCAACCACCAGCAAACAGCGCGAATCGTGCAATCGATTCCAATCTACTAGCCATAGTTATGTCACAACAAATCGTGAGTGTACAGTTTGTCAACATGATCATGCAATTTATAAATGTCCAATATTTACTCAACAAAGTGTTCCGCAGAGGAAGGAACTTGTAAAGAAAAATGGCCTTTGCTTTAACTGTTTACACCCGAATCGCCACATCAAAGAGTGTAGAGCAGGAAGTTGTCATATTTGTGAGCAGAAACACCACTCTCTACTTCACATTGAATTCAAGAAGAATATCTATTTGCATCAGAAACAGTGTGCCAGTTCTCAGCAGGCTGCACAGCCAGACGTAAATGCTCCCGGAGATATTAACATCTCTCCCTCCAACAATGCGATGACATACTGTTCCGTGAAAGGCAAACCACATTCTCAGGTTTTGCTTTCTACTGCATTAGTGCAGATACAAGGTAGTGACGGAAGGTCACATGAATGCAGAGCATTACTAGATACTTGCTCACAAGCTCACTTCGTCACCGAGGCACTAGCTCAACATCTTAAACTGAAGAAGGTGCGCAGCTTTGTGCAAATTCAAGGAATAAATAGTACCAAATCAACCATCAAGTATAGTACTACCGTGCAAATGCACTCACAGATCAGTAACTACCACGCTCAGCTTGAATGTTTAGTACTTCCTAGTATATCAGGGCACATTCCAGGATCGTATGTCGCAACTCAAGGCTGGAACATTCCAAAAGAATTCCCTAGCAGATCCTGAGTTCAACACACCAGGACCAATTGATATGCTGATTGGGGCAGAAGTGTTCTTCAGTGTTCTCAAACAAGGTAAACAAGTGAGTCCTGGACCTTATCCGATTTTGCAGGGCACAAAATTCGGCTGGATCTTAGCTGGAAGGTTTGAAATACCTGACCATAGATGTGCAGAGCCTCAAACATTGGAAGCGTTCGTAGTGAGAGAGTGCAACAATCTAGAAGAGCAGATGCGACGGTTTTGGGAATTAGAAGACATGAACCAGAAGCCTTCAACAGCCGAGGAAAGGGAATGCGAAGATCACTTTGTTAAAAATACAAGGAGACACCATACAGGTCGATTCATTGAACGACTTTCGTTCCAAAAGAACCCTGCAGAACTGGGAGACTCTCTAGAGGCAGCCAAGTCAAGACTGCAGCAACTTGAAAGGCAATTTAAGGTTGACAATCATGATTGCAGAGTCTACGAAATACTTTGGAGACAGTCGGAGGATCGCAAGCAGCCCGACAAGATGGAAAACATTTGTAGCTAACAGGGTCTCTGAAATTCAGGAGAATGTATCCGGATGCAAATGGAAGTACATCTCATCCGGTGAGAATCCAGCAGACTTGATTTCTAGGGGAAATACTGGAGATTCCATCATTAATTGCAACTTATGGTGGCATGGACCGACATAAATGGTGGATTCACCAGCAAGGTGGCCATCGAAACACGAGGAATTCTCCAAGAACATTCATAATGAAGAGAGAAAGATAAACTCTGTTTGTCAAGCAGTCACTAAGGAGGATATCACACTTCGATTCTCTAGTTTACATAGATTGCAACGAGTAGTATCTTATATGCTGAGATTTATCTTTAATGTGCGTTGTGAATGGTCGCTACGGAGAAGCAGTTCACTTACAACTTCGGAGTTGCAAGAAGCTTTCACGGCATGCATTAAGTTAGTGCAACCATTCGAGTATTCTGGCGAGATAACTGATCTCTTGATCAAATCAGCAGTCTCTAACAAGAGAAAGCTGAAGTCATTGTACCCATTTCTTTGTCAAAATCAAATTCTCAGAGTAGTAGGAAGGCTTCAAGCGTCTCAACTTTTATTTGAACAAAAACATCAAGTAATTCTTCCCCCTAAACATCATCTTATGAAGTTAATTATTGAGGAAGAACACAGAAGATTGTTGCATGCTAGTTGTCAGTCAGTACATTCATCCCTGAGACAAAGGTGCTGGATCATCAATGGCAAGAATTTGATGAAGAAAATTATTCATCAGTGCTTGACATGTTATAAGTTGAAGGCAGAGGCAGCAAAACAACTTATGGGGCAACTTCCAAAATACAGGGTTACGGCTGAAAGACCATTTTTAAACTCAGGAGTGGATTGTGCTGGGCCATTACTCATCAAGTCTGGTTCACGGAGAACTAAAACCAAGGTGAAATGTTACGTCACCATATTTGTTTGTTTGGCATCCAAGGCGATTCACTTAGAAGTTGTGAGTGATATGACAAGCCAAGCTTTCCTCGCCGCATTGCGAAGATTTATTGCAAGACGAGGAAGGTGTTCTCAGGTATACAGTGATAATGGTTCAAACTTTGTAGGTGCCGCTAGAGAACTACGAGAATTATCTGAGTCCTTCTTAGCAGTTCAACAATCAAGCATCACACAGGATTACAGTGCTCAAGAAGGCATCCAATGGCACTTTATCCCTGCGAGAGCTCCACACTTCGGAGGCATCTGGGAGGCAGGAGTAAAGTCAGTGAAACATCACTTGAGAAGGGTTATGGGAACCAATTGTCTAACGTTCGAAGAGCTAGCAACCCTTTTAACTCAAATAGAGGCATGCCTTAATTCCCGACCAATAACACCTTTGTCAAATGATCCCTTGCCCTTAACACCTGGTCACTTTCTCATCGGAGCTCCCTTGACTTCCCTTCCTGAGCCAGATCTGAGCGATACTCGTGTTGGTTTGCTTTCCAGGTGGCAATTACCCCAAGCAAAACTTCAGCAATTTTGGCGGAGCTGGTCAAATGATTATTTGACACATCTGCAACAGCGAGCAAAGTGGTCAAGGGAATCCAGCAACGTTCGCCCTGGCATGGTTGTGTTACTCAAGGACGACAATACACCAGTGGCGTCTTACCCATAAGGACTCTCGGACGCCGCCCCTCCCAAAGATTTGAAAAAGGAAAAAAACTAAATATCCATTAATTTATAATTATACATCTAGTTAATCGAAGTTTTTTTTCAATCGCATGCGTCTAGAGTGTAGGAAAAACACGAAAAGAAATAGCGCGAAAAGTTCGTATTTGTAGCCGTGGGGCGCTGGCCAGAACGTCCGAATCCTTCCCAATGCAGTTATATGAAGAGTGGTAGTGGTGGGGACTGCTGGTGCTATGACGCGTCTAAGCCTGTGCTTACGGAAATTTAAAAAAAACGGAACATATGGTATCACAAAATTTAATACCTGTATTGCCTTTAAAAACTCACTGAAATACACAAAATATTAAAAATTTATGACCCCTCGGTGGAGAGCGCTCCCCCCCCACCCCCCCAGCATTTGACTCACGAGCCGCCAGTGTACGTGTATCTTATATTTCACGTCCTTCTTAATCTATTCCACACAGTCTATTCGTGGTCTTCCTTTTCCATTCCTGCCATCCAGTTGTACCTCGACTCCATCAGGCATTGATGTCTCATGACAGCGGCGTAACTATTGGGGGGGGGGGGGGAGGAGGGGAGAGTGAGGGAATAGATCCTCCTCCAAAGCCTCAGAGAAATATAAATAATATTTAAAACTCATGGACATCCAATTACTCTCGTCGGGATTGAAGGACGAAGGATTAATAAAGGCAAGACACAGACGAAAATATATTTTATTTGAGTAATTAATTTACATGGATTGATTTCAATTTTATTTGGGTTGAACAATTGTTGTGTTCCACCGTTTCTTCAGCGCATTCCATGCCGAGCCCAGGAGGCCGCGCTTTCGGCTCGTTATCCTGTTTAACGTGGGGATTCCCCTTCCGGTCCCCTTCGGTTCCGGTCAGGCCTATACCACGCACCCCCGAGGTCAGAGTAGGGCCGTGACCCTCCTCTGGCCCCGTTCATTCTCACTCACTCCACAGCTTGCTGACTGGGGTATCCATGACCTCCTTTAATAGTGGTATTAAAGAAGGTCATGCAGGAACCACTCGTGGAAGATGTCATCCATTGAGAAGTCACCTCCAGCCATCAGGCTGCGCTCGAAAGACCCATGGCCCCTCTCAACCAGCGGCTGAAAGTGGTGATAGGACCCCGAGCCCTCACCGCTGCCATCGTGGGGGACAGGTAGAAGCTCCTCCTCTCCTTCGTCTTCTATGTCCCCCAGGTAGCCTTCCTCCGAGATTTCGCTGGACGCATCCAGCGATATCTCGGAGGGATCGTCTCCCTCCACAACTCCCTCCATCACTGCTTCAGCCAGGACCGTCACCTCCTCCTCCGTCTCCTCTTCCTCCTGGCGTCCGCAGCAGCAAAGAACGCAGCCCATTATATCTCTTAGCTATGGCTTAAAGACAGCAAGTCCACAACTAAGCAGCTATTAAGGCCAAATGAGGAACCCGAGAAGTGGTCTCCATGGAACTCCCATTGTTGCTCAGCGCCGGAGCCTTGAACATCTCATCCATGGTTACGAATGAAGGGTACTTGAAATCAATTGTTGCCTCCGACGTGATTGAGATTTTAGGGTAATCATAAGATTAATAAAGTTTAAAAGAGACTTGGTATAAAACAATAATTAATCCTTGGAATCAAAAATTATTTCGATTTCAAATTGAAATCCCTCGTTTTTATTGATTTTTAAAATTTATTCTCGTGTGAGAAATCAGAAGCTGGTTCAATTTAAATTTGAAGAAAGTTATATCAATTATTATTGCTAGCGGAGGAAATTAACCATACAAAAGCGGTTTGATTACTCACATATTATATTTTTAAATTTAGCGAGGTGAAAATTGCCATTATCTCGCAAAACAAAAAGTTGTAATACCTACTACGACATAGAAGTGCAGTAGTCCATTCGTCCTTCCCCAACCTGATTATTTCATATTGGAACAAGTAGAGCTGCTTCCGCATAGATAGGTTTTGGATTTCCCCCAGTGACGCACCGACATCATTGTAGGCTTGGGACACTGCTCAATATAGGGCCTACCCACTATCTGAAATTTATCCCATTCACTTTTTGAATACAGAGAAAACTGGAAAAAAATTTGGAAGCATAAACTGGAGGTGCGACCTGAGGAAGTTCCGCTGTGCTATAAGTTCTATTATCATTATATTTGAATTTAGAGCATTAAATATATAGGTAATTAAAGACAGTTCAAGGACCGGATAATAATTAAAGGTGAATTTTTGAGAAAAATAGATAATAATAATGGTCACTCGGAGGGTAGAATCGGTAGAAGGTAGGTTTCGACAATTTCTGCTGAACTTATTTGGAGCTTACAGTTGCAAAAAATATGTGCTCTAGTCAAGGGGGAGGAGCTTCATATGTTTTTGGAAATCTCACTTTTGCAAAAATTGGTCATTATATAAGAAATATAAGATATACGTAGTTGTCAAAATATTAGTCGACGAGAGAATTAAGTTGAGATCTGTGTCAAACCAGTCTTAGGATTATTGGCCAGTGATGTGATTACGACTTGGAAATACCGAAGCCGCTACGAAAGTTGCTTCCATGCGACTATTAACCATTAACCATTCTTTTACAATTCATTTTTCTGTCGACGGTATAGAGATTAATATTTATTTTTATCCCTATTTCAAAGCTGTTATGAAAATCTTCTTCGCATTTGACACAAATCTGAACTTAATTCTCTCGTCAACTAATATTTTGACAACTACGTATATCTTCTATGGCCTTCTGGTGGACTGAGATGGACTTCTGCCACAAGCAATATAACTAAAGGCAGGTAAGTAGAGTATTTCAGATTTTGTTAAAAATAAATGTTTAATTATTGATTTGAAATCATACTGTATTCAAGGAACAACGACAACACAGCAATCGAAGGTTACATCTGTAATAACAAAGGGCGCGCATTCTAGAAGTGTTTCTTGCCTAGAGGAGGTCATTGACACTCCCCTCCCTCCTCAGGTGTTACAAGTGTCATTGCTACCTAAATCATTGCAAATATTATATACATTAGACAAATAACGCATTATGAGTGCAAAAACGAAAAAGAAGTCTATTGCGGGCATATCCGCGCGAAAAATGTAGGCGCTAAAACGCAAAGTTACGTATTTTCATTTGTATTGGTAAAATATCGCAGCAAATACATTTTTATTCTTCAAGATCATTGATGAGAGTCCGTACCAAGCTGATCCGTATGACCAAGTCTCTACTGCATTTAGTATTTATTAATCAAGCTTTATTAGGAAAACTAGGTATTTTTGTTGAAAAAAACGGAACATATGGTATCACAAAATTTAATACCTATATTGACTTTAAAAACTCACTAAAATACACAAAATATTAAAAATTTATGACCCCTCGGTGAAGTACGCCCCCCAGCATTTGACTCACGAGCCGCCATTGCAATACACCCCCATTAACTTGGAAGCATGCGGTTATCTACGAGGTGCATTTTGGGTCTGATGGACTTGTTAGGGTGGCCACAGTGCGGAACTCACAAGGAAAGTTTAAACGTCCCATCACAAAATTGTGTCCCCTCCCTTCGCAGAATGAGAAAAGGGAATTTTAGTCCCTTTTGGCGGGAGGTATGTTTGGACCTTAGGGTTGGGGTGAGTTGAGGTCGCGATGATGGATCTATGAGTGGAGGACTGGGTTAGGGGCCTTCGGTGGGGTCGGGGTGGAGGCACGACCACCGAGAGACAAGGCCTGAGCGCTCCATCGTGACGTCACGAGTCGTAGGCGGACGGAGGGAGTAGCGAAGACTGCCATTGATAGCGCCGATTGGTAGGGAATTCGGTTAATGTCGCTCTCGTGGGGACTACCGATGGTCAGTCGCCCTAATGAGGGTTCACCCTCGATTCCGAGCCTAATCCGACCCTTTCCCGGGGTCCGAGCTCGCGACGGATGGACCCAAAACACCGGGAGGGCCCCCACCCATGTGGGCCACGTGTAGTACAATTTTGATTTTATAGTTCCTCTCGTGCTATCAACAATTTATTGCCTTTATCGTCTTCTTGATGACACCAGAAATACGGTCCTTTTTTGATCGTCTTTCTACGATGATTTTCAAGAATTTTGTCCAATGTGCGCTAAAAGTCCCCTTTTGACTTGGCAACGGCGCAGCCATCATCTGTGGGGTGAGGTGGGAAAGCCCTATCGGGCCCAAAGCGTCCGACAGCCAAGAATGCCAAACTGTGCCCTGACCTTGGATTTGGAAAATTTTATGCTTACTAACTTGAATGTAGGTGGAGATTTTAACATAATTTATATGGAATGGGAGACTTTCAGCTTTATTCGTGTCCTGGCGTGTTTGGATATAATGAGCAGAAGCCTCGACATTTGGTCTACTTTACATTCTTCGATTTCATTTTCATTATGAATTAATAGTCTCTGGTTTACGTTTAGTACCTAAATTAACGGTCACACTTGGTCGTATAAGGAGATTTTTTAGTTTCCTTGCCTTGCAATCAGGGATGCCGACTTAGGAAAAATATTGGGGGGGCCCAAACCAGGGATATTGCCCCAGGAAGTCTATAAGTATTGAGTTTTATATTTTTTAAGCATTATAGAAGACTCATATGATCAACATTAGAACAGTGATAACTTTAATCTCGATATCTGGACACTCCGGGGAAAATCAAAAGGCTGACACATTTTTTTCTCACACCCATACCGAATTTTTGAGGGGTCTCGGGCCCCCTCAAGCCCCATGGAGTCGGCACAACTGCTTGCAGTATTACGAATGTGATATGATCCTATTTCTGAATTTTTGCTTTGTGTAGCTGCAACCGACAGGTTTTGATTTCAGTCGGGATCTTCCCTCTCGATCTGTTGATAGTTCCAAATAAACTAGTAAGGTTACTCTTCAGTCTCTGCAAGGTAAAGAGAAGTAAATGAACAAGTTATAATCCTTCTTTTTCATAAATAGGTGGAAATCAACTATATTACCACATGGCATCCGGGACGCATATCATTTGGCCAGAGATGATATTTTCCAAGATAAGGAAAAAGCATTCATGAAGTAATTTTTATCCGTATCCACAGCTACCCACGCTTTTTGAATGTACTTACTGGGCTTTCTCGGAATGAATGACGAAAATGGATAACGGGTTTTAGTGGTGAAAAGTAATTGTTACGTAGGGCCCCAAAATTTAGAATACACTACAAAGTCATGTAATCTATTTGTTCTGATCCTTGACAATGCCCGTCACCTCAGAGCTGATGCAGCCCAATAGCTCCTTCAGCAATTTCAATGGGACGTTTTCGAGCACCCGTTCAATGTCGACATAGCGCCGTGTGACTTCATATTTACGCTGAAATGAAGAATTGGCTAGGAGGGAAGCGTTTTCAAACGGGCGATGAGCTTCAAGGGAAAGGCAAATTCGCAGCAAGTCATTGGCGGCAACAACCTGTGAAAAAGTATAGTAAAGCTCGTCCACAGGCTCGATATATCCTTAATAGCCGAGACGATTCTGTCGACAGGATACCACAATTTTACTCAACATTTAGCTATGAAATAATTTTTAATCAATCACTTCGTCTTCTGTTCATGAACCATTGGAGGTTGAAAACATACGGGCCCTAGTAAATCCTCGGGTCCAGACGAAATCCCTTCTCGCTTGTATAAAGAACTAGCCACAGAAATTTCCCTCTACTTGCAGTCAATATTCAGTAAATCCAACAAGGAACACGAAGTACCTAATAACTGGAAAATTGCCTAAGTTAAGTAGTATATGATTCCTTATTGCACGCGGAAAAAACGTCTAAAATATTTCGGTTTTGCAGTTAATTTCTCAAACCTTATCCTTGTGATCGTTTATACCATAATAAATTTTCACGCTCATGTATCTCCAGGTTTGTGAACAACTTTTAAAATCCGTATTATTGGCCAAAGTAGGATCAAAATTACGTTTATTTGGAAGCTGTATCAATTAAAATACGAATGGGGTACCACAGAGGCGTAACTATGGGGAGATGAGCGGATGTATCCCCTCAAAGCTTCAGAGAAATCAAAAAATTATTAAAAATTTTGTTTGGATTGGATACATAATAACTGCCTCTGTTTAAAAATAAATTATAAGCGCCAAAATGATGAAAATGCTTTTTCAGGCATGTAATTTTTCAAATATTTTCCTGAACTCCCCATTTCATGGGAGGGGGGGGGGGTTACCCCCACTAATCTTCCTCATCCTCCTGCAAAGTATATCTCTAGTTACTCCGCTGGGGTCCCAGATGGACCCCATTTGGTAACCAACGTTCTAGACAGAATGTCTGACTGTTTTGAAAATGTTTGAATGTAAAACTGAATCTTTATTAATTAATTATTAATATATATATATATATATATATATATATATATATATATATATATATATATATATATATATATATATATATATATAAATAATGTAAAGGAACTTCTTCTTGCCCTGGGGTGGGCACACAAAAAAACTTAGAAATTGACAGAAAAACGAAAAATAAAATAAAAGTGAGGAACTTACGGGGAAAGGTTGTTTTTACAAATTTTCGATGGGACGCAGCCCATCTTTCTCAAGTGAGAAGAGGAGGGAAAGTGAGGAAAGGGCATAAGGAAGGGTGCAAGGGAGAGGGCTAAGATGGAGGGAGGAAAAACGGTGGACGGGGATTGGTTGTTCTTTCTAATGGGCGCGGTTGATTCCTGGACCAGAAAACGCACGGAAAGCCCATATGCATGCCTGTTCCAAGTCCTTCAGCTCTAGGGGGGTGGTAGATGGGGGGAGGGAGGCTAATATTCCCACTTTATAGCATTGGTCAAACATAGCTTTGTGGGAGGAAGCATGAACGGCGACTGGAAGGGAAGCAGAAACAGAAGAAACGCTATTGCATGAAGAGCGATGCCCGTTCATTCGGATGCAAAGGGGAGTGGTGGATAAGCCGATATAAAAAGCGGGGCATTTCTGGCACAACAGTATATACACAATGTTTTTTGTTGTGCAAGAAATGTCCGACACAGACATCTAAATCTACATCTACATAATACTCTGCGAGCCACCTCTAGGGTGTTTGGCAGGGGGTGATCAATCACCAGCATGCAGCACGCATTTGGACTCCTACATGCACACCACACCGTCCAAAAAACGTCCCGTATAATAACAAACTATAAGCACTACTATATGCTGTTAGAAATTCAGAAACATGCATTAAGTTTTACATAGGTTAGTAGGCTACTCTACAAGTCATGCAATCTATTTACGAGTTCTATTGCTGCCATTATAATCTCTTATTGATCGTGGAAAAAATGACATTCGGAATGTCTGTTCTGCAATCTATCTCTCTTATTTTATTTATTTATATGTCTTCCGTAGTACGTTGGCGTCCGCAAGATATGGTTAACTTCGTCAGAAAAGACACTGCTCTTGAATTTATCTAAAAGGTTTAGTCTATTTTTCAATCTACGGTCCGACAGAGATTGCCCTCCGAGTTTATCTAAGAGGTCAGTTACACTAACAAGACTATCGTAACGACCTTTCACATACCTGGCAGCTCTTCTTTGCACGCGTTCTAACTCTGTTATTAAGCCTTTTTCATGAGGGTCCCAAACACTGGCAGCGTATTCCAAATGTGGTCTAACGAGGGAAAAGTAGCTAATTGCTCTCACTTTGTCGTCGCACTTTCCTAATATTCTTTTAACAAACCCCATTTTACGATTAGCTTGACCGGTTATTTCTCGAATATGTTTATTCCACGATAGATCATTATTGAGTCTAACCCCAGAATTTCACGGATTCAACTGCCTTTAACTGGGTGCCCCAAATGATATAGTTACGCTCTAGGGAGTTATTCTTCTTCCAGAAATTCATTACGACGCATTTTTCCAAATTTAATTCTAACTGCCAAGAATCGCACCAAGCTTGGATAGCAGCAAGGTCATTCGTTAGTTCATCCATATCTTTGCTGCAACGGATTTCTCTGTAAACTACAGCGTCGTCTGCAAATAATCGCAACTTACTCTGCACTACTTCGCCAATGTCGTTCATATAAAGAAGGAATAGGAGTGGGCCAATGACACTACCCTGTGGAACGCCAGAAGTGACTCTAACCTCATTGGAGACTGCACCGTCTAATACTACTCTTTGGACGCGGTCGCTCAAAAATTCTCTAAACCAGGAAATGACATCTTCGTCTAGACCATAAGATTTCAGTTTTATTATTAACTTTCCGTGGGGTAATTTATCAAATGCGTTTTTTAAATCAAGAAAAATCGCGTCTACTGGAATGTCGTCTTCCCCGGAGACTAAAATACCGTGGGCGAAAAGCGCTAACTGAGTTTCGCACGATCTGCTTTTCCTGAATCCATGTTGAGTTCCCATTAATAAGTTTTGCGCGTCTAGGTGTTTCATTACCGAGCTGAATACGATGTGTTCAAGGACTTTCCAAGAGATGGACGTTAAAGATATCGGCCTGTCATTAGATGGCTGTTCCTTGTCTCCACTTTTAAACATTGGCGTTACATTAGCAATTTTCCAGTCATTAGGTACTTCGTGTTGCTTGATGGATTTACTGAATATTAACTGCAAGTAGGGGGCAATTTCTGAGGTTAGTTCTTTATATACGCGAGAAGGGATTTCGTCTGGACCAGGTGATTTATTTGGACTAAGCGATTTCAATATATTTTCTATTCCGAGCGTACTAATGTCAATAGCTGGCATCTTATGTATACTGGGATTGTCATCGGTCTCGGGTGAGTTTTCAGAAGGCTCCGTAAACACGCTCTTAAAGTAGGAATTTAATAAATTGGCTTTATCGTAACTGCTTGTCACCACATCTCCATTGTCGTTTCTCAGCGAACATACGGTAGATCGTTTACCTTGAACTTCCCTAGCATATGATCAAAATGCTTTTGGGTTATCCTGTAACTGCTCTACTAGTGTTTTTCTTTTAAAATTCGTGAACGCATTCCTGAACGCTTCCTTCGTGGCGGCTTTAGTCAACCTATATTTTTTAATTATTAGCTCGCGTTCATTAGCGGATAAATCCGTGCTGACTTTTTTCATTTTAGCATGACACGCTCTCTGTCGCCTCAATGATTTTCTCACTTCCGCGTCGTACCATTTCGGTTCGCTGCCTTCTTTTACTATTTTACTAGGGATGTAGGTATTTATTCCCGAAGTTACGAGCGAAAGAAAAGCTTTCCAAGTATTCTCTACATTTAACTTTAATACTGATTCTTGAAACTCGGGGAAAGCATTTTTCAGATGACTCTTAAACCCATCAAAATCAGCTCTTTTAAAAATGAAAACTTTACGCTCTTTTTAAAAGTTTACAGCGGTATTTAGAGAAATTTTGCAGTTACTACCCGATGGTCACTTATTCCTTCGACAGTGCCAACGTTTACTACCTGATGTGGTATATTTGTCGCTAATAAATCAAGAATATTTTCTCCTCTGTTTGGTGCGGATACTATTTGAAACAATGATATAGATGTAAAAGTTTGTATTAAAGCCTCTCAGATCTATTTATCCCTCCCACCAGGAATGAAGCTATAAGTCTCCCAATCTATAGAAGGTACGTTGAAATCTCCACCCACAATCAAGTTTCTTATAGGATACTTGGATGCTATGCTGTTTATTTGATTTTGAAAATCCAACATTGACGTTATGTGTGTGTAACATGTGATCAAGAAAATTTTTATCATGGGGTTGTGTTTACTTATCCTACTGTCAGTCGTCTCACACTGTGTGAATGTTCTTAGAGTAATATTACAATTATCGCACGGTCCTCTGTCCTGTTTTACGTTCCTTCACTGGTGATCTTTAGTACATGTCGTCCGTTCGTAAAATCCGTACATTTTCCCGGTGAAATACTGTTTCGTCGTATCGGACTACGCAAAATTGGTGAAATATGTAAAATATATATCTGTGATTGAGAGTTCGTGTTCTTCACAGTGGTAGTTCTCTGCTCGTTTCAGCTATATCCCCTATTACAGTGGTAATTCACAGTCAAAATAGTAGACTCGATTTTTCTTGATTTCAAAATAGCATTTGATAAAGTACACCACGGGAAGTTAATAATAAAACTGAAATCTTATGGCCTAGATGATCTGATGATGATGTCATTTCCTGGATAAGAGAGCTTTTAAACGACCGCGTCCAAAGAGTAGTATTAGATGGTGTAGTCTCCAATAAGGTTGAGGTCATTTCTGGCGTCCCCCAGGGTGGTGTCATTGGCCCACTCATATGCCTTCTTTACATGAACGACACTGGCGAAGTAGTACACAGTAGGCTACGATTATTTTCGGACGACTCGGTAGTAATAGACTGCAAATCAGAGATATTGAAATCGTTATTCTTCCCTCGTACTATCAACAATAGCAATGGTGTCTCAATTACTAGAATTATTCGCGTCACTCCCTCGGACGACTCTCTGCATGTTTTGTTTTTCTTTTTAGGTTTACACTTGCATGGAGTTTCGTCTTCACTGCTGCATGTTGAAGATTAGTCGCCCCCTGCCAAACACAATGGTGCTAGGTGTAGATCTAGAATTTACTAATAGGTTGACTTGTTGTGTATCCTACTGACTTATGAATTCCTTAATTCATGTTTCAGAAATTTTCCTTTTTTTAAGGCCGCTTAACACGGTGAATTTTATTTCGCAAGATCATTCTAATGATCTTTCGAATGACCATCATTAACCGTGTGTAACGGAAATTTCCTGCGATCGAATGATCATTTGAGGAAAATTTTAGGCCTGTTCTAATTTGCTTCTACATCTACATCTACATTATACCCTGCGAGCCACCTATAGGGTGTTTGGCAGGGGGTGATCAATCACCAACATGCAGCATGCAAAAGGACCGCCACATGCACACCACACAGTCAAAGAAATATTACGCACACTAGAAAAATATACATGCTTATTCATTAAAAAATTGCTAATGGTTAGTAATTCCTAGAGCAAATACATGCAAGGTTAGAACTACGAAAAACATGCAATGGGTGATCCTAGCGAGCGTTGCCATTAATGCTTTCAATTGAGACAACGTTGCTATCCTTAATAGTACGAGGGAAGAATGACATTTTAAATCTCTCTGTTTTGCAGTCTATTTATTTTATTTTTTTCTCATGATCGCGTCTACTATAGTACGATGGTAAACGAAGGATATGCTTCACGTCATCTGAGAAAATATTATCTTCGAGTTTCCTAAGTAAGTTAAGCCTATACTTCGATCTACGCTCCTGTAAAGATTCCCATCCTAACTCGTTTAACATACTTGAAACGCTGCACTTTTTGTCGTAACAACTCATCACAAATCTGGCCGCCCTGCGCTGTACTCGATTAATTTCACCTGTTAGTCCTACCTCGTAAGGGTCCCACACGCTAGCAGCATATTCTAAGTGAGGCCTCACTAGAGTCAGGTAGCTTATTTCTTTCACCTTTTTTGGGCATTTACCGAGAATTCTTTTTACAAATCCAAGTTTACGGTTGCTTGAATGATTTCCGTGAATGATATGAGCGCACGGCGTCCACCTTGCCGTTGGCATACACCTCGGAATTTTAAGATCATATTTAAAATTTTGGAAGCAAAGTAACCATATGCAAAGCTCAAATAATAATATGTACTTTGAGAGAACATAAATTCACAAACATCAATTGTCTAAAATGGGTAATTCGGAAATGACATTCGGGATATTCAATGAATAAAAACGTCGTTTTTCTCCTCGATTGCTCCAATATTTTGTGTAATTTACAATTATTAAAATATATTACATGAGATGAGCGCTGAAGTTTGGGTTGAGAGCCCCAATTATTGACAAAATCTCTGTTTATTCGGTGAACACAGTAGAACGAAAATGAGCCGTTACGTTATCCTGGCTCCCCTATGAAATCACAATATTGCCTATCTCTCATCATTGAAGGTAAACATAAGAATTAAATTTCAAGCATTTCCCAATTTGCTTGAATGATTCCGTGAATAATATAAATGATATGGTTATTTGAAGAGTAAGTTTCCTTGTGATCATGTTCTAGAGTGCACTATCTTGAAGCAGAATGATCGTTGCCCTTCAGCGAAAACAACTTATTTTAACTTATGTACTTCGTTACGAGTTCACAAAACGCACGATTTATGAAAGTGGTTTTCCGCTATCAATTCGTACCGTTCTAATCTCTACTTAGTACGTCATAACCCACCGAAAGACGAATGAATTTAATTCGAATGATCTTTCGAATGAAAATTCACCGTGTAAAGCGGCCTTTATGCCTTCTCATCTTGTCTGTATGAGCAGTTGGCAAGTTTTTCCTTTGCATGAATGTGGACGTATTTGTTAGCATGCAATTTTCAATTCTTTGCAACTTTCCAATTCCCAGGTCAGAACAGGGTTTGCCATTGTTGAGCGTCGAGCGAGAGGGCTTTCCTATCCCACCCCAAAGTTGATGGCTGCAGCGTTGCCAAGTCAAAAGGGGACTTTTAGCGCACATTGGACAAAATTCTTGAAAATCATCGTAGAAAGACGATCAAAAAAGGACCGTATTTCTGGTGTCATCAAGAAGACGATAAAGGCAATAAATTGTTGATAGCACGAGAGGAACTATAAAATCAAAATTGTACTACACGTGGCCCAGATGGGTGGGGGCCCTCCCGGTGTTTTGGGTCCGTCCCTCGCGAGCTCGGACCCTCGGAAAAGGGTCGAATTAGGCTCGGAGTCGAGGGTGAACCCTCATTAGGGCGACTGAACATCGGTAGTCCCCACGAGAGCGACATTAACCGGGAATTCGTAAGAAAACCAAACGATATGTGAACAGGCATTTCTCCGGCTACAATTTTCCTTATATAGTATCATATGTACTTATATTTAAACTAGCTGACCCGGCGAACTTCGTACCACCTAACATTCAATGAACTTATAGTTTAGTTGCACCATTTATAAATAAAGAGCGGCTGTATCCTTTTAATCATATTTGATTTATTATATTATCAAATGAGAAAATATTGATGTAATAATAATTATACGCATTCAGTTGTTGGCTATTCGTGTTATTAACCGTAAAAAATTGTTTTTAGGTATAAGTCCGTAGCGTAAACTTGGCTCGTTCACGGGGCAGGTTAATAGAACGCTAGACCGACGCTTGACTGATGCTCAAAATAGTGTAAGAAAAGCCCCTATGAAGCAGCAGTCGTATCAAATGACTTTAGGTGCGCCAGTTATAGTATCTCTGTTTGGAAAAAATGCACTGCGTAAACGTGCTGCAGGAGTAAACGCACCACGGTGTGCCCTACACATTCGGGTTTAATGTCTTGCGTCAAGCGCCTTCTGATAAACAACAGTTTTTGTTTTGTTATCAGGCGCAAGATAAAGCGAATGAAACTAAATAAAAATAGCGAAGCGAAGCAGGGACGCAGCGAGGGGGGTTTTTGGGGGTTAAAACCCCCCCAAAAGCTCAGAGAATCTTTTATAAAACATTTGGCTATTAATATTAGGGGGACGGATGAGTCACAACATATTTATCTGTTCACACAGCCGCAAAACCTACCATTTTGAACCTTTTATCCTAAAAAATGTCTGGGGAGGGCCCCCACACCTCTCGCTTACCTTGGCGAGTTTTCTATACCCTACAGACCCGCCAGTATTGGCTGCGCCTATCCTTAATTCCTAGCTGCGCCCTTGAAGCGAAGGAAGAAATACAGCGGATGGTTTACCGACTCGTAAACATACCACATATTATTTACCATGAGAAAGTCATGGGATTTCACTGATACATGAGAACAAACATCACAAAAACTGAAAGACTGACCATGCGATTTGTTAATCGTTATCACGAATGCAACACGGATTGGAAATTGAATACGTTTAAGCTCAAAAGGGCATAAATAGACTAAACCTTTTAGATAAATTCAAGAGCAGTGTCTTTTCTGATGAAGTTAACCATATCTTGCGGACGCCAACGTACTACGGAAGATCAGATCATATAAATAAAATAAGAGAGATAGATTGCAGAACAGACAGATTCCGAATGTCATTTTTTCCACGATCAATAAGAGATTATAACGGCAGCAATAGAACGCGTAAATAGATTGCATGACTTGTAGTGTAGCCTACTAACCTATGTAAAACTTACTGCATGTTTCTGAATTTCTATTCTATATTCTATTTCTAACAGCATATAGTAGTATAGTTTGTTATTATACGGGACGTTTCTTGGACGGTGTGGTGTGCATGTTGGAGTCCAAATGCATGCTGCATGCTGGTGATTGATCACCCCCTGCCAAACACCCTAGAGGTGGCTCGCAGGGTAATTTGTAGATGTAGATGTAGATAAGTTGGGATCATGGAATCTTCGGATTGAGAACTTCCTCATCTTCGAATTTTCCTTTGAGTATAGTGGCGTGAATCACTTTCACAATCAGTTTTTTTAATAACCAAACACGTTCCGTTGGATAGTTTTGGTTGGTTTAGGTTTCGAAAGATCATGAACACAGAGCCTACCTTTAGCTGTAAATCGTGCCGTGGTAAGCCAGGTCCGTCCAAGGACTTTAAATGTTCAGATAGATAGTTGGTGACTTCGTCTTCGTTTATTACAAAGTTAAAAGATTTGAATTCATGCAGAGTACACGGACATTACTGATAATCAACAATTGCTTGGAGATTTGTTTACACACACGGTAGTTATGTGTTTGTTGAGAACTCAATTCGAGCTGAGCTTACCTCTAATTCAATTATTTTAATACTATTTTAATATTACTTTAATATTTTTAGCATGTTTAAATATTTAAATTTTTTTAATACTCTTAAAAAGATCAGTAAATACATTAGTAAAAACGAAAAAAAAATCTTATTTTTTTGACCGTCTTAACAATCAACTCCTAAAAACATATCTCTAAGATAAAGTTGAATTTTTTTTGTGAACTTTTCCTATTTTATTAATGCCCTATATGTTATCCGGGGCTGAGACGAATCCAAAGAGCCTAATGTCACTAAAATCGGTGCAGCCGTTCTCGAGTTATAAGTGTTCTAACTAACACGATTTTCAACTTTATTTTATATATATAGATAGAAAATGATGTTAGCAATAAATCCCTACCTCGGGAAACATAATTGTTCCGAATGGACCAACGCCTTCGCCGAAAAATCTTCTTTGAGGAGAAACAGCTTGCTTCCTAATGCATTCGAAACCTCGAGAATATCATTAAAAGTCTTATATTCAGTAAAACATTTTTTGCGCATCAGTGGTACTTATAACATAGAAGTCATAGAATTTTTACATCCTTGACGGGGCTTCTATTTTTTCAGCATCGCTGCACTAAACGATGATAAAATAAAAAAGTTATGTTCTTACACATGCGCAAGATTAGGATAAAACTAGATTGTGCTTCTGTTAAATTACATAGGGATTGTTTTGATTAGACCTACCTGCAAACAATAATTTCATGGCAATTTATGCACTTAATGGGGCGAATTGTAACCTTCGAAGAAACGGTGAACTAGAATTTGCTGCTTTAAAGTACCTGGGGAAATCGTTTTGAATGGAAAAATACCATATCCTACCTGATAACACAGAAATGTAGCATATAATGCATTCAGTTGGGAAAATAATAATTTTTCTTATTGATCCAGTTGTTGCGAATACATTTAAACATATGGAAAGAGCCAAGGCTTTAGAGTAATGGTCAAGAATGATGAGAAGGATGTGGATAAACTATACTCAGCCTTGGTGGATTGGTGAAGACAGATACTACCTTCCTGTTGATGGATTTGTTTTCACTTATAACACAAACCACATCCAGACCAACTTTTTCGAGACCAATGATGACTTTCTTCAGAAAATATTTTAGAACACAGGCTGACAGAGTACTCACTGGAAAAATATGGACAACATCTTTAAATGAATATAGTAAGTTCTCTACCGCGAACACATGAGCACTAGAAGCTAAACTGCTGGAGTTATATGCAGGTCCTACTATACATCTGCCCTTGTAGTCAAGAAAGGGTTTCAAATGAACTTCATCCATCATAAGGGTGATATAACGCTCGTGGCTCTGTAATGAGATACTCGGTGTTTCACGTAAGATAGAAACCCATGCTCATTCTGCTCATTAATTGGACCAACTTTAAAAGAAGAGCACAGCCGAATTACCAGAATTGCGAGCAAATTTATGAACTTCAGGAGATACTAACAAAACATTGCAGCAAATACAAATATGTCACAGATGTACCTTACTTACCTTCTTTTCTTGAACCTACTTCGCTTTTTTCTGGAACAAGAGACATTTGTGATTTGATAAAGTTATTCAAAGATTAATTTGCAGAGTCTTTAATTTTGCATTCTTCCAGTAGAGCTACAATATCGCTATAAATATTTATTTTATTTGTGGAGTTTTTAAATTCTATCCAACACATCATAGGTACTTTTCATACATGAAAGAGGCTTGAAAAAGTGGAGTGAATTTGCCTATTGCTTTTAATTCCCTTTGATATTATTATAAATGTATACTATTAATGAGTAAGTAATAAGAGGTGGTGCACACTCTTCCAAATGCTTAAATATTATAGCACACGGCTTCACGACCACATCCCAAAATGCTGAATGCTTATTCATCTTCACCAGAGAATTTACGTTTCCGAAAGAGTCTAGCTTTTTCTAAGCCTTATATGCTTCCTGAGTTTTCAAACTCTCAGCTAAAGCAGCTTCCACAGTGGCACTTTCAAGACGCTGTTCCCTCATTGATGGTGCACCCCTGGTCTGCTCTGAAGTGGTAAGGTACCCAGGTTAATCAGGGAAAACCCTTGGCATGGCACCATCCCTCAGTTTTGGGCTGTTCAATGGTACATCCAGCAGTTTTCCTGACTTCTCATCGAAGTAGGAGCTTTAATGAAGCACATCTTCAACCAGAAAATGCCGGATACACACCTTAAAAATAGAGATAATTTTATTGGTAGACGGAAAATCAACTGTATTTCAAGTGAAGAATACCTTCGTCTGATAAGGGTGTAGTAAACAAGACTTAAATAATTCGCTGTGCACACAATGGTAGTTAGATTAACAATATTTGATCTAAAATGCCAACTTATACATGGGCCATATTTATCTCGCTTGTAGGTAGCCCATTTATTCATCCCGAGCGTTTCACATGTTTCCATAATTTATTAACTACTGAAGAATCATTCATTTAAAACCCTCGAGGACTTAAAGATTTTCCTTTCTACACATTTGTTCTCAGATTAACACGATTAATTAGTACATATTACCTATGTAAGAACTACTGAATGCAAAAAAGTCTTCTTTTCTAAAACAGTAATACTACCCTATGCATGCGTAAACATACAAATAAATGCCATCGTGCGCATAGATCATATTTATTACACAAGTAGGTATCCCACTTTGTGGAGTTTTTATTTTGCATATATCCCACTTTGTGGAGCATTTATTCATCCCGAGTGTTTCAAATGTATCCACAATTTACTAATAACAAAAACTATTCATAACACCCTCAAAAAATTAAGTTCCTCTTTATAACAACACCTTAGAACTCGAGAATATGCGCTGCATTCTATTTAGCGTTGATATGCGAGAATTTCAAAGAAATTTAAGTACTATGAAATAATTAAAACCATTAATTATTCAAGCGATAACGCAAATAATATTGAAATCAACCTGCAAATACACTCGAGAGTAGAATTGTTTCAAGGAACTAATAACAATTTGTCTACCGTTCAGTGCTTATATCAAATATATTCTTAATTCACTTTTAATGACGATCAGCATTTACATTATACTAACATTTCCCTGAATAATCACGCCGTCCAAATAGAAAGAAAAAAGATAGTAACTCACCTTGGAATATTTCGTCGGCTGGAAGTATTTTCTTGGAATGGTAAGTATCCATTTCCTCTTCGTCTCTTCGTCATTAGGAAATTTGAAAACGCACACTTTCGTTTCCTCAGTGTATTTTCCTCTGCACAGAGGCAGACAGCACTAGTTCACCATTTCCTGAACACTTATAATCAATACTGTTGCCCACAAAACCATCGCAAAAGCTTTAAAACTCCAAATAACTTAGCGTTCAACAACCCAATCACCATTTTCACCGCAAAGGCTTATAAATGGAAAACAACTGCAAGCATTGTCGGAAGGCGTGGTTGATAACCTACGGCTCGTGACGTCAGACAATTAGAAGGCATCAGCGCTCAGGCCTTGTCTCTCGGTGATCGTGGTGGAGCGTAGCCACCGAGAGACAAGGCCTGAGCAACCGTCCGTGACGTCACGACAAGAAGGGTTAGATTCTTGCCACTCGTCGTTCGCTTGAACGATCGCAACTGGACTGAGCATGATTCTTTCTAATTAGATATTTGAATTCCTTCGCATTTATTTTGCTGCATAAAAATCTTTACCATAAATATTTCAGATTTACTTTATTGAGCTCTCTACGTCCTATTTATTTACGATTGTAAACTAAACCACCGGAAGTAAGCAAACGCAATACTTGAACTTCTTATGCAATAACACATTCTTGCCGCGGGGAATTCTTTGAAAAGCAACAACACATTAGATCCTCCAAGTATATGATAAATTATTCCACGAGAAATTAATTAATATGTTTTAAAATGTAAATGGAATGAAGTAGCTGGCAAAGGCTTTAACCAAAATTCTCGGTAAATCACTCCGATAGTTTTAGACAGCTCACTTACTTGCCGAGCTCCTCTCCGATATTGATTATCTGGATACCATGGACCTGTTTAAAAATAAAGATCATAGGAGAGTGGAAGTGATGCATAAATAAGGATGTCAACAGTTGCGTATGAAGATGTTTATTATTATCATCAAAACAAGAGTGTAATCGTACTCATCGCAGAGGACATTCTCGAATGGTGCTGTACACATTTCCCTGGTACTTTTACTTTTGAGCAGAAGCTGAGAGATAGAGAGAGAAGAATTGCACTGAATATCTACATATCTGTGGAATAGTCAGGCTTATTATCAGATTTCAAGGACAGATGTTCCCCAGTAAAATGATAACAGGGATCTCGGTCTGGCATGACAGATTTTCCATAATCAGAGGAATTAACTAAGGAGTCCATGCTATATCTACCAGAAGAGGCAGATCAAGACATTTGGGAGAAAATCTAACCTAAGATTCCAACATTATCAACTTTCTTGGGTAAGCTAAACTTCCCTAGTTTAAAAATTTGAACTTTTTCAGAATTAGCACTAACATTGCGTGCCTCGTTTACCACAACAGAGTGCTAAATTCAAGGTATGGGATTGAGGACAATGTGTTCGGAACAAGTATGCCGTCATGCTTATGAACCACTGTCCAAACATTTCTCAAATCAAGAAACTGAAGCTTTTCTCCAAGATTCACTAAGCTTGAAATAATTTTCTCTCGGTCGTATGTCTCCTTCACCCTAATGCTTTCCTCCACCGCCTCTTCCAATGCACAAAATTCCTTCACCCTCCCTGGACTCTCCCGTATGCTTGCCTGGGAAGACAGGTAGCTGGGGCAATAGGGAAGTAAGGATGGCACAGCGTCTCAGTCGTGACCATTCCAATGGTGCTGAAAGTAATCTCGCTGTCCTCTCATCATACTTCTCTAATTCACGAATTATGCCATGAGGAGCAAAATTCTCTTCACACAAACCTGTAAAAGTAATGCAATTCACTATTTAGGTCCCAGTACAACAATCAAATTAAATATTTTACATCTTTACGCTCATATAAAAATGTAATCTCTCACTTCCCATTACATGATACTTTGGATGACTTTTAATTTATTTTACAGCATTTTTAATTCTCTAGTCTACTGTTTTTCTATTCTCTCATGTCTTTAATATTTAACCTAGAGAAAACTAAGGCGTGTGTAGGGACACCAATGCCAAAAATAGTTATTACGGGGGCTTCCGCGGTGAGTTAATTGGTGATTGCGTTTTCGGGTTCATCCCGCGTTGAATCATATTTTGCGGACGACAGTTTCGGGCGCGTTCCAGCTCCCGTCTTCGGGTCTAAATTATAATCAATGATAATGTCCAATCATCTGGACCCGAAGACGGGAGCTGGAACGCGCCCGAAACTGTCGTCTGCAAAATAGGAGTCAACGCGGAATAAACCCGAAAAACAATCACCGATAACAATATTTGTTTATCTATGAATAATTGAGAATTATGACTTACAGGAATTAATAAGAATTGATTCACCAAATAGGAGTCATGAATAAATACGATTTGACGAATTGCCCAACTTTTTAACTAGAAAGCAATGACTTTTCTCTCGCTGCGATCAATACAATAAGCCTTCCAATAAAAAAAGAGCGGTTAATAAATGCTACTCTAACAATTGGATTATTTTATATTTGTTTAATTGCTACCACGGACGTGCTCCTTTTATTCACGATTAATTAAGTCAGTAATTATATGAATAATTGGCTAGCAAGACTAAATTGACGCTCTTAATCTTGGACTGCTGTTAATTAAATTAAAAGAAATTCTACTTTTTTAGTAGTATGTGAATGTTGCTATTCAACTCCTCGTCTCTTTATTTACAACCTGCAAGATTAATTGTACAGAGCCGTACAAAAAACACCGTCGACCTCTGAGAAATTCCATGTTCTGGGGCGTCTACAATAACGATGTCAGGCAGTTTAACAAAAAAATGGTAAGAGTAAATATTTAAATTAAATCATGAAAGTATTTCATTCACATCAAAAAGTGACATAAAACAGAGATCTTTTATGCACTGGAGTAATTTCACCATGACTGTGCTACCTTTACTTATTACCGTATTAACAACCTTTCAGTAATTGCTTGAAGCAATCTGAATAAAATGATATCCTTCGATCCACCGAATGGGATTCATGACTAAATTAAATTTGCCGACTTACCAATTTAACAAGGAATAACTTTTCCGTCACTGCGATCATTACGAAAAGACTTTCAATAACTAATGCAGGAGCGTTTAATAAATGTTTTATCACTCAGGAGACTTTAAAAGTATCCATCGATTCATGTCCTTAAAATTTAAACTCGGCAAATTCATCGAGATAATTAGTAGTCAACTTAAACAATTCTTTTGAACACACTTTCATCAACACCTCTATAATACGTACCTTTCTGTTCTTTGTTGGCTCAAATTCTTCTCTCATAATGGCACGAATGCATTTTTCTCGAACCTCTGGATCGCTCGGGAAATTGAAAACAGACACCTTTGGCCCCGTCTTGTAATTTCCTCGGTAGTCAGAAACACTGCGGTAGTTAGGCTAATTGCACCACTTTTTACACTTTAGTAGAACTTCAGTAACATCCACTGCTACCATAGCACGAACCACTGCTAAAAACCTCATTATTTTCTTCAAATTATAGTTTTATTTTCACGTCTCACTCATTGCAGCGACTTCTGTTTACCTCTTCGACAATGCCACTATCCTTCCATCAACAACTCCCTAGCAACATTTATAACCCCACTCGTCCTGACGTCACCGACGTTCTCTGCTGGCTTGCGTAGGCCTTGTCTCTCGGTGGCTACGGGTGGAGGCATAGCCACCTAGAATACAAGGCCTGTTCACTGCTTTGTGACGTCACTCAGAGAAGTGCCAGGGAAGTTGCTACGGTACTCGGACGGGAAGTTGTCCTTCGCTGGGCATTCAGCTGTCTCCAGCCAATAGAACGCCAACTTTTACCTAAATTATTACTCATGAACCTGCCTTTGCCGTGAATAGTGTAATAATTATATAGCCGTCCAGTTAATTGGCGTATTTGAATCACATAAAATAAATTACAAGAGTGAATCTTTAGCGATGGGAACTGAAACCAACTACTATCGGCGCAAAAAAGGTAGAACGTTGAACTTAAGCATTTTTATAAAATTCTGCCGAGGCTCCATAGTGTTGTGTCATATATACTATGTTATACTATGAGTCTCACTTGTCAGAGTTACTGAGCAAGGCATATCTTCTCAGGATATTTTGTTTCTCTCTACTAACCCTCCCAATTCATTTACCCATTTGGCGGTACACAAATTAGAAAAGAATTTGTTAGTTGTCTTCTCTTTAGGACAGACATATGTTTACGCTTTACCATCTACAGTATGTGTTGCGGAAGACGCACGCGATAGCATCAGTTCCTAACTTCACCTCGCACGAGTGGTTCCGTACTTTCCAGGGGGGGTTGAATTCAAATTAGCGAGTGTTTTCCGTGTGGGTTTAATAAAGCCAGGTTTCATTTTCATTGGTTTTACTTTTATCCGTCTTCGGATCAAGGCCCTTCCGAAGAAACAAGTGAGTACTTTAAAAGATTGTCTGAAAATAATTTAATATGAAGAAAAGCACCTGGGAATAATGAGCGTGAATATTGGAGAACGTCTCGGGCTGTCAGCAAGCACATGACGGTAGGGGTGGCGTTAAAGCGAGCTACCTGGTGAAAACAATAAGTGGGATGAAGCCGAGGCTCAGGTGGGCGTGCCGCTGACGATTAACGCAACATTGTTCACGCTTTACACATTGCCTAGATTACATGAAAAATATATTATTAGACAGGAAAATTACAAATAATTGCCAATTTTAGGCCTATGTGATCCATCTCACAACCAATCACGGCGCCAGCGAAAGCGTTTGTTTTAGGCATTAAATGAACATTACTCTCGTGAATACGTGTACTGGAAATGGCGTTTCATGGATAAGAATTTATACATCAGAGAGACATCAATAATAGCAGGGTGAATATCGAGTGGAGAGCAAACATTTTTAGCGAGGTTGCGTGTTCCTCTAGGATATTTAAAAGAGAATCAACAATATGATCTAAGTGCCTCGATGAAATACTAGTATTCCTGTAATTGGCTGAAATCTTGTTATGAATCCTATAACGAATATCACAATTACTCGCCAAATTCCTAGGTTTCCTGGGACAAAGGCAACCTAGCCAAACATTCCCGCATCGATCGTTTTCACGCATTCATCGTTTTTTTCGTCCATTCCCCTGAAAAACGATAGTTCGAGGTTCCACTGTATTTTATTTACCTAAATCACCATTGTGCTCAATATTCAAATCTTATCAATAAAAAAATCAGGGTAAATAAAAGAGGAAAAATATAAAACAAGAAAACTTACAGTTGTCCTCAAGATTTCAAACAAGCAGAGCATTTACATTTATGTACATCATTCACAGTAGGAGGTAATTTTGATTGATGACTAAAAATATTTTATCGTGACACCACTTGAACACAATAACATTGTCGAATGTTTCACCATAGTAAACATTTTTAAAAAGAGAGAGATTAAAGAGAAACCGATCTCAAGCAAATATAGGATATTAAAAGAATATATACTTAAGGAAATTTAGGCATTATTTTTATAAAATTGTCACAACTAACTAGACAAAATAAACTTGCATTGGCTCTCGGAATTTTAAAGGAATTTTTGAGTAATCATTAATTTTTATTACATTCACTAACAAAAAGGGTAAAATAGTGTTTTATCGAAATACAATTCCTCTGATTCTTTCGCTGGAAAAGTTAATGACGATGCACTTGAAATCAAAGCAAAGAATTCCTTTAAAACAATTCCCAAGTTGATGATTGAAAAATACAAGTACATTTCAAAGTATTTCCCGCATGACTTTCAATGCTTTTGGGAATCGTAAGAGCTATTTAGCACAAAATATTAAACTAACTGACCCGGCGTACTTCGTACTGCCTAACAATCAATGAACTTACAGTTCAGTTACACCATTTATAAACCAAGGGCGGCTGAGCTATTTTAATCATATTTGATTTATTACAATAAAAGAAGAATACAATTTCAACAAAACCACCTAAATGAGTATCAAAATTGCTTGTCAAAAAGACATTTTCTTTATTGAATCTACATAGGGTGAATCTGAGCACGTTTACGCGGATTATTTTCAATGAATTTCTAACGTTTTAATTGAAGAAATTTTGGGAATTGCGGTTTTATAAAGCAGTTAATGAAATAAAAATTACACGCATTTACTTGTTAGCTATTTGTGTTATTAACCGTAAAAAATGTTTTTAGGCCTAAGTATGTTGCGTAAACTTGGCCCTTTCACGGGGCAGGTTAACTCAACGATAGACCGACGCTTTACTTATGCACAAAACCGTGTAAGAAAAGCCCCTAGGAAGCAGCATTCGTATCAAATGACTATGTGCACCAGTTATTGTATCTCAGTTTGGAAAAAATGCACTGCGTAAACGTTTTGCATGCGTAAATGGACCACGGTGTGCCCTACACATTCGGGTTTAATGTCTTGCGTCAAGCACCTTCTGATAAACAACAGTTTTTGTTTTATTATTAGGCGTAAGATAAAACGGGTAAAGCTAAAGAAATATAGCGAAGAAAAGCTGTGACGCAGCGAGGAGGGTTTTTGGGGATAAAACCTCCCCAAGAGCTCAGAGAATTTTTTATAAAAAATTTTGTTACCAATATTAGGGGGACGGATGAGTGACAAAGGAAACATATTTAACTATTCACACGGCCGCAAAACGCACCATTTTGAACCATTTATCCTAAAAAATGCCTGAGGGAGGGCCCTCACACTTCTCTATTACCTTGGCGGGTTTTCTGTACCCTACAGACCCCCAGTATTAGCTGCGCCTAAAACCTCCCTATCCTTAATTCCTAACTGCGCCCTTGAGGCGAAGGAAGAAATACAGCGGATGGTTTACCGACTCGTAAACATACCACATATAATTGACCATGAGAAAATCATAGGTTTTCATGAACACATGAGTACAAACATCATAAAAACTGAAAGACTGGCCTTGCGATTTGTAAATCGTTATCACGAATGCAACACGAATTGGAAATTGAATACGCTTAAGCTCAAAAGGGCATATAACAGGATTATGGAATCTTCGGAATGTCAACTTCCTCATCTTTGAGTTTTCCTTTGAGCAAAGTCGCGTGAATCATATTCATTTTCAATTATTCTAATCACCAAACGCGTTCCACTGGATAGTTTTTGTTGGTTTAGGTTTCGAAAGATCACAAAGAACCTACATTTAGCTGTAAACCGTGCCTTGGTAAGCCAGGTTACATCCAAGGGCTTTAAATATTAATGAGCTCACCTTCCGATGAGACTAATTTGCAAAAATTACGAGGAAGTGATATGAAACTGCTCGATTCCTAGTCAGGAACACGGACATTACCGATTGTCAACAATTGCTCGGATATTTGTTTACAAACACTTACGAAGTTCAGCTATTAAAATGGTAGAAACAAAACAAATAATTTAATTTGTACTTTTGACCGACTTATGAATTGTTGCTGTGAATTGAATGAATGATGAATTGATGAAATTCTTTAGCGAACTTTTCCTATTTTTAATGTTCTATATGTTATCCGGGACTGACCCGAGACCAAAGAACCTAATAGCATTAAAATCGGAGCAGCCGTTTTCGAGTTATAAGTGTTTCAACTAACACGATTTTTGACTTTCTATTGCATACATATAGATACTGATTGTAACGTTATAACTAGAAGTGGTGTAATTAAAACTTAGATTTAAAAAATCATTTTGTAATTTCCACTCGGAAATGAGATTTGCTCAGAAATAAGCCTAGTAATTATATTAATTACGGCAATTGAAGGTAAATACAGCAATACCGTCACAAGAATGATACCCATTAGGAATAACTTGTTAATGAGTCCATCCGTAGCTTTTCAGTGGAAAATATCAGTCATAATTACGTTAGGAGAAAACTAGGAATAAATAATACACACCTTATTATTATTGGTAAGTGTGAAATACTTTCTTCTTATTGCATGCAGCCACTTTCTGTGTAGCTCAGGGTCTTTCGGAAAGCTGAACACTTGCACTTTTGGTCCACTCCGATAATTGCCCTTGCATCCAGGCACGACGCAAGTATTAGGCATTTTATCGTAGAATAGTGGTTTATAAGATGAATAAAATAATCCACAAACCAATATCGTCACTATAATTATGCAAAAACTCCACCAACACAACCAAACACACACGTTTTCTGCCTGTGGGCGTCTCAACAAACCAAACAAACTCGCAATGGCGTGGTAGCAACGATAGCACTTCAGTACGTGACGTCATCACAATTTGAGAGGCTAGTGAACAGGCCTTGTATTCTAGGTGGCTATGGTGGAGGCCCTAGGGTGACATGACTTACAATTAGTGCGAGGGCTGCACGCTCAGAGACAGAGACAAGGGGCAGTGTTCGGCGTGACATCAGCCGAGAAGCATCTATTCTGTGATGTAAACCATTTCTATTTGTTAATACAGTCCACTAAGTATATTTACGCGTTTTTCATTTCAATAAAGTTACCACCCTTGGACAAGTCGGTTTGAAGACGCGTATTTAGTATCGAACAGGTGGTTTTGTGAAATACACGCCACAGTGGCGGAAACAGATGGGGGGGAGGGGGCGCCCCCCGCCCTTGCGGGTCCGCCCGTATTGCCAAACATTGCAGAACCACAATTGTGACTTTTTGTATCATAAGATGGCATTGTCTGTTATATGTGTATAATCACTTTAATTAAAATTTTCTTTTACTCTGCCTGTGACTTGGTTAATTATTAATTGCGATAAAAGTAAAAGCAACTCAAGATATCTTTTGCGCGCCCCCCCCTTGAGTTTTTTCGTTATCCGCTATGGTACGCCATGATTATTATCTTACGTCGCTGTCCTTCTCCTGATGGTTGTTCAATCTCTTTGTAAGATTCACGCTAGGTGCCTGTCGTGTTTTGCCTTAAAAATTTCCACGGCTGAAATTTTATTACAATAGTCCTACGAGAGCTTTTTAACAAAATTGTTCGTGAGTAGGACAGGCATCGCAGTGCAATGGCGTATGCAAAGATAGGATCGGAACACTTTCTACTTCCTCTTATTGCATTCACGAAAGCATTGATTTAAAATATCGAATACAGCCGCTAAATAAAAGCCGCTTTGGTGACCATATTTACTGAACTACGCGCTGATGAATGTAATTTTTTCTATTATTTTCTCAGAGTCAAATTCACTATCCATGGCGAAAGGACGCACTCACACTGTTGTCTCCAAGCTCGCTCCATTTCCAATGACAAATCGCCTTGGTCCGCATCAGTCGTCCGTGTCCATGTGTTTGCACTGTGTGTCTGTGGCGCGCGATCTGGGCTCGACGGTTCCTCCCGTGCGGACGTTACGCACGGTGAAAGGCGCCTTTTGGAGGCGCAGTGTCTTGTGTGGGGTGGGTATGCCGAACTCGGCCCTCGCGGTGTATCAGGAGTTTTTGCTCGTTGTTTCGTGGCCCAGTGCTGGTCTCTTATTCATCGGATGAAATGGCCTCTAGTGAGTATCTACTAACAATGAAACACTTGTCGCCGTATGATCAAAAGGAAGATTACCGCCGTGACGAAGCCCTGGAGCCCTATTCAGTAACTAAGTCTCCTCGTTTCCGTGATTTCGGAATCGAACTTTCCGTTTCCGTGTCCGATTCCGTTTCCGTCACTCGGAAGCGTTGTTACGCTATCCACTATGCTTCGCGGAATATATTCCGTGCCCTCCCCCCTTCTTGGGCAGAAGAGGCGGAGATTGCCGAAGTTACTGATGACGTATCCTCACGGAGCCAATGGCTGATTATCGTCCGGCAATTGTTTATCATACCTTTGAAAATGGAACGCGGAGGAGGTAAGTGAAAATATGCTAATAATATGCTAATATGAGAAGAAATATTAATTTAGTATGGTATATTCAAAGTTTATGCAATTTCTTGCTGATCAAACCATTTTCCCATCAAATAAAATATTTTGATTTGGTTTGTTAACCGAGGAAGAATTAATATGCCTTAATTAATTGGTATAGCATATTTTTAATTGACAATAGTAGATTAAAATATGTTGACTTATTGAATAAGAAACACATTTTATCAATGTTCAAATCTAGCAGGTCGAAATCCAAACACAACGTCAACTTCGAAACAACTGACTCCAAAACAAATTGATTAAGTAACTTAATTAATGCATTGTTGAAAAGCGTCAATGCCTTTAAAGGCATTTATTTATTTATTTCAACGGATAACACCATTTCCCAAATTGGAACTTATTAAGAAAGTAACTACAACTTGAACAAAAACAGGCATTGACTTCTTCGGTTCAACTGCAACTTTATTTAATTCCAAACTTCGTTCATAATCATCTATTTACCATTGTATTTAGTACACATACCGTGCCAGTATTGCAAATGATTTGAGATTTCTTACCAGCTTCTACAGCATCACTTTACTGGTAAAAATATTCCATAACTTACCAGCTGGCATATCACTTTCCGTTTCCGAGAAACGGAAAGTCACTTTCCGACACCCTCCGTCATTTCGGCCGCTCTCGGACGAGTTCCCGTGACGGAAAGTTCGGATAGACCTTAGTGAATAGCTCATTCCGTAATGATGACGTCTTTCCGAGAACCAACCACGAACTATCCGAGAGATTGTCTTAGTGGATAGGGCCCCTGATCTCTGTTCCCCTGGGTGAGAATCGACGACGCTGATCGCAGCGCCAATGAGAAGGGTGGTGTGCTATTTTGGAATTATGTGAGGCTTGTTAAAACTACGACATGGAAATTAATTAATTAATTACAGCCAAACTAAGGCCCACTTAATGGAGCCACCAGTGGCGCAGCGAGGGGGGGGGGGTTTGGGGGATAAACCCCCTCCCCAGAGCTCAGAGAAATTTTTAAGGTTAATCCATTTCACGTAATTGGATTGATATTACTAACAGAATAGCGTAAGGATCCCTCAGAAAGCCGTAAAATTTACTATTTTGAATCATTTATCTTAAAATTCCGCAATTTATTGATCTCGCATCTACCGCTTATCCTGGTGGGTATTCCATGCCCCCACACACCCAGGTATTAGTTGCACATAACCCCCCCCCCTCCCAGCCTTAATTCCTAGCTGCGCCCCTGGGAGCCACTACCAGTTCAGAGATGTGGTCGCCATTCCGAATGCATAAAAAATACGGCATTGAAAATGGCGGAGCAAGGTACGTGATCTCTCCTTGTGAGTTGATTTTTACTTGTTGGTGTGTGAAGTGGGAGATGAGGGATGAGAGTGATGGATGACGGGAGGTGGAGAAATTTCGCAGACGACTGCCTTTCACGTTTTGCTTATCTTTTCTAATTTGCCATCTCTCTTGAAATTCCCTTATTCTTGAGCTCGGTGGATAGATACGCTCAGCGGCGTAACTAGGATTGTGTCATTGGCCCACTCCTATTCCTTCTTCATATAAACGACATTGGCGAAGTAGTGCAGAGTAAGTTACGATTATTTGCAGACGACGCTGTAGTTTACAGAGAAATTCGTTCCAGCAAAGATATAGATGAACTAACGAATGACCTTGCTGCTATCCAAGCTTGGTGCGATGCTTGGCAGTTAGAATTAAATTTGGAAAAATGCGTCGTAATGAATTTCTGGAAGAAGAATAACTCCCTACAGCGTAACTATGTCATTCGGGGCACGCAGTTAAAGGCAGTTGAATCTGTGAAATATCTAGGGGTTAGACTCAATAATGATCTATCGTGGAATAAACATATTCGAGAAATAACCGGTCAAGCTAATCGTAAAATGGGTTTTGTTAAAAGAATATTAGGAAAGTGCGACGACAAAGTGAGAGAAATTAGCTACTTTTCCCTCGTTAGACCACATTTGGAATACGCTGCCAGTGTTTGGGACCCTCATGAAAAAGGCTTGATAACAGAGTTAGAACGCGTGCAAAGAAGAGCTGCCAGGTATGTGAAAGGTCGTTACGATAGTCTTGTTAGTGTAACTGATCTCTTAGATAAACTCGGATGGGAATCTCTGTCGGACCGTAGATTGAAAAATAGACTAAACCTTTTAGATAAATTCAAGAGCAGTGCCTTTTCTGACGAAGTTAACCATATCTTGCGGACGCCAACGTACTACGGAAGATCAGATCATATAAATAAAATAAGAGAGATAGATTGCAGAACAGACAGATTCCGAATGTCATTTTTTCCACGATCAATAAGAGATTATAACGGCAGCAATAGAACGCGTAAATAGATTGCATGACTTGTAGTGTAGCCTACTAACCTATGTAAAACTTACTGCATGTTTCTGAATTTCTATTCTATTTCTAACAGCATATAGTAGTATAGTTTGTTATTATACGGGACGTTTCTTGGACGGTGTGGTGTGCATGTGGGAGTCCAAATGCATGCTGCATGCTGGTGATTGATCACCCCCTGCCAAACACCCTAGAGGTGGCTCGCAGGGTAATTTGTAGATGATGTAGATGTAGGAGTATGCTGCTTTGGAGGGGGGGGGATGGGATGGCCTGGGGTGGCGACCCCCTCCCCTCCAGGAACTTTTTCTTTAACCTTTAAACTTTAAGCAGATGCAGTTATTATATGTCAAAACTAGACCATAGCTTTAACTATTTTTTTAAAATTTCTCTGAGGCGTTGGGGGGGGGATCTATTCCTCATTCTTCCCATAGTTATACGCTTCTGGATTCACGCATGAGACACGGCCCTTGTCAAAGTCGATCGCCAAAGACCCTGAGGCTTTGCGACAGCCCTTGCCTTCGTCCTCCTCCCCACTCCAATTTCTACCCTTCCAGTCGTTTTTGACAGTTTACCCGATGTATTTTTCCTGCTGTTAAGTTCTGCTGGGAAATTCGCCTGCTCAATTGGCCAAACATCTCAAAGAGAGTGCAAAAAATCCTGGTGTGTCCTGCGCTCATCGATGACGATTTATGAAATTATAAGGAGATATTATAATCGGTATCTATGTTTATGTTTCATGGTGGTTACCATTTTTGTGTATCATGATGATTTCATCTCTTGGGATGTAGCCCCGATTCGCCATCTGCCCGTAGTCACCTCGCAGCGCTCTGTGTGTGATGATATGTTATTCGCCGCCTTGTCAAATTAGAAGTAATACTTGCACCCTCATACCTAGTTCACACTCGGAGCCGCTAGGTCTTCGATCAAGAAATAAATAGTGGTGTCCCATTCTGTTGCTGTTCTAGGGATCTCATTTGTGCTGGCTGACGAAAGTCTTCGCTCTTCCCCATTCAATTGTTCCCACGTGACGGACATTCCTCCCTCCAGCTCCTCTTCCGCCGAGGCCTCTTGAACGCGACTACAATTCAGGCCAGACATGTTACAACATTGTCTGGTCGTACTTCCTTTTCTAGTCCGTGTCAGGACCGCTTTTAAAATGCATGTATAGCCTGGTAAATTACGCATTGTGAACGTAGTCTGCAATCTGCATTTGCTCAAATAGGATGCATATCTCAGTACTGTTATTTATACCGACATAGAAATCCGCCAAAGAGTGCCATTACGCCAATATTGGTGTAGGAGGCTAGGGAAAGGAATATCAGCGGCGGAAGAGAAATAATTTCATCTCGTATTATATGAGGGAAATTTGAATTAGATTTTGGCTTATCATTGATCCCTCACGGATAAATTGAAAAAAGCAAGTTGTAAGTAGATTATTGTCGGCGTAGTTAAATAAATTTGTCTTTTGAGAGATACGCATAACTGTCGACTCTTTTTGCTCGTTTAGCCTTGCTCTCACGTGGAATTTGACTGCCATAGCTTTCGACAGTTACTGAGCATAACTCGAACGGCGGACAGCGACTGGGAATCGATTGTGGACATGCTGGATATAGAATCCATCCACTAGCGAAGTTGAAGCAGTCCAACTTTGTCCAACCCAGTAGGAATTTAAATGCCGCATTTTTCACTCTTTGAAAACGCTTGCTAAAAATATTTGCGAGCGAGCTTCGTTTCTGAGGTATGGTAAACACGGGCTACTTGAGCCGAAATTTTGCAACCTTTACCATTATTTTCAAAAATTGGAACAACATATTGGTGTCTTTGGCATACTCATTTTATACGTTTAAAGTATAGTTAATTATGAATATTTTAACATACAAAATGCATTGCTTGTGACAAAGTAAATACTTTTATTTTGAAATTTTATTTGGGCTCAAGTTCACCCTAAGATTGGGTTACCTACTTGACCCCAGACCATAATTCCCCTAGGAACGACCATTTGAAGGCAGTTTGGGTTCAAATAGAGCAACAGTTATTAAAATAAATAATTTATAATCATTCCGTAAGCTCCAAAACGTAATTTTAAAGATAAATTATTATTAAAAACATGATTTAAAAAGTTCAAAGTATACCGGGACTAGCCGCGGTGATAACTTTTAAGGGAGTCACCCGCAATGCACAATCGTGCGAGAGATTCACAGAGAAAATATCATTCGGCTTGACCGGGATTCGAACCCGGATCCCCAAAAGCACTCGACCGAGGGATCCCCGGATCCATCGGTCGAGTGCTTTCCTCATTTTCAATCCGGATCCCCGGATCCCTCGGTCGAGTGCTTTAGCCAGTTAAGCTACCGAGGCGTCATTCTTCTCTGTGGATATTTTCGGACACTACCACACACATTTAAAAATATTAATTTAAAAAATGCACTTGAAACATTAGTTTGAGCAACACTGTTAAGAAATTGTTCAGACAAAAGTAGAATTTCTTATAGTAGTGTTTAGAATCCAGTGAAAGAAAATAAACTTCTTTTTAATGATTTTGGGGATTCAATTTTCATGACCACATCTTCAAATTTGTACGACAAGACACCATGATTTTGGGCAACTTCCAAGCTTAGATCGTGGGCTCATGCAGTCGACTCTCACACATTCTGCTCCTATAGCAAGGATGATTCTTGGATATTCTTTCTCGTTCTATATTTTACCAGAACTTATTTAAATTGCCTATTTCTAGGTCATCTTTCGTTTCAGATTCCGGTGTTGATGATGATTTGGCTTTGAGAGAACACATAGTCACATGTCCTATATGCTCCTCATCACTATTTAAGTAAGAGGCTGATTTCGCTGTCGCCTCCTGATCTTAAACTGAATGCGGCATCTTCTTCTGATGCAGAGTCTTCCATTGTTTATGTTTCTTAGTCAAATGTTGGTCTTGTTTTTTAATGGCACCTTCACTTTAGGACCTTTTTCCTGATGGGTGCTGTTTTCCACAGAGGCACTGGTAGAGAAGAAGTCAGGCACTCCTACACTTTATCCAGGTGGCACTTGGAGTTCTTTTCTTCTAAGTAATGAGGTTTAACAAACTCACCTCTCTTCTCTTGCAGTCATTGAAGAAATGCGTTCTCAATCATAGAAAAGTCTGTATTTGCTTTGGATTTTTATTGATTTGGCAAATGGCTTGTAATCTGATTTTCGTGTATAAGCACTACTCCAGCTTTCTTTAAGCCTACCAATAGGTTGCTTTCTATGTTTCCACCAATGTCTTCTAAAACAGTTCGCAACAGCGCAGCGTTGGGAACTGATTCTTTGTAAGCGCCGATCCTTTTACGAGCACCTTATTCTTTCCATCGGTCAAGAACGCCCTTCCACATCATTTTGAAAATACACCGCATCCAGTAGTTGAGTGAGGTGGGATGACTTATCGGGGAGACAAACGAAGTATACATTATAACTAATAACTTCAGGCTTTACTTTGTGAAACCTCTCCATATTGGAAATAGGGATATAAAACTTTGTAAGGTTCACTGTTGTTTAATTATGGGCACGAACCGGGTTTCGTAACTTGATTACATCGTCAGGTGACTGATCTTGCATGCATCATACATTTATACACAAAGTACACAAGTGACAGTGAGGACATCTACCGGAAAGGAAAAGGACTGGTTGAAAGGACATTACATAAATGAATACAATTGATACTAAGGTGTGAAGTAAGATTTTGTCCAATTACCACTTTCTTCTTTCTTAAAAATAAGAAGCAGGCAATAGGTGGCCCAGTCCTTAGACATTTGAACAGTGACAAAATTGCTGTGGGGAACTAGAGCCCAAACTCTTTATACACTGAAGAGCAAGAAAAGTAGCAGTGGGTTTTTAGATAACGTGTACTAGTTGTACGTAGCGACATACTGTAGAGTTAATGAGTTATTTAGGACATAAAAAGGCCTCGATTTGGCAACAAACCTAGTATAAAATAGATGCACTTATCTCCAGTTTTAGGCTATTCATGATGTCTATAAAGACGAAAGATTGCAGAGTGAAAAAAACATCAAACACGAGTTTAAGTTATATAATCAGTACTGCTCTCGGTGGTGACTCCCTATTCTCCTAGACTAGACGCATTGTCTACCTACTGCCTATAAGCCTACCATAAAATCACTGAATTACGTCGCTATACTGATGTTGAGAGCACGCAGAGAACCAAACTTCATTTTCCAGTTTTGGGCTCCAGTTAGCCCACAGGGCTCAAGTAGCCCGTGCTTACGGTACCACTGTAGCAGTCTTCTCAGGGTCCATCTGTGGCCGCTATGACATCAAGACGTCTCGAGAGCTCCAGTTCAACCTTGATTTTTGCTCTTGGACGCATTTCAATCGGTTTTCCAATGATGTTCGCATCGCGGTCAGAGCGATCATTTTATTCTACAGATTTACTAATTAATATTACAATCACGATGAATAGCATTGAAAAGTTATTAATTAGATCGCATATGTCATCCCGTGTTTAGATTTAGGTTATAATTTATTTCTCCGCGAAAGTGCGTGTCTCCTGCGCAACTGATTAGCAAACCCACCATTTAGATTTGCGGTGTGTGGCGACTGAATGGAGGAAGCCCGTGTTGCACTTGATTTTTGTTCTCGCACGCACTTCAATCGGGATTTTAAAAATATGCTCGCATCGCGGCGATGATTGCGAAGTGGTCTCATGAGTATTCTGGAAGTATTTGAAATTGCGAGGAGTAGCATTGAAAAGTTATGGATTATATACATATATGTGGATCACACAATCACGTAGGTGTATAAGTTTTGGTCGACACCCCTGCTTATTATAGCTCCTATAGCCATCGTGGGATTCGGATCTCTCGGCCACTGTCTCACACTGGTCTGCCACATGCCGCGGACAAAAGCGATTTTTCGATGGCGTTCAAACTAGCCATAAATATGTGAAGCTAATACGTCATTTCATTGCAAATGGATCATTTTATCTTCCTTTACTGCCCTTTTTTCGAAATACAAGAATGTTTTTCAGCGGAAGTGGGTTGTGTGTAATTTCTCACGCTTTTTTTTACCTCTTTGGAAGGTTACACGGGATTTCCACCGGGTAAGGTTCTCCAACTCCATCTCGGCCGACGTTTCGATGGGCGAGATGGAGTTGGAGAACCTGACCCGGTGGAAATCCCGTGTAACCTTCCACAATTCTATACGCCGGGAAAGCCTACGATCATTCTTCTTTTTTTACCCCCTTTTAACTTTAAGAATACCCTTACCAATGGCCAATTTTATTACGTTTTGTGAGTTTTTTGAGCAGCGTCACTTTTAATGAACCATTAGCCTATTTTTTAATCTTATTAAGCTGTCCGACTTCTCAGAACAGTGTGCTATAATATTACGTACAAATATTTTTTATATAATTAGAGATATAAAAAAACACGCCCTACCATCGGGTTCTCATGTGATAGAATGTAAAGAAAACACTATCCTTGAACCTATTACGAAATAATTATCTGCCTGTAGTTACCTTTTCGATTTTTTTGTGGTACATCAAAATGATGTCGGGCGGTTCTCGCGCCCCGTGACCCGCAATACACTATACACGGCGTAGGCTCTCGGGAACTTAGCGTGACATGCATAGCAGTCCGTTTGAGAGAATTTTAGATTTTCCCTAAATCTTGAGTGAATTGAAGTCAATTACTTATTATTTGCGGTGCCTTTATGGTATGTACCCTTTCTTGCGGTTTTTACCATGGGGTCATTGCGCGGATGCCGCGTTAGCACATCAATAAACCTATAACTGTTCGCGCCCCCCCAAAGCCTTTTTCCTCGGCGCTTACCCCTTAAGTACCTACATTTATTCTTTACTTTGAACATGTGCCATTTTTGCCATTCTACATATTGGGTTTTCCCTAAATATGCCGTCTAAGCGACTGGCTCGCTCATTTCCAGCCGCGTGCGCATCATCACTCTCCCATCGGTGTTCCTTGTCAAAGTTTGTGCCGAAAGACATTCACAGTGTAGTTGCCAGGTTGTGAAATACAACGAAAGTGACTCGCCAAGATTAACATCGTATGGTCTTGGCAAATATAGGAGGGGTCCTTGAAGCAGATTAAATCATTCGTATTAGAGGAAGGAGGCGAGATATTAAAGAAATTTGTTTGCGGCCTTCATTCGAAAAGTGTTTTTCATCAATATTTTCGAAATTGGGATGAGTGCTCTTGAGTGAATGGCAGATTTATGAAGTAAATAAAATTTGGTTAAAGCATCCAATAACATGGCTTTGTGGCCAAGCCATGAAGCTTCCTGCCTCCGTGTTCAAATATCTTCCAAATATCTTCTAGTTGGTAAATAATTATCAATCGACAATCCTTATAGAGTTTAAAATCATTTTCTAGCAATTCCGGACGACCTAATAACCCTTTTATGAGTAATTTTGAGAGCTGTATCCCCTGAACTTCAAGTAAATGTTGCGGTTTTCTCAGCTTAATGCCTAAAAATAGCAAAACTCTACGTAAAAATGTATACATGGTATCATATGCCACCGATTACTCACAAGGTTGTAATGAATGGATCTGGAATTGTGAAAATCCTATTTTACAGTTTTCCAATGAGGCGTTGGAAGAGTGGCACAAGTATGTAAGAAGATAACGTGAAACACATGCCAGAAAAGTGTCTAAGATTATCACAAGCCACGACCTTTTCAATAGGCTTCTGCTTACATCAGATCCTTTTATTTCTTGTTCCGCTGTTTCCCCTTAAAGTAAAAAAATACAAGAGGAGTTGAAAAATCTTATATGAGTGGAATATGAGATATATATTGGAATATGAGAAACCTTCATCATCTGACTTAGAATGGGAATGAAAGCGGCATGTCTCAGTTTTAGAGCAATTAGAAATAAAAATATTTGTTAACTAGTGGTATTTTTTTATAAAATTACGCTTTAATAGCCAAAATTTCAAGATTTGAATGACCTCACACCAATTTTTAATCATTTTTTACCTTATGCGCAGATATTTGATAGCTTTAACATTGTTAATAATAGAGGAAATTCCATAATTCCCCGCATGTTCCGGTAGCAAAACTTCGACTTGCCCCTGGAAACTATGTCGCCCGCATAACTTTCTTCATTTTTTATTTACTATCGGCTAAACAATATTGTGCGCTGAATTATCCTAAATAAGTTTCATTGCATCTTTACAATACACAAATCGCAAAAACTTTCATCAATTTATCAACATTTAAGACTGCAGCGATTTTTGTCCACCTTTTTTCGATTTCAGCCCTCTGTGCGTCGCAAACCCATTGAATTGTGATGGAGCCCCTTGTGACCGTGTCCTCCATTGTTGTAATCGATACCTCCAATACATAAACGCTCAACAATCGCCCACCGAATGGAATCCGCTCATCTATTTATCTGCGAGGGCTATCTAGGTGAGCGGTGGGCGGTTGATGAGCGTTTCTGCAGCGGAGGTATCGAAATGGAGGCGCGTCATTTGTCCGACCGCGCGCGCCGCCCGCGGCGGGAGCAGCTGTTTCCGCGGCCGTCCGCTTGGCGTCGCGGGTGCGCGCGAAACGGCGGGGGCGGTGAGTGCGATTCAGTTGGCTGGAGGGTCCGCTTGCGTTTGGAGCACAGAGGAGAGCGGCGTCGCGTTTGTGGGACGTCACGGCGGCGCAAGAGCAGGCCCTCGCCGAGACTCGAACCCCTGGCCCCCGACCCCCGGCGCCCTCTCGAGGAGGCTGAGGCAATGAGCTGCCTTCTCCTCCTCACGCCCCGATCGAGTTTCGTGAGCACCCGACCGGCACCGCACCAGCACCATCTCCACCCGGTGCCCAGCACCAACAACACCAACCGCAACTGGCCATGTCCGTCCGCAGCCTCTACCGCAGAGCTTCTGGGTGAGTGACCACAGGAACAACGACCACTGCCCATGTCCGGGCTCTACTCCACCTCTTTCAGCTTTTTCTTCCCGACGACAGTTTCGCCGTTTTTGCAACGGGCTTCTTCAGGTCACTGAAATGACGGCGACCTTTTCACCGCTCCACGTATTCCATCTGTCGGTGGGGTCACTAGTGATTGAAGGTTGCCATTTCTCTCGGGATATTAGCTAGGGAATTTCCATGTTCCTTATTGAAATTTCTTCGTGATATCATTGACCTCTCATGCTATTATTCCTGGAAATGGTCTCCGTTCTGTGGGCATTTGATTGGCCTCTTCGAATGGTGCGTGTTCAATAGTGCTCGGCCATAGTTTCAACTGCCTGTATTTCATCGTCCTTTGATGCTCCATTTGCCTCCATTCCAGTCATCTGGGAGTCTGCATTAGCGAAAGCTTCTGCGATTAGTTGTGGACGCTCTCATCGCTCCGGGATTACACCGCGTTGTTTCATGTCTAATGACGACAGTTTCGTGGGAAATCCCGCCAGCATCTTGAGAAGTTCTCGTCATACATGAAACGCGGTGGGAACAATGAGGGCATCCACTGCTCATCTGGAAGTACGCGCCGTAATTTCAGCGGTCGTGACAAGACGGCTGTAACGCCAACGAAACTGTCGTCCGGAAGAAATATGGCCAGACTCGGAGTAGATCCTCTTTCTTCTTCATTCGAATCAACCTACAGAAAGAAGCCTTCACAAGGGATAACTAAAGTGTGTGCTCTCTTGCAAAAGGTTGTCTAAGGGGGTAAAATATCCCCCCTGAATTTTTGGAAGCATGTTCTTGAAGAGTGTACCCCTTTCTCTTGAACCCCACCCCCAGAAATGCAGAGCCCTCAGCTGCTGGAGAGCTCCCTGCCCCCCCCCCCCCCCCGAAATGTCTTCTAAGTGTACTCCTTCTTGCAAACCCCACACAGCCACAACCAGAAATGCACATCCGCTCCAGGAGAAATTTTTGGGAGATGCGGTCTCAAGTGCACCCCCCTCAAAGTTCTATCCCCCTGAAATGCTCCGCTTCATATGAAGAACCCCCCCCCCCCCGAAATGTGTAGGAGACGCGGTATTCTCAGTGAACCCGCTTCAAATTATCCCCCCCCCCCCCCCCAGAAATGTATCCTCTCTCTTGGAGGACCCTTCCCCCCCTGATTTTTTAAATGCCTGCAGCCCCGTGACAGCTGCACCGTGGCTTTGAGAGCTGGAATCGCTTTGCTGCTGGGAGTGAGTGCATTGGATGCATGCCTGACTTACTTCGCATCTTAGTGCTTTAATGCGAAAGCTGGTTTGGGTTTAGGTGAGGCTATAGCTCAGCCAGGATTGAGGCACTGGCGGGTGAAATTCGTTGAGGTAGGGCGAGTGAGGTGGTTATGCATTTGTCTCGTCGAGGCCACATCGCTATGCGCTATCGGTATTTTCAAATCGCAGTTTCAAATGTATTCCTCGAAGGTGTCTCACGCGGCTTCGGCTGGCTTTGAACTCCAGACTCCTCGACCTCGAGTCCAAAATTCTCTCTCTTTCTTTTGCGGTGATTTTAGGCTATGGATTGGTTTTTATTGCCATGATGATCTTAAATATTATTTAATGTGTGATTATTATTTTAAGAAGTTTCAATTCCGTTGGGCGTTGGAAGTTGCTTTATGGCTTGATAGATCTGTTTATGATGGCACTTACATGAGGAAACGTGTGTTTGGGGTGAGCAAAATGCTTGGAAGAGTTGAAAGTTGGATAGAAAGTGTATCTATGACGAAAAATGATAATCACTCGGTGATCTTCAGTCCTCGGACGCATCTCTCATCTCGTCTGTTTCCCACTTTCCTTCTCTCCCTTCTTACGTCCTTGTCCGTTCAAAGCAGACGTGAGAAAGCCTGCCTTTCAAGGTCATTCTTCTCGTATAGGTATTTTATTTGAAGAATTTAATTATAAATTTCGTATGTTGAAACGTCTTTTGGAGGGTATAGAGTGTAACTTTATCGCGAAATGTGAGTCAGGGAAATTGATTAAGTTTCTCAGCTTTAATTAATCCGAATGTTGAGACGATAGATGATGTGGTGCTACAGAATTCGGTCGTCTTGGATTGGTTGTGAGTGTTTAGAATTTTCAGATGAATTAGTTCCCCAGAGATTTTTTTTGAGTTACTGTCTTGAACCTACGCCCTCCTAATCAGCTCCAAAGGCCCCCCTCTGAAATTTTTTTCATGGTTACGGCCGTAATGGCTGAAGAGTGGGTCAGCGCATTTGGGGGACACGCTTGACCACCCTAGGGGACCGTGTGTGTTAGGGCCCTGTATTCTAATACGTCATTAATTTCTGTCGACCTCCCCCGCTGGCCTACATCATGAAGCCGCGAAACGGGTGGGTGTGGTGGCTGGCTTCCCACAATCCCACCCGCTAGTTCCGAGCTCAAATCCCAGAGGTGGCAGAGCGCCCGATCCCTGCTTTAGTGCTTGATGGAGGGCACTCGAGTGCAGTGCTCCGTCCGTCGGATGGGCCGTCAAGCCGTGGTCCTGTTGGTCTTCCCTTTCATACATGCAGGCTAATCCCGACGCCGGGTTTCCCTCCACCCGTCGTTCATGGCGCCAATGACTTGGAGTCCTCCTTCTAGGGCCACCGCTCCCTTCCTCCTGCTGCTCAACGAAAGCCTTTTTCACTGCCTTGCCACCATACCTGTGACCAACCAGCCCAAATAATCCCTTGCATCACGACCATTATGACGCGAGGGCCTCCGTACAGTTAGTATACTTCCGCATTTGTCCTTATTTTCCATATACATGCATCTATGACAGTAGCATACATTCATCTGAGAATATCTTTTTCCACCCCTCTGAGCTCTCCTCTTGCCCCGCTGTCGGTGTCCATGCTTCAGAGGCATTATAAATGGCAGGCCCTGTCTTTGAAGTGATTGTTTTGGTGTTTTTTTTGAAATTCTAGACTTCATTTCACATCACGTTGAGCGAATCACGGAATTTCGTGCCCTCGCTCCGTGCATCGCTGTAGGGCGTGCTCTCTTTCTCTCTCTCTCTCTCTCTCTCCCCCCGTGTGGTGTGGTGGTCCTTGCACCTGCGTGCCTACGACCACCGCGCAATCCGCGTCAACAGGACGCTAACGAGAAAAGGCGATTTGACTGCCGAGTCCCACCTATCACTTGTGAAATTCCTCTATTGTTCGGGGGAAACTAATTCCTACGCCTATCTGCCTGGCGAATCGAATTTGTCGTTTGTGCCGAACTTGGAATTATAGTGAGGTTCTAAGATGATGTACTCCGTGCCGCTCTGGATGATATTTCTCATTAATGGCCCAGTCAATCCAAGTCTTCTTCGCTCGTACTTTGTAGCCCCTCTCACCTAAGTGCATGTGGTGGCGTTTGGAAGCATAATTCGTGTAGCGCTCCCTATCCGCTAGGAGTGTTTTTGATAGATTAAACGCATCGGCCTTACTTGCTCAAGCAAGCTCTGCCGTAAGCCTCAATTGCAGCCTCCGAGTCGGCTAGGGGCTTCCAGTGTGATGCATGCCATGGCCTCTCTCTTCGCTTGCAGCGTATTTGTGGACGAGGCATTAGACGGCCGCCCTAGCGTCCTTGGACTCTCCTTGGTGTAGGCGTTGTAGTTGCCTTTCCCCGCGCACTTAACCCCAGGTGTGTGTTGTTCGGGGGAATGGAGGGGCCCCGTGAAATAGTTAATAGCCCCTCCGCCGCCTCCAAACGGCGCCAGCGACACATTCAACTGGAGCCGTCCGCTAAATCTATCTCTTCGGTGACTAACCAACCAATCGCCTGAAACTTAGGCAGCCATCACCGGCTTAAGAGAATCTAAGCAGAAATTAACGTAAAATATATGATGTAGGATTGAAAAAGATTCTGGGCACAATCAAGAACACCGGAGAACCTCGTCTTAGAACCTCCAGGTCCGACAGAAGCGATAAATTAAGAGGGAGATTTTGCCGAACAAGAATTCATTTTTCCCCCGAACCATGAAGGACTTTAATTTATGGCATGCTTGGTAATCGCATTTCCTTTTTATGTAAACGGCTGGTGTCCTAACACCCCCGTCATACGCCTCTTAAGGCTTCTACCAGGATAAATGAAGAATAATTAAAACCTCGGAGCGCGAAATTCGAACCTCGTCTAATAAGGGTCATTTGCATGAATAGATAAGTTTCTTTCATGCCATGATGTCAATAAATCATAAATTGACTTTGCAACAATTGAGAGTTGATTCAGATTTAATAGAGTGGAATTATAACGTAAGTATTAGTAGATTGAAAATTATTAGTACTTTTCCACAAATACTTTTATATTGTTTTAAACGACCGGTTTCAACACGTTTTCTGTCATCGTAGACCAAAAATTGTTATTGAGTTTATATGAATTAGTTGTGATTAATGTTCCTTTGTTCATTTATCATGTGAGCAGTATTAATCTTATTTTGCTAATAATTTAGGCTGAGTAGCGCTCCACTGGACAGCAAACATAACCTGGAAATCTCAGGGTACTTAGAATTGCTACACATAGGACACCCTGCTTAATCCAATTCCCCGCTGAAATATGTCCAGACTTGTTGTTATCCGAGATAAAAATAATGTGCGAGGCCAACTGGACACAGCTATATTTAACGTATAGACGTTTGAGCTAAGACTCGTTCTGCTTATAGATGCATATAAGTGCGGCAGGGGGTGTTAGGACACCAGCTATTTGCACATACAAAGGAAATACTCCAGCGAAATGACGACTGGCATTTATTAACGTGCTTTATGGTTCGGGGGAAAAACGAATTCCGTTCAGCCAAACATCGCTCTTTATTTATCGCTTATTTTGGACCTGTAAATATAGTGTAGCTCTAATATTATGTTCTCCGTGTCGCTCTTAAAGATATCCATTCTCAATTGTTCAAGCAATCTAAGCCTAGCGCGCAGCTTCCGAGTCTCCAGCGGCTCTCAGACTAATTCGCTTAACATCTGGGTAACGCTGTCTGTACGCCCGTGGCAGTTTTTGACGAAACGCGCAGCCTTCCTTTGAGTATATTTTGCTCACTTCACGGATTAAGTCTTTTTGTACCAGATCCTATACGCTTGCTGCATATTCAAGGTGCGGTTGGACGAGTGCAAAATAGCACCTTTCTTTTACATTCTCATCCGAAAATCTTCCCACAATACGCTTGACGAATCCTAATTTCTTCAGCACTGTGCAGCAAATATGCCTTACATGTGTTCCCCATGAGAGGTTTGAGGTTATCGTAACTCCTAGGTACTTCACTTCGTCTGTTGTCTTTATATTAATACCATCCACAGCGTAAACATGGTTAAAGTTGGACGAAATCTGCAAAAAATGTACCGACATGCATTTGCTCAGATTAAGTTCGAGTCCCCACTCTTGGCTCCAAAAATGAACGTTGTCTAACATAGTCCGATAATAGAATTTCATAGTCAGAATGATCACTAATTTCGCGTTATATGACAGCGTTGTCAGCAAATAAACGTATTTTATCGCTAATTCGGGAGCAGAGGTCATTAAATTATATAATGAACAACAGGGGGCAGATAACGCTTTTTTGTGGAACACCTGATGTCACTTTAACTACATCAGAACTGATTCCGGCAAGAACTACTTTTTGTTTACGATCACTGAGAAAGTCGCGTATCCAGTTTACCACGGTTTCGTTTAATCCGCATGACTGTAATTTGTATAAAAATTTGTTGTGAGAGTAGCGTGTCAAAAGCTTACGTCTAATTGCCTTTTCGATTCACCAGATTTTAGAACGTCGTGAAGAAAGAGCGCGAGCTGTGTTTCGCATGATCTGCCTTTTCGGAATCCTTGCTGGCAGCCATGGAGGAAGTAACGACTGTCCAAGAAAGTCATGCTATTGCCAACAACGATATGCTTAAGTATCTTGCCTCTAGTCGATGTTAATGAAATTGGACGATAGTTGCCTGGGTCATGTCTGTTACCCTTATTGGATATCGGTGTAACGCTTGCAATTTTCCAGTCTAGCGGTAGGTAACTTCCCTTCGGAGAGTGACTTCTTGAATATTATCTCTGAGTAAGGTGCGATCTGTGGAGCAAACTCCTTGAGGACACGCGCGGGTATTCCCTCCGAACCCGGAGATTTAATATTCTTTATCGATTTTAGGTGCTTAGTTATTCCACCACGTTGTTTAGAGATTTCTTTCATCGGTTCCTCAGTACAAGGGATATCTAAATTAAATTCAGTATCGACAGTAATGAACACACTTTCAGAGTGGGAATTCGACGTATTAGCTTTGTCAATATTTTCGGTGACAAGTTAACATCTTTGTCCAATAACGAGTCTACGGTTGAAGATTGCCCCTGAAGAAGGAACGCGTACGACCAAAAGGATTTCGGATTTTCTTCTTTAGTACTTTTTTCTTGAACTCTCGCCGTGCCGTACGCATTGATTTCTTGGTTATTGCGCGCTGTGCAGCGTAACTTTCTTTAGCTTCGAGTTCCTTCGATTTATTACCTAACGTAATGGGCTTTTTGTACAAGTTGTGTAGTTTTCTCTGTTTCCTAAGGTCCTTTCTGACATTATTGTTGCACCAGCGTGGTTCTTCATTATAAAATCTTAGTTTTTGCGGAAAATATTAGTTGATTCTTTGGCGTAGAATCTCTAAGAAGTGTTTCCATGTTACATCTACGGTTTTATCCTCTGTTTTAGCTACGAATTTTGTGTAGGAGTCGTTAAGCATATCGCCAAATTAAATGAAGGTGCATTTATCAAATGAGTAGATATTGTGTTTTGGTTTTACAGTTGACACTGCATCTATTTTTAAGGTTGCAAAAAATGCTCTATGATGACTTATACCGTCAATAATATCGATTTGTATTATCAACTTACATGGCTTACTACTAAAAGGTCTAATATCTTATTTCCTCTCGTAGGCTGTCAACTATTTGGGCGAGACAGTGATTTGCAAATACGTTGAGTAAGATAAAGCTGATTTCTCTATCCCTTGAATTCGGTTTAACAGTATAAGTATCCCAATTTATAGACGGATGATCTCTCCCGATAACTATTACCATTTTACTGTCTCTCAGATTATTTGCGGATATTTAATTTTATAGTTGGTAAATAATATCAACTTCGGAGTTCGGAGGTCTATAAAAAGAGCAAACATGAATACTCCTTTTGTTTCGTTGTTTAATTGTACACCATACGCTTTCTATTTCGTTGTCAATTATTTCGTGGGCAGCGCTGTGTAAATGTGACTTAACTGCTATAAAAACTCCACCAGCTGTTCTATTGCGTCGATCGCATCTGTAAATTATATGTCCTGGAGTAAAAATTTCGCTGTCGCTTATATCTTCCGCAAGCCAGCTTTCTGTCCCCATACCACGTCTGCGTCCTGAAAAATATGCTCGATTTCGGCGCGCTTGTTTTTTACGCTACGGCAATTAACTACCACAAGGTTAATGCCATATTTTGTAGTTTGAGTTTCGGTTGGTTCTTTTTCAAGCTTTTTTATTCTCAACGGGTGATTTTAATTGGCAGTACTAATAATATTTGACATGTTTTCTTTCTCTGGAGCACGCGTTTTGGGAATAATGACGCCATTGTCCGGCATTACCGCTTCTAAGCTTACTTTTTTGTGAATTCTTTCGCAATGCGGATTTCCTCGGAGGCTAGGTTTAGTTAACTCTTTAAAAACCCCACTAGATGACTTACCCTCTAGTCTAAAATATACCTACAGTGCTAAAAAATTCTACGAGCTACCCGTTCCAACGCCTCTTATGAATAATGCACCCCAGACGAATTGAGGGGAGCCCGACACGATATCAGCACCGGCCGAAGATCCACGAACTCGGCCCCAATGCTCGCACAGAGTTCCCACAGCCTCTCGCTGATCCGGGCAATCCTGTCCCAAACTCGAGGGCCGCAGTCCGTCCGTGGAACAATGCTGCAGATGGACAGTCGCATATCGACACCAGTGCCCCTCCGAACGCGTCCTACCCCTAGAACGACCCTCCAACGTATGCGAAACTTGGCAGAAGTAACCAAAACATTGTTGCCAATCAAAGAGCAGTGTGTCAATAGTGATGCTGACTGAATGTAGGCGTCTAAACATGGTTAAACTTTCCTTGGGACGAAGTTGTCCAATCTTTCGGAAAATCTTAAGAACTTCTCGACGCTATTCGGATAATATTCCAATTTTCAATATTTAGGATGAAAAATACTATCATTCACATAAGTATGATATTTTTTTAATTTCAAAATATGAATTTAAGAGATTTTGAACTGGGATCGGGTGACCTTACGATATTTGTGTATAAAAATCGACAAATTTATAAGACAATTAACATCTTGTTCCATGATTGTCAACCAGTTTTGAATATTCAAGTTTTTGTTCAGGTAACTATCTCGTAAATTGTCATTTTTTAAATGTTTTTTATACTTTTTAATCGATTTCAACCTACTTTTCTATGCGACTTGCGCTTTGGAAGTAATCAGATATCTTTCCACAGAACCTAAAGTATAAGGGGAAATTGATAAAATTCATCCATGGTGTAAAAGATAAAATTAAGCAAATTTCGCTCTAAATAATCTGAAAACCCAGGTAAATTATGTAATATTCAGATTAAATGAAACTCATAAATTCCCTAAAGTAGAAAAAGAACAAAAAATATTCGAAAAATTTTCGACTTCAATACTGTTTATTTCAAAGAAAACAAAATATCTCTTGGTGTATGTTTTATTTCCGTTCAGAGATATTTTTCTCCCCCCCTGACGGGAAGGGGTCAGGTTCACCTGAAGACGTCATCATTAATCGAATTCCTAGGTGAAAAAAATTATGAAGGATCACGAGAAATCTGTAATATATCCTGTAGAAGGTGATTAATCTTTATGGGAATAATTAATCTCTAACAGATCAGAACGAATATTCAAATCACTTTAATTTGCGTAATTTTACTTTGCCGTCAGTCAAAAATCATCGTTGTCTTCCTTGAAGGAAGCTGATAGCAGTTTAAGAGAGATAAAAAATCCAGCAGTGATTATCGTAAGGTTGTTGAGGTATGTTTTCCATTGCAATATCATTTGTGAGAATGATCAACAAATTGCGATGTATGCAACCCGCGTGCCACCCAAAATGTGTGCCATCACTTCACATTGTGCCTCTTGGATTTTAAGGTAACTTAACCACTTTTCACATATTGTCCCTTTTTACATGCCTCAATGATCTTTTAGAGAGAAACGATTCCCATACTGAAGCGTAATGATAGTTAACTCAGAAATAAATGTAAAATTGTATAAATGTATATTTGAGGATATATTCAAACTAAAACATATTTTGTTTATTAAGATACATATATAAACCCTTGAATAGGCGTCGCATGCCTTAATATCTCTTAATTAGCTTTGTGGGGAGATTTCCCAGAAATTAGAACGAAAAAATGGTTTATTGGTTGCTACTGCTGGTCCAGTTTGCTTCATATTTCATGAGTGCCAGACTTCTTTGGGCGTGGGGGGGGGGGGGGGGGGGGTAACAATTTTCATTGAATGATAGCGTGAGGAGATAGTGTAATGCGCTATTCAGGTGTTTCAAAAATGTCTTGCATTAATGGAAGGAGGAGGATTTGAGCTTTAATATTGTGGCCTCACTCATAACTTGGAATACATAGTAAGTATAATTTTATTGCTTAAGCATCTCTAATAGGGACTCTACCAGCAAATTCAGTTTTTAGATGCCTTTGATGGCGAAAAGAAATCGAAGGGGACAAACAATGGCTATGGACCATCAGGAATAAACATTTTTTTCCATAATTTAAGCTGAAAGGAAATTGTTCAACAGAATTAGTGGGTTGTATCATGAAGACATAAAGAATCACTCTTTAATTTCAATGACATTTCAACTTTGTATTATTTTATGTTCCTAATTTTAATTGTTACACTTATGACTAGAAATTATACACTCAATTTATGAATGTCTCACTTGGAACATCAGCACATTCGTCAGAATTTAAATGGTTTTATAGATAAATATATGTACTTATTAAGCTCAATTAAAAATGTTATCAATGCATTGTAAAGCATTCATGTACCGTGGTTTCCAAAAGTTCCTTTACAAATTGAGCGGCGCCACTTCCGGCGCAATTTGGAAATGGAGTTTCGCTATTTCCTATGGAGTACTTAAGTAGGAGGTAAATTTGAACAACATTCCCATATCCCGTAGAATTTGAATATCTACATCATTAAATGGCAATGTATGCGGGATATGTGCAATGTTTAATGCCGCATGAGTTGGGCAGGTCATGCTAGAAGATAAATATAGGGGAAACAAGGAAGGAATGCGACAGTGGGAAGCATTGGACGATTCAAATTTCTCTCTCTTCATTTAAGTTTTTTAGCTCTTACTTTTCTCTCATGTGTGAGGAGTAGTAGCTGCATATCCTCCCAAAATGGCTCACTTCTCTTAGTGTGACTTAAGCAAGATGGTTACGGGATAAGGAGGGTAGATCGAGGGTACAAAGTATCCGCAACGATTTTGCTTGAAGATTTCAAATATTCATATGCCAAAGTCTGAGGGCCGAATTCCGATATTGAAATTTTGCCTCTCGACAATAGAAAATCGAAAATCATTTATACCGTACCTCGAAATTGTTTAGATGTATCGAAATTCCAAGGTAGCCAAAAAATCAAGAAAAAAATTAGTATCCTGAATTTTAAGAAATTTGTCCTCCAATTATTGCAAGTTGGTCAAAAAATTCCAAAGGTAGGCCCTTAAGAACGGCATTGGAAACTTTCAGAAAATCATAGAAATACTTAATATCAATTTGTAGCAATCTCAACCATACCTAAAAATTGACCAAAAATCTAGTTTGCGTAAAGAGAATTTCATATTCCTGATGCATTTACTAATACCCGATAATAGCGAAAAATGTTTAGTCCCATAAGTCTCCCATCTTAATTCAAGTTAATATATTCCTAAAACTAATCGACTTTTTCGAGTTTTCAGATTTTTCCTCGCGATGATTTTTTTTTGCTTTTACGTCCCATAAGCCATGTACCCACACCTGTCACAGTTTTGGCTGAGATTTTGATGAATCAGTCAATGGTTAATCAAATTATCATTATAAATAGCACCGCGGAAATGTCCTTTGCTGTTGTATTAACACTAAAGTACGTTTATTTGCTGACGACGCTGTCATCAAACGCGAAATTAGTGACCACCCTGACTCTAAAATTCTATCATTGGATTTAAACAACGTTTATTCGCGGAGCCAAGAGTGGGGGCTGGAACTTATTCCGTGCTAATGCTCAGCGGTACATTTCTTGCGGAGTTCGTCCAAATATCCCCAAGGAGGTATATGCTGTGGATAGCGTAAACATAAAGACGACTTATGAAGTGATTTATCTAGGAGTTGCGATAGTTTTAAATGTATGGGGGGGGGGGGGTTACGCACAGAAGAAGTATTCGCGGCAGAGGGAGCTGGGATTCGTCCAGCGTATTGCGGGAGGATTTGAGAAAACAAAAGAGAGGTGCTTTCCGCACTCGACTGGCTACGCCTTGCTGATATGCATCGAGTACATGGGATCCGTTGCAGGAAGGTTTAATCCTTGAAATCAATAAGATATATTTTCCTCTGTACGATACATGACTTTGATGAATGCTACGCGTAATTAAGTTGGAGCATTTCCTTTTATGTGTAAACGGCTGGTGCCCTAAAACCAACCCACACACGCGCCTGTTGTGGCGGCTTGCGGAGTATAGGTGCCACCCATACCTTAAAACGCATTAATTACGCTCACGTGTGATTTTACAGCGCTGTATTTCTGTGCTAACCGTCATTTACGGATCCAGGATAGGGAAAGGGGGGTTGAAATTCCAGCAGTAGCGGGGGTCGGAAAAAATTACCATTCTATCAAATGTGCATTGGATACCAAAGGGGTGCCTATAGCCCATTCCCATAGATCCGCCTCTGCCTACCGTCCATGGCGTTTTTTATGAAGTTACCAGAGATGGATTCAGAAAGTGAGGCTAATAGATTTCCAAATACAGTAGATTCCGGTTAATTGGGACATATGGGGACTTGTGCACTTTGCCCCAATTAGGCGAGCTATCCTGTACATGGGCATAAACAAACGTTGAAAGGATGGAAAGAGGACGAAAGAATGTTTATAATGAAAAATAAGTTTATTAAACTTTTAATTTGATTAATAAATCAGCGAGTTTAGTTAATTCATCATCATTTTTTAAGAATTATAACATTTTAGTTAAAAATATTTTTCACAGCCTCGGGCGACGCTGAATAAATGTCTTTTACTAAGTCCTATTAAAGAAAAGTCCTATCCTCTTGCGGATAGTATATCAACAAGAGCTTTCAAAATAGGGCAAGAATAGGAAGATTGGTGAAATTTAAGAGTAAATCAAATGAGGAAAAAAAATAGTATTCTGAAAACAAAAAAAATAATTTAGTCGCGGGTATAGAGTCTATGTCGCCGACTCGTGGCCCAATAAAGCGGCATGCTGTCCCAATTAAGCGGAGAATACTCTGGGATATTCCTCTATTGGGTTCTGTTCTTCAAGATCTGCCCCAATTAAGTGGCTGCCCCAAGTAACCCGTGGACCCATTAAACGGAATCTACTGTAGAAATATTTTGCTATGATGATTCAAAAGATATTTGAAACTTGAAGAAATAAAAAATGATAGCCATTTGGTGAAATGTGCATAATTATCAGTAGTTGTCGGGTTATTTATGGTATAAGAGTTGATGTACCATTTTTTCCTCTTAATCCTTAGAGATAATTGTTGTTCGCTCACCCATAGGGAGGAAAGCGTTGGTCATCAATAAAGGACACTCTGTTACTTACACAGTGAAAAGTGTCAGTTATTGATAACATGGAGCGCTTCCACCACGTGCAAGCTTAAAATTTCGATTTGAAAGCGCTGATGATTTTTATCACGTAATTTCCCATATTTTTTTAAGGCCAAGCACAAAAAATTTGAAAACTATGATGATCGATCGAATTAGAATAATTTTTCTTGACATAGGGTCATCAAAATGATTTCAACTACGAGTGTACCTGGATATTTAGTGAGAATTATAGTTACTGTAAGTAGGAATTTTACTCAAGGGAGATTCGACGGTGATTAGCGAATGAGCACGAAGATACAACCAGTGCAACGTCAGCTCCTTCTTTCCTCTCCGTGAATGGATCACTTAAGAAATAAATGTGTAGATGGAGTCTTCATTTGAATGACTTTAGTCGTTTAAAACAATTTAGTATTAAATTTTTCTTGATTCATCTGCAAAGATCATGTTAATAGTAAGAATATCTCTTTTAAAAATTAAAAAAGTGTATTACTTTGGACTCCCAGCATCCCAGATCTTCACCGCAAACGCCGCGCACATAACAGACCTACTTGCTCTACTAATGCACTTTCTCGGCTCTGGTGCCACGTATTTGTGAATCATAAAAACTGTGCGTCCAAATACGAATCCAAAGAAAGGAAACACGTCGTCATGGAGCTCGAAAGAAAACATTCCGAAGGCCCAACGTGTGCGTGGACATGAGTTTCCTCACTTCGTTCTATTCGCTAATCTTAATTTCGATTGAGCTCATGCTCCCGGAGTTTGGCTCCAGCTGAGTGTAAGGAGTTTTCACTTTATTTAATAGGATAGAATACACTATCCCGTATTTGGCTGATGCATGAAGTTGCCGATGCAACTCAACTCAACTACAACACTCTAAGATCTGCCGGGGTTTGAATTTTTTTCCGAAGTGAATCCGGATGTTGCATGCCCTGCTGCCGCTGACTTTTCGTAAAGTCGAATATTACAAGACAGAGATTTCTCCGATAGTGATCATTTAAATGGTTTTCAAAAGCCGCCACTGGCGTCGCTGACGAGCAGAGCGATCCGGATTTTTTCGGAGAAATATAACCTAAATTTAGCGATGTTTAACTGAAATTTATATTTTTGATAATAGGGCCCATAGAATTCCTAAATTTTAATGATATGCATCGTGATAACAAGTATCATGTGTAAAGCACTAAAATAAATGCATCACTCTGCATTTATAGCTGCGTTGTGGACATTTATGGAAACCGATTAAAATGAGACCAAGGTAACAGTGTACGTATATCGAGCTTAATGTCAGAAAGAACCAAGCCCTCCTCTACGAAGTCCTGCTGAGGACTTTGCTCGTGTTTTGTGGTTGGGAATCAAAATGTGGTTGGGTGGGGGGGGGGGGGTGGCAAACTAGCCGTGGTCGTTCAAGTTGTAACCTTTTTTGCACAGAAAAGGTCAATGAAACCAAAATTTTAAGGAAAGTATGACAGCTATTAATTACTTTTTATAATCATTTGCTTGAAAAAATAATGACTTTTATTTTAGTTCCATGTCTTATACTAATATCATTTTTCTTCAAAAGAAAATTTGTCCTTGACTTTTATTTTGAACTGAATTTATTTTTGCTTCTAGAGGGGGGGCAGTTGCCCTCCCTCCCCCTCTTCCCCCCCAGGACTCCCCTGGGTACGCCCATGTTGGGAAATTAAGGTTTGGTTTTCGTTTATTTATTGGATCAAAGTTTTCCTTTGGGGATTTAATGAATTATTTTTAAACTTGTGAAAAGATGGTGATGGTTTAGGTGCAATAAATTTGTTTGAAGTGGCCCTTAAGGCAAATGGAAATGGTGGATTGTGGAAAATAAACGGCAAAAATAATTAATGTTTCCGTGTACCTGTGTTAAGAAAAGTAAGGGTTAGGATATGATAGTTTTAGTTGGGGGTACGACCGCTTCCCACAATGAGTTTCTCGTCTTGGCAGGTTTTTGCAGCACGGGCGGTGGGGGTGGATTCAATATGGCGAGTGGAACTGTGTGTTTGTGCCTACGTCCCCACTTCCGCTTGCCCTCCTTTGAAAAATGCATTCGAGAGTTGGCAGCCCTGCTCTTTTCCCCAATACGGCGCCACGTTTCGTGTCGTTATATGTACTTCTTCCTCTTCCAAAATTGAAACGTATTTTTCTCTACGGATTACCTGTTGCTGCCTCGTGTACTATGTAAGGACTCAATGGATAAGTGAGGACTTCCTTACATGCGTTGCTGGCAAGAGAGAAGCTAGTTGACCATCTGCGCTATAGTAATGGCTGCTAGAGTCAAAGCGATGGAAGAGAAAGGTTTTGAGTCCCGAAATCCCAATTAAACGAATTCGACGGACGGAAGTGGAAATTAAGTTGGTAATACAGACTATTAATAACATTTATAATACACGTTGACTCCCATAAGGAAAGTATTGCATTTGGTGTGGACCTTTTTTCTTTTTCACTTTTTCATTGCTTCCATTGACATTTCGTGTAAATTTAAAGAATTGCTCGGAATAAAATCCTGTTATCAATTGTAATTTTCATTTTTGCAAAATTATTGCTTTTCTTTATTTTTAAATCCAAATGTATACATTTTCTTCGTAGTGACAATATTTCCAAACGTTTACTCCAGAGAAAGAAATTATATAAAATGAAATTAGTACTTTCAGTGAAATTCGCCCGCATAATACACACAACAAAGAACCAACCGTAACTCAATATAAAAATGTGACATAAACTTTGTCGTACTTAATTGCCGCAGCGATAAAAACAAGCGCAATGAAATCGAGCATATATTTCAGCGCGCAGACGTGTGTGAACAGAGAGCATATATAGGCGACAGTGAGGTTTTTCCTCCAGGGAATAAAATCCACAGATGCGATCCACGCGACATGACAGGTGGTGGGGTTTCATAGCAGTTAAATCACATTTACACAGCACCGCCCACGAAATAACTGACTAGCAAATAGAAAGCACTGGTGTACAATTAACCATAGAAGGCTTCCTTACAAAATCGAAATGATTAACTCAGAGATTCGCTCAATATGCAACTGGATTGAGTTAAACTGCCTCCAATTAAACCCCAACAAAAATCAAGTTATAAATTTTGGTAATACAAGATTTCAAAACACAATTGCTAACGACAGCCTCCCAAATTTAAGTGTTGCTTCCACCTCTGTGCCTGTTACCAAGACTATCTTGGACTTACGCTCACCTGAAATCTATCATGGGGTAAGCATGTGCATGCAGTTTGTAATAAAGGGAATAAGACTATTTATTTATTGAAAGTACGAAAGAAAAATCTTCCTGTTTCCACGAGAATTATGCTCGTCACATGTGTTATCTTCCCCATTATTGATTACTGTATACTAGTATATAATGACTTAATGTATTTGAAATGTCTGCAACGGCTAATTAACTCCTGTGTTAGATTTATTTTTGGCTTACGTAGAGATGAACATGTCCAAATTCTACATTGATCTGAATTTGTTGCCTCTTCTTTACCGAAGGAATTATATCTTGGGATCTTTTCTGTTATCTTTGTTCCGAAACCAGAATCCTGCATACCTATACGAATTATTCATCCCCCGCAAGAAAGTCACTGCAATTTCCACCCGCCGTGTTTCTGACCTTAAATTCCTCAATCCCGCACTAATATATGCATATCAAATCTTTTCATCTAATATCAGCCAGATTCTGGAACTCTCTACCGCCAAATATAAAGACGTCACAATCACTTCAGTGGTTTAAAGGAAGGCTGTACTCCTATTTGAAGTCTAGGGCTTAAGTTAGTCTCCTCAATTTATTGAAATTACCATCTTAAACTTGTGATGTTATCAAAAGTTTCTACATAAGTATATGTATGTTTGTGTGTGTTCATTTAGCTAAAAAGTGGAGTGGGGGAAGAAAAGGGTGATTTCTCGTTTCAACCTTCCCTCACAAAATTCCGGCGTTGCCAATTCAGTGGAGGCAATCAGCGTAAATTTCACCACTTATTGTAAAATTATTATTTCTCATCGTAGAACCTCGATCAAAAGACGCATTTAATCGCTCAACGGCAATGAGTATGACAGGGGTATTTATTTACCTCCGAGTATTGGCATTAGTAAAGTAAAAAATGTACTACGACAGGTCGGCGGTTACCTCATGCTGTGACGCCCGTCTCCCGAGGACCTGGATTATCTCTGGGAGCCCGAGAAATGGTTCGAAAAAGGGTCGCCCTTCCGCCCACTATACCTGGCTCTTTCTTGGCCCCACAAAATTACCACTAACCAAAAGAAGGAAAAAGGATTTAAATCGAAAGGATAGATGCATGAATTAAAACGAAAATATGATGAAGATACGGTAGGAAATTTACAAAGTAATTTTTGAAAAGCCAATTTCTTAAAGGCTTCCTTCCATATGAACAAAAATTTGTTTACATCAAAGACGTTTATTCAAATGAAAAGAGCTGATAGTCGAAAATTGCTCATTGTGTTTGTTAATTTACAGTCTTGTCTTATTGCCGGTACACGATTGTAGTCGAAAGATTTCTAAACAAACCCTCCATTAAAGAAAGGTAGATAAAAATGATTTTATTTCTATTGATTGTTATAGCGATAACGTTTTATTTTTTTACGTTCTTTTTTAAGTTAATATCCTTTTTAATGTGCAACGTTATGCGCGAGCTGGTGCACCAAAGGCAGTGAATAATAGAATATGGAGGATAAGTACAATTATAGGTATTTGTTGTTGACTGCAGTTCCTTTTTAAATCAATTTTCGCAAGTCAATTAAAGCTGTTTGGAGATGCTTGTGTATCCCGGATCATTAAAACTTTAAATAGAGGTATTAATGAATTGATCATTCGCGATCATGATAAATAATCTTTCGATAAAATTCGTCATACTAGCCCCAATTCATGCGAAGGATCTCCACTTTGCGTATTTGCACTAGATATTGATAGGTATTCAGTTTTTACGTAATTCGTAATTCTATTGCGTGTATCATCCCCTCTTAAGCTTGCGAAGGGAAACCGCAGTCTCACTTTATTCATGTTTCAAGAATTTGTTTGAGCAATGTGAAAATTAATTAAGAAACATTTTTTAATATTTGTCATGGCAACCGATTATCCTGGTCGATACAGTCTGTTATTACGCATGGAGGGCCCGTGTTCAATACCCTATGCAGGCACATTTCTTCTGCGACGTTTGTGTATTATTTTGAGGAAACCTACATTTAGCTGCTAATTTTATGATTTTCAATCAGAAAAATGGTTTCCTGGGTGGTTTGATCTTTCATCGGCTACATTGGGTTTATTATGCGTTTGATCTTAGTTGCTTTATCAGGCTAATGGTGCCATGTTGATAGTATTTATCAAACTACATTTATCAAACTTGTTTCGTAACAGTAACAGAAATATTCAATGCTCCATTTGAATCCAAATTGCGATGAGTTTGATCAGATACTGGTATTTTTAACTATATTTTTTGCAGTGTTTACTCGTTTTATGCATGGAAAAAAGTTTAGTGATAACTTTCAAATTCTAATGAAATCTATCAAACTTTTCAGTTCAATGGAACATTGAAAAATTCAGTAACAATTACCAAACCAGTTTGATAATTTCTATTTTAGTAATTGAGAAATTAAAATATAATTTGACCTTAATTTCAAAGTTATACGAGGGTCGTTTGATAAGTCCGTGAATTTTAGAATTTCCCTCAAAGATAATGTAAAAACAACAATACTGCCGTTAGAAACTATTTATTAGTAAACAGATTTGAAAATTTGAGCTATCTCTGTCGTTTAGTTTGCGTTTGACAGCTATTGAAAGCTGACAAACTTGTGAATTTTAAAAACGGAAAAAAGTGAATTTCGCGTGCTAACTAAACATTTTCTGCGCGAATAAACTGTCACTGAAACCAAGGAAAGACCTAGGAAAAATCTATAAATACTCTGCGGCATCAATTTCAATGGCGAAGAAGTGGTTCACTGAATTTCATTGTGATCGTACCAGCTCAAGTGACGTCGAGCGTTCAGGACGCCCGGAAGAGGTCGTCTGGGGGCTCTCGTCTTCTGTATTTCGACGGTAGGTACCGCAACGATCTGTTTCCCTTTGGAGCCCACCGACTGGACATCATTCCGTACCGACGATGGCACTTCCACAGTTTCTGTAATGTTGGTAGGGATCCAAACCAGTCGGTAAGGTTTCCCCTCCTTCCCAAACAGGGAAAAACCGAAAATACCCATAGCAGTCATGTGATGTGTCACCACCAATGAAAGAAGTGTAGAAACAAGTGAAGACAGTAAATACTCAATTATCGATCATACCCAGTTTAAGCTACGCACGTATCGACCTTGATCCGTACCCGCGTAACCTCAAAACATCGTGTATAAATGCGCAGAGTTGCCGTGGTAGGCCTTAGTACCTAATCCTGCCGAACTTACCATGGTCAGCGCTAGTGCGCCGAGATAAAAGAGTAAGGAAATGAAGATCGATGCATGTACAATTCTCCAAGCACCCAACAACCGAAGGTAATCAATAGTTGATGACACATTCGAATAATGTGGCTTCATATTTACTCGTCATTGGGTGCTTTCCATTCATGCGACTCACGCGTCGACTCACGGAGAATGGTTGTAACTCTCAAATCCCTGCGCGTAATCGTTTGTTGACTTGTGTCTCAACAATCGGCGCCACACACAGAATGGACAAACGAAAACCGCGACACAAGTCGACATGTGTCGACGTGTGTCGATGAATGGAAAGCACTCGATGAGTGGAAAACAAAACGTAAAACGCGAACGGATGAATTGATGAAACTCACTAGTCGGCTGCCGACGGTCTCCCTTTTTCACGCCGGTGCCAAACCGATCGAATTCACACAGAATCGCACGACTCCTTGCCGGGAGTCGGTGTAACGTCCCACCCGACGAATTGGTGCCGCACCGATCGGTTTGGAGATGCAGAATACGGCCCCACGCTAGAAATTGTCGATAAAATCCATGGAATGATTCTGGGAGATGAAATAAATAGTGTATGAGATGACTGATGAAGTAGCCATCTCAAATGAGTGGTAAATACCATTTTACATGAATATTTGGACATGAGAAAGCTATTAACGCGATGGGTGCCTCGACTGCTCACACTCGAGCATAAGCACAGCCGTATGACCACTTCGGAGGAGTGGTTGGGTATGTTGAGTGTAGCAATCCGAGCGAGTTTCTGCGCCGTTAGTTAACCGTGGATGAACCATGGATCCATCACAACCAGACACCAAAGAGCAATCAAAACCGTTGGTTTCTGTGGGTAATCGTGCACCATAGAAGTCTAAGGTGGTCACTCTGCCAAAAAGGTCATGGCCACAGTTTTTTGGTATACACACGGTGTCATTCTCATTGAATACCTCGAAAAGCGTAAAACGATCACTGGAGAATATTATTCGGAGTTTTTGGGCAGATTTGATATCAAATTGAAGGAAAAACGACCGTAATTGAAGAAGAAAAAAGTTGTTTCATCAAGACAATCCAAGGGTACACATGTGTGTAATCATGATGGCAAAAATCAATAAATTTGGCTATACGAACTGCTACCACATCCTGTACACTCTACAGATTTAGCCCCTTGTGACTACTTTCTGTTCTAAAATAAAGAAATGGCTAAACGGTTAGAGATTTTGGCCGAACCAAGAGGTTATCACTAAAATGAACGGTTATATTGAGGGCTGTGATAAATGCTAATATTTAGAAATAATGAAATATTTGGGAAAACGTTTGACTAACTGTATAGAGCTAAAAAGAGAGTATGTAGATGAATAAAACATTTTTTTGCCGAAAAAAATATACTCTATCCAAAAAGTCGCGGGCTTATCAAACCACCCTCGTAGGTTAAGAAATGTAGAATGTCAATTGACGAAGGGCAATGAAAAATTGTGTGTAAACAGTCTCAGAACATAGTTTTAATAAGATATCGATGTGGGGGTTGGTATAAAATAAGTCTGACATCTGAATTACCCCGAAATAAATTCTGTAATATCGCTGGAACATGTGAGGTCTTACGAGGGGGAATACATCTGCCTCCCGTATTAAGACATCAGCTTAACTTGTGGATGGGATTGGTGAGGTCAACCCAACCTACAAGATGTGTGAAGTGTGTATCGGAGAGGAGCAAGTTAGCGGCTCTCACGACTCGCCGAGGGTTGGGTACAGGTGAAGATCAAAACCCACGAAGCCCCCAACTCTTTTGATTTCAAAACGGAACGAGAAAAAAATAGCAACGAACACAACTACAAATAACATTCAATGACATGGAGGGAAATTCGGACGTGAGGCAAACAATGAATATCTGTCAATTAATCTAATAATGCTCATTAAATTTCAACGGATGTCATAGTGAAAAATTAAGGACGAAGAATACGATTGGCTAAGAAAGCGCTACCCTATCAAACAGTAGTCCTCAACGGCATTGAAATTTGACAATTTATTATATTTGTAACACAAAACTCACCTGTGCAAATACATGACTCTGATTGAGTGGCACTCCAAATTAACTGCAACACACATTAGAAGCATGCAATTTGCAGCTGTTACAGGAAACGTGTACTGGAAGCCATGTAGGTTTAAATAATTATCTCAATTATTGTACATAATCAGACCAAATCAGACTTTGTTTCGAATTTTGTAATTTACATAGAAATATAGTCAGAAATGTCTTTAGTCCACCAATGTCAAATTATATCTATTTACAGAGTCACACACACCAGGTAAAACAACTTTCCAGTTTTAACAAAATAAAACTGCAAATAAATGATGAAACAAAACTGAGAACAGTTGATACATGAAGTCAAACCTAGCATCACTGAAATCATTTGCACTACACTAACCTAATTGTACTATGATAACACTGATTACTCCATAATAGTATTAATTGCACTTCACTGTCACCAATTTAACTACACTCCTACCAATTGCACTACACTAGCTGCCTTTTTTGGCCCAGCATCCTTGCTGTCGGAACAGCAAAATCACGGCAATACTGCATCGAAAAGGTCGGAATCCGTCTGTCGCGGATCCCGGCACATAAAAAGTTCGAGAAGTGCGAACCATTGCAAATATTTTCCAAAGAAAATCTCACAATTTTATGAATTCCACAAATTTGCACACAAACAACGGTTGCTTCACTTTGCAATGTTGGAACCATAGAGTTTACATTACTAGAGTGTAGAGTATTTATGGTTGGAACTACAGGAGCCAGAGTTCCAATGATTCGCCACGAGTGGCGAAAATGGGGAACTAATAGGGTGGTTACCTATTATTTTTTATTGCCTAAATCGAAAGATTATTACTCCTGGAGTGCGCATTTCACGCTCTTACACGGAAAAAAAATATGATTAAAACTATCGAACTGGTGTGATGGGGAGTATTTTTGTTAAATATACTTAAACTTTGATGCAAATTATTAAGCACTTGATTTATTTTACCAAACGCTAGCGTGAGCTCTTGATATATTTCATCTAACATTTTGGTATTGCATAATTTGGTCAATTGTACGGAAGAGTTTCGTAAAAATAACCGAATTAATTCAATACGATTCTGAGTTTGATAACTTTTATCGAAGTTATGATTAATTTTACGAAGGTGATTGCTTGTTTGGTAAAAATTATCAAACTCACCATTGCTATGCAAATTTGGTTTGATAGAATTTACCAAGTGTTTCGTAATCTATCGAACGGTCTATCGTTCCTCTTATGTTTACACTAATACACATTTGCAGTTGAAAGATTCTTAAACAGGCCTTACATAAAAGATAAGTTGGTAGAAATGATTTTGTTTTCATTATTTGTGATGGCGATAACGTTTTAATTTTGTTTACGTTCATTTTCCTGTTTTTTTTCCTGCTTTAAATTGCAATACTACCCGTTAGCTGGTGCATCAAAGACATTGATTGAATCGCATATTATCATAGATATTGAATCTGTAAGGAGGTGTTTGTGTATTTCGACACATTAAAACTTTAATTAAAGGTATTCCTGAGGTATAATCATTCGCGATCATGTTTAATAACATGATCGCGAATTGTGTGTGATTAACATGTGATAAAAGCCGTGATACTAGACCAAATCCATGCTAAGGATATCACCCATCACGTTAAAGCCATCTCTATATCGATGTAATAAGCCTGCAAATAAAGTTTTATTGCGCATCTGCACTAGATATTCATATGGAGTAACTACGTAATGCAATTATGTGCATCAAGTATTCCTCTTAAGCATACAAAGGGAAACTGTAGTCACACCTTACTCACATTTCAAAACAAAGGTTAATACTTACAATGATGATATATTACAGCGTTTAAGTTAGCAATTATTATGACAACAGATTTAGACTAGTTGTTAGAGTCCGTTGCTACCACGCGGAGGGACCACGTTCAATGCTTCATGCAGGATTGTTATTTTTCCACTTTTTTTGTATTTTTTTTGCAGAAACTTACGCCAAACTCCTAATTTTATTATTTTCAATCATAATAGTGTTTTCTGGGTTGAAAATCTTTCACATGTGCACGCTACGTCGAATTTATTACCCTTTCGATTTTGATAGTTTTTATCGAACTGCTGTAGCCATTTCGGCAACAATTACCATATCAGTTTGATAGAATTTATCAAACTGGTTTGGTAATAATTACTGAATTTTTCAATGTGCCATATGAACCCAAAAGTTTGATAAATTTCATCAGAATTCGATAGTTCTAACTAAACTTTTTTTTCCGCGTATATTTTTAAATGAAGATATCTATTTGTCGCGATTAAATGAAAAGTGAACATTTTAAAGCGCGTGAAAACGCGACGGCTAAGTGTGAATGCTGGGAAAAGCCCGTGTGACATGATTCTAGTTCCCGCTGCCGCAAAGTGAGGTGACCTTGGGGCGAGGATATGTGCGCCGCTGGGATGCAGGCTGCTAGCAGGTAGCGCTTGGCGTAAATAAGGATTATTATTGCCCTATCAAACGAAGAAAACTTTCCGACCTTAGGCTGTTTTAATAGGTGATTATTATTCATGTTTCCCTGAGCTCTGTGCCTCATGCATGCATTGGTAATCTCAGACGATGTAAAACTCCTATCTACTCGTATAGAATCTAGGTCCCTGTGATGTCACGTGGAGTCGCATCGCATTGGCGCCAATCTGGCCTTTTTCAAATGAGGCTAAAATTGACCATTGCCATTCGTCTAAACTGGGATTTCTAAAACAAAAAAATTGTATATTATGAATACACTAATGGTGGGTAACGAATCGCAATCAGTGCCTTTCGTTTTCTTTGATGAAGGAAACTACCCTATTAGCGCGGGAGTCGGAGCACACCGCTTTAAGATTATAACGGGCGGGAAGTCAACTGACCTGGGTAATATATTAATCACAAGGAGGTTGTAAATACACTGGAGGCGCATTATTCGAGTTTTAAGCGTGGTCAGAATTCCGCCATCTTGGTCTCCATTTTCGGACTTAGCCTCAAACATTGTACGTATGTAATCAATTATTCTATTCCTCATATTGCCTCTGATTTATAAAATGAAAATGCAACAATTACTTCTTGATTGTCGTAGGAGGTTTCTGATCGTTCGCCATACTACTGTGTATATTAAACTGTCCATATAGTCACATCGTGGTGAAAATATATCGTCTATAGCATGCTTTCATACTATTATTGCAACCGGTCCTCTACGTAAGATTTTCATAGGTTGTTATTTTATTAATTACCAGTAGAAGTGCAGGGGAATGGATATTTTACACTTGGAAAATCTTATTTTCGGCTAAGCCTGTTGCACAGCCGAACCGTGGTGATTGACAATAATTTTTCTTTGGGAAAAGATATTCGAGGCATATTTTCACGAAGGGTTCCCATAATGATAGAAAAAAGGTTCACTGTGTTCGTATGCGGTAGTTAATTTTAACGTAACAACGGTCATGACCGAATATTTCACCAAATAGTTAGCATAGACTCTTATTGGAATATCAATGATTTGGTCAAAGTAGGCGTGGTAGTTTTCTACCCAAGCAGTTTTGCCCCCTCCAGGATATTTACAATCTCCTTGATTAATCATGCTTCTAACCATGAAAGCGGTATTCCTCGTATTCCGCATCGTAGCAGTTTTCTAAACAGGATGTTAATATTGATTGTATCGAAACCTTTACAGAAATCGATATATACGGCAAGAACGGACCAGTTCTCATTCAGGCTTTTACGTACTATTGTTTTCAAAAGTAAGTGGACACCCAGTAGTCCCACTTAACTGATGGGGCCGGGTCGGTGAAAACTTGTGAGGTTGGCACATAAAGCGACTTGTGCCCCTCACTCGTATGCCACCAAGAGCCAACGAGGACGGAGGTGGACGCGACCTAGCAACCGAAGCTGGAGTCAAACTCCAGGAGCATGAGCCCAATCGGATTTCAGATTAGCGATTGGAATTTACTGGTGTAACTCACGTCCACACTCACGCTGAGCTGTCAGAGTGTTTTCTTTCGGCCTCCGTGCGAGGCTTTTCCTATCGTTAGATTCATATTTGGACTCATCGTTTGTCTCTCTCAAGTACGTCGCTCCGTGGCCGAGAAGGTCTATACTGTGCGCGGTAATTTCGGTTAAGTTCTGGGTGTGTTATAATCCGAAAGCAAACTTTATTTTCTGTTTAAAAGAGGCATCCTGAAAATCAACATAAGCTATGCAGATGACTCAAGAAAAATTTCGTACTGAATTTTTTTTAACGACTAAAGTTATTAAAATGATGACTTCAACACATATCTAGACCAATTCATTCACGGAGAAGGAATAATCGGGGAGGGGGTGAGAGTAGTTGTATCTTCGAGTCTTTTGGGCTAATTACAGTCAAATATACGTTGAGTGTAAATCCTACATTCCACAGTAATTAAAATTATCTCAGAATAATAAGATGTACTCGTAATTGAAATCAATTTTATGACCTTTATTATGTATGAAAAATAATTTTAGTCCGATCGATAGCCTTAGTTTTTAAATTTCTAGTTCTTTGTCAAAAGAAATTCTTTACGGATCATATTAGTTGACGTAGAATTTTTAAGAAGCAATTGCATGATGCGTCGGTGATTTTATTAACTGTTTTAGCTACGAAGTCCGTGTACGATTTATCAAACTTCTTGTCAAATTTAATGAAGTTGCATGTATCAAATAAATATTCCGTTTTGGTTTTACAAATGAGTCTACTCCTATTTTTAAGGTTGCAAAAATTACTCTGTGATCACTTTAACCGTCAATAACATTGATTTGTTTTATCAACTTATGGTGGCTTAAACCTAAAAAGACTAGTATTTTATTTCCTCTCATAGACTTGTAAAGTAGTAGTGTGGGTGAATTGCTTGTGCGTTGTAAGATCATGCTAACTTATTTCCATATTATTTGAATTCGATTTTCAGAGAGAGAATCCCGATTTACAGATGGGAGATTAAAATTTTCCCTAATAATTATTACTCCTTAGCTGCCTCTCAAAATAAATGCATATATTTGATAATATAATTGGTAAATAATATCAATTTCGGAGTATGGAGGTCTATGAAAAGAGCTAATATATAATATGCAACATGCTTGATTTTTGCGCTCTTGTTTTTAATGCTACTACAATTAACATCGGCAAACTTGATGTCATATTTTGTACATTGACTTTCGGTATATTCTTTTCCATGCTTGTAGTCTAGGTGGGCGAATTACGCTGGGAATGCTTATTGCATTGATGTAATTGCTTCCCAGGGGTACGCGTTATGGAATTTTCGTTTTTTTCGGCATTACTGCCATAAGTTAATTTGACGTTAAAAGTTTCGCAAAGCGGATTGTATCGGAGGCTACTTTTGGTTACATAAACTCAGTCGTTTACAAAAAATTCAGTGCTACCTTTTTCTTGAGTCTTCTGCATAGGTTATGTTGATGTTCATAATGTCTCTTTAAAAAGTGAAAAAGTATAAAACATCCGGATTCGAACCCTCCCTGAACTTTAGCGTAACTGATACGCACAGTATAGAGCTACTCGGCCACGGAACCACGTACTGGTGAGAGGTAAACGGTGAGTCCAAATATGAATCTAAAGACAGGAAAAACCTCGCCACGGAGCCCGAAAGAAAACACTCCCACGGCATAACCTGATCGTGGAAGTGAGTTACCTCAGTGATTCCATCGTCTAATCTTATTTCCAATTGGACTTATGCTCCTGCAGTTTGACTCCAGCTTCGGTGGCTACGTCGCGTCCGCCTCCATTCTCGTCGGCTCTTGGTCGGCATACGAGTGAGGGATGCAGGTCGCTTTATGTGCCAACCTCACAAGTTTTCACCGACACGTCCCCATCAGTTAAGTGGGACTCCTTGGTGTTTACATACTTTTGAAAACGATAGTACGTCTTCACTGAAGTTCTCTAGAAGCGATCGTGTACTTTTGTGTCTTTGGTACCCATATTGATGTTTTTTAATGATGTTGAATTTGTCTATGAAGATAATGAGTTGTTCCGCAAAGTATCTTTCAATGATTTTGTCCATAGAAGGAAGAATAGAGATGGGACGGTAATTATTCATTTCGTTTTTCTTGCCTTGTGTATATATCGGTCTGATTACAGCTAATTTTAAGTCGTAGTGTAATTTACCTTCATTTATGCTTAGATTTATCCAGTGGTATGATGCAGCAATGATGTCGTATTTACAACTGAGATCGATCATTCCTATATTATAGTGCTTTAGACATTAATATTTTGAATGATGTAATATACTTTTAACATAATCTGCAGTTGCGGGCAATGATAAAAAAAATGGATGAAGTTCGTTTTTTAGCGCCAGGGTTAAGGTAGGGTTGTGAGCATTTGGGCATTATATTTTGTATGTCATTAGTGAATTGTGATGCAGAGGATTCGCAGGCATAGTTTAAATTAATATATTTCTGAATAAATAGCATTATTCATCCACTGAAGTTTAAATGTTATATTACCGATTTTTTCCCGTTGCCTGATCATAGATACTGAATACATATGAGTTAGTTTTTCGCACAATTGCTTATAGATGCTGTCAGAATCATTGAGTGTAAGAAGTGTCGACCAGTTTATTCTATTCATTAATTGTTTTAGTCTCCGGCTACAAAGATGTGAGGATTGAATATTATAATTACCACCAGGTATGTCCTTATTTGTATGTATGAAACACCAGCAGAAAAGTGATAAGATATTTTGGTTTTTATTATGAAGCCATCAATTTTGGATTGGAAGCCTTTGGCATTAATGTGATCAAGGCATGAATTTTATTTTTTTTACTTCTATCCTTGTGCTTTTAGTGATGCATGTAGTGAGTCCATGGGTTGCAAGTAAATTTTTGTAAATGTCCACCATAGAGTATTTCTTTGACTTTAAATTTAAGTTAAGATCACCAATCAAAATTATTTTTTGTCTTGTCTGCTTAGAAAAAAAGATACTAGACTAATGATAAAATCTTTCTTGTTTCAGTGTGGTGGTCTATAAATACATAATGCTAATAGAGGCGGATTCATTATCTATTTTCAAGATTAAGGATTCACATTCATCTAACTCCAAATCAACCACCGTAGCGGTTATGCCCTCCCTAAGAAAGAACATTTCTCCTCCACCCCTTTGATTCTCCCCCATTTTTTTGGAAGGATCTGAAACCAAACAATAATAATAATGTTCCAAACAGTTTTGCCTATCCAAATAGATAAAAATACAGTCAATAATAGACCAGATATAATGTTGATTGACAAGAAATATAGAGCCTGTCAAATATCTGACCTTGCTGTGCCAATGTCGCATAACATCGAAAAGGCAATAGCCGAAAAAATAAATAAGTACCCAGAATTGGCAATAGAAATAAAAAGAATATGGAATATGGAACACGTTTATATAGCTCCAATTGTTATCTCTGCTACCGGTATCATCCCAAAACGTATACAAAACAGTTTCAAAATACTCAACCTTCATCCAAATACATTCATCAAATTACAAAAAGCTGTAATACTTTCAATCTGTCATATCACGAGAAAATTTCCCAACGCAAATCAACAGTAAAGAGTTACCTTGGTGATAACATTTGCTCTTTACACTAAAACAACTCAGTGAAAACTGAAGAAAATTTAAAGAAAAAAAGATAATTGTAATAACGATAATAATAATGCGTCTCTACGCTCCTGCAAAGATTCCCTTCCTAACTCTCGTGACATACTGGAAACTTAGCACTTTTTATCGCAACAACTGCTCACGAATCAGCACCCCCCTCCGCTATACCCTGTTGACTTCAGTCCAGCGGCAGTTCAAAGGGTCCTACACTCCAGCAGCAGTGAGGCCTTTCAATAGTCAGGTATCTTCTCTCTTAAACCTTTCTATCTTATTCACCAAGAATTCTTTTTACAAATCCCAATTTACGGTTGGCATTTCCGCATAATTCGTGCATGTGCTTACCCCACGAAAGATCCCGAGTAAGAATAATCCTTAAGTATTTTACGAGATCACCATTCGTTGCTTAAATTCTGATAATAGTGTAAGTTCCTCATGTAGACATGTCAGTTTCCCAAAAGCTCCTAACCAGTGGCGGATACAGAAAAAACTCAAGGGGGGGCGCAACATATCTTGAGTTGTCTTTACTTTTATCGTAATAAAATATGATCAATTCACAGGCAAAGTATATGAAAATTTATTGAAAGTGATTTTAAACATGTAAAAGACAATGCCATCTTATGATATAAAAAAGTTACAATTGTGGTTTTGCAATTTTTGGCAATACAGGCGGACCCGCAAGGGGGGGGGGGCGCCCCATGCGCCCCCCATCTGTATCCGCCACTGCTCCTAACATACTACTGTTCTTTATCTTTCTACCTCCCAAGTGCCACGCCCTTCATAAATGGCAGCTTGGTATTTTTCTAATGCTTTTCTCTTTGAAACGCCATGGATTTCTCTGTACACAACTACATAATTTGTAATGAGGCGAGTTTTACTCGTAATCCTGGTTCGATGTTATTTATGCAAAGAAAGAAAAAAGAGGTACTATTACATTTCCTTGAGGCACACCTGACGTTAATTCCCTCCTAAACATTCCTTATCTCGCGATAGTCCTCAATCCAACCTACCACGTGGTACCGTATGCGTCCAAATTTTGAATCAGCTTTGAATGCGGAACCTGAACAAATGCCTTTATTCAGGGCTATGCCACAATTATTTCAAATATGAGCCCCGTACGGATAGTTATCGTAACTGCTCATTGTCTGGTCATCAGCGCTCGCATCAGATCGATGTGTTGAGTGAGGACCGGAGGGGAGGGGGGTTTCTTGCGTGTTTCCTTAAATGAGGGGGTGGGGCGGCAAGAGGGGGAGGGGGGTTGACGACGTCACCGGGATGAGGAGATGACGCAGGGCGTCGTGTCGTCAGCACTCTCTGTTTTCTTGCTTACCATCGACCCCTTCGATAGGTACACATGTACGGTATACCTCCTGTTAGGTGTATGGTATGGGAGTGAGTATTTCATCTCACCTATCTATCTACTTGCTATCTATCCCGTGAACTGCCCCAATGGGCGTGTGGCGGGGAGTGTTTGGACAGCAGCCGTAAGAAAGCATGTGCAAGTGCCATCGCCATCATTACCTAATCAAAGTGCGTCATTGTTCGGGGGAAAATGCGCATTTCCATTCCTCTAATTGTGCGTGACCATGAGCAAACTGTTCAGAGTTAGCAATTGAAGATAAGCGTCTGGATTTGAAATTCCCTCCTCAGCCGATCGCGTGTGATTCGCCGCTACAATCACGAGTCGAATTTGGCGCTGCACACGACTACCTTTCCCCACTGTGTTTGTTGTATGCGGCAAGTTCTGATTCTCTCTCTCTCTCTCTTCCCTTTGTCCTTCACAAATCGAGAGATATGCTTTGCTGGCGTATTATGTTTTGACTTCACCCTATGAGGACCTCCTGCTCAACCCTTTTTTTTGAAACTCAAACATATGCTGTAATTTCAGAGTTTAAACGTTTATTAAGTAGGCGTTGTCAGCATTTGCATGTATTTTGATAATGTTGCGCATTAATTATTTTCTTAGAAGTGATGTTTTAATGTTTGAGAAACAGGCAGAGGTGAAAGTGGTTCTGCCTTGTTTACCCAGAACATTTCAAGATGGTTCATTGGCTTAGGTTGAGCGCGAGCGGATCGTCGAAACAAAAGCAGAGCGATCGAGCGCAAGCGATGCGTATTCTTAACGCGAAATTTGCGAAGGGCCTCACTCACTCACTCACCTTGTTCTTTCTTTGGTGTGGAAGGAGGGGAGAGTGGAGGGAGAGGCTGTCTTGTGGCGGTTGAGACGCCCTCCAATGTTGAAGAAGAAGTGATCGAGGCAGGGCCATCGAAGGAAGGGAACAGGATTTGTATTGAGTGCTGCAGGATTAAGGGCATGTTGAGAAAGGAAGAGGGATTGGAGTCAGGGCAAAAAGGTCCGTGTCGATCCACTTTAACTGGGAGAATACCTCTGCCAATAAATTTATCTGAATGCGTTTGAAATAGATAGGTGTGTATTATGACATTGAATACGTATAAATAAATTATTCATATAATCGTTAAATTTTCAATGCTAGTTCGACTTATATTTGTGGGATATAATGTGAGTGGAATTTAAAAAATATTTTTTCTTAATTACGCGGTTAGTTAATTCATATTTCAAGATGGAGTTCCTAGAAGTATTTAGGAAAGCATTCGTCAAAGTATAGAACGTTCTATCAATATTTGCGACTATGCTTTGGTTAGTCTATGAGATTGCAGAGACAATGAAGAACAGGAGAAGTTAGTTGATTGAATTATTCAAGAACACAAAGTCGGTTCGGAGCATCAGCTGTAGGATGAGGATAAATGACATGAAAGGACTTGAGGGAAATTCCACATGACATGGCTATTATTATTTTAATCAGAACTATCGGGATCGGCTGCTTAGAATGAAAAAGAAAATTGCACTCTTTTGTATTCCGAAGGATGAAAATCTTCATATTTCGCTAGAGTGGTAATTTACTTTTTGTTATGATTCTGACGAAAGGTTTTGCAATAAATGTCATAATGGCAGTGGTTGGCGGTGTATATGTGCACTTAATATATGTACTTACTATCGTTTTCAAAAGTATGTAGACACCCATGAGCTCCACTTAACTGATGTGGTCGGGTCGGTAAAACCTTTGAAGGTTGGCACATGAGGTTGACACCTGCATTCCCCACCATACGCCACCAAGAGCCGACGAGGACGGACGCGGGGGCGATCGGGATAGCGAGACAGGAGTAAAAAATTCAGGCTCAAATTCCATAGCGGATAGAATGCACTGAGGAAACTCACGTCCACGCACAGGTTGGGCCGTCAGAGTGGTTTCTTGCGGGATCCGTGGCAAGGTTTTCCCTATCTTTAGATTCATATGTGGACTCACCATTAACGTCTCACAAATTCGTGGCTTCGTAGAGGATTAGGATTATTCTGTGCGCGGTAGATGAGGTAGAGGAGTAGGGGAGTTCGAATCCGAAGTAATTACATTTTTTTCATTTTGTAAAAGATTCATTGTTTACATCAACGTAGTAGACACAGCTGACTTAAGAAAAAATCAATACTGATTTTTTTAATGACTTAATTATTAAAATTATTAATTAATTATGGTGACTCTATATATCTAAGTTAACACATTAATATTTGAACGGATTTATTCACGGTGAATAAATAAGCTAGGTGGTTGTGTCCTCGTGTCCTTTCGGATAATTACTGCCAAATCTCCGTTGAATAAAATTCCTACTCTTATTAACTACAATTTTCACTAAATAACCAAATACACTCGTAGTTGAAATCATTTTGAGAATGCTAGAGTAAAACAAATAATCGCAATTAGATTGATAATCATAGTTTTCAAATTTATAGTACTCGATTACGAAAAAAAGAGGGAAGTTAGGAGAATGAAAACGCAAAACGCTGCGGAGCCTCCTATAGCAACATCAACTCTATGCGAATGTACCCATATGCAATCAGTAGTCCTAGCGGGTGCCGAGATTAATTTCTTCAATGGAGCAAAATGTTACTTATCAATCCGCGTTGACATTATGAGGCTCTTCTAATAGTTGAGCGTCATTTGACGATGTGGAGTGGAGGAAGACGAGGAGGACTCTATGGATAGAGTAATAGAGATAGATGCAGCGGAGGGAGAGAAAATGGGGTGAAAGATATTGCATAAAATATTGGAGAGACGCAGAAGAGATCGTGGAGAAAGAGAAGCGTGCACTCAATGGTCCTCGCGAGTGCCGCCATTCATTTCAAGAATCGAGAGAACATTTCGTTGAACATGCTTATTTTCTAATTGGTAGTTGAGGATACATTGACAATGGGTTTGGGGGGCGGAGGGGAGGGAGTGGGGGTGGAGTGGAAGGGCGGGGAGGGGAGGGGTGGTGGGGGCGGTATCATCGCTCAATATCGACGGGCCGTTTGGTTGCCTGGCAACGGGAGGGGGTGGATGGGAGGGGGTGAGGGAGTAGAGCAGAGTGATAGGGATAGATGGATGCATGGGGAAAGTGTGCTTTGCCTATTTCTCTAGTGCACTTCCGCAGCCAAATATACCTGCAATCCCTCTGCACACCCCCTGCCAATTACAAATACGTGCACTACTGGTCATAAAAGTTCCTCAACAAACGGAGTGGCGACAATATCACCTTCTTTGCACTATTTGGATTTATCTAAATCTGCAAGTTATTCTAAGGCCGCGAACTTGAAGATAGATCTATTAAAATTTCTATTAAACTTAATCGCAGTGACGACCCTACAGGATAGTATTTCTCCGACGAAAGTTCTTCTTCTTATAGGTGAGATGAGTTAGGATAGTGGTTGAATATCCATAGCAATAATTTCTTTCCTTCAAGACGATCAAGCAGGGCAAAGGAAATGCTCAAACTACGCAACTATTTTCTGCTTATTTCCCTGAAGTATTTTTAAAACGTCGATTTGAACGAAAACATTTTAGTTTCATAAATCCCCCATGCTAATTCAAATCGATATATCTCGAGAACGAATCGAATTTTTCGATTTACCAGATTTTTCATCTCAATGAATATTTTACCACCGGATATTTCCAATCCGTACTCCTTTTAACAGCTTGGGCTGCGAATTTGTATCAATGACACAATCGGTGAATGAGTTTGCAGCTTGTAGTTGCGAATAAGTTTGTATGTGTGATAGTTTTATAAGAAGTAAAATGCCATCGACGAGTATAAGTGGTGACTCCATATTATATAGCACAGTCCCAGTGTTACCGCCCGGAAGAGACGAAAGTTTTCAGTCTGGAATGGACGCCGTTGTGGCAATGCCGCAGTAGAGGACGTTCTTTCCGAATAGGCTTTTGGAAGCCCACGGACGTTTAGACCGGCGATTGGGAGAATGCGACCCGCACCACAGGGAATCCTTCTCCGAGTGGAGTCGCGAAGTATTCTGAATACACTCTTCATCCACGGAAAGCATTCGTCCCCTGGCAGAATGTGTCAGCAAACTAAAGCCGCTCGTGCGATTCTGTTACATGAGTCGCGTCGAATATTTTCAAATCTCAAATCGATCGTGGATAGGTGGGATGTCTGATAAATACGCTCCGTCATTCGCGGAAGGGACTGCGTAGTGTCGAAATCACATCGTTTTATGACCCACCATGGAGATGACTTTTTGTTGGTAGTGATTGGATTGTTTGTGGGCTTTCTTCCGCTTCTGGACTCCATGCTTCCCCTGTAATGACATTAAATAAATGAACGGCTTCGCTTTAATTTCGAGGAAATATAATTAAAATGTAATCGTAATTTCCCATTCATCATTCTCTAACATATTTCACCGCATGTTTATAGATTTTTTCTTCGTCATTATTTTATTTTATTTGTTTTTTTTTTGTTTTACATTTTGGGAGCGAGGTGGCGCTTTACTCATGATGGTGGGCTCATATATCGGATGAAGCCATAGGACACGCGAAACATATAAATTATCAAAGCGTGATGTGTTTTCGCAAGTATGAAATAAGCAGCTTGTGTCGCATAAATTACCGATGAAGGTTGTTGTTGTGATTGTTACTAGCTGGTCGAACTCCAATATCTCATTTTCACAAAAGCGAGTTCGGAATAGCGTTGAACAACCCTATCCGCGGTCAAAGATGCGTTTGCTAGCCACTTACTCTTCCCAGGGCCTTTCCCAAACAGGATGGTATTGTGTTCTGTGTGAAGCAAAAGCTCGTCTCGTCCTGGAGAACGGCATTATAAAAATCGCGGCTTCCTCCGTGGGCTTCTAACTCTACGCTGGGATGAAGGTCGACTCTCCCAGTGTTTGTTGTTCTTTACATCGGAAGCGTGGTTCAGCGGCAATGACAAGTCACAGTCGATACGAGACTTGGGAAAATGTTGGCTCCTTGCGCTGGTGGCTTCTTTCTGTCAGGGACTGTACCGTATGATAACACGCGACACCGTTAACAAAATAAAGAAAATTTGCGAACCAAGTTTCGCGTAATATTTATCAAAGTTCTTCATTTTTCGGAGTCACACTTGATTTTTATCCCGTTCTGCAACATATCTCTCAGATTTCATGGTTTCTGTGAACGTTTTTCTTGCCGTTGGTCGCCTCTTTCCATGGAGTAGCCATTTCCCAATCGTGGAATATTCTAACTATGTCGCGAGAATGGTGGCAAAATTTGCCTTTATAACTATGGGAAGAATGTAGCTGGACCAGGAATCGAACCATGGGCATCTAAGTTACTTGGGCCACTACGCCTTGGTCTAATCTAACCGTTGAACCTGCATGACGTTATGGTCTGGAAATTCAAAAGGCCTGTGATCATGCATAATCCCAGTGCGGGAGAAATTTTGACTTTTTTCTATTAAAATGAGCTTTCTATTAATTAATTCAGTTTTCACCCGAGGGAGGTGGATAATATCCTATAGCTACAGAGTTTCTCGAATTACTTTTTGTGAGTCGGAAGGAAAAAGAATTGTTTCAACTATCCCTATGAGGCAAAATATCTCTCTTATTTAATCGTTTATGTCGAACGTAATTAAATTGCTTCTCGTCATAGTATCAGAAAATAATCTTTTCTACAAGATACCTGATCTTATTTGCTCAAGCACCTAGCAGTGTATGTAGTTCATTTTATTGTTCGTAGGTAAAGAATTCCTATGATAATCCACTCAGCAAAATATCGCTTTTATTCTATCGTTTCTGTCGGTCCTGAAAAACATTCTAGGCTCGTAGATGTTCTTGGTGTCGCTCTGAAAGGTTATTAATTGCTCAAGCGATCTTGGCGTGGCACCTAGTCTCTTTCCACTTCCAGACCAACTCTTGTAAAAGCTATGTGACACACACTCTTTGCTGGAAGCAGTTTTTCATGTATGGTGTTTTACTTAAGATCTTACTTCTGGGACAAATCCTCGCCGCATATTCAAGGTGACTTTTTCACTCAAGTGAAACCTCCCTCCAGCACCGAGTCCTAGCGTCTTCTAAGGTCCTCCATAAAACATTTTTTTTGCATGAATTCCTCACGATAGGTTTGAAGACGGTCTCCATAGTGATAGCCACAACACCGAGCGCGTCCTCTCCATTACTCCTAGCGCTATGCGTGGATTTCGCTCTGTTTTTGCTTCTATTTCACTCTTTCGCGAGCGATTCCTCATTCAATGAGTGACTCTCTCGAGTTTATCAGCCAGAACTTTAAGGCCATCACCGAATAGAGTTGCGGCGGCTCTCATGTTTTAAACTTTTGCGTGAATCGCTAAATGAGGAAATTTACTCTTTCGTCATACTCCGGCTAAACAATATTTTTCAACTGCTTTCAATTTGCCTCTCACATCCCAACGATTGTGGATCAATCGTATCTCAATGTTCTTTTTGTATCCCTTCAAAATTCGAACTGGTCACGATGGACGAGTCGTTAGTGGAAGAGTTTGTGATATACTATGACTTAAAACGGCCGAAATCCCTGCAAGACTTTTATGAATTAATTCTTTAAATGAACTGCGATTTCAATTCCCAGTGAACACAACTCCAAATTGGCGGAGAATGTGATCGTTAAAAAAAATAGATTTTATTTTCTCTACATGCGCAGAGTATTTCTTAACAAGTAACTACTTCGTCAGTAAAAAAAATAGAGGACAGAAGTGTCAAGTACAGAGATCGATATTGATGGCATAAAGTCTAAGTAATAAGAGCCTCACCATATGCGTCTTTTGGTTTTTCTCTCTCAACGACACGCTTAGGATATGAATGCCATTCATTATGTAATGAGGATCATAGGTATAGAATCGTTTCAGGCTTGACTTGTTGGAAGTTTGATATATTAAAAAAAATACCATTTGCAGTTTTAATTCTCTATGGATAGACTGATGAGTAGACTCGTTTTGAGTTATTAGCAAATTAATGCTACTATTGCAGTTAAACCAAATTGGTAACGTGAAATTGGCGCTACTATCGCCTCATAAAATTTGAAAAAGCCTTTCCACATTCTATGTTCCATCATTTTGCTCTTTTCAGTCGATGGTGGTATTGATAGATAAAAGCAAAGAATTTTTGTGACAAAACAGCATCATTCATCAGTCTAAGATTGGCTTCATAGAGCTGGCTCCCTTTCCTCTCCTATCGGCTAAAATAGAACAAGCCCAAAACGATTCTCCTGCTCTTGCTTCACGTGTGCTCTATCTCATGCAGGGACAACCACTGCCATACCTCCCTTTCTCCTCCACTTCAACGATTGCCTTCATCGCATCTAGTGAAGAGGCCCAGTAAATTGTCCCGTTCCCACCGAACGTCTTCAACGCACTTCTCCCCTTCTCCTTTTAGAACTTCCCCATTTCATACGCTACATATTCATTCGATCCTCATCATTTAGCGACACCGCATTTAGAAAGCTTCCACCCTCGATTTCTCCTTCCTGCTGTTCGTTATCGCCCATGCATCGCTTCCGACCAGAGGCTCGCACCAGATAAATTGTCCCCTCGCATATAATCGCCGCTGCGAAGAGAACATCTCCCCTTTTTGAGGAATGCGCTCTTCCATTATGCTATTACTTAATTAATAATAAATATAATGAAGGATAATTCAATTTGGTGCATTCATTAATTTTTCAATGGCGTGTCCAACTCATGAGCAGTGGGTGGCCAAAGTCTTTTCCTTGAAATAATGGGAGTTGCTGAGCAAATCGCGCCCATCCGATGTGTGAGAATGGATCGCAGTCCCCCTGCGTGGTCTTCAATTTGAGTGGGCAGCGGTGGCGGTTTGAGCCAGGGTCCTTTTGGACGTTTGTTTCGCGTCAACTTCGGCCGAGTGAGTGTGTGCAAGTGTTTGCTGAGTGGTTGCTACGACACGCATCATGCAGCGCAATGCATGATGGGAAACATCCTCACGTGAATGCAAGCACCCTTCGACTATGCTTCAGCAGCGAGCGTCAACATGAAACAAATTCATCCGTGCAAACTCGTCACCTCACAACAATGGAATCATTAACCTTTTTATAACTCCGGAATGTAAAAAATGTCACGCTGGTCGCTATGCACCGCGCGAGGGAGCAGTTGAAGTCCCTTGAAGCCTGTTGAAGTTGAAGCCTCAAGATGGCCATGAGCGCAAATTCGTGGCCTAATTTGGGAAGGGGGATCCATCGTTTACAGTTCAATGAGTTTTTATTGCTGTCCATTCTGACAGAGTTTTAAAATAAAAAAATAAGCTTATTCACCCATTTACATTTTCCTTCTTCTCGAGAACCGCGCGCGAAAAATCAACGAACCTCAACCAGATGAGTTGATTACGTCACGGCTATCGATAAGTCTCGTCTACTCGCGTCCCGACCGTTGTTTGGATGACTGAACGCCGCTATTTTTCTCCACCCATAATCCCGTGGAAGTGTCCGTCGCTCTTAATAGTGCGATATTAGCTCCGCCTGTTATGTCCGTTCGTAGCTCAGTGCAGATCGCGCATCACGAGCGATATTCAACTGGCCTACGCTTTCGATTGTCGCGTGTCGCAGCGGTCGGAGGTGGGTGGGGCGGATCGCTAGGCAACGCCCTTCTTCTTAATCGCGCGCTTTAATCGATTTCAATTGTTATATCCGTGGCATGCGACGTCTAATGAATTTCATGGGAAGCCTCCAAAGTGTAGAGGCCGGCTTATGCGAATTTCGATTGGCATAGGTTCTTTAAAATGAGTAGATCTGGTTTTGTGGCCTATTATTTCCACCTGGTCCTCAGAGCTAATTGTGATTCGTAGGCCCACTGGAAGGAAAGCGTTGGTGCTTTTAATTACTTAACTTCCTCCGTGTTTTAGCGACCAAGTACTACAAGGTTGAATGTTATTGAAATCGATTGAATTGCAATAATTTCTGATACTCTGGGGTAATTAAATGATTTCAACTGCGAATGTATCCGGTTATTTATTGACTATTGTCGATACCATGAGTAGAAATTTTACTCAACGGAGATTTAACAGTGATTAGGCGCAAGAATACGAAGATACAACCACTGCCACTTCCTCTGTTTATATCCTCTATGTCAATGAATCTGGTTAGAAATAAATGTGTTCATGTAGATAAAGTAATTATTTAAAAAAGTAGTCTAAAAAATTCCTGCATTAACTTTTTATTGAATCAACTGTTTATACAGTGTTGATAGTAATAGTGGCTCTTTTACAAAATAAAAAATATAATTGCTAAGGATTTGAACCCTCACAGAATTTCACTCAGCCACGGAGTCTTTATTGGACAGTAACGGTGAGTCCAAATACAGCAACTACTACTGAAATCTACGGAGAGAAAAAACCTTCGGAAAACACTTCGACGGCCCAACCTGTATGTGATCGCACGTTTACTCGGCGCATTTCATCCGCTAGGGCTTTTGCCCCTGCAGTTTGACTCCCATCTTGCTGGCCCGGCGGCCGACCACTTCGCCGACGCAAAGTAAAAGGATGCAGCTCGCATTGTGTGCCAACCTCCAAGTTTTCACCGACCCGGCCCCATCAGTTATGTGGGACTCGTGGGTGTCTACACATTATTGAAAACGATAGTACATATTTCCTCCGCTCGGAGTGGCCGTGGCGCAGGTGTGTCTAGTGTTGTGCTGGTGAGCGTTTATCGGGGAAACAAGAGACAATCGGGAAAGGGGCCGTCTCGATCGCTCGCCGAGGGATTTCCCTCAAATAGGTCACTGGGGCACCCGCTGCGCTCCGTCAAATGCGGCCGCTCGATGAGCATCCCATTTGACCCCCCCAAAATAGCACTCATTTACTATCTAATACGTAATTACACCGCAATTCGAAATTCCCCGAGGCCAGCTTGAATAACTTCTGCTGAATTTAATTGTCTAACGCTTTCTGACGCTCGCAGCTGTTCAAAAAAATCGCGACAATGCCCTTGGGCACAGATTGAGTCTTTGTGCTCCGGATTCCTTATTCTTGCCGCGTATTCAAGGTGTGTCCTGACGAGTGCGAACAGTACTTATCTTTCACTTCGTCTGAAAACCTTCCCTCTAAGAATCCTAGCTTATCCAGGGCTCAGCCAAAAATCTCGGGGTAGGCACATAAACTGACGATATAACGGCTGGAATGAGATCCTGTCGTAACTTCTCACTTTTTAATTGTTATGGTGACGTATTATCACTGGCTGACCTTCAGAAATAAAAGTAGATTTATTTAGTGAATGGAGGGGAGGGAAAATGGCTGAATGCCAAACGCAACCACTCAAAAGGAAGCGCTCTTCTGAGATGGAAAGTCATCTAAGATATCAGCCAGCAAGCCATATGTGTACATGCCCACTTCAATCCTCAATGAAAATGAGCTCTAGACTCTCGGATCGGATTTAATTTCTCACGATTTGAGCAAATTGTACTATTTTCCTTCGTGGAAGTCGGATGACGCTGCGTTTTGGGCGTTTTGACCTCTGAGAAAATATAAATAAGGACGACTTCTGCGCATGTAGGGAATATTGAAGCGACGAAATTCCATACATCACGTGATCCCTCGATTGTGTCTGATTGGCCGCTTCCAACAATGGCCATTGTTTAAGAGTTGTTATTTTCGATTGGGTATTTTCATCAAATTAAATTCTCGCGAAGAAAGAGAAGTGTCCGAATTTTAATTCCATCCTTAACTTACGAAATATGCATTTCATTTTATGATTCTTTCATTTCTCGAAGTAATAGTTCTGAATTTTTGGTTTTCAATGTTGCCATGAGCGTATGGTCACTTAGCAACGCCTTCACTCTTCCACTCTCATTCGTTTGTTTTTGCTCCGACGGATTCGCATATTCATGGCTGGCTACTGCGGTCTATCACGAAAGCCGATCCACGTCCATTTATTACTGCATATTAAGTTGAAAATTGTGCGACTATGGAGTTTTACAAGCGAGGAAAATGGATGAAAAATAATTCCATGGAGATTTTGGTCCTTCCGTGTCATTAAAGGCTTTCCACTTCATCACCAACTAAAAACGGAAGTCAATTTCATCTATGGTAGCACCTTTCCAAAGTTTCCCTCATAAACATTTTTTTCGCAAACTTTTGTACTTACTGGTACTTCGACCTTTTTGGACGGTTTACTTTTTAATTATTTTAAAATTTATAATGCTAATTAGAGAGGCAATAGAAATTTCTAAACGGGCTATATATTTCAATAGGGGTGATGGATATAATTTTAGCCATGTGTGGAAGGGATATCTTTCAAGAAATTGAATTACAATATTCCATTACTGTCTCCCGTTTTTATAGTTGACGCTTTAAAGAAATTGTTTTTATTTTATTCTTATTTACTTTTTTAAACCCTTGACTGCAATGGGCTGGTTTTCCAATGGTACGAGAGAAAAATATATACATCCCCTGACGACATTCCCAGCAGGAGGAACGAAACGTCGAGTTTAAATATAAATTAATCACGCACACGTAGTACACCCGAAAAAAATGGAATGGAACAGTGAATTTAAAAGTAAATCGTCGGGTTTTCGCCGCGTTGGTTGTCAGGGTTTTACTGCTGGTATCTACTTTGTATTTGATTAGAAAAACAAACACGAAATGTATTCCAGCAGTTGGCAGCGATGACTATGAGCTCAATGCAAACCCTTTCCACATTTTTAACATTTGTATTGGATTCCTAATGCTTCCTTTTTTCGGCCATTGCTGTTTCGTTGCTATGTAAGAGTGTCCCTGCAATATGAATTGAAAGGCAAGCTTTATTTTTCGTCTCAATCATCACCATATCAGGTCCATTATTAGCAATGATTTTATTTTTATGATTCAAAATTGATAAGAGAGTTTATATGAACTGATTTCAGGCACAGTTTGTTCGAGGTGTTCCTAATAAAAAGGGGTCAAAATGTGTGGAAGTTTCCGGTGAATGCATTTTATTTCTCACTAATATTCATATTTACAAATGTTTTCATCCAGTGAAATTTTAATCCCATCCTAGACTGCACTCAATAGACCTTCAGAGCGGCTTGTTTCGTTGATTGGAGGCGTGACTGTGGGCATTATATCCCGCCATTCCATTGGCGATCGTTCGACGTCATCATAGACGGCGGCAGACACTATGGCTGCGTCACACTAGGTATCGACTAGGAGAGCTAAGGGCTAGGAGAGGGAGGGCCCCACCCCACCTTCCCGCGCACTCCGCGTGGGGGCAGCACCGGTCGTTGTCCTGCACACACAAACACACACACACATTCGCCATTCCATTGCTCGCTCATAAATGTGTGGGCTGCACAGCAGATGCCTTGTTCATCATCATTATCGTCATAATAAATCGCCAATAGCCAATGATGTGTCTATTAATGGGGTGGATCCGATTCATAACGATCAATTTTTCAGCACATCTAACACGTGACAAGAATTCGGCAAATCCAATGGGAGGGTAATTTAAGACATTATATCTTCAAAAATGGCCATACTCACTTATTATCTCTTAAATATTTGTAAATTCACAGAGTAAAAATGTCAATTTTCATTTAAGACTCTTCACATGGGATGCCTGTTTAGAGTTACAATATCATATAGGTACATACTTTTATTTACAATGGTGTTGATATGAATAGCCGGATAGAAATTGTAGAAAAATAAGGGAGTAAACGGTGAGGGAAGTACTGAATTGCAAATTTCTAGTGGTGGATGTAAACCTAAGATAAACGGCAATATTTGAACAAAAATTTAAATTGAAAGCGCTGCATTTGCCAGCCACTCTTCATCAGTTGGTGACGTAGTTCTGGTTCATCAACTCGTTCAGGGAGAATTTCGAGTGTGAATGTGATGAGGTCGAATGCGCGAGGCAATCAGTTCGCTGCGTCATCAACTTATTGGCGTAAGGGCTAAGGACACCGATTCATCGCCGTAAATTTATCGAGGAGCAGTCTAATTTTGGAGTCTCCCCCCGTCCACTATCCGGATGCACCGCTGATTGCATATATACATACAAATTAACAAACGTCAGACTCTCAATGCTTCAATCCGAAAGTTGTTTTGGAAAGGTGATGGTAGAGCTCACTCAGCACTAAGGCAGAGGCGTGTGAACTTCACGCATTTGGGATGGGATGGGCTCCTTTCCATGGATCAACTTGTGGGGGGAGTGTGCGAACCGGGATTTGAACTGGGGACTCACACTAAAGAGTCCCACTCGGTCATCGTCTCATCAATGAGATTTCTGAGGGATAATGATATCTCCTCACGCAATGTCTGCATTCCCAGCGAAGGAACGATGCAATAAATGCGTAGATGTCGCACCGGATGATCAAATCACGACTGCTTAAATGCAGTCACTCCTGGTCCTCCCTCTCTTTCGAGACAATAATACATTTTTAATCCTTTTGTTGAGTTATAATAGCATTATTTTAATTTTTATTATTTATGTTTTCATGCGGTGAATTTTCAATCCTTTCGGTTGAAATCATCTAGAGTTCTCATATTCCCATGGAATTATCTTCATAATTCTACTAAGGTGATGATAATTTTATTTGAATATGTACTGATAATGTAATGTGAAATATATGAAGACGACACTTCAATTGTTTATTGTGAACTAGCCCTTGGGCCCTTTGGTATACATAGTAGTGAAACTCAAGGAACGACACTCAAGGAATGACGCTCGCATATGTATAAAAGGAGCACTATGAAAATAAAGCAAATGTAAACACTGTGGTGTAATAAAATACATTTAAAAATATTTTAAATTAATGTGTACCGCAGCCCTACTTAAGTGGATAATGAATGAAAGGCGATTGCCAGGAAAAAAATATGCTGTTATTTATCTCGCAGATAAATGGGATAAGGTTAATGGAACTTTATTATTTAAAAAAACTGGAGCCAGTTTAGGTGGAGCAACTTGCTAAATGCCTTGCTGTGTGAGTGACGCCATTTCATTAGTCGTTTCTTGATTCACTACATATGCACAGTGCAAGTTCAGTGTAAGTCACGTCCCAAGTGATCAAGTGCACTCCCTCCATCGCGTGCAGTTACCCCAAAATGATAACAATTGACGAAAGCATTTTTATCAATAGAGAGCAAATTTTGGCAGTGAGTGATAAAGTAGAAGGATTATATTCCAGTGTTTGTCCTAATGCTCCGTGACTAATTGTGTTTCGTCTCTACTCTTTACAGGTGAGTTGGTTTCCCATCTTTTGTCGCAGACCTTGGCGATTCCAGCGTGAGTATGAACGTCTCATCACGTTAACTAAAGAGTCCTGACGATGCTTCCGACAAAGCGTCTTAAGACACTCTTAATCTGCGCGAAGTACTTATAATTGTCTATCACTGCATTGTTGGAATTTGCCGTTGGAGTTACAGCGGTGAATATTTCTTGAACATTTCATTAATACACACATAGATGTGTGTATAAAATCTCGAGAAATTTTTTAAATAATCTATAGCATTGATCTAACTGATCGAACTCCTTACTAATTTAAGTTTTTTTTCGTCACGGTATGAATATTTTTTAAAATAATAATGATAATAATAATTAATATTACTGCTATCATGTGACCCATTGGCCAATATACTCTGCTCAGTCCTTCTCAGGCGTCTGTCATGTTCCAGTGTTCCAAAGCTTAATATTTTCGGCATACCTCTTCCTGTATTGCTCGATCCGTTCGTAGCTGCTCGTGGGCTGAATAGTTTTTCCGTCCATTTCACTCCATCGGTGGTGGATGGATACGTAAACGATTATAGTTTTCCACTCCAGCTGGCTCCACGGATCCCTTTTTCCATCACTCGCCTATTTTTCCGTCTTAGCTGAAAGCACCGCCCTGCAGCCAATCAGAACGCAGGGCCACCAACAGCGATTGCAACGCCACGTTTCGATATTAATTGACGGAAGAAGCGATGGAAAAAAGGGTCGTTTGTGGACATTTGTTTTTATTTATTTCCAGCATAGTCTGTTCGAATCCATGGAAACCCTTCGTTAAGCATCGCGTCGGGGTTTTTCTGTTTTTCCGAATGAAAATGATCACATTCGGATCATTGTACGACATTAAAATGAAGCGTTCATTCAGTCATTCATTGCTGGAGGTAACGACGATGTAGGATGGAAATGAACCGTTCTCGTGGGAGTGATCCCTTTCAAGTGAACCGCTCGCTCGTATGTTTCACTTTGAGGACATGATCCATTCTCTGCGATGGATACATACTTACATTTTTTTAAGATTTCCATGCCCTGGGGGTATTAGATCCAAGTGAAACGTGGGTCTGGGTAGTATTCAATTTCTGTGATTGGATATTCTAATTATCCTGACTACGCTAATATCAGGTTTATGCAGTAGCTAATGCATTTTTCTCGGGTTTCATTGCTGCCAACGTATGAAGGAGCACGGTGTTCGCATCAGTCTTACCCGGCCTCCCTGTTATCATGTTGGCGATTTATATTTTCAAGTGAAATTACTTCACAAGGGTAATCTTATCAACTAATAGAATATTAAGCATATTGTGATTACTTATATCAGTAGATCTCAAAGTTAAGATGAAAAATATTAAGTTTTTGAGTCGTGGGGATTTCATAATATACTTACAGCGGTAACAAGATATCATTACATTTATTTGATGTTGCTGTCGTCCTGTGTTGATTCCTTTGGGGATTCCATGCCAACATGGCGTCTGTCATGGCGTCCTGCGCATAATCCCATCTGTTACGATAACGTCATGAAGTCGGCAAAAAATTGGTATGAATGCCAAAAAAGGAGAACTAAAAAACCAGTTGTAAATGCGAGGGTTTGCTTGTGTCAAGAGTGTTTTTTCCCCTCGCTGAATGTAAATGGTGACTTGGGCTTGCATGTTCGGGAGATCAATCATATGGGTAGCCGCGTTTCATAGCCGTAATCGGCAATTAATTTTGACCGTTGCTTCTTCGTATCAGTCGAAAGTCATGACAGCGGGACGAATCGTTCAGCTGTCATCATTTCCTGATTCAAATGCGATTATGATCGTACAATATATATTATATTCCAACGTATGCATCTACCTTTCACCCTGGGTACAAGGTGAATCGACTCGTACGAATCGCACGCTGTACTGGGGACGTAAGATATAAACAGCTGATGTCATTTTCCACAATATTCCATGTTCCCACTCAAATAGTGGGGAAAATTACTACAGCTTTTGTATCCTATTACAATTAATCTCCACAAATAGTCAACAATCTGTCTGAAAGCAATCGATTATTGGTCGCTATGCACCACAATGCACTATGGGAGCAATGGAAATGACGCTGAAGCCCCTTCCGAAACATGGCTGATTCACATTTACTTTAAACGAATGGGAATATGGGATTTGAACTTCGATTGAAAGAATAGTGTACGTATTTCTGTGGCTTAGAATCCGAAAGCGAAACCTCAACTGAAGTGATTGGGAGATGAGATTGAATGAAATGTTGCGCTATCGCACATTAGTGAATTTGAAAGTGGAGGAATTGTGTCTCAAGGTGACTAAATGCGTAATTTCTGGGCTTCAATTGGGGGGGGGGGGGGGGAGGGGAGGTTCAGCAATCAATTATTTAGAATTCAGTGGAGTGAAGGGTTTTGGTGGACCGCAACGGAACATAGGCATATTGCAATGGCGAATGCATGAAGCAAACTAGGACTGGTTCTATTTTATGTTCCTGCATTCGCATATGTTCAATGATTTAATGCGATGCATCATCGCTTTCATTCTCGCGTTCATACATTTAACTAGTTATTTATGCGGGTTCATGTATCGTTTAACCAGGCCTTCGATAGAGCTTTGGTCAAAATGAATAGTCAGTTCATTTCTTCGCCTACGTCCCAGAAAATTTGTTTCTCTTTTCAGCAATGAAATAAATTAAATTAAAATTTACTTAAAAAGACTTTAGACATACTAACAACGACAGCTAATTCTTTGCGTAGTCCAGTCAATCAAGATTTTTCCCTCCGAATTCTTTCAATCGAAAGTGATTGATTTCTTAATTTTGTCCACCGGTAGACAATTTGGACCATCACAGCTCCATCCACTATTTTGGTTCTAAACAGTGTGACAGTTTTTTCCCTGAAATAATTAAGTACAGAGTTCCTCGTTTTCGTAATATACCAGCTGATACAGTTTTGCTTACGCTTTCTATATCTAATATTCCAAATTTAATTCTCAAAATATAACTAACAACTTCAGGCTTTACTTTGTGAAACCTCTCCATATTGGAATTAAGGAAATAAAACTTAGTAAGGTTCACTGATTGTTTAATTAAGGGCACGACCCGGGTTTCGTAACTTATTTACATCGTCAGGTGACTAAACCTGCATACAGCATACATTTATACCCAAAGTACACAAGTGACTGTGAGGACATCTGTCGGAAAGGAAAGGACTAGTTGGGAGGCGGGGGTGAGGGTTAAACACGGACTGAAATAGGGAAAAGGGGTGGGGGGGGAGAGTGGAGAAGGGAGAAGGGGAAGCCTTGGTTTGGCCCCCCTTGCCAACGAACAAGTGCTCCCCTCCCATTCCCCTCTCTTTTCCATCCCCATCAATGATCTCCTACAGTGACAACCTTTAAATTTTCAAGTGCCTATCCACATGTGTGCCGTAAAAATTTCCAAGAACAAATACTAAGCAGTGCCTTTACCAAAATTCCCCCAGTGACCCATGTCCTTCCACAGCCGGACTCAACGACCTTCCATAGACTATTGTCATTTAGAAAACTCAATGTACCCCGCTAACCCTCTCTTCTTCCCCAACACCGCCACCTTCTATAGGCTCTCGTCTCCTCACCCACTTTAACCCCGCCCTCCCCTGGCTGGTAAAAAAACCCTCGTCCCAAACCAAGGCTGCCCCTTCTCCCCTCTCCCCCCCACCCCTTTTCCCTATTTCAATCCGTGTTTAACCCTCACCCCCGCCTCCCAACTAGTCCTTTCCTTTCCGACAGATGTCCTCACAGTCACTTGTGTACTTTGGGTATAAATGTATGATGCGTGCAGGTTTAGTCACCTGACGATGTAACTAAGTTACGAAACCCAGGTCGTGCCCTTAATTAAACAATCAGTGAACCTTACTAAGTTTTATTTCCTTAATTTTAATTCTCAAATCCGTTTTGAAACTAATGCATTCTAAACTCTGCCATAGACTGTCCCGATCTGATCTCCAATCTACCCTTTGAAGTTCCATGCAGACCCTCTTGCACGCATTCGCCCCTCGAAATACATTCGCCCATTCCCAGATTGTCCCAACCTCCCTCCACCACCCTCTTCCGCCCCTCTCTTCCACACCACATTCACCCCTTCCCTTTTCCTGACCACACTTCTACAAACCGCGCTCTTTCCTATCAACATAAATACCATTCGCCATAAACAACCCAAAACTGCCCTCAGTCCCTCCCACATCCCTTCCCCCTAATCTGATACTGTCAGTGCCATGACATTTTAATTACTTCGTAGTAGAAAAAACTTCAAGAAGAATCACCCTGTAGACAGCACGCCAGCTGGGAACCGGGCCACTTAAACAAAAAAATGAAACTTGTTGCGTGCGTGCGTTGAAACTCTTAAGGCCAATATGATTACATTTAATACATTTAAATTTATTACTTATGCTTAATTTTTTGTACTTTTTTTATGTTTTTTATATTGTGCCACTGTAAACTGGCTAATGTGCTGTGCGTGGATTACTTAATAAATAAATAAATGAGTCAACAAGCGTTAGCGATAACGTCGATTGAAGCTTCCACCCCGGGGGGGTTGGTTTCCACATGGTGGTGGACATTTTTTTTTTTTTAATTAACCCCGAGAATTGCTAGGAGGGCGAAATGGAAAGAAAAAATGTAGTGTTAAGTTATTCCGATTACTCTACAATTTTCGAGCTATTTACGGTGGAAAACATTTTTTTAAATGGAAAAAGCGCGTTTTCATAGCTTTTCATGAATAACTCAAAACTTACGTGTATTAGTCTCTTCAGAGAATTCGCTGTCTTTGAAATACCGATGCAAGGGAAGAAAATTGATTGTAATATTCGTGGGGTAGAACAAGGGCATATCGGTGATGATGCCTATTGTTAGTGTCGTCTCTGACCTATCACATTCTCTGCTTTCGCAGTTCTTGTGGGGCTTCAGGCTTATTTATGATGGCAACGTGCGGTTATTTTAGGATTGGCAGGACGTGCGATTACTAATGTTGCCGAGGGAAAATGGCGACAAAAGTCAAATAGCAATCGACCGCATATCCAACTAGCTGGCAATGGTACCACCAAATGCCCGCCAAAGGAACCGGGTGTGTGTGGTACGACTGCTTGCATGTCGAGACCCCTCGTGTATCTAATTTTAAACGATTCGCGTATCGCTGTTCTTTCCTTTTTTTCAATCCACTCAATAATCAATCAGTTATCGATCTCGAGAACATCCGATATGTCGACAGAGATATTTGCGGTGCGAGCCATAGGGAAACAAGGAATCCGTGGCAAGCGCAGGAAGGAAAAAACAGCTGAGTAACGAGAGGATAAATAATGCCTCGTTCAGATTACGATTGTTCCAGCAATTGTTGGAACTATCGTGCATTCACACGACGATGGTTAAAACCTGTGCTGCCCTCTACTGCTGACATCAAGAGTGAACGAGAAATTGACGGTTAGCAAAGCTCTTGGGGTATGCATGGTCAAGAGATTACTGTGTTCAACGTGTATTTAATGAATAATTTTTCTTCCTCCCATCTTCTTCCTTCCTAGGACAAATCCATGAAAAAATAGATCGAAGAGAGCTTCTCGAACTTTTCGTCTTTCTCTTGTCGCATCCTTTTCCGGTCTCCCAGCGCCTAACCATCGTAAAGTGGCAACGTTCGGAACTACGTGAACTATTGTCAGGACAAGCATTCACACGGCTAGTTCGGCCAACTATCGTTAGGACGATCGCTCGGACAATAGTAATGTGAACGAGGCATAATGCAATGGTTGGTTCTCCGGTTGGCCAATAGTAATTGTAATAGTGCATGTTAATTTATTTCTCGAAGTCGCCACTTGGATCGCTAAGGTGGGTGTCTATGCGAACTTCGCTAAGCTATGATAGGGACCTTAACCCTGATTTATGTTCTTGTCGATGTATCCTGTCCGAATCATGACTTCTCAATTGCATTTCTCGCGAGTGCAATTTCCACTCTATTGCAACTACCATGAAGACATGAGAATAAATGGTTTGCTCTGAACTTCTCGTATTGCTGCAGACATGATACTTAGCAACGGATAAAATGGAGGCAATATTTGAGACAACATAATTGAAACTCCAACGGTCCTCCACTCCCCCATTCACTATTTGCGTGCAAGATATGTCTCCATGAAAATCATTGCAGTGAATTCTATGTGGTTTCAGAAGGTCTCCATGAAAATATCTACATCATTTTTGGCCAAGTTAACTTTTATTTAAAATCGTAACTTGCATTGTTTTCACATCGTTTATATTGATGCCTGATCGCCAAGCCATTGGTGCTTCGAATCGTGACGTTAGCTCCGGTAAAGCTTAAGTGATAGTTGCAATACTCTGCTAAGGTTGAAATGATCTTGGAAATGCTATGATGGCATCGTCTTCAAGTCTGTAATTCGATGCGTAATTTTACGTTTTGTCCCCTACGTTACGTTCCCCGGGCTAGAGACACTCGTTCTGGAACACCGTGGAACAAAACACTATCTACTTTCTCCTCTCCTTCACGCGCCGAAGTTCTTTTAATTGAATAATATACTCCATCATAAAAAATTGGAACCAACTATTTCTTTACCCCAATAAAGTTTAAGTAATCTCAAGGAGAACTGAGAATCTCCTGTTTCCGAGCGTCAAAAATGAACAAGCGAATGCTAAAGATCGAACGCGTGTTAATTACAGGGTTTGGGTTGGGGTCGAACGCTTTTTGATTTCTCCGGTGTCTAAGGCTGGTATAACATCACGTGACAATAACCGGTTTCCGAGATTCCCGAGAATGGTTTACGCCCACAACTTCCCCGCTATGTGCGCGCGGTTATGAATGCGAGTATTCCCAATGTGAACAAAGCTGTGTATTACCACCGCAGTAGCGCGAACGCTGGCTATGAGGCCAATAAATAACGCATCACCTTGTCGTTTGGCTTGACTCGATCTTATGTTGGCTTTCGCTATAGTACTTCCAGGAGGAGCGATTGAAACCGAATCAATCCACGTGTGCAACCAACGTCTCATATCGAAAAACGCTGTCTCTTACATTTGAGTAGTTGGCAATAAATTACCGATGGCACCCTTTGACGTAAAATTTGAAATTTTACATTTTTGGTCGGCACATATAATTTTCATGCAGTTTCTCGAAGGCGACCGATTACTCGACGATCACGTGATGCCCTCACGTTTGGCGCACCATTAGATCGCCAATAGGTCTTCTCGTCTCTTATTTCATGAGTTTAGTCTAATTAGTGAATCAAGTGAAAGAGCGTGGTCTCCAATAACAATTAGGCAGTTAAAGAGTTCTTGCACGATAGATGGCGCCTTTCTCATTGCGGCGTCTGAATATGTACTGGGGTCGGATAACTCACAATAGCTCGGGGAGGACTCTTCAAGGATCAGCGCACGTCCATTTGACGACCACAGACACATTTGAGAGGGAGCAAGCAGTCTAGTGGGTAGAGCGGGTGGCTGCTGGCTGAAGGTTGCTGGGTTCGATATTCACACGCCTGTGGCTTAGTCCAGGGTGAGTTCTAGCCTCACCTAACCAAACCGACCTAGTGGCTGAATCTACGAGCGAGTGATATTTTTTAATCATTTACGTTTCTTGACCGTTTTTTCCATTAATTACCCTTTGCTTCCTATTATATCATAAATGTTTGATTTGCAAACATTTATTATTGCGTTGAAAATGTTTAACTAAGCAGTGCCTCTTTTCAGGCTGCAGTAAAATCCATCATATGGTGATGTTCACGTAAATTACGCTCCTTGATTATGCTCTCGATTTATCGAAAGGAACATGGGATTTGAATATTTGGACATTTCACGTGGAATGCTACACATATTTTCACCCGTCATTTTGTGCTTAACCGAATGTGCTGTTGAAAGTGTCCTTATAATTGGCTCAAATATTTGATTTTTGGATACCTATGTAATATACATCGTCGAAAGTAATTAAATTTTGGGGGAAAATTGCGGCGTCCGAGCAAAACAACCGTCGGAGCAGAATTATGTGTTCAGTGGCTGGAGAGTTCTGCGAACGGAGGAGAAGTGAAGATGCTAAAGAAATGTCACCCCCATTCAGCCATTCTCTCGCATGTTTAAAAGAAAATAAAATACGCGAAAGTTTCCGTCCAACTTTTCGTGAGTTGGTGACGTCATTATAGTTGTGATTCGTTCACTCGTTCAGGATAAGGCTCTCTGATTGAGGAGTCGCTCACTGCAGCGTAAACAACGTACAACGCGAAGCACATCCACTCACAAGTGGCAGGGAGAAAGTTGCGCGGAGCAAGGCATGAGTTCATGTGAAAGAATTAAAAACGCCAATCGGCGAAAACTCGAGAAGTGGACGTGGAATCCGAAAAGCATGCGTATCTTTATCTTTTAAACATTCTTCCCCCCTTCCAGACCACCATAGTATGGGCTTCACTGTCTGCTCAATTTTCGGGATTTAAATATATAAGGAATATATTCAATGTGTATGAATATATGTTAAATAGGAAAGCGCCGTTTTCAGATGTCTAAGCTAAACGATTGAATTAGTTCTATTAATCATGATGAAATACGTCATTTCGTTGTAAACCGAGACATCGTTTGAGATTCTCCACAGCGTTCGTGGCAGGTTTGAAAAATATCGTATCGTATTTTGGTCGAATCGAGTCAAATGGGTGTGCGCTTGCGAATAATAAGTGGTCGAATTGGGCGGAGCGAGTGTTGCATGACCCTCCGTCTCGTGTGGCGTGCTTTTCCCCCGTTCGAATGAGCGTGCGAGTAATTGATTTCGCCATGAGAGCGCTTGTTGCTTCGCTGCGTGCTTGCGTGATAGCCGGCCTTGGTCCAATTCGAGGAGCGCCTCTCTCACGTGCGCACAAGGCGCCACAGGTGGCACGGCCGTGCCATGTTGCCGGGACTGCCGCTAGGTGGCTCACGGTCGCCGTTTCCTCCACTTTTAAGACGACACGCGGAGGTCGTGTTGCGGGAGATGACCGCGAGAGGTCAGGGCGAGAGGCACGGGAAGTTCCCAAAACGACCCTTATATTTCTTGGCAGTAGACATCGAGGTACACACGTTATCTTCGCGCGCGACAGATTCATACCCTTTTCCCATAACTGTAAGGCGCACCGCACCAAGAGAACCACAAAAACTCTTCTCGCTAAATAAGGGCGTACCCAGGGGGAGGGCAAGCCATGAAATAGGGGGAGGGCAAGCTATGGGATTTATAAGATTATTTCCTTGAAAAAACATTTTTATTTTATTTACATATCTTATACTAATATGTATCATTTTTCGTGGGTTTAAAGAAAATTTGTTGAATACTTTCGTTTCAATTCAGTACTGATTTTGCTAAAAGACTTTTGCGATTTTTGGTGGGGGGCAACTGCCACCACTACCCCTCGCTGGGTACGCCCATGTCGCTAAAGCTTTTCAACGCCGAATTCTTGGAAAAGTAAACCATTTGACTTTAAATTTCACACATAGCTAGAGAATGTGTTCACAAACATTCTGTGACTCTACTGGGGGTGGTATCCACCCCTTCTAGGGGGTGGAATTTTTTTCTGAAAATAAACCCAGAAATCGATAGAGGACCTAAGTCTGAGAAAAATATAGCATGAAGTGTTATTTTAAACCTTTTCAAGTTATGTACAATTGAAAACGTCGAATTTCACTTTGATTACATCGATTCGAGTGTCCACCAAAAATTTTCCCTTTCACCAACGGCATCTCTTTTTATATTCCATTGGTAGGTCATTTCTCAAACATCGCTTCTCTTTGCTTTTATAAGCTACATTTTTTCTTTCTATTTTATCAAAGGCATAGTTTACGATTTAATCTTTAGAAGCTGTTTATAAACGTATTAATTGCATGCACAATGTGCATGTGCATTGCACATGCTAAGTATTCAATCGTGAAGAAACGCATTGATTTAAGTAAACGATTCAGTGCCATTTTTTCTTAAAATTTGGTCCTCGATTAATTTAGGCATATGGTTACTTAAAGGGAAAAAATGTCAATCGCCGAGAAGAGTGGGAAGCGTGCCCCTGAAGGGTGGGAATGGCGCCAATGTCTATTGGCACACTGTCCAACCAAGTTTAACATTTCAAGTCAATTGCTTTCAATACTAAGAATTCTGAGCTTTTTGCTGATTTTCAGATGCCTGAAATGCCTAATCGAGGCGCAGCAAAGTGAAATGTGAGAGGTTGCCGAGCAACTCCTAAATTTTTCTTGAAATTTACTGAAATTTCCAGAATTTTGAAGAGACATGGAATCAAATCCTTCTTCAGACCATTAATGTACTAACGTAAGGGACCAACTAGTCAGAGCGAAGGATCCCTGTGGCCTTGCGCTTTCAGGAATATATCCGATTTCGTGTGAATGTGGAAATGTTTACTTGGGGAAAACTGGTAAGTAGGACAATATCCACAAGTATAAAGGAACATGTGAGGCATTTTAGATAATGTCAACCAGAAAAATCTACGGTGGCGGAATCGCATCCCAGCATCAAAGGAAACCGTGCCATCCATCGGGAAGATGATATCGCCAAGGAAAACTGCTGGGAAAGAATTACAAGAGAGGCCATAGAGATACGCCTTACGAAAAATAACGTGAATGGCCATGAGGAACACCTGGAAACCCTTCCCATTGGCCAAAATGAAGGACCAATCAGAGGGGACTTATCAGAGGGGCTCGAGCACCGCTTTATGGGACGAACACGCCATCGTGTCCGCACGACGTCAGCCCTGAGAATGGAGCACGACTCGAAGGCTGAAACGTCGTCAGTCATGGAGGAGATTGCCCGGCGGACCACCCCAGCAGCCTTCACTAACAGCATGTATGTATTCTGTGAAATTCTCATGCAAGGAATAGCATTCTGAATGGTGGTGAACACTCACCCGCTGCCCTTGTGTTGACTGTGTTCGCATTAACAAGGCAAGGAACCCCATTGCCATCTCCAGATCACGTCCAAACTTTGCCGCCGTCTGATGGAATAGAGGCATTCTATGAGATATGTGTGTTTGCTGCTTCGTGCGATGATATTCAAGATGCTGTCCAACGGGAAGAACTTGTAAAACGCCTACGTTAATTCCATCCGCAGAGCAAATGTACAGAAACGAAGTCTCCCTTTTGAAATTTTGACTGAGTCTCTTCCACTTTGTTGTAATGAGCTCGAGAAAGAGCGCCCCATCTGCTGTGTTGCCTTAACTATCGCGTTGTTTTATGTTTTGCTAGTTTCATAGATGGAGGCGCTTTCACAATTTTGTTTCAATCGATGATCGACAAAGTATGGCCCGTTCGGATGCTGCAGCAAAGACTTTCACGCCTTACGATTTCATCCTCTTCCGCTCTGCGATCTAGTGGCGACACTTGCGCACGTGACGTACAATGCTGAGATTTTGGAATGAAGGCGTTGGCGCGCAACGCACGGGTGTTTCGGGAACTATTGAAAAAGAGGCTCAATGAATGCGCCTCACGTGCGATGCCATTTGATTCAGCCGTCGTCTCTGACGCGAGGTCATCTCAATGCGAACGTCTGCTGCATGCTGGTGATTGGTCACCCCCTACCAATCACCCTAGAGGTGGCTCGCAGGGTATTATGTAGATGTCTCTTCCGTTAGCGACGTCGCGAGCGCCATGCGTGTTTTCCTGTTCGATCGCCCGCCTGCCTGCTTCTGTCTGTCTCCAGCTGCAGCCTACCCCCCCCCCCCCCCTACTGTCTGCCTAAAATCATTTCCATTCCCATGGGGAGTTTGCAGGAATGAGAGTTGATTTATGAATGATTCATCAGCAATACTTCATCTTTTGAAGAGTCATTTCTGGTTTTTAGAAATTTTTTTTGGTTCAATCTTGTGGAATTCTCTCATAAAAATAAAAAGTAAATGAAAGGGTTAAAAGCAGTTTCACACAAAAAATTGATTTCTTGATTCATGACCGCTTTCAATAAATTTGAATCCTCGTCACATAAAAGAAAATGTTCAATTTACATGGTGAACCTTATTAAAAGTAAATCATTTACACACCAAAAGGAATATCAAAGTATCTCTTTTATTTCAATTCATTTTCTTGTTTCAATTATACCGGGACTAGCCGCGGTGATAAATTTTACGGGAGTCACCCACAATGCACAATAGTGCGAAAGATCCACAGAGAAAAAATTATCCGAGAAAAAATCCCGGTCAAGGCGAATGATTTTTTCTCTGTGGATCTTTATTTACTTGTGGTTGTGGATACACGATAATACTTGCTTTTCCGTCTTTTGTGTACAGGAATAAATCGTGAGGTTTTCCGAAATTCATTTGCGATGAGCAAGGATTCTACAAATTAACCTAATTGCAGCGACTGCGCTTTTAGTGCCATGCTTCAGATGTAGGAAGGCCAATCGGTTTCCGGTACGGTGTCATGGCGACGAACGAAGCTCGAAAATTTGCAGAAAAATGCAGTATTCGAATGGTTTTGACACTTGAAATCTACCGAACCGTCGGTGAAATGAATGATAATTTACGACGCTAAAGAAAAACCCGTCTTATACGCGGAATGAAGTTTTAATTGGTGCTGACGACTGATATTATTCTACTAGACTATTGTATTCATGTCTTTTATGCAATTCCATGTGTGAGGAAATGCATCGGTACTAAACTGTCGCAAAAAGATGGCCGCGCGCGCATGTTTGATACTTGGCGGAGACTCGAGCGACAGACAGCGCCTCGATCGCGGAAGCCGCTCTCCGTTTCAAAGCATCCGAAGTAGTACTTTGCCGGGTCATGGAAAATCACCAAATGGAACGAAAAACACAAAATCCCGTCAGGTTCAAAACAATACTGTGGAATTGCCATTAGCAGAATGGTTTTTATTCCGTTGGTGAATCTTATGACCTGATGCATATTTTGTCGAATTGTGTTCAATGCATTTTGTTATGATTCACGTTAATGCATTAGTTTTAGCTGCATTGACAGATCCTTTACTTATATTAATAAGTCCTGGCATTGATAGAATATTATTATTATTAGCTACGAAGTGAAGCGTCAGTTGCGTACACTGTACTGTTGATCGAGTATGTTTGCATACGTGCGCTTTGGATTAATGGATTGCGCCGGAAACATTGGTGAAAGTGTGCTCAACTACTTCCTCACTTCGTGGCGATATAGTGGAGGTAAAGCGATGGAAAGAGGGCAGCCATTGATAATCTCTCACAATAGAAAGCAACGATTCCTCACTGACTGATGCAATCACTCAACAGCGCCCAACTCTCCATTTTCAGAATATATTTCACTTGTACCGTGGGCTGCCTGTTTTTCTGTCCCATAAAAGTGAACTTTTGGCTCCCGTGAGAGAAGCACTGGACTTTGCATGGACCATTTTTACTTACTTAGTCTTTTAAAGTACTTCCACACTTGAGAGACACTTGAGATAGAAAGTTGAGCAATGGTGAAAATGCTGCATTCACTCTTACTATTTCTGTTTGCTTCTCTTTATTTCTGTAAACCCAAATGTATCCAACTTTATTAAATTAATCGTAGAAACCAAGTGTAAACGTGAATTAAACAATAAACAGCGACTCGAAACATTTTAAACGAAATTATTTACGACAGTATTTCTATTTTATTAATAAAATTACTGATATTGATTCAATGAATCTCCCTACTCTTTGGATGTAACGGGGGTGGTGAGTGATATTGGCTGGAAGATGAGAACGTATTCCTGGTTCTCCGTGTCACCAACCGCCTCTTCCCTCTTGACCATCGTCAATCTGATACGGAGGAATCCCCATTCCGATCTCTCTGTGCCATCGGATCCTCGTTTTTAAGAATCCCTCTTACCTTGAATCCTCGTTCTCGCTCCAGCCCAATCCTCAAAGAAGTGGCATTTTTTATTCAGACCACTGCTTCATCGGATTATTCAATTCCCTCGTTGGCTTTTCGACCGTCTCTCACACTCATCAAATATGCACCAAGTACGTTGCCATGGTTATGGGAAACGCCGTGCGAGAAATCTCAGCCTGGACATCATCACCATCGTCATATTCACCGGTCCATCCCATACAATCCCAAAATTGCTTTGATGCAGCTCTCCATTAAATTCTTCCCTCAGCTAATATTTTTACACCTGCGCACTACTTCCATTTCACATCCATCTTTACCTGTTCCATGTATTTTACACGTGATCTTCTTTTTCCGTTCCTGCCATCCACTTGTCCCTCGACGGATGTCTTCGTCAGGCCGTTACACCTCAAGATGTGACCTAAAAGGTTGTTGTGTTTTCTTCTCGAGGCTTCCTTTTTCTCCTGCCTTCTCGTGACTTCCTCGTTGCTCACGTGGTCGATCCAAAGCGCGATTACGCCCGCTACATCTACATGCTACCCATGGCATGTAGCCTCATTGGGCGTGTGGCAGGGGGGTGTTGGAACAGGGCGCGTGGAAGCCATTGACTTCTGACTTATATCTTGCAATCATTGAAGTCCCGAAAATTTTCGAGAAATAGAAAAAAAAATTCTATTCACATCCTTTAGGAAAAATATCAAAATTTATTTAAATTGTTTTTCGTTTTTTCCGGACTTGGAAATATAGGTTTTCTTGTACGTCAGCCGAAATATTTTCTAGAGAGTAATAAGTATGTAGTTTAGCATACGTCTCATTTCCATGTTTATATGAAACACAGAAATGGTTGCAGTATAATGTGGTGCTGTGTTTTAATCTTATTTATATGTATGATTTCTCTGCAATGACATTTATTGAGAGCATTGCTCTGTGGCAAAACCTTTTTGGCTTTTGGGTTTCCTTCGGTCGCGTCGTGATGACCAACATTTCCTCTCCTCTGCCTCAGACCTCATCATGGGTAGCATTTGCCCTATAAGCATGGACCGCCTTTGCTTTGCTATGAAATGGAAACACTTCCAAAAAATTCTGGAAGCCTCATCTAACAACTTCTTTTTCTCTCCCAACTGAACATGGTAGAAAGAAAGAAGCACTGTATTCAGGTTGATTAAAAAATAGTATTAAATTACAATTCTTTGGATCGCAAACGTTTCTAGACGGTCAACAGAGTGATTTATCTCACGCATCCCGTAAGCTGTAGATACTGCAAAATTTAGTGTCACCCTTTTGAAGTTCCACTATATCTATACCTATACTCTTATTATGCAAGTTATTCCTAGTTCTATCTGAATGCCCACCAAAGAAAGCCATGCATACGGTGCACTCGACTCCATGAAATACAGATGAGTTAATATTTTTCCTTTCTTACGGTAGAGCTTAATGAATTTGAATATGAGAAAGGAATACAAGTGACCGGAGCAATGAGAGATTAATTTCTTTGTGGCTATATATTTCAGTGTGTCCATGACTAAACCTAACTTTGGGTTGTATCAATGAATGGCAGACCCGTTGGTTATTTGAATAAACGTCAAAAACAAAATTAATGACATCTGAAGATAAAATGAACTCCTTTTTTTTCTAATTGTATACCATATCTTGATTCTAGTGTGCTTAACTTATTTTATTTTTATTGAAAGAAAAAACCATGCAAAAATATTGAAACTTTAGCGCATAAAAGTAGTCGAAATAGTTTTCGAATAACGTTAGCCTTAACTTGTGCGTATGCGGGCATAAGTCATAAACAAAGTGAAGAAAAATCAAAGGATTGTCATCATCTCAAGGTCTCAATTCATCTAGATTTGAAATTGGTTGGTTATAAATGCCTGAACTGATTCAATCCTTCGACGGCAGAACACAACTGATGGAATTAAAAAAAGAAGGTTCAGCTCCGCAAAAAAGGCTTAATCGATATCGATTTCTCGTATTTATCGTACTTCGTAACAAAAGGAAGACGCAAAGGAATTTGCATGCAAATTTCTTCGTATGATCGCATATTTTTAAAATTCCTCGGCCTATATTACTATTTATTTTACTAGTCAGGGTGAAATCATGTGCTCATTTCGTTATATTACTTCATACACAATTTTTACCTTATTAGCGATAAAATTATTTGAATGCGTCTGTATATGGCATGTAATTAGCCAAACCTACAAACTACAATCATATTTTGCGGAAAAGAAAGCGTAAAAGCTTCGCGCCAAGGTGGCCCGCGCCGAAATGGCCTCGTGCCAAGGCGGCCGGCGATACGGTGTCCTAGACCCAGAACGGCAGTTCTTATAGACAGAGGCTGAGTAGAGGGCCCTGTCAGAGACGACGTGGTAAATGGGCCCCACTTTAATGGTTCAAACTAAGCAGTTGAATTAAGAATTCACCTGTAATGTAGAGAACACTGAATGGCACGGGTAGATCAGCGCAAATGCATTATACAATATAGCTTTATGCCATTCTCCGGGCACACGCCATGTCCCTATCTAGAGAGTTTTCTTACGTTGTAAATAGTGTTATTGACGTGAGCAAGTGCCATTTATCTTTCAGTTAAGGAAAGGATTTAGGTGGATAAGTGTAACCTATTCGATCATTAAAAATATTGTCTAGAATCTGTATGATTCAGGTCACGGTCGCTAGATGTTAAGAGTTTTTAATCGGTCGCGCTGGAACATCAAGTGAACTCACACCAAAGGGCTCTAACATCCTCCTCAACTGGTCTTTCATGGCGACGGCAAACTTGCTCGCATATTATGCTGCCACCTCGAATTATCAAGGTATAGAAGGGAGACCATGTTCAACATTTGCATTCAAGTATCAAAATTATGTCTCTTACTTTTCGCTTGCAGTATTTATTTACAATGAAAGTGTTGAAAATGTTGCAATGAATGTGCTTTGAAAATTTCAAATTGATTGCTTAAGTTGGAAATGGGTACCAATGAAGTTCGAATACGATCGGTCGAAATGCATTTTCTCAAGCAAATAGGTTTCTGGAGACGGCGCTCCGCGGCGTTAGTTACGCCTACCTCCCGTTGCGAACTGTTGAAGCCAGCGGATCCGCCATATTGATCCACCTCAGATGGAAGAAAAATGCACCGACTCTTATTACGATAATATGTCGACGAAAACTCAATATTTCATTTAATATCAATGAAACATTCCTTATCAATACACACGTAAAGAATGTTATCTGGAAGCCTGGCGCAAAACATGTACGAATATTTATAATTAATTGTTAATTATTTGTCCATCGTGTTGATGAAATGTATGTAAATCTTGTGAATGCTTTGTTAGCTTCGGATTACAGCAGTATTGACGATTTTATAGTGACTCGCCCTCTTCGACGAGAAACACACTCAGTCAGGCACAGTATGGCGGTCGAATTTAGAACAGGCTTCAGCTGGCTCCACTAAAGACCTCTCCGCAAGCCTAAATTGTGTACCTAATCCCTCTATTTAAGCATACGGTTATATTTCCGGTTACTCTAGACCTCAATGAGACCTGAAAATCCCTCTGTTGTGTCACGCCTAATTGGATTCCGTTCTGATGTCTCTCCTCACATTACCCTCAGCTTCACCCTTCGACATTCATTTGTTACGTGCGTTGTAAATGTACATTTACCTGGGTCTACATTTTCAAAAACTTCCTCAGATTAATTGAATTCTTTTGATTTGACATATTTTGACAAAGATCTGCTCTACATTCGCTGATAATTTTTCAGGTGATTACGTTAGTTTTGAAATAGTGATTGGTCATCTGGCCTAGTAATGCCCTTGCCTGCCAAGCTGAACGTTTACATATCTTATACCAATATAAGTCAAAGAAAACTTTCTTTTACTGCGGTTAATACATGGGTTCCATTGATCCATAGGTCAGCTCTCACAATTGCTGCGATGCTGATTGGATTCGGGGTTGGTTTCAATGAGAGGTCTTACAAGGCGCTGCTCTGCGAATTACTTCCATCTAGTAATGCAGGTACTTGGCGGGTGCTGCAATGAGCCTCCGAGGCAGCATAAGGTGTTGTAAGGATCCAATCGAGGGGAGTGCGTGAGAATACAGTGTAGTAAGGGGCGCTAACAGATGAAAGTTCTTTTGACGTTGAAGTTAATTTCTTTTAATTAGCACAATTAACACAGTTCAGTAACCTTATGTTTTAATTTACTGGATAATATCAAAGAAAAACCTAACTACGCCAAAAAATTATTTTATAACAGTTGAAACATTCACAATTGCATTGATTGAATCTTTTTTGGCCTCCTTGTTTGGACCAGCATATCATAATGTTGTGAAATACCATTCCTTGGCAAAAATAATTTTTTTTAAATAAATCATTACCGTTGTTGGCTTCAGAGCAAAATTACGTCACAGAAAAATATATTTGTGGTATGAATGCATGTTTAGATTTGTTTTTCGACTGGTTGGGTTACATAAGAACAATCCTTGTATAGCGTAGGGTATACGTAAACGAAGCCTTAATCCTTTTTGCATCATGGCTCTTCAAACGCTACAAGACACACTATTCCATCTTTCTTCCATAATGTGAAGCCACTTCAACCGTAGTTATTTAATGACAATAGTTCATGAAATAAAATGAGTAAAATCATTTTCATTGTTTTAACTAAATAGAATTTACTCTCTCCCCGCAATTTGGGGGGATCAATTTTATAACTAGCAAGGTAAATAAACAATCTCCATTGTGTTGATTTCTGAATTTAGGTAAATATATGACTTTTGTCATGAAATAGAATTTGGTGATCTGGGATTGATACACATAACTGCAATTTCTTAGAGGGTCCTCGAATGTTCACCCTTAGTTCTCAAAGATTCGCTCAGCTGCAAAAAAATAATGTTGACGTCTTGGAATGGGGGACGTGGGTGTGTGTAGGGAAGCATAGTTCGGGACGAAAAATGTACAAGGTTGTTTATTTAACGTATTCGTCAAATGATTATTGTGTTCTGGCAATATTTTTCATGCTTCCATTTCCAGCTTCATAGTTTTTCGAAAACCAGTGTAACCTCAGCTGTTAACATTATTCTCGGGAAATTTCTGCGAGGCATGCATTTCTGAATGGCGAAAAGAAAAGAGAATTTACAAATAGAATCCATCCAAGATTATTCACTGTCGTTGGCACTTATCGCTCCAGAGATTCGTTTCCTTCATTCATTCAGAACTAAGTGCTTGGTACTTTAAATGTAATTTCTTTTAAAAGCTCAAGTTTAGATAAGGGTTCGAACAGCTTCAGTGAAACGCGTATGATTTCTGAAGAAGACAAGCCGAAGAGGTAAATATAGAGCATGCGAGTGGCCTTCAGGGAAATTGACCAATCGAAGAAATGGAAGAGAAAATGAAAAGATGACGATGTCTCTCTCTCCGAATTTAATGCAAAGCGCTGAGCATGCATTGCACACTTGGGTGACCCTTTTTTCTCATTCCCAACCCCCAATTTCCTCACAATGTATCTAAAATGCGTCCTCACGAAGTGTTATTGCAGCAACACAGCCAAAATCAATCGAAATTGGAACAATACGTCATTTTTCATGGATCTCATCCGTTAATGAGATACGGAGGTCCAAACGAACAAGTAAAAAAGAACACCCGATCACGTTTTTCTTCGAAATACTTAGGAGTTAAGCTTCAGGTAGAGTTTTGGAAGGGGTTTTATGAAGTGAAAACATTATGTTCCGCTAATATGGTACTTTTCAATTCAGTAAGCGAAATGGGTTCATGGAGGTCACAAATAAATATTCGTCTGAAGTGTCAGCCTCTTCTTGTTTGCATTGCGAATGGCCTAAACTTCCGTCAAATCCATATTTGAAAATTAACATGCAATTCGCTTCATCGCTGGATGCTGGAGCAGTGGAAACGAATGTGATGCCGTTTGGTTAAATAGAGCTTGTAAAATTGCTTGGCACGTGCTTTCCGTGATAGTTATTTCCTCGGGGTGTATCGCACGCTTTGCGATTTATACTCGCGCTACTAAACTTTGATGCAGGCTGTGCCCATCACTGGCAAGAGCGGGCATTCAGCGGTGGATTGTACTGATTCTTCGTCAGCTGGGTGGTGATAGTCAAAGATAGAGCAGGCACATCTCTTCTCTTTCCTCCACTCACCAGTCAGAACTCTTTTTGCTCTGGTGGCAGTTGTTGTCGTTATTCCGTGATCAGTTGCGTCGCGGCAGCACCATCGGACTCTTCCTCATCTAGACTCAAAGATGCTCCGGATGCGAAATCATCGGAAGAGGAATAACTTTTAATGCTATGCAATTTTCTTTTTTTTGACCTATCTGAGGAAGTCCTGAGGAAATCTTTTTGATCAGCTCAATTTATCTGATGAACTATAAGTTAAAGATATAAATTCCAATCCGCTCCACACGCGCACACTCTTAATTAAGAGGAGAGGATCTAATGATTTCAATGCCCGGCAAGGGCGCACCGATGAACGACGTTCATTGGTGGGGACGTATGAGCCCCAAAGTTAGTCTCTGCTTTGGACGGATGTAAGAGACGGAATTCTGAAAGCGAGCGCAGGAGCACTCGGCCGTCCAACTGTCTTTAAAAGTGTCATGTAGTCAGGGACTGAGGCGAGGGCCATCTATATTGTACATACATACATACATATGTACTTGGTCGATTCGCGTGAGAGCAACTTGCGATGATCCCATTTCGCATTCTGGCTTGATTGATGGCTTAACCGTCGTCTTCCTCTGAGCCCCTCAGAATTAGATTTGCATATTTGGGACTAGCAGGGCCCTTTCGCGCGAACCCTAACGAGGGCGCTCAATCCAGGGATCGCTTCCGCCATCAGCCGCTAGGGTGCGCCTAGGGACACCCCTCCTGACCCCCCTTCAACGTAATTACTACTCACGCTCCGATCAGCTATCATTAATACGAACGTAATATTCATTCCTGTCGAAAAGAAAATCAAGCACGCAAAGTCGCGTCTGCGAACATAAGTACCTCTGTAACAGTTGCCTTTGATCACGAAGAGGAATCAACGAAAACTGGAACAGAATGTCTGGGTTAAAAAGGGGAGAGAGGGGCCTTGACGATTCAGCATGGACAATTAGCACAGAAAGACCCAATCCACCAACTCAATCACACCATTATAATGATACTTAATTCCACTTACACACAATTAAAGTACACAAATGCAGTGATAGATACATACATGTACCAAATATGAACCATTTATGGGGCCTCCATCATATGTTGCTCCAAAAGAACTGGCGCTATCATATGATAAAAATTTTTTTAAATTAAATTCAGTGATGACTTTATGTAATTGTCGTTTGTGCAATTTTTAAGAATAAAGTTATTATATATACATCGAAAACAGCACACATGATAACTAACTTGCTTACACAAATACACAGAATTTATAGGCTCACAAAGCAGTACTTAGTGTCGTGGGCGTACTCAACCATTCGACTCGATTGCTTCGAGTGCATTATGAATGTTGAGTCGAGTAGTTTCGTTTACAGTGGGCAATAAGTTCAGAAATCGGAGTGGACAATTGCAGCACTCATACTTTCTCGTGCCTACCCTATATTCTATGGCCCACCCTACTTTCTTTACTCAAGAGGCGCCAGTTGGCACTGAAAACATTTTTGAAATTGCGAGAATGCGAGCTAGGAATTAGAGCAGGGGCTATTTTGCCGTCTCGCATCCACACGTTCTCGCATGCGTTCTAGCAATTCACCGCTTTGCACGACGCAATGTTGATTGTCCCTTCGTACAAGCGTCAGATTGCGCAATGACGTGCCCCGTGTAAAACGTCCTTTATGCAATAAGTTTATACCCTACCCTACTTTCGTTACTCGAACGCCGGGAGAATTGTTAACATTTCTATGAATAAAGAATTTCTATTAGTAATTTTAAGTTTTAGAGGACTATGCCGGTTTTTCCCGGGGTTTGACATTACAAGTAGCCTTTTTGAGTACTAGGTACGTCCGATGTTAATTTTCGTTTACTCCTTTGTCGCGTTTAGCATTCTTCTTGTACTTACAAAACAAGAGATGCTAATGTTGATTAAAGGAAGCGAGATATTAAGAAAAATTCTAATTGGTCAAAAAAGCTAAAGCCAAGTCTTGTAATTCGTCCGCTTCGTTCAATTAAATTTCACGAATATTTGAGATCCACAAAAACATATAATTTTGAACATAATTCCGAAGACTCTAAAATCTTTCAATTTTGGCAAGAAAGTACTTGTCCACCCTCAAAAGTGAGTAGTGAAAGAAAATTTTCTACAGGTACTTACACCATAGAGTTAAACCATACATATCATAGATTAATCCGTGGTAATACTGTAGCATGGAGACGCCAAAACCAACTATCTGAGCATGTAGAACAATTGGTTTTTCTAAATTAGAATTTGAAAGGATCAAATATTCATGATTCCTTCATCGATGTACGTAATCTTTATTGCAATTGGGTGAATGTCTTTACTTAGGGCTCTTCCACTGTAGTTTGGATGCAAATTTAAATTTAATTGTCAGCATATTACTAGAGGTTAAATCATTTGAATTGCGCTTTCCGAACTGTTTTAAGACTCATCAATTTTAATTCACTTCCTGTTTCTGACATATCTGCTCTCAACATTCCTCATATTTTCCTTTTCACATCAATTTAAGTATCTATATATTAACTCATGCAAATTTTTCGGGTGAACGAGACTAGATACGACAAAATGTCTTATGACAACCCCCTTTAAAAATGTCTTAAATCTCCTGTAAAATTATGAAAACACTAAATTTCCCATTATATATCCGTCTATTCATTTACAATTGAGTATAGGGATTAGTTCAAAAATGGCCACCAGGATACAATTGTAGCGCGGCGATCATTGGGAGAAAGATAAATAATCGTAACAGGGGTGCCGACTTACAAAAAATATTGGGGGGCCCAAACCGGGGATCTTGCCCCGGGAAATTTTATAAGTAGTGAGTTTTAAGTTTTTTAAGCATTTTAGAAGAGTCAAATGATCAGCCAGTACCCTGATAACTCGAATCTCGACATCTGGACACTCCGGGGAAAATCGATAAGCCTAACACATTTTTCCTCACATCCATTACGAATTTTTGAGGCGACTCGGACCCCCTGAGGCCCCAGGTAGCCAGCGCCACTGAATCGTAACAACATATTTGTTTATGCAAACAAAAGGAGCAAAATTGGAAAAGGAGATAAAGAAATTAAAACGAAAAACTGATAAATATAAGTTAGGAAATTTATAAAGTAATTTTTTAAAAGCCATTTCTTTATGGCTTCTTTCCATATGAACAAAAATTTGTTTTCATCAAAGTGTATTCAAATGAAAAGCGGAGAAATATAAGGTAGGAAAATACTTATTGTTTTTGGTATATTCCATTCTCTATATGAAATTTCGGCGTTATCAAAATCGAAACCAGACGATTTTCATTGAGAGTTTGAGAGGACATTTACACAGCTATTTCTCTTCGACTCGTGTTTCGTGAATGGCATGCAATTGGATAAAGAAATGTGGAAGACGTTTGCCTGGTTATTCTGTTAAATAAATTAAGAGTAGTTAAATCCCCGTTAATGCGTGCCAATCGCCAATTCCATTCCCCCGTGGTGTGTGGGCGACTGTCAAATACTCTTATTAATTTTCTCACCTCCACTTCTCGTCTTTCTTAATTTCTTCTTTCATGGATCTCCTCGTCAGTTTGCTTGATCTGGTAACTTTTAAAGCTGACCTCTCAGCGTGATAACATTCATCACCGTCATCGCATGGGTCAACTGAATGGCAAAGGTCAAATTTAGCTTTAATCTCGCCTCTCTCGTGAAACAATGTAGAGTTAAGCGCTTATAAGTCTCCTGTATCTACATACAGGAGATATATTAATTTCGAAAATGCGATGATGTATTAATTACTTTTAGACAGCTCCGTACTCTACACACTCTTGGTTAAGTGGTAATTAATATTTTTTACTAGATTGATAAAATCAACAACTAAAAAGAACCTTTCAAAGCGATACTGAAAACACAAACCTTTAACATGACCATATTCCTATGTCCAACAGAAATGGCAAAAGAAGAAAGGTTATCGTTGCTAACGGCTTCCGGGTGCAGCTGCGAATTGCGCTTTGTCGTGCAAGCTTTCGCGACCGTTACAGGACGCATCATCAGGCGATGAATGAAATTACGGAATTGGTGGTCAATTAATATACTCGTCCAACGTTCAAAGAAGAAAGGTTACTTGTAGGAATTAGTTTCCCCTCATGAAAAATAAAGGAATTGATTGAATAGTAAGCGAGGCGGGACTCGGGAGTCCAATCACTCGCACGCGCTTTTCTTTTGTTTGCGGCTGTTGTCCGAACGCCTTGCGGCAAGTGCTTTCGATGCGCCCGGGTGCGCGCCTGAATATTGATCAATGAAACCGAGGCAAATCTTTGGAGTTTTATTTTCCATGTAATCCACGCAATTTTCTTAGAAATCGAACGTATAGAGGTATTGTGGACAATTTGTGAACTTTGGAAAGAGTTTTTGGTAGCATGAATGATGATAAATCTTATTCTAAAGAATAATTACGAGCAATAATCCTTTTAACTCATGTACAGGGATCTACATTTTGGATTGAATTAATAATTTTCCACAGGATTTTCACAATTATGGCTCAAGCGCAGCTCACCCCGGCTGTGACTCTCCCTCTCCATTGGAAGTGAGAATGAAAAGCCAGGCCACGGAACTGCCCCCCCCTCACCCCCATGCGACATTCACATGTACCTATAGCTTAGTCTGGATACCCTCACCAATCGAAATTCGGGTTCAATCGCTGAGTGGCAAATCTTTGGGTGAAATGTCATTTAGCTATTGCAATCATGATGAATGAGCACATAACGGAGTGTAGTTGTCATTTGAAGAAAGATCTGAGGTTTTCCCGGCGTATGCTGTTGTTGAAGTTTATTCGGGATTGCCACCGGATAAGGTTCTCCATCTCTGCCGACGTTTCGATGGCCGAGTCGTCCATCGTCATCAGCCCTGATGACGATGGACGACTCGGCCATCGAAACGTCGGCAGAGATGGAGAACCTTATCCGGTGGCAATCCCGAATAAACTTCAACAATAGTTGTCATTTGTTTCAGGCAAGTTTTGTCAACTCAAACCACTAATCATGGAGCATCTCGGGATGAAATATAACAGAAATTTTAATGAAGTAATGGAAAAATGAGCTCTAGAAAAGACAGCGAAGATACATTAGAATAAATTTTAATGCAGTTTGGAGTTAGCTATCGCGAATAATGATAAATGGCGTTTACAACTTTTTTTCAATAAAAGTCTATAGTATTAGTTTAATATTTTGCTGATATTTTCTATAAAGCGACCCTAAGTGCTCAGTTCGGTTAATTTTCTGCAAATTATATCTGTAAAGAAGCAGCCTTTAGAAGGATGAATGAGGATGAGGGGAGGCCTTGATGCTGTCCGAAGGAAATTGATGACTACGCGTCGAAGGACGATTAGGGTTCGGATGTTATTTGAGAGGGGGGCGGGAGCGGATGTGAATAGGGAGGGGGAGGGTGTGGCAAGAAGATCAGGAATCATCATCATCACCAAGGCAACAATCCTAAGATCCTCTCCACTTGAACGAGGAAATCCACCCACGCGTTTCACCGCCTGATGATGTTCAAATATCCAATGGGATGGATAATGGCGTGTTTAGAGATAATTGTTTCCTCTCGTGCGTCCGAGTTCCGAGATATTTGCGAAAAGAGGCAATAATAAGCTCAACAACGAGAATAATATTAACAGCGCCTAGATTGGTACTCCCGGGATAAATCGATACCGCGATAAATATGGCAACATCGACCCTTTCATAGCGCTCTCTCTTGCTCCAACAGCTGCGGACTTGTGCTCTAACCAACAGTTTTTCGGTGGGGCTATGTTGTCAGTGCAGTGCGATGTTGTTGTTTGTTTCGTGGGTTGCACAAATCGCGGCGTTTCACCAGTGCTCCCTATCGTCCTTATCTGGATAACAAAGGCCCATTTGACGCTAGCACAAGAACACATGCGTCTCTAATTGGCATCCGCTATCGCACTGTTAAGTTTAAAGGCAATGTGATGGTGACTATTGGACATCTTACCTTCTCCGTATATTGGTGTAAATACCGTGTCAAATAATTCGTTTCACTGATCGAATGTTGAATAATTTCGAAGCCAAACGCGAGCAATGTGGCAATAAATATCCGCGGTGGTGATTCACTGAGAGAATCCTATCTGCTCCCATCACATTGGCCTCCTCCCATCACTCATTCCCAATCCCTCAGCTGCACGCAGCAGACGCCTGCACCGACGCTCGCTCACTAAATCCATCCATCCACATAGAATGATTGCTTGCTGCCAGAAATTTGACTAATTTTAACTCCACGATTATGAAAAGATTAAAAGTAATTTGAAATTTCCGCATCGAAAACTTTAAATTTTTAAAAAGCGTGGTGATAACCTTGAATGTAGTCTTTAAAAATTAATGGACACAATAACGCTGGAAATAGCTTGGAGAAAGTGAATAGACCACAAATGTGGATAGGTATTGATGAGAACCATATCCAGTGTTCCCACAAGTCTCTGAGAAATTGATTGCAATGGGGTTTTCTTTGCGCCAGGTTTTTGGGGACATTTCCTTAAAATCGAGAAATTTCAGATATAATTTAAACGAACTCTTTATTTTTGTAATGTTGGGCAGCAAGATAGAAATTAATTTTAGAAGATTTGAAAGAGTGGTTCTAAAGTGGAATGATGGAGATTAAATGGATCGACGGAAGTCGTGTGCGAGAGAGGAGATGAAAACTTAAAGAAGAACGGCCTCTTCTCAAGGCGGTCGAGGAAGGAAGTGGATGGCTATATTAGGGAGATGAATAATAAGTGCTCGGATGAATCAAGTGATGCTGATGATCAGGAGTGATCAGGAGTGGGCGACATATGCGTCTAACAAATCCAAGTGTGATTTTTGACCCCTGTCTGCAATGAAAAAAAATCGCGAAGTCGTGGGTTGCTAACATGCCTGCAGCTGAAATAATTTTTTCTCGGTGCGCCTTTGTGTTGCATTTCCGTCTGAAGTTTTGCAAAATTTTAAAATTGAAGGTTCAGGCGGAAATGATAGCTCACATTGAAAAGAATGATTCGCTTCCGAGTGTCAGTTTGTGAATTGTGTCCACACTGAGAGACTTTTGTTCGCTCGCTTTTGCTGGCCGGGGAAGCGTGGTTCAGGAACCGGAATTGATGTTAAATCGGAGGCTGTTTTTCATACAGAGCGGTGATTGTTGATTACAATACATAGACGGCATAATTACGTACATACTTCATGACCCTTATTGCTTGTGCCTCCGGCCCATAACTCTTTTCGAGCGAATAATTATTTTCAATGTTGTCTATCATTTCAGATTGAACAGAAACGACTCTGCTAAATGATTTAATTTATAGTCCTTACACACTTTCTCATGGAGAAATATCGTAATTATTGGAATAGTTATTGAGATGTAGGTGAGCAGCAGAACGGAGGAGGCTGAGATAAGGGAAGTAAACGCCAAATGTAATCACGCCCAGTATAAATAAAAGCGAATCAAAGCGGAGTAGAGCGAGCGGAAGAGGATGACGAAGTGCTGGACATGGTGGGTGATGAGACGCAGCTTATGGAAGAGATGTAGAGGAGAGGGAGATTTTGTATAGAGAGAGCACTGTGTTGGAAGGGGATGTTGAAAACAGTGTTAGATAGATAGAGGGGAGATTGTTGGGTAAGCGAGGGAGGAAGAGGATATCATTTATAAATGTAGAATGAAAGAGAGAAGACTTTAAAGGGAATTGAAGAGAGAAATCCAAGCTGGAAGATGGAAGAAGCCGTAGTTGTCAGCAAAATACTCTAGGTAAACTTACGTCAAATGTTAAAGTACTTACAAGGTAATTTTCTCTATTTCTGCCTGTTGACTAAGTAACATAGTCATAGATTTCTGGTTTCATCATATTAACGAATTATTTAATATGTGATACCCCCTACTATTCGTCATAATACTTATGCCTCATTCACATTACGATAGTCCGAGCCGTCGTCCTAACTATAGTTGACCGAACTAGCCGTGTGAATGCAAGTCCTGACTATAGTTGACGTAGTTCCGAACGTTGCCACTTTACTATGGTTAGGCGCTGGGAGACCGGAAACGGAAGCGACAAGAGAAGGACGAAAAGCTCGTGAAGCTCTATTATTTTCATGGATTTGTCCTAGGAAGGAAGAATATGAGCGGAAGAAAAATTATTCGGTAAATACACGTTGAAAACAGTAACATCTTGTCAATGCAAACCTCAACAGCTTTGCTAATCATCAATTTACCGTTCACTTTAGATGTCAGCACTAGAGAGCAGCACAGGTTTCAACCATCGTAATGTGAATGCACGATAGTTCCGACGACGGCTCGGACGATCGTAATGTGAACGAGGCATAATACTATCATATTAGATTAGTTGTGATCAGGAATTCAATCAAGACTGATGAGACTGACAATGTCCATAACTAATATTTTTATATTCAAGGGACCTTACTTTGTGCTGCTGACACTTTGGGTGCATTTTAATCGTTATTAAAAAATTCCGCAGAACGGCGAAGTGGCAAGGGCAAATCCAGGATTTTTTTCTGGGGGGTCTTACAGGCAAACGATCTTCTCCTATTTGGGATTAAAAGCTTCATGCAACAATTAGGGGAGGCCCGGCCAACACGCATGCGTCAAGGGAAAGTGTATACAGAAATATATGATCAACAGAACCTTCTTCATTATTAATCAGTTCTTTGTTTCACAAACTTTGGACTGAGCCATTAAAAATAGTTAAAGAACTTACAAAAATTAAAAGAACTTAAACGGTAACTTCTCCTAAAATTAATTAAATAAAACCTATTATCCATTTTGCCCGTAATATCCGGATAAAACGGATGCGCCATCAGGGCAAAAAGGAAAACTTGAAAAAGAGTTATTCTTGACAATCAAATCAGGTAGCTGCCTGCTTCTACAATATGATGTGCAGTTCTCGTGGGCCCATCCTTTGCACAGACTGCACCATATCCAGTCCTCGATAATTGGCTCGCTGTATTTTTCAGTTCACACCAAGAAAAGATATCTGATATGGCATTTTTATTCTCAGATTTATCCGTCTTCTTGCAAACTACAGTGTCCTGAAAATTCAGTTATCTTTGTCTTTTTGTTTTTTATTTTATCATATTTTTTAGTCTGCTGAGCTTTAATAGAAGCGGAATTCGATACCTCCACTGCAAAAACAATCGCCCGACGAATCAAATCCGCTCATCTAGCAGCCCAGCAATACGAATCCGCTGGCAGTTGGCAGTGTCCGGAGCATAAATGCTCACCTTTGAAGTTTGGAGATTTGGAGGTGATCGTTTAAATGCTCCGGACACTGCCAGCGGATTCGTATTGTTGGGCTGCTAGATGAGCGGATTTGATTCGTCGGGCGATTGTTGAGCGTTTCTTCACCGGAGGTGTCGGGGTGTCAATATCTCTCATTGTTGTCTCTTGTGTTTACGGTTTGTTTTGGGAGCGACCATAGCTGGTATGGTTGTGATTTGAAGTGGTATGAATGTCGCCGAAGGTGCAGGAGTTGACCGTCCTTCTGTTTGCCCTGAAGACAATTGGTGCAAAAAATATGGAAAAACCTTTGTGAAAATTGTAAGAGAACAGCAATCGGCTGCATTGCAGAAACAAATGATGGTGGTAAGTGGACCCTTTCGGCGCTGCTCACCTCTCCGAGTTGGCTTTTTGTTTTGATAGATAAGAAATATTGATTGCGGTACTTGTGCTGCTCTTCACAACTGTCTCTCCACGTTACATATGTTATATCAAAGCTGTGATGCTTCTCCAAAACGAATACCTATCCGTTCTGCCCATATCCGTCTAGCACGAAGCCACAGTATTAGAAAGATTCATAATAGATATTCAGATGTCTTTGGCGGTAGAGGGAGACCACAGTCACAAATTAAACTTAAAGAAACGTACCATTGAAAAAATAAAAAGTATGATTCATCACTTGACAATTTTATTCAAAAAATGCGTTCAAACGTTAGCGAACATCGTAAGAAAACAGTATAAATCGTTCTCATTCACTTAAACGACAAACTCGCGTCTGTATTGTTTTGTTTTAACTGTTACCAAAACGATCAGCTGACCCTGACTGCGCGTATCGTGACGCCATCTATCAGCGATTTGCGAAAGACCGCTTCTTCTTCTTGCCCGTACTATGCTTCTTACCCGGGCCTCCCCTACTCTGCGAAATATACTCTTAATTTTAAGATAGGAGTTATAAATACGTATAAAGTGTATATTAAAATATAAAATTAATTAATATAAGCATTAAAAATCTCGTAGCACGTGCCCCCCCTAAGTTCGCCATTGGCTTATTATTCTCATTAATGGCCATGGATCATATGCTCACGAGGTGTAGTGCCGGAAAGTTATGAAATTGATTGATCACATTATTTTAAGCATAAAAATCGGTCAAGAGCTCTAATTATTATGGCTTATTTTCATGCTAAACTCTGATCGTCCTTTCTGTCGGCGACTCTGGTGGCGTCTTTTGCAAATGCATTAATTGTAGGCTGTTTGTCGTGGGGGGATAGTGCGGTGGAGGCGAGAAGTGGTGAGGAGGAGAGGGCAGGCGAGCGAGCGAAAGGCGTTGGAGGGGAGTGAGTGAGAGGCTGTGCTCCCTCCTTCCCCTCCTCTCTCATTCCACCATATCGACTGTCGGGCAATCGAAATTCCTTTCGATAGACATCCCCTATCGGCTGAAAGGTTCGATACCCTCGCAAATATCTAGCCCAGGACCTTGCTATCCGTTCAATTATGTCCTCTGGGATTGAAAATACGTAGTATTTTAAGAAACCCTTTTTCAATTTTATATCCTTGTTCATTTTAATTAAATCTCTTTATTTCTGCGGTAGCCGATGGCATGAAAAATCTTTTGATATTGAAGGCAACGGACCTTCGTTCATATATTTTGAAAGACTTAAGCAACAGCGCATATAATTCAAAATTACGACATCTTTATTTGCTTTAATGCTGAAAAGTTGTTTATTTTTTATTATTTTTAGATATTTGCAAAGGAACGGATTATCAGCTCGTTTGCCTGGTCGCCATACATTGGCGCATTGCAATTACAGCTTTGAAGCATTGAAATGAATTGTCGTAGTTTTGAATTCTAAGAGTTGTTACTAAAGTATTTCAAAATATATTTATGAAGTTTCATGTTGCTTCGGTCATAGTATTTTAGTATTTTTGATGCTGATTTAAAACATCTTAATTTATGATCCAGATATTCGGCTCAAATTATTTAAAAATCTGTTTCTGAGATAAAAATAAAAATATTTTGGAATGCCATCACAATATTTTTACACACTGTGTTAAAAATAATGGAGTTTTTTTGTCGTACTTGTATTTATAGATTGGATTAGGAGTTTGCATCATCTTCAAACTCAGTGAACAAGAACTTCAAAACGGCTTGTAAGCCTGGTTTACTCTTCCAAATTGACTGCGGTCTGGTATGGCTCTAATACGATAGCTCGATATTATTACTATCCACGCAGAAGAGGAGCGACAAAATTATTGATACGCTTCATGTTTGCTAGGAAAATAATAAAAATGATCGTGATGAGAAATATTTTAATCTCTTCTTCTTTACGACACATAGCAAATAAAATATGATTAAACCATTTATCCCTCATAAGTAAGAAATAAGAAAAACACTGTCGATAACCATATTATTTGCCTGCGTAGTAAAGTCAATGTTTGACGTCGGCGATAAATCCATAGATATCGATTCCTCGTGCGTTCAGAGTTGAACTGCTTCAGCTTTGCAATAGATCGAATCAACGTCGACCTCGTCCTCAATCGAGACATTCTTTTTTTGTTGTCACTTCCGCACATGCGGGTCGAGTGTAATGGTCGAATACTTCGAATAGTAGACAACATCGACTCTTCAACCCCTGGTGGCAATCAACCCGACGGACGCACGAGTCAAACCGAATGCAGAGGCGGGAACACCAGTCGCTAGCTCACAGCAATTACTTATTGTAGTAGGCATCGGGATGCTCCCATCATTTTGCAATTTCGTCATTTCCCGTCTTATTCTTCCTACATGCTCAGTACAATTTTAGAAAAGTACTCTGATACCAAGTTCAGAAACCGGTCTCAAAATCTAAGAGTAGGTAATCCATAGTTTCTCCAGTATTTAAACGCGATTGCGAAAATAAGATTTCGGACATTACAATCTCAATTTAATTTCCTCAATTGGGGTCGTGTCCTTCCGTACCCCTGTATCCGCCTGAAAAGACGAGGGGGAGGGGTTGTTGAGACATCAACCGTTTGCAAAAAGTAAGGAACCGGTTATTTTACGGGGAAAATTAATTTGGAGATATATTAATTACACATCTAACATTTATCGAAGTCCTCTGGAGAAGAGCGTATTCCAATACTTATCCTTTCGTCACAATATCTCTCTCAAATTATATTTTCTGTTGGACCTGGAATTTATGGTGGGGTCTTAATATAATGTTCTCCGCATCGCTCTAAAAGTATCTATTCTTAACTGCTGAAGACAACGTGAGCCTAAAACTTAGCCTCCGAGCCCTTAGAGGCTCCCACAGTAGATGCAGCAAATGCTGTGTAGCGATCTATGCTTGTTCATTGCTGTGTTACAATAGGGTTGTTCAAGCCTATCAGAACGGTTTCAAAAAACGAATGGATATTACTTCTGATGTAATTTCATTTTGATTGGGATTAATTACAGATGCGTTGAAAAAGTAATGGTGGAATTATAAGCAATCGAAATTCGAACAATTTCAACGCCGCCAAAAACGGTCCGCCATCTTGAAATAGAGGTGATGACGTAGAAAGCCTGTACGCCTGGCCTGGCTGGCCTGTACCCTCGATGCCAAGCTGAGCACTCTGCATGCCGACTGGACATTGACCAAGGTTATTCCTTATTTTGAAATGGCCTATGTTGTGCATGAAACTTCCGGATGGATCAAGGTGACATAAAATCCATTCTTCAAGTTGGGCAGGCAACGTATGTAGCGTCGACAGGAATTGAAAGTTTTGTATAGCTGCATTTGCTAGGAAACTACGTGCAGTGAACTTTCATTGTGCCTCTAGTGCATGTGAACACAATTGGTGCCCTTAATGTACCCCTGAGTGAATTGATTGCATATAGACGATGAAGTAAAGAGTGAAGCGACAAGTGAAGTGAGTTGTGAATGTAACATCTTCGACGAAATTATTTATTTCTTCCATGCTGGTTCAATCAACCCTATACATTTCGATCTAAGGTATCTAACTATTGCGAAGGGGATATGTTTCATATTTGAGCTAGTTGTACTTTAGGGATACATCGAACGCATATTAATTTTCATTAGTTTGTTCGCTTCTAAGTTCTGTTTGATTTTATTACCTATTGCCAATTCATTTTGAGCATTCGCCAGTGTTTACATTTCACGCATTTCGTTGCGCTGTTGTTTGTTTTTGTTTTGGTGGTTTTGGTCATATTTTGGTTACGGTAAGAGTAATAGTGAAATTCGAAGTTTTTTGATGTTACAATAACTGGTTTAGCAATTTGTTTCATCCTATTCATTTCATTGTCTTCGCAATGTCAATGTGAAATAACGTAAACTGATTCTAAGTCGTTAGTGATGAGTGGGAAGTGAGGTGTGGAGAATCCTTTCGAACTTCAAGGAGTGCAAACTCTTTTAGTGTGTGCAGTGATTGGAAAACCGATTGTCATGTTTTATTAGTGTTACATAATAGTGTTTTATATTTATTGTGAGCCAAGTTTTTCATTGCATCAGTTGATTCGGAATATACTGATTATAAGTATCAAAAAGACAGCTCGCGAAATGTGTGCGTTGTAGTGCTATTTGTGATATGATGAGCAATAAATATGTACAAGTAAGGGTAATTTTGCTTATTATTACTCTTATTAAAGGATAAATTTGGATTTTCTTTAAATACTTATCTGGCGGCAGACGCTGGAGATCTTTAAAAAAAAGTGGAAAAACCCTGCTGAGCCACTTAAACAGCACTGCAGTAGGCGGCAGTAGGGCATCTACAGGCTTGTGACGTCACACATCAATTCAAGATGGAAGTAGGGCTTTTTGGCGGAACGTAAAATTTGTCACTGTTTAAAGCCTTCTCTAAACATGTACAATGAAGAAAATAGCGTAATATAATTGGCATTGCTCCTTCTGAAGCACGATCTTTCGATTTCTTAAATAAAAAAATATGGTGAACAACCCTATTGTAGAGTTTGCATGAAGAATTGTGGTATGCATGCTGACCTCTTATTTATCTTGCCGAAATTTGAAACCAATTTAATTTTTTCAGCAGGTGAAATGTAATTATTAAAATAAAGTTGACTTTTATAGTTACATCAAGTGTTAAGCCAAGAATTCCATGAAGAATTCTCGAAAATAATGCACAGGGAGTGAGTTATATCATTTTTGAATATATGATTCGCGTTATGTGTGCTAAGGAGAAATGAAGACGTTTCTGTCTCTTCCTCATTGCTGCAGTCCTCTCTTGTAAGTGAGGAAGAATGCCCTCTCTCATACATAGTGTGCAGTTGGGCGATGGGGTGACGGGCCACGTACTTCTCTATTAGGGTTGCATTCCTCGTGAATTAAAAAGGACAGTGCAGCTAATTCGTGGCTGGAACCATTCAAAAGGCCAATACATTATATCGTGTCTTTTTCTCCGGCGCAGCGGATTCTTTGCTTCATTTTTCTTTTTCATCGCTACGAGTGCGAGCAGCGGTGGGATATTTATAAAGCGTCGGACGGCTCGCTCGCTTCATTTTGTGGCAAGATTTATCGAACGCTTCAAATCCGTCTCTCTCTATCACTCTCTCTCCCTTCTGGAAATCCCAGAGGATTCATGTCTCACTCACCCTCTGCATGTGTGCGGCAGAAGAATCTAAAAATGAAAAGCTCGCTCATTTATCCGTGGAATATCGTTGAACTCTTTCAGCGGAATGAGATTTCGGTCTTTTCATTTGTGGATGATAGTGATGAGGAGGAGAGTTGAGTCCCGCCTTCCAACCGATCGAAACTCACACCACTACATAAACGGGTTCATTTAGCAATTTAAAAACATTACCGATTGTGATACTGTTTGAAAATAAAATGCTTATTACTGCACGCAATTCTTTGAAAATTAATCATAAGCATAGAGTGTTTACGCGTACGAGGTATGTTCATGAAATTTATTGCACTGGGTGGTCTCAAAAGATTCCCATAAAAATACACATATCAGGTTTTGTCGTCGCTAAGGGTGAGCTGCTGAAAACATTAGCTATAAGAATATTGCGGTGGAGGGATGGTTAATTCACTATATGCACTTTTGTAACTCATTCATACTTAATACTGTTTTTGGGAACGATATCAGCTATCTCCAAAAGTTATTTATTTTTTACTGATTGCCGAAATGTCTGCCGAAAAAAAACTAGGTTCGCCCTGTGATATAGGCAAATTTCGGCAACATAAAGCTTGCATATTCATACGCGATACGCCCAAATACTGAACTATTGAAATGATTTTATCTGTGGCTTTTTCTCAAATAAAATTGCAATTAATTATTCATCCACACTTGCGGTTTTCACAAAAAAGTTCATCTTGGACAATCCCAATTGGGTTTACGTTAAGTAACATAGCATGAAGTTACATTATTCAATTCACGGACACACGCGGACAATTTCTTCTCTCTTTGTCATTCCTGGACAAGTTTTTCATTTCAAATTTAACCCGATTTTCTCGATAAAGGCTCAAGAATATTCTCTGCAGATCAGAACCAGATGAAAATGCACTCACTCTTACGATATTATTCATTTCTCAAAGAAAGGGTGAGCCGCCATTTTCGTCGATCGACACATTTATTAATGGCCCAGCTGAAGCGTAAATTTAAAGATTCTAAATCAGTGAAAACTGTATCTGGATTGCGGTAATTGTGTGCGCTTTCGTCTTAGTGAAGTCTAAAAGAAGTAAAATACCATTTTAGACAGTGAAATTGGTTCCGTTGTGGGATGAAGTTGTTTTTTTTAATAGGGTTTGCTTACTAATGAAAGTGCTCTGAAATATTCATCCGTGCTAGCAAATTCAAAAGCTGTGGGCCACCTCAATGGAGGATGGTCTGTGTCATGATTGTTTATAATTGGTTTTTGTCAAATGATGTTTTTTAGTGATCTAATTGTAAGTATCAGCGTTCCCGACCACCTCAATTAATATTTTCGCACGACGAGATACGCATAAGTAAATGTCAAACGACAGTCTGGAAATATGCCCCCCTCCACATTTTTTTGTGATAAAAGAGCGATTAATAGCGATTCTGCCTCAGCTCCAGTTCACTCGAGAAATTTCATTTGTTGGCTACAAGCGAGGCGTGAACTAGGCAATTTATTCTCCTTCAGTCGCTGTAAGGTGGGAAGGAGGGGGTGGGGGTTGGAGCATGGGTAGTGGTTGAGTGGAATGGGGTTGAGTTGGGAGGAGCAGGTTGGGGTGAAACGGGGGAAGGGAAGGCCTTCTAAGAAAATACAGGAACACAAGGAAGATAAAAATTGGAATATTATGTAAATTGATGCCATTTTGCCTTCACTGTAGGAAGGCATTCGATAAAGGGCAAAATAACAAATAAATTAGCGAGGCCTAATGTTACGGGTTGGATGACGAGGCTGATGAAATGACATGTCTCTAAGTTTACGAGTGCAAAGGGAAGAGAGAGAGAAACGAAGGGGTGCTTCAAGGGAGGGGTGTTGGCCCACTATTTTTCCTTTAGCAGGAGAAGGGAGGGATGAAGTCGAGGGAGGGGTGGTTGGATAAGGGATGGCAATGGTCCCCTATCATAGAGATTGGGTGCTGCGAAAATAAAATACAAGTGGCAAATTATGGAAATCCATACCAATTTCCTTGGAAGAAAGGAAGCGTATCATTAAGTGCCCCATAAAAAGTTAATTAGAAATATAAATCTTACGACTTAGATGACGACCTGATTATTGGAGTATTTGCTCAATTGATTTTAGTTACGGAAAAATTTTTGAGGAAAAAAGACTCCATGTTTAAATGTTTGCCCCTGTGCATTTTTTCTCATTCAGCAAAAACAGTTAAGCTAGATGATGTGTTTAGAAATAATCATTAAGCTCTGAAATCGTGTTCTTGCATACGTTGTGGGAATCCCGCAAGCATTCAATGCCAAAGGCGCGAAAGAAAACGGCTTTGAGCTATTCACAAATGGTGCCGTACAAATAAGCAAATCGGTTGACGCTTGAATTCTTCTAGCGGGTTCGATTAGAGGGTAGAGACATTAATATGCCTCGTGTGATCTAGTATTGTGTCTATAAGCGTGTCAACTATTCGGAATTTCCTGGAGAATTTCTTTGAATGGGAAGAAATATCTGAACAGTTTCATCCTGACGACTGGAGCCCTGCACAGCGCCAAATTTCCCTCGGCTGGCCGAGGACTCAGTCGAATGCCAACCGAGTCCAATCAACCCGAGCAGTGCTCGACCGATCCCTCCCCTCGCGTCGAGTATGAGGCACGGATTGGAACGGCATCTCTCACGTGCGTTGTCTCTCAAATTCGCTTTGCTTGTGTCCGTGTGAGCGCGGGAGGAGCTTGACGCCACTCGGCAGTTTCCTTCGTTGTGCGAATACTCCGCCAGGGTGCTTCTCACCCATTTCTCCTCCAAATACGAGCAAGTGAGCGACTTTATAGCAGCCAACCGATTCACGCCGAGTGAACTTGCGGTGGCCGTGTTTCGGAGGGCTGCCGTATCAAGACTGTGGCTCTGTTTGCACCGATTATCGCTCTAAAATTTATCCCAACAAATGGCGCCACTATTCTATTGGGCAAAATTGTACTTCCTCTATTTATGGATTTTATTTTATGTGCCATGCATTGAAGATCAAAATAAGTTGCCGACCTTATCTTCTGGAATGCTTATTCAAAATACGCTTATTCAAGTGTGTTTCATAGAATTTAACAAAAAGCGATGCCAACGGTAGGGTTGACGTTGTTATAATTTATTTACTACAGGGCGATGAAGCATGTTTGAGGAGACGTAATGCACCTATCTGATTAAAAATGGAACAAATGCATCTGTTACTATGGTAATCTTGTGCGCGGCCTTAGAATAAATAATATTCGTAAATTAAAGCGCCGATGGGGGCAGCATCATCTCCCGCGGATCAGTAGCAATCAATCAGAGGAATTGCGTATTGGCGAATGGCGTTTATTTTTTACATTTAGCGCTCTTAAATTAAATGATAATTCGGATAAGATTTTCTTTAGCTCCCAATTGCTGTCCTTTCCTCCCATGACCTCATTCTAATACACTACAAACTCAAAGCCCTTCGTCTTCAGTTTCCCTCTTCAGTTGCATTATTGACTGTATCACTTACGATGCAATACTTTTTAAATGCCTAAAGAATCTAAAATATGGAAGGGAATATTTTAAAAAGTGGAGGGTAAATGAACTTTCTTCAATTCACATACTATCTTTATATGCTCCACCATTATCTTAAGCGTTGAAATATTTAAAAACAATTAGTCACGTGGTCACTTATTTTATTTCAAACTAACAAATATTGCAATTTTAACTCATCATAATTTATCCGGAAATTGAAAAGTTGCGACAGCGAGTGATGCAGTGAATATTCCTTTGCATCGAATGAATCTTTTCTCTTCGCGAAGATTTGTTTTAGCGTTTTCGAAGGTCTTACCCGCATCGAATTCCGGAACTACTCGACGGGTGGCGACCCCATTTGACTCCAAGTCCCCCAAAAGCCTAATTTACAAATAATATTTCGTCAAAGGACACCGTATTTACTGCGAGACTTCCTCCGCAATTGCAAATGGCACATAGATTGGAAGGCATACAAGAATACCGGGGATAAATTGCAAAGAAAGAGTGGACAATCTTTTGTCCGTAATGAATTTCCCACACATTGGGAAGTAATGTAAGGTGATACGCGAACTGCGAGAGTTCAATGCCGCCTGTTCCTTTTGACGTCCATTGCCATTTAACGAAGGCTAATTCATACGATCTGAGGAAAATGTGCACGTACATATTTTTACACTTCAACCGTGATAATTGAAAAATTACCGAATTAACCCGTGAATAGTGGATATAAAGTAAATTAAAAATCTTGTACGTACTTGCCGACTGCGTCTGCCTTTTCTGTCATGGCGGCCGTAGTTTCACTTGACTTCCGGTGGAGAGCGCTGTCGTCGAGGCCCTCGCCCTTCTATGTTTACTCTTTCTCTTCGCTTCAAAGTGTATTCTTGTTATTTGATCATGCAATCATTTTCTGGTTATTCATTCTTACACTATTGTAAATAGTCCTTTATAACTATAAACAAGTATCCAAGGTAGTGCTAAACGTATGTGTATTTAAATGGAGAATCAATAGTTGATGCGACCAATGCGATGAAAACAGAAAATAATTATCCGGAAAGAAAGAAAAGAGAAGGATATAAAAATTTTGTTCGGCGGGGCAAAAATGTTTAAACCTGCTAATTGCGAACGTTGGGGAGAATGGCAATGGGAAGAGAGAGAAGTTAGAGTCCGCCCCCTCTGGTGTTTGTGTGTGGAAAGAGGCAGAGAGTGCGGCAGAATGAGAGAGCGGCTGGCGCTTTCATTTAATTGGGACGATTTTTCGACACTCAAGTGGGTGTGCTTTCGGTGGGTGGAGACAGATGGCAGCAGCAGTGGTGGTGGAGGGGGGAGAGGAACCGCTTCAAATGAGGGGCATGCATTTGCACCGCATTGCATGGTGCAGCAGATATATTATTATGTGATCCCTTCAGAGCATTCATAAGTCTACAAATGAAGTTTGATGTATAATACACAATGAAGTATGATACATTATTTTTCTAAATGCCGTTTTTCGTACTCATTGTAATCGATGCCAATCGAGATTTTTTTGTTCAAATCTTACGCGCTGTGAAACCAGAGGGATGTTAAATTCGATGCGATCAGACACAAAACTCTTTTGTCAGTTTAATCGAATGATAGCATTTATCTGCGCTCATGTAAACAGTAGATGCATTTACAGGCCTCAGCATAAAATATTGTTGAGGAGGAGTGATGAGGAGTTGTGTGTGGACGCCGCACGCCTCGTGAGAGGCAATTCTAAATAACCATGTCGCGAGAGGAGTCTCCAGTTGCTAATGTACACAGCGTGGCGCTAGTGTTCCGTGTCAATGTTCGAACCAATTGCATCAACGGTAAAGTATATAAAAGGGCAAACGTGTTACCTTTTTTACGTAATGTATACGGATGCGCGTCACTTATACGAAATTAATGCAATCCTGCAGTTGTAGAATATTAGTTTTGTTTAAATGTAACTTTACCACAAGTATTAGTTTCTGTATGACAGTCAATCGTAAAACGCTAGCATTCCAATTTATGCCACAGTAACCCATGCAGCTGTAGTAATCTTTTACAACTGGATTTGCTGATGCTACGTGAAGGAGTGTAAGATTTCGTGCAAGCGTTTTCCAATCGAGTATTTTCCTAAAAGTGGGTGCATATTTTGAGACAGCAGCTGTCATTCCTGACTAAAGTGCATGAAGACCGAACTCATTATGTATTTAACCAACTGATGCTGTATTTTAGAGTTTTCCCGATAAGCGAATATCTACTGCAGCACGTAGGTTTCCCGTCTATTTTTGGGTGCAATATTCAGTAAGTATGGTAAAATGGTGTGATTCCCAGCAGCTGCCAAGGCGTGCCTTCAAAGCACACAGCAGCACTGGTAGTTATGATATTACAGCATGCATCTGCCTCGTTAAGAATACGCGAACACTGGTGGTGGTGGTTTAGTGCGAATCGCTTGGCTAAATGAAAGTGGATTAATAATTAATTATGTGTATCTCGTGGAGCACAGCACATTGTGTTCCATTTAAATTGGTGGGAAGTCAAATGGGGCATGGTGGGCATATAGGCTCGAAGCGTTCTCTGCCTGTGTGCTACCAAGAGATAAGCCGCCAACGAAATTAATTATCGGCCGAAAAAGTGGCGCCGCGCATGATTATTGCGGCCGTTTAATGAAATGGGGAGTGGTCCGCAACAGTGGTGGGAATGGGTGGCCCTCCTGCAGACCTATTTTAGATAATGACGCTCGTACGATCCGGTCAGCAAGTTGATATAGCCACTACTACTGATACTTATTGTACTTGCATCTCTCTAGTAATTTCCATAAAATAGCTGCGCTTTTAATTTGCTGCAAGGGGTGTGCTTAGTAGGTCCCTAATGGACGCGTTAGGTGAGCTCTATATGCATTCATTTTTATCCGCATCGCATTCTTTCCACTGAGACTTCCAATTCACGATTCAAAGGCACGAAAGTGAGCCAAATGATAAACCCCTCGCTGCGGATCACCCCAAGTATTCTTCTAAACTATTCTTAATCCCAGACACCCTCAAATAATTACTTTAAAGTTGACAGCTTTAGGATAGTTTTAGGTTTGTATTTTTCAAATTCAATTAGTGGCCGATTCAATTGTACCTGCTTCTACCCTTAATGACTTAAAAGATTCCTCTTTCCTCATTCTCTTAGTACAACTTCCAGCTTATTCATTTGATATTCATCATTATACATACTATAACGTCACATTTCCAAAGCTTCCAAAATTGATTTTTTTCCTGCTATTATCGTCCATGCCTTACTACTAATCGAGAAAGAACTTCCTTCAATCCTTATATTTACAGCTGTGAGAAGACGCGTGTTTTTTAGGAACATCCTCTTCAATTGGTCTATTCCACTGACTATTTCCTTCTTGCTGCTCGACTACCCAAGCAGAAGAGCTACTTTGTGGCTCCCTATTTTAACGTTTGTCTACGGCTATTCTCTTCTACCGAATACCAATCAATACTTTTGATTTTCTTGCACCAAATGAGACTGTGAATTTATTTTTTATTTCACTCAGCACTAAAGTCGGAATACTTCCAAATAATGGAAATCTAAACCCCACTCGAAATTATTCCCACGTGCACCGGAAGGCCTGACCCTCGGATGCGGATGAACGCACCTGATGATTGCCTTCGTCAATCGAAAACCAGTCTCGGAGATGTCTTCTTCTTCCAACTTAATGCGGAAGCTGGATTTCCTTTCTTCGTGCACATTCGCTTCAACCAATTTGCCGCTCAACTTATTAATTATTTCAGTAAAATAGAGAATGAAACCGCAAATGAACTGAAATTGAAAGAAAAATTGAGCTGGACTATAGCGTTGAGGGAGTCACTTCAAGGGTGCGACAGGACTGCGATATATCGTATAGAAAACCTCTTTTGTTTTGATTTTTCCGGAGCCCCAGTGGTCCAACGGCCTACCCAACATAGAGGCGCTGGTGTGGCCTGTTTTTTTGGGCAGTCTGCTGGGCAGTAATGAACTGGGGGCTGCCATATTGAATCTCGCTGTAAACAAAGGTGATGTTGGGGCTTATTGATAGTTATTAGTGTTAGCTGCAGACTTTTTTTATTGCTTACAGTGTCCCTTACAATTTTGGAATGTGCTCGATGAAGGATACGAGTCTCAATGATCTTGGTTATTGCTAAATTGCGTGGGTATGAAATGTGTTTGGTGAGGAAAATGTGAGTAATTCTTTGTTTTCTTCATTATTCCATTTTGATTTCAACCTGTGATTAGCTTACCTTTACTCATGTTTTCAAAATTTCATGGTGTCTTGTATTCCTTATATTTCAATACGTTTTTTATTGTATTTGCAGTTTTTCTAGTGTTCAAACTACTCATGATCACTACTGCTATGCTTTGGTTTGTTTAATGCTAATCATTTCATAATGCAGTGTTCCACTATGTTTACATTTCTTAAAACTTTTTCTTTCATTTTGAAGTAAGAACTTAATTTCTACTACATTGGTATAAAATATTCATCACTTTACCGTTTTCTGCTTTTGTAATACTTTCTTTCGTATAAGTGATGGATATTAACTTCTAAGAACCTTTCATTTTAAGACTCCTCTGCCAAGATATGTTATATATCTTAATGGGTACTCATCAGGAACTACTTCCTACGAAATAATGTCCTTCTCCTTTCATAATTAAATAATTATCTTCCATGAAATGATATCCAAACTTGCATGCTTATTTCTAGTGAAGTGTTGTTATGGTCTATGGTTCCAGGATTAGCATTATTTTCCCTGTCCCAGAGCTTTTGCAAAATACATCTACCTCAAGGAAAATTGGTTCACCCTCTTTGTCTATAAGTGCGGAGTGTTTACTTAAGTAATGAAATCTGTCTCCTATTACGCAAAGGCTGCTCATCTCTCATTGCAATGTACTGTTGTCATTGATATTTGTTGCTTGTGCATCTCATGTGCTTGTAGAATTGTTAACTTCCACAGATTTCATCTTTATTATGCCATATTTAAATTGCTATTGTTGTATTTCTTTTACCAGTTATTGCATCAATAAATACCAATGCCCACTGAAGTAAGTTTACGAGATCATCTTTCTTACCAACCACCAGATCGCCAGTTGACTTTGTACATTAATCTTGTATTATGGTTACTAGTTTAGTAACCTGGGGAAGTTCATCAGGAAGATTTTCCTACATTAATTGCTTTTAAGTTTCTCGCAATTGCAGTAACATTATTAAGCCTGAATAGCACGCCCTATCGTGACGCGTAAAATAAATTTGAAACACGCGCCGAGATGTGCTTTCAAACTTCGCGGCAGCATTGGACCACTGGCATAGATGGCACTGATGTATCAAAACCTATACGCATTATCCTTATGGGTATGTCGCCCCTTGGTCACTTGGAGGGGGGTTCGTACACGAATTCGTGGCGTTTCGTCTTGTGCCCGTCGTGCATCAAGGTTGTTGGTCAAGGCGTATCGAATCATTCAGTGGATGGAAGAGAAAGGTAAATTGCTAAAAAGTATGAATGTGTGGTCTCAGTGATTTCATTCAATGAAATTAAAATGGTTTATAATGGTTTCTCCATTCTTTTAAAGAAAGGAGACGCCACTCACTTTTCACGATTTGGTTTCACGGTTTCATTTGCTTGTTCGGGTGGAACTTAAAATTGAGCTATGGAATCGTCCACTTGAGTGTAGAGGGAAATGAACCACCAGAGGTGAACCACGCGATGGCCCGCTCGCTCTCCCTGAGTTCGTTCTCGGCGTCATCTGCGCAATCTGTGTCGTGGCGGATTTTCATTGGTGGAGGAAACGTTGAGAAGTCGGCGACGGATCGAAAATGGAAAAATACGGCTCTCTTTCTTTTCTCTCTTAAAATCGACAGTAAAATGAAGTTTATAGAAGAGTCAATTTTTAAAATGTGTTTTCTCAATCCTAATTCTCATTTCATAACGAGCACAGTTTTATTTTAGCCTCTGTTTTATTGAGACACATTTCTGTTAGGCTAACAAGTTTGTTTGGAATGCAGAACTCCTTTAATATCTCGAACAAACTAACTCTATTTACTCTGCCATACTCTTTCTGAAAATCTACGAGGAGAAGATGAAGACTCGGATAGTTTTCTAACATTTTTCATGTAAGTACTTACTTGCTAGTAAAAAAATATCAGTGGCAGATTCAACTTGTCGAAAACCCCCTGGTATTCACCAATTATGTTGGCAGAAAATGTCTTTATTCGACTTTATAATAATAGTAATAATAATAATACGTCTTTATTGGGCGAGATTGGGACTAGAAAGTCCCATCTTCCATCTAACCCCAAATTTATATACATTTTGATAATATTTTATTACAAATATTTGATGGGGCTTCCTCTAAACACCAGAAATAAGTACAAAGATTTCGGGGGGTGTGCTGGCCCCATCCATATGTAATCATCATCTTTGTGTAATCGGAGGCCCTGAGTGTGAGGGCGACTTCGGCCCCCCCCTCCTCTTTCCGCTCCATTTGAGAGCAAATTCCCGCCGTTCGTTCCCGTGGTTACACTGCCCCTTTCGTATCGAATTGTCTCGGGCGAAAATTCCTCAGCGTTCGTCATTTCCGACCCTCCTCACCGACCGAGAAGACATAACCCGAGGGAAGTTACATTTCTGCCTTTATTCATGCTATCACTGTAATTCGATTCGGTTTTATAGGATTGGATTGCACGTCGTGTATCTAGGGAGAGATATGAAATTGAAAAATTGTTAAATGATGTTTGATTCATTTATTTGTAACCAATTTCCTTGGAGTACATGGCCGTGGAAGGGAATATTCAAAGATCTACGGCCGTGTTTTGGGGAATCTTCGCTCTACTATCCTGGTGGTTCAGGTCTCAGACGCAAGTTGAGTTGGACTTGAAGTTCGTAATTTAGCGACTAACTTCAACTGATTCCACTTCAGCTGGATAAATTGCAGTCAAATTTACTAAATAAACTAAATCCATTTAAACTATTGTTGACCTTGACAGTGGCACAAGCTGCCGAAACCATGGTCGGTAAAAATAAAATAGTGTGGAAACAGACAAGTTGTTTTAATAAGCTGAATAAACTATTGTCGTTCACGGTCTTCTGCTCATCAGGAACCAGCATTAATGCATTAAAATTTCACGCGTGGAAGTATGTTTAGGAGAGATATTGAGTTGTAAAAAGGTGAGGCGTATCTTGGTACTTGGCGACTCAATTTGAGTTTGGAGCCGAGGGAGGGCTGAGTAGCTTGGCAACCGAGTCGAGTCCGAATGAAGGCGTGAGCACCGTTCTGGAATACGACCCATCATGTTTACTGACATGTTGGCTAACGTGGCTGGACGTCATTAATCGCGATGCTCGTCGAAAATCCATCGTAAATGCGATTATTTTCCCACATTCTGATTAATATCGATGAAGAAGCAAATAACATACAGCGGATGACGATGAATGCTTCTGTAAGATCTGCATGTGACCTAAAGCGATGGGATCATGTTACTGGTGCCTACAGAAAACTAAAATGGCTTAAATTCAGAGAAAGACGTCTCTATTTATCCATTATTTACCTTTAAAACTTTCAAATCAGGCTGTCCTCAGTATATTTGCAATTCTTTTACTTTTTAAAAGAACATGATTTGTCGCTTAACACGGTCCCAGCATATTGACATGCAGGTCCCAAATCAAAAAACTGAAATGTATCATAAGTCTTGCAGAGCTACAATATCAAGGTATTAGAATTCACTCCCGGAATATATAAAGTTATTTCAACCTGTGACTAGTTTCACAATAAAATTATTTAACCACATATTTTTGAAAAACAAAAAGTATTTCCAAGCATAGGTCATGAGCAGAGCTTGACCTAAGTTTAGTTCTTGTTTCATTCTGTGCTATTATTATTATCACGTTCAATCTGTTTATTCCTTCTGTATATTTGTAAACCTGGAATTCATGAAAATGGCATAAAGAATTGGTGTCTCTATTGTATGTTACTATATAGAAATATGAATGGAAATGCATGAGCACCGATGAGCAATGGAACCTGTTAGCAATGGAGAGGTTATTATTATTATTAATATTATTACAAAAAGGCCTTTATCAGTTGATATTCGTCTGGGCGGTCCTCTTTGAAACGGAAATGCTCTTGGATGTTTCCCGCGCTGCTTCGAAGTGCCACTCATCCCTGAGTGCTCTGTTCCATGCGAAGCGGATGCGTGCACTTTGGGCGATCTTCTTCCTTTAATTCCTATCGATTGTCGCTTTTGCTGGCGTTCGGTTCGCTTTCTGGCCGGCAGAGGGGGTTGGTGCTGAGAGTTTTAGAAGCATATGTACGGAATGGGCTGTGCATTTGATAAGGATTCTAAATTGGCCTCACTTTCATCTTCGTCTTTGCGCACCCCTGAGATTGCGTCTGACACTTTTATCTCGTATCCGCACTAAAAGCGAGATTTCCAGTTCATTGCGACGGCAACACCAAGGGCGGAAGAGAATCGCACTACAGTCCTAGCGAAATTTTTTTGAAGTTATTGCAACGATTGGAAGTCACGGTATTCGTCGGTCGCGACCGGCATCTCCATGGGAAGAATGGAGGGAAACCCAGTGCTTCCTTCAAACGAAAGGCGCCAAGGGGATCACGGCCGCCTGACGTGTGATCCGGTGGATGGAGTTCTTCAATGGAAGTGTCCTCCACAGAACAGCCAAGCAGGAATCGCACCGTCTCTGAAAATTCTCTGTCACCTTTCTCGGGTGACATTTGAGATATTGAGAGAGGTTTGAACTCGGTTCCACCGGTGGGGAAGACAGCAATCTAGCCACCATAGCAAGTCGATCCCTGCTGCGGTTGGATCTGTAGAAGTCTCGAGAGAGAGACTTCTGGGGGTTAATATCTTTCTAATAAGTACTTTATCAATGATACTGCCAAAGTTGCCCAGCAGGATTTCTGCGTGTTATGCGTAGTTTTATTATTAGGAGGGGATTATATGTCATGTACTGAATCCGATGCTGAATAGAAAACTAAGAACGACCACAGCGAAAACCAGATGACATTAATAAACACCGTTTTCCATTTTATTTAATGAAAGTGATGTCTGTATTGGAAAGTGGGTCAAATTCCCCCTCTCTTAAAGTGGAAGACAGTGTTTGGGCTCAGGGGGGGAGGGGAGGAGGAGAGAGGGTGACGGGGTTGGAAAGGGGGGGGGGGCGCATATCGTGCCCTTACTCCCAACCCCATTCTTACCTTGCTCCTAATTACCTTGGAGACCACCCCACCATCAGCGCCATTTTTCTCGGGCGGAGAAAAAATGAAACGTGGCGGAGATTGCCTCTCGATGATGATAATAAAAATAACGATATAAATGACGGAATAGTGTGGGTGGGGGGTGGAGGGCGGGGGAAGGGGGGGGGACAGAGGGGGGTTCGGCCGTCCCCTCGAGTGCCTTGCCTCAGCGATTTCTCCATAATAGTACGGTCAGACATGTGGCAGGATAAAAGGCTCACAAAAGATAAGAATAATGAGAATATTATTAAAAGTAGCGCGCGGCACAAAGTGGGTGTGCCTGTGGTCTCATTAGCGGGCGTCTCTTGCAAGGCGGATGTGTGCAGACGCTGCATCCGATATAATCGAGAGGGCGTATCGATCAATTGGGGCCACTTTGTGGACATCCAGCAGCAAAAGAAGAAAAAGAGGGCGCTGGTCGTGTCGGGGAGCATGCAACTGCTAACTCGGATAATATTTATATTACCTCATGCCTGTGATACTTCGGAGATATCACAGGATTATTAGATTATATAATTTTACTCTTTAGGTGTAGTTCTGCAAACAAACACATTAGTTCGTCGACATGTGGAAAATTTACTGATATTCCTCGGGGCTTACAATGAAGCACTATGATGTGAATGATTGATGGAGCAATGATATGGAATATGTCAAACAGTGATTTTACTGAATTTGAATTTACATAATTATATTATTCAGTCTTTTTTTAACATTTCAAGTAGTAAATGAATCCGCGTACCGTAATTGAAATATAACACAGCTAAAATGTAACCACAATGTAAAAACATAACATAAAAATGAAAATCAAACAACGTAACGATTTTTCAATGATGTAATACGGATTTATATATAACTGAAAATGTTATAAAATACGTTTAATCAAATGTATGTAACTCCTAATTTTGCAATACCCGTTTTTATTATCTCCAATTTCACAATATTTTATTGCAATCCCTGAGAGAGAACAATCAATGTTGGAAACTTTGGCATTCTGCGGTGTTCGCATTCGCACACATTAAGAGTAGGTAGTATTTAAACATCTATTACTGCAGAGGTCAGGAAGACAAAACAACCTGTTATTAGCTCATTGTGGAATTATACCTTTGGTTCATTCCACTTCGACATTCGCTGTCAAAGACATAATTAGGATGAGTGCATGGGATCCTCACGAGATAAGAGGTTTAATGAGTGTACTGCATAGCGAGTAGCGATGATCTATAAGGGGAGTTAACGATCGATGCAATGATTTAATTTGTTTCACGAATCCACCACATCAATTTGGATGGGCACCACTGTGCGAACGGTGTCGTTCTTAGAATGTATCTGTGAATCTATTGAAATTATTTCATTGTGCAATATTTGCATACGAAATGGAGGCTGTGAGACTAGTAGTCTTTTGTGAAACCACATTTTAAAGCTTCAAACACCGATATCTCTACCGCTGTTATCGGCCCTGTCTCACTGCCATACAGGACCATGCTCCAATGCCTAAGTTCTAAGAGATTACTTCCTTCCTTCAACGCTTATATTTTCAGCTCTAAGAAAAAGCCTCTTTCTCAGGAATATCCTCTTCGGTGGGGCTATTTCGATGACTATTTTCTTCGTCCATCGTTCATCATTCGGCAACCCAAGCGGGAGAACTCCTCAAGTTCGTGCGCGGCGTTATTGCATTACGACATAAACTCATGCGTGTTAATGTACAATGTTAGCGCTTCATTAGTCGTTATTATTATTTTCAAGTTGGTCTTCGCTTCTTCTCTTCTTCGTCAAACTAACAAATTTTTTTCTTTGGATAAAATTTCAGGATAAGAGTAGACTTTGTTTTCCATCTGAAATGGAATTTTCGTCAAGTCTCCCTCCGTCTCGGCTATACCATTGGGAATGCTGACATTTAATACCGTTAATTTTCGTTCCTGGCGCTTTCTCTTTTATTTCGATGATACTTATTTTTCAGGGACCCCATTGAAAATTACTGGACACGGAGCATACCCTTGTCCCACTCCTCCCCATATTCCTGCCTCTTCGCAGCTGGGTCCACATTCAATCGCAGTCCCTTTGTGTAAATTGCATTGCAATGAGCATCGCACCCTCTTCCTCCACATGAGCCACCCTTGCGAGCCGAGGCCCACCGCAACTCCCTCTCTATTGATTCGTCGAAACCCTTTGGCCACTTGAGCAACAGCGCCGCCACTCTGCGAGCACATTAAATAAAAACAATCTCCGCTTCCGGTCTTCTTATACCTCCAACCCCTTTCTCTCTCCTATGTTTCCTGGCGGCCCTTCTTAAGCTATTATCACACTGCAAGTCAGCCATTTCCGTTGAGGCCTGGTTGCGCGGTATATGAAACCGTTCGGGTTGATGCCTATACTTGTGAACTACTGCGGTGGGCCGAAGCGGAGCATGTGCAAAGGCATGAACGAAATTGGAACATGCTCTATTTTCTCTGCATGAATTCGTGCATTTGAGATGGTTGCTCAATGCATTTTAGTGGTCATTACAGCATTTTAGCATTTAGACATTAACTCGTGCGTCTTGATGCTCCGTGTAACCAGTACTTTATATGTTGAACATTGCGGTGGACTGCAACCGTCCCAATAGCATTACCGGTAGCAAAAGATAAGCACGTCGCTACGCTTTCGGTTTAATGTTTGCTCAATGGAATTCGTTTACAGTACGCGCGAATAGTATGCAAAAATAATCCGTGGCGATTGGATCTAATATTTTATTACTATTATTTTATTTACTTTTGGATACATACTGTCGGAAACTTATTAGATGTTGCGTAATGAAATTAGGAACCGAGAAATTGATCTGCGGTGATGGTTTGTCCTCTCCATTGGCTACGGTGAATACATGAAGAATTTATTCCAGATCTTGTCGTGTAGACACATTATTTTGGCCCAGTTATTGGCAAGTAATAAGTAGTTCATTGACAAGCAATAAATTTTAATTCTGCTCTTAATATCACAGCTTTTGGGGCGCTCAGAGACAAAATTAACGCGTTATCGACGTCATCTTCATCATAAATAAGAATGAACTGCCTCACACAAGGCATTGGTGTCGAGTTGAGGGGTTCCTGAGCCACTGTGTCGATACACATCCCTTCCGGAGTGAACCTCTCAATTACATACTTTTTGTCCGCGTTGTATTTCATCTCATGTCTTTCCATCATACGTCGTTGGCGCCAGAAGAGCGCTGATGGGAAGTGTGAGACTACCACTGCACTCGCGTTACAAATTTATGCGCTTATTTTGCCGTTAATTTATCCAGGTTTCTTCTTGCTAATATTTTATATGACACTGACGCGTGGGTCTCGTACTAAATGCTCCCTACCGATAATGTGCTGCTAATTATTTCTGTAATCCGGTCTTTACTTGCAAAAGTGAATCGAAAGAGGCCTCTCTGTCGAGCTGACACTTGAAGATTGAACACTGGAAGAGGGAAAATTTTAATCTTTGTTACGATTTTTTGGGGGAAAATATAATTAAATCACGTTTTTGCTAGTAATTTGAGCAAAATGAAGCTTTATCTAAAAAGTGTGTGCAGAATAAAGTTATTAAGATCGACAGTGAGTGAAAAAATAATTATTCCTTCTAAATTGATTTTACCATAATTTCAAATGATTTTTCTTTTTATTTAAGATCGACCAAAATTTCCAACTTCTACATCTACATCTACATGATACCCTGTAAGCCACCTAAAAGGCGTGTGGCAGGGGGTGTTAGGACACCAGCCGTTTACAGCTTAAAAAATGAAGTGCTCTAACGAAATTGGGACTAGCGTGTATTAAAGTCCTTTGTGTTTCGGGGGAAAAACGAATTCCCATATCTATCCTTTCGGGAAAACATCTCTCTTAATTTATCGCTTCTATCACCTGGAAATATAGTGTGGCTCTAATATTATGTTCTCTGTGTCACTCTTAAAGATATCCATTCTCAATTGTTCAAGCAATCTAAGCCTAGCGCGCAGCCTCCGAGTCGCCAGCGGCTCCCAGCCAATTGCTTGTCCTTGCTTTCTTTATCATGTCAAAACTTTTGTAAATTATACTCTACGGTGGATGTGCTTGAATCGCTCGTGATAAATTCCGAATTGATAACGAAGTATGTGGATTTCTCCTGTTGCTGCAGACGGCGCAAAGGGTCTGCCATGTTGGTCTAACTCAAAGCAAAAACACTCTCAGGCTCAAATGATAAATGTAAATCACGAAAAATCAATATTTTCCCAAATGACAGTCTGACACACACGCGAAGAAAAGTGGTCGGGTACGTATGCTAAAAGTGTGAAGTTTATCTCAAGCTACATCTCATGGAATGCTAACACATTACATATTACGTAACCTAAACGTTGCTCGAAATAAACAAAAACTGTGTGTATTTATTGAATATTATTGATTTTTAAATAAATTAAATTTATTCAAATTTTTAAATAGTAAAAACATAATATTCGTTGAAAATTTCCATAAACTATTATTTTAACAAAATATTAATATTTTTGATCAAGCTCCATGTTTTCAGGGAAGAGATAGTTGGTAGGATTTCCCACTTCCATTCCAGCAGTGTTTTTTAAGTGACGTGGACTACCTTTCGTCTGGCTCCGACCCTTCGACCTATCTGGCATGGGTGGCTTGGAATAATGGAATTACAGCTCTAGGGGTCAAAGGAAGCCGTTCCACCGCGACAAGGTTGTAGGCACAGATATATGCAGAAATATATGTCTGTGGTTGTAACCCAAGGTTTTAATGGTGTGAACTTGAAACTGGATTTGATAGAGTGGACTGGATAAAGCTAATGGGTATTTTTAATTGCCTTTCAAAGGTAATAATTACCTATAATTTGGATGATATGTATCGTATCTTCTGAATATTTCAACTATCTCGGATGAATACATAATTGACGATTAATTTAACGCGCACGATTTATCACTTGTTGTTTTTTAAAGAAATGCTGACTGCGTTATTTTCCCCTGGATGCGCGTGACCAGACACGCGCGCACGTTTTGCCCGAAAATTCTCTTCCTTAAATTTCCTTTTTAATATAACAGCGAAAAATAAGAAAGCTTCTTTGTTCTATGAAAACGTGGCTTTCAACTTATTGTTATTGTGATTTATTAAAAAATTGATAAAATTATTAAGTAAACATTGCCTATAGTTGTAATTGTGAATCCTTATCGCATTTCATTGAGCTATTCATTTTTTTGTATGTATAATTCACAAACGTAGTTTGGCCAGTATACCACGAGATTGTTAATTCATTGGGAATTCAAGATATTTTATACTCTGCGCACTGTTATACCGTAAATTTATTCGAGAAAAACTTTGACTTTCATTCCATGGGTTATCTTAACAGAGGTGTCATAGTCTAAGGGGATAATGAAAAATACATATTTTTTGTATTTAGTAATTATTTTATCATATTATTGGATGTAAAAACTTAATATATTCCATAATCAACAATAATAGGTGGGGGGGAGAGTGCAATAATTTTAGACACCATGTTTATTAAATGTCAACCGGTTTCGACGTGTTACGAGTCATTCTCAAGAGTCGTCTAAATAAAGAGCAGTTTGCCTCGGATATTTCGTATAAGAAGACTAGTTGGGTTATTAATAGAAATGCGTGCTTTAGGTCCCTTGCCGGAACTCGACGGAAGTATCTACATTTTCTCTTCCCACACGCCAAAAAGAATTGACAGGTAACAAGCTCCTCCTTCTTTATGCATTTGTGGTTAAAAATAAATTTAAATCTATGAAAGACCACCACCTTGAAGAGGAAAGTTTATATGTATATTAAAATGGTGAGATAGTTTTTTTCCAATGTCATTAAACTGCAGTAAGTGGTTAAATTTAGCAATTATTATAGAAAATCGAGGGTGGTTGTTTTTTGGCGAAATTTGTTGGACTTTGACCTCTTATAAATTTTTGCCGTGTGACCACAAGAGAAAAAGTCTGTCGAATCATGCACAATTCATTCGAGAATTGTTATGCGGAGGTTATTTTTAACCTCTTAGCTCAGAAAAACGTTTTTAGGTTTTGGTCAGCTTTAATCTATTTCAGGCCCCTTTACGACGAAAACAACAGAATCTGTTCCGTTTAGAAAGCCATTTTTGCCATAAAACGGCCTTCTTAGCATTTTGGCCTCATGTTCGCCATTGCGATGCGCTCAACTCCCTTCATTCCTTTTTCTCCCTCATCCCCCTCTCCCTGCTCAGTCTCCGGAATAGCGTGATTCGTGCTTCCCTTATCTCGCCCTGCACGACCACTCCTAAATATGTAATCCAGAAGCCGTTTCCCCAAAGCGAATGCAATCGAACCAAAGCCCAAATTATATTCCCACTCGGATTTTTTTACGACGTGCTGCTATGTCGCTCTCACCGCAAAGCATTCTGGTCCCTATCTCGTGTTCCGCTCGTGTTCTTTTCCTCCAAATTATTCTTCCGTTCCATAATTCCTCTGTTCAAACTGTTGCTGCCTTCCTTTCATTTTCAGTGTCTTTTTTTAGGAAAGAGTAAGACGATGTTTACCATATCTATCTGTTGAAACGCAACCTAATGCTTTCCGCTCAATCGAGACCCGTGGGCATTTGGAATGAATGCATTAGAGGGGATTGTTCAGTCGGTCACTGCTTCCCTTATTCCCTGCTTCACTCAGGGCGGATATGGATGGGTTTACTGAAGAGTCCGCAGTGGCGATCCGAATTTCACTTTATTTATTTCCATTACCCCATAAACAGCATATTTACGGCTTTCACCATGGGGAATTAACAACTAACAATGAAGGAAATTCGTACACGCCCATGCCCTGGATAAGGGTAACTTTCCCAGACGGGACTCGAACCCGCGACCTTCGGTTTGGCAGTCAAGGACTTTGCCCCGCCGCCACCGAGGCCGGCAAAATCGAGATATTCGGGAAAATGGGGTTCATTTACGGATGTCAACAGAAATGCATACATATCTTGGATGATATGATCCATCGAATTCATAACTTTTCAATGACTTTCAAGTTTAATGACTTTTACATCCTATTTGTCACCAACATTTTTACTAAGATCATCACTTCCATCAAGGTCTGTTCGGAGGAAGGGACAGCCTTTTAAAGGGTTCTAAATTTTATACGCGTGATGTATTTGTCATATTGCGTTGAATAAAATAGTTCTAAGAATGCCTTACCTACCTTAACCATACGGAACCAATGCATAGTTGCCCGCACATTTCTAAAAGCACCCCCATCATTAAGATCATTGACTCAGTGTGTGATTCTGGGAGTCTGGCTTGGAGCGCGTCCTCCATTCCGATTGGGCCTCTGCATCCTGGCCTAGGTTCAAATCCCGGCGGTGGCACAGAGAGAGATCTTCACAAAGGGGACTGCGGGCACAGCACTTGGACCTCAGCTGTCGGTCGCCTCCTTAATATCCCCCACCATTTGCTCAATTATCCACAGTCAGCCATGTCGTGTGGGAAGAGAGGCTCATGAGTCAAGGTAGCCAAGATTTAATAAACAGTTTTCGCTGCGTTATGGAGCAAAAACTTATCTATTCTTGGAAAATGAGGTTTAGAATCAAGTTTATATGAGGTAGATATAGTTAACATGTATGCGATGTATTCAATATGTGCGAGGAAGTGATCGCAGTGTATGTAGCTGGTGAAATATTGGTGTCATCAAACGGAAGTTCAACCCCTTCGTCGTGCTGGGCGACAACATTTTTTATCTCCTCGCTTTTGATTCGTTTTTTTTCGGTCGCAGTGGCGTGTGCCTAAATCAGCGGAGTCGGCCGTCCACCTCTATTTAGGAAGTCATCCGTCAGAGGGCAGGAATGTCGCGCCTCTCAACCACTTCTCCCCGCGACAGCAAATACGTATTTGTCCGTCACACACTCGCGATTTGGTCGCACGTACGTATTTGCGAGGGCCAGACCTAGATGGATGGAAATAGCCTCTAGCTGAATGCCCACCCCAAATTACTATTTCTACTTTGCTGAGGAATTTAATCTACTACTACGATTATTACAAAACTGTGGAATCAAATGTGTATTCTATGTAGTGCCTATTGGTGCACACGTTACACCATTTTATGAGGCACTCAGGTGGTTTATGAGCGATAAGCTGCAGGAATATAAAAAACTAATGGTGAGGTAAAAACTGATCAACACAAAAGTAGTGAACTAAAAACTAAAGTAAAAAGTGAACGACACAAATCGTAATATGTCAGTAATGTGGTATAGCACTAGAATGCCGAAAGGTGTCATTTTGACATCCTGCGCATACATTTTTTTCGGAGCTGGCCTTTAAATAGTGTTGTAGAAAAAAATCTTTCGTGAATTTCATTCATTTTTAGGGATTTTGTTATGGGTATACTCCTCAATTTTTTTGTCTCGAAAATTCAAATTTACAATGAATGCCGTAGGGTGTCATTTTGACACCCGATATATTTTATCATTTCTTCCTTCGGTTTAGGTGTCTCGTGGGATCCGATTTGATAATTATTAGTGAAGTAGTATAGAACATTACCTTAATATATAGTACCTTCATGTATAGTATGGTATATTTCAGTATACTACATCACCTTCATGATTGTTTGTTTTACATAATTTCAATAAAGATCGGTTTTCTATTTTTTTCGAAAATTTACAGTATAATGCATTGCGTGCATCCCGTGAGGTTAGTATATTTTGCGAATGATTGGACTTAAAACCAGCCAGTTTTTACCGCTGCGACACTTATTTTCCGTGAGACACATGTGAGTAGTCACGCGCGACGATACAGTCGGCTTCTGCTGAGCCCCTGTGTTCGGCTGCCTGGCTCGCTGTCTGGACCGGAGTTTGAAGGGCTGGCTCGCTGGGCGATTCGCGACTTGTCGAGACGAGCTACTTCACTTGCGTCGGCCATTCGATCTTGATAATGATACTGCATAGACGTGTTTCGCCGGAGCATTATTTATTGCAAATTATTGAAGTACTAAACGATATTGCAGAAGTCGTGTTGGAGATAGGGTCTGATGAAAATAACGAGTCAACCGACGATTGGGTTGCATCGTAGCTGCAGTTAGGTTCATCCGAAAGTGATGAAAATATTGAGAACGGTCAGTGTCAATGTTATGTATATTTCTTTTTGCAATTTAATTACGAAAGGTACACATATTTTTTATACAATACACATATGTAATTGAGCCATTGTATCTGCTGCTATGTACGGTATTAGCAATGCGTTCATCATTGTGTCTGTAGACGAACCTGGATCTGAACACTGGCCATCGGGCAGAAGAAAGTGATGTGTGGTCGTGAGGGTGTGCGCCGACGTGGAAGGGGCGCTGGCCCCTAACCACCGAGAGACAAGGCCTCAGCAACCGGCCGTGAACTCACGACAACAAGGGTTAGATTCTTGCCACTCGTCGTTCGCGTGAACGATCGCAACTGGACTGAGCGCGATTCTTTCAATTAGATATTCGAATTCCTTCGCATTTACTTTGCTACATTAAAATCTTTACCATAAGTATTTCACATTTACTTTATTCAGCTCTTTTCGACCTATTTATTTATGATTGCAAACTAAACCACCGAAAGTAAGCAAACGCAATGCTCGAACGTCTTGTTCAATAACACATTCTTGCTGCGGGGAATTCTTTGAAAATCAACAGCACATTAGTTTCCTCCAAATATATGATAAATTATTCCACGATACATTAATTAATACGTTTTAAAATCTAAACTGAATGATGTAGCTGGCAAAGGCTTTAACCAAAATTCTCGGTAAATCACTCCGGTAGATTTAGATAGCTCACTTGCTTGGCGAGTTCCTCTCCGCAATTGATTATCTGGATACTATGGACCTGTTTAAAAATAAAGATCGTAGGAGAGTGGAGGTGATGCATAAATAAGGATGTCAACAGTTGCCAATGAAGATGTTTTTTATTATCATAGAAACAAGAGTGTAATCGTACTCATCGCAGAGGACATTCTCGAGTGGGGCTGTACACCTTTCCCTGTTTGCCTAATATACTTTTAAGCAGAAGGTGAGAGACAATGAGAGTAGAATTGCACTAAATATCTACATATCTGTGGAATAGTCAGGCTTATTAGCAGATTTCAAGGACAGATGTTCCCCAATACAGTAATAACTGGCATCACTGTCTGGCATGACAGACTTTCAGAAATCAGAGGCAATAACTAAGGAGTCACTGCTTTGTCTACCCGAAGAGACAGATGAAGACATTTTGGACAAAATCTCATCCAAGATTCTAACATTATCAACTTTCATGGGTAAGCTAAACTTCCTTAGTTTAAAAATTTAAAAATTTTACAAATCAACACTAACATTGCGTGACTCGTTTACCACAACAGAATACTGCATTCAATGTAATGGGTTGAGGATAATGTTCGGAACAAATATTCAGTCGTGCTTATGAATCATTGTCCAAACATTTCACAAATTAAGAAACTTAAACTTTTCTCCAAGATTCACTAAGCTTGAAATAATTTTCTCTCGGTCGTATGTCTCCTTCACCCTAATGCTTTCCTCCACCGCCTCTTCCAATGCAGAAAATTCCTTCACCCTCCTTCGTTTGCCTGGACTCTCCCGTATGCTTGCCTTGGAAGGCACACAATTGGGAATTTGGGGATGACACAGCTCATCAGTCTCATTGCTGACCATTTCAATGTCGCGGAAAGTAATATTTCCGTCCTCTCATCATACTTCTCTGCTTCATGGATTATTTCATGAGGAGAAAAATGCTCTTCACACACACACACATCGGTAAAACTAATGCAATTCACTGTTAAAGTCTCAGATTACAGCAATAAAATTTTGCATATTTACGCTCATATTAAAAAATTCAAGCGCTCATTTCTATAACAGAATATTTTGGGCTACTATTTATTTTATTTTAAAGCATTTTTGATTTTCTAATCTACCCTATTTTGCTATTCTACCCCAAATGTCTTCCATTCTTAACCTTGAGAAAACTAAGGCGTGTGTAGGGACACCAATGACAACAATATTTTTTAAACTATGAATTATTGAGAATTAGCACTTACAGGCGTTAATAAGAATCTATTCACCAAATAGGAACTTCATGACTGAATAAAATCTGACGAATTGCCGAACTTGTTAAATAGTAAGCAATAACTTATCTCTCGCTGCAATCGATACAATAAACCTTCCAATAAAAAATGAGCGATTAATAAATGATATTATACCCAAATGGAGTATTTGATATTTGTTTTAATTTTGCATCGGCTTCGCTTATTTTATTTATAGTTAATTAGGTAAGAAATTCCTTGAATAACTGGCAAGTAAGACTAAATTGATACTCTTCTACTCCGCCAAACAATAAAATGAAAATGTTAACATACTTTCAAGTAAAGGAAATCTTTGACTGCTGTCAATTAAATTAAAACAAATTCTACTTAAGTGAATTTTGCTATTCAACTCCTCACCTGTAAATTTATAACCCGCAACATTAATTGTACTGAGCCGTACAAAAAATACCATGGATCCCTGAGTAAAGCCATGTTCTGGGGCGCCTACAACAATGATGCCAGACAGTTTAGTTTAACAATAAAGTGATAAGGGCAAATATATTAAATCATGACAATATTTCATTTACATCAAATGGTAACATAAAAACAAAGATCTTTTATATACTGGAGAAATTTCACTATGACTGTGCCACCTTTACTATTCAACTTAATTAACAACCTTTCATTAATTGATTGAAGCAATAGCAATCTGACTTAAATGGTATCTTTCGATATACCGAATGGGAGTCATGACTAAATTTAATATGTTGAATCACCTATTCTACAAGGAATAACTTCTCCTTTTCTGCGATCATCACGAAAAGACTTCCAATAAATAAGGCAGGAGCATTGAATAAATGTTTTATAGATCAGGAGACTTTCAGAGCATCCATATGTTCATGCCCTTAAAATTTAAACGCGGCAATTTCACCGAGATAATTAGTAGGAAACTTAAACAAAAACTTTTGAAAATTCTATTGGACGTTATTTTATCAACACCTTTGTGACACGTACATTACAGTACTTTTTTAGCTCAAGTTCTTCTCTCTTAATGACTCGAATGTATTTTGCTCAAAGTTCTGGATCTCTTGGGAAATTGAAAACAGACATCTTGGGCCTCGTCTTGTAACTTCCGCGGTAGTTAGGAACACTGCACCAATTAGGCACATTGCACTACTTTTACACTTCAGCAGAACTTCAGTGAAATCAACAGCTATCGTAGAACGAACCACTGCTAAAAACCTCTTCATTTTCTTCAAATTATAGTTTTATTTTCTGGTCTGACTCCTTCAAGCCACTATTGCTTTTCTATTCAACAATCCCCTATTCTTCTGTCAACAACTCCCTAACAACATCTTAAACCCCACTCGTCCTGACGTAACCAACGTCCTCGGCTCGCTTGGGTAGGCCTTGTCTCTCGGAGGCTACGGTTGGCCAGACTTCAAAGCGACGCAACGTCACCTTCTTGCTCAGGATCCTGCCACAGAAGGAGATGGCCATGCTATGGAATCATAGCCTGGGCCAAACATAGACATTAACGAACCTCTGTTTCCGTGCAAAGCGAGATACACATTCACGCAGTTCATGGCATTAATGCTTGGTAAATATAGGCAAAAATACTGGCTTGCAGTAGATGAGGACAATAAATATATGATAAGCAATGTTCTTAACTTGTCAAGGAAGAATCTCGTCAAGCTGGCGATCGCGTTTCAGATCATGTTATATTGAAACTTATGCGGCCGTACTTGAGCAAGAGCATAAATGTCACTATTGGCAATTATTTCACATCGCTTTTGCTGGATTTACTCACAGAAAAAGGGTAAAAGCCTTTTGAAAACCCTAAGTAAAGGATGAATGGAAATCCCTGCAGAAATAATAGCTTCTCAGAAAAAGTTGTATTCAACTAAATTGTACAAAAATGCTAACGCAACACTAACCGTTTATCAGGGCAAACCCACAAATTTTATTTATGTTCTAAGACCTATTCACCCTCTTGTTGACATTTGTGAAAGATATAATTTATCACCAGAAACTGTAAAGTGTTAATTAGACAAAGTTTGGAGTAGATATTATTGATCAGATGGGGCCGAAGTATTCAGTCAGAACTGGAACCAGGCAATGGGCTGTTCGTTCCTTCTTTCCCAGAACACTCTTGACTTCGTCGCTATAAATGTCTGGAAAATATATATAAGGAAAAACTTCACAAAAAATATTCCAAAAATGTTTATGCAAGTGAGCAGAAGAGCTTTCGTCAATAAATCTTTGTCAACCTTCTAAAGAGTGTGAAGAGCGAAATCCAGAACTGACTGGGAACTATCAAGTAAAAATATAATGCAAATAAAGAAGAACTGTGGGTTTTTGTTTGCGGCATAAAAAGTTTGTACACATTTGGCCCATGTGCGGCGAAAACAGAGCGGAAATACCAGAAATCTATAAAATCTGCATTTTAGATAAAGCTCTTTGTAGGTCTGTACGAAAAAGTATTCGATTTCTTCTGCGTTCTTAAAAAATTTTTGCGTTGCCTTTTGAACAATTTCGTTGTTAAATACTCCTAATTGATTTTTTTGTTTGCAAATTTTAATCTTTTAAATCAAATTTCCACATTCGAAGACGAATAACTGTTGAAGAAAAATCATTAATGACAAAATTTTTCCTTCATATTAATTATAGGTGTTTTTTGCTCATAAAATGTTATTATTTTTTACTTATTTATTACTTATTTGCGTCCTTCTGCCTTAAAGCGCAATCTTCAATGGATGCCGCAGCCCATGGGAATGTTTTCTTTAGCATAAAACTGTTTAATTTAATGATAGTCTCTTAAAATAATTTATTTTTGAACATATTATTGAAAAAAAAAGCAAATATTGCAAGGTAATTGGCACATCAACAGTAGCGACTATGAAGAAAATAATCTGCAGCATTATAACTATATTAACATGAGTGTCAAATGACACCCTTCCGGGATTCTTGGGGTAGGTGTACAAATTGCCCGGCATTCTACTGATAAAACCTGTATTCCTTCATGGATAACATTCCATAGTTGCAAGAGTATTCAAATTTTTAGAAGAACACTCTTGGTTCTCACATCCCTCATGTCGCATTTTAAGTGGTGGTCCTTTGCTAGTTTCACTTATCGTCTAGTTTGTGCATTCTGCTCACCTTCATCTTTGAGCTAATGTAGTGGATTTTCCAGTCATTTTACCGTTTCAAAAGCTACTTGGGTTGTGGTAGTCATCACTCGGACTGTGATATTCAAGATTAGAAGAGTGATAAAAATAAATGTATTCCTGATAAATAAACATCAATTGAGTTGAATAATTTCACGAGATCCCTTCAGCGAGAATTATGGAACAAAGTTGTTTATTCCTGATCATCCACAGTCATATATTGTCCCCTTCGGTATCTCTTGCCTGCATCAAAGATTCATTAAAAAACTGCTGGTAAAGCGATGCAAGTACATGCATGCGTGTATTTCGAGCTGATTCGGCTTCCAAAAGGCAAAGTGTGAAGTGACGCAATTAGGGTGGTACGCGGGTTTCCTACACTAGAAGTTTGTTATAATTCTCACATGTCGCAAAACCATTGAATCCCTTAGATAAACTTTTGGCTCCGTAAATATAATGCTGAAAGTCATAATCATCATGAATAATTTCCAAAATGGGGTTACTTTAAGTTATTTTTTCTCCATAGGTGTTTGTGAATTCAGCCTGAATTTTTGCAAACTTTTAAACATTGTGGCACGGTTGGCAGTAGTGAATATGATCAAATGTTGAAAAATTCGGATCTGAGACACTGATATAAGTGGACACCGCACAGGGCAAATTTCAATTCTGCGAAAAGTCATTTTTCGCCCCTCTCATTATTCAGGACGCTATCGGTTGTATCACACGTGCTAGTCAGGGAAGTCAGCCAAATATATCATACGTTCAAACATTCACCTCGCACTAGACTTACCATTTTCATATCCGATACATATTCAGAAGTAGAAATTAGGGGCATTTTTGCTCAGTGAGCATGCATATTTTAAGTCATGTCCATGATATTTCATTTAAGTGCGTGCTATGTGTTAGTTGACAAAACGGTCGTTGTGTTACAAAAACAAGCGAACAATAGCTTCCGTCTACTGCCGCTGCCCTAGGGCTGCTGATGGAAACTATTGTTCGCTATACCAGCGTGCATTTCCGTGCGGTACCAATTATTGTCACGCACTGCGAAGTAGCAGTCAAGGGAAAACCACTACGCCAAGGAATCGCAGCTACTCCTGTTTATCATTTGATGTCGGACATGATGGAAAACACTTCCTCGTTGTAGATTTCAGTGGAGATATGCGTGTAAAGCGACTGATGGCGTTGCACATTCGGGAATGCACGTGGAACACTGCGCGAGTTGACTCAAGGAAACAACTGATCCCGTGTGCACTGACAATGAGTGTGACTTGGAAGCGAGTGATCCTCACCAAAGTTTGGGTTTGATACGTAGTGAGAAACACGACCAAAACCACGAGAGACACCCGGAAAGAATTCACCCGACTCATTCACCGGGTTGACCTATCGTCATCCTGAACAAAGCTGTCGTTCGAACCTTCCAAATATTTCACTTTCATCTATATTTATAGTACTTACCTCCCCCGATGCAAGCCGCATCAATCGGCCTGCAGCAGGCAGTGTTAGAACAGCAGCGCTTTAAAACAAACGAAGGAAATCTAATGTGCACTTTGAAGTTATTAGGAATTGGATTTATTTCGTTCCTTCGGGGGAAAAACGGATTCCCATGGTAACATCAGACAATTTTTCCCTCCAAAACCTTTTTATTTCTTTAAAATTACAATTTATTTCCTCGTATCCTTCCTTTAAGATCTTTTCTATATGACTATTCTCTCAATAATCCCCTTTCATTCCATAACAAACTCATAGCAACCCTCCATCCCTCCTCATTACATGAAATGCAACGTAAACAACAAATCAATGGAAGTATTCATTGAACATAAACATAAATGTCAAACGTTAGACCATATCTATCCGTTCGGCAAAATATCTGTCGTAATTTATCGCTTATTTTGAACCTGTAAATGTAGTGGGGCTCTAATATCATGTTCTCTGTGTCGCTCTGAAAGAATTCCATTCTCAGTTGCTCAAGCAATATAGGCCTAGCGCGCAGCCTCCGAGTCTCCAGCGGTTCCCAGTCCAATTCTTCAAAGCTGGTCTAACGCCATCCGTTCACTCCTGACAGTGTTTGGCGAACCTTGCAATTTTGCTGTGTATTTCATTCAGTTCAATTCCTAATTCCCTACTGGGGACACCATCTCTGGATCATTTGTTCAAGTTCCAATTTCTGGGAAAAGTTGTTGTTCTGTGACATGGATGGCAAACTCTCTTTCCTGCATGCCTCCTCTAGCGCCACAGCGGGCACGAGGCGAAACCTCATCTAACGGAGAGAGTCTCGAAGAGGGGGTCCACTATGCACAGGAGACCCCTGTTCGTCTCATTGAAACTTCATTTGTTTAGCCACTCAAATCACTTTTCAAAAATGCGGCGATGTGTGCAGGGCGATACAGGAATTTTCAACAGAGTTTCATTTCTCGAGGAATATCGTGGAGAGATCATGCATTTGATAGATCCTTTCATTAAAAACGTAAATTCCGGTTGACAGCCCCTAATAATACCTCATTTATCCGTGTAACTAGGATCATTTTGTCCGTCAGCGACTCGCTTGGCAACAGTCACGAATGAATACAACAGAGTTCGCGGAATCACTGGTTTGCGTCACCTGGAAAATGTGCTATGCTCAGCGATTCATTTATGGAGAGACTCCGGCTTGTGCGAACCGAAACAACCGCTTATCGACTGTCATCTATTTGGAATTCGTTGGCCTTTTATCTGCTTTACAATGGGTAGAGGATGAAAATTTTCTAAAACGTTATTTGCGCTGCTAATATTTGGTTAGCACCATACATTTCTATGAAATGATTTTCACATTTCTGAAGTAACCGATACTGATCGCTCAAGAAGCATTTGAAGTGATTTTATCCAATACATTCCCTCGCTCGCCGTTTAAAGGACCGTATGTATTGGAATTTTTTATTTACCATTTGTTTGTTATCGGGATATTTTTCCCTAATATGCGATAAAGCATTGATGTTTTTAACGAAAGATAAATTACCCATAGTATAATCAGTTCGAACATATATTAAATTGCTCATGTTTCTCCAACTCTGCCTTAAGACTACTATGTTAGAAGCTAGGAAACTTTTCAATGGTTTCTGGTAATAATTTTTTAATTTAATTTTAGCATTTTCTGGTAACACACTCAGAATGTTTGAATAGGAATCTGCCGTACTTCAGGAGGTGCTAGTGGAGACAATTTGAAGCATTTTTTGTCTTATAAACATGGCGTCGCAATTCCTTAGTTACTGAGCTGTGGCGACGTAAACATTTTGCAGCTACCATGGAAACGCTTAAAAAAACGTAGTTTGCGGCGATGGAAGAGATCTGAAACTTGATCTGATGGTGGCAATAGGGTAGTTTCCTTCATCGAAGAAAACGAAAGGCATTGACTGCGATTCGTTACCCAACATTCAGAATATACAAATTATTTGGTTTTAGAAATCCTAGTTTAGACGAATGCTAATGGTCAATTTAAACCTCATTTGAAAAATGCCAGATTGGCGCCCATGTAATGCCACTCCACGTGACGTCACAGAGATCTAGATTCTATACGAGTTGTCAGGATTTTTACATCGTCTGAGATTACCAATGCATGCATGTGACTCAAAGCTCAGGGAAACATGTCTTAATAATCACTTATTAAAAATGCCTATGGTCGGAAAGTTTCCTTCGTTTGATAGGATATTAATAATTACTATTTAAGCCAAGCGCTACCTACTAGTAGCCTGCATCGTAGCGACGCTCATAGCCTCGTACCAAGGTGGCCTCACACAGCGGCAGCCGGAACCAGAATGATGTTACACACGGGCTTTTCCCAGCATTCATACTTTTCCGTCGCGTTTTCGTGCTCTTGAAGTTTTCCCTTTTCATTTAATCGGGGAAAATAGATATCGTCATTTAAAAATCTAAAAGAGTGAAATGCGTACTCAAGGAGTAATAATCTTTGGATTTAGGCAATAAAAAATAATGGGAAACCACCCTCCTCCCCCTGAAACACTGTAATGAGGCGCGTGATCAGATACAGCAGTAAAAACTTTATTGAACTCTGCGCCGTACGAATACCATTATTATAAAGGTATTTCCCGTACGTTTCGCGTATACCGTTGTCTAAATATAGTCTAGTCGGGAAGGGTAGTATTCCAGCCTGTGCTTACATCTCGGAGGTTATGGTATGCCGTGGGAGAGATTTGTTTCCCCGCCAGTTGGCAGGGTGTCATAATTGTGTCCTCTTTATCTCACTCTCCTCGTTAATGCTGCTGAAGGTGCATGTGGCCGTTGCAGTGAAGATGCCGAGGGCGCCGTGATACCTACGGCCGAGCCCCCCGCTCTCTTTCCTTTTGCTTACACGAGGGGTTTTTACGGTGCTCCGAGTATCGCGGCCGTAACAACGGAAGGGTCTTTTTGTTGTCTCCGTGCAAGGGCTCGGGGAAGAGAGGATATCACCCCTTCCTACCATGACGTAGGTCCTTCCTAATTAGTTACATGTTATAATGCATAAAATGCATAGTTTGCCAAATTTAATTTGAATATGAAAAAACGCACACACATGTAATTTTCCACACTCAAAGCAAACTTATAATGGCGACGGTTGTAATGGTTACCCGTGGAAATGTAAGTCGCTGTGAGTTTGAATATTATGTGGAATGTTTCAAAAAATTGCGCTATTATATCATCATGATTGAAAAATTTCACGAAATTAAACCTTGTCAACTTCTCAGATCTTTTATTTGTAAAGTTCTTTAGGGTTTGGTCAATTTACTCGAAAAAACACGTGGTCAACGTTTCTCTGAGTAAAGCATCCTCAGGACTGATTAGACAAAGCAACAGCAACACACAATAAAAAACGAAAAAATGAAAAGAATAACACATTTAAAAAAATTTTCAGTTGATAAAAAACAAATAAAAATTCCACCTACTATAGGATTAGCATTATCATAATTAATCGGCAGTAATTAAAAAAATATACACACACGACAACTATGGGAGAAAATAAATCAACAATTGTCTGTCTTATTGTTAGTAACGCTGCTTGCGAAGCACAAAAACGTTCAACTTGATAGTATTAGAAGTGAATAAAAAACTACATTGAAATGAAAGATAACTTTCACATAGCCCTCCCACATTCCCCTTTGAAGAGTTTTTATCTCTAGTGAGGGAGATATTTGATAAAGATAATAGTGAAGTAATTTCATGTGTCTCGGCATTAAATAAAGGCAGCAGTGACATGACCCAACGCAAACTATTGATTAACAAAAATGATCAAGCAACAGACTGTAATATTGATCAAATTATTGTTTGATGATGATTTGAGGACAGGAGTTGTAATTCAGTAATTCAGCGACTCGGTACAAACATGTCAACTGCTTTTACCGCGTTATTCTCAAAACATTCAATCAATCCCAATAACCGAGTGAAGAATTGGCTTTAAGTGGCTACTGCATATTGCATTTAAATCTACTGCTGAATATAAAATACGTCGTCAATCAAGTGTGCGCGTTTTGCTACTTGAGCGAAGATGAGTGCTGTTGATTCTTCCAAGAGTTCTTCGAGGAATTCGCCCCCTTCATCAAGTGCAAGCCCACCATCGCCAATTGGCTCGTCCACCAATCACAATCCACATGGAATGCTGAGATCCTTCCCTCCAAGTGAAGCCAATAAATTGTGGACATCTTGAAAAGGACCTCTCCATTGAAATACCTCATCATAGGGGGAAATCACACATTATGTTTTCTCAGGTCATTCATTTCGGATGAGGTCGTGGAAGATTAGCGCTTTCGAAATCGCGCTTGGCTTTTGTTTTGGCTAAGATTTTCCTTCCGTCGAGTGCATTTTTAAATGAAGTGCAATATCGGGTGTGAATGAACGACCAGGTTCGTACAAGGCTTTTAAGTTTCCCCTGGGCTATAAAATTGTTCACTTTATCGGGACTAGTCTTCTCATTAAATTTTTCAAAAGGCAGTGGGTGTAGCGGTGGGTTTCGCTGAGCTGCTTTTTGCTTAGGCCAGGTGTTTTCCCAGTGCTCTGCGATGGGGACACGAGAAGGGGTTCGGGAGGGTGGTTTTTTGTGTCCAAGGGCTCAGGGCAAAAAGGATAACGTCTCCTCCCCCCCTGCCCTTCCCACAAGCCCCTCCCTGCCTGCATTGTGTCGATTGCTGCCTCTGATGCTGGAAAAATAAAAGCCTCGCTGGAAAATCCTCGTCTTGGCCTATTTTCACCCCTTCCCTCCCCGCCCCCTCCTCGCCATGGCACGCCCCGATGATATATCTCGCCACACCATCCGACGCGATCCTTAGCAGAAAAAAAACAACACCACGTGAAGTGAATTCAAAGGCACACATCCTCGCGACACACATTTACCTGGAAACTAGAACTGAACTTCGATGCAAGAGATTTGGCTGCAAGTATCACAGGAAGAAAGCCCATTCGAAGCCGGCGGAAGAGTCCTCTAGATGGCAGGCTGGTCGCCTTCGCTGTCGCCCCGGCGGAAGATAAAGAAGTCTGATTACTTAAGGAGTCAGCTCGCAAAATGCATAACGCATCACCACCGTGCGAGTGCTCTGTCTTGCGACCATGAACAGGCTTAGATCAGTAACATTCCCCGCGAACGGTCCTCAGTGTGTCTTTTATTAATCACTTAAAGCTACACCGTCATCTAGATTTATTTTGTGCACCCGAGCTGGTTGATTCAAATAAACGCAGACAAATGCACACATATACACTTTTCACGCAGACGTAACTTCGCAACAAACATCACCACACACAAACAAAACTCGAATACCAAGAGCAAATACCCATAAATTCCTCGGCGTCTTGCTGGATAATAAATTAACATTCAATGCCCACCTTAAATATTGCATACGCAAAGCAACAATAGTCAGACAAGCCGTTCAGTCATTATCGACTCGTACTTCTCCATTGTCCAACAGCTGCAGAATTAAATTATTCTCAACAATTATTCGTCCAACATTACTATATGGCTGCGAGATTTTTGCAAATGCCACTGCAATCAGAGAGAAACTGGAATGTTTCCAAAATAAATCAATCCGCTTCCTACTCAACCTTACCCGAATGTCGGACGTTTTAGCTGCTCACAAACTCCCTACAGCCAAGCAATTTATTTCCAAATTAGTTAATAATTTTAAGTCCAGGCTCGGGGCAATCAAAAACTCCTTATTAACAGACATTTGGAATAACGATCCATCAATTCCAACCACATATAAACTGCCTTACCAAATAACTCGTCTATGAGTCTTTCCTATGCCTATCTTTCTTGTAAGATTAGAAAATTTTGCCATGTATTTAAGGTTTTAATTAAATTGTTATTTTATTTTAATGAAAGAAATTTTTTTGCTATTTGCATTAAAGAAAAAAAAGTTGTAACAATAAAAATTTTTTTATAAAAAAAAAGAATGCAAAAATGTAAAAAAAAATATATTAATAAAATGAAAAAATCAACTTGAAAAAATGTTATACATGTAAAAAAAATTATTAATTAAAAATTTATTAGTCTTACTGAAAAATCTATTTTAGCCTTAAGTTTCTGCTATCACAAACAACACTACACATACAACATATACAATGGCGCAAAAACTCTATTATATTGTAAACTGGCTGGTTAGGGTGAGTTTGGTTCACCGGGACAGCGCAATAGATGTGCCTTCGGCGCGGAGAAATAATGAGGTCTCGGTTGAGAGAATTCATTATTTGCTCATCTTGATAATCACTACCTGAAAATGGAGAACGTGATGCACCTCCAATAGCCCCCGGATGTGATGAAGTCTATCACGCGGTTGGAAACCCGAGGACACACTCCACTGAGGAGGCACTCCTCAATATTGACCGTTGTCTCTAACGTCAGTATTGCGCCGAAGCATTTTCACATCGCTTTTCTTACGATAGATGGGATTCTTTTGGAGAGCCTCATGTAGTTTTCCTGGAACACGTCAATATCCAAGGAGGAAGAATTGGTATGCTGCCATTTATTGACAATATATTGACAACATAGTCGAGGCAGAGAATGATTTGAAGAGGACTTTAACAAGTATGGAAAGGGCAATCGCCAGACATAAGCTGAAAATCAGCAGAGAGAAGAGTGATAGCAAAAGAGAGGATAACAATGGAGTGGGTTGGGAGCCAAGGGGTGACTCCTTTTTTATAAACACGGTTAGAAACAGAAATTAGGTGCAGAAAACAAACGAGATCGACTAGGCGTATAGTAGTAGTGCATTTGATTTTCCACTCGATTTCTTCACAGAGCAGAAGCCTACTTGCATCCCTTTTAACCATTTACTTCACCTAACCCTGTTAAGAAAAAAATCCCCCGTACCCCTCGGCTTCTCACGCCCTCAATTAAAATGGGAAAACGAATGAATGCGGGAGCTGCGCCAAACCAACGCTAGGATTGTGGACAGATGATGCTCATTTCCAGACATACTTATTCAAGGCCCACTCCACGCAGTCCGAGGCGATTCTCAGGGAAAACTGAATGAAGGGAGAAGAAGAAGAGGGCGTATGTGAGCATATTTATTTGAAAATTGGGTCTGAAGTTGAACGGGGGGGGGATCACGGACAAGATGCCATTTCGAAGTCGGCGGAAGAGTCCACTAGATGGCAGTGTGGTCGTCTCCGTCGTCAGCTTGATGGAAGATTAAGAGGCCCGGTGAAGGAGTCGGCAGCCGCTAAGATGGCACATCACACACACACCCTCTTGACAGTCTCTTCTATGGCGTATAAATCAATTAATACCTTCCCTATCATCTTGGCTCGATTATATATCGAGAAGAACCTTGTGTCTCAAGCATACAAAATTTACCAATGTATTTTCTCAGGTGTAATATTGCTACCCTTAGTATAAGGGAACATTTTTGTAAAATCTCATATGCTATGTCCCAAATATTTGAAGGCAATAACTGATAATCTACTAGCCCATATTTCATGAGACCATCCCCGCGATTCTTGGGATAAAAAATTCTTGGGATTGGGGTGAATTTTTGAAGTACTAAAGCACAAATGTGTCGGAAATATCATGTTATATGCATATTTATCCCATATACTTGAAATTTTGTTCTAAACTTCGATAGTGAAGAAAGCACGCATCACAGCTCATAGTTCATAACACAGATAGCAGCACTCAGCTATCGTAGCTCACATCACAGATAGAACGCCTGAGGCAAAGGATGGCGGGAGGGTCCACTAGATGGCGATGTGGTCGATTTCATTCGTGGGAAGAGAAAAGGATGTAATTATGAACGAATCTCGGAGACTGCGGTTAACATGACGACTCCGACTGCCCTCTGTAGTGACTTGCGTACTCTCCTTACATTTCGTTCCAACGGTTTTTGAGCATCGTATTAGGCAGGCATTTTCTTAAAGCATACGCTGTCGTGGTACCTATTTTGTGTATGCGGAGAAGACCCAATGAAATGCTCGAAGCGTCAGACATAAGAAACTCTTCCAACCATCTGGAAAACTGACAGAATTATTATTATTATGGTTTATTTAGTGTGCTCAGAGAAGACCCAATTATGTGCTGTCTGCTTTCCAAGCGGGTGGGAGAGTTCAACATGTCCGAGTGGTCGTCTTTAGGGTGTACGCAAACTAGGGTTGTGACTTTTTTTGTAACCTTATGTTCCTGTGCTATAAATCGATAAGCATTTGTTCAAAATTGAAGAAAAAGCCATTATTTCTTTTTAGTTTTTGAAAAAGGTCACCCCCAACCTAAAAAAATATATTCCCATTGTACACTTATAAGGGGAAAAACTCATGTTGTAGGAGTCTTTTATTTAAATTACAAATTAAATTATAATGATGAAATTTTACAACACCTATGTTGTAACATACATCTGCCCAGTGGCGTAGCGAGGGGGAGGTTAGGGGGGTCTGGATCACCCCCCCCTCACCGCCGAAACATAAAACACAATTACTTTCCTTCATAAGAGGAAACAAAGTATTGAAAATCATTCATTTTCAGAATATTTCATAGAAAAATGAAGTTTTTTCGATTGTGAAAAGTGTTTTAATTATTTTAAAACCCTCTACTTAGTACGCTGTTTTCAAAACTTTCTCTCCCCCCCTCTAGTTCCGGACCCGACCCCCCCTCCCCCGAACGTAATTCATGGCTACCCCGCTGGATCTGCCCTCCTGTAAGAGAAAAATCTACAAGATTTGAGTAGCGAGGTTCTTTTTTCTGGTAAAAGAATAAATGACAAATGAGCCGGTATAGCTCGGGAATTCCACCTGGCATTACTTAAATTAGGTATTTTCTGAAACTTTGCTTTAGGAAATCTTCCAGTTTCTTCCAAAAAAAAAAAAAAAAAACGGAAAGCCCGAGTTAAATGAGAAAGAAAATTATATCATCACGTAATTCTGCTGATTCAGTAATATCTTCTTTACCATTGTTGAAATTCATTTTTAGCTGTTCATAATTAATTACAAGTTCCGGAATAAATGGATATTAATGTTGGGAGATGTCTCTTTTTCTCCAATTTCATTATCTATTAATAAGCGAAGAATTCGATCAAGAACATGGTGCCGGCAGGCAATGAATTGTGGCTTTTCTAGTTTCTTTTCAGCAAACACTGAATAAATACTGCATTCTATCTTTTAGTATTTGCATTTGTAGTGTCCACAACAATCATCTTTACACTTTTCCGTAAACATTTTCCATTTGTTCCCATTGATTTTTTTAGTTATTTTTTTTATTCGCAGCGTTTCCTTCATTTCTTCTTTTACTGCAACGGCTTCTTTTACCCCCGAGCGAGCACGCTGGCCTGTAAAGTACACCAATCTTCGAAAACCAAGGATTTCAACATTTTACGTACATTCTGCTCTAAAATGGCCCCGTGTATTCTTACAATTTTTAAAGCTCGAAGTATTGTGGCTAATTTATTTTTAGATCGGCAAGAGGAACCGACACCCTGTGTCCTACAAAGTACGCCGCGCGCGACCGGCCGTGTACCTCGTGCTTCGCTTTTCTTGAATGGCCTCGTGTATTCTTGCAATGTTATTTTTACTATCTATGCCGTGAGTTTTTAAAGCACAAAATATTGTAGTAATTTTTTTAGATCGTCAAGAGGGACCCGACACCCGTAGCGTATAAAACACCCCACACCACCGACCGTGTACCACCTATACCACCGGTGTACCTTTATATCTGTATCGCTTATAAATGTACAAGCTTGAGATAATTTCTACATATTAAGATAAATTTTAACAAAAATTGAGTTTTATCATATAAATGTCTATATGGAGGACAAAATACGCCACGCGCCCGGTCTTGTAAAAATATCAGGCACGCCCGGTTGAGGGTTATTAGTGGATCTGTAAAGACCCTATTGTGAAGGCATATTAATCCCATCTTGAAGTAGCTGGATACAAACTACTGATGCTTTGCGGGTTGATAAATTTAAAGATGGCACTAATTTTGTTGCAGTTTTGGTTTAACTATAATTATAAAATCGTATCCGGCTCGACTTTGTGGAAGTTCTTTATATCCATGATAAAAAGGAGAACACAATGGTAATTTTCACACTTTTTATGTCACAACTCAGCAACCGACCATGGTTTCAACACGTGTCATTTTCAAGGTGAAAAATCCAGTACTCTCTCGGTATATACCTTGCATTGAGGATGAGTCCCTGTTTGGTTGGCACCCCTGAAGCTACCCTCCCCTCATAGAGCTCTCAAAATTGAGTCGGTGACTTAGCCTTCTCATTATCTCTGCCATTGCCCGTAGACGGAGCGAAATAATCAAACGCACTCATCTCTGAAGGCCGCCTTCCGACGTTCCATAGTGGGCCGAAAAACTGATTATTGTCTAGGGGTCATTCCACCTCTACTCTAAAAACGCTTGCCTCGTCTCTGGGTGTCAAATATTATCGATAACTTCTGTATGTGTCTAAATTCACCTCAAACTCAATTCCCCCAAACCGTTTTGCGAAGAATGTATTTTTATATGATACACATTTTATTTTTTTCATAATTTTCCCAAGAAATGTGCCTTTCATTATTTCATTCCTTCTCTTTTTTCACTAAATTGTCGTTAGGCCGTGAATTGTGGATTATTTTACAAGTAATTTTTTTATAAGACGTAAAATGAGTACAAATTAATTCAACACCAATTCCTATTACTGTTATGCAAATTCGATTCAAATATTGTTAATTATCTTTCTCAAATACTCGATCTCAGAGTTGGCTAAAACTTTAGTTTATAATTACGATGTATTTGTATTCATTTACGAGGAAGGAAATACAGCGGAAACTATTATATACCGGGATTTTAAAAAATATTTAAGCATTTACATTTTTTCCTGCCTGGCTTCCCGGTCCATTCCATTCCATTACAAATGCATTCCACCGTTGGCGGGAAGAGTAGAACACGGCAGAAGCAATCGGGTTGCATCTGACCCATGGACGGGATAAATTTAAGAGGCGGCATTCAGAAGATCCCCTGAGGATGAGAAGCGAATCGTTATTTGAAACGTCGGGAGAGATGGAGCCAATTGAAATATGAAAAATTGAATGCACTAGATGGAAAACCCAAGAAATTACTGTATGATGATGACTGCGATAAATAATACAAGTCTATGGGTTTGATAACTGCTCCAATTTGTGGTAAGATGGCCTAAAACTTCAGGATAGTCTCATTTGATAATGTCTCTGTGAGTTAAAATGGTTTGTGCGTTAATTAAATGGTGTAACATTTTTTTATCAATCTTATTGTTCCATCGTCAAGCCTTAATCTTTCGATATTATTGAAATATAACTGTTTACAACGCGATGTAATTGAATTTCACGAGAAAATAAGTTATGCTTTGAAGTTAGTCTATATTTTGACCGAAACATGCTGTTAAAAAGTGCGTAATTCATTGAATTTCTTCCGTAAAAAATACTCTTCAATTTTTGAAGTCCTCGGGAAAAATGTTGGTGTGAATATCGCAGAGAACTCAAAGAATTTAATGCCCAATGTTGTTGGCAACCCTCGTTAATTAGTTATGTATGGGAACATTATCTGAGCTGGATGCATAGATAAAGGGATGGATGTATATTTTATTTTACTGGGAAATTGTCCTTAATTAAACATTTGGTGTTAAAAAAAATTTACATCTTTGCTCCGAAGAACATTATCAAAAGAATCGAAAGCATATTACAACATATAATTCATATGCACAAACAAAGATATGTTTAATAAAATTATTGTATTAAGTCTTTTCCTTCATGATAGATGTCTTATGTGACTTCTCCATACAATATATAGTATAGTAATGGTAGGTTGCAACTTTCCATTCTTTAAAATTGCTGACCAAATTGCTGACAAAAATCAGAAAGATTTTGTTTTAAAACCAAGCATTTAGCTATCTTCCAACCGTTAGGGGCTGACCAAAACCATATTTTTGTATAATTTACGCGATTCCACTTAAAGTGACGTGGCTATTTGTTGATTACTCCGAAAATATGAAGTTGACGAGCCAAGTTAAATTTTTTTATTGCTCGTTCGATTAAAAAATATTAATTTTATTACTTTGGAATTCATATCCTATCATACTGTGATCAGCATTTTTATTTTGATAAGAGTGGCAAAGTAAAATAATTAAAAATTGTGACTTTCCAACTATGCGGTTGGGAAGTTTTAGGTGGATGATCCCTATGTTTTGCTGACCTTCCTATTTTGGATCAAAATTAGAAAAGAATAATGTGGAATGGACATTGAATTTTAATTTCTCGATGAAGAAACCAGGTCCACCTTTTTTCTTTTTTCATATTATATGTTTTCATGAAATAAATGTTTTATTGCCCTGAGGAAATTGCCTCCTAATGTTCCTAAACATTGCCGTTAAACATTTTTAAACATCTATTTACCACGGAATACATACATTGAATACAGAATTAAAATATATGATTTGACATGCATGAGTTGTCGTTGAAAGGTATATGTAACATAAAAAACGGAAAATTATTGGCCCCTTAGCATACAATGCATACATTTCAGATAAATGTCGACAACGTATTCTTTTTTAATTCTTCAGTAAGGAGCTCCACAGCTCAGCTCCAAGATTGTGACTTGACTTTTGAAAGGTCACTGGTGGTTGGTGCTGTGGGGGCAATCCGATGAGAACATTGTGACTCTTGTTGGGCTCGACTTGAAATACGTTCTGGAGATATTCTGGTGTTTGAGGAAAATAGGAGAGTTGGCGAATGACACCAGTGGATATGATTGGCTCTGGTGCTTACCCGGCTGGAATATGTTTTCGCGGGTCGTCCATCGTGTCGGGGCGTCCATTAGGGGCGACGTTTCAAGTCGAGTATCGAAACTTCGACCTAATCGGACGACCTGAGGAAACGTCTTGAAATCAGCACGTATATTTGATGCGAATTTGTGGACATTCAGCCAAGTTGCTGCGACCTGTCCTCATATCGCCAGATATCGAATTTAAATGCTACACACGAATTTGAATAGTGAGTAATGGGGTTGTGTAGGGAGGGACAAAAATTGTGTAATTGTGCAAGTAGGAAATGCCCCTGAGAACAATTTGTCTCGATGAGAATCGATCGACGAGGCACCAAAATAGCTCGATCGATACGCCAAAATATCTCGGAGCCGGCAGCCTCGTCGTCTGGAGAGCCAGTGATTGTTATAACCTCGCAGGAGCTGGAGATAAAAAGATGGAGAGGGGGATGGGAGGTGCAAGGGGAGGGTGGGGGGGTGAGGTATGAATCAGGAGGCGGCCACACTTTAAGAATCGCTCACAGTACGTGCTCAAAACAGTCCGCCTACAAATGGAGTGGCACCACTTATGATTTTGGACCATTTCTTCTATTGCTCTATGTCATTTCAACGCTGCACTGACGAAATTCGAACACCAATAAGTCGTGCGCTCATAATCGTGATCACTCATGTCCACCGCACAACGAAAAGAAAGTGAAGGGTAACATTGAAATCAAAAATAAATAATATCCATTTGTCCCCTAAAAATTGAGTGAAAATAAGAAAATACCCGTGTTACTGTTTAAATCAGCACGTATGCTCGACGAGAATTTGTCGGAAGCTTCCTCAGTTACCAACAGCTATGATACTCAAACAAAACTACCAATCGAAAACACTCTTAGAATGATCGCAAGTGTGTAGGAGAGAAAGATAGAATATTTTGGGGTCAAACGAATGGCTTCATCTTGTGCGGTCTGTGGCGAGTCGATTAACTACATTTTATAAACTTACAGTCAAGTATTCACTTGCCATCGATACTGACTTTAATTTCCGTCCTCGCCGAATAATAGGCATTAATAATAGAGGGCCGGAGATGAGGATGAATTTTCGGTGATTGTGACCGCGGCCCCACTCCACATGTTGGGAAACTTTTTTGACCCCTAGTGCAACTTTGAGGGCAATCCTAAGGACTGAGTCAAATGGTTTTTTCATTGCGATCCGTGCATGTGAAGGACAATGTTGGAGAACATGGCGGAGAGCGAGTCGCGGGGACTGGCTCTGCACTGTTTTAGAAAATCTTGTCGATGCAACTGATGAGGAAACTGAAAGGCAATTTAGCGAAGTAGCAAGGCACAAAAAGAGTGAAAGAGTAACTGATAAATGACGCTTGAAGGGCTAACAAGACTTTTGATACGATCACTCTTGCGAAGATGAAAAAAAACACATTTATGGTTGGCAGAGTTGATGGACCAAGTGGCCGTCCGTAATACTCGGTCATTGGTCAATGTACGGCGAAAATTCGTTTGGATGACTTTAAATTAATTAATTTCAATTATTTTTTATATTTATGATAGCTAACTCCCTAATCACTAATTATAATTTGACTAAACGAAAATGTTTGGCCTCTGAAGTTGCTGCTCACACCTCAGTGCATGGCCTAGTCGTAAACCCTGTCCAGTGAACTCCAATTCTCTTTATGCTCGCTGTGATTCTGACCTCAAATCTAATAGCATTCGATTTATATGCCATAAATTTCATTAAAATTTACTTGGAAAACCGTTTGGGCTCATGCACTTTGATTCAGTTACTGCTACCATAAGCTTGCGGAATTTGTGCTAATAATTGGTAATAATCTCTGCTTTTTACACAACACTCTCCCATTATTAATCATATTGTTTGGTCATAAATACAATTTGGTCACACTGCAAAAAATTTGGTCCATCGTTCATCTGATGATATGATCAGAGGGTTGCGTTTGGAGTGGTCAGATCGCTAAAACAGTGAAGGAAGCCCCCGGACAGATGCTCGAATCAAGATCCTATAAGATAGAATAACATAGACAAGATCCTATAAGATAGATTATAGAAGTGCAAGGTGGCGAATAAGGGTAAGGGACTGGCCCTCTCCAAACAGAATGTGAGAAATTCACACGACTGTGGTTTAATCCAGGGTGAGCTCTATTCTCACCTACCCCAACAAACCTATGGGTTGAATCACAGGGTGAAAGTGGATAGACCAAACCAAAGGTCGCGGGTTCGAGTCCCGCCTGGGTAAGTTACCTTATCCAGGGCATGGGCGTGTGTGACTGTCCTTCATTGTTGATTGTTAATACCGTTAATACCATTGTAGAGGCCGTGAACGTGCTGTCTATGGGGTAGTGGAAATCAATAAATAAATAGTCTTTTGGCGAAGATTCTTGCTAGCACTATATTGAATATACCTAACAGAGCAATGCCTCTTCACAATTGGCTTTTTCTGCGCTCTTTTGAGTTGGACAAATGAGGGCAAGATTCCGTCCCACTTGCTCACTCTTCTCTGGATCCAAAATTCCAGAGATCAGTTTCCACAACAGCTTTCTCCACCCTTAATTTATCATGTCCTCCGAAATATTATCACTCCCTCGCGCTTAGACACTTTTCAGGCAGAGTCTCACTTTTAGAATAACCCATAGAGTATGCAAATAGCAGTGGGTGTGATCCAAAGAGACCCAGCTGCGATGAGGCAAGACTAAGGAAAAGGGTAAACGACAAGGGTGAGCTCTGTCCCCTGCCGCTTTCAATGTTTTCTCTAAGAATCAGACGGATCAATATCCCCAAGAGCGCCAGGATCTACCAATATTTCTATAACATAATTCATTTTTACTTGCGCAATTACAAATTTCAAACAGGTGTAAAAAAGATGGTGAGATTAGTGTAAAAGTCAGGATAAGGAAAAAGGTAATCTTTGGAGCGAAATTGTTACAAAATACTCAAACCAATCTCGGCGGTTAAAAAAATATTAAATTGATCAAGGTTCAAGAGTAAGTGACACAATCATACTACATTAGTGATCAGAAAGAACATATTTTATGCTCGTGTAGTCGTGATCAGCTTGCCGTGTTCACACTTCGGAGTCAACATCACATGCATAAAAAGTACTAGCAGGCTGCGATTGTCCAATCAGTCGTGTAAGAGACAACGAGGAATCTGATAGAAGTAATATTTTCTAGTACGCCGTAAGTGGGCGATATGATAAATATAAAGTCTGCGGTCAAATATAATTTGATCTGATTCCTCCTGTGATTTGTTTTCTAACGAAAATGCACCAAGAAATTCATCCACACCTTCAAACTTCATGGGAAAATATCCTTGGACCGCCATTCTAAGCGATATTGTGCCTAGCGTGCCCTCGACTCTCCCTCGATCGCATGTGTAGCGGAGGAAGGGTCACTTCCTGCACCCCCATCCCCCACCCCCGCCACCCTCACCCACCCATTGTCCCAATTTCCATATCCACTCCAAAGACAACCCACCCCCTCCGCCGTCCACCCTCGTATCGCGCTGTCGATCGGCGATTATTTTGGGATCTCTCGGAGGAGGCGCCTTATCTCGCCATCCAACCACAGGACACCCCTCCCCTCCCTTCCCCTCCCCACCACAATCACCTCTCCAGTGTCCCTTTTTCTTGTTCTTTCCCACGACAGACACCCCACCCCCAAACCCCGCCAAAAAAAAAAGCGAGGATGAAAGGGGAAGAAGAAAAAATAAATGAAATATCCTTCCGAAAAAGGAATTCGATACGGGTGGCTGCTATCTATGCGATGATTATCGAATCAACAAAGTCCCTTACCCATTACTCTTTTAACTGCACTGTTTCTGTGAACAGGGAGAAAGCCCATCTAGGCCAATCAAGCAATGTCTGTAGACCGCCACTCATGGAGACGACGAAAATATTTATGGCAATCAGCCTCAAACAAGAGGGAAGTCGTACAAAATGTCAAACTGATGGCTTCTACAAAACAGCTCCTTATTCTTTCATAACACTGATGAACATTTTATCGGCTGGTGAGTAATCCGTTCAACATATTTCATGAGGATCAGTTTTTAAAAATTATTCTTGATAAATTTTTGTCTGGCTTGAAGCCGGGTCAGGCTACCTTTTATTGTCGACGTGTCGAGTGGTCCATCCAAGCGTAGGCAATTATGAAGAGCCTGAACCAGTTGAAGAGCGTGAGAAAATCCGTCGACTCACATGCTGGGAAGACATCCAGTCGAACCTCAGAATTGTATCTCACTCTATAAAACATTCTGACAATTTCCAAGTATAACATTCTCGTGAAATAATGTTTTACAAGGAATGCTATCTTATTTGGTACAAAATGTTTTAATTCTGGCCTATTATTTTCATTATTTTTATACCGCCGTCCTTAATAATCATCGGTCAAGAATGAGCTCTCATAACCCACCACGCTTTAGCAGGTTTAACGCAAAGCCATTCGTTGAAATTCATTCAAGGAGGTGCGCCTTCACCATTTCGGGTATTTCTCAGAAAATATATATGTTGTAACCCTGTATATATGATATACGAATCGGCCGCTGCCTTATAAGTTTTTTAACTTTCTGATTAATTTTTCATGAAGTCATAGCCATTAAAGAAACACAAAAAAGGCCATTCTGGCGAGATAGGGGGAAAAAGGCATTTTTTTAATGCCTTAATTTGGAGAAAACTGGTTATTAAATGTTGAAAATTTCCTTTTATTAAATGATTTCTTATTTTGGTCGATAAATACTGACTTTTACAAAAAGGTGGAATGGAAGTGAATGTCAAAATTGATAAAGACGAAACCCGCGAGGATTTTGAAAGGAAAGTATCAAGGTGCAACCCTCAGATCATGAAAAACGTGCGAATATTAAGAAGTAAGTTTAAATGTTTAAAAATTGACAAAAATGTTGTAATCGTGGAAATAATTATCAACCTCAGTTTAAGTACATAATTTGTATTAGCTTTGATCGCCGTATCATTCTCAATCTAGTTTAAAAAAAGACTTCTAGTAGAATAGATGATCAGGCTTTCTGAGGTGCGCTAATTCGGATGCACCAAAATCCTCATTTTATAGTGTGGTGTGTTTTCAGACTTAATCTGGTATAAGAGTAAAGCTGAGTGGTAGTGTTCCACAAATACGTCCGATAAAACTATCCACATCCATAAAACCATCATCATCAGCATTCTCTGCTTGAATTATTTTAATTTATTATTATTAATATGTCTGCTTGACCCTTTTTTTTTTGGCCGGGAGCCGTTCGTAGGTTTCGTACAACACTCATTTATTCAAATTTCTGCGGAGAATTTCCAGACAGATTTATCAACTATTTCTGCCATTATTACAGCATTCTTGGCATTTTAATGTCAAGAGACAGGGAAAATAGCTTCAGGAGATGCCTTTGAGCTGATTCCAAGTGGATTTTAATGCCCAGGTGAGTGCGTCCCAACCGCACAATATTGATTTATGCTGCTGTCTCTTTGGGCGCATTTAAATCGATTTTCAAAAACGTTCGCAGCGCAGCTAAGTGCGAATGGCGATCCATTTATTCCCAATGAATTAAATAGAGTGTTCGTTCTCGCAAATAGGGAAGGTAAGACGTTATAAATTCCATACATTTTTACATGTCGAGTATAAATTTCTGTTAACAGTCAAATTATAGGCTATTTCTCCTTGAAATTCCTATCTCTCTGCGGACAGCGCCGCTGGTGTCAACTTTTACAAACCCACTTAAATGCAGGGTAGCGCATATAGTGACTGCATTGGAGCACGATTGAGATTTGGATGGTAGGGCAACCGGGAAAAACGGATGTGGAGAAAATGACCCGGTGGAAAACCGACCGACCGGAGAGCCCTCTATTGTGTGATATCCGTGGAAATATCCTGTGCTGTGCATTAGACTTTCTCTAAGCGATCGAACGAGGCTGGATGTAGGTGAAGGACATAGACCCCTCATATTCATCCCCCACTACACCAGCACAACTGAGAAAGAGACCCTTCCTATTCGGTGTCGCCGAGAGACAGAGTGGCGACTGGAACTTAATCCGAGAAAATGCTCAGCATTGCTTAAGGCATCCAACTATCTCCGCGTTTATGCTGTGGATTAAGTCAGCGTATAGGCGTGAGATAATTCAAATATCTTCGAGCTGAGATAGTACCTCCAAACCCATTGTGCGGATCACACACAGGAAGTATTTGCGACAAGCCCCGAGGAGGTTTGAATTCGCCAAGCGCGTTGGGCGAAGGGCATCGGGTGAAAAAGTGATAGAGTTTCTCCTTTACACTCGTCAGTATGCGCCTCGAATGAACGCAGATCTGAAGCAGAAAATACTTCAATTAAAGACAAAGCAAATCATTATGAAATACGAGGAAAACCTGCTCGATCAGTGGAAAACTGCTAGGAGCGAAGAGGCGTCAATCACCTTTTACGCGAACTGAGAGTTCAGGCAGAGAACGACTAGAGACTTGGAGGCTGGGCTTGGATTGCTTGAGTGACTTAGGGGGCCTTCACAGTTCGGCGTTGCGTTGATGCCGCGGCTAGCGAGCCAATCAGAGCCCGTCTTTGAGAATTGATGACGTCACGTCTCCAGCTTGCTGCGTCGTCGCAGAAAAACTGAACCTGTCAGATTTTCTCTGCGTCAAGGCGGCAGTACGCCGACGATTTCGAATTGGTGTTTGTTTCTGGGTATACAAATATGCAAGATTAGCTCTAATGGGAGTGGCAAATGCTATTTATTTCATTATTTACTATTATTTTGAAGTGTTCAGCTTAGATATTTCGTATCTTTCCTAAACATAAGACAAATGTTAACCCTAAATTAGATTACAATCACTGAGGAGCATAGATTAGCGTAACTCATACCCGTAAATGGTATCAAAAGCTAAATACAGCGTGAGAGGTGCTTTTTGGTAGCTAAGGTAGTTAAAATTCCATTTTATATCCAATAATTGTGCCCTCATGATCTACTCAGTTAGAGCTATTTAGATAACATGACTAGGACAATCTGTTTGAACAATAGATATCATTAATAAATATTCCTGATAACATTCCACGTTACTCATGTTCATTGAGTGCATGTAATTAGCTATCTTTCGAATATTCCGAGTTAGGAAATAAAATTTAAAGGTCATAATAATGCATAGGCAAGGGCCATCACTACATGCATTATCATCGACTTTATGGTCGCCATATTAACTTCAAATGCTATTGTAGTTAAGAAGATTATTTTAAGAAATGAAATTGTGTTAACATGCAGAAAACAACGTATGTCTTGTGCGTTTAGTTCGAAATCATTAGATGACATGCTCACAGGCTGATTTTTAGGAGCCGACGCTTTTTGCCTTTCATTTGTTTTCGCAACGCAGAGCTGTGAAGGGCTACAACTTGCTGCGGTGAGTTAGCTCCGCCCCCAAGTACGCAACGCCGAGCTATGAAGGCACCCTTAGAGTTGCTATCTTTCAGAGCGACGTGGAGAACATCATCTTACTATTAGACTCTCTCCATTAAGCTCTGCTTCCGACGGAAGCGCTTTATTAAGAGATATATTTTGACGAACGGATAGGTGTTGGAATTCGTTTTTCTCCCGAGACGCAAAGTGAGATTGAACGAATGCAAATTGAGGGACTGCAAATGTCAGCCACAGTTAAATCAGTCGAACGTGCACCTGTAATTGCCAACGGTTGGTGTCCTATGACCCTCATTGAGGCGGCTTTCGGAGTAGTAAGCAGATGTAATTCTGATTTTCAAACACAATTTCCAGGATGTATAGTGCTGTTTTCGGCTGCTCAGATTGGAATTCGTGATGTCGGGAATCAACCCTAATTTCACGGTGAAATAGTTTACAACAATCATGATCATTGAGTTGCGATCTGCATTTCTTCTATCGAGATTATTGGTTTGGCTACTAGGAGCTCTCTTGTCGTTGTTACGATGGTAATAAAAAGTGACCAATGGAATGTTAACTGAAAAACGTTGATGTATCAATGTGCAATGAAATAGAAAACTGTTTCTACTCATTTTAACAATTATTGACCACAATTCTGTTTGAAATCCCTCTTTTTTTAAATTAAGTGTTTTCCTCCTTTGCAGGTGAGTTCCACTCCGTCGAGCCATGGATACTTTTCTGCCATACCTGCATCATCTCTAGTGGTTTCCTCTGAGTAAGGACGAACAATCAAATGTATCATTTTAATTATTGGAAAGACACATGGTAACTGTATGCGGCTGTCGTCTGAACAGTATACCCATCCGGTTTAGGGTATGGTGTTTGGAGAGTGCGACCGGCAGCTGAGGTCATTAGCACCTGGAGGGAAGGGTGGAGAAAAAACCAGCACCTGCATTAGCCTGCTCTTGATGAAAGGCGCCAAGGGGTCCACGGCTTAACGTCCAATTCGACAGACGGAGTGCTGATATGGAAGTTCTTTCCGCAAAGCACCCAAGAAGGGATCGAGCAGTCTGAAAAATCTCTGTCACTGCCTGTGTTTGAACCGTAGGCCATAGGGTGAGAAGCCAACGCTCTGGCCACCTCGCCCAGCTAGATTCACATAGAAATACATGCTCTACTTCTGCATTTATAGGAGTGGTAGTGTTTCTCTATACTTAAAATGTCTGTTATATTTAAATGACCGAGGGATGAGAAAATGGAAGCAGAATTATCTGTGAATGATTGAATTGACACTTTTGGACTTCATTTCCACACTCTACCGATGGATGCACTGAATTGCTGAGGTGTTGAACTTGTAGAATTCCATTTTAAGTTAAAAAATAGCAACTTTGCTTTCTACAACTTAACGAAAGCATTTAAGACAGCAGTCTGTTTAGTAGATGAGTTGTAGAAGGCTGAGTTGTGATTTTCCTGATCTCCCGCCGCCGCATGCCGAATGCACTGATTCCATTGAAGATCTCCGCTCTACCATCACGGATTCAAATTTTGCGCAAATACAATTTTGCTTCTTTCACTTGAATATGGTAAATATATTTTTCATTAATTCTATCATTTCTGAGAGAAGGTCTTTAATTGCTGTTAAAAATTTACCGCAAATACCTCCTTTATTATATTCATCATCCAACAAATAGTATGGTGAAGCCGTCAGAATTGACATTGAAAATAACGGCGTATATTTATTATAATAATAATTTCGTGTAATTCTACATTGTTATGATCCGCAATATCTCGCCTCGTTTCTAATATTAACTTCTTTAGCTGCAGTCATTTGTGTCACTCCGATATCTCTGTTTCCTGAACCATGTCGGTAGTTATGGCAATTTTGAGACTCGGGAAGTATATGCATTAGAAACATGTAATATTGTGTTGATGGGAGTATGTTTGCTTCACTAACTTACAAAATAATAAGTTCTGTCTCTGTGCGAATGCAATTTTGCGCCCAAAATTCCCGAAGAAACGAACGTCTTGAAAAAGTGTTCGAAGTTCGGTTGCTCGTATCTCTGGGTGAGGAAACGTGGGTACGCGCGGAACTTGTGAAATTTTACATGTCATTGAGCATAGATTTGAGTTATTTTAATAAAATATTGTAAATAATAGCCGTTGGTACTCACAGCCGTTCTATATCGATGGTACCTCGTGAGCTTGTCATCTGGATGAGTGTCCATCATTCTGCAAATATTTATTTATAATGAATGAGTGGATCTGCCCTACGCTCCGTGCACGCTTGTATAAAGTGAGTCAAATCAAAAGGCAACACAAAGCAGGGCGCAGGGGGACGAACCGGGGTCTCCTTTGCAGAGATCCCTCGCCAGCTTCCTTTAAGACTGCTCCGTCAGATGAGGTTCCGTATCAATCCGGCTGTGGCGCTGGTGGGCTGCAGAGGGGTGGAGGTGGGTAGGGGGGGGGGGGTAGTGGTATCCGTGTCACAGTGGAAGTGGAGGCGGCGGATTGGTCAATAGAGATTAGGATTAAGGGGAGGGTCTAAAAGGGCATCCTATTAGGGCGCCCCCTTTATGTCGGCTTCGCCACACGAGTGAAACAAATGAACACACTCACGCGCTATCCTTTCCGACTTCACTCCCCTCCACCAAGATGTCCTCCGCTGATGATCACGCGATCAAACGCAGAATTGATTTTCCTTGAAATAGGATCGTAGGCTTTCCAGGAACAGTAGTTGAAGAATTCTTCTCGGGTCCTCCGCCGAGTTAGAATTTCCGTGGCCCATCGGCTCGCGAATCGGGGAGTGATCTCTGATGAGGGCTCTCCTGAGGGTTTTCCCGAAGAAGACACAGGGCATCGAAACGTCGGCCATAGAAAATCTAACTCGGTGGAGAACCCGGGAAGAATTACTGCAAAGTTTTTTTCTGATGTTCCAAGGGATGATGAACATCAGGATTTGTCAGATTAATTCTGGATTTCTGGTGAAGTCTCATTTCAATCTGTTCCGAAATCGAAATTCATTGCAAGTGGACGAGGGGGAAAGGGTGCTAAGATGAAGAAAGCCTTTCTCACTCATCCCGTGTTTCATAAGCTTAAAATAAAAATTCCTGTTACTTTCCGCCCATTTTTCATGAGTCAGTGACGTCAATACATTTCCAAATCAATTTCTCGTTCATGGAGAAACTTAAAACTGCGAGACGGAATCGCTCACAAGAGTGTAAACAACAATGAACTACGCGAGGCTCAGACACAAGTAGAAGCGGTGATCAGAGCACGGCATAAGCTCGTGACGTAATCAACTTATCTGAGAAAAAAGTTCAGGCCGTCAGCGTTTCGTCACGAGTAACTCGAGAAGTGGCGTATCTATAAACGTAAAAATAGTGGTCTCCTTATAAAAACCTTATCGCTGTATTCAGATTTAAAAGTAAGTAATAGAACCCATTTGTGTCGCAAAATACCGACGTCCCTGCTTGTTGGGGAGTTGTGAATTTCCGGTGTAGTCAGTGGCTATTCTTAGGATACACGTAATGGTCAGGAAGAACTCGGGTGGGATATTTTTGTTAATTTAAGCGTAATTGAGAGACTGTCAATGATCTGCAAATTTGTTTTGTATGCAAGCCAAATCTACTCGGTATATATTAATTTGGCTGCGTGTCAGTCATTTCGTATCAATTTTATTCCATTTCCTTTCAAGTTGTGAGCGATAGGCATGAGTTATTGTGCGTTTAATTTAATTTTCCGTCGTCATGTTTTGCATGCAGCCTTGGAATTTTTTTGGTTGATGGAGCAGACAAAAACGCACAAAATATGATTGTTTTGACAGTGGGAGACAATGGAAGGAATCAGTGTTTACTAGGGGCGGCAGGTGGAAATGAAGCAACTTGTGCGATGAGTCAGCAACTTTCGATCTATTAAGAGAATGTGAAAGGTCTGGGAAGTAAGTTAAAAATGTTCAACATCTCTTCAGGTGATTTTGACCATGATATAACATGTAGAAGTGAGACATGGCAAAATAATTACATAAGTGACTCAAATCATGAGCGGCAGATACTAATTACACCGTAAAGACAGAAATGAGACTTAGAGTGGGAAAACAACAAAGTGGTGTGGTGATGGTAATGTAGAAGGATACGCATAAGTCAATAAGGTCAGAAAGGGAATGAGAAGCATGTGACGAAAATATTTGGACCAAGATGCCGGTTAAAAGAAATAAATGGGTTTATTTTTGTGTGGCTTACTTCCTTCCAGGTGCTATACTTGATGTATATGCAGACTTTTTCGATAAGTTGACTTATAGTGAAATTATTAATAATTATAAAGATATCCTTGGTGACTTTGATTGCCCTATATTCATGCGATAGATACAAACGAAAGCACCTTTATCTATTATGTTGTTGATGTTCATGAACTTAATGGGTTCGAAACGAAAGAACAATGTAGAAAATAGCTAAGGAAACTTTCTTAATCTTGTTCTTACCAATGCGGTCAATAGTGTTATTGAGGTGATTCGCTGTTTTGCCAGCGATTGGAGAAGATCACTATCACCAGCATTAACCATTCAATATGGCCATGGCATCAAAAGGAACCCATTAAATAGATGATTTTGGAAATGTACTTAATTTCATTCATGTAAGTTTTGAAGAGGTAGCTTCCTGAAATTGTATGAGGAGATCGGCGATAAGGATTGGGAAGCAATTTCATGTACCAGTGATGTAAATACTGGTTAAGAAATTTTTAGCTGCTCCTCAACGAAAACATTGATATATCTATCCCTAAATGTAAGTTATCAAGGCATAAGTATCCCTTGTGGTATAATTACGTCGTAATTAAAATAATAATGAAGAAAAAGAGGCAAACGTTCAAGAAAACCGGGTATTTTTATCAAAAATCAAAATACTGTGCTTAATTAAGGAATAGGAAATGATGAGAATAGATGATTGATTTCCGGGCTAATGCCGCATCCACCTTTTCATTTTTGGCTCCGACTTCCCTATTGAAGTTATTTTCATGACTCGCTATTTCTATCACATCCCTTATCAGCCGATGGAAATATTTACTCTCTCTGGCGATGATTTTTGATTCTTGGAATAGTATATACATTGCCCAGGTTCCGACCATGCATGCTCTGCAACCGCAGAAAGGCGAAAATTTTTCTTTTCGGTTGCCTTGAGATGTTCATTTATTCTGCATTTGAGGGATCTCGATGTTTATCCGATGTATGATAGACCACAGGAACACGCTACTTCATACACTCCTTCATAGATATCAGATGGATGACGATCTTTTTCGCTCCGGAGGAGGTCAGAGGTCTTCTTCAAACTTTTAAATCTCGTCAGAACGTCATGTTTGGCGAGAACTCTAGCAATTCTCTCCGAAGTCCCTGCGACGCATGGCAAGAGAGAATGTGCCTTTACCTTTTGCTGGCCTTCCCTTGCAGTGTCCAAGGCCACATCTCGTTTCTCTTCTTCCTTAAGCGCGATTTTTCGAATCAGTTCCCGATCGTAGCCATTCCCTTGGAGTTCATGTACTTAGTACTTGGAGTAGTACTAAGGAGGTGTTGTTTTTCTCTTGCGAACGAATCGGCATCCGAGATGGCATATGCCCTATGATTTAGGATTTTGATGACCAATGCTCTTTGCCTAGGATGATGTTGTGATTTGCCATTCAAATAGCGATCAGTATGCGTTTTCTGACGATAAACTGAATGTTCTAATGTGCCATCAGATGTCTTCTTGACGAGAAAGTCCAAGAAGGGAAGTAGCTTATTTTATTCCATTTCCAAGGCGAATTGAATGGCTATTAAGGTGTTCAAGGAATCTTTTCAGTTCATCAGTCCCATGAGGCCATATGACGAAGGTGTTGTCAACATATCTCACAAAGAGTTTCGGCTTCGTAGGGAAAGAATAGAGAAAAAGAAAGAGAGTGGGCTTTTCTTTCAAATTCTTCCATGTAAAGATCCGCGACGACAGGTGATAAAGAAGAACCCATGGATAGTAGGACAAAAAGAATCTTTTGCATACTAAGGGTGAATACCAGTCATTATGAAAATTCGCCAGTACAAAGAATTTTTGTAGCATATAATAAGCATTTAAACTAACTGGACTTGCTGCATTTAAACTGGACTGGACTTACACAAGGATGTACTTCTTTATAAAAGGGAGCTACGAATCTGTTTGTGAAGTGATATCGATTGATTTTAGTGTTTTTCGCGTCTTTGACCCATTTAGTTAGTATTTTCGGTATTTGTAATCATTATTGTTATTATTTTATAGCTGTGACCGGTTTACTGCTATTTTTTCCCTAATACTCTTTGATTGTTCACCCTATAATTTTGTATATGCTGGGCAGACATTAAATAAATAAAGAAATATATATGTATATAAATAAGCAGTGAAGATTGCTTCAAAATCGCGCAGCCGTGGTACTTTTTTACGACAACTTTTATGATATTACGTTATGGAATAAATTTATATGCTATTGTTCACCAATCAGGTATTTTACACAAAGTGGGAGAACATTTTAAGATTGTAGAAGAGATTTTCCAGCTGAAATGCAAACTGATTTGCATTTTAGAGTTTGCTTGCCTGGGAAATATCTTCGTGTGTGCATCATTTTTCCTCGTACAATTGGGTACAAATCTCAGTGTGCCAGAATTGGGTTCAGTGCAGTAACAGCAAATGCACGCCTACAAAGACGGAAGCAGTACTACCAGCCCATTTAATGAATCCGGGGAAACATGCCAAAATGATTTTTATTTAAATATCTGCCCAGCGCGTTTTGAAAAGGTCGTTTTATTATGGAGAATCGGTTGTCTGGCTACCTATCTGAGATTAAGAGAGACAATCTGAGATTGTTAAGGAAATATCCGTAACGGACTATCCAGCAGAATGGCTTTAATGAGTCGATTGCAAGCGTCTTTTTTCCATTGCTAATCTTCGCCACTACTACCTGTAGGTTTATAGCACTGATTTTTCTCTCCCATTCGACTGGAGCAGAAATGCCCAGACTCTGAGCAAACGAGGAGCTGCAGGGTTATTATGTTAATAACTTGGAAAATTTTAGAAGTTTACGCAAAATCAGCAAATAAATATTGATTATTATTATATTTAAAACGTTTCAAAGTGCTGTAGCAATTGATAAATGAATTTCATTGAAAGAATCGCTTTGGAGACCACAACTTGGCATATGCATGCTGATGATTGGTGATCTTTTGACTCTTCAAGGAAAAAAGACATCCCAACCTGGCGATCCCTGAACGAAGCGACGAAGGCTCTTTCTCGTCGAGGCTTCATTTCTGCTCTCGACATTTACGGCGCCATTTTACTCTCTTTCCTAAAATGGCGACGATGAGACACCTGTATTGCACTATTACTATTTGTAGTGCAATACTTTTACTAGCCAGGATTAGCTTTGAAAAGTTAACTATTTGATAGACTGCTGGATTGTGAGCATTAATTTCGTCTCTCAGCCCTGACTATACCTTTCATCCTCGTGAAATTCGGATCGTTATGCCGTGAGCGACGCGAGTGGAGACTTTTATAAACACAATTAAATGCGCGGTGGGTGTCATCACAATTATTGGCCGAATGTAAAACAACATGAATGCAACACACAAAAAACGCAAGCCTCTAATACTCACTATTATCCTCCGGCTGTAATAAAAGATATGTATTTATAATTCAGCTTCCGAATCTAGAATAACCACGTTCGTCTTAGCCTTACTTCCTCCATCCAAGCAGTCAGCCGTTCGCGGCGGATACAGGCGACGACAGCGCCGCGAGGCGGAAGTATTCAGGGGCTCTTCGTCTGTGTGTGAGTGTGAGTGGCAGGGGGTGTGAAGAGAAGCACTTGTGTGGGCGTGGAATGCAAGTGGCGAGGTCAGGCAGCCGCTTTATTCGACGACTCGCCGGTTTAATCCCGAGTATCTCTCCCTCTCTCTTTCTCTCTCTCTCTCATCGTCGGACAAAGCCTCGTCGTCATATCCCATCGGCGCTTTCCACCACTCTTTTATTTTTTCGCCGCCGCAGGGCCTTCGCCGAGTGTTGAGAAGTGGTGGTGAGACCCCTCGCGGCGAAAAAGAAAATCGGAAGTGAATCAAGCGAGCGAGCAATCCCACAATGCAATGCGATATCGCGAGAGATCCGTCACGGCGACTCCGGGCGGAATATAACATGGGGAGGGAGGGAGGGATGTGTAACGTAATGTGTGAGGAGTTCGCTTTTCCTCCCAGTTGGGCAGCGCCATGACTCCTTAGCTACCAAATCATGGAAATGCAAACATCATCACACAAATACGACAAAAAGTACTTACAAAAATTGATTGTTTACTGCCTTCAACAAATTTTGGAGATGCATCTGTAGTTCAGAGAGTCTTTCATTCATTCTTCGAATAAGTTTTGTTCTCTGGGAAGGAAAATATAGCAATGTTGAATAGAAAATTGCGGGATAAAATTTCAGTAATAGTGAAATTATGATTTTCTTATCTCTTTATTTGATTCAAATATGAAATAGCGTTGCATCGTTTAATTCATTAACAAATCATTGGAGTGATTGCATCTTGTTTCCCAATCTGTGTTGGACGGATTTTCTAGGTCATAGAATATGAAAAGGAGTGAGACAAGGGTAAAAATCTTCCCCGTAATTTTTTTATGTTTACATCATCAATGAAATCAAGCATGAGAGTTTGCGTGTCAATATCCACGGAGAAAAATAAGTAGACTGCGATTCGCTGACGACATAGCAGTCATTGCCGAGACAGAGAAGGATTTGAAGAAGACTAGGACAAATATGGAAAGGACTATTGCCAGATATCAGATGAAAACTATGCTGCAGAGGAGAGGAGGAGCACATTGTAATATTCGTTATTTCGGGTAAAAATAAATAGCAGATATAACGGAGAGTTTTAAATGAGTGGGAAGAAACCTTACGTATACTGTTGAGTGCCGAGACGTGAATATACCTCTCATAAAAAAAACAGAAAAGTACTTTATAGTTGTGCCAAACGACCCAGACCGAAGAAGGCGGTGGTACAATGCTGCACGGAAACAGCATATTCCTTCAGAAGTAGGTTGTTATAGAATTTGTGATGACCATTTTAATGTAAGTCACTTCTGCTTCTTAAAGAATTTTTAATGTTTCCATTACTCCGTTTGCTGTCTTTGGCCACGCGACGCAAATATTTCGTGTGTGCTTAAATATATACGCACTCAACGGGAAATGCTACTTTGTAATTACAAATATGTCATTCCTCTGCAATTTACGTTGGATTTAATAACTATTTCGTGTGCATTTACTGAATATTTGTCCTTGCTTTCACTCTTTGTTTCTATCTTGAGAATTTAAAGCCAACCCTGCAACAGAAAGTGTCCTCGACACTGACCCAATTAAATGTAAAACACTGCAAAGTAATGCATGGTTATCTCAAATTTGTACACCGGAAAATACTGCGATGTCGTATTACTCACAAAAAGTAGAAATAAGCACAATTGACTCCGGGAGGTATTGCCAGGTTGATAAATAGAAGCCCACATAGTAAATAATAAACACGGATAACTTTGAACGTTTTGCAACTAAACAGATAAACCGGAGGCAAGTGCGTACTGAATAAATACTAGCAAATAGTTTGAACTATCATTAATCGATAGAGAATAATAAGTGTCAATTAAGCAACGTAATGTGTGACTCCTTTCGCCAGACTTTAAACTGTACGTTAACGACAACGGCGGGATTTTATCCACCATTTACCACTGGGTGAACCACTTTCGCAAATCCCTAAAATTTAGCCATGCGAATAAAGGGAACTTAAACTATTTCCCATATCTAACTTTAAAAAGCAGCATGACCATTAATAAAATCATACAAAGCAATGGCAGCGAAATTACGATGATAAAAAAACATAAATAATTAAAAAAAAAAACGAGAGAATGAGCTGAAAAAATACGAAAAGCAGTCTCCGTCCGTACCATAGTACCAAGCGTTGGCCACTAGTCATCGTATATTACTTCCAATCATAAGAATTATAGAAATTAATGGGTGAAAACTGGTCCAAGTATTCAGCAAATGCACACGAAATAATTACGAAATCCTGCATAAATGGGAACAGAATGATAAATGAGCACTCGTATGAGAATTCATCCCTTTGAATATATATTTTGCTGGTCCCATCACACGATCCCTCCCGATATTGATTCCCCCCCCCCCCCCGGCATTTCTTCTAGGATGAATGATCCGGATTCCAATGCACAACTGGGTTTGTTAGTCGGCCGCCTCGGCTTAAAGTGACCGGGCCGTCGAATAACGAACGGGAGATGCCCCTCGAATCAGACTTTTAACTGAGTCAAAAGGGCATGGATAGGGTTGACCCGGGTTCCGCGATAATCGCGTTGACGTCTTAAGTAATGCGCTCGAAGGATGGGAAATTAACCATGTTTGCCTTTGAACATGAAAAATATTGTGATTTCTGCGATAACATTTAATCAACTTCAAGATTTATAATTCAACGTCGTCAGCTACAGCACTCACTTCACACACACGGCTTCTCCTCAAATACCCTCAAAATTACACGTAAATTCTATAAATACTCTTTAAAAACACACGCCGTCTCCTGAGCAAAATACACTTTAAGCCACAAGCCGTCTTCTATAAATACCAATTTACACCAACGGCTTCACCTCAAAATACAATTGGGAAATTTACTGGTTTGATTTTGATTTTGTTGAATGTTCATTGGAAAAAAATTGAGCATCATTGGTGAATTAAACAAGCACAATACTGTGACTACACTAGTTAGTGCCACTGTTTCTGCAGAATTGGCTATAAACACAAAACAGGATGGCTCAGCGATTTTGACCGACGTCGTTCGACACAGGCAAAATCGAGGGGTGGGGAAGAGTAACACATGGTGGCAAGGATTCTTACGAGCGTTCTCCAGGCGAAGTCTCTTCCAAGGAAAATAATTCTGGATGCGTAGGTTGGCGAAATTGAGGGCAAATTGCTGAAACTCACGCCAGCACATCAGCACCTCGTTGATTATTGGAAGGATGCATTGATGTCAGGCCTCGGTTTCCTTGCATCGTGGACTCTCTTACCCCAGTTCCTCCTTTTTTCCATCTCGTAGGTGAACGGTTGATTTCACCTGGCTTTCCTTGCTTGCAAACGGTGGTTGGCCAAGTATGGGCTACGAATTCATCTTTGTTTCACTCACAAGCAGAACATACGCGGAGCGCCGCCAAAAACTACGAAGGGAGTAAAATGTACTAAATTTCCTTGAGAAGCAGAGGTGGTGCCACTAACTTTGTCCTAAAACTTTTGAAAGTGACTATACGAGTAACTCTGACGAAAATAGAAGTGAACTTACGGATATTTTCATGTATAAGAACAAACAAATGAGTTATTCTTTGATTTTGATGACACTTATAATTTTTTATAGTTTACGAAACTGACTTGAAGAATTACCAGGAACATAGGTGGACCAAATCGACGCTTCTGCTTAAAAAATGCTGTGCAAACGAAATTCGAATGCCAATCCTGAAAGAAACAGAGAGAGCCCCGAATAGCCTCCCTTCAGAGGTCCAGAAACAGTCGGGGAAAGATATTGATTGTGGTGATTTGTTCTTTTATTTTATAATTTACATCCGAAAGTTAAAAAAACTAATTCGGAGAGGATTTTACGATGGTATGTTCACAATTTAAAGTATCTAGGATAATTTCCGTGATTACTGTTTCAATCAAAACTGTAAACAATTCATCTTGCAAAAATTTCATTTCAATGAAATGATTCGTTTTGAGTCAAAAAATTGTCCAGAGTCTCTGTTAATAATGTCAGTACATTTCTGGAATCAGCCAGAACAAAACTATCATTGTCTTTCGCCATGACGATAAACTTTTGACCACTATATCCACGAACGCAGTGTGTTTACGGCTTCTTCAAGAGTTGCTCACATTCAAGAGGGGCATTCATGAGGTTCACACGTCACCCGGCGTCAGCCAATAGAAATACGTTTTCCGTCATGGGCGTGGCCAAAACTCCTAGCGGACTTTTAAAGCTACTTATATCGGGTAAAAATCAGATTTGAGCTCTGAAAATTGGCCTGTATGTTTTTTATAAATATATTTTTGGTTTTAAATATCGAAAATCATTTTTTTCAACAACGAGCGGTGGAAATCGTGCGACGCAGGAAGGGAGGCTAGTGTGGCCGTGTGGTTGGGTCGTGGGAACGCTTTTTTTCTCCCTGGAGCTAAGACTCGCAGCGACGGGAAAAGAGATCATGTGATCCGCGCTAAAGCGAAAACATTTTCACCCAAATTTTGAAGAAAAACCAAATTTGGAAGTTGCCTAAAAAATTTCCAATGGGTGTATTTTCTCGTTGAATTTCACTTTATTTAACGTTCAAGTCCAAATATATAAGGTTATAAATTGCTTGAATGTTTGATTTGCGGAGAGGAAAAGTGGCCACTTCACTGTTGCGTCATGTCAATCGACGCTATTTTTGTCGTCTTTGCTTTGAATACGTCGAAATTTTCGACTACTTCTGGAAAAACGGCCATTGTGCATGATACATTATTGATATTTGTTCGGGAATAGTTCCGCATTGCAATCGTGGAGGGCGGCACTTCATCGCGCTTCAGTGGTATTCTGCTCTGAAGGTGTACGAGAAAAGTAGAAATTGTGTTTGTTCGGTAACAATTCAGAAAATTTATGACCTCCTTTATGGTCATCATTAGTCTTGATGGTGAAATTTTCCAAATTGTGGAAAAAAAAATGTTTAAATCTTAGAAGGTATGCAAACGCGGACGATAATACAGCAAGTGAAATAGCTAGTGGAGCTACAGAGTGATGGGAATCATTTTATCAAATGATAAAACTTGGTTTGGGAGTCGCTCTTGCGAAAAACCCTATTCTGAACGGAACTTAATTAATTGAAATTCCGAGGGATAAATTGAAACTTAAGGCAAACTTCCATCCTGCTTGCTATCTGAATCAGTCTGAATACACAACTTAAGCTCCAAATTTACAGCTGAATTAGATAGTTCTATCTTCAATAGAGTGGTTTCCTATTAATTTTTTATTGCCTGAATCGAAATGCGTACTGCAGGAGTACGCATTTCACGCTCTTAGATTTTCGAATGACGATAGCTATTTTTCGCGATTAAACGAAAAGTGAAAATTTTCAAGCGCGCGAAAACGCGACGGCTAAGTAGGAATGATGGGAAAAGTCCTTGCGACATATTTCTGGTTTTAGCTTCCCTGTGAGGTGACCTTGTGGCGAGGCTTGAGCGCTGATACGATGCTGGCTGCTAGCAGGTAGCTGAGTACCCTGCTAGCAGGTAGCGCATGGCTTAAATATGGATTATTACTACCTTATCAAACGAAGGAAACTTTCCCACCTTAGACAATTTTGATACCCAAGTGATTATTAAGGGATGTTTCCCTGAGCTCTGTGACTCATGCATGCATTGGTCATCTCAGACGATGTAATACTCCTATCCTCTCGTGTAGAAACTAGGTCCCTGTGACGTCAAGAGGAGTGGAATCGCATGGGCGCCAATCTGGCCTTTTTCAAATGAGGTTAAAATTGATAATTGCCATTCGTTTAAACTGGGATTTCTAAAACCAAATAATATGCATATTATGAAAACCCTAATGGTGGGTAACGAATAACAATCGATGCATTTCGTTTTCTTTGATGAAGGGAACTACTCTATTGATAGTGTTTACATTCTTGAGGCTACTGACCAGGAGGCAATCTCTTTCGAAAAGCACGGGGTATAGCAGCTCTAAAACCTTAAAAATGATAATTTTTGAATCACTGATATAGATTACTTTGTTGAAAAGATATTAAATTATTTCTGAGGAGAATGTTATGTGTGCTCACTAATTTTGCGACGGATGATTGCGTCGTTAGCAAATAAACATATCTTACTATTCACTTAGGAGTGGTGCTAATTTGTATATTTAAGGAACAAAATGTTATGCTTCTGTGCGGTACTCCGGAAATTACTTAATTACAGTGGAGATAATTCCGGCAACATCTATTTTTTCTCACGATCACCCAGAAGGTCGCGTATCCATGTTATTTTTTCCGTCTAAGCTATGAGCGTATGAGCTGCAGATCGTGAGTTTCTCTTAAGATAAATGGAATATCCTAATCATGAGTATTGAAGGCTGCTTTGTATGCACTTTAGCAGCGGGAGTAGCTTTGTTATTCAGCGAAATAGAAATTTTGATCGCCATATGTGTAGATATTTTTTTAAGGTTTGGTCCAATTTTGTTTTGGAAAAATATATTTTTAAGATTCTCTTGGGCTTCCTTTACAAATTATACTTTGCAGCTAAAATTTTATGATACCCGGTGCTTTCGTATAAATCTTTAGACCAAATTGAACGACCCTGGTGAACTCCCCCTAGTGTCGAAAAAGTACATGATGTGGCATGCGTAAATGGTGCGAATCGGGAGCAAAATGTCATTGAGAGGCTCAATTTCCTGGGCTACTCACTCTTCGGGGGAGAGGGGTGGGGGGATGAGGCAGGCGGGGTTTTCCCCCACCCCCTAAAGATGCCTATTACCGTTAGTTTCACGAATACTACTTCATACTCAGTATGGTTTAATTCTTTCCCGGATAAGTACTCTCTTTAGGAATATAAACAGCCTGTGGATACACCTCAATGGCATAAATGAACTCACACTGATTCAGTTAACTTCCCCTGAAGGCCGTCGACAACTCATTCGTGGGAATGTTAGGGCTGTATAAATGTTTAACCCGGAAGAAATCATAGGGCACTTCTCCAGAAAATCGTATGCTTTTGTAATGCTAATATTCTTGATTAATAAAAGGCAAACTCAAGTCCACCGTCTAGATTCACGTGCTTTTTACTTGAGGGTTATTCCAATTCCTACCAATGATTTCATGTCGCATATTATGATGATGACATATTACTGCTCTAATGTTAGACCGTGGAATAACTCGCGTAAATGACGATAGAGGAAAAATGTGATTGAGTGGCGCATGCGTACAAGGCGCGAATATTTTTGGGCATGTTTCGTGTGAGGGGTGGATAGAGAGGAAGGGGGGTGCACGCCCCCCTTTCTTCCCACCCCCCCTCCTCAGGGAAGTCATGTGGAATGCACGGGCGATTGTAATTCGCGGAATATCCGCTAGAGTGGGCATTTTGAGCGTGAACGCTCTTGGCGTGCACAGTGAGTAAGAGAGTAATTATCCGTGTAGTAGCAATCACGCTCCCCCCCCTCCTCTTTTCCTCCAGCTGCTATTCGGGCTGAACAGTATTTTTTCTCGCGCTGGGAAGTACGGGGAAAAGGATTGAATAAAAAAGCGGTGTTTCCCATCGGCCATAATTTTGCTTGCATTAATTGCACTCGCATTTGGTGCTTTAATGGCTTGTCCTTGGCACCATTTCCTCCTCTCGATCGGACTGTCACCATGGTGATGAATGCGGAAACGCAGACCCACTGTGGCCTCGGTAGCAACGCCATGGCACCACCACTTCAACGGCTCGAATCTCCACTCAATCGGCTAATCTTTTCACACCCACCCATGCCTTGTTTTTCTCATCCTTCTTCACCTGCTCCGTATATCTTGTTGGCCTGCGTCTTCCTTCTCTGTTCTTGGCGTCCAACTGTCCCTCGGCGATTGTGATCATCAGGCCATCATGTCTCAAGATATGGCCAATTAGATTGTTCCGCCTTTTTATTAAGTTTTTCGTGAGAAATCTTCTCCCTCCTATTTTTCTCAGCACTTCTTCAACACTTGCTCGGTCGATCCATTTGATCCTCATCATTCTCCTTTAGCACCGCATTACGAATGTCTCTCTCTACCCTGAAATGTTTTATCCGCTGCTGTCGCTCTCCGCGCTTCTCTTCCGTAGAGATGTATTCTCCAAATGTAAGCTCTGATAAATTATTTCCCTCTACAATATATCAGAGCTTTCATTTATTCCTTTAATTGGCCTGTTATTTGGCTGGGACTAGATTCAACTGAGGTGCAGGGAGGGAAGGGTGGTGAGGAACCCGGCGTCGGCATTAGCCGGATCTCAACGAAAGGCGCCGAAGGGACCACGGCTTTACGTCCCATCCGACGGACGGAGTGCTGAAATTGAAATTCCTTCCACAATATTAGAATTTTTCCGAGGACCGCCGTCATTAGGCGATATATTTATGTATTCTTCAGTATCAGTAGGATCTTCACTTTTCTATGCACGCTGTTTTCTAAGTCACCATATTCTCTGATTTGATTGATAATTGATTTTGATATTTGTTTTTGTTTAATCTTTTCCATGAGTTATTTTAAATTGACAGTGAAACCTTTGTACACATTTATTAAAGACGAAATTTAAAGAAAAAAATCTATATAATGGTTTATATTTTTTAAACTACCGCACCTCCCCAGTGAGTACACGTTTTTGTATCTTACTCATGAACAAAATAATTAGGGGCTTCAATAACCTTTTATCTGAAATAGGGATTTTCAGCATATGCATATATTTGAGCCCTAAAACGTCAATTGTTACTGATACTTAATTTCTGAAGGTGTAGACTAAACTTTTGCCATCATTCTCTCAGAAGTATTTTTATGTCCCTATGTTGTTTTTTTCACTTTGTTACAAAACTCTCCCTAACTTGGAAGGCGAATATTGTATGAAAAAGATAATAGATAGATTGCATGTTACCATCCCCAGTTAATATGAGACTGAGGAGCGGTGGGTTGCTGCTAATTTGCAGCTAGCGTCTTTCTTCGCAGGTCGCTCTGCTTCCCGAACAACACCATTCACCTCTAGCTCTGTACTCCTACTCTAGCTTTTTTCTCTGCATTCGACCGGTGAGTTGCCGATCGAAACGTCAACGGTAATTGAGAAACTCACCAGGTGTAAGACCTGAAAGAACTTCATTCCATTGACACGCTAGTAATACTCCATTACTCATTATACACAAAAATAGCACTCCTCTTATTTATAAAAATAAAATTTTCTGAATTCCTGTAATTATTTGTAAAAAGAATACTTGTTCTGTTAAGTTAAATCAATTAAATTAAGTATTTAGTATTTTTAAATGACGAAGGGTTGGGTGGATTAATGACTTTCTTGTCTCCAATTCGTCCCAATTAATTTTTTATTGTATTCATTATGAATGTGGCCAATTGGTCTAAAAATGAGAAAAAAACTAATGCCTCTCCGAGAACACCAATGCCCGTCTCAGCAATCAAAGATCCTTACTGATGTTAAGAATCGGACCATCACGTGACGCAGTCATTTCCTCCCCAATGCGGAGGTGTTTAATCTATTGTATTGAACCTTTTCCTAGCCTAGAAAAGTATCCGCATCCAACACCTCTCGTCAATTTTCCGTGTCGTCTTTTCATCGTGATTGACGAGACGTATTGTGATTGATTGCGATTTCACGATGGGCAGCCCGAATGTGCCCTTCGCGCGGATAGATGCATTGCATGCACTGCCATCTAGGGTGAGATGCAAGGGCTATAGATTTCTCCCGTAGACATCAATGTGTTTGCAGTCATGAGCAGTGTTTGTTTTTCCATTCTGGCCACCTACATGTCCCTCGACCATTGTCTTCCTCAGGCCATCATGACACAAGGCATGGTCGATCAGGATGTTCCGCTTTCTTGTTAAGGTTTTCATAAAGACTCTCTTCTCGTTACTCCTTCCACACTAACTCGTTCGATCCATCATCATTCTTCTGAAGCATCACCTTTTGAAGGCCTCTGCTCTTCATTTTTCCCATGCTGTCATTGCCCATATCTCACTTCCGTAAAGAAGCATACTCGTAATGTAAGTTCTGATAAATTCAGATAAGTTTCCTCACTGCCACGTTTAAATTTCCCGCTGCCGACAGCTCTCTCTCTCTCTCTCTCTACGTTGGTGGAATGCTCTCCTCGCTTGGTCTATTCTATATCTTTCTTGCTTCTTCCATCACCAGCTATCCTGCTTCCCAAATAATAGAGTTCATTCACTTCTTCCAGTCTTTTTTCCTTTTGCAATGCTTGCCTTGAATCTTTCTCTTTCACTGCATTCTTACGTGCAATCTTATTTCACACCTCTCCTAATTCTTGTTTCTTCATAGTTGCTTCCTGATTTTACCACCGTTGCTTGGGTTTGATGCAAACTCTAATTATTCTTCTCTATTTGCAAAGCACCCAACTTCTTTTAGAACTTCGTAACATATTTTAAATTAAGCCACTAAAGATACAGTTCCTTTTTTGCATGGGTTAAGTTTGGTTGTGCTATCGAAAGCATGGCACCGACAATAACAAGGGCACGACGAAGAAACTTTAGGGTAATTATCACGTTTATTTTACTTTCGTTGTACTTACTTTTACAGAGAGGAATCCAGCCGACCATATCCTCATTCGAAATTTTCGGGTGCAGGAGCATTGCATTGCACTGCCGCCTACGAATAGATGCTAAGTGTAATATCCCCCTTTAAATTAAATGCTACAATAAAAACATGGAATAAGGAAAGGGGTGAGACAAGGCTAATCTCCGGCAAATTTCAACGTCTGCGTCGAGAATGTCATTAGTGAAATCAATGATAAGACTTTAGGAATGAAAATCGAAGGGGAAAATAGTATGTTACAATTTTACAACTGGGAGTTATAGGGAAGTCTTTGCAGTATATTTCAATATATATTGGAAGGTTAATAAAGCCTTCTCTAGATGTCCTCAAAGGCTTGCTTTTATCCATTCTCCACGAGAACCCTTCTTTCTCTAATTCGTCCTGAATTTGTCTTCTTTCAGAACCTCTTCTGCTTTTTATTCTCTTCTCGTGTAGATGACCCTCATTACTAGCCTCGTCGCATCCATTGTCAGGCTCGTGGTCTTAAAATTTTCACAGGTCTCCGTGATCGTAGTATAATGGACAGCCTTGAAGGTCTTTCCCGCCCACATAATTGGTGCATGCATGCCTCTTAATATTGACGCAGCATCAAAGACTCCGTACAGTGTCATAATTTACAGTCCCTGTGCACGACGTCTGCAGTACACACTAGTAGGGGTCCATTCGCTCATTTCAAAAGCGGAGTCTCAAGTGGAAGTGAGGGCGACCAAAGATTGGGAAGTATCGTCGATATATCGATTAGCAAGCGGGGGAAGGGGCCAATGGACCAAGGGGTTGCAGATGATACGTCGTGCGTTGCTTTCAGCCAAGATTATTCAGTGCCCTTGTACAGCTGTTCTGAGAAACATTACACTGACAATGAGTGAAGAATTGCCTCGTGTTTTACCAGCGCGTAGCGTACACTATCATAGAAGATTATTCGGGTTGAAGTAAATATTTTACGGACGCATTGGGGGGTTATTATGTTTTTTCCGACTTTGGGCTCCGATGCGGATGACGTCACAGATTTAGTCAAATACGGGCATTGCTTGGAAGTTCGATAAGTGACAGCCTATGGCGCGCGAGTAACGACTCATATTATGGGCTCCGGAATCGTGTCATCATTGTTGCTTCGAGCAATGAACAGCCCATTGAACGATTCATTTGAAGATATAACAGTCCTCCGTTCATATGGTCATTTTCATTCGTAAATACGTACCAATAACCCCGCCAGTATGAACATTTCTATAGCTGCGTATTCTGCCTTTGAAGAAGAGGAAAAACATACGGAGTAGCTGAAGTAGTAATTAAATACGTGCTTGCAATGAAACCGTTAATATTAGTTTGACCCTTTTCAGTAAGAAAAATACACGGCAGAGGAGACTGGGTGTTCGGTTGAGAATAGAATTGTCCAACCTTCTTAGCGATTAAAAAACTCCCCAAAAATCCGTTAAAAAAGTCGCGATCGTCATACCCTCAGTTTGAAATGAATGCTCTCTGAATGAATGCGATTACTCTGGGACGGGACGCATTAACTTTAGTATAACTGGTAATATAAAGGAGTGTATTGATGCACTCTTGAAAATTAAAGCCTATTGGAATTATTTAAAAAAAATATTATTTTGTATTTTATCTTGATAAATTAGCGTGGGGCAGTTTAGTGTAGACACAACTTAATTAGACATTCAAAAGATAGAAGTGCAAAATGACCGAATCAGCCTGGCCGACCTGGCCAGACCGCCCCTGCCCGGAAAGCCCGTATATTCACAAAAGATGTGAATGCTAAGAAAAAATAAATAGGGATGTGCGAGCACTCGAAAATTCGAGTCGAGTCGAGTAGTTGGTAGTGAACCCGAGTGATTCGAGTAGTATTACGAATGTCGAGTCGAGTACTTTCGGTCACAGGGCTGTCGAGGCCAGTTAGTTCAGGAATCTGCCGATAGAGAGCGCCATCATGAAACTCATTCGGTCATATCGTTTGTAAACTCTAGAAGTCATTCTAATGTGATAAGGCATTCTAATGCCTGAGAGCGTCAGCTTGCAGTATACGTAACAGTCAACGACTGGAGTGGTGGACGTGGGTGCCGAATTCCTTTTCGTCTCGTCCGATCGTTTTCCGCCCCAGCGGCGTATTTTTCTTATGCGACACTTTTATACCGTGCCATACTTTCTTTACTGAAACGCCGAGGGAGTACATAAATCTTTTTAGGGATTCTATGGAAAAATGCAACTTCTAGATTTAATCGGGCAATACCGGTGTTTGAGGTCCTAATTTTAGCCTTTTAGAGCACCAAGTACGTCCAATGTTAATTTTCGTCTACTCCTTTGACGCAACAGTGCGCATTTTTCCCTCTTGAACTAACAGAATATAGTTGCTATGGTTGATTAAACAAAGTAAGAAATAAAGAACCTCTTTTTTTGATCCTCAAAGCTAAGTTGTACAGCTCGTTCTCAATGTCCACTAAAATTCGATGAATATTCAAGATCCATCGTCAATAAATGATTGATATAACTTAAAATAAAACTTCCCAAGATTCCCAAAACCTGCAACTTTGGAAATAAACTACTCTTCCTGCCACACAAGTGTGTTGCGAAAGGCATTTTTCTTCAGGCAGTAATACTTTAACATGGAGACTTAAAAACCTGCTGCCTGAGCATATGGAACAATTGGTTCTTCTGCATGAGAATTTGAAAGGTTCAAATATTACATTATACATTTACACATACAATATTATTCACAATTGTACAAATATCTTTGTTGAGGTATCTTCTGAGCAGTTTGGATACATACATTGACAATATATTACTAGTGGTCAATTCATTTAAAATATTCTTATGGAACTGTTTAAGACACATTAATTTTCATTCATCACTAAATCGTGACTCAAGTACCATCAACGTTCATCATTATCTTTTTCTTTTTAAATCAAGCTAAGCATTCAAAATAGAAAATTTGAAAGGGGATTGTAAAAAAATGAGAATATGTTGGATCATGCATTGCTGATTTGCCTAGATTAAGAATTACCATACTAGACTCGACTAGACTCGAGGTCAAAAAGTACTACTCGCACATTCCTAGAAATAAATCATGGTTCAAAGTAAATGATATTTCGAACGTCTAATAGTGAGAAAATGTTTGAACTGCGCAAGCTAAGTGTAGCTGTGTATCTGCTCTTAAGGTATGGAGGAGATGTAAGGAGGCGCTTGATTGTATACATGAGGGAGTGGCACTAGTAAACAGGTGAAAACCTGGAGCTGTGAATGGATCCATCCGACCCAAAGTAATCATTAAGCGATCGTCACTTTTGTCCCCATTTGCTACCGCCAATAGAGACCCAATTGATGGTGTGAATGCTGACAAAAATGCACGCGTTGGCAACAGATAGCACTTTGAAGTGAGGAAATATTAAGAGTAGCGCAAAAATAGTTACTCTATACCGTCTGCACAAGACTACATAAGGATTTCAAGACAACTAGAGACACGGAGGAGGAAGATTGTTGTTTGGAGGTGGAGGAGGAATCATATCCGCCCGTTTCGTCTTCAGCACATTCCTCTTGCACCATGTCTCCAAGGCCTTTAAGTTGCGGACTCTGCTATAAACGCCGCTTTTGATTGGGCTATTCGCTGATTGATGTCTATTGTTGCACCGCATTTAAAATAATATAGAGTACCTTTAGAAGTGAGATATAGGGAAAAGTAATTCGTATTGACCAAACCATCAGCCTCAATTACTTGGAACATTTCACATAGGATTGGTTAGTAATGTATGTCTAAATAGTTTTTGAAAACGAACGCCTAAAAAATTTACGGAATAGAGATTTGCCCTCAAAAGCTTTCACGCATCGCATTCTGGCTTCCATCATTGTGCTCTTCTATCATGATGGAAATAATACATACACATGGTTGGTCGGGGACAGGTGGTGCCGGCTCCGGCCGGAAGGGGTCGCCATGGAGAGGGGGTTGCGAAGAAGGGTTTGAAGGGCGATCGAACATATCGGATGGTGGGGAGGGGAGGGGGTGGGACCACCCCTCTCCCCACTCTTCGTTGAAAAGGCATCCGAATAAGGCGCAGCCGAATAAAGTCGAGCATTTGTATTCAAATTTATGTTCTATATCATCAATTTAATATTTAAAGAGTGTAGATATCCGGCATTGATGATTAGGTGGCGATTTCCAGGACACCTACCAAATTAAGGCCATTGACTCTACCTTAATTAGTGCTGAAATCCTTGAGATTGATATACGTACTGCAGCCCCCTATTTCCTTCAATTATTTGATCTTCTATTTGCTTGTGTCCTTATTCTATCCATCAAAAATATGTCGAGGTCTTCTTAGGGGCACTTCACCTTCAGTTTTTCTGTTCATTATATTCCTCAGGTAAACTTATAATGTGGCCTATCCACCTATGGTTTCATCTCTGGCATACACCTAATAATCCATTGCGATCTTTCTTCTAAAATTTTTCTTTATACCTACTCATTTCTCTTCCTTACATTCTATCTTCAGCGCAAAACTTTGTCAGCACCAAGTTTCGAAGTCTTTCTGGACTGCTATTCCGATGGTCTATGATTACGATCCACAGAGTCCCACTGCCCTTTTACACTTACTTCACATACTAAATTTTTCCTTGATTCGATTCCAATAATGAAGGTGCAGTGGGAAAGTGCTCTTTTTCCATGAGTGCTTTTAAAGCCAATATGGAGAGACAGACTTTCACCAACCCAAAGCAAGTTTGCTTTTTCCCCTCTCATCATACCCAAAGGTCTCTTTTTATTTTCACCTGTTATTGAGTGAATTGAGATTCGGTGAATTAAGTCACAGCGATCTTTTATCAGGGCATTTCCACTGCCAAAATGTCCCTCATTAGCTTCAAAACATTTTTAATAAGAAAATTCGCTCTCCCGACGAATTATAAGGCTTAACTTCCCTCGGGATCTCCTCCGGGTGAAATCTCCGTTTCTGCCTTTGAAGTTTCGAACTCCTACCCGGTGTTCTTTCTCAGGGCTGCTGAATCGCAGAAATTGAGAGTTTAACGCGGTGGGCATCCCGAGAGAACTATACCCACGGAAAGCATTTACGAGCGCTCCACAAAACGCTCCAGAAATCAATGGGGTGAGGGCCATTCATATCGGGCTTCCCATGGTGAGGTTACACTGCTAGCGAAAGCTTCAGCTATTTCGGAAGGAGAGGGATTTGAAACGGGACGAGTATATTTCGTGGAAAGCGTCGTTGCCACACGCAGAATAGCACGAGTATTGCTGTTTTGATTTCGAATTCTTCCCATGAGTTGATAGTCGAGTGACCAGACAAGAACTAGAGCACTATCTGCCGAATATTTGCCTAGGAACAAAAACATGAATACCTCCCAGATACTTGAGAAGCGCAATCGACGCTTTTTCCATTTTGCAATCCATTAATTCCACGAACACAAAACGAGTATCTGAGTGAATATCACCGCTAATTAGATCAACATTTAAAATGCCATGAAAACGAGATTCGCTTTTCGTCCGTCAGTGCCACTCAGCCATCCCTCTCCCTTTGCTGCTCACAGCGCCACCACTATTCATTTCCGCGAGGCCCGTTGCCCGTGGCTAATTCCCAGGCAACTGGAGATGCCTGCATTACTCTCCAGGGATGCACATTGGCTTATTTTAAATAACTAATTCCAGAAATTGATTGGGTCTTCTTTTTCTTCTTATTGCTTTGTTTACTGTCACTCTCAAAATGATCTTCCGCTACTTCAAACAGTTTTATCGTGGTCCGTTAACATTTTACTTTCAGAATATGAGTATCATTTAAAGGTAATTTTGCTGTCATTTTAGATTCATTTTTATATGTTTGACTTGTTCAAAGATTCTGACGCAAGAATTGGATAACGAACTCCTCGCGAACCAAAATTGGCCGTTTTCTCAGCTCAGTCAATTTGAAAGTCATTTTCAGCCTGAGGCCCAAAAGCTGGATCATTCATGCTAAAAACAAAAGTTGAGAAAGAATTAAGGATGCTAACAAATCTAAGTAGATTGCAAACAATGCTTTAAATAACGTATTGATAATTTCCTAAAGTTGTTCTTTTCAAGTATGATTCAATATCTTGTTCCTTTTGTGGGATAACAAGCCTGATCAATTATTGTCTTGCTTACAGTGTCCTTGAGTATTGTCTTACTATCCTCTATGTTTGGGAGTTAATTAATTTTTTTATGTTTTTATATTCAGCAGTTAGGAAGCTTTTTCATCTGTCTCATCAAATTAGCTCATAATTTCTACCTGCCTATTCAAATTTAATTTCTATGAAACAGAAGAAATAGCTTCTAAACTGCTGAAAAAACAGGAAAAAATTAATTAACTCCCAAGGACGCTGTAAGCTCCTGAAATAACTCTTGAAGTTATTGCTCCAGTCTCTTCAGAGATTTGGAACACGTTGCCGGTGCACCATTCAATCAAATATAGTTTTTCATTTGTGAAATGTATTTTAACCATTGGCTTCACTACCCTCCATCCAACGCCTTTCAAAACCTCAATTTTTTCCTCAATAACTAGAATCGCAGTCCCGTGTCTTTTCCAAAAGGATATGTATTTTCTCTTGGAGATGATTCGCTCTTGCTACAACCGGTCGAGGTTTTACCAAATAAAGGTGCCTGGGACAGATGATTTTATTTTGGCTAGAGTCGTGCTTCTTTAAATCTGAACATAAATGCAGTACATGTATCGAGGCGTAGTGCAATAAATAAAGGCTTTCTCAACGTTAAGCTTTACTTTCAAAGGTTCAACAAGACTCTAGCTATTAACGAAATTAGGAAAAAAAACACAAAGCTTCAATATGAGTAAATTCAACAAAATCAGGCTAGTTTTGTAGAGGTTAAACATTAAGAATAATATATAATTTTAATTACTATGTAAATCGCATTTTTTTCATACTTATTTTAATGCGTTTCGGCTCTCTTAGCAATCGTTTACCACAAATTTACGACCCTTTGAGCGAAACTCATTGAAATTGTACCAGATGATGGCACTCTTAGCCGAAATGTGTCGTACGAATTAAATTGATTGTGGCAAAGTGCTGGATTCCCAAGGATTGAATAGGAGTTGAACGAGAGACAGGGATGAAGTCGGTTTGGAGGCAAGAGCGCTGGATTCCCAAGCAGCCACTCCGCGTTCGAATCCCACCATTGGCAGTAACTGCATAAGAGGCTGCCCCACCCCTGCTCTGGAAGCGTTCTGTCGAGGGCTCTCCTGGTGCAGTATCTCGTCTGTCGGATGGGACGTTGAACCGTTGTCTTCTTGGTGCCTTTCATTGTGTAATAGCAGTCGAATGCCGACACAGGGTTTCTCTCCACCCTTCCTTTCAACCCCGACGCAAATGGCCTGAGCTGCCGGCCCATCATCAGAATACCGTGATATTCAATATGAGTAAATTCAACAAAATCAGGCTAGTTTTGTAGAGGTTAAACATTAAGAATAATATGTGCGCACCGTGACCCTCTAGAGAGAGTGTCCTCGTGGAAAAGGGGACCGCACGCCCCTCCTCTCTCGTCCACTTCTTCTTCCTTCCTCGACGATGAGTCCAACACCAACACAGGCACCAGAGAGAAAGAAAGAGAGAGAGAGGGCACACAATGGGTTCGCGCCATTTAAATTCCCTCCTCAGCCCCAACCGGATTCACTTCTTTCCACTCGCGAATATTTTTTAATAATTGCTCCCATGAAATAATAATGACAAAAAATGTGCGTGTGAAGCCGTCCGCCATGAATATTTTTTATCTCGCTCCAGCGAGCCTTTTTTTCCATAAAGGGGGGTGGATGAGGGGGGGGGACAGACACCCCCCCCTTCTCTCGTGCAGCAGCGCCGCTGGGCGGAACTAGAGCGCCTGAGGAGATGACGTGCTGTTAACTTGGATGGAATGCAAACAGAGAGATATGGCATGGCTGAAGCGAACGGTCAATTGGAGAGAAAAAACCTCCACCGCTCAACTATATCAAACTGCGCGAATATAATTCAACAGTTGAAAAGGCGTTTCCCAACTACTTTACTATATGCTAGTGCTTATAATTGACTTAAATGGCAATCATCATTTTCAAGTATTTCTATAGTTTGATCACCATGTGTCTTGAGTAGAATATTGTGTGAAACAATAATTTTTCCAATTTTGGCACGCTCAACGCCAAAACTACACCCACGAGGCTGAAATTTATTTAGGAAAGAATGTAATGTAATCTTTGGATACAATTTGATTTTCTGTTACATTAACACACATTACCAATTTGATTGCTCTTGGATAAGAAGGTTATTTGAATTATAATTTAATGGCATTAGCTATCAATAAGGAACAATAATTTCAGACGCACTGACTTCAGATAAAGGTAGATATTATCCTACCCAGTGCGAGATTCGCATAATTCGTATTTTATGAGGCGGCGGACATTTGAGGTAATCTGAGCGCGAGGGAATGAAGGGTGGAGGGAAACCCGGCGTCGGCATTATCGCACTCTTAACGAAAGGCGCAAAGGGGATCGCGGTCTCATAAGATGTTTCACATGATTTGCAGTTGGGAAAGGGAGTGAATGTGCACTCTTAAGCAATCCGTTGGATTCGTGGGATAGGCGATCGTCTTCACGCACGCGTGTATCACGCGCGCACGCAGTCATGTTAGCGAAGTTTTCAGTGACTGCACCTATAAAGAAATCTTTTTTGTCAATGTGTGGTGGCCCTCACTGCAGCGCCACTGGTCTCCCGAGCGAGCGGCAAACAGCCGAACCCGCTGCTGCCGTGTGCGTCGGAGCGAGCAGCTTGGATATGCGAGGGCACACACGGGGCGAGTGCGCGCGGACGCCATGTTCAAAGGAGGAATAAATTAAAAAAAGAGACGGAAGGTATAAAGAGGGGAGAAAGGAAAGAAAGTATTTGCTAACTCCCTCTCTCTTTGTCGCTACACGCGAGGCGGGTGGAGTCTACTCGTGGTTTGAATAATAAAAAAAAACAAGCGACTGCGTCGCGGCGCGAGGATTAGTGTGCGCTCAAAAGGGCGTGAGGCAATGAATCGGCTTTTCCCTCGCCCATCCCTCCGCTCTCGTGCTCTCCGAGATTCACCCCCACTCGTTCGTGAGAGCTTCTTACTTCGGTGGCTCAGCAACGCGAGACTCAGTTGAGTTCGTATTTTTGGAACAAACTCCTACTCAACTCTCTTGAGATAGATTGACCGTGGTAAAAATTCTCCTGTCCATCAAAACTGAAGTCATTTGTCAAAGAAAGTGATGTTTTATTTAAAAAACGTGAGATGATGGCGACTCCATTTGAGTCGGGAATCAGCGGGGCTCGCAGTGACCACGTGGTAACCGAATCAATTCGTGTGCGTCCGTATCAAGCCTTGAGGAACGTTCTAGAATACGGGTCTAAGAGATAAGAAATTAGGAGAAGATGGATAAAAACTCGCTTGGGAGAGGAACTATGCAGTGATTCAACTCAACTCGCTTCATCTGGGGCCTGATTCTGGTTCTTTCTGGCGATAGCCAGCGCGATTCGTCGAAAAGATTGGCGAGCACTGCATGAATTCTTATTCTCATTCGCCAGCTATTTCGCCAGAAAAACTTCGCTTCGTGTCTCTGGCGACGAAAAAGTTATTCTCGCTCTGACTGGCGAGCATATAGCGAACGTAAACATTCGCCAAGTGCGATTTTCGCTAGCGACGACGATGAAGTCGCTCTAGCGGCTTAGCGAAAGAATTGACGAGAGACAGACTCGTGATTTTACTACCGCTTTACATTATTATTTTGTTGTGTTTTTGATTCCAATGAGTTTAATTGTTATTAAGATGCATTGGCATACAACCTGTGAGTTGTTTTACTCGTCTTGCCGTTCTACGCAATCAAATAAATTGGATTAAAATTGGGCTTCAATTTGAATGAACCGCAAAGCTTTTGCCTGGCAAGCGCATTGTGTTATCGTGGGAGTGCTGTTATTCTGAGGATGTAAATTTGTTAGATTACTTGAGAAAACTTGTTTTTTGGTTCATATGATCGTGAACGTTTCATCGGAAACAATAAGTTAGATACTGACCGGAGTTTTGTCATATAAGAGCATATGGTATAGTAAATGAAGTAGTGGTGTAGTGAATAGCACGGCTATCTGCCAATCCTAAGGTTAGAAAATCCATTCCTGTCATGGTTACTTTTTTTCTCTCCACCACAAGAAAAAGGTTCGCATACTATGCTTTTCATCTTCAGAGGCAAGTGTCTTGGAGTTGTCAAAATATTTTCTATACCCAGGAAAATCTCTCATCAGTCGTTCAGCTCTTGTAGGTAAATACTCACTGAATTTCATACTAGGCTTCACATTGAAGTCCGGCAGAGCTTTAGGCAGCATAGGATGTGTATTACTCTGTTATGCCGCCTTTGGTGTTCATCCAACATCAGCAAATTATGTTAATATGAGAATATTTGACTGCATTTCTTGCCTATTCCGATAACCTGCTTATCACTTTCTTCCGTAATAAAACCATAAGAAACAGATAACTCTCTTATTTTGTGCCATCTGGGTTGGGTTAAAATTGAAAATATAAACCCAAAAGTTTCACCAGAGTGACTTTTGGACTCATCGTTTACAACTACGAAAAATATGAAAAACAAAGAGTATTATGTTCAACTACCGAAAACGACCAATGAATTAGTAATATTGTACAACAATACTTAATGTAGCAATTTGATAGTCTCCCGAAATAAACAATACGTGGCATAATATATTTAAAAAATATGATTTTAACTTACCAACGTGCTTCGCGCTCTTCAATTGTCTCGGACTGCGGAGGCAGTATGTTGATCCCAGTAATTATCTCGTGCCCATAGACTTGTGGGCAATTCGTCATGGCTTACGTCACAGTATTTCGCCTAGAGAACGAAGTTACCCGAACTGAAGCTATAGGCGGGGCGAAAAGAACGAGAATAATCGCGGAGAATTGTCGCTTCTCTTCGAGTTGCCGCCGCGGAGAAGCGAAGACTCGGGCGAAAGGAGAACGAGGATCAACGCCCTGGAGTAACTATGGTGAAGTTCACTCTTACAAAGTTTACAAAATAATGCATTCATCTTAACTCTTGCCACTCAAAGTCTCCTACTCGTCAAAAGTTTTCATAACTGGATTATTTTTATGAAAAATATTTCATCCAAAAAATAAGAGGCGACATTTTGGAATGGAATTTGGAAACTCAATGCTCGTGAGTGCGGACTTCTCGCTCGTGTATCACCAAGGTGGCCCTCGAGTCGAATTTGACTTGGATTCAAGATTTGAGTGACAGTCTGTAATACATGCATGGGGCATGAGGAGGAGGAGGAGGAGTGCTAGTCCGTTGGATTTACGAGGAGGGTTGTACCTAATTGGTCAGAGGTTGTGGACTCCCTCAATGATCCCACCTAAAGGTTGGTGTGGATAGGTTAGTTTGGAGCTCATTCGAGCTAAGTGACAAGCGTGTGCATTGCACGCATTAATAATAATAATAATAATTCCACTTAATAATAATCCATAGGAACATCCCAAGCAATTGACCTGATACAATCTGTGTTGATAAGCTAAACAGAAAAACCTATTGAATAGACGCAGCAGTCTCAAACAGCCGCTATGCATCCAAAAAATCTATGAAGAAAAAATCAGAAATATCAAAGATCCGGTAGATGAAAAGGAGAAATGAGTAAATCGATCAAGAGTCAACATATTACCGATAGTAATAATATGCAATCGAATAATCCCAATACAACTATGAACATAGAATATAAAATTAATTTTTGTTATTATTATTATTATGACTGTTAATTTTATTATAAGTTAAAACAGAACAGTGACCACGATTTATAATTCGCTATTAGTCGTGTCATTCACCGCGTAAATCGAATGACAATCAGTGAAAGCAGAGTATGTCATTCAGGATAACATGAAAACTACACTAAATATGCTGAATGTAAAACTGCCCTACATGCATGGTGATGCAGATTTTGAAAACATGTCTCCTGCTGCATTTTCCCTGTTGGATTTTATCTGTTTAATATTTTGCTCCACATGTCGCTCCATTTGCAACCTGCGTATTCTGGCCTCGGTGGCGGCGGGGTAACGTCCTCGCCTGTCAATCAAGGGGTCGCGGGTTCGAGTCCCGCCTGGGTAGGTTTCCCCTATTCAGGGCATGGTTGCTCGTGTACGTGTAATTGTTAAATTTGTTAAGTACCCCTACATAAAATGGATAATATGAGCCGTGTTCGGTGGTTTGAGGATAAAATAAAAAAAAATTAAAAAATTCCGACGTCCACTTCATTTTGTTTGTAACGGAAGAGGCAGTTACTCTCCGATTTTACATTTGAAATTAAATTTTAACTGTAAATATGTAGCTAAGAAGATTTCCCAAACTATCCTTTCAACCCACATTTTGAGTAAACTTAAAAATGTTTGAGTTCCGCTCTTTGTTTTTGGTGCTACGAAAGAAGAAAATACAATTCATTTTTCTCGTTCCAACCTGAGGTTCTAACGATTTTTGCCACTCATGTATCCCACAGTTATGTAATTTTCAATATATTATTATTCCTCGATAATGGCTTAAGTCTCGATAATAATTTCCTAGTACGGAGCTTCTGACTTACAAATCCCATCATCGGATTTAAACAACGTGAATGGTTGGAGTCAAGAGAAGGACCTATGAAGTAGCAGCAAATGATTGGCTGTACAGTTAATTCGTAGGTCACCCAACGATTCCCATGAATAGGTCAAAATTAAGGCGACAGTTGACGTGAAGTATATGGGAGTTACGATAACATCAACTCTGTTGCGGGACAAACATAGAGCATTAATTTCTGGGTGAGCCCTGAAGAAGCGGTAATGCGGAGAAGTCTTTGGATGAGAAAGAGAGATCCTGTCACCCGATCGTCCGGCCACATTTTGAATATGCAGCGAGCACATGGAATACGTCGCAAAAAGACGCGAAGTGCATGAACTAAATATGACACAAAGGAAAGCTGCGAGATTTGTCAAAAACTGCTACGGGCGTACAGACAACGCCACACTGCACATACATAAAGAAGATAGTCTAGGAGCCGCTAGAGACTCGAAACCTACGAGCAAGGCTTAGAGTGCTTGAGAAATTAAGAATAGATGTGCTTCAGAACGACAAACAGAACATAATATAAAACTTCACTAGGTACTTACATTTCCTGGTCCGACAAAAAAGATAAACGAAGAGAGTAATTTGTCTGAATGAAAGGTTAGGATTTAAATTATTTATATTAGTTGGAACTAAATACGCTATAATTGTTTGTTTTTTTTTATCGTTAAAGGCCCTTCGCCACACACCAATTGAGGGTACTTGCGTTGTCGTCGGTAGATGAAGGTATAAAAAGAGAATTTTACTCCCTTTGATGATCAATATGTTTGAAATTTTTTCGTATGATTCCACGAAATACCGATTCAGACGACTGTTCATGTAGTGTCATACTCGAAAGAATAAAGTGTAGAATGGCACGGACGTGCGAATTCATGATGTGTGTGTGCCGAAGGGGGTGGTCGGTGCATTAAGGGGGGGAGGAGGGTGGAGGAGCAGGGGGATGGATGGATGCGTGGTCTTCGGTGCATTTTGCGGTTGCTTCAGTGACCAGCCATTGCCTCTTTGCCCGCATTTATGGTCATGGTTCCTGTGGTGAAGTGCTGATTTTATTTCCCTTATTTTTACAAACAAATTTTTCCATCTTTCTTTATTCTATCAAAGGTCTAGATTTTAAATTTTTGGCTGAAAATGTGTTTCGAAGCGGATGAAGATGAGAGGACGGTTAATTTGATGGTGTGCGTAGATTTCGTTTTTCAATTATTGCATCAGCATCTTTGAATCGATTGCACTTGAAAATAATCAACAATGAGAACAACATTGTATTCTCAGTAATGTACTCATGTACGAGGAGGCGGAACGATGAATCGGAGAAGAAAAAAACCAAAACACAAAGATGGTGAGAGGCAGTGATTAGCGGGTGAGAAGTGGAGGGAGAATCGTTGGGACAAATGGAGGGGTTTGGTGACTTAAAAAGAGGAAGGGGAAGAAATATGGGAGGAGGGAGAGAGGCCACTGCATTCAAGATTCCAGTTCGCACGTAAGTCCACGAATCACAGCGGCCGACCGAGACTCAGGGCACTTGGAAGAATGCGGAGAAGGCGGGGAAGAGGGGCATGCGGGAGATGGGCAGGAAAAAGGACGAATGGAGGAGTGGAGTATGGCAGTGTCAACATTTTAGAGCAACGAATGAATGAAGTCAAGCAGTCGAGTACTTGGGAAAGATGAGGGAGGACGCGAGGAATATTAAATTGAGGTATTTAAGAAACTCGGTCGGGGAGATGAGAAACGAAGAATAAGGATTGCAGTGATGTGGATGAATCAAGTAACAACTGGAATGCATTTGATGGAGGTGAAGGAGGAGATAGTAACTGAGGAAAGAAAAAGAGTTCGCATTCGAAATTGGAGGGTGTGAGTGTCAATGAGAAACAGGTATAGAGTGCCATGGAAGAATGGATGGTCGCGTTGTTTCAAGCGCGTTTTTCGATGAAAGTATGCGGCTGGTGTGTGTGCTGGAGCAGAACGAGAGCACATCTCGAGGGAAGTTTGAATCAAGAGAAAAATGCGATGGAGAGGTGAGTAATTTCTCTCCCTCGAATTTCAACGTGTACATTAAGGAAGTGGTAAATAGTCTTCAAAGAAGAAGTCTTTTCAGAGGTGCGTACACAGAGTTAAAGATTCAGCGTGTTACCTCTTCGTGGATAACATGGCGTTGACGGTGGAGACAAAGGCGGTTTTGCGGAGGCGTTTAGTAACCTGGAAAAGGCCACCACCCGAGAGCCTCCAGCCCCAAAGGAGAGAAAAAAAACGTTATCTTAAGAGCACCGAGATGAATAAAAGTGACGCATGGTCCCCCATCCCACGCAGCGCACGTCCTTCGTTTCGCATTCTGACGCTCATTTCTTTTGCCTGCCGTCACTTATTTCCTCAAGGCACCGCTCACTCCCCAATACGCTTTTTATTTTTGCAATTAACTTGAATTTTCAAGATACCGACCTAAAATACTTGTGTAGTTTTCTTTTACCCAAAATTTTCCTCTCTTTAAAACTTTCGATCTCACTTCCTGGGAATCATGATAATCGAAATAAAATAACAAATTTGAGAAATGCCGCTTGGTTCTTAAATTACTGATCATGATAACAGCTGATTTCAGAAATTGACTATAACGACTTATATCGTCGAAAGCATCGATCGGTAATTGATTAACAAAATGAAAATTTTCCTTTGGATTATATCTTTTATTTGTGTTTTAACGATCAGAGGTCGCATGCAAAACTGATTTTGGACAGAAATTTAGCTAATAAGTGCTTCACGTCTGATTAAATGGCGTTTCCTCGCACTTTTCTCATAATTTCAAGGAGACTTCTCTTTAGTCCAGGCATTCATACTGCATTATCTCGATCCAGTTTTCCCTTCTTCACTCTTCAGTAGCTTCACGTTCGGAATTTCTTGTTGCTTTGGTTTCTCTGCCGCTGTTGTCATCTACCATTGGTAGATGGATGCACCAGATTTAGGATATCGGACGACTTGTATCTATACTTCTAAGCCTAACATTCATCTAATGTTTTCCCGACTGATCGTCCATCAAAATTCTACTGCTCAACGTTTCTGCTGCATATAATAAAGAATATATCTCTCTGGAAATAATGCAGAGAATCCATTGAATTAAAATGGGAGATCAAGGAATCGTTTAATTGCCGGTTTTTTTAAGGTCACCTCCGTTTCTGCTTGTGTGGTGTCCTCCAGGCCAAAATCTTGCAACTCCAACTTAACGCACTTCCCGATTAGCTATGAACTCAAATTCTCAGTCCAGGTCAGAACCAAATGATCATGCGTTCTTACGATAGCTCTATTTCTTTTCAGGCAGTATGAGCCGCCATTTTTGACACTTAACGTTTTTACTTTAATCCCTCAGCTGCAGCATAAATTTTAATGATTTCATTAGGTACTCGAAAAGAATGACGCGTCTGCCTGCTGATCTCAAGATTCCAAGGTCAGATTGGGGCAGTGTCGTAACCCTTCCCTTACATTTTAAATGATATTTACTGGGTGACTTTGTGCGTTCTCCATCAGAGTTTAAATTTTTTCCTGACGTTTATCAAAGTTTTTAAAATTCTTATGGTGAATAATTTTCGTGAGAAATAATGCAAGACATCCATTGAAATCAAATGGAAGAAAAATATATCGTTTTACTTTCTAAAGCACCTCATGAAACAAGGGAGTAGCGATATGCGCAGTCACGCGCACGGTTGCAGATTCATATATACGCCAAGGTTGAAATTAACCATGAGAAAAAAATCAAAGCTGGCGTTCGAACCTGGGACTGCCGATGTCCGGTCAGGTATGCTATCATTTCCACCTCCTGCCTTGGAAGCAGGGATGGCAAGTCAAACGAAGCGAAAATGCGAGGCCGAGGTTTAGTTTCGTTCCCGTACGAAATTAAAATCATCAAGGAGTTTAGTTTCGACCCAGGACGAAACTTTACTCCGAGGAACGAAACTGAATTAATCGAAACTCCGCTGCTCACAGTTAAGTTTCGATCCCAGAAGTCGAGTGGAGGGGAATAGGAGGGAATAGTTTCGACCCATTACGTTTGACATACGTGTAGAGAGGACAAAACAAAAAGCGTAAAAATCGAATGGCCAGTTTGCGTTCTCCTGTTAGAGGTAAAAATTTGATTGCACCATACATCTAACAATAAGCCGGTAGGCCGAACCTCTACTTCATTCAACCATAATTCATATTCGGTGTATGGGTCGAAACTTAACTGTTTGAAGGTGAAGCGCGGGGCCCATCCGGTACAAAACATTATCTGCGTTGCGTTTCATCCCGAAGTTGTTTCACTTCAATTTCGTTTCGACCCTGAGTTTAGCTCCCATGGTTTAAAACCATTTCTTTTCGTTTCTACATTTCGCTCCCGAAAGTCGAAAATCGTGTTAGGTCGAACATTTATTAATCGAGAACGGCTGTACCGATTTAAATGTCATTTGCTTTTTGGTTTAATATCAGCCCCGGATAACAGATTAAACATTTAAAAAATTGTAAAACTTCACGAAAAAATTCATCTTAATTTTAGGTTTATTTTTTTAGGGATTGGTAAAACTGCAGAAGCTATGAAGTTGGTCTAAACTAGATGATTTAATTTGTTTTTACCAATGTAATGGCTAAGCTTCTTAGGAATATTTAAAACGTTCCATCAGTTAAAAAATATTTAAAATATTAAAATAATGTTAAAATCATTTAATTCAAGCTGAGCCCAGCTCGAATTGAGATGTTAATTTGTTTATAGAAACGCCACTAACGCGTTTGTAAACAAATCTCCAAGAAATTGTTGACTAACAGTAATGCCTGTGTACCTGTTGACGAATCGAGTGGATTGATTTTTTCTTACCTCGGAAGTTTTGCAATTTCGTACCATCGAAAGAAGAGCTTATCAACAGTGTTCACGAACATGATTGAAAACTACAAAAAGCACAAATGGTTGATTGAGCCTGCAATTTTGGCGGCTAAGAACGAAGATGTGGATGACTGAAACTTGGTAAATCATGATTAAATGGTTTGTACTCTGTATTAATTCAAATCTATTAAATGTGCAATAAACAAAGACGAAGTTACCAACCTGCCATCTGAATTTTTAAAGTCCTTGGATGTGCATGGCTAACCGCGGCACAGTTTACAGCTGAAGGTAGTAGGTTCGGTGTTCACGATGCATCCAAACCTAAAACAACCAAAAGTATACAATGTAATGCGTTTGCTGATTAAATAATAATGATAATGAAAGTAATTCACGCGACTATTCTCAGTGGGAAATTTATAGATGAGGAAGTTCTCATTCCGAGGATTCCCATAATCCCAACCGATATGCCCTTTGAGTTAAAACGAATTCAATTTCCAAGTCGTGTTGCATTCGCGATGAAAATGAACAAATCACAAGGTGAGTGATGCATGATCTTAGGTTATGCCGGCGTATCATGTGCAGAAAATTTTCTCGGGTTTTCCACCGCTTGATGTTCTCCATGTCTCCCCACGTTTCGAGCAGCGACTTGCTCTCCATCCTCAGGTTCACAAGATCCCCTGAGGATGGACAGCAAGTCGCTGCTCAAAACGTCGGGAGACATGGAGAACATGAGCCGGTGGAAAACCCGAGAAACTTTTCTGCATTGGGTGAGTGTTTTTTCTGGAAACGCTATGTTTTTTCATGGTCAAATATATGTTGCATGTTCGCGTTAGTAAAAACCATCCGCTTTATTTGTTCTTCCGCCAGTCAACAAAACAAAAACTGTAGTACGTATATCAGAAGGTACTTGACTCAAGTGAATAAAGCCGAATGTGTAGGTAGACCGGGGCACGTTTACGCATCGGTCACTGGGGATAGTTTACGCAGTGCTTTCTTCCGAACCTAGTTAGATGTAGCGCGCCACAAGCCATGACATATTAATGCTACTCTTTAGGGGCTATTTTCAAGATATATTGAGCGTCAGTCAAGCATGGGGTTTAGCGTTGCGTAAAGTTGGCCCTAGAACGGGGAAAGAATTGGACATAAAAGCATTTTTTTACGATTAAAAACGCAAATAGACCAACAACTGAATAAAAAAAACTTCGACTTTATTAACTGCTTTATAAAACCGCAATGTCTAACATTTCCTAAGTTAAGACGTAAAAATTAAAAACATTATTGAAATAAATCCGCGTATGCGTGACCCGGTCTACCCTATGTCGATTGAATAAAGAAAATATGTCGTTAACAAGATATTAAAATGCTTATTTTTGTTGTCTCATTGAATTCTTTCTTAATTTATTACAATCAGTTGAAAATGATTAAAATCATTTCAGCCTCTTTTGATTTATAAATAGTGTAACAAAACTGTTTTTAAATAATTCGGCAGCACGACGCTCGCTGCCACAGCTCTAGTTAATATGCACATCAGCGGCGTAACTAGGAATATGGTTTGGGGGGGGGGAGGGATGAGGGAGAATGGGGAAGGGCGACCTCCTCCCCCCCCCCCGTTTGGGAAAACTTTGTAAAAATGACATGCCTGCAAATACATTTTACATAATTTTGGCACTTCAAATTTGGGTTTCATTAAAAGGTTACGTTAAAATTTACTACATGTCCAAACTATACAATAGTTTTGAAGATTATTTTTATTTATCTGAGGCTTTGGGGGGATCCATCCCCCCTACCCCCCCCCCCCATAGCTACGCCACTGATGCACATAATAAAATAAAATGCCTCAAATTAGATAATTTACCTAAATGCTTCCTCGGAAGAAAAATATTTCAAATGTGACGGAATAAAATGCGGAGAAGAATTCGTTTATGCCATGAATACGTCAATGTCGTCGATAAATGCGAGTAATTGGTGGGGGCGACCGATTGGTTTGTGGTTATGCGAAATCTCTCATAATTATATCCCTTGTTCATGCGATGTATTAATCAGTGGACTCAATTGTACATGCAAAACATAAGAAATGGAGATCATAACTATTATATGCCGTATTTTAATGGCCTATTCGTACATATTTAACAGATTGTTAGACATATTTTTGTTCTTTTTGCATGCAAATCAAAGACCTAAAATACTTAATAGGCAGTTGTGCAAATAGCCATTCAACCAAAGGTTGCCATTTTATGCATTCTGTTTGAATATCGCGCTATCTCGTTTATAGCAAAAATTATGACCATAAATATTTTATGGCTGTGAAAGCATTTTTAACCACTGGTTAACAACACTGCGAACGCGACACAGGCCGTATTTTTTCATCGTTTAGTGGCGTTGCTACTTGAAATCTTGAATCAAGGAAACGACTCACGTGTGTAGGACATTGTAGGAGAATATATTGAAATATCAAAATGAATACCTATCATCTGATTTTATGCAAATTTGATACTTTTTCTTATTAACGAGCTACTTTTTCAACGGAAATGAAATTTAAAATCAACACAGACAACGTAAAAACAATCGCTGTCGTTGTGGTCGGCCAATCAAACCCATCGGATTCATCACGTGACATCTAATTTCAATTTTCTTCTTTCAATTTCAATGACGGCCCAATGCGCAGACGCCGACGCGTGATCTCGTTTATGCATTTCCTCTGATATTACTATTATTATTTATGTCTACATTACAGCGCGGAACTCAAGGAAGTGTCTGACGCCCAATAATCGAAGGTTTGGATAAGTGATTGTGTGGTTGTTAAGTCGTCGTGACCGCAGGTGGTTTCCTTGACGGTGTCTGTGACAATCGCGATGGATTTCATCCATATATTATGCGATCGCTTCCAAAACATGTGCTTTCTTAAATTAATTTTGGCTGGCATTCCTTTTCACCGTTATGCCTGAATTGCGCCAAAGCGTTCGCTGTGAGTGCTCTTTGGCTGGCCTCCCGGTGACACCAGTAACATGTTTACATAATCTTAAACTAGATTTGCTCATCTTATTATGCCTCATTAGATAGAGCATCGGTGCTGGTGCCGTTCACAGCCAAGTTTGACTTCGTGAGGTGTTCTATCGTCTGGAGTACATAATTGCCCGTCGACAGATACTTACTTCTACTTACGAACCACATATCCCGTACGCACCAATGCATGCCACCAATTTACTCGACAGAAATAGAACGATTCCTCGCTCTCATTCAAAGGCTGCTAACCAATAATGATCTATGTATTTTACAAGCTCAAAGACTTCAATTTTCAAAGAGCCCCATGTTAACTTTGAATAAAAATGAGCAGTCATCAACTCGTAATACATTTGGCTGTTTGCACCCGATCACCTGTGATTGTGGCGCCTTCATCGGCCATTGGATGCACCAGTATCCACTATATTTTTTTCACCGCTGAAGATTCGTGTTACAGTACTATATGAGCACGTGACGCGGGGGTTCGAGGGTGATGAGGGAGGGGGAGTTGAGAGAGGATAGGGCTAGGTGGATGTGTGCGGGTCTGTAAGACACGCCCGGATGCATGATGGGATGCGTGGAGAAGGAGGATAGTGATGGCGCTAAGAGGAGGCGACACCAGTGCCCTGGCGGAACGAACGACTTGGATGGCTATCCTATTGAAGCGTTGTGCATTTGCAAATCACTCACTCTATGGCAGTTGAGAGAGAGTGAGGTGGATGGATAAGTAAATGAAACGGCAGATAGATGAACTGCTGGATTATTAGGTTAATTCCTGGGGGTGGGTAGGTTGGTAGATACGTAAACATATTTGTAACTGAATACCTAAATATGTGGATAGGCAACTGACGGTAGATTAACTAGACGGTAGGTAGGTAGACGGTGTGGACAGGTAGAGACGGTAACTCCTAGTATCATGAGCCTCGGTATAATTGCCATGGGAATTAAAGAACCTGGGTAGCGTAGTGGTCTCGGGCAGCTAAAGGTCCGTGGTTCGATTCCCGGTTCAGGGAAATTTTTTCTCACGGCAATTCTTCTATAGACGGCAGATTAGTTGATGTTTTTCATGCTTGTCGATGAATAGTTAAGTGGGTGGGAAAATAAGTGGATAGGTCATAGGGTGGAAAGGTAGAGGAATAGAAAAGGGAGGAGGAAGAGTTTGGCAGATTGGGTGATGGATAGTTAGATGGATGGGTCGATCGGTGGATAGGTGATGTTTAGAAGGTAAGTAGGTGTGAAAATAGGTGAATAGGTAAGTTAGTGGATAGGTAAATGGGAAGAAAGGTAGGTGGATAGGATAATAAGGGAAACAGGTACTTAAGTGGGTTGGTGGATGGAACACAAGTGGACAGTTGGGTTGATTTTGTTGAATAGACATAGGTGTGCTGGTAGATTTGTCGGTGAAAACAATCGTTAGATTGACAGTTCATCACCATCAGTCAGAAATCCTAATATTGGTTTGACGCAGCTCTCCATTCCTCTCTCTTATCCGCTAGTCTTTGCGTAGCGACGTAATTCTTCTCTTTTACATCTTTTATAACCCTTTTTCCTATGCAACTTTCATTCGGGGCCGTCCTTTGCCCTTCTTCCCTTCCACCTGTCCTTCAACAATTGTCTTCATCAGGCCATCCTGTCTCAGAATGTATCCAACTAAGTTGTTCCGTCTTCTGCCAATGATTTTTAGAAGACTTCTCCTTTCTCCCACTCTTCTTTGCACTTCCTCGTTACTTACTCGGTAGTTCCATTTTATCTTCATCACTCTTCGGTAGCACCACTTTTCTAATGCCTCCACCCTTGACTTCTCTGCTGCTGTCAATGTCCAAGCCTCGCTTCGATAAAGAAACATAATCCATACGTAGCATCTGATGAATTGTTTTGTTTTACTTCTATGCTTGTACTTTCAGCTGTAAGAAGAATCCTCTCTTCGCCTGCGTTCTTCTACTGGCTATTTGTTTCTTTCTTCGTCCATCGTAGGTAATTCGCCTTCCCGGATAAGAAAACTCTTTCACCTTTTCAAGCTTATGCTTTCCTAGGTTAATGTTTGCCTTAGCCTCCTCTCTATCGATAGTTGATCTGTTGAATTGACACATGGGCGTGTACATACTTGTTCAGGTGTATTCTGTCATGTAAAGGTAGGTCGGTGTTGCAGGCTTTCGGTGGGTGGGAAAGCAGATAGGTGAATGGATAGATTTGCTGATGGGCGAATAGGTGAAGTGGCTGATAGGTGGTGAGGTAGAAGGTAGGTGTGCAGGTTGGTGCAAAAGAGGCAGGCAGGCAGGTAGATGTGAGGAGGTGCAGTGCATGGGTTGGTGGCTAGGAAGAGGGCGCGGCGAAAGCGAATGGCGAGAGGGTGGGGTGGGGGTGAGTGCAGACGTGGGGAGGGGGTGTGTGGTGCGGGGGTGGAAATCGATAGCAGTCGACCTCGGTCTGGGCACACGGGGGAGGGGGCGGAGTTGAGTTGGCTCGGATGAGAGGCGTGGCTCGGATGCCGCGAGTGGTGTTGCCTCCTGGAGAGAGAGAGAGAGAGCAGTTTGTATCGGGGGGAGACAATGAGTGAAGGGGGTGAGAGCAGCGCCTTGCACGCTCCACATCGCCACTGGGTCACGAATCAGGGCCACTGCCATGCTCTTGTTGGCACCGCTCTCCCTTGCTCCGGGTTCGAATCCAGTGAGAGAGACGAGGAATTCTCCCGCCTGCAACCTGTGATCCGCTCGCATAGATTATCAATTAATCGATGTCCTATGATAGACCACAAAATACGGAATTTCCATTGGATATAACATCATATCACAGCAGTCTGAACTTCGGTTTGACGCAAGAAGTTCTTCTCTCGACTATGCTTGCATAATATTCCTGTTTTGTATCAGTCCTTCATCAGCTGATCTGTTTCTTTCACATCAGTTCCAGCGACTTCGCTCTCTCCTGTCCTTCGAGGGTAACTTTCATGCGATCATCGTGTTTCATGACGCAGCCGATTAAATCGCCCAATTGTCTCCTCCTCAAGCATACTCAAAGGACATCTCTCTCTCTCCTTCTCTACATCACTTCCATGATCAACCTATTTGCTCTTCTATCTTCTCCTGTAATTCACCAGCTTCCACCCCTTGATTTCTCTGCTGCTGTCATCGTTCATTTCCCACTAACGTGAAGAAGCATGCTCCGAATGTAAATTCTATTAAATTGTTTCCCAACTTTTATGCTTTTATTCCTAGCTGAGATGAGACTCCTCTTCGAGAGGAATGTCTTCTTTGCTTGGCCTATTCCACTCACTATTTCCTTCTGCTTTCATCCTTCCGTGGTCACCCAAGAAGCACAACTCCATCCCCTTCTCAAGTCTACGCTCTCCCACTTTCAGCTTGCTCTTGCCCTCTTCTCTTCTTCCACTGCAGACCATTCTTTACTTTTCAGTTATCTGTATTTATTGTTATTTATTAATCGTCTTTTCCATAATCAATAGACTTTTCTTCAGGACTATGTTTTTCTCTGCTATGACTGCTGTATCATCGGTAAATCGCAGCATACTAATATTTTCACTCTGGATTTTCACTCCTGGTACTTTCTCTTTTATTTCGCTGGTAGCGTTCTCAAAGAACACATTGAAAATTACGGGGGACAGAGCGCAACCTTGTCTCACTTTTATCGATCTTTCCATATATTTGCCTCTTCGCAGCTGGGTCCAGATCCAATCACAACTACTTGATTTTTATGTAAATGTTGGATAATTCTCGGTCACTGTAAAATACTATGGTTTCTTTTAGGATTGCGGGCATTGTAATTTTAATCCAAGTTATCATAAGTTTACGTGATCTATTCAAGCACACAGGTTCATCTTTGTTACTTATTTCCTATGGCAGACCAAATATTTAATTTTTTACATCGATTTTCAGCTATTATCTATTCATTGTCTTTTCCATGATTACTTGTATGTTCTCTAGCTCTCTCTCTGTGTCTATTATGACTGCAATGTCGTTAGCCCTCAACATTCAAAACAGTCGTCGCTTTTAGAATACCTTCATCCGTACCATCTATCACGTGAATTTTAACAATCAATTTTACTTACCATAGCCCCGCTCATTTAAAATATGTTAAAGATCATTCCGCGCGGATATATTGAATAAAAATTTTTTAAAATTTTTTGGTCGCGCATGAAAAATGTGTGTTTAGAACATGTTTGTTTGAAACTATAATTAATTTTTCATCTGGGCTAATAGAGGTAAGAGAAATCGAGGCATTCAAAGCCTTACCCTGTGTCAGTGTGCGTGCTGGTACAGGGAATGGATAAGTTGCTGTGGCGTTATCGTAGAAGTGGGTTATTTTTTGACAAAAATTGCCTCAAATGCAGCCAGGCAAGGCAAAATCAATGACTAGGACTTTAATTCAAGAAATAACTGATTAAAAATCTTCAAATGACAAAATAACCATACAAACCAAATTACAAATTGCATACGAGAGTTGTCATGATATCCACTGGAATATAATATCTATGTAATGGATATTAAAAGACTTAGGGTATGATGGTAACACTATATATATTTCTAAGTAAAATTTATTAGTCTAATTTTAAATTTCTTTCAATTCGAACAACGAGGTCGGAAGAAAACAGCTATTCTTTATTGGGAAACAAAGAAGCAACCCCCGAAAATCTAATACGCTAACATGATACACTGTGCTTTAAATACATAAACAAAACAAATACATGGACATAGAAAAATGCTATGTATTATGTGAAGATAGATGAAGCATATCGTGAAGCTTAACAATATCTTATTGCTGGAAAAAAACAGTTCCTAGTATAGGTCTCCAGTTGTGATTGAGTTGCGTTGCCTTCAAATGTGCGAGTGTGGATAATATAGGTATTTTTTGATTTCGGATGCGTACCGCCAATTGTCTCTAAACATTGTCGTGCCCTTCACGTAGGCGCTGACTTTTTCTGATGGGCAAAGTCAGCTTTCTCGTGAAAGGTATTTAAAATGGTTTATGAAGGGAAGAGAGAGGAATAGAAGGAACTTTCGTATTAACCTCACAGGCGGTCTCACACGTTCGCCTGATTTTGGTGTCCCTATGGGAACAGTCCCTCACCTGCAATAGGCGCCGACGCGACGCCTGCTTGGAAATCGCCGAATCAGGACTCGTGCGATGATCAGTTATAGCTCAAATATCTGGATATGTACTTGACGAGGCGCAATAAAGTTTCACAAAGGAGTATGGATGGGAGCTATATTGCACTGGAAGAAGATTCCGAATTCCTGTACACTAGTCAGAGATTCAAGCCGAAATGATGTCTCCATGTTCCTGGGTTTCACCGCGTGGATTTTCTTTGTGACGACAGTTTCGTCGAAACTGTCGTCACAAAAAAAATCCACGCGGTGAAACCCAGGAACATGGAGACATCATCTAGACAACGCCGCGGAAAACTACGCATCAACTTCATTCAAGCCGAAAGTTTGTTTGGATAGGTGAGGATAGAGTTCACCTCTGACTAGGCCATTGGTGTGTGAGTGACACTTATTTTGGGTTGGGTTGACAGTTCCATTCAATGGAGGTTCACGCTGGCACTTATGTTTCGGGGCGTCCAAAGGTATCATCCGGGATATGAACGAGGACCCTTCGATCAGCGCCTCTGCCCTTCAGGCCTCCACTCTTCGCCAAGATCGCACCCGAAATAAAAATATACATCGACTGTCGTTATGGCGACACATGAAGCCAACAAAGCCTAATCACTATTCTAGACCTTCATTAAATGACAGCAAAAAATTTTACTAGAAAATTTTCACAATAATACCATTGCCACTTAGGAAACATTCCAAAAAAATTAAACCGTTACGATGTATTTCGCAAAACAATGGAAGACTCGTGTCGGGCGTTACAATACATTTCATCATATCGAGACACCTGAGCACCGTTAGCGAGTTAATTTATTTCTGAAATGGAGGTGACAGGAGTAGATGCAAATGAAAGGGCCCGGGTCAAAGGTCACGGAATGGGAGGAGATACGATCGCGGAGAAGGTCAGAAGAGACAGAAGAAGCGCGGTTTGCGTGTGCGTGACGCCATCTTGGATCCGCTCAAGACAAGGCCTCCGCTCAGTGGGCATCTGATTAGGGTGTTCGCCCTAACTAATGAATGCCCTTAATGGCGACGCCCGCCGCCCGACCGAAAATAGAATTTAGGGGAGGAAAGGAGATCCAATGAGGAGTGGGCGATGACCGAAACATTGCCTTTAATTAGCCCGAGACCGATTATCAGCGAATTTGTTCATAGTGTATTGAAATATTTTCAAGAACGGTTATATTTATTTTAGATTATCATATAGATTTTATATGTAAATCTAATGACGCTTTTACACGAGGGACAAGAAAAATATTACGAGAAATCACTATATGATACTTCGCTTATCACTCGCTGGTTAGTTAGTGATGTATTTCCAAGTACTTACTTAACATTTTCTAATTAGTCAATCAAACATGTTTTTCATTTTCATATGCTTATAGTGAAGCTCTCTCCATCTATCTCAATTTTCTCATACTGGCAACTTGGGCAAGAAGTATAGACTTTGATGGAAATGATTTATCACGAAAAAGACATTGAGACTTTGAATATTATGGAGAGGGTAACGAAGCACGGTCATGCCGTTTTCATGACAGTTTGAGCATTCATTATTCCAACACTGCACACTGCCCTTGAAAATCCAATTTCATCCCAAAATTAATTTTACATTAACCATAAAAGCTCTTGTCCGAGCATAGAATAGCTAAGTGCTGAATTATGCTAGAATATACATATTCTGACAATATCTGATATTATGTTCATTTTATCGTGCGGCTTATTGTGTAAACATAATGAAGGAATGTCACCGTACTTCCTTATGAGTTATTAGCAAACTTTGATTGACGTCAAATAACGTACGTTGCATGAAAATGTCGCTATGGTCGGCTATAATAGCTCGGAGATACATAAGTTTATCGATTTAGCTCCTTCATTGTCGCTCTCTTTAAACACGTGAAAAATACCTGGGGATCTAAGACCGATTTATACGATTTTATTGAGAATTTCATAGAGTTCAATATGAGCGCGTGGAAGCTAACCTTTTTCTTTGCACCTTTTTTACTTACGCTATTCATATAATGTCAGCCCATATTGTTTTTTCTTCCGTTCAACTCGGGAATAATATTGCATTTCAGCATTTATTGACTCGGCTGATAGATTGGCCTTTGGAATTCTTCGTACATACCCCTTGGGACGATAGATCGCCCGGCTGGCACTTGAAAGGTTAAAAATTAACAATGCAAAAATTCACATTCTCTCTGCCCCTAGTTACCTTTTTAACCTGTACAATGGATGTCGACCACGGTGGCATGCTTGGTTTTTACAAATAAAATGGGTGGAATGCTTTAGTTTTGGGTCGCGAGGCCGTGGAATCCTATTCTCAAAGATTCATTCATAGCTAGACTGCAGTCTTGAGATCGGCATACGTTTTGCAGGCCTCCATTTCTGCGCGTTATTATTCCTCTTTTCCTTCTTAATTTCCCCTTAATTATTTATTTTATTATTATTACCACGTGTTCCAGAACGCGAATCAGGTCATAATGCGAACTCGACTGGTTGTCGCGTTGGCACTGCGAGACCTCATCTGAGTCCCGACTCAAATTGAGTCGCTGAAATACTTCCACGTGTGGTATTGTACACTAGTAATGCTAGTTTTTGATGATCGTAAGACCGTGTATGAAATTAGCTTGGGTAATTGCATAATTCTTCGTTAAAAATTTCGCGGGTACTCGTTATGTTAGATAAAAACTTTTGGGCTATGTCACCGCGTCATTTTTTTTTTGGGTGGCCCAAACGTTTCCCGATTGATGCTGGTCGCTTTCTCAAGGGAATCTCCCTCCCCTTGAGGAAGTGAACAGCATCGGTCGGGAAACGATTGGGCTACCCAAAAATAGACGCGGCGACATAGCCCAAAAGTTTTTATCTAACATAATTGCATAATTTCTAAACTTTACCGCACCTAATCTAGCTCAAGTGAGTTGAGTTGAAATTTGTACGTAGAGAACATGAGTTTGCGATCTAAACCACTAAGGGAAAGTCAGCACTCAAGGTTGAGTCAGGCTCTGGAATACGGTCTTCATTTATTCGCAATCTACTACAGTGCTAAAATGCCATCCACCATTTTTCCCTTCGCCCTATAGCACGGTCTCCATTTCCCAAATGAACTCGTGCTGTTCCTCACCTGGCACAAACATTTAACTGGCTAACCTTGTGGAACCGCGATAGAGGGAAATAAAATTCAACGTGTACATTGAATTTTATTGAATTGCACTGAATATTTATTAGCACTCACCGTGATTCTATACTGTCATATCAATGTTCCTACTTTGGATTAGGAGATTAATGGTCGTCTGGATAAACCCTGGACGACTGAATAAACCCTCGCCGAAAATCAGTGGACGATTACAATGGAAATTATTTTTTCGTCACCTATATTTCTGAAGAAGATTGGAGAATAAATCTTCATTGTGGATCAAATCTTCACGGGATTCCCTCCGGGTGAGCTGTTCACTCAGAGCAGACGTTTCAATGCCATCGTCCTCAGGGCGTTGAGTGCTGGATCAACATTTGTCCGAATGTTAAATGTCCGAGTCTTCCGGTTGTCCGTAGGGTCGTTTCTGATTGGCCCTCGTCGATCTTGTCTCTGTCGATCTAGAGTTTCCGTGCATGGCTGATCGAGTAGATATCCCGCACCGCGACCGCCCGCCAACCTCATGTCCTTTGTCCATCGGTCCCAGAATCCACCTGAGCTGCAAAGAAGTTTGGCGTCGTCAAAAAAGACTTCTGTTCCGCGGCGCTTGACTTCAGGGCTGGACCACTCTAATGCATGTCTTGTGCTCCTCAATCCGGGCCTCAAAATCCGACAATGGCATGAGAGATGGGCAATGAAACGTCGGCTCTGAGTGAACAGATCACCCGATGAGAATTCATTGACACCGCGCGCCGGGTTAGCAACGCGTCCCTTCATTTTTGCGATGGTAGAGTGTCATCTATCAGCGGCGGAGATGGGAGTAATGGGTGAATGTAAGTAAGTAATGAGTAAGGACTGGGAGGAGAGAGATGCATGAGCTGCGACCGAATGGCTTGAGTCTGACCGATTCTGCCATCTTCATATCATTAGCTCCTCGTTCTCATTATCCTTTTCAAATGATCCGGTTTAGTTCAATTTTAGACGGGAGTGGAATATGTAGCTACAGAATAGGCCGCTGTAAATGGATGAGTTAAAGTCAATTTAGGCTTCGAGAAATGGTCATGGTGATTTAAAAACTCCTCCATAAAAACCACAACTACCGGTGGAATACCTTTCAAAATTATATCTGTCACTTAGTCCTTCAACCCGAGGCGAGGGTTGTTTCTGATAAAGAGACCACAGCTAACTGCCGACTGAGCCGCAGACGCGTAAATTTCACTCACAATCAGTGAGTTCCATGGGGCAGTAGCTTTTATCCTGGGTCACGTCACATCCTCGTAATAATTGAAATGCTGATCTTCATCATTGAAAATCGGCAATTGAGGCATAGTTTTTCCATATAGAAAGAAATTTCCAGGTGGAAATTGATTATACATGACTGTTCATATCTAATTTTGCTGGACTCTTGGTGCTCAGCAGTCAATCTATTTTGCGGGATTCATAGATGCCTTCGGCTGTTGGTTACTGCGATACGTCAGCGTTTTTCATTTGTTATATTTGATCTTTAGGTCTGGGAGGGCTGTTTTCTAGTGCACCCACTCGATTCTTCTCTGAACAAGACGGTTCATTTCGCAATTCTCATTTGTGTATCGCTTGTAGTTTGTAATTCTCACGTTCAGCGAGAATTCTATGATCAATTTCATTGGATACTGATTGATTCAGTCGAAAACTGATTGTAAGGTTAAAAAATAATATTCAGCGGAAAAAATGGCTCAGTAGGCTTAAATTCGGTTAAGTAATCATTGGTTAGGCAGGAATCACAGGTTTAGTGGAATACCGTGTCAGTAAAAAAAAAGGTTTAGAAGAAAACACTAGGTCAATGAGCTGTCGAGTCATTGAAAAAACCTGTTCATTTTAAAATAACCGGATCATTTGAAAAAATCGGTTCAGTCTTCTGAACCGGTACATCAAAGTCGTAAACAGTTTTTTTCAGAGCCATGAACCAGTATGGATGGGTTGAACGGCACAGCCAAGCACCTTTGATGTCAGTGCAGGCTGATGCATTGTTCTGGTGGTGCTTTAACTAACTGTGGGATTTGGTGCGGCGATTTGGCGCGTGTGGGAGGGGGCGGTCGACACGTGTGCCCCGCCCCCCCCCCCCCCCCGAAACCTTCCCCCTCCCTCCACTGCCATTCATGTGTCGCGACGCGCCCTACTCCAGTTGCTAGGGCTCATCAAACTGAAAAAAGATAACGAAAGAATTAGGGAGAGAGAACATGTCATGGTGAGGGATCGGTAGAAGCCCAATTGAAGGTAAGTGGGCAAGAATCGTGGTATTAACTACATACCACGTACGAATTGAGCGTCGGAATTTAAAGACAGCCATACACGTGTGGATACTTCATTAGGCTTCCCCCACTCATTGTGAAAACAGCGAAGCTCTGAGGATAATCGTTTATATTTGGAGTTTTTATTTTTTTCTGCGTGTCAAATTTGTATATTTAAGGAAAAACTTAGTCTCATATTTTTGATCAAATCAGCAATCCACCGTATTTTTTCCGTTAAGGCTAACGTAGAATACTCTACAGCGCATATTCATGGCTATTTTAAATAAAAAATGACCCACAATGAGGAAATAAGCTTCGAATTAACTGAACACTCGCATTGTTAATATATTCTTTTGACTACAATTCTGGATAAAATATCAATAATATTACCCTCTCAGCTATCACGCATTTGATAAATGCTGATTCAATGGCGAAGGTGTATGATTTTCCTTAGATGTCATATTTGAGCCAATTAAATCTTTACTTCCGTCAAAATTCTCCGAATATGACTGCCGCCGTCTTCAACATTAATAACTCGAGATTTTATGAAATCGAGTGTTTTACTAATTGTCTCTTATTCGTCCCCTGTGAAAAATTAAGAGAGCTGTTCCTTTCCTTCATTCATTTCATTGCCTACTTCTCGAAGTTATCGCGGCTAGCAATCTATGACCTCAGCCATTTCTTAGATTAGTTGAAGACGTCACAAACTCATGTAAAGCGGGTCACTGCTCCTCGGCACCGTGCGGTTTGTTGCCGTTCAAACCCTTGCAATGAATTGCTTCCCGCAAAATGTGAGCGTCTGCCCAAGCAAATGAATGAACCAGAGTGCTAATGACGTCACAAAATCTCGTAATGTGGGCTGCAAGTTTTGCGTTTTGCAGTTTTAAACTTTCAAGAGAATGCTGTCGTAAGAGTAACGGCCTCTCTTTAAAGATGAGGGAAGATAATTTTCACTTTATACGTTCCACAATTAATATTTATAAACACTGATCATGTTTCTGATACTGATATATCATATTATACTGTTATCCCATCATCATTATCATCACGACTCAATAATCTCACGATTGTATTGACGCAGCTCTCTCCCCATTTCTCCCATCTTTATCCACCTACATACTTCTTTTCTTTCGCATCCTTCTTTACCTGTTCCATGCACAGTCAAACCACCCCAAATAAGCGGGAACTGGATAAGTGAGACTCTTTGCCAGGTGCCGTCATTTTTACCCTGGAAAGCTTCTGAAAGTGAGAATCTGGGAGCCTCTTCCATAAGTTGTAATATTGTAATAATAAAGAATGCCCTCCCGGCTATTCTTCCTGCTCTTTTAAACATCTTTGATTCATCCCTCCAAACCGCACAATATCCCTGCATTTGGAAGCATTCTCTAATTCATCCAATCCCGAAGTGCTCTGAACCCTCTAATCCATCAGATTATAGACCAATAGGTATCCTATGTACTTTTGCCAAGATATGTGAGCGTGTGGTCTACGAACAACTGAATAAATATATTATTGAAAATGATATACTAATTAATTACCAATCTGGCTTTCGAACTGGATTCAGCACTCTAACTGCCTTGTTAAATATCACCGAGGATATCAGAGGAGCAATGGACAGGCGCGAAGTCACAATACTGGTACTATTTGACCTATCTAAAGCCTTCGACATGGTAAACCACGAAATACTACTCTGTAAGCTTATTAAGTACAATCTCTCTTCGAGTACTGTAAAATGGTTTCGGTCTTACCTAAGCAACCGTACTCAATCAGTCATCGGAACAAACAACACCAGATCCAACTGGACGTATAACCGCAGAGGGGTAATCCAAGGTTCAGTCTTAAGCCCCCTGCTATTTTCCTTGTTTATAAATGACCTTCCTGAGGTTCTAATGCATTGTAAATACCATCTCTACGCGGATGACTTCCAGATTTATTGTCATACGGCAGTATCAGATCTATCTTCCACCATAACATTAATCAATAATGATATCCAAAGAATAGCTTTCTGGATGAGGAAAAACCAACTGCAACTCAATGAAAAAAAACTAAAGCTATTATATTTGGTCCTAGACATCTTATTACTCAAATTGATGAATCCGCTCTTGGAAAAATTCAATTAGAAAATCGTGTAATACCGTACGAAGAAACGGTTAAAAACCTTGGTATAATATTTGATAAGGAACTCAAGTGGAAAAAACAAGTCCATGTCACAAAACAGAAATGTCTGAGCATACTACATCAATTGTATAGAACCAAGAACATAGTTCCGCCCAAAATTCGAACCACCTTGGTTCAGTCACTAATTTTTCCTCACCTTGACTACTGCTCCTCTCTGTTTACTAATCTCTGCGAAGAAAGTAACAACAAATTGCAAATAACAATGAACTCTTCAATGCGCTACATTTATGACCTAAAAAAATGGGATAGGATATCTGATACTTACGTTCGGTTACGTTGGCTGAAACTAAAACAGCGTCGTTTATACCATGTGATCCTGCTTGCCTATAAAATTTTATCCACTCGTAATCCCGTTTACCTAGCTGCTAGATTTACCTGGAAAAAAGATCTACATGCAGTATCCACTAGGAATCACTCCGTAGATCTTCACATCCCTCAACATAGCACACTTCACGTAACTAAATCCTTCACAATAATCGCCTCTAGAGTATGGAACTCCCTACCATCCAAAATTAGAAATACTAAATCCATACATGCCTTCAAAACCCAGGTGTACGATATCTTAATAAATAACCCTAAAATGCTGTCTGTCTAAAACTGATTGAAGTAAAATTAGAACGGTGTTAAATCGAATGGCTCTAACATATGGTTGCAGAAAATTGAGTGTAAAATTATGTTAAATTTGAGTGTCATACTAAGTTGTTATTTACTTTTTTTGTTTTTTTTAATACTGTTTGTCTGACACTATTGTTATATTAAATTATCGCCTTGATTTCTTGCGATGGTTGGTCAGTTACTCCGCAGTATGATGTTTTCCCTTGTGTTGCTGTTGTTTTGCCGTATTGTCTGTGTGCTGTCGGCGGTTTACAACGATTAAATGTTTTGTATTTCTTATCATTTTTGTTTTTCCTTATGAATATGATGTCACCAAGGAGGGGAAACTAAAGTATCTCCATTTTGGAAACTGTTTCTCCTTTCGTTGGTATTGTTTTTGCCTAATTGTTTCTAAGTTGGCGGCTGTCCGCGACAAGTGTATCTTATGTTTTTCTTTTTATTTTTTTTTATTTTCTTTTGGGAATGTAATATCATGCTTAACATGTGAAAGTTGTGCAATGGTTTTCTCATGGGCCACAGGCCCACGAAATAAACGAATTTATTATTATTATTATTATAAGTGAGAGATTTTTGGCCGACTCCAAGCGGGGAAATGTGTGCGCGCTGTCCAACTCAACGCGGAATGACGGGAAACATCATCTCCGCAATCTCCTCCCCCCACTTCTTTTTGTGTACCTCTATTGGTGAGAGAGGTCATTCCGAAACTTTTATCAGTCGGAGAAACTGGGTGAGTGAGTAACTTCTGTAAGCGAGAAAAAAATGCCGGTCCATTGAACTCGACTGTATTTCATTCGAGTCTTCCTTTCTTGCCACGTCCCTCGACGATTGTCTTCATCATGCCGACACATGGCCGATGGTCTCTAATCAACGTTTTCTCTTCATACGACTTTCTCATTGGTCACTCGGTCGTTCCATAAGATTTACACCACTCTTCTATAGCTCCACGTTTCGGAAGCCTAGATATTTCTATCAAATTATATAACCATCAGAAATATTTAGTATGCAATTAATTTACAAACTGATTTAATTGTTTATCCCTTCTTAAGAATGACTGGATGTGGGAATGATTTTTTTTTGTCGTCACCTATCCTTCCTTTCCAATTCTGTCGATTTTTTTCGTCAGATTGCAATTTCGAATCTTAGTGAGCAATGCCCCGTTGAGACCCCATAAATTTCACGTTTTAAGGAGTTCAGTTGTCCAAGCCCTTGTCACCTAGCATTCATTTTTGAGACTTTGGCCGCCAATGTGAAATTGAGCGCGTTCGAGTTGTGAAACAGCCGAAAAAAATCATCCAAAGTGCTTAACAAAAGACTGTGAAAAAGCGATCCAAACATTTTTAAATTCCTGAATGGCGATGAAGCGGGAGAGGCTTCGAAAGATCGTTCCCTCAAAGTTTTCGCCGCTCGAGAACAGTTGAAGGTGGCTGTCCGTCGCAGTTATCCTTGAAGAAGTGAGGGGAGTGCAAGAGCGCCATTTTCGAATGAATAGTGTCGCGTGTGAGGGTTTGGAATTTGAAAGGGCGATCGACCGCGAGTTCGCCCACTCTCCATGCGTTGTCCCCCCTCCTTTCATCACTCTCCATGCGATGTATTTATAGCCATGCATATCGCATTTACATGGGTTTACCAAAGGCAATCTGAAGTCCGCGGGGAAAATTCTAAATTGGGAATTTGAAGCGAGATTTTTGTTCTTGTTGATATGATGCAGTGATGATTCAATCGCTGTAGTCTCAACTTTGTGGAGTGCTGTTGTCCACACCTCTAAAAATAGCTACTATTTGCAATGCTGGAAAATCACTTGTTATGCTATTTTATCCGGAATGATTTAAAAAAAGTACTGTTTTACACTAACTGCCTAGTTTTTAGCAATCGAAATTCTAATAATTTATCGAAAACGTTTAACTTTTTCTTCAGACGCCTCACGCCTGTTTAAGATTGTATTAAGTGCGATATGGGGTTCAAGCTGTTGGACCTACTGTTGGTGCACCCTCTCTTTGAAGCGCTGTATTTCTACCGAGGAGGATGACACAGAAAACGTCGAGACCGGATGCGCTAGCGAAGTCGTTAAATAAGAAGCGCTTCTTATTCGCATCCGCTAATTCCATTTTCATGATACATGTATTGGATTTACTACATTTCATTTATCGTCATCATCTTCAGCATCATAAGTGAACAATTATCAGATTTGTGTGATTCAGCTCTCCATTCTGCTCTGCTAGCATTTTCATATGGATAGATTTCTCTCTTTTAAGTCCTCAAATACCTGTTCTTTGTTTTTTTATTCGAGTCTGTCCCTTGCCCTGTATCACCGTCCACCTGTTCTTCGAAGATTTTTTAATGCGGCCACCATGCCTTATCGTGGCAACAACAAGAAAGTTGGCCAACCAAGACATCCCGTTTTCGTCTTAAGGTTTTTAGAAGACTTCTTTTTACTCCAATTCTTCTTAGCACTTGTTTTCGATAGTGCAATTGCAAGTGAATAGTGCAAGTTATGTGCTGAAAAACTTAGGAATGAAGTGATAGTCTCTGTGCTCATTGCGGCTGTTTTTGTAAACCGATTACAATGCTCTGCTAGTCGGGGCCTCCCCTCCTGTGCTGCCCCCTCGTGACGGCAACCGTGCATCGTGAATGAGCGACGCAGGCACGAGGTGTGAGAAGATTTTGTGAGGTCGTTCCGTGAATGGAGTGAAGGAAGTGCAGAAGAACACGCTCAGAATCACCTCCACCGTCATCATTTTTGTCGCCATTCTTTTTATTTCCATCGCGGCGTCATTGTTTCGTCTTCGCCGAAGGACGGATGCCTTAATTATCACGGCTCTTTATCTTCAAGCATTGTGATGGGAAGGAAAGATTATAAAGGCCATCATAATTTAATTCTATTTCGTGTGAGGCAATGTAGATGAAAACGATCTTCTATCGCTGCTCTTCCATTCCAATTTAATACCTTATTTTGAAGAAACATTATGCCGCTTATTTTCCCAGACTTTTGAAAGATATACTGGAGTGGTGATGCGAGCCAATCATCGCCATGATTTATAGTAGGTCAGTTGGTAAATTTTGCAATTATAATAATAGTAATTTATGGAACAGACTAATTGCAACATTAAGGTCTATTCATAGTTACAAAGTGAGTCGATAGGCAAAGAGGTGCTCCTCTAAGAAATATCTTCTGCTCTAAGGCATTGAAAGCATTTTATGAAGCGGCAATGTGTCTGAAGAGACGCACGGAGAAATTACGTTTGATCGGCTCCTGTGTCCGTATGCCTCAACTATTAACCTAACGTCATTTAAAAATTATTTTTGGCCGACGGGGCTTTTTTGAGGATAAAAACTCTAAAACTTTTTTTGGATTAGTAAAAAAAGGTTAATTTCGTAACATTCAAATTGAACTTCGTTAATTTTTTTTTATTTTGCTACCATAGGAAAGTTTTCTGTTGAATAAAGTTCGTTTGCTTTTTGTAAATATTTTTACTATAATACACCCTTATATCATTTTTTTTATGTATATATTTTATAGCAATGCGTGTGTATAAACCCATTGGCGCCCTAAAAACAGGTATGATACCTAGAAGGGGACATAACTTTGAACTACGTATATAATTTATGCATCCTTTTGTATTTGGAAGGATAAAGTATTGTTGTTATTGTAAATATTTTATTTACATTTAGTTTTCAAGAGTGTTTATACGAATTTGCGAACTGCTCCCCTGGTTACCCCCTCGCCTCTCTCCGCAATAGGCTGCATAGAATATAGATCATGTTTTGTCTTATCTAAATTTCGATTATATTGAGTAATCAATATTTTTTCTCTGCATTTTCAGGTAAGTGTGATCCATGAGCCATGAATAGCGGTTAAGGGAATTCCCTCTACCGGGGTGGATGTGAAATAGGTGGGTAAAAGAAAACGTTCTCCAAAGACCCTTCATCAGTCGAGAATCAGCCACACACACTCTCTCTCTTCAACAGCAAAGAACTGCTATAATAGTGTGTCTTCTGCGATGCTTCCGTCCATATCTCGGTTTTCATTCCTTCCTCAAACATAAGCTATACTGCAGGTTTCTGCGGCGTTTGTTGCACGTCACTATCTTCCGGGTGTTCCACCCCGATACTAGTTCCATCACTTGAACTGAGAAAGTGCAGTATCCGTGTTAGTAATAATATTACTACAATAAATAACATCTGCAGTTATTGATTGAAGAAATCATTATTCAACGAGATGGAGTAACTAAACAGCTGCGATCGACGTAAAGTAAGGAATCTCTGGATCCGGAGTGAATACTCGCGCGTCTCCTCGGGGACTTAGCGCCACCAATCGCATTGCTCTGAGAAATATTATTCTAGAAGACTTTTCTGTAGGAAATTCACCTATGAACTGGAGAACTGTAAACGTTACACCGATATTCAAAAAGGGAAACAGCCATGACCCCGGGAAGTACCGACCAAGATCATCGACCACCGATTAAAGGCAAGAATATTCTGGAAAATATCGTTGTTCATATTATCATGACTTCGTTGAGCCGTGAGGGCGGCTTCAAGAAGGGCAGGTCGATTACGCGAAACACAGCACGCGCCATTTCTCCTCGACTTTCTCAAATCTGGTGAATTGAAAATACAAGTGGAAAATTTATGGCTAGATTTTAAGGCGATATCTCACATATTGCTTTCATAAAAAATACAGACTTGTGACTGTAACGAAAACATAATTAATTGAATACGCCACTTTTTGGGTGACGTTAAACACCAAGGAGTTATTGATGGAATGAGCTCCGTTTGTAGTTAAAGTGGCATAGTACGGAGTTACACAAGGGAGCGCAATGGCACAGATCCCGCTGATTGTTGAAGTTATTTGCCGTGGTTATGATAAGCACTGCATTTTGCTCTAGGTACGTGACATCCATCTCTCTATTCCTCCCGTCCCTTCTTTTCCTCCTTTGTTCGCTTTTTTCCTCTCTCAAGGGATCTACCCTGTATATACTGCACTTCACTAGTCCTTCCTTTGCATGCGATCCTCACGGCTTTATTCTCTATTTTCGCATATGGGTTCAGTTCGGTTGACGTCACAGATACGGCCATTGTCGGCGAAATTCAATGAGTGACACATACTTGCGAGTAACGGTTCGCGTAAAGATAGGGTGCCCTTGAACGGAAATAGTTCATTTCAATCGGTCATTACTGTTGTAGTCTCGAGCAATTCATGATTCATGGAGCGATTCATTTGAAGATCCACCAACCCTCAGAATTAGGTCTTTTTTCCGAGGGATATTATGGGAATAGAGAAACATTTTAAATTTATTTTTGGGGAAGAGGGTTCCCACGCTGCAGCTATTTCCTACAGTGCGCTGTAATCAAGGATCGGAAGTTGGCACCAACAGAATTGTAGTGTCCCCTCCCTTTCACGGCTGTGTCGCAATCCGACTTCTTTTTATCGAATCCATCGCCTCCAACGTCGCCGCCCTCCCTCCCTCCACCTCCACCACCCCCGTAAATTACTCAACAATCCTCCAATCCCTCTATAGCAATCCTTCCCCGCCTTTTAACTTTCCCAAAGCTACCTCCTCCTGATGCCTTCATATAAATATGGCCCGTGAATCAAAGAAGGCTGCCAGCCGGGTGGTATCTCTCCATTCCGTCGGGTAAAGCATCAGATCTTACTTCATGGCCCGTGAATTTCTGTCGTTATTTGTTTGATAATGATTATGATAGTTTAGAGTTTGCAGCCATATTGGCAATGTCGTGCAAATGTGCGAAGTGTCTTGGTAATGTTTAATACATTAACGTTCCGAAAAGTAGCAACTGAGTCCTTCAATATTATTATTACATGGATAGCCCGAATAATTCGAGAAGGAAACGGAAAAAAAATTCAGCGGATGATCCTTCGCCTACAAGACCGGAATGCTTTCTCTTGTGCTATTTATCTCCAGTGTAAGGGAGCTCGCTAGCCCCTCCCATGTACACTCTCACAGTCACCAGGTCTTTCCTATTTGTGAGCGCAAGATTCCCTCCACTGCCCGCTCACCACCCATCCACGTTACTAGTTGAAGCCTCGAAATAGTCTTATCTGCGTTCCACTCGAGTGAGTGGACTCTCTTTGCCTAGAAGTCCTTGTCCGTGTGCCAGGCCTCTTTAACCTCTGAATCTGCCTCTCTATCGATACGAGCGCCTCTCTCCATCGACTTAAAATCGAACGCGCAAATCGCGAAGACAGCAGACACGAGTGTTTCATCACTTCGGATCGAACTTCACCTCTTACCGCTTTCGTTCGGATTGGGGCGCCACCATGTGATTAAAAATAAAACCTCAACGGCAAGCCTCGATCGAAAAGAATCGCTTATATTCAAGCACATAAGGAGCTCAGTGCATCAGCGAAATGTGGTTTTGGATTTTACTTTTCTCCGGGTGAGTTTCTCCATTTGAATAGACATTTCGACTAGCGTTTTGCTTTTTGGGCATCATATAGGCTTTTGAATCCTAATGGATGCTTTCCTCTAATGAATAGTTAACAGAGGAATGGAGGTGGAATAATTAAAACGCCCTGATGACTACCAACGAGACAGTGGTCGAAAAATGGATGGAAATTTTTATTTGTTCAGCATGAATCCAAAATCAGGCAAGGTGATATTCACATTGGATTGTGAAAGTATTTAACAAAACAAGATATAGTAACTAATGAACACGATACTATCGGCCGTATTCATAGATTTCCGCTAAAACACGCTAGTAGGGCGACTAATTTAGTCGGCTACTGAGACCTATTAGTCGCCTACTAAGATATGGTATTCATGGTTTTGTATTACGTGAGCTACTAAGAGCTACTAACTTAGTATGCTACTAGCCAGCTCGGCAGCCGATACTCGGTAGCGATTTGGGTTCAACCCGCTAGGCTACGCTTGACAACACTGCAGCTGACTCCTCCGCGGCGCGGAAAATTCGTAACACTATCAAACAAAAGAAATTGATTCAGCAAAATACATTGAAATTTTTACTTCATAATGGATAATTCGATGTGATATCGCATCTCAGACATATTTTTTGATTGCTGTACACAAAAATTATGCAATACCTTTGGGAAAGGGTAGATTTATGAGTAATACCGAAGCATTTGTATGTTTGAGATGCAGTTATTGCTTTACAAACGGCCGTATTTTTATTGATCATATACATTGCGCATTGTTTGCACTTCCGATATTTGTTTCCATTAGTGTATGCGTGATTAGTATGGAAAAACATAACTAGCAACGTCAGTATTATACATATCTGTATTCGGAAAGCAGAAATACACCTCAATGTCGGAGTAGAAACGAAAACTTTTGCAATGCAGAAATGAATCGTTAAGAAAATAACGTCGAGATAAACGTGTGAATGATACACATTTATTACGTTACAAACACCTACGTGCGAGCAATTAGTAACATATGTTTGCAACTCCTAAAATGTTAGTCAAGGAAACAACAATCTGCTTCGCTACATTTAAATATTTCAAATATTGACAGCGTGCGGAAATATACGGCATATAGTTTACTAGAGGTGGTTAATGTAAAAAACAAAGCATAATTAACGTAACTTGTTTTACTTATTTATTGCTGATCATATCACAAATAGCACTACAACGCACACAACATTTCACTTCACATTTCACGAGCTGTCTTTATGACACTTATTATCCGTACATTCTGAATCAACTGGTTCAATGAAAAGCTTGACTCACACTTAATTTAAAACACTATAACGTAACTCTAGTAAACAATGATAATCAGTTTTCCAATCACTCTGCACACACCAAAAGAATTTGCACTCGTTGACGTTCGAAAGAATTCTTCACATCTCACTTCCCACTCATCACTAATGATTTAGAATCAGTTGATGTTATTTCACATTACCATTACGTAGACAATGAAATAAATAGGCTGACATCTCACTCTCCACTATCACTCGTACCGTAACCAAAACAAAAATAACAGCGCAACGAAATACGCGAAATGTAAACACTGCCGAAAGCTCACGATAAAGTGACAATAAGTAATATAATCAAACACAAATTATAAGCGTACAAACGAATGAAAATTTATAAGCGTTTGCTGTATCCCTAAAGAACTACTGCTTCAAATATGAAAATATCCCCTTCACAACAGCTAGTAGATACCTTTGATCGAAATGGTTAAACCAGTATGAAAGAAATAAATAATTTTGTCGAAGCTCATACACTCACAAATCACTTCACTTGTCGCTTCACTCTTTACTTCATCGTCTATATGCAATCAATTCACTTAGGGGCGCATTGAATGTACAAATTGTGTTCACTTACACTAGAGGCACAAGTTCACTGCAAGTCGTAGCTTCCTCGCAGCTACGAAAAACTTTCAATTCCTGTCAACAATTACACTACATACGATGCCTGCCTTGCTCGAAGAATGGATTCTCGTACTCCATTTTGGCACAAATGCATAAAAACTCTATAACAGTATACAAATAAAACCGGAGTTCGATCATCCACAACGGTCCGCCATATTTAGTAGCTCCCTTAGACAAGGCTGGAGGGCGACTAAGAACCGGCTACTAAGATAGTAAACGATCCTTATGTAACAAGTAGCAAACAAAAAGTGTAAGACCTCCCACAGTGAGCATAACAGGCCGCAGGCCTTTTTCGGGGGGGCCTAGGGGGGGCAGAGCCCCTCAGCGAGCAAAGCGAGTATCCCAGTACATTAACTTAGAAAGAGATGTCAAACTACGTAAACAAGGGTCGTCAAGGGGACAGTAAGCCGAAAACGATAAAATTTCAGCATTTTGATTAATGTTTTTCCAAAATTCACTGTTTAACATGTGGGAAACGAAAATCGAATGCAAGAATAGGAATTTGTATTTATTTTTCTTTCCAATGGTACGTGTTCCGACTGTATGCGACCATTATCACTGATTTAAGTGTGTAAAAGAAAAAGGGTCTGCAGGCATTAATAACGAACTTTACATGTATTTCTTATGGAGATGGGTCAGGGTACATTCCAGGGCCTCATGGGCCCCGCAAAATTATATCCCCACCGTTTAAACCTTTCCTGTACTTATTCAAACATTTTAAAACCGAAATTAGCCAAATCGGTTTAGCCATTCTCGAGTTTTAGCGAGACTAACGCACAGCAATATATATGTATATGCAAGTACATTCTTTTTATTTAAAATCGTTTATCATATTCCAATGCCAAAATATTAATATTTCTAGTAGCTTAATATTTTTTTAGGTTTTTTTTAATACAATAGATTTAATAATAATTCAAAAATATTTTTTCTCTTTTTTTATACCTTTGTTAGTGGAAATAGCTACCGTCTGACGTGGAGGATCTTGGGTCGAAGTGGGCAGACTCATAGATGTGACTATTTCCTAGAATAGTCGACGGAGGGCGCTTCATCTACGTTCCACTTGCTCTGTTAATGGCCTGCTTCCTAGAGCTGGACTTAATCTTTGCTCCCAGCAGCGTGTTATCGTCGCCAAGCATGCTCTCAGATACCCAACCGTTAGCGGAGACTGAAGTGGAAATTCTTTGAGGAACAAAATCGCCAAGCATATTCCACGGCGCTGCCTTGCAACCCTTCGGATGTGCTCTATTGGTGTGTTTGCCGTGCCCCTGGCGCTCCGTGAGGATGGAGAAATGTGTTTAGGAGGGAACAGAGGCCTTTCTCTCTCCCATAGCATTACCCATGTTGCCACTTGGTCGGGCGCATTTTCACCACTTTTCAAAAGTGACCGCAGAGCGGCGTTGAGAGCATCGTGATCCATTTATTCTCGAAATCTGCAGTATGATATTTGCAACGCAAGCGTACTTGGTGTTAGGCAGCGGGATTAATGTTGTATGCATGGTGAGAGAGAACCCCACGCTGTGGCAGCACCTGTATGTGGATTACTGCGTGTCGGTTAAAAAACTCACCCCCTGCCGCACTCCCTTTGAGGGGTGCGGAGGATCATAACCATCTATATCTACATCTACATAACACCCTGAATGCCGCCTAAAAGGCGTGTGGCAGGGAGTGTTAGGACACCAGCCGTTTACATATAAAAAGCAACTGCTGAAATAAAATTGCGACTAGCATTTATTGAAGTCCTTTATGGTTCGGTGGAAAAACGAATTCCCATAACAATCCGTTCGGCAAAACATCTCTCTTAATTTATCGCTTCTATCGGACCTGAAAATATAGTGCTGCTCTAATAATATGTTCTCCGTGTCGCTCTTTAAGATATCCATTCTCAATTGTTCAAGCAATCTAAGCCTAGCGCACAGCCTCCGATTCTCCAGCGGCCTCCAGCCTAGTTAAAAAGGCTAAAAAAAGGATCCTGTGTATCCAGGTGACAATTAGCACACACTCATTGGCTCCGCACATCAAATCGAAGTTTTTTAACTGAAAAATTACTAGCAATTTTCCGCTAAATATTTAATTCTCGCGTCCACTTTGAATGCGTGTATATGTTTCGTATTATTATGCTAGCATTGGCCTAGGAGCCATTTGGCCTGGCCATTAGCATAGGAGTGAGGTTAGGCTATCCCATATCGCTGCTGTCTCGTAACATGTGCGCTGAGAAATGAGTTGGAAGCGGAAGTAAAAGTGGAAGGAATGATGCTTAAATCAGTGACGTTGATTAGCCAGTCAACGAGGGGGCTTCAGACTTTGGTGGATGAGTTAGACGAGCAGTGTGAGGAGCATGGGATGAGGATTGATCGTAAGAAGACCAAGGTAATGCAGTTTTTAAAAGCATCACGAGCAATGGAATGCGATATTTGAGGTTAAAGTAGACAGGGAAAAACTTGTGCAGGTAGAACAATCCAACTATTTGGACAGCATATTAGAGGAAAACGGATACAGTACAGAGGATATAAGGAATTCAATGACTGTTGATCCAATGAAAAACAACGCGGTGAAAACCCGAAAGAACGAATAGTGTTCAACGGCTCAAGAACGCCACGGAAGACTATGAGAAAAAACTGATCATGTGAGTAATGGACTCTGTTAAGATCTGGCATCGTCTGCTGGTTCTCATAGTTAATGTCGTCGCCAAGGGAAACTTGTTGCCTAACCAAATTTGCCCTCTCCGCCTTGTTGCTTTAAGCCTCACTCGATGCCAAAATGGTGGCCAGGAGTTGGGAGGCAGGAAATATTTTATGACGTGAAATAGGCATTCGTCGAATTCTCATCCATCGGTGAATATCATCGCGGGTCAGCCAGTGGCCAATATTTTACCACAATACATTCGTCCAATGTTAAAAACTCTTTAATATCAATTATTATCGATGTTTAATTTACTATGGAAAATTTGATTATCTCTTTTTTCTTTAATATTCCAATATGTATCTAAGAAATTTATGAAATTTTCGAGAAAGGAGCTCCTCCATGGTGCGATCCGTACGCGTGATATCGCCTCCGTCTCGCTCATCGATCACTCTGAAAATTAATGCCTCCACCAAATGGCGCTAGAGTGCGAATCATATCCTCCATTAGCTATTAATTAATTATTCGGCCTCGATGAGTGATTTGGGTGGCACTTAAAGAATAATCTTTATAACGAACGCACTAACTAAGAGAACCCGCTGCACTAAGTGGATGTCATTTACCGATATTTTAGGAAAAATCAATTCATTACTGTCGAATATCCATATTCTTGTCAAGTAATTATCATAAATACTTTGGAGCAAATATTTCTGTTTCTTTTTTTCCTAAAATTAATGGAAATTTAGTTTGGGACATTAATGGGTGATATTGCTTCCTTTAAAGAAAAGGCTATAAATTTCAAATGAACAATTATGCATGCACAGACTGTCCCACAGGCCGTGTCATTTTTTAAGCTCCTTTTTTTATTTTAGCTTCTTTGCTTACTGTTCCCTAGACGACCCTCAGAACTGTTTAACACGTCTTCTATCGATACAGTTTGCGGTACCAGCAAGGTTTTAAATTATCCCGCAGAGTCTTTGAACTCATTGGATTTTCCAGGCATGCCATCCTTCCGTTTATACCTAACCAAAGATGGATCTCCAGTGATTTTGATTCGTAATTCGAACCCTCTGCGGGTGTGCATTGGCAAGCGATTGGTCATTCAAAAATTGATGAAAAACGTTGTCGAATGGAATTTTGAATGGAAATTTCATTTTGAATGGAAAGTTCTAATGAGAACACGTATTACTAGACCAACAGCCGAATGCATAAAATTTTGACTTTTTTATTGCCTTATAACACAGCAATGTTTCAAATTTCCTAAGCTAAAACGAAAAATTTAGAAAATCAATTGAAAAAAAAAATGCGTATAAACTTACATCAGTGTAACCTACGTATATTGAATAAATAAAATACATTTCTGACAAACCATTGTAATACTTATTTATGAAGTTTTGATGATTTTTTCTTATTTTCTTATAATAATTAAAAATATTGAAATCAGTACAGCCGCTATTGATTTATAAATTATATAAATAAACTTTTCATCGATTTTTAGGCGGTACGAAGTTCGCCGGGTCAGCTAGTATAAATGTATATATTGAAATACTTCGTGGAAGTAACGTTGACATATTTTCGGGAAGTTGTCCGTTAAATTTAATTTACTGATATTTTCAGAATTCGACCAGATTATTCCTGAATCAATTAAATACGCCATCTTTAATCATGCAGAGAAATTGATCAATTGTGAAATATAGCTGCTATTCAATTTTATTTATTTCTTAATCCACCGTTATTAAGCCATCAGTTGCGATACGTGTACCTAATGCAAATTAACTGCACACACCCTGCTATGGTAGTAGAAAGCTAGCAAATTTTTAAAGGAATTAGCCATATTCAATTTTAGGCGCTTAATACCTACGAGCCCCAGTGGCTCGGCGTACATTTAAAATCACCAGTTTTGCGCGTACAGATACGCTTATTGCCATTAATTTCGAGACTTTTAAAACAAAAATATTTTCCATTTGGGTGCCAGCTTCAACCAATCGAATTCACTACCCGCTCATGTTATTCCGCATTTTGGTTAAAAATTATTACGTCATATATTAGCCGAATACGGACGTTGCGTGGAAGTTCAATAAGCGATCCAATACGGCTCTATTTAAAAGCTCACTTTCTCATATCATCCAAGGGGTCTAAGAAGAGTTCCCTCGCGAATAATAAGAATTGAAGCTGCGGATACTTAGGGTGCAATTAACCCTTAACAAGTGACGTGCAATTCTTGTTACAGTACCAGTGACGTGCGGTCTGGGAGACCGCATTACATCAAAAATTCATAAAATATTGCAACGCCATTTTTATTGTTTTGTTTAATTTTTCTTTAAATGCTTAACTATTCTAACACTTATATTAAAAGTTTTACATTCCCCATACGAACCGATTTGTCAGTAAAAATTGTTATTTGAAGTAGGGTCAAAAAACTGATGCCAAAAACACTTAAGTTATAATTATAATATTTATGTATCAATATTTCGCCAGATTTAAAAATAAGGTCTTAAATGTTAAAGTTGTAAGACTAAGTAGTAAGTATACCTGAAATTTATCCCGCTTATTCCTTTTCTGATGCATTCTGCAGGTGATCAATATTACATTTTTTTTACTAAAGTACACACAGACTTTTTGCATTGGAAAAATAAGAAAGAGGTTTTCCGTGTTTTTGTACGGCGGAAAAAGTCTACCTACTGTCCGCATTTCAAACATTTCAACTTCTTCAGCCTTTTCCTACGCTAGATGGAGAATATGCGCAGTAAATTATCCTGCCCTTCTCGGGAGTCTTACATTTGACATTCTCCTTCCTATATGGAGTCCAGCGAGATCTCCGCCATTGATTAATGCAATTAAATCGTGTCATATCTCTCTTATCTTTCTCAGACTGCTGAAGTATAAAAGAGTTGACAAAGGAAATATTTATATTCTGAAAAATACTGTCATTGGCAACCTCCCGGATGTGTATGTACAGTACAAATTGTCTAAATTATCTGCGCCACCTTTAGTTGCGTTGTAAAATGGAATTACCACTGGTTTCCCTGACTCTATATCATTACCTACCCTTCACAACTGATACTAAACAGACAGCCTTATATACTTTGGTGGAATTGAATATTACAGTCTTGTTCGCCGAGAATCCGTAAAATGAAGAGCCCATTACGCGTCCTTTGGATAACGCAAAGTCATTAGGCCCTTTTATTTATTTGATCGTACCAACGTATTCAATGAAAAATTCGCTCATCAAAAATCTGAGACTAATAATCAATTGATCGTACCAATATTAGATCGTACCAACGTATTCAATGAAAAATTCGCTCATCAAAAATCTGAGACTAATAATCAGGAGGCTCAATATCCCTACAAAGTGATGTGATGTAATCCTTCAAACGAGGTTTCTGAGTAACGGTGTTATGGAAGGGTATACGAATTTTCCTCTTTGGCTCATTTGATTACCACCTATAGCGATTTCTCCTGTAAAAAAAATTGTTCTTGCCAGGGGAGAGCTTTTACTACATCACTTCTGTCATCATCTGTGCTCCCTCCTTCACTATCAGCTGTATTTTTCGGCATTTGTCGACAGATTTTCGCACTTCTTCAGAAAGTACGCACTCGAGGGTTTTCTGGTTACTTGAAAAAAAAGGGCCAAAAAAACGCTTCGGACAAATCTAGAGATAATGTCACTTGCATTTCGACGTTTCACTCTTGGTGTTTCCTAGGAATTTTATTATTTCTTCTTGCGGTAAAACTCAATGCTAAGATGTTCTGTCCCCAAATATTTAAGAGGAGACCGACTGCTGAAAGATACCCGTAAATACACATTGCGCTCCAGCCGTGAGCGCGCGAAATTTCGGGGTTCAATTGGTTCCAATTAACAAATTACATTATATGTGTGCTGCCTACTAAGGGTAGGAGAAATTTACCACTATTTTATTCTAATTATTGATAACATTTACAAAAAATTTAAGCATTTAACAACAAAATGAGTGATATTTCCAATAAAAACTGTCTTTCATTTGTTTTACGTTCGCCTTCAGAAACTTCTTGATTTGTCATTTATTTTAACGCAGTGGATTTTAGAAAAATTAAGTGCTTTAATATCCACAATGTACAACTAAAGATGCTTCCTAACAAAATATAAATAATACTTATGCTTAATAAATCACTATGAAATGTTTTCAACAACTTTTTGAATAATTTCCACCTGCATTGCCTTTATTGATTTTTCTAGTATAGTGACGTGCGGTCTCACAGACCGCTAATCGAATTCAATTGCATATTTGCAGAAATTAATGAAAGGAACGTTAAATTTTAAGAGTGGGATGTCCTTGTTATGCAAAAATATGAAGCTAACGAGAATTATAGATGGATGAAAGCTCCTCGGGTTTCCAACCGGGTCACGGTCTGCATGGTGTAGGCCAATTAATAGAATTATAGATATTTTGAAAATATTCATATTTTTAGAAACGCAGCGGTCTCTCAGAGCGCACGTCACCGGCTAAGGGTTTAAGAGGTTTTCAAAAAAGTCCACAATGCGGCGGAGAGGGATCCATATATTCTAAATATTTGCTAAATAATAGTATTTACAATAGTTTTAAATGGCATTGAATAGTTGTGAATTTTGAATAGATCACATCCTCTAGAATATAAATTTTGTTAAATAGCCGTAATTGAAACTTATTTGTGCGTGATATTCGGATCGCTCTGTCCACCAGTGATACCTGTGGCGACTTCTGCAAATACTTTTAATGCGTGATGGGTGACAGCACTTCTAGTGGCCGGCTGGGGAACTCTCTCCTCATTTTTGTAATATTCGTGGCGTCATCGTAGTTGAATCGAGCAATGGATGACTGGTTGAACGGTTCATTTGAAATATTGAAAGAAGAATGGCAATATCAAAAAGAAAGTCCGTTTACAAGTTGTATTGACAGTCGCATTGAACGTGAGGGTGGTCTCCACTCCCGAGGCCATCGGATTCATGGGATAGGCTTTCAATCAACAATTGGAACAAAATGGTGGGCGCGTTCTCAATTCAGTGATATTTTTCGTGGTCCCTTTTTCTTTCGCCACTCAAGTCTTATCGCAATTTTCTCTCCTTACCGCTCCAATTTCAAAAACCTCCTTTCTTCGCTTAACTGTCCCACACCCCCTCCCCTCCCGCTGAAAACGGATATCGGTTGAGAATAAATATGCCTGCGCATCGGTCGTGAGCCTCTTGTATCGCTCTCAAAGGAAAAGCGGGCATTTTCAGGTTTTTGTCGCGACGTTTCGAAAGAGCGGCCCTGTTGTGTGTGATTTAGGATCATTGATTTCTCGTTTCCTCCTCATCATTCGACGGAATTTTTATTCAGCATCCACGCTCAGCGTGTCCCGATGAATGCGAGCGCAAATATGTAGTACCTACTGCCTATAGAGACAACCTACTCCGACGGATTGATATCAAGCACTGTGCATGCCTTCCTTTTAACCAAGTGACACCCCCTAACCCACAAAGATATCGTAATTATTCGCAAACCATGTTTCATTTCCTTGTTGACACTAATATCCTAGCACGCCTGGTTACATTTATGAGAATTATTTATTCCTTCTTGTCTGCTTCTGGTGCCTTGCATACATTTATCTACTGTCTTAATGTTGTTTCTGCGATTCTGTGGTCCTCCTAGCGTCTTGTTCTGCCTCATAGGCATTCAAATCAAGCTTTTATTTCTTTATTTATTTTCCTCTGTCTTTTTGATGAGATAAACCTTACAGAAGAGTAAACATGAAAACAGTTATAATAAAAGAAATGAATATTATTTAAAGAAATTTACAGTGATAATCATGTTAATTAAAAAATATATAATAATAATAATAGTTTATTACCCCTACATTTTGTTTTTTACATCTTGATACAACGAAAAAAAGAAGGAGCTTTAGGCGGTCTCCAAGGTCACATGACCAGAAAAAATACTTACATTACACAAAAAAATAATTCAAGACTATTTGAAGACAAAATGGTGAAAGAGAGATATGAAGTCATATTTACACGATCGTGTATTGACGGATTTTACAATTCTATCCGATTAATTATGCCTTTCGATTTCGAGGGTGGAGACTGGTGAATCTGCTTGGATATTGGCTGAAATTTAATTTTCATAAATGAGGAAAATGCTGTTATGCGGACATGAAAGCCATTGGACGGAACTCTCGGTTGGAAAAAAATGCAGGTTCGAAACTTGGAATAGGTTTTTTAACCTATGAAGAAACGCCACGTGGTAGCGAGCGTACTATATGTACGGAAAACAGGCAAAAGCCTCACTCAGCTTCATCAGCATATTTTACACGTTATGAAAGTTTCGAATCAAAGCGCTAGCAAAGAATACTAATTGTGAGGGGAGATGTATCCTTAAATTGTGAAGATTAAGGCGTCTCTGTTATTATAGTGACATCTCAGCGTTATATTAACATTTTAGAGTAATTTCTCGCTCGATTGGCAGGACTTTAATCTCATTCGAAGCGCCTGTTTTCATCGGAGGGGTTATTATCTATATTCAAATGTGAGATCAAGTTCGGAAGACTTTTTCCTTTGTGTCGTCGTTGTTACCTCAAACAATGAATGGCTCATTGTAGATCCAACAACAGCTCTCCCAATGTAGCAAATATAATTTAAAAATACGGACAGCAACCCCGGGAATTATAGGCGTTTATGAAGCCCCCAGAAATGAGGAAAATGAATAATCACGAACTAGGACATAGCTGCACCATACAATGATTCTGCGTCATATTTATTGCTATTGCTAGTGTATATGTGAGTGTAAATATTTTGGGGCAACGGTTAAAAAATCGCTTTAGCCAGCCTTAAATGGACCATTCTACCATAAGAATATGCGGCAAATTGCACGGTCACATTTTCTAAGGACGTAAGTGTCCCTGAGGTATTTCGGCATCCTGAATACGAAAGCGATTCTCATAGCATCGCGCCACTCACAGTCTTAGCTATAATTGAAGACGAATGACGAATGACCCTCATCCGTCGCTGAGGTCCAATCTCTACAAATACGTTCGTGGTGCAAACCAGCGTTAGAGGCACACATATCGGATATAAAAATATCTCAGTCGGCCTCAAGGGGCGTTCTCGTCACTCTCCGCGCGTTTAAATGTGATTACAGATGTCGCCACTCGCGTCGCTGACGCGCAAAGTGACCCGAATCTCACTTCGAGGAAATCAGGGCCCTGAATTTACATTCGTAATGGTGTGTGTGATCTGTCAAATTCATGATTTTTCAATGGAGAGCCTTCATCTTCATCGCTATTGTATTATAAGGTAAATGCTGAGAATGCGTGGTTCGCTGAGCACTCATCGCTGCGCCGTGGACATTATTTAAAGCGATTGAAATGAGTCCTAACAACTTGGAATGAAGCCTCCGCGGTGCGACTGGCGACCACTCCGAGCAATCCCCTTGATTTGGACATTCTAATGACAGTCTCCTCGTTGGGCGCAACTGTCGCATTTTTCATTTTGGGAATGTGATTGAATGGCGAAGGCTTTTCTTTGCTATGAATCATCACACCTCACACTTTTCTTCCAAATTTAGATCCCATGACGCCATTCTATCGCCCGCAAAATGCGTGCTCTTGAATGAGCTTGTTCCGTGTTTTTGCTTCTATCACGCCTAGGTAACATCGCAACGTCTGCTAAGACCGCTGCACGGCGAATCTGAAGAAGGGGGTGGAGGATGAAGAAACGGCGAAAAGTTCCACGCTTCCAAGTTTTATTTCCCACGGATCCGTTGCCCGGCAACTCGCTTTGTTGACTTCTCGGGGAGGCTGGGGGCTTTGTTTACACGCAAGAGGGTCGGGAGGGGGTGAGCGTTCAGAAAATAAACACCAGAGCGCGCATGGTCTCCACTTGAAGCCTGAATGGGTGTCGTTCTTCATGCGGTCGTCGCTTTTCAATTGGTTTACAGTTATGTTAGCAGCGCACAGTGAGCCAGAATGCTCAATGCGCGGTATCCTACCGAAGTCAAATTAGAGTATTTGTTGGGTTATGGTGTCGCTGATCATAACATTGATCTCGGAACATAGCAAAAAAGTCAACATTTTTGCACAAAAAGTGTAAAATATGATTAGGGAATCCTGAAATCTTGGCTACTAGTACCATTTTAGAATATTTTTTCGATAAATTCCTGTTTCGCCCACGAGTAAAGTTTGATGAAGATCAAACATGATGATTAACGATTTCTAAAACGGATGTATCAGCTACATACTCTTGTACTCCTTGTCCCAAGTTATTTGAAATGGCCATGGGTAAGGTACAGAATAAGCTGGAGTAGGGTTCGAGGTTGCCTTCATTTTTCAGGCATAACTTACGCATCTGCAAACTTTTGCACGGTTTCAAATATGCCTTTAAACTGAAACATAAGAAAAAAACCGATAATGGTTGGTATTGCATTAGAAGATGCAGCTAATGAGCTCGAAACTTACTTTGATTACATTTCACTTTCGTTTTTATACATTCTCATTTTATTGGAAAAAGTAAATTTATATCGAGAATGGTGCGTTTTTAACACATGAATTTTTTAATGTATAATTACTTCTTCAATATTAAGTTTACAGAGCTTAAATACGAGTGTAAGCAGTGATGAAATAGCTCACCGAAGTGCACGCATACCAGTGCAAGCGCAAGGGCTGTCACGAGTGCGCTCACCTTCACACTGACCTGAGCATTCATTCATAACAACCATCGCCAGTAAAAGTTGCTGGCATTTTCCCAGCACCCGGGAAGAAAGTTAGTGTCTGAGTCAATGCCTTGCATTCGGGATCTGTGGGTCAGTGTGCCGCGTGGGGCGATTGATTGGCCTATGAAATGGCGCCTATTTGGGGGAGGCGACTGACGACTTAGAACACCTACGTAGTTAGAGAAGGTGGAGAGAAACCCGGCGTCGGCTATTTGCCTACTCTTAGCTAAGGGACCACGGCCAAACGTCCCATCCGACGGGCGGAGTTCTGTACCCTCCCCAAATCACTTAAGAACGGGTCTCTGAAAAACCCCTGAGTCTGTGGGGATGCGAAATCCTACCCACTGAGTGGCAATTCCACTCTCAGTGTAGAAAATTTATGCATTTAGTTTGTCCTATCTCCTCAAATCTTAAGTTCGGTTAGCAATTTTAACTCTTTGGAGACTGTCAACACATTCAGAGAGAGAGAGAGTAATGGAGAAACCTCCTCCATTGCAATATTTGGTATGTTAATAGACATATGATAACAGTCCCTCTAACGCCGTGGACCGTGGATCCGAGGAGATCCTGCAGTCGTTCAGGGAATAGTGAAGTGAAACGGATCCGGGGTGCCGAGGGGGTCGCTTGCGATTTGTAGTCTTGTCCCGAGGATTGATGTCGTTTCTATGGTTTGGAGCCGAGTGGAAGGCAAAGACTAAAGAAAAGAAAAATCAAACAAAGGTCCAGGAAAAATTGATTAAGCGCTAATTACTTATCTGTAAAAAAAATTGTTTTTAAATATACTTTTCCGAATTCATCAAAGCGGTGCAATTTACACAATGCAGAACGCAAATGAGTGCAGCTTTAGAAGTAGATCGCTCAGAGTGGGTATTGAAGCTTGTGGTCGTGTGGGTAGCTTCCTCTTCAGTAAACGCATGCGCACATCGTATTGCACGTATGTACATATCACTTGACGTGGGAAATTACGCACCAATGGCCCTGGAGGCAAATTTCGGCAAACAACAAAAGAAATACAAAAGTTATATTGGGATATTTTAAACTCAACTCATCAATGAAAGGACTCTCAGCTTAAATTGAGAGATTTTCCATGGTATCCAAATATACGGCAACAGTGCACCATTTCGCTAATTGTGTGAAATCACGTGACTCAACACCACGTTACCATCAAGACGCTCGAGGTGTGTTTGTACCAGAGTAATGACGTCACCCTCTTATAATCCATAATGCCCTAACGTTGGTTCGTTGCACCGATATTCTGCGGAGAATTTTGTAGCGGGAAAAAAGACATGACTTCTATGGAGCTCTCCCGTTTCGCCCCAATAAATGGGTTCCTTTTCCCTCAATTTCTTTTCAAAACGTCCGCTCCCTGCCATTGCATGGTCATCAGAATGAGGACTCGGAAACTCATCGCTGCCGCCTCTATCTCCTTATTTCTTTTTCCGGCTGTGCATGCTTCCGACAGGACTTCCGGGTGGAAAACCATGAATTGGTGCTTCTGCAAAGATTAGCCAGAAAATTATGAAGGGAAAATTAGCAGCAAGTTATTATTATCTTTACATATGCATCTGATGAATGGGCCCATTAAGGTTGGATACGTAATTTGCGTTCCATCATATCACAGCATGTGTATTTTAAGGGAGAAAATACACGGCCTATGGCCTATTTCTTATCACCATAATTTTTTTCTGAATATTCGATTGCAAATTGGAGAAAGCCCTTCGCTCCTGGCTTTTTGCGGTTATTTTGTACTGTAATCTTAAGCAAGTGGATTGTGAATTGAAAGGATAACGAGGGAGTAAACCAAATGGATGGAATGAGCAAAATGAATTTGGCTTCGCTATATTAACCCACCGTTCACAATAGAGGAGTTGCTTGCTGAAAGCAATGCTTTGGAAAACATCGGATACGAAATACCGACCAATGACCGCTACGACGGCATTGGCGCGTTTTCTCTCGGTCGAAAGTCAGTGGCTCAGTGGTATCAGCACGAACGACCTCAGCCTCCTGCGTGCCGCAATTTAGACTATAGATTTAGGAAATATGTGTAGAGTCGGCGGTGAATGCAGTCTAAAAGTCGCGTCGGAGAAAAAGTGGGTGGGGGTGGTGGGTTTCCTGAGCGGCATCTGCTGGAAGGAGTGACTTCGAAATGCGGTCGAATGATTTTTAAATGGCCGATTTCCCCCTTGATGCATATTTGCACCCTTGCGCATGACTGCATACGAAAACGCCACTTGTCACATGCAGTGCATCAAATAATGGAAGTTTCGCTGCTTCGTATCGAATGGGTGTCTGTGGGTGCTCTGCCAACAGCTCTTGAGTAATTTTCAACGATGTTCATTTGTTCCATTGCGCTCGTTCACCAACTTTTTTGCACTACCGATTGTAATAGGTTTTGACAAATGAAGAAGTGCGTATTTTACTATTTTCCGATCTGTCGCTTGCCACTTAAACTATACGCGGAAAATATACATTATCTTGGTCGAAGGCTGTGTTTGTATCTGCACCTGCATTTTTCATGTTACTCCTTCGAATTTTATCATATTTCCTTGTGCAAGGCCCTAGTTTCAAGGGAGAAGAAAAGTATCGCGTGGGTTGCCATTCATATCATCAAATCGCAACTTATAGTCTATGACTCAGGTTGGACCGTCATTGCGTCATGCAGTAATTCGCTCATTCTTCATCTGATGGCGACAGATTTCAATGAAATTGTAATGGACCCCTTGGAGAGCCAGTGCTGGATTTGATTGAGGGACAGGGTGGGAAAGAGGAAGAGAGAGGACACAGATGATGAGAGAAACTAACTAGTGGGAGGTGGAAATAGGTGGAAAAGTGAAAGGAGGGTCAAGCGCGCGCCAATGGATAGATGAGGATGGGTACGGGCGGGGGAGGGAGGGAGGGAATCTCATTGGGATTTCAGTTCTACGAATGAGACGCAGTCGTAAATCGTAAACTCATTTATTTGCTCCTCGTTCCGCTGGCGAATAGAATGGCGTCTCAGAGAGGAAGCGAGAGCCCTTCGTGTGCGCACAAGACGTCTCGCGCGCTCTCTTTCGGTGGCGCATAACATTATCCCATAAACAAGCGAACAGCCCTCATTTGGGTTTGTTTCCTTTTCACTGTATCGCCGAGCGGATAGTTTATTTTCTCCGTCTGGTTTCCTTAGCAGCGCCACATTTCACGTCCCTCTCCTTCTTGGCCTGATCTTCTCAATGCGCGCTCGCAAATGTATACGACTCCGCAACTGAGTTTGTCTTTCTTTCTGTCTGTTCACGCATCTTGTTTACGCCCCGTTCTTCCAGTTATACCTGGTCGGGATTTCCCCTCGGATCCCCTCCCAATGCCACCTTGCCTCCTCCATAAATACGCATTTAACGGTTGACAAGATATTGCAAGTTTCCCTTTTTCGAGATTTTCCCTTTCCCTCTTTCGCTGTTTCATCCAATTGGAACGTTCCCACAACAATGGAGAAATCTGTTTCGACTAAAATCCAAAATCGAGTTTTAAGTGCCAAAGATCGAGGAAATCGACCATTGATCCTCAAGTTTCGATGAAAAATCGATTTTTCGACTTCAATCTTTGGCCTCTGGACTCAATCGGTGGATGTGTCTGCCGGACTGTGATAACGTCATCCGTCCCTCGTGTAGGACTTTTCTCTAAGGCCTGTAAAATTGGAAAGCACTCCACGATCATCAAGAAAGCACCGCAATCAGTTAATCTTTCTTAAACATTTTGTGTTGCCGATTGGTTTCAAGGGATGACCCTAAAAATCTTACGCGGGTGCATTTGTAAATTTTTTCTGCATACTAATGATTCACGAATGTATTCCAAGGAGATTTTTTGGAATATTTTTTCACACCTCAAATGTGTATTTTAATGATTTTCAAATGCATAGTAAATATGTTTTTGTGAAATCTGTATTTTATGAAAAGGACCGTCTTTTTTTCGATTTGTCGATCTTTAGGTTCAAATTTCGATTCTGGTTGAAAAATCAAGCTTTTTATTTCTATTAAAAATCGATTGTTCGAAAACTTGACCTTGACCGATACTATTCCATCGTTTTGGAGTTCCATGAGCGAGCGTGTTTGTGCATAAGTTCCAAACGCCCCAGACTATTGCCAGAAATTTGAGTAATAGGGCCATGAAATTTCAGATCATGAAGGATTTTTCAGTTGGCCTCTAAATGTGTCGCTATCGAACGTGCATTTCGAACGTATTTTCAAAAGTTTCGCCATTGGCGTCACTGACGAGCATAGCGATCTGAATTTCACTTCGGAGAAATACGCAATAATTGGTCATTTCAACCGCAATTTCCATTCGTGACGATACGATGCGATCTTTCGAAGTTATAAATTTTCAACTCAATTCCTCGCGATGTAATGTTAAATACTGACAATAAATAGATCACTCCGTATCTACTCATAGCCGTGCTGCGGAAATTTTTGCAAACTGATTAAAATGCGAATACAAAAGTAGCAGCAGTGTAAATCTAGCTTCAGAAGGGACGGGCGTGCTCAACTTTGGCGAAGGCCTTCATCGCAAACATTCAAAGTGGAGCGTGGCCTTCCGCCGCGAGCCCCCTTAACCGGTTGTCAATCACGTGATCACCCTTTCCCTGATTCCATTCCCCCGGAGCACACGGGCGATGGCATGGCGCCACTCTCCCCTCAGCGTTTCCGTCTGGAACCTCACTCTCCAAGGGGAGGAATCGGACGCCCTTGCATGAGCAGCAACTAACCAATGCCCAGGAGAAGCGCTGACTCGTCGCTATGAGTTCATGACGTCATCGACTCATATTTGGAAAGGTAAAAGGCGTCTTGTTTTGCTGCGAATCGTTCGAGAAGTAACTGACGGATCGAAAATCGAAAAAATACGCGCCTTTTATTTTTCAACCTACCTCACAATCGAAATGGCGAAATAAATTTGCTGAACCTCCGTGCCTTCGATCGGCTTGTATAAAATCAAAACGGGCCTTCCTGGAGCCCACAATTCTTCCCTCTTTTCAAAATGCCCCCCCGCCCCCGCTCTCCACATCCAAACCCTCTGCTCACGTCATCAATGGAGGCTCACCCACCATGTCCAGCACTTCGTCGCTTCTCTCCGTCCACTTCACCTTCTCCGTTCTCCTACACACCTTCATCTATAACGCCTCTCGTCCTTTTTCTTCAACGAGCACATTTTCAACCCGTTACGCGCTCCACACTCCATATAAGACTCTTCATTTGCCTTTTCTTTATACTATTACCTAAGTTTGATTCTACATATACCTGAGAGTAACACTTTTTTGCACTTAAAAGGACGAATAAATTGCTAGAAAGGCATTTGTCTTTCATTTCCCTGATCCGCCGTAGTTATCTGGTGGACCGTGGTATAGTGCACTGTGAAGTGTGCGTTGTTTTCGTGTTGTGTGGTTGGCCCGCTGCAGTAATCGAACGTTGTCGCCTCAGCAATAAATAAATAAATAATTGATCCTCGCCTCTAAGGGTGGGAAAATAATATTCCCCACCCCTATCACCTTTATTCAATCTCAAGTGGCTGTAATTCAATCGGCGCAATCGATAACGGATATTTTTATGTCCAGTGTACATTTTTTGCTCGATCGAGCATGTGTGAGTGTCTTCCTGCCCATTTTCCATGATGGATGCTTTTAATTTCATGGCATTGGGTGGAATATGAAAATTCGGACGTATTTCACTTGCCTCCCTTGAAACTGGAAAAAAATGGAAGTTTGAAAAATGCGTTGGTAAATTTGGGAAATTGGTGACCACTCCGGTAAGAAGATTGGCCACCGATTGGAAAAATACTTGTTCAAATCAATGTGAAGCCTTCGAATAGTCTTTATGGAAACATCATCTATTCATGCATACCATTCGGGAATCCGATTAAATGTGAGCGTGTGGCAGCTTATGCTAACAAATAATAATGCCAGCGGTGGGGTGATCAAATGAGTGAGTTCTCTCTCCGAGGGCTTCCAACAACATTCCTGTCGAAGCTAAGTGAGCTGTTCCGCTCTATCGTAACTAGGAGGGGGAGAAAATGCGCACCTCGTACCCTGGATCATAGAAATTAACTCGCCACTTGCTTAGCTTCGTGCCTTTCTCCAAATATCCAAATCATCAATATTCCGTTTTATTTGTCCCTTTGGTAGTATTTTGGTCCTCTCCACAATTTCTCCTTCATACGTTATCATTTTTGACCCTTAATTGGCAGTTTCTCTCTTAGCAATAACCCTTTAAAAAGCCTTAAAAGGGACTTTTCTGGTGAATTGATTAGACAGGTTTTTCTTCGCGGTTGCATTCCCTCGAGTGAGTTGGTTCATACGCATTTGTAGACGATCTGCATCTCAAAATGTCAGTAATCATGAACCCAATCTCCCGATGAAATCCCGTGAAAGAGGAAATCCTCACAAAATAGAGGTACAACTAGCTGTTCAATATCAGAGGGTCAGGCCTTGCTCTTCAGTTTAGTGTAAGGATGTAGTGTTAGATCCACCCATTCGATATCGACTAATTGTGTGCTTTTCATAGGGTTCCCCACAAGGATGATTGATGGCTCACTGATTGATCAATCCACGCAATGCATTCAGATAAGCAATTAAATTTCGGCATTCAGTTTCTGTTGGCTGCGAGCGAAAGTGTGGTCCCATCAGCCTCTGTTGGCAAGTGTATGCAAAGTAACATAGAACACGCGATGGATATGATGATCTTGATTGGCTGACTACGACGCTAGCATTTGTTTCCATCTTGTTCATTTCGATGGTGAAATGTTATCTCTCGTAAATGAAATACTTACGAATAACTATAAGTTTAATGCAATCTATCTTTAGGTGTTAAATTTGCTTTCTGTTTACATTTCCCATGGTAATGCAGAAGTTAAGGTTTCAATGTAAGTGTTGTATTTTGAATGAATGGAAGAAGAGGAAAATCAAACCACAATGTCTCAGATGATTCGTAATAGCGTTAAATAAAAATTAATTCAATTTATTGACTTAATTTTTCACTGAGGTAGTAATAAAATATCTTTTCTTTGAAAATAGATAGAAAAGAGGTAGTATTTTTATAGATGATGACAGGAATTCCCAGATATTACAGCCAGAAATAAGGAAAGACTTAAGATAGGTATTTGTCCGAGGTAAAGGATGTGGGGGAGAGGGGAAGGGTCAGTTGAAGTGGTCTGCCGTCAGAAGCTGATTTTCATTTGGAGACAGAAGAAGGACATGCTGCGACGTTAGTGTTAAGGGGGGGGGGGAAGGAAATGGGCCCAGGAAATGTTATTAAGCCAAGACAAAATATGGAGGTGATGGAAGATATGATCATCATTCGATGGTCAAAGACGTAAGTTTATAAGAGCCGCTAAAGCTTATTCTCTAAATCCGATGGAAAGTCATCACCGACCGAACTGCCGCTCTCGAGGGATGGAAAACAACCTTTGAAATAAGCAATTCACGGGCCGCAAATAGGACGCATGGATTTTTGTAACTTCAACTGATGTAAGGTTTTATTGACCTCATTAGAGATTTCATGTTTGCGATGATTCCACGAGAGATTATAAGTAAGTGTAACATCAAGGTTTAAAAGTGTAACTAAACCTAATATCGGCGTCACCGACTTTAATGATGGAGGAAAGGGAAATGTAATTTAGCCGAGTAACCTGGAGGTACGAAAACTTATTGCCTGCCTTTTTGAGGAATTTAAAACAAATGAAATGTGTTTGAATGACTGTATTGATTGAAATACAATGAAAACTCATCTATATATCCAAACTAGTGCTGACAATAGGGTGGTTTCCTATTATTATTTTATTGCATAAATCGAAAGATTATTACTCTTGGTGTACATATTTCACACTTTTAGATTTTTAAATGACAATATTTATTTTTCGCAATTAAATGAAAAGTGAAAATTTTCAAGCGCGCGAAAACGCGACGGTTAAGTATGAATGCTGGGAAAAGCCCGCATGACGTCTGGCTGCTGCTGTGTGAGGACACCTGGGTGCGAGGCTATGAACGCCCATACGATGCAGGCTGCTTGCTGCCGAACATGGCGGTAGCGTAGAGTACCCCGCTAGCAGGTAGCGCTTGGCTTAAATAAGGATTACTAATACCCTATCAAACGAAGGAAACTTTCCGACTATAGGCAATTTTAATAGGTGATTATTAAGACATGTGCCCCTGAGGTCTGTGCCTCATTAATGCATTGGTAATCTCAGACAATGTAAAACTCCTATCTACTCGCATAGAAACTAGGTCCCTGTGACGTCACGTGGAGTGGCATCGCATGGGCGCCAATCTGGCCTTTTTCAAATGAGGTTAAAATTGACTATTAACATTCGTCTAAACTGGGACTTCTAAAACCAAACAATTTTTATTATACAACCAATATTATGAAGACACTAATGTTGGGTAACGAATCGCAATAAATGCCTTTCGTTTTCTTTGATGAAGGAAACTAACCTATTGGCATTATGGATTTTGTTTACTGCGCATGCGCGCTCTTGTTTCTTTTTTTCCTATGGGGCTGGTATTTGTTTACAGACGATGTGGTTTTTTAAAAATGCTGTAAATATTCTTTGTAGCTCTTTCCAGGTTTGTCTGTCAAAATTCGAAAATATTAATGAATTAAAGGTTACAATTGGAAATTTTACAAAAATGCTACATTTTTACTTAACGACCGATTTTAATACATTTAGCTTTATCTTGAGAAGAAAAACATTTAGAAGGAAATCACCCCTAAACTAGCAATTCAGGGTCAGCTACTGCTATTCTGTTTGGATTAGATTTAGACTGGGATTCAATTCTGCAAAACTATTCTGCGCAGCCACTAAATAGCAACGAAGCACTTGCTTGTAAGGTTTGAATACTCGAGATATGATGGAAACGCTCAGATACGCGCATTTCTATATGAGCGTGGCGATGAACGTGAAATATTGGCTCTTTGCCATTTGCGGCGTGACATAAATGCATTAAAAAGACGTCCGTCCATTAATTACGTGATTCGCTCAGGGGAGAAACGCTCCGAAGTGCATTCACTAGGATTTTAGATCTAATGCCCACTTCATGCAATAACGCAGTGTTCGTCCGAAGGTAGAATTTTAAAGTAATAGCCCTCTCTGCCTCTGCAATAAACGACAGCGTGGCCTGAAGGAATACTTTTTCAACGGCTAATTCGAGAGCAGATGAAGTAGGGATGAGGTATAGTGTTTGAAGGACGTATAGCGTGGGGATGCAGCGATCAAGGTCTTCCTTTAATCCATACATGCGTGCACACTTAGCATAGAGTGGTGTTGTTGAAGGAGGGGGCTTCTCACTCGAGGGGAACTGGTTAGTGATAGTAGGGGTGCGCAACCACCCCCAATTTTCAACCCCTCCACCCGCCTTCCCTGACAAGTGGGGGGCGGTTGGAGAAAGGGGTCACTTTTGCACGGAGCATATCGACCCGGGGGGGGGGGGGGGGGGGCAAGAGGCGCCTCACGTCCACGGCCTCACGAACTCAGGTGCTGCCCTCCACGGCGTGATCTGGAATCGATTAATTAATTTAACTGAATTAGAGATGGAGATCATCCTCATCTATCCCCGTCTATGGAGGCCGTCAACCGTGTTCGCGCGTCGGTGGTTCACCGGAGGAGAAAGAGGTCATCAGGAGCAATCTGTTTCGTGAAATTTCGTGGGGCCATAAAAGCGCTTCAGATACAACCACATGAAATTATTTTGCTCTGGCAATGGACTTTAAGCGTCGTAAAATATCGCAAAATTTTATTGAATTTTACCGGTTTCACGGAGAAGCTTATGGTCTTTTTCCTCATGCCAGAAATATCTAAAATCGTGGATTTAACAGAGGTCAATCAGATATAGCATAGCAAGGTTTGGAATTAGTAAAATATTGGTTGAGGGATTGGTTGAGAGTAAAATATATTTTCGGCGGGGGTTTATGCGACCAATGCCGCCAGATGTAGCCTAATGAGATGGCCAAGAGATGACCTGTTTTTCAGAGGTTTGAGAACTAACTTGGAATTTATTATGTACGATTGAGGTGCGTTTAGGCTAATGGCATACGGTGGCTGGGAGAAAGAAAAATCTTCTTACCATTTCATCATCATATAATATTTACGCTTGACAATAGTCGTCCCCTGCACAGACATCTATTAAACACCAGGTGCGTCCTAGGAGTCAAGTGGGCTTTATTTGCTCATCGAGTTTCTCAGGATTGAAGTGATTACCCGAGCGTTCCTCCCCCTCACCCCGCTTTTTCACAAAATGCAACTATGCCGTATTTCCGCTAGTAAAGCATCATATGCTTTCATGTGCCACATATATTATATATACATATAATAGAAAAAGGACGAGGACAACGGTGCTGTGGTAGATGGAAAAAGCCAGAGATCAGAGGGTAAAAATGCGGACTGACTGGGACCGGTCTTCCCACTTAGAGCATGAACACAGGACGATTACACTGCGTGGCGTGGAGATGGGATGAAGGCCGAAAACACATGGAAAAATTCCATCGAGGCCTGCAATCGAACCTGGGACTTTCTGCTTTCCGGGCGGATGCTCAGACCACCGAGTTATGAGGCTGATTTTATCTTAAGTGTTTTCGGCGGGGGTTTATGCGACCAATGCCCCCAGATGTAGCCTAATGAGATGGCCAAAAGATGGCTCTGGGCGTAAGTCCCGCCACGAAGGAAGAATTAGCCACACACACACTACTTCATTCATTTTATTCAAGCGACGCCTTAAGCGCAAACATACCAATAATTTCAGAGGTAAGGAAAGAAAGGGATAAGAACATATAATAGAAAAAGGACGAGGACTGCGGTACTGTGGTAGATGGTAAAAGTAAAAAATCAGAGGATAAAAATGGGGCCTGACTGGGAACCATTTTTCCGCTGAGTCTATCCGAGTTCCGTCCAAATGAGGCCGCATTTTTACCCTCTGATTTCTGGCTTTTTCCATCTGCACAACATATTTGCGGCAAGTGGAAAAAGCCAGACGGCGCGACAACCTTTTGCCTCGTTCAGATTACGATTGTCCGAGAGATCGTCCTAACGATAGTTGGCTGAACTAGCAGTGTAAATGCATGTCCTGACAATAGTTACGGTAGTTCCGAACGTTGCCACTTTACGACGGATAGGCGCTGTGAGACCGGAAGAGGAAGCGACGAGAGAAAGAGGAAAAGTTCGTAAAGCTCCCTTTGCTCTATTTTTTCATAGATTTGTCCTAGGAAGGAAGAATATGGGTGGAAGAAAAATTATTCGGTAAATACACGTTTAATACAGTAATATCTTGTCCCTGAATACCTCCACAACTTTCCTAACCGTCAATTTCCCGTTCACTTTAGATGTCAGCGCTAAAGGGCAGCACAGATTTAACCATCGTTGTGTGAATGCAAGATAGTTCCAACGATTCCTGGAACAATCGTAAATTGAACGAGGCATTTGTTTTTCACGCCGTAATAATTGATTCAACGGATTTGCCTGTTTGACCAATGTTGAGAGTATTTAAGCTTCCCTTGGGCTGTCGAGTGAATTGTAGCGGGATCTCTGTCGTGTCGAGCTTTCCCTCTTCCAATCCAGCTCTGGGTCGCATTTTGAGCGGCGCGCGGCATTTGTCTGTCGTCAAATGGGTAGGGCGTTGCCGGAGACGATTTCCAGGAACTGTCATCCCGCCACTGCGGAGCTTGTGGGCGGACCTGGTTTCAGTGTGGAGACATCATTTGTGGGGAGGAGAAGCCGGAGACGGGGGCCGATTCGCTCTTTTGAATGGATTGGTGGCGAGAATGGACTCCACTCTAATCATCTGCCGCTGAGATTGACTGCGTCCGATCGCCGAAAGTCGTTCATTCATTATCATCAAATAACCAGTTGAAAAACTTAGCTTTCTTTCACTTATTCATCCGCTCATTTTCTCACATTCCGCTTGATGAACCCTGCCCGCTTCTTCAAACCTCTGCCAAATCATTCCTCGCAATCACATTTTGAATTAATTTAAAATCTTGTAATGCCGTCTTTTGGGAACTTCTCGTACTGTTTATAGTTATACTAGCAGACCCAGAGAACGTCATATTAGTCCAGGAAATGAAGCATTTTGGCTTGCAATTTTTTCAAACTGAATCGATTTTCTTGAAATTTTCACAATAAGTAGGGAATATACCAAGAATCAAAATCTATATCATGCCGACGGGCGCTTTTACCCTGGGGGTGGTTTCCACCCCATCTCGGGGGTGGAAAATATTAATTATATTTTGACTACAGGAATCGATAGAAAAATAAATTCTAAGAATAAAATGTTCTTTCCATTTTTTGCGTAAAATTAATATTTTTCGAGTTATTAGCGATTGAAAGTAACAGTTTTTTGACGAAAAAATCAACGATTTTAATCGATTATAGGCAAATAACTTGAAAAGTATTAATTTTATTAGAAAATTGTGAATTACAAAACTGTAGCCTGTAAAAAATTAAATAAAAATCTTATTTTATATTACCTTTATGACCAATTCGGACCGAGCTACAACTTGTTGATGGTTATCTATTGTTTGTCATACGCTAAATTTGAAAGATTCAATACCAAATAGCGGGAAAAATATAATTTTCGAGGAAAAATTATATGATTTGTTTAAAAGTGTTTTTAAAAAACTTTCTTATAATGAGAACAAATATTTTTTATCATGAAATTTGAGCGAGTTATGATTAAAAATAAGATCAGTCCCTACTTTTTTGTACGAAAAAATCAGTGAAAACAACTCCTTATTACCACACTAGACAAAATTGATCAATGCCCTTCAGTATTTCTCTTTATTTAAGTATTTTCAATTGATCCTAGAAGTTTTTTTTAATTTACAACTCTAAATTTTGAAAAAATTGGAGGAAAAAGTGAAAATTCATTTTCTAAAATTTCGTTAAAAATGCTCTTTTATTCAAAATAACTCCAAAAAAAACTGGATATATGAAAAAAATGCAAGAGTATTAAATTGTAGCTTCTTTATTTTCAAATATTTTAGTGTGTTTTAATTTTATATACAATAAATATTTGGTGAGATATTGATAATTAAAACCTCTATTTCCACCTCCAGCTCCACCTTATTTAAACCCTTAAATTACCCTTTCAAAATTAATGACTCGAAAAAAATTTAATTCATATGACCTTCTAGTCAATAAAATCCCTACAAAATACAATTTAAATGAACTTTCTATAATAAAAAATAAAGGAGCTATGTTTGAAATACCAATCAAATTTATTTTCGAAAAATTCGAAATCCACAATTCAGAGCATAATATTCCTCATAATCAGCATATACTTTTTGTACTTTACGTTAGAAGCTAACGACACACTCAAATTTGCTACAAAATAAACACACATACCCATAAGATGTATATATACATACACATGTGTGAGTATGTGAGCTCTCGCTTACCTGTGAGCATGCATGTGGTGGGAAGACTGGAAGCCATACAGTCTCCGTTTGATTGTGTTTCATGTAATGTCTACATAAATGTACATTTATTTGTTTATGTTACCATGACGAAGTTTGTTCTGTTTATCCTATTGTTATATCTTTTCTGTGCAGTGATTAAAATCATGAGAGAAAAAAGTGAATACATAATAAAAGGAGTAAGAAAGTGAATAAGAAGATACAATGTGATAAATATTTTTTTTTACATCAACCCCCAATAAGGGTCGATTATTATGGGTTGAAACGCCTTAAAATTATTTTCCAAACAAAAAAAAATTATCATACAAATAATTTAAACAAAATTTTACCCGTATTTAGCTTTAAAATATAATGTTTTAAGTTTTAGCTTTTAGGGGTAGTTTTCACCCCTAAATAATAAAAGGCGCCCTTCGGCATAATATAGACTTTGAAGAAAGGGGTATGATTAGTCTAATCCCAAATATTTATGCAAAACGATTCGGTTTGAAAAAAATTTTTAAAGGAGGTATGATTAGTATAATCACAAATTTTTATGCAAATCGATTCAGTTTGAAAATTCTTTTTTACATTAACCCCCAATAAGGATTGATTATTATGGGTTGAAACGCCTTAAAATTATTTTCCAAACAAAAAAAAATAATTATGCAAATAATTTTAACTAATTTTTACTCGTATTTAGCTTTAAAAAATAAATTTTTAAGTTCCAGCTTTTAGGGGTAGTTTTCACCCCTAAAAAATAAAAAGCGCCCTTCGGCATGATATAGATTTTGAAGTAGGGGGTATAATTAGTCTATTCCCAAATTTTGGTGCAAATCGATTCAGTTTGAAAAAATTGCAAGGTTTTTCACTTTTATGAGCTTCATTTCCTGAGCTATATCGCCTTATTATCAATGAACAGTTAATTTAGGCACACTATTTATAAATCAAGAGAGGTAGTACTGATTTGAATAATTCTTGACTTTTATGATGAATTAAGGAAAAATGTAATGAAACTACGAAAATTAGCATTTTAATGGCTTGATAGAAACATATTTTTTGAAAATTGATATACATTTATCATCATCATCATCATTAGTCAACAATCCTAAGATTGGTTTGACGCAGCTCTCCATTTCTCTCTCCTATCCGCTACTCTCTTCATAGCTACATATTTATTCTCTTTTACATCCTTTATAACCTGTCCGATATAACTCATTCGGGGCCGTCCCTTGCCCTTTTTCCCTTCCACTTGTCCTTCAACGATTGTCTTCATCAGACCATCGTGCCTCAAAATGTGGCCAACTAAGTTTTCCCTTCTTCTGTTTAATGTTTTTAGGAGGCTTCTCTTTTCTCCTACTCTCCTTAGCACTTCATGGTTACTCACACGGTCAATCCATTTTATTTTCATCATTCTTCGGTAGCACCACATTTCGAATGCTTCCACTCTTGACTTCTCTGCTGCTGTCAACGTCCAAGCCACGCTTCCATAGAGATACATACTCCATATGTAGCATCTGATGAATTGTTTCCTTACTTCTATGCTGGTATTTTCAACTGTAAGAAGATTCTTCTTTTTGTAGAAAGCCCTCTTCGCCTGCGCTATTCTACTGTGTATTTCTTTCTTGCTCAGTCCATCGCTGGTAATTCGGCTTCCCAGGTAAGAGAACTCGTTCACCTCTTCAAGCTTATGCTTTCCTAGGTTGATGTTTGTTTTAGCCTCCTCTCTTTTACTGCAAACTAATATCTTAGTCTTCTTTTTGTTAATTTTCAGCTGATATCTGGTCATTGTCCTTTCCATGTTTGTCAACGTCTTCTTCAAATCCTTCTCTGTCTCGGCTATGACTGCTATGTCGTCAGCAAATCGCAGCATACTAATTTTTTCTCCGTGAATATTGACACCCGAAGCTTTCTGCTTGATTTCGTTGATGGCTTTCTCTAAGTAAACATTAAAAATTAATGGGGAAAGCGCACAACCTTGTCTCACCCCGTTTCTTATTCTCGCTTCTGCACCGTTTGGTCCACATTTGATCACAGCTACTTGGTTTTTATACAAACTATGAATAATTCTACGATCATTGTAGAGTACGCCGATTTCTTTCAAAATTCTAAGCATTGAATTCCATTCCACGTTATCAAAGGCCTTGTCTAAATCGACAAATGCTATGAAGGTTGGTTTGTTTTTCTCCATTATCTTCTCTATGATCATCCTAAGAGCCAAAATTGCTTCCCTTGTGCCCCTGCTTTTCCTAAATCCGAATTGGTCCTCATCCAGGAATTCTTCTGCTCTTCGTTCAATTCTCCTGTAAATGATTCTTGTCAGAATCTTCGACGCATGTGTCGTCAGGCTTATGATCCTAAATTCTTCGCACTTCTCAGCTCTCTTCTTTTTGGGCATGGGAATGATGATGTTCTTCTCGAAGTCACTAGGTAAATCTCCTGTTGAGTACATATCGCAGATAGTTTTATACAGTTGAGTTAAGACCTTTTCTCCTGCATTTTTTATTAACTCTGCTGGAATGTCATCTATTCCTGGGGTCTTATTCTTTCGCAGGTCTCTTACTGCAGCGTCAAATTCCGATCTTAAGATGCTTGCTCCAATGTCATCCTTTTCAACTTCACTTTCCTCTTCGAGAACTTTTGAGCTAAGTTTGCTCCCGTTGTATAATTTCTCCAGGTATTCCTTCCATCTCTCGGCTTTGTCTTCGTTTTCAATTAGAATGTTTCCATTCCTGTCCCTTATGATATTACATTTTGTGTTTCGTTCCTTGAAATGGTTCCTCACTATTCTATAGGCCGCTTCCCCTTTCCCTTTTACGAGGTTATTTTGTAGGTCCTCACATATGTTCCTCATCCACGCTTCTCTGGCTTTCCTCGCTTGGCGGCAAATCTCGTTCCTTATTCTCTTGTAGCAAGCCTGTCCTTCCTCAGTATTCGTATTCTTATACTTTCTCCTTTCTTCAATGAGGTCTATTATTTCATCCGTGATCCATGGCTTTTTCTTAACACATTTTCTTATCCCTAGAACTTCTCTAGCGGCCTCCTGAAATCCACTTCTTAAGGTAGTCCAGTTATTCTCAAACGAGTTTTCAGATTGATCTAGTCCTATCTTGCGCTCCACTACTTCTTGAAAGGCCTGTTGATTTTTTGGCTCCTTAAGTTTCTCTAATTGCCAGGTGTTCTTTGCTGATTTTTTCAATTTCTTGAATTGCTTTACTTTAACGGCTGTAGTACTGCGATGTGGAAGGCAAGGGGAAACCACCACATTATTATCCCGAGGAGGCGCAGCTACTCCAACTTTAAATTGTCTGATATGATGGAATTCCAATACATGTATAGATTAATTAATTCAAAGTCGTATTAACTTGGTAGCATTGTAACCAACGACAACTCTTGTATTTTTTTTTGGTTATCGCCATAGATGGAATGTGTATGTCAAAATCGAAGTTCTTTACTGTTAAATTACCGGTACATATCTTTTTTTGACCAATTTTGCATTATTAAGAAATTTATTTCCTAAAATTTGGCCTGGCACCTTTTTTGTAATTGATTAAAAATTAGAGCTCTTCTCCAAGAAATAGTCTAAAAAAATATGAGATTAAGAAGAAATATTGTTTTATTATGATTTACATAAATAATAGTAACAAATATATGTCTTCAAACTTTCGTGGCATACGTATATGGCGTGGTGTGTGCGCCTTGGCATTGCATTGTGGGAAGGCTTTGAATGCAAAGGCGAAGGAAATTTGCTAAGTTGCACTGCACTAAGTTACTCTGTTAATAGTGTTGATGATCTATATGAACACATACAAAGTGATCTATTAACACTCAATATGTGGTTTTCGGCTAATTATATGTTGTTAAGTGAAAAAACGAAATATATTATGTTTAGCATGAGTAAATCTACCTCAAACAAAAGTAAACTATACTATCAATGTGCAAATTGTATAAAAGATAATGTTACTTCCTGTGATAAATGTATTTTGATCGAACAGGCTAGTCACATAAAATATTTAGGTATATATTTTGACCAAAATTGTAAATGGAAGTCTCACATAAATAAATTAAAATCAGAAATGATTTTTATTGTAAGAAAATTCTACTTCCTCAGATACATATGCCCTGAATCAGTGTTAAAAATGGTATATTATGCTCTCGTTAATTCAAGATTGCAATACGGAATAGCCTGCTGGGGTGGAGCATATTTTATCAACATTAAACCATTGATAGTGGCGCAAAAAAGGGTTATCAGGGTTATAACACGATCGTATAGGAAAAGCCACTCATTTCCTCTATTCAAAAAATTAGATGTCCTCCCACTAAGGCATTTATTCATTTATAAAGTCTTTAGAATATTCTATAACCGTAGTGGTGAAAAGGCCCGACCACAAAACTATGACATTAGAGCTTGGAGAAACTTCCATATACCTAGGCCGACGACCGAAATTTATCGACAGTCATACAATTACTTAGGGCCTAAATTGTTTAGCATGTTGCCGAGTAATGTAGCAAACTCGGAAAAAAAGATGGGGATTTGCATCCGCAGTAAAAAAAATGGCTTATGAGGTGTGAGGAAGTAGAGTTTCTACTAAGAAAGGTGGGTTAAAAAGTTTACAATAAAAGGTATATTGTATATTCTATGTATGTAATTATGCGTTTATATAAGAAAAATAAGAAAAATAGTTATCCTTGTCCAAATATTTGAAATACGTTTTGTAATAATGAATGCAATCGGCAATAGAACAAATAACTGAATACAAAGAAATTTTACTTCTCATGTGTGCTAGCACCAGACCTATGTAAAAAGTTTAAGATGGTAGCCCCAAAACTACTCAAAGGGGTACCTATATATTCCAAAATTATTTAAGTATGTTCTAAAATGTAATATTTGATTGTAAATGGAATAAATTATATATTATTATTAAAAAAAAATTACCACTCGTCCGACCACACCTTGAATATGCAACGAGAATATGGTTTGCAGTGCAGGAAGACTTAATCCGTGAGCCTATTGAAATACAAAGTAAAGTTTGCGCCATTCGTCAAAAACCTTTATGTCCTGATACAGCTTTGGCACGAATTAGGTTAGATAATCAGAATGTATGTGCTAGACTATGATTAATGGAGAAAGAGATATTTAAGTGTGACACGGAGAACATCAACTCTATGTATTTCCAAGTCCGGCAGAAACGAGAAATTAAGAGGGATATTTTGCCGAGCGGATAGGTATGGGAATTCGTTTTTCCACCGACCGATAAAGGACTTTAATAAATGCCGCGTTGAACTTAGTAATCGCATTTCCCTTTTCTCTAAGGGGATGGGATATATCCTAATACCTGCCCGTGCCCCCATGTTTAGTGATAGAAGTGTTCTTTGCTAAAAAATTAATCTCTGTGAACAAAGCGGTTATCTTGGTCGACTCCTCTGCCTTAATTATTTAAACTAGACATTTTAGCGATTCAAAGCAGTGCCACACTCAATCTCGGAACTCAAATTGTCGGCCTCAGTGGCGGTGGGATAAAGTCCTCTCCTGCCAAACCGTAGGTCGTGGGTTCGTTTCCCACCTGGGTAGGTGGTCCCTATCCAGGGCGTGGATGTTTGCGTTGTGTATAGTTTATCCTCCGTTGTAAAGGTCTTAAAGTGCTGTTTACTGGGAAGTTGGGAATAAATAAATAAACGGAGCTTTAAATTTTAAAAAGTAATAAAACTGAGATCACTACCAACTAAACACGTACGTAGTCAAAATGGTTGGCCTGGAAATAAAAGACAGGTGAAAAGTTCGGGCATTTCATTGTTAAAAGTAATTGCCACTCCACTTGCGCCGTGAATAACTTGTGCCTTACACCATCGGAGTTGGTAGTTGATGAGTCTAGTCCTTCTGAGCGTTGCCAATTGCTAATTTCCAGCCATGCGTGTGCTCATTGTTATTATTATTATTCAAATGATCTCATGTCTTCAAAGCCAGGTGAGTAACGAGCGTGTCTTCTCTGAACTTCAGGCTATCCTCAGAAACGAGCCTCTTCCACGCAAAGCAATTAGTTTTGCCTTTCCTCTCTGCGGAAACATTCTCTTTTTCCCCCGACAGCAGCAGCTATAACTACCGACGAGGACAAAACAGTAACCTCACCCACCCGTCTACATTATTAATTCGCTTGAAAAGTACGTGAAAACATCAGCCGTCATCATAGGAATTCTTTGAGATAGAGGAGACGCTTCGAAAAGGAGGGAGTAATTTTTTCTCATACCAAATTCTATTCCTTCCCCAGAGATTATTTCGCGAGCTAAAGCTTTGTAAGGGACGCGTGCGGGAAATAACATCTGCCTTTCCTAGAGATGTTGTATTCGTGTCCAAAAAATGTCTCATTGCTTTTTCGGCTGTCACTCCCATCATGTCTCCGACTTGGCACCTTTATCTGTCGCTTTTACCTTCTGCACAATGCCTATGAATTCCAATTGATTAAATTTGGGATAAAAACAGAATTATGCTGGCACAAATCGCTTTGTGTAACAATATGTGTACTCGCAGGTGAGGTCAGTCAAATATCAGCTGGTTCCCCGCCAGTTTTTTTTTATTGAACTGAGCTTGACTAACTTTCCTGCGTAGATATGAATTGCGTTGGACGTGAGTTGATGTCAGTGACTGAGAAGGCGGATTGGTCTTTAAACGGTTTTGGGTTTGTTTGGCGTATCACAAGGAGGGGTTAATGTGTTTGGATCAAGGGGAACGACAGAAAATGTGCGGGCTGTTCGCAGTTTCAAATGCTCCAGGCTAACAATTCCATCAAAAACTCTTGCAAATTTAAAAATTAAAACCACTAAAGAAACTTATTATTTGGGGTAAACTTGTGCGTATTTTCATCGCCTCCGCTTCCACTTTCGCTCTGGACGTCTCGTTAGAGTTAAACGATTCTCTAATGATTGTGCTAAGTTGGAGGGGGTCTGGGCCTTGAAGAGTGTGCTTGTTTCGTGGGGATCTGGTGGGAGTGTTGGCTAGAATGTCAGCCATCCACCCTTCGGGTCCGGGTTCAATTCCTAGAGTTGGCGGGGATTTATCGGAGACTGCCCGAGTGCTTCGTGGATGGCTTCATGCATAGGTACACCCGTTATGTTGTGGCGCCTCTCGTTAAGAGGAGGCCAATGCCGTCGCCGGGCCTTTCCTCCCCCAATGCGCTAATCGCTCGCTTCATCCAAATACCATATTTCACTGAGAATCAGGCCTTGGTCTTGCGTCAAAGGAATGAAATGTTTTGTTTTCATGGGTGGACAAAAGCTTTAATCAGTGATTGATTCACAAAAATGTTTAAGATTTCATAAATGACCCACAGCAAATGAATTTTCGACACAATTAACGTAAGACCTCAGATCTTATTTCACTCTTTCTGTGAATTTTCTTCCGGTTTGACCGTAAATTACGCCATGCGTCATATGCATGAAATCTGAAACACTGAAAATCAATTTAGGCGGCAGAGTGAGAGGGCCTCAAAATGACACACTAACTGCGAATTTCATTTCATTTTGACTTAGAGAGAAAGAGAGGCCTCCGCACCTCCGGCGAATGCGAGATAACGGTGAATTTTTGAAGAAATCCACTCGTTCCTTCTCTCACCGCGCTTTTCCAAGAATGAAAGGTGTGGTTCCGGTGCAACCGGTGCCAAGCGACGAGACGGCGAAGACTCGAGTGTTGGGAAGATACACTGCACTCCGCGAGAGAGTGTTTGTGGCTGTTTAGTGGTGTCCAAGGAGATGAGGAAGGGGGAGAAGGTGGCGCCTCTCGCGGCCGGACGGAGAGTAAGTGATGCTGCTTTTTGAAAGGATAAAAATGAAAAAAAATAAATAAAAACAGATGAGCGGAGTGTCGCGGAGATGCTCTCTCGAGAAACAAAACAGATGAGTCGGTTGAGGCGAGTGTAGTTCCCGTTGTCTGTCGTCGTTCTGGACGCTCTTAATAGTTCCATCATTTTGCAGCAGTTTTCGAGCTCTGAAATAAAGGCAGAGAGAGGAAGGCTAGTTAATGAGAGTGTGATGAAACGGGAATGCGACGCTTGAGGAGTGGAAGAAGTAATTTTTTTGACCACTTATTCTTCCATGTATCTTTTTTAAAGTCATCAATACTTATGAATGCATAACCTTGAGATATATGAAATTTTAATCGGGTCTAATTTCCATGTTAGTAGACAAAAATTCCAATCCTCATTTTCATAGAAACCAAAAGTAAAATTTCAGAAATCTCGGTAGCAAACTGGGATGCTTCATTAAATGATACTTTTGGAGCGTCAAATATATTGGACAAATATCAGAGAAATTAGGCCATAAGCTATAATTATAGAACAACGCAATCTTATTCAGTTGTAAAAATCGTAAAAGCTACGTGAATCCTAGCAGACAACGCATAAAACTACATCCACACGTTTTGCTTTGATGGAATGAATATTATCAATGTAGAAAATACACGAATGAATGTTTGGCACATTAGAAGTTAAGGTATATTGAGATTATTTTGAAAAATTCCATTAATTTTGCAGCATTTTTGAACTCAGAAAGACGTAGGGAGAGAGAGGCGACAGTTTGATGAAGCGATGCGACATTTGGGGTGCCAAAATTTAACATCATAATTTTCATATCCAATTTTTTATGTATCCATTTTTAAGTTATTAGCTATAGTAATACCAATGATTGCAAAGAATTATATCTGCTAAAGGGTTATTTGGAGTGCTTTTTACACAAATTTTCCTCAGAATGTTTTTAGAATTTAATTAATTATAATTACGAGAAACATTTGGGGAGGAACGAGTAATTAAAACTGAATCGTTTAATTGCTTTACTCAAATGTCGCAACGGTTCGTCAAACTAATATCTCCATCTGTAATTCTGAGCAAGACAATTATGCAGAACGATGGAATTGATAAGCTACATCTCCTTTATCAGCTAGAACAAAATACCGAGTTGTATTCATAAAAAAAATATATGAATTTAAAACTATTGAGAGAAATATGAAAGAATAAGTGTATAAATATTAACGTTTGTTGCTAATAAGAAAATTTTATAATTATATGATTATCTGTAAAAACATTTTCGTGAGTAATTCGTAGGTCACCGTATGATCGATACATTCCGCGACTAATTGCATCCAATGCGAAGGTTGCCTGGTAGGTAGTACGTTCATTTCTCCCCTATGATCGAGTCAAATCCGAAATTCCTAGGAATCAGCACCAAGCGAATGCTCAAATGGAAGAGGAATGCGGTGGCTTTAGTAATGTCTCCCCACCTTGGGGGGCAGGATTCAAATCCTGGCAGAGGCGAAGATTTTTCAGACACTGCCCGATCACTGTTTCCGCAATTTTGCGAGAGAAAGGTTGAATGGGGAAGAGGATTTACAGCATTCCTTCCGTCGAATGGGACGTTAAGACGTGATCCCCTCGGCACACTGATTTCACTGTGGCGAATGACTCGTGGAGGACAGTCGTGAATACCCATGCCACGCCTTTAAAACAGCCCATTTTTTTCTAAGGTACACTTTCTCCGACATGCGAGATAAATTGGGAAGATGTCGTTTCCGGTCTATACTGCATTCTTTGAAAGGGAGGAACATCAACGCATATTTATCGCACGCACGTATACTTTTAGGAGCAGAAAGTCTTGAGGAGGGCCTTCATTATTACGATTCCTACATTTGGTTATGTATTTATTATCGCTAAATGCCTGTTAAAAATGATTTGAAGAGTATACCGCTCCACTGAACGTATCTGCCGAGAGCAATGGCTCAAAGTTAAAGGAAAATAGGTCAGCTCAAAAGCCCGAAATTATTCATTTCCACACCCTGGTGCATTATGGACCGAATAATCTCTTCTTCCGCACAAAACTCTGTTATATGTGACCTTGGGCACAAATCTTCTCTCTTTGGGTCAAGATACTTGCTTCCTCCCTCGTGCCACCATTGATCTGGCACCCTGCCACCTGGTGGGAAACCTTGGCATCAGACGCCGAATAAACGCATGAAAATGACTATGCAACAGATATGTGTCGCGGGCAGTATGTAGATGATCCGGAAATAAATGCTACAGTGGGAGACCTGTGATCAATAATCATCAGAATTGGGTCGCTCACCCTTCCGCGGATGAGTAGATGACGTCACTAATTCCTGCCGATGGGGTCACCGCTTCTCAGCTTCTCCAGAGCTTTGCGTGGTACCTGGTTCGTTTGCACTCCTGTGAGCTACTTCTTCCTCTATGACCCGTTCTTTGTAAACATGTTCACGAATCTGAATTGTTATGATATCTTCAATTTATTAAAAATGGGGTGAATACTTTATGGTTGTTCTACGATACACTCATAAGAGGCAATGACTGGATAAGGATGAAGTTTTCGTATAAATTTATCCTTCCCGCCCTTCTGCTGAACTTTTTTTCAAGTAATCGCGTTTTCGGATCCAAGTTTCGGACCCCATTCGGAATCGGTTAGTTACGGCGAGAAATCATCTTCCCCATTCTCTCACAATATTACATTAGGCCACGCGAAATTTGCCACCCGCTTTTCATAAATCGCTGACGCCATGAGGAAACTCACGAAGGAACCAGTTTTGGCATTGAGAGAAGGAATGGCTTACAAGATAGTGGAAACAAAACAGATCGCGATAGTCCCAAGCACGAGAAGTAGAGGGGAAGCCACGGCCTACTATGTAAGAGTGCGTGACGTCATCAGATCATCTTTGAAAGGGTTGAGGCTGTCTATTCTGCCTGCCGTGCATAGCTGGAGAAGTAGCATACGGATCGAAAAAGATACAATTGCCTATTTATAATGCACTCTGTATCACAGGCAACAAAGCAAAATCTTGAATGGAGCCAATTCCTGGACACGTGCCGCCCTTATGCATTGACGTTTTGAAGATGCAAGGTTAGTGAATGAGTCTCATTTACGACTGCAAAAAATAGTACAGTATGGCGAATTGGTTTTCGTTGCAGGTTTGCACTATCACCTTTGATTAGGAAGGAAATAGTAGGCAATGTTCATGATCATATAGTCAGCAATCTGGAATCCCCATGGTGTTGAATAGTCTACGCGAACTGTATGCCTATCCTAAGTTTGTCTCTGTCTGGAATTTTTTTTCGAAGAATGGCGGAATGCGAGGGGTTGGAGCATGCTAGTTGAGAGACAACCTACGTCACGAGATTGCAATGTGCCCAGTGGACTCGTTAACCATTTTTTAATTAAATGGCCGTTGTAATACGGTTCGAAAAGGTGAGAGAACAATATTTTGCCTTCTTTCGCTTCAGCCACCGCTTCTAGATCCACTTTGTCAATCCTTTCGGAGGTGAGGTCATGCCGAGCTGATCGCTGCTCCTCAGATACTCCTTTAGCTCCTTGTGCTTGGGTCTACTTGGGCTGGGTTCACTATTAATTACAACCCGATGAGCGAATACTTCCTTCCATGATGTTTTCTCCCTGAAAGAGAAACCAGAATCCTAATGACGTCATGGGCTCTTGAAGGATGGCAGCAACTAACACGTTTTCACATTTTAAGCTTATGACAAAATGGTTGAATGATAGTGTTTTTTGCATTGACTTTCTTTTATTTTCCACCTACCGAATTATTCAAAGTAGTTGCGACTTCGTGTTTGAGTAAACGATTTCATCATGGTGGCATAGCAGTGTAGCAGTCGAACATATACTCAGGCAATACTGAATAGTCTGCCTCAGGGGGTCGCAGGGTGGCATGTTGATGCGAGTGTCTAGCACGTAAAATGTTAGCGAAATAGAGCACTCGAGCAGGAATGATGCGTCCTATTATTATCACTCGCTTTTGCTCGTTGGGGGTTGGGGGGGGGGCTGCCCCCCTAATGGGCCTGTAATGGTCACTATGGAAGGTCATATACTTTTTTTCTGCCATTTGTTACTTGATGATCGTTTACTTTTCAGTTGGCTAGATTAGATCTAAGCAATATTTACACTTTCAAGTAAAACGAGCGTATGGTCAACATGGATTCCATTAGTCTGATAAAACAACTAAGATCAAACGCATAATAAACCATGACGATGATGTAGCCGATGAAAGACTTTCCAACAACAAAACCATTTTTTTATTGAAAATCATAAAATTACGAGTTAAATGCAGGTTTCCTCAAAATAAATATAAAAAATCGGAGAAGAAATGGGCCTGCATAGGATATCAAACACGGGCCCTCCACGCGTAATAGCAGACTGTATCGACCAGGATAATCGGTTGCCATGATAAATATTAAAAAACGTTTCTAAATTATTTTTCACATAATCTACCAATTTTTTGAAATATGAATGAAGTGTGACTGCGGTTCCCCTTCGTGAACTTAAAGGCCGTTTTACACGGGGCACGGAATTGCGCAGGTTAGAGCTACATCAATTTCTAAAATAGCGTGGAATTGCGCGAATGCATGAAAGAAATTAGAACAGGGGCTATTTTGCCGTCTCGCATCCACGCATTCTCGTATGTGTTCTAGCAATTCACCTCTTAACACGACGCAATTTGGATTGCGCCTTCGTGTCAGAATGCGCAATTCCGTGCACCGTGTAAAACGGCCTTATGAGAGGATGAAACACACAATAGAATTACCTAAAAACTTAATATCGATGTCTAGTGCAAATGTGCAAAGTGGAGATCCTTCGCATGGATTGTGGCTAGTATGGCGAATTTTATCGGAACATTGTTTATCATGATCACGAATGATACCACTTCAGGAATACCTCTTAAAGTTTTAAGGAGTCGGGATACACAAACATCTCCAAACAGCTTTAATATGCAATGTAATGCGCAATAAAATCATTTGGTGAGTAGCAGATGACAGCTTTGATGAACTAGACATTGTAAATGTCAAGATTTCGATAATATTTACAGCTAAATAACTTAGTCACTCAACGAAAAGTGATTTTCGTAAGACAAATAATTGAATAAGAAATACTTTTAGTTACACTGGTGAGTAGAAAATGACAAGATAACATTTCACATTACCAGTGGTATTTACGGAAAACAATAACGGAAAAACATAATACGTTATCCCCATCACAATCTATGAAAATACAATCATTTTTACCAGCCTATCTTTCATGGAAGTTTTGTTTAGAAATCTTTCGACTGCAATCGTGTATCGGTAACAAGGCAGGAACTACAGTCAACAATAACTATCTATAATTGCACTTATCTTCCATATTCACTGCCTTTGATGCACCTGCTCACAGATAAGATTGCACATTAAAAAGGATATTAATGGAAAAAATAACGTAAAAAATAAAACTTTATAGCTATCACAATAAATGAAAATAAAATCATTTTTACCTACCTTTTATAGAAGGTTTGTTTAGAAATCTTTCTACTTCAATCGTGTATCGGCAACAAGACAGGAACTACAGTAAGCAGCTCGAATTATCTTTTAAAAATGGCATTAAGTCCACTTGTTAATTATTGAATCAATGACAATCACACTTTCGATTTTAATAACACCGAAATTTCATATGCAGAATTTAATTTATAAAAAAATATTATATATTATAAAAATATTTTTATATTTCTCCTCTTTTCGTTTGAATAAACGTCTTTGATATGAAACAAATTTTTTTTCATACGGAAAGAAGCCATTAAGAAATTGAATTTTCAAAAATTGCTTTGTAAATTTGCTACCTTATCTTCATCATATTTTCGTTTTAATTCCTTTACGTATCTTTTCGTTTTTAATGCTTTATCTTCTTTTACAATTTTGCTCCTTTTGTATGCATAAACAAAAATATTGCTATGATGTTTTGTTTGCATGTGATCTGCTGCCATTATATCTTGGTGGCCATTTTTTGAACTAATCCCTATACTTAATTTTAAATGAATAGATGCATATATAATGGGAAATTTAGTGTTTTTTATTTTTTTCTGAAGTTTCAGACAAATTTAGTGGGAGTCGTCATAAGACTTTTTGTTGTATCTCGTCTCGTTCAACCCAAACATTTTGTATTATGAGTATTAACGGTACAACAATGTAGGACAAACTGGTCGGAATTTCAAAGTAAGGACAGCAGAGCACAAAAGATGTTTTGATAAGAAAGACACCAAATCCCAGCTAGCCACTCACCTTATCAACGAGAACCATTCATGCAGTTTCCAACCTAAAATACTGGCCTTCGAAGGAAAAGGACGTCGGCTCGACGCACTCGAGCAATGGGAAATTACCAGGAGGAGAAAACGCAAGGAAAACCTTTTGAATGACATTGAGTTCCTGAGTCATTCCCCGTTGTTAGCCCTCCCCCCTCTCAAACCTTCAACCGAACCCCAAATCCTTACGCATCCCAACCACCTCCCCACCCCCTTCCCCCATCCTTTACCCCCCAAACCCTCTCCCACTTCCGCCGACTCATAAATATACCCCTCCCATTTGCATGATTGTATATATATATGTGACTTCTTGACGAAAATATGGCATTTTGTACCTGATGATAGCGAAGTAAGGTCGCTGAAACGCGTCGTACCAAATAAAATTTACTGTGGACATGCACTAAGTTTGCTCTTCATTTACTATTGTATCATTATGTTCCACAATATCTCGCCGAACACCGTTGAGTCAGTGAGTGGTCGTCTTTATAGTATATGGATAACTATCGCTGCCCATTCCCTTACCATGCTCATCAACTTCAAACTAACACACATTATAAATATTTGCGGATGAGCTGGGAAGAAGTTCGGATTTGTTAAGCGTGATTTGGAAAGGCCTTCGCATGAAAAATTAAAAAGAGGTGCTGCCGCACTTGTCCAGCCTCACGTTGGAAATGCAGGAAGCATATGGAATCCGGCGCTGAAAGACTCAATCCGTGAACTCGTAATGCATATAATAACTTTTTATTTTATCCTTAGTAATATCCTTAGGATTTTCATCAAAAACTGCTGCCAGAAAACAAAGAGAGATACACAGATGCTAAGCGATTGAGGATGGGAGTCGCTACACACTCGGAGATTAGAATTAGATTGCTTTAGCAATTGAGATTCTTTAAGAGCGACACGGACACCCCAACCAAAGTAAGATTGACATTTGCCTGATCGGTTAGATGTAGGAATTCGCTTTTCCTCCGAACAAGAAAGGACTTTAAATATACTAGGAATTCAATATTAAAATTGTTTAAATCCGCTCCTTGTTTTACTTCAATTTTCGTTCCATAAATGGCTGGTGTTCTCACTAAACCACCTGCCCATTGCACCGAGGTGTCTACGCTTAGGATTTGCGATGGATGATGATAGCCAGGAGACAAGTGCCGCTCCTTCCAATGCGGAATCTGTTCGCTGCCGCACCCTCTGTCCGTATGGATTTGAAGCGCGGCGTGGGAAGGAACCCTTTAAAGGTCGCCGAGCATTCGGAAGCGAGCGAATGGGAGGACCTCTGGCGGTAGACGACTGAAATAATTACATGGGAGAAACAATTTCCAACAACCAAACCATTTATTGAATTAGCGTTTACTTTGCCGGTGACCCTTTGTAAGATTAAGAAAAAATATCAAAAAAGGTGTTCATCTTGTATTTGTGTCTCCCAAATTTAAGAATGATATTCAAAACATCGTACCACCCACAGCTGATGGCCCAAAGCTTCTACTCCGCTAATGCAGATAACGACTATGTCGCTTAATAGTGCGTTCATGGCAGATGTATCCTGTTGATATGTGATACAAGTTTAATACGACGACGTCGTTAGGATATAAGCGCACAGCGAAATATTTGCTATAATCTATCATCCAGACTGTCGTTCCTTGGTTTATAACAGCATTGCCCCTGATTCCCCTCTTGCGGTGTCTATCCAGCAGTTGTCGCATATCATTCCAGCATCACGCATTTTCTGTTGTCGTAGCTCAAGTCACTATCACTAAACATAGACACAAAAAGAAACACTCTCACGGTAAAATAAAACTTGAAGCTATCGAAGTAGTGACTTCTACTTCAGCCCGAGACAGAAACATTTATATATGTATGTGTGTGTGTATAAAATGCGCGCTGTCGTTAATTTCAATCGTGCACGAGATGTGAAGGAAACTACGTTTGGCGCGATTTTTGAGCGCCATTTTGTAATTCAGGAGGCGGAGATGCGCATAGCTGTTTTATATTTTAGAAAAGGCGTTTTTGTAACCTTGCAATTTGTTGCCATGTGAATTTGATTAGATGAGGACTGTAGTCCATAACTGCTGTGCACGATGCAACCTTCATTGAGATAATATGAGAACCACCCTAATTTTATTAAAAATTAATTTTCTCTATTATCTCAATTAAATTGTCATTGAACGAGACGCTTGATTTGAATAGATTGTGGTTAGTTGCTGGAACTCTTATGGGGTTCTCCACCGGGTGAAATTACCTATTCCCAACGTTTTGCTGCTGGACTCCTGCTTCGCCATCAGGATGGATGGATGCAGAACTGATGTTTTTGATCGCCTTTGTAGATACCCTTGCAAGGAGGTCAGGTGTCACGTGATTGGCAACATATTGGTGTGGCAGCCAATGCAGTGTTACTCCACAGTGGCGACCAATCACGTGGCACCTGACCTCCATGCTTAGGCGATTAGAAACATCAAACATCCGTCCTGATGGCGAAGCGCGAATTGAGCATTGAAACTTCGGCCATGGGTAATTTCACCCGGTGGAGAATCCGAAAAGAATTCTTGCAACTCGTCGCCAGGAAAACCTTTTATCCTTTTTCTTATTATGATAGAACTCTCCCCGAAATAAGCCTGGGGTATGCGGATGTGACACATCTCGGGTAAAGGCAAGGGATGAGTCGCATTTAAAGGATTTTTTTGCATGATATCCAAAGGCTCTATCCTGGCTTTGAACCCGGGATGTATGCATCGAGAGCAAACGCGTGTCCAACTGGTCTTTTGCGCCCTCAATTAACATTGGTGAACCCGGAATAAACCACCGATGGGATGTTTATAAATGGTGTCCGAAAGAGTGCAGGATTTTAAAAATAATTTCAAAGCATTATTAAGAGAACGAGTGGATGAGGAAGATTTCGTTGTTTCTAACATCCGTCTTAATCCAAACGGATTATTTGAAGGCATTGCGAATTAGGGTTAATAAGGCAAGGTACCCAAGTGTCACTGAAAATAAGTAGGCGTTTTAACTTTCAATAAATAATATCCGGAAACATAAGGCCCGTTGGGCGCTCGAGCAAAAGTAATTATGTTTTTTAATTCCATTTTCCATTACCGTGCGAAGTGTATGCACTGAATTTGGAATCACTTGGATACCTTCCCTTGTAAGTGTTAAGGACTCCATTTACGTAAGTTTATGGTGGTAACGGGTAAGATAAGTGTAAATCGACAATGGGGTGGAGTGAGCGCCCCTAACCGCCGCGGCCTAGAATTGATTTCTTAATCCTGGGCACCTCTCCCCTGGGCGCCAAACATATGAATGCAAGTCGGATATCGGGGCAAGGCCACTGCTCCTTGAGAGAATATTGCCTGCTTTGAACGGGAACCAGGAAATGACTCAGCTGCCTTGTGGATGGAAGGGGTATGTGGAGGGCAACGGAGGAAGGGGACGATGATAAGGCCACACAACGGGGATGTGGTGAAAACTTAAGTCCGGGAAGGAAGGGTGTGAAATATGCAGGGGCTAGGCAGGATGTGGAGGCAGGGTCTGTAAAGTGAATCGAAGCGAGGGCGGGTGGATGATTAGGGAAAAGATAAGGGATATATTTTTGGCGTTTGAAAGGGATTGGAGGGGGTGTTTGGAGAGCATATGTATGCATAAATTGATGGGTTGCAGTTGATTTGAGGGGCTGTATGATTTTATTATTATTTGGCCCGACGGCAGCGCCTCTCTCGGCGTCAAGTGGAGTTGGGCTGCAGCTGGAGTGGAGGAGGTCGACTTGAGGGCCCGATCGATACGCCACGCCTCCGGTGGCGGGGACGCGAACTAACACAATAAGGCGCCCCTTGCTCCACAATGCAACCGCCGCCCCTGAAGTCCACTCCCTTGCCGCCGCCCCTGATTCCAACTGCTCATTATCATCATCATTATTTGACGGGAAAGCAGCGACTTGGATTCGCTTCTTGGCGCTCTCATTGATCGCACGCGCTACGAAGCGCTGCGCACAAATTTTGGGAAAGTCAGAAAAATAGGAACTTTAAAGAGAATTAATGCAAAACCATCCCCTCAATTTTGTATCTCACCATTCAAATAGAGCTGTTGAATTTCAGCTGGCATTGCGGCCTAAAGTATGACAAAATAATCATTTTACTGTTAAAACAAATTTATTAGAATGCAGTTTAGCTCAATTGTATGTGCTTTGAATGCATGTTTACGCCTGGTTGCTATGGTTGATTACTGTTGTTGAGGTGGATGAAAAATCTATGAGTTTCGGTATAAGAATATAAAAATCTGAAAATAATAAAGCGTATAGATAAGTTAGTGAAAATTAAGCTCCAGCATACCTTTTCCCGTTCAATGATAGTAAGTTTCACGCTAGCATTTGAGTGGAAGTAATTTGAAAATTCAACGAAAATCAGGTGTGAACGGAATGCAAAGCTATTCTTGTGGCAGTCTTCTTGCACATTCCCGTTAACGGACCACGACAATCGTTCAATTTGATTGTGTCGCAAACTTTAATGGGAACTACTAGAAAACTTGTTTCTCAACAGCGTCAGTTTCTGAGTGCACTGCCCAAGGAGTGAATGCAGAAAGTTTCCTCGTCAAACTTCCAGTAGTGCGGGCTGTGAATCAGTCAGTCATGACACGCTGCTGCGAATAAGGGGTGATGGGTGCCTGGGTAGTATCACACTTTATGTCCGGTTAAAACCCGAGGCCTCCAGAAAATTGTTTTGAAATTTATTTAAAAAATCATGAGTCATGTTCTCCAATCTGCTCGATTCCACTGTTGGGAGAGACGAAACGGTTTCAGTTGCAGCTGGAGACATTGACATTGGCGGAGACGGTCCAGATTAACTGCCATTGCTTCTTCGGGTGAGAGCGAAGTTCACAAAATTGGTCATCGCACAGCGACAGAACAGAAGCAGAAGGCAACAGAAAACCACATTTCCTCCTAGATGAAGCTTATATTCAACGTGAGGGAGACATGAAGCGCTGCTGTGTGCCAATCTTAGGATTGATTTCCTATGAATGAATGAATGCGTACATTTTCAGCTTTTTGCGCTGAGAAAACGACTGTCTTAACCCTTTCGAAGTGCAGTTGGTGACGTCACGAAGTGACGTAGTCGCCGTTTCTTCGTCATTTCATGGTTTCTTGCATTGACATCACGTGGTTCGTTGTTGTATGTGAGCCATTCCTTTCCTCAACGAATTAATAATGCACCGTCATTCTAACGAAAAAACCAGCTCATGAAATTCGGGCGAAAACTCCAGCGTTTTTATAAATTAAACCTGAGAAGAAATGGCTGTATGATTAATATTTATTCAGCTTGACATATCTTTCCCTTCCCTCTGCCATATCATTTAAAGGAATAATGATTTCTGATACAAATGAACCTCACCGTTATGTCAGCCTGTGAGGTAAAATTACATGATACTATTTTAAATATTTCGTAGAAATAGCGTGTATTTGGTGTCTTCTTTCAGCTAAGAATTTCAATATTTCTCCCTTCTTTCTCGCTGAATGCTCTCCCTTCCCTTGATTGATTCCTTCCGAACTCTTCAGCGCATTCCCTTCAACAATGAATAAACAGGAATATTCTTCCAGTAGCAACAACATTTGCCTGTTGATCAGAAGCCCGTTTTTTCCGTGTGAACAGCCAGTGCACTGGACCGCGGGATAATGTCCTCACGTGCAGCTCGGATAACACATTCACCTTAAAGAGCACGCGGAGGCTTCGGCGCACGGGAGTGACTGAGATTCAAATGGTAGAAACCTAGATTACGTGGTGTGGGTCTGATTGGCTAACAGCGCTTGCTTCCATGCCGTGCATTTCGATTGTAAATTTCATTTACGTTGAATTGAATACTTGAGAAGAAGAAATGTTTAACGCTAAGTGAAATGTATTTGATAACATTGTACAGTATAGAATTTGAAAGTGTAGAATGGGGGGCAGCTCTAGTGTGATGAGCGAGGGGTCTTGGATTCAAATCCCGGGAGGAGACTTCTCAAACTAAATAAGTGCCTCAGACGGCCGAGGGAGAAGGACCTGCTCTATGCTCTGTGCAGGGTGAGCTCTACCCTCACCAATTTACCCTCACCCTCACCTTACCCTACCTTTACCCTAACCTCACCGTACGGTGGAATCGCTGAGTGGGTGCAGTATTTTCTTGTCTATTTGTTTCCATGTTCAGTATTGATGCGAAAGTTGGGGGTTCAGTAAGTTCGAAAGCACCAGATCTTTGTCCAATTTTCATTCCAAAACCCTCCAAAAACGCAATTGACTAATCCTAACTTCTTCAAATAAGCGAGATATGCAATTCATTCAATTTCAAAGAGGAGAGTTTAATTCACCAGTGGCAGTGGTGTCCTGTGCCATCTTCCCCTTGCAGATCCCAATAATTCGGGATGCCGCAGCGGGAGCTGTCGGTCGAGAATGCAGGACGAGTGACTGTCGTTGGCACACGCCATCTATCACTTCCTATTTCCTCGTCCCCCCGTAAAAATATCCTTTTGTGCCTATGTCTCATTTGCGGATCCTTCCGTCATTCAAAATTATTTGTTTACATACATCCGCATTGAAATTTTTCAACAACATTTTCCTTGAATTGCATGTGAAACATATTTGACGGAATAAGCGGTGATATTTAAGACATATAATTCATTCAGGTGTACATTTGCGCTTACGCCGTTAGTAAATAAACGAAGGAGTGCATGGGCCATACTGCCTCATTTCAATTGGACTCATTGTGACTCGAAGCGCATGCTGTGTCTCTTTTCAACCCTCTTTGCTTTCACTCTGGTGTCTTCGTCCAATTCTCCTGTTGGTGGTCTCCTCTAGTCATCACTCTCGCGGGCCCAAGCGAAAGGGATTTTCTGTTCCATCGTGAACCTCACGCCCAATGCGAGTGGCGTATTTAAACACAACTGATTGCACAACTGGTGGGGCATCCGACGCGCAATGTGAACGTTTTGGCTTCTATCCCCGGTCAGGCCGCATTTTTACCCTCTGATTTCTGCCATCTCCTACTTCAGCGTTGTTATTTTCTGGCCTTTGGTCCAAACCTTTGCTTCCCATTCTCTGAATTTAGACGGATGTATTTTTTCCGCTTGTTGCGTTGCGTGAGTGGATGGAATAATGACATTGAAGAATGGCGAACAAAGCACGTTAAACTGTGTCCTGCATGTAGTTTCCATGGTCTCTACTTCCATGGGATCCGTCGCCGCCTCGCCTTCATTTTTTTATTTCGCTTTACACACGCAAACACTGGAATAGTTGAGCATCGTTCGGCGAGAAGCACCCCTCTCTCCTTCCCATTGGCTTTTATTGCCACGGACGGCAAAGCTTTGCTTTGAACGAGATGATCGAATCCTTTTTATATATGTACACACGCACTCTACACTTATTTGCTTTAGAGGTGCTTCCACAATGGAGCGTTTGAGTGCGCCACCGTCGTCTCCTCTCTATTTTTCCTTCCGTTTTAGCTCGATTTCTTTTTCACTCTCTTGAAGGCATGCTGGAGCAAAGATCTGTTTTTACGATAAATGCGGGTAGTTACAAGATGAAAAGAAATTGAACTGGCTCGTGTCCGTTTGTGCTTCGCTTTTTAATGCGTTTGACGAGAGATTCTATCTGCTTCGATAATTAAGTGAGAAGAGAAATTCTCGTTAATCTTTAACTGGATACACTATAAAACTTTTACTATGGTCTTTCCAGATTAAAAATAAAGCATTCAGTTACTACCAGTGTTTTCTTGAAAAAGTCTGAAGATACTGCATTGATAGTTTAGGCTCAAGATGTGGATATGATTGTTAGCTTGCTTCAATTACTAGAGTGTGCTCTTCAGGTATAAATTGTAAAATATTTTCCTCAAATGCACTGTGAAACATTTATAAGGGTATTAGAATTTTATTTTCGGTATTAAATTTAAAGTGAAGAAAAGGCGTAAGGCTTCCACTGCCCACTGCGCTTGCATTGGTGGCGCCATCCGGGGAGTAGATTATAAACTCTGTCTGTGAGAACCAACCGCTGATTGAGAGAGGAAGATATTTTATTTGTGGAACATATTTAATTGGCTTCCAAACCATTAGGTTACTTCATTTTAACAGATTTTACACTCTGATGTATTTTGTACAGCTTTTACTGCATGGGACATACATTATTGGATCTTGATTTGGATATTCCAAGTATGAGATCATGACAATCGATTGTGATATGATCGCCGTCTTAGGGTCCTTCTCCTCACTCTGCTAAGCTCTCTGTTTCCTCTCACGAAAGGTTCTCCTTTGTTACGGAAGCTGGTTGATTACGACACGTTTGACTAGTATTATATAACTTTAGGCAAGCTAACAACTCAATAGTTATTAGGTTTGATGTAAGAATGGCAATATCATTTTATCATTTGCTGAAACCTAGCATCAACTTTAATATTGTAGTAATCGAATAATCTTTTAGTGAGAGTGAAATCAATCTTTTTTCTCGGTCTTCATATGCCATCTCACTAAAATATAACATCTCATTCATCAGAGCTTATTCACAAATTATTTTACCTTCGCGAATATTCGCAAAGTAAGGCAAATGTTTTTCAAGAAAAATGTTATCAACTTTATTAGCGGCTTTTCCTAAAATTTAGCACTGTTCTTCCGTTCTTTAGGCATAAGTTCGGACTTCATTAGAAAGAGAGCTGCATACTCTGTCCACCGTATTTGTCGCTTCGTCGATGGATCGCTAGATGACAGCACAAGCAGCCCCCTTGTGAAGCATTACATGTATTCAAAGGAAAAATGTGTTTTTTTTTTTTTCAAAAAGAATTTTTTTCACGAGCGAACGACGAATACTCCTTTTATTCGAAGAATATGTTAATAAAAACTCGTATGCGTAGAGAATTGATGTTTACTGTGTGAGTAATGAAATGTGGGGAACAGTGTATTCATCCCTTTAAAACTTTTCAATTAACTACATTATCGTATGCAATAAAAAGCGAAGAAAAATTGTTATTTCAATGTTTTTTAAGCTTCTTAAATGGATTTTCACCCCCTAAATATTTTCAACCCCCGTCAAGTCTGTCTCTTTCATGTCCCTGATAGCCTCAAAACGTCAGTTTTTTTAATCAGAAGCAGATAAAATAAGTAAAATTCCTTGAAAAGCGATATGTTTAGATACGGGGTTGGTTTCCCAAATTTAGGGGTTGCTCACAAAAATGGAGGGTAATATAAAAAAACGGAGACTATTTTCGGATTCAGCGACCCAAAATTAGCCAGACACACCCTAAATTATAGCCAAGCATTTTTTTGAACTTTTTTGGAGAACAGTGTTAGCGCGTGCTGTGACGGAAAAAGCTTTTCACAGGTTTCTGTTATAACAAAGCACATGCCATCAAAGTTGAGCAAATTTGCTACAATTGCCCGCATTGAATTTTTTTCTAAATGTGGCAAGTGCAAACTAATGGCACAACTTTTGCAGTAATTAAATAATGGCAGAGGATTTACAGTAATATTGAAAGGTTTGTTATCGCTATTTCTCATCAACTCTCATAACTTCTTTATGGTATTTTTGGCCGTTTCGATTCAAAATGGCGGACCCTGTTTTTCGTGAGCTCACTGCTTTGGTTTTGCTATACATGAGAGATTTATTCAAAATGAATTACCAAACTACGATAATCACAATAATGGAGGATTGTTCAGTCCTGTCGATGAATTTGTTGTTGCACTTAGAAGGGAAAGTCGTCGCTGATGAGTCGAGCGACCCACGATTTACTTTGGAGAAACGAGCAATAACTAGGTCTGTTAACCGAAATTAATGTTTGGGACGATTGAATATAAAAAATGCATAATATTTCTATGCTATCCCTTGCGATTGGAAGTGCTATGTTTTGAAATATTGGGAATAAAGGTTTTGAAGAGTGCAATCATCAGCACCCCAATGCGGACATATTTGGAAACTGATTCAGATGCGCTCAAATTGGCAGCACTTCTACGGAATGGAATGTGGTTTTCTGTATGCAGTCAGTCAGTCCCCTTACCTTACACAATGGCATGGGGTTAGAAGGATGCGGTCGTTGAATGATGTCCTCGATAGTGGCTGAAGGGCATTCCTAAACAACTGCAATCGTGGAGAGCCCTGCAGCTGACCGAATGAGGTGACTGGCGTCAGACGGGCTCTTTGCCGTTTAGAACAGCTGTTCGGCCGCGCATGCGCAACCATCACAGATGGCTCGGACGCTCGCAAGCAGTTTAAAGAGTAATTAATTTTACTATCTCCACGATCAATGTTAATTACATTAAATTATTATATAGTACTTCTTAGCATTCATCTCACTTGAGACGAAACGTGATTGCAACACATTTAAAGGGAATTCTTTATTTTCAAATTTTTTCTTGTTCACCATTTTCATATGGCAATATTGCTTTTAAATGCATCATTATACCCACTGTACGCGTAGTTTATCAAGAGAACTTCCTGGTCTTGTTTTCTCAAAGTCAAACTCAAACAGAAACTCTTATTGCAATAGCAAAAATGCCAATCACAGCGCGGGATTTTTTAAACCACCCTTCTAGATTTTTGAGGAGCTTTGTAGTATAAATGCCCGCCTCGGTCCGCCCTGGTAAATTCCCCGACTGATAACCTAGAGATCGCGGGTTCGAATCCCGCCTGGGTGGATTGACCACCATCCAGGGCATGGATGTTTGTGATTGTCAATCAAGTTAATTATAAGAGGGGACAATGTTGTCCTAAATTTGCTTCAATAATAATAAAATAAATAATGGAGCCCTTGGCCATCAATCAAAGGACCATGGTTTCGGATAACAGTCATTTAGTCGTCAAACAATAATCCTCAAATTGCAAGGTGGTCCCAAGGAAGGAAGTGGCCTTCAGAACATGACTTTGTGAAATCGAACGCCAGTACATTAGTCGACAGTGAGCTCTACTCTTGCCTATCCGCACCACATTGGGGAACATAGTGGCTGAACAGCGTTGGGATATGGGTCGAATGTTGTGTGGAGTGTTCGGCATCTCCAGGTCTCTACAATCCTGGGTGATTGCGATGGAATAAGGAGTGGCATCTTCCTTGCATCTTGCATCTGCGAGCTATGCCATCGCCTTTTTCAAAAGCATTGGGATACTAATTGAATGATCGCTTTTTCTAATCCCATCGGAAGCATTACCACACCCCCGATAAACAAGAGCCAAAGTGACCCCAACTCCTTTCCTCACGAATTGTGATGTTCATGCGGCTGTGGATTAGTCTGCGGTGAGCATCCCGAGTGACCCTAACGCATCCAAGACAACTTTGGATTTGAATCATTGAGTGAGAGATGGGATGGAGATATTATTTGCTCACATTTCCAATTGGTACGTACTAAATCTCTATCATTTTAATTTATCGCAAAGGATGATTATTGTGTGAACTGTAATTTTCTGCAGTCTATCTAATTAATCGTCGTGCTGTTTTCTCATTTTTTATCGGAAAATACGTGAAAGAGATGTATGCCAATGTATAATCTTTTTTCGCCCACGTGCCAAATCTAAATAAAATTCGGCTGAGTAAGATGTTATCCCAGTTAATGTAGACTCTTCTCTTTAAATGCTTTCGTACTAGTGCCTTCCCTCTTGTTTAAATTATTGTGTTTTACCAAGAACTCGCGATTTCCGCTAATATAATAACTGACCATAGCTACGAATCGCGGGCAAACGATTCGCTCGTGAAAGTAGATACCGCTATGAATTTTCAGCACAACATAATCGCTCTTTGGTACTCGATAGGGAAGGTTACTCCTATCAGTTGTAATCGATACCGGAAAGAAACATTTTGGCGCACCAATCTATAGTGGATGAATGAAACACTTGAGTCAATGTAGCAACGTAGTGGGGAGGGAGGAGGATTGGTTGTTGGAAGGGTTGTCATGGAGAGGGCGCGGGAGGTCGTCGGATCTGCTGAGAAGCATCTCCTCTTTGCGTCGTTCCGCGATTAGCGTCGCTGCTCACGCAACACTTCTCACTTTCGTAGGGCTTTGGCAGGATAATGGAACCAGCAGGGAGTATTGTGTCTGTCATTGGCCACCACGACATCCATTCCCAGCATGCTGTGCAACCAGCCTCCTCACATTCCGATGATAAAATCTCAAATGCGCCCGCCGCTATGAGCTTAATGTGTTTACAACACCAGTGAATGCCTCTCTGATCTTAGCACTAAAATGCCGGAACTTAGCAGCCTGAAATGTTAAGATTGCCTTTTTAAATTGAAGAGTTGGATCGAAAATTTCTAGTTCTAATCCGTTGCAGCGATGAATATGAACAAGTTCCCTGATTTTTCTTTGGGAAGAAGGATTTCTAGTAAAGAACGCAGTTCCAAAAAATATATTAACTGAACGGTTTAACTATACCACTTATTCGTTCTATTATTGCACAATAGCGTCAATGGGTTTTAAAATCTTAAAATTTATCGGGTTCTTGAATATAGTTTATTTTTGCTATATGTTACGAAAGGGGGTATTAAATTTCATGTAGCATCCAAGTAGTTAAAAACGCTGAGCCATGAGCTTTTGAGGTAATATTTGCTCAATTTGTACCATTATTGTGCTTCCTGTATAACTTATGCGCCCTAACATAACCGATCCTACGAATTTTAAAAAGTAGATCATGCTACTCCTACATTGCCTTTTCTTGTCTTCCTGCTTCTGACTCTACCTGACCATTAGACCTTCATAATCCTTCTCCAGAAATAGTTCTCGAAGCTATCAATTCTTCACTGCTCTGAATATCCAGTTTGTGTCGTTAGATTTTTGTAAAACATAGGCGGAATGACAGATTAGCTGAAAAACCTCGTTGACTGTTGAAAATTGATTTATGCATCTGAGCTTCTCCGTAGGGTGTAATAAATTGTTCCGTTGGATGTTAATTTTCCATATCCTGCAATTTTCAGTATCTCATTACCCTCTTAGCTGCCTGGTGTTCTTCTAGAGGCGTACACAGATTCGAACGTTTTCTTTCGCGCCGTGAATACTCTCAACCCGCAATACAATATGTGAAGTGGCTTGCATACACGGCGAGGCGATACATGCAATGCGTTTGCGACATGGGGCCTCTTTCCCGTCAACAGGTACATAGGTCACAACACAAGGAACACATTTCAGTTTTATATTAGCGCCCTTTCGCCATTCAACTGAAGTGCGTTTTCAGCCTTTAAAACTCTTCAGCAGGATACTGTCATTTTATTTGCATAATTTTAAACATTATTTTACTCTATCGACATATTTTTGAAATGATTTTTATAAATTTTTGTGTTATTGTTATATTTTATGGAAAATTGCAGCTGGTAAAAAGTGCTGTACAGATATTTATGAGGAATTAGTTACTTCGACAGCATTGGTGATTTAGGTGGATTTTTTAAAATCTTACTTATATTTTGACACTCTTTGCTATTATCCACAAAATGAAGGCCTTCATCTACTTCTGCATGCTAACTCGCAAGCCGCCTAAAAAGGTGTGTAGCAGGGGGTGTTAGGACCCCGGCCGTTGGTACATGAAAAGCAAATGCTTAAACAAAGTTACGATTAACATTTATTAAAGTCCTTCATGATTCGGGAAAAAAGGGATTCCCATCTAATCTATCCATTCGGGAAAATATCTTTCTTAAACTATCGTGACGGGAGCAGCAAGAGAGAAATCATCAGCAGAATATCCCAGGCAAAGAGAGCATTCCTCCAAAAGAGAGACCTGCTCACAGCGGGAAACTTAAATATGGAAGTAAAGAAACAGTTTGTAAGAACTTACATTTGGAGTATGCTACTTTACGGAAGTTAGGCATGGAAAATGACCGCAGCGAAGAAAGCAAGGATAGAGGCCTTCGAAATTAAGTGCCACAGAAGAATGATGAAGATCAAATGGATCGACCGAGTTGGTAACGAGGAAGTCCTAAGAAGAGTAGGAGAGAAGAGAAGCCTCATGAAAACCTTAACAAGAAGACGGAACAACCTAATACGCCATATCTTGAGGCATGGTTAAGACAATCGTTGAGGGACAGGTAGATGGTAAGGATGGTAAAGGAAGACCTCGAATGAAATACATGGAACAGAAAAAGAATTGTAAGAAAGAGAAGTAATACGTAGGTGTGAAAAGATTAGCTGAGAGGAGAACTGAGTGGAGAGCTGCGTCAAACCAATCCTAGGATTGTTAACCAGTGATGATGAAACTATCGCTCTCAAAGGTATCAATTCTCAATTGTTCAAGCAATCTAAGTCTAGCGCGCAGCCTTTGCGCCTCAAGCGGCCTTATATATGCGCCAGTGTATTCTAACTAAGTGTGGAAATATCTGTGGAAACATCTGTGGAAACTTTTTATGACCTTTTTATCATTCATTATCTAAAGGAAATCCTGATAAATGAATTATATGAAAACGGCAATATTGAATGACCTGCTACGCCTGGGCCTCGCGTTGCAACAACTGACTACGGTGAAAATGATCAATGTTTTTACCTTCATTCTGTGCTAAAAGCCGCCTCATTCATTAGGCGTGTGTGACCAAGGAAAACAGCCGATAAAAAGTAATGCACCACTTGTAGTGATATGACTGGGAAGCCTCACCGAGCATTTCTGGAAATCTTTTTCTATTCGAGGGAAAAAAAATGGACTCCTGCACCAATCCGTACTGAAAAATATCTTTCTCAATGCATAATCACTATCTGACGTAGAATTACAGTGAGGTTCGAAGATGACGTTCCCCTTGTCCCTCTCAAAGGTATCTATTCTTAATTGCTCACGCGGTATATGCCTGTCAAGTAGTCCCTGAACTCGTAGACGCTCCCACACAAATTCCTTTAAAAGATGTGTCACGCTCTCAATTCGCTCCTGGAAGTTTCTGGCGAATCACGCTTGCTTCATTTTGTATTTATTTAATTCACGGATTCAATCTTTCTGCTGCTGATCCTATACACTCGCTGCGAATGCGAGACACGCCCTGAGGAGAGCCAATCAGCTCTTCTCTTTCACTTCTTAATCCGAAATAGGGTTATCACATCATGTGAAGTTATATATCCCCGCCGTAACACGGGACTGCGTGAAGTACGATACATGGAATTAAAAATTTTCGAAACCGAAATGCCAGTCTCAAAAAAGGACCAAAAAAGTAATAGGAGCCATCCGTTTTAATGCCAGTAGCTATAATCATATGAAAAGATAATAAACAGAAAGAGTGTTTTAATCCGGCTACTTTTTTAAAGAAGCAATAAAAAATACAAGGATAGTGTTGGAAGACTTTGGAAATTTTTCTTACAGTTCCAGGAGCATTGAAGCTGACAAGACTTTTACAGTAGCATTTAAATCGGGACTTTTTTTCAGGAACAGTATTCTTGTTTGGAATATATATATTTCCTTTCTTTATGTAACCTGCAACGGGTGGTGTTATTTAAATTTCCGGTGAAATTATGTGTTTCATCAATGCTTTGATGCACCAGAAGTACTATATACTTTGTTTCCTTATCTTTTACAGGTGAGTACAACCTTTCGGGAGTTTGTCATGAAAAATCCATATTGAGGTGCGAGGTTAAATGTGAGTAATTAAAATAGTAATTTTGTGAGCAATTGAGTTATTAAGTGCAGAAAGAGGAGCAGTTAGACTATTAAGTTTCGTTTAATGAAGAACGTATGTTAAGTGTTGAATTTTGATTCATATGAAATTTAAATTTAATGAATTATGGAGTAATAAGGTCAGATTTATACACAATTTCCTACTTTATTACGTCTTTCTGTGAAGTGGACATTGAAATGAATAGCAATGGTCCATTTATATTTATAATTACGCTTTCGCGATAATGACGCTTGCAGTTGTGAGCATTATACTTCCTCTTCTCTGTTATTCTCAGTTATCGATTAAAATCCTTCCTTTTGCTTTACTCTTCATAAGACAACCCTTGTCTCGCAAATATTCCACTCTGAGCGAGGCTTTTTTCGGAGGAGGCCTCAAAGGGAAAGGCCTTTCATGTAACACCTTCCCGACCCTTTTTTTTCGGGGTAACAGCTGTAATTGTTTATTTTCCGTCAGAGAGAGCAATTTGCTAGACGACGCCTTTACAATCACATCGCCGTCAAAATAATATGTTCTAGTTATGGATTTGTAATCACTCTTAATATTTTTCTTATATTCTCGAAAAAAAAATTCAACAGAAAATTAAAATCCAATATGGTAGGCAGTGCATGTGATTTCTATCTCCTATATGTGCGTAGCCTTACAATAGGGTACAAAAACAGAGAAATTGAAACTGCATTCAAAAGGACAAATGGCGCCATTTGTGGGGCCATATTCTTGGTATATGTGCGTGCGATGGATCAAAAGCGTTGCGCATTAAATAACTGGAGTGGAGGCCACGCACTTGTGGACCGTCGACTGTTTTTACTGCTGCAGTATGTGATGGCACTTTAAGGTGTCTCCCCATGAAAATCGAACATTTGAATAACGTCATGTCATCTCATGTGCTCCGAGAGCCCTGGACCTTCGACTTCACAAGTACCCCGACGCGTACTTGCGAATACTCCTCTCGATGTGTTTAAGAAAAAAGTACTTGGTGAATTACTCGAAGAAAATCCGAAATCCTTTTGGTCGTACGCGAGAGAGCTTCAGGGAAAACATTCAACCGTAGATTCGTTATTTGATAAAGATGGTAAACTTGTCACCGAAAATATTGGCAAAGCTAACACTTTAAATGCCCACTTCGAAAGTGTATACACTACTGACGATACTCAATTCAATGTAGACATCCCATATACTGAGGATTTGATGGAAGAAATATCTATAAAACGTGATGGGATAACTAAACAACTACAATCGATTAAGAATAGTAAATCTCCGGGTTCGGAGGGAATACCCGCGCGTGTCCTCAAAGAGTTAGCTCCACAGATCGCGCCTTACTTAGAGATCATATTCAAGAAGTCACTCTCTGAAGGGAAGTTACCGCCCGACTGGAAAATTGCAAGCGTTACACCCATTTTCAAAAAGGGAAACAGAAATGACCCAGGCAACTACCGGCCAATTTCACTAACATCAATTATAGGCAAGATACTTGAACATATCGTTGTTAGTAATATCATGACTTTCTTGGACAGACGTAACTTCCTCCATGACTGTCAGCACGGATTCCGAAAAAATAGATCCTGCGAAACACAGCTCGCGCTCTTTCTTCACGACGTTATAAAATCTGGTGAATCGAAAAGACAAGTTGACGCACTATTTCTAGATTTTAAGAAAGCTTTCGATACTGTACCTCACAACAAACTTTTATACAAATTACAGTCATGCGGATTAAACGAAACAGTTGTAAACTGGATACGCGACTTTCTCAGAGATCGTAAACAAAGAGTAGTTCTTGACGGAATTAGCTCTGATGTTGTAAAAGTTACATCAGGTGTTCCACAAGGAAGCGTAATCGGCCCCCTGTTGTTCATTATATACATTAATGATCTCTGCTCCCGCATTAGCAGTAAAATACGTTTATTTGCTGACGACGCTGTCATCTATCGCGAAATTAGTGATCACTCTGACTCTGAAATTCTATCATCGGACTTAAACAACGTACATTTGTGGAGTCAAGAGTGGGGACTCGAACTCAATCTGAGCAAATGCATGGCGGTACATTTCTTGCGGAATTCATCCAACACTAACAATGTTTATGCAGTGGATGGCATTAACATAAAGGCAACAGACGAAGTGAAGTACCTGGGAGTTACGATAACCTCGAACCTCACGTGGGGAACACATATAAAGAATATTTGCGGCATAGCCCTGAAGAAATTAGGATTCGTCAAGCGTATTGTGGGAAGATTTTCGGATGAGAAAGTAAAAGAAAGGTGCTATTTCGCTCTCGTCCGACCGCACCTTGAATATGCAGCGAGTGTATGGGATCCAGTGCAGAAAGACTTAATCCGCGAACTGAATAAGATACAAAGGAAGGCTGCGCGTTTCGTCAAAAACCGCTACGGGCGTACAGACAGTGTTACCCAGATGTTAAGCGAATTAGGCTGGGAGCCGTTGGAGACTCGGAGGCTGCGCGCTAGGCTTAGATTGCTTGAACAATTAAGAATGGATATCTTTAAGAGCGACACAGAGAACATAATCTTAGAGCCACACTATATTTCCAGGTCCGACAGAAGCGATAAATTAAGAGAGATTTTTTGCCGAACGGATAGATATGGGAATTCGTTTTTCCCCCGAACAATAAAGGACTTTAATAAACGCTTGTCCCAACCTCGTTAGAGCACTTTTTTTTTATAGCTGTAAACGGCTGGTGTCCTAACACCCCCTGCCACACGCCTTTTAGGCGGCTTGCAGGGTATTATGTAGATGTAGATGTAGATGTGTGACCAACAGTGGTTCGTTCTACGAGCAACAATTTATTATATACTTGTATAAATCACTTGCTTTCTAGATAAGGTAAGAAAAAGTCATTGCTTCAATGAAAATACAAAATATGCGTAAAATAATTTGGCTTCAGGTAAATTTAACGGTTTACCTACCGACACTTAATTATGCGTCCAAAGCTTCATTCAAATTTTGCTTTAGCATAAAATTCGAGTAATCAAGCGAAATGGAGTGGAATCGATTCATAATGAAACAACAAACAATTTTCCACAAAAATATAATTTAATTCGACTCGAGTTTCGATGTTACTACATCATTTTCACAGCAGACAAGTGAACCCCGTAAATGGTGCAAAATTCCCTTCATCAAAGATCTCTCCTACAAGATTGCCAACCAAATCCCTAAGGAAAAATTCAGAGCTTCCTTTTACACCCCCACAACATTATCCCGACTCTTGTGTAAACACAAAGACCCATTCGAAAGTGAAAAACTGAGTGGTGTATATGTGATTAAGTGTTGCGAGTGCCATGCGCAATATATAGGTCAGACAGGAAGAGATTTCAACACGAGATTCAATGAACATAGGAAGTGCATCGCCCACAGTAACCCAACTTCGATGGTGGCCAAACACATCATTGAGAGCGGCCACAATCCAAACTTCACAACCAAAGTTCTCCATAAACATATCAAAGGGAGGAAATTAGACGCCTTGGAACAATTAGAGATCCACCAACATAAACATCCCCAGGTTTCCCTTCTCAATAACCACCTCTACCTTTCAAAATCGCCCTTGCTTTCCATTAAGTTTCAATAGTGCGTTTCCCAGAAGTGTTACAATCCCTTCTCCCCCCCTCCTGTCGCCCACTCGACGTGAATGAGATCCCACAAGAACCATACAGTGAATCCTAACCGCCGACCCCCCGCTCCCCACCTACACACCCTCAGAAGAACGCGTCCTCGAGGACCCTACTAATCCGCACGGCAGCCTACGGGCACAGAAGACGTCTTCCCTCCCCCTTCCATTCACCGATGGCCCTCGGAAACAACACCCGAAGATAAGAAGACCGCCACGTGTATTCAAATGCTTTCATTTCTATGTTCAAAGTTTGTTAACCCTGGAAAAAACCCTTCAATTTCCAACCTTTTTTACCTCCTCTGGTTTTTCCACTCTCCCCCCCCCTCCCCCAAGCCTTGCACTTCTACCCATTCCAGCCACCTCCTTGAGGACCTTCCACCCCATTTCTCCTCTCTCAGTTATACCTTGTAAACGATGTAGTAACATCGAAAGTCGAGTCGAATTAAATTTTATTTTTGTGGAAAATTGCAAGTCAGTGTTTCATTATTTTGCTTTAGCTTTTTGATTAGAAAGAAGTGAAATCATTGAAGGAATAAAAACGAAGAATGAACCTGCAGATGAAAAAAATAGTGCGATTATAGATACATTGCTTACATTTTTTTAAGTGTAAGAGCATAAAAATCATTTCCATTACATTTTTCATGCATTACAAAGTTATGAAATCAAAAAGCTTTTGTATATCATGGTGAAACGGTAGGTAGTTTCTGACCGTTTTACAAAAAATAAATTTATTCTTTAATGCCTTAAGTTCGCTCGATAAATTCGGGTAATGCTCAAAAAACAGAAACAAACCTTTGAGCAGTGAGAGATTTGGCATTGGAATATGAAACTAACTGCTTCTACGTCAGTTAAAATGTTTTACTGTACAAAATCTGTGTGGCAAGTAACCACAATTAATAATCAAGAATAGCTTCAAGACCTTAATAGCAAACATTTCTCGCTATGGCAACGGCTTCATGCTGTCAAAAACGGGTAGGAATGCTCAAAGCGCCCTTTATTTGTAATAATTCTCACTTTATGTTTTTGAAGAACAACTTGGGGGCTGAGTGCCGAGTTTCATCACTTTTGCTTTGAAAACCCGAATTGATTCCATTATTTACTGCACGCGAAACTTGCAGAACCCTTAATACCAGTGAGAAGAACATTTTTTTATTCAGCAACTACACATATGAACCGGAATTCGTCTCAATTGGTGTGCGGTGGGGGTAGTCAGGACAATTCCCGTGTTATTGCAAAAAGCAATGGAAAGAAAAGCGTGTCGGCGTGATTTGAGTGTCTGAATTCCACCACTAACATTCATTGAGGTCCTTCATAGCCTGGTGGAAAAAACGGATGCCTATCCTAATCTGTTCAGCAAGAAATCTCTCGTATTTTATAGTTTTTATCGGACATAAAGAAAAAACTTCCAAAAACAGCATTCAAATTTTAATGTTACTTTCAGGATGATGTATGACCGGGCATTGATTATTAGTCTACCGTTAGTAGGAAAACAGGCAACGATTGATGCGGTAGGTAAACGGCACCGTAAATGTGACGTAAGGGATGAGCACAAGCAGACCAAAACCATGCGACTTTGTAAAGCATCGTGAGAATGAGAAGTTCAAGATAAAAGCAGGTGGGCCAACCTGGTTGTGTAGGGCAATGCGATTTTTTTGCGAGTTTACTTGAGGAAACCGATTAGGTGGCATCAGGGAAATATAATTACGCCGGCAAAGGAGGCGTTCGTGAACATGACTCAAACATTATTAATCTGTTGGCTTTATTTGTTTATAAATTCCAAAATTTTGATTCAAGTATGTTATTACATTCGTAAAGTATGTCAAGTTGCGATGTATGTGTTATTATATTGTATTATAATAGATTTTAACTATTTTCTTTCATGAAGTCTTCTCTTTTTGATTAAACTTAAATCTAAGATTTACCCCTAGCGTTTTCAGTTTTGATAGTTTTTTATGTTACTTGCATAAGAAACAATGGAAACAATTATTTTGCTCCAAAATGTTTTTTTTCCTGTAGCATACTTTATATAGCAATTACCTCATTCATATAATTATTGTTTATTCATCGTAATGTTGTTGTAATTTGTTCAAGGAATTCTATAATAAATGCTTGAAACTTTGACGGCAAAAGTTGATGAAAGATTTTCTAATTGATCCATAACAATATTCCCATCGCCTCATTTTCAGAGGAAAGTAATATTCCGATGATCAGTCACTTGCATGCCTTGCGTCCGTTTCGAAGACTTCATTCCGATGGCACGAGGTGTCTTCCTTGGAGATGCCGCTTGGATACACTCAGCATCCCTTGGATCAGTGTGGGTGGCGGCGCGCGCTGTGCATTGTGGGAATGAGGGTGGAAAGAAAGAGCAGCTCGTGCTGTCGCTCGGGGGTGAAGGCCGGGAGGGTGGCACGACTGGATGGGGCAGCTTGTTAATGTGGCACTCCCTGCAACCTTGGTCGGGGAGGGACCTCCCGTTCCCATGGCAGCCCAGGACGGTTTCTTTTCGCCTTTGTTTTTTTGAGTTTTCTTTTTTTGGCGAGGAGAGAGCGCTTCGATGTCAACTCAAAAGTCCTCTCGCGTGTGTCTTTTCCCCGTCGTCCTCCATTTTCATTAAAGGTTCGCTGCCTTGGCGACGGGAGGGGTACACCAAGGATTCCGTCCGATTTAGGCGCCGTGCAGCGTTTAAGGGGACGGGCGATCCTCCAGCCCAGCCTCCTCATTACCCCTCCTCATTCACGAATGTTACAATAATAGGGCGATGCGGAAATGTCGGAATCCACGCATTAAATGCTCCGCTCGTGTCGGGATCCGAATTTCACTGACACTTACTATACTAGCTGTTACTAGGGCAAAATGTTTAGTTCTTAATTATGTAATATCACAAGTTAATAGCTTGTCATTGATATTTTATTCTTTGTTATACGTTAAAAATAAATGGATAGCTATCGCCGCGCTGCAGATATTTTTATAAAATCGACCTAAGTGGCAGAAGAATTTAATCTTCTACGGGACGGATTAAGGCCTCCCAAATGTGTTACTATTATTATTATACATTATTTATTATGAAAATTAAGTTGGTGACGATACTATAAAAAAGGTCAATCCTCGGTGTTCCTTCTTTATTAGGCAGATGACCTTTTGGCTCGCGCCAAAGAGACAAAGGTATATTTTGGAAGGCTACCCGGGTTTTCCACCGGGTCAATGCTTACATGATGGTGGCCGAAGTTTTGGAATCCGAGTCGGTTCCCATCTTCAATGTTGATCTCAAAAATGGTATGTGAATAAAGGTTTATGCATTCTTTAATATTAATTCAAGGTCGTTGAAACTAATTGTAATTTGAAATTAAACAATCATTTTTTTATTCGACTGCGATATTGGACAATCGCTAACCGAGTTATTGTTTTTAAGTTACCGAGGCTGTTTTTAAGTTACTACATGTATCTATTTAGAACAGATTTATTTTTTAAGACATTCAGGATAACATTAAAAAAATACAAAATTATTCTAGGTCAATATAAATTGATAAAATAACTGAGAGACCGCAATTATCGGATTAATGTAGGATTTAGTTTTTGCAAGTAGTTATTGAGTGACCGTTGATAAAATTTGGCTACAATATACGCGTTTCCTATAGCCGAGGGATGCCAATACATTCACGAAACCCGACTGAAAGAATTTGGGTTCAATGAAAATAGTGGTGTGCTCTGGGCTACTCCTCGTTTCCCTTACATCATTGGGAATGACATAGTTCGCGTCGAAACTGTTTGCTTCAAATATACGTTTTGTTGAATCTTACTAGTTTATTATTACACCCATTAAAACAACGGGACAGTATAGGAAATTAAGTTTTCATGATTTTGCTTAACATTTGCGGCTTTATTTCTTGGAGAGAACGTAATAGGGCATGAAAATGCCCCTTGTTACGTTTTAAAATGACACTTAATCAAATCATTTATTGTGTGTCAAGGTATTTATTGTGTGTTTTGACCTATTGATCTAAGGCATACATAGTGATTGAGTGACAATTAGAGTTTGTGCTTTTCCAAATGTATTTATTTTTCTAATTTTGGCACTCTGATATATTTTATCATTGTTTCTCCAATCAAATCTCTTCCTTTATAACCAATCTACGAAAATGTACTCGAAGCGAAGGAGTTGGCCTCGAATAGGAAGACCTATGCTCAAATATGCCGCCAGTGTATGAAATCCCAATGAGAAAGGCCAGATGGAGAAGGTGGAGAACGTGCCAAGAAAGGCAGCTTGAAATGCATTCTGGGCATTTCATAGGGGCATTTAAAAATGCTGGAAATTCTGAGGTGGGAGTAGACGAAGGTGTGTCGAAAGGCAATTTATAAGGCCAACACAAAGCACTGCGCGTGGGAAGAATTGGAGGAAAGAGTGGTAAGCGCCCACTTCATAGGACAAAACGAGCACTGCCCCAAAAGTATACTTTGGCGGCAAAAAACAAATTCAAACAAAATATTACTCACTAATGAAGGTATTTGAGAATGGAACTCGCTCCTAAAGTGGAACTCTCAAATCCTTACCCAAAAGCCGCAAATGGATTTTAGACTAAATACTGTCGCAAATTGAAAGTAAGGATTGATTGACTCCTTTTGTTGTGAGACGGTTTTTAATTTCTGTTTTGATTTTCTTCTTATTTATTATTTTTACTATTATTTTGTGATTTGCAATTTTCGCTGGGTGTGTTTTTCTTATTGCTTCTTTTGGTTTGCCTAATGATGCAATCACATTACAGGCTTTACATTTTAACTACTAAATACTTGCCACCTGGCCAATGGACTTTTTATAATGCGTTATTAAATAAATCTCTGAACTTACCCTTTGCGGCCTTGAGCAATTATTTTCATTCAGCTAAAGGTGAACCCCAGAACGTCCTCTACTTTATAATCCAATTTTTTATTTAATAATGCACCCTGACTCTTTTCAGTACTAGTAACACGAATTTCTACTGGAGGCAAAAATAGTTTGAATAAGAATTCCTAGATGGAGTTTCAAATGCGCCCCGTGAATCTAGTTGTTTCCCGTGGCCGGCGGTAGATGGAACCACTTTGTCAAGGTTTTTGAATCAGGTCGTCATCGATCCCAGAAACTTTCCGTGGTTCTAGAAGCAGAGGGAAATAACGCTTCGCTGTTTTTTTTTTAGCTCTCACGGATGCATATATTTACATTTTTGAACTTGTTTTCAGGATAAGATTAACTCGAAACTCAAACATTGTCAGTATAAATTCATTTCAGGTACATAGAAATGGCGCCAATTGCAGAAAACGGTAAAATCCTTCAATATGTTCCGCGCTAGGAGTGAGTGTCAAGCCATAGGGTGCTTCAGTTTTGAAAGCTTAAGATGGTTAAATCACTTTCCACTAATGGCTCCATTCACAAGCGTTATCAACGCCACTACAACATCAGCACAATACCACCACAACATCATCCGTAGCAAAATTATGTCACCAGACGTTCCAACTCCAACCATCATCTCCAAGGGTGCTCCTTCCAGTTCCGTTGTGATATTATTGTTTATCTTTAGAACTAATAAAAACGATTTTGTCGGGTGTACAGGTTAGGAAGAAACACAGTTTTGTATCGGCGTCGATATCTAGAAAATTGGCCAGTTAGTGCCATTAATATGGCTAGGAGCAACTAGAAACAAGAAGACTACGCACAAAGCATAGATTTCTCGAATGATATCGATTCGGGGAACATCATGTTGAAATCCCACCTTATTTCTACGTTTTACAGAACCGATACATTAACAAAGAGATATTTTTCCGAACGGATAGCCAAAGGAATTATTTTTTCCACCGCATATTAAGGAGCTTTCATGCATTATAGGTGGAACTCAGTAATAAAAACATTTCAACGCGGATCTTATTTTATTTTAATTTTTGCTATTTTAAACTAATCCTGTGGAACCCACTTGATTTGCGGATGGGCCCTGAAGAAGTTAGGGTTCGACAAGCGCGTCGTGGAAAGGTTTTCAAACGGAGCGGTTGGGGGGGGAGGGAGGGAGGGAGGGGCGCCACTTGGCTCTCGCGAACGCGAGGCGATCCACTGCTATTCCGTCCGCTTATTCATAGAATAGAAATATTAACGGAATTCAAATTCTGCGTGATTCGTCAAAAATTTCTGCGGACAAATAGAGGGAGCTACACAGTTTTTACTGGGATAGACTGGGACCTCCTTTAAACTTGCAGGCTGCGTTCTAGGCTGATATTGCTTGAGCTGTTTAGAGCAATGTATTAATATTTTTCTGAGACACACGGATCGTAGAACTTCACAATACTCCCAGGTTCGAAAGAAATGGTGAGAATGGGATATTTAGCACACACCGAAGCGATGGGTAAAGTGATGTGCTTGCGCTGAATGACTTCAATAAATACTCAGTTGAACTGAACACAGACGGACCCATTGCCATTGGTTACCTGTTGATGCCCTAACAGCACACGCCCTTCGGGGTAATACAAATGAATTCTTCGGACCTCTTACCTGGCTACTCACCGTATCATTCGATTTGATTTCCATTGTATCTAATAGATAAAGCCCTGCTTTCAAAATCGCATCTGGTCTCGTATATACCAGGCAACCTGTGTCCCAACTGACCATTATACTTACCTATAAACGCCCTATCCTCAATATAACTAGATACTACAGCCACGGAATAATCAGTATGTACTCCTTGCGTCATTTGCAAGTAATTAAGTTAGAATTTGTTGGAGAAAAATAGTTTTCGATTGTTTTTAACTTACCTTTTTTGAGTTATTGAATCGCTTAAATAATCGGTAATTTCGGTGTAGAAAATTTTTCTTTTGTTTTTTTACGACACTTGGACCATATAAATTGTTTTTATAATTTTTATAATTACGCAGAAAAAGGATTTATGGCAGTAAATATTTCCTTCAATTTTTTAAAGCTAAATGTTTTCATCATATTATTTATAGTTCCCAATCATCCCAGTACCGTCCATTAGTTTTAATTTCATTTCAGCAATAGAAATTGATTGTAGCAGCTAGACGTAAAAATTGACTAAAGCGAAACTATTTTGACCTAAACCTACTGTTTACATTAAATAATGCCGCTGTCGTTTTAAAATCATAGCATAGATACGTATTTTAGTCCCCTCTTGCCTCTACCACGAGTGCCCGTGCGCGCGCGCTTGGCGGCTGGAGTCGTGTGTTAAGGCAGCGAGCGTGCCTGAGAGACGAGCACGCGGAAGAGTGGGGCGGTCCCTTCTTAAAGAGGAGCACGCATTTGGCACGGCCGTGTGCCTGCCCTCCCGCAACAACACGCGCCGCCTGTTGCGCCTCCCGCAGCAAGCAAAGCACGCTTCCTCCCGCGAGGCATTCCCCCCAACACACGCGTCTTGAAAGCTGGTGCGCGGGCGCGGGGGATGAAGGGGAGCCCATTTGCTGAGAGCGGCAGCCGCCTTCTGAGGCGAGTGGCGTGTTTGGGGAATCAGCCGTCGACAGAAAAGGAAGAGAAATGCTGCCTAACATTCATTTAAATTCCATTTTATTGCTCGTGTGAATATCGCCCATCCGTTCGGCAAAATGTCTCTCTCAACTTATCTTTTCCGTTGGACCCATCAATATAATGGGGTACTAATATGATGTTCTCCAAGTCGCTCTGAAAGACGTCTGGGATTAATTTCTCTAGCAATCTAAGTGAAGCTCCCGAGTTTCTAGTGGTTTCCAGTCTAATTCGCATAGAAGCGATGAAACACACTGTATTCCCTCCTAGCAGTTTATGGCGAATCGTGCAGCTGCTCTTTTATTATTTTATTAAGAAAGGAGACTTCCTGCGCCGGCTCCCATATGCTCGCTGTAAATATTCGGGGTAATGGTCTGACGTGGACCTCTATCTTTCACTTTTTCATCCGATTGGAACCTTCGCACTTCACACGGCGAATGCAATTCAAAGGCAGGTGAAAGGGATCTCACTTACGGAAAATGTCACGTGACCATTGTTTCTGCAAGATACATTGCAAAATTTTGAGGAAAATGGCATAAATTTAGTAAAACATGTTTCTATACTAAAATATGACTAAATATTGCGCAGTAATTTTTATCGCGACAAAGCAGAAGCCCCTCGCTTCCATTAATAAGCCTAATCGTGACCTGAGATTATAATTTGAAAACCATACCAAGAGGTGCCAACTGTGTAATATATTTATGGCCTGGCCGATCTAGTACCTACTCCAAGGATAGATGGCGTTAGTTGTCACCGGGAAATTCAAACCGGGCTTTTTCCCAATTCTGTTTAAGTTTTCGATTTAATTTTTTTACATGGAGATTTCAGCCTATAACAATTCAAATTACCAACAATTAAATAAACTGGAGGTAATTTGAATTCTTATAGGCCAAAATATCCATAGCAAAACCACTTCATCATTATTAAGCAGCTAAAGCAGCTTGTTGAGAATTATTTGTCACTTTACTGAGAACTTGAGAATTTAATGAGCATTCATTCATCAATCATTACAAAAGATGATGATAAATCATATTATCGATAAAAATACCCCTAAAGCAATGGAATAACTCTAAAGGCAATTATAGGCAAAGTTGAAAATAGCATGCGCTGCTTTAAAAAATTCAAATAATACAATATTGTCAACACAAAAATTTAATTAACTCAATAATGTGCAGCTACACAGTAACACAATTCATGATAAATAATGAAAAAAGTACAAAAATATGAAAAATATCAATTTTCCTCTTTAGTCTTGCCAGAAATTATAGCTGTTCTTCACTTTTTCCACAATGATGATCCCTGATTGCTAATTCAACCAAATAACCTGAAAGAAATGAAGGACACGAATGAGACATGGCAATCACCACCATGCTCTCTAAGGTAAAAGTAATATTAAAATCCTAGGAGAAGGGAGAACCAAACTTTTTCTAAAATAACACATTGGTCACCAACTTAGTAATGCCTTTACACTATCATGTTTTTGGTTTAGGAACAATTGGAACAATTTAATTGGGCCTCACTTCATCATTAGGACCTAACATGATGTCTTGGGAGCCCTACTCCCTCCTTTTTGGAATGATTTTGTAGGAATACAGAAAAATCAATTTAAGGTTGTCATGAAATTTATAGGTTGTTCCTAATACATTTGTAGTAAAAATTTAAAAAGCAGGTGATTTGGTAAAAATTAAAAAACATCAGGAGATACTGTAAATATGAATGTTTGCTAACACACACTCAGGAGTTAATACAAAGGAGCTGAAGATTACTCATCTGTCACCTTAAAGACTAGGCCGAATGCGACTAACTCTTAGAATGAAAAATTCAATCGCTGTCATTCAAAGGAAAACTGAGTGCATAAATATTTTTTGTTGAGATAAATTATGTCACCATATGCTTAATAGATCTCTGATAAAAATAAACTCCTCCATTGTGGTGAGGTGTACCCTCCAATGAGGGTAAGGGAAGGATAGGTGTACCCTTCAGCAAGGGTAGACGAAGGGTATTTTAGAACATTGGTGGGTAGGCCCTCTCCTTCCTGGAGTGTACGGGAAGGGTTGGGCCAGCCTCAATGAAGGGTAGGACTAATATAAAAACTAAATTAAACGAATGGGGATGAGTTGTAACAGTGATTTCTAAAGTTATAAGACAGAAAAAAAATTAGCCTTTACATGGTCTTGAATCCAGAACCTACATATTGGAGGATAATGAACTAGTCCTTTAACAACCTCAGCTATCGAGGTACTTGTCAGATGTTGCTTCTCAACGGAACTTATACTACAAAATCTTAAGATGAGATTATCACCCAGGCCTATGTGGAAGAAAGCTGTGACTTTTTTCTACCTATTTCGTTTCAGAAAATAAGATCGGCATTCAAGTACCGAACATCACTCTCGCGATGTCCCATTGTCAGCCACACAAATATGTTACATCCTAAAAATGTGAATGAAAGAACTTCTAAATGAGCTTTTTTCAAACAATTATAGAAACTATTGTGTACAGTGGCATAGCCAGGAATTTTGTTTGGGGGGGGTCCAAAACCAGGTGGGGAAAGTTTTGAAAAACAGGATACCAAATAATGGGTTTTCAACTAATTCAAACACTTTTCATAATCGAAAAAACTTCAATAGTTAAAGAAGTACATATTTTTTAAATTCATTATTCTTCAATAATTTGTTTTCTTTTATGAAGGAAAATGATTGTTTTTATATTTCGGGGGGCGGAGGGTCCAAATCCCCCGGGATCCCACCCCTCCCCTATGAAAAAATTGTATAAACCTCTTTCAAATTTTTATGCATTCTTATACATTGCCATGGTAATGTATAAGAATGTATAAAATTTTGAAACAGGTTTATACAATTTTTTCATAGGGGCTGGCTACGCCACTGAATATGTATACATATGTATTATTGTTTTCCTTAAGGGAGTTTTAAAGATTAGTTGTGTAGCCCATCTATCTTTGCTTTCAAAGACTCCTTACGTTCTTGTACAGAACTCAATACTCTTTAGCTGGTGAAAGTAGCTGAAGAGACACTTTCAGGATATGTTTTCCTCAGTTATAAATGCTAAGTCCCAAGGGAGGGTAAACGAAGGATTTTTCTACCCTTAATGGTGGCTAGAGGAAGGGTACACAGATGGTAAGGGAAGGAGTTCCAAGGAAGGGTAGACGAAGGATTTTTCTATCCTTCCCTTACCCTTAATGGTGGGTAGGGCGTGGGTTGTGCAAGGGTAACTACCCACCATGAAGGCTACTACCCTTCCTTTACCCAACATGGTGGAGTTAATTTTTTTCAGGGATATTAGTCATTAGTGTATCATAACCTAAAAGGCGTTAGCGTAAAGGCATTACTCATTTGGTGTCCACTTAATGAAAATGAAACAGGAAGCACTGAATGATAGAATGATTCATCAAATTGTTGGCACACTCTTTGAGGAAATATCCTTATGAAATACTTCTGACTTCATGAAATTGTAATACTAAATTGAATCAAAAATTTAAACATATGAAACAGTTTGATCAGAAGATCTGAAGGCAGAGTGACAGAATTAAAAATAACAGAGGACCAAATGTAGTTGTGAATTGATTTCTCAGCTGCTTACAACAATGAATATGTTACTGTATTCATGAAGTAACAAGAAATGGCAGAATACTTGAATTCATAGAATAGCTGAAGTCATCAATAAGTTTGGTTTAGAGCATCAAACTTGTCAAAAATTTATGAAAATTGCATGCAATATTACAAGAGAATGACAAAGAGTTTGAGAATCCACATTCACATAATAGTTAACAATCATTCTGGACAAAATTTTGTATGAAGTGGAATATACATGCAAAAATACATGGTGACTTCATTTCAGGCCTTGGTCAATATACTTCCAAGACTTGATACTAAAAATCCATCAATGAATTCTTTAACTAATCGATACATACTTTTTAAAATGTGAGCCTCAACATTCGATCAGAAAAGTGTGGAAGGAATGGAAATTAGAAAATTATTACATTTCCTCTTGAATTACTTACCTTTAGCAAAACAGTAGATTCCTAGACCATATATACGGCATGCCATCAGAGGTAACTGGAATACATCAACCGGCTTGCTGCAAGTAATACAATGGATATATTTTAATTGGTGGCAATGATGACAATTGTTTCAGATCTAAAAGTTAATGTACATATATGGTTCAGTCCCTTTGTAGTAACATACCTTTGTTTCAACAGCAACAGATTGATCATCCTCATATCTCTGTCATGCCATCTAGAGGTAGCCAGAATGCATCAAAGAGCTTGCTGAAAATGAAAATGATTGATGGCAATAAAGAAAATATTTAAATGTCCAGCTATTGAGTAGTCATTTATGAGCAATATAATTTCAATTCATACCATCATATATCTTCATAAATGATGGTATGAATTGAAATTTATATATTTCATTCATACCATCATAATGTGTCATAAGAACCAATTAACTGCAACTACATTTGTCAAACAGCAACTACTCATTTGTAAAATTTTCAGTGGAAAACACTCTAATGCTATATCTAAGGATTATTTCACATCTGTTCAGTTATTTCTAAGCTAAAATTCAATTTACACTCCCAAAATTTACTATACGAAGAATTACTGATGGAAAATAAGAATCACTTTATAAATGTACACTAATTAAGTAACAACAGAAACCCTACTCCTTTTTCCGGGCTTGGGACCGGAAACACAGGCCCTGAGATATCAATACCTCCACTGCAAAAATAGGTCAACAATCACCCACCGAATCAAATCTTAAGATTAATACAAACAGGATTAATTAATACAAACAGGAGGTCCACAAATCACATGAACAAGTTCTTATACTACAGCGTATATTAATGGAAGTACTTCCATGCATCTCCACCGATGGCTTAACAAGTTATCACTCTGCCTCTCCTCCTTTTATAGAGAAAATAATTGTGTTTAGTTGCTACATGCAATTAAAACGGTACGTGGAAATTGCTGATGCAATGATCATGTTAACATGTTACACTCTGAAACATTTCACCAACCTTTTAGAACGAATGTCGGACACATATGAATGACAATTGGTGAAAAATAACGAGGGTATCTTGAAAACGTTGCATCAACAACGTTCACCACCAGCATTTCCAACAACCCCATCAACTTAATAGACACATTGGAATGATTATCGAATGAAAATCAAAATTCCTTGAAGAAAGAATTACATTATTAGCTAATATGGCTTGAAAACTTAACAGATTATATCAAATAATTATATATATGACTGAATGAAGAAAACACTCACCTGGAAACAGTTCGCGGAAATCGAAAAAACTTGCAATCTTTCGATTGACAACCCCTAACTGCACATTTATCTTGCATTTTGAGGCGTTAAATGTCACTACACTTCCAGAAAATTGTCAATTAACAAACCTTTTCTGCGTTAAAAGCAAAAAAGAACACGGCCCACAACGAGTATGACGACAACAACAACACAGCTGATGGACGGAATGGATCGGTGCGCAATGTCCGTTGAAACGATTCAAAACATAAACACATGTGCGAATGAAAATATTACTTTGCGTTATGTAATAATGTCAAAAATATCAATAAAAATAAAAATACGAATATCTGAAAGTACTTCATCATTAAAATTGAAAAAATATATTTGAGTTATATCTTACTCCAACTATAGGCGGAGTGGCGGACGCTGGTACCTCTTCCCCCGGGCCTGATAAACGGCCTTGACCATACTTTTAATTATCTCTCAACTTATCATTTGTTTTCAAATTTTTACAGCCATAGTTTAGATTATTTAGTAATTAAGGTGCTACTACTTTCAACAGCCTGATTCCTTTAATTGTGTTGCATCCTGGGATTTCATGCGTATTTACAAATCTCAATTTGATTTTTGGATTATTATTATTATTACTTTATCTGCGAATAAAAGTCAATTGTTTTGAGATACACTTCAACCTCATTTTGACCACTACCCTGCCAGTTAATAGGGTCAATTATGTTGAGGATTCTTTTCCAGTTAGACTTTTTCGTATTAGTTACCCCAGAAGTTACCCGCACAGCAAGGTCATATTTTAGGAGGCTCTCACGAACTCCGAGGTACACAGTAATTCTCAACACAGCTTTAGAGAAATGCGAGGCATAAGAGGAAAGACGGAGAGGGAGCGCTGCCCATGGTTAAGTGATTCCGTTTCGGGACCCAGCGAAACCGTTGCTCGCGAGGAAGGGCTCGCCTTCTTGACGATCAGTTGCAATCGAATTCGTGCCAAACTAGGCGAAACCAGGTTTCCATTAGGTCCTCCATTTATCTGCGTGACGACAGTATCGCCGCCTTTGCAGCGTGCGTCTTCAGGTTTGAAGGCTTTCTTCCAAATCAAACCTAAATACGCCTGCAGCCGCTGTCTCCACGAACGGTTGCCTCGAAGTTGAATGGGCGTGGAAGCTGCACCCTCTGCGCCACTTCGCGGAAGACTCTACATACGCTATAAACTATTTTATAATGGTAATCATTACGCAAATGATGTTTTTTTTCAATAAATCGATCGCAATGAAGCACTGAGACAGGCATTTTAGCTAAAAATACACATTAAAAACTCTTATTGTGGGGCTGACGAGGAATATAGGCAGATGGTAAGAATAATTTGAAAGCAGCAAGATATATTTAATAAACTTTAACTTCAAGTATGCACCACCAGGTGGCTTCAACGGAGTTACGGAGGGGATTGTCTCTCGATATCTCGCGTTCTCTACTTGCCTTTCTCTCTCTCTTTTTCTTCAAATGCGCATGTCTCATGAAGGCAAGGTGCCGTCTTCGCAGCGCCACGCACGCAGGCAGAGGCGGAATAAATGTCGGAATGTGAGGAGTCGGAATAATCAAGCGAAGAGTAGAAGATGTGGGTTGAGAGGGATGAAGTCTTTAGAGCAAAGGGTGAGGCAGATCTGATGAAACGGCGACCAATTTGTATTGCTTGCGGAAAGAAATTTCTTATAACGTTTTAGGGATATATATAATCTATTCTTATCATCCTATGAATCATTCGATAGAAATACATTATTATTTGCACACTAATTAATTCCTAAAAATAGCGCAGATTATATTACCTCTCACGATAGTGATATATGCTTTTACATTAATTATATTAAGGAATTTTAATATATTTTAACATCATATATTAATTGAAAATCAACTGTTTTATTTTTCCATTTAATTGAATTTTACATTTTTTTACGTCATGCTGTATGATTTGTACAATGATTATTATTATTTGTACAATTACGATTTTGGATATTGGCGTAAAATATGAAACGAGCCGTTATATTTTTATAAAGTGATATTTTTTCAGATTTTAGTAAAATATTAATGCTCCAGGTATTGGAATTTATTTTTAGCATGAGTTTCGCAGTAGGCGTCGTTAAAAATTGAGTGATATTAGGATTCACGGAGTTTGTTATTTGATTTTTACATCAGTGTCCTTGAGTCAATCGTACCTATGAAAATATGTCAAGACCGAACAAATAATTTTACTTCAACCTATATAAGTTCTGTGACATTAACTCGGGCGCAGGCCAAACCTCCAAAGCACATTATTTTGACGTGGAAGCGAGAGTGGAACTCGTGTGGAGAGTGCAAGTGAAGTCGACGAATGGAATCGTCCATCCTTCATCACTCGATGTGCGACTCATTTCCACATCGTGCGTCACCAATTACTTTGTATTTTCTTTTTCCCCACGAGTGTGCGTGGCTATTCATCATTTCAGAGACCTTCTCTCCCCTTCATATTTTAAAATCTCCTTCCCCCTTGTCTCACCCGCAGTCATTTTCCCGTCGCTCAACCTTTGCTGCCTTGCGATTTCATTATCATCTGAATCCAAATGGATACATCTTACGATCATTACCGTTCATGAGTTTTGAGGAAAAGTCTTTTTTTTGGATATCGTCTTGTGTTTTGCGTAAGGTGTAAGTTTTATAATTTTTGTTGATTAATGTTTTAGTATTACTCCAATCTACAAAGAGACCGATTGCCCATGACAATATAGCGTGCATGATGTGAAGGTTGTATTCTTGAACGCAATGATTGTTATAAAATAATTTATTCTAAATTATCAAAGAGCATTGAGCTCTGTGCACATATCATGTTGAAAATCACATAGAATAATTGAATTAAATAATTTTTTTCTAATATATTTGGATACTATACAAAATTGCGTTTTCAACTTGTCCTACCTATGCAACATGTACTCTTAATGAGGCAACGAGTTTCCCAGGATAGATCAATTGAAGGAGATAATGCCTCAACATCATCTAGCTCTTTAATAGTTTATCTTCAAGTACAAAACTGAGATCATGGAAGAGGCAAAGAGGGATGTGAAGAAAATTCTATGAAACATGGAAATGTCAATGGGTATATAGGTGTAGGCTGAAAATTGATGCGAGGATTCTACATGTTTGGGGAGGTGAACGAATCTGGTTGCTTGAGAAACCAGTGAAGCCAGTTGCCAGGGTAAACGGTGACGGAAGGAGCATGAAGGAAATAGTCAAGCGGAAAGGATATTCTTCAAAATAAGGGGTCTTCTTACCCCTGAAAATATAAGCCTTGAAATGAGGAAGCTATTATCATGAGGACTCAAGTATGAAGCATGCTTCTCTAACGAAGTGAGCACGGCCAATGTCCGGATGCAGTGGAGAAGTCAAAGTTAGAAGCTTTCGTAATGTGGTAACATGGAGGAATGGAATGGTGTGAGTGGAAAGAGGGAAAGAGTGTTTTGGGAATGATAGTGCGGGTGAATTTCATCGGAGGCCACGCGATGGTCGAGTTGGAGTTGGTCATTGGTAATGGAGGGGTGGAAGGTTAGAAGGCGTAGGAAGGCCTTGGGTGAAATACGCGGAGGAGGTGGCGAAGTGAGAATAATTATTTAGGAGTGAAAAGATAATAGGAAAGGATTTAGTGAGAGAATAGACACTTTGACATGAAAATCCTTAAGAATAGATGAAATTAACAAATTTAGACTACCTTCCCATCCCCAATGAAACGTGCAAAATTATTTCGTCAAATACGATGTATTTTTGCTCTCTCGCATAACAGGGCCGAGACTTCGAGACTGTTTCGATTAGTAGCAGAGGTATTGTGAGGAAGTTCCGAGGGTTGCCGCTAGGCTGTGCGACAGGTCAAGTGGCTCCCGGAGTTCCCAATTCGAATGGGATGGGCGGCAGATTTTTTAGGTGGAGGGGAGGATCGCATCGCATCGCATCGCATCGCTAGGAGGGATGAGAGCTACCCACGCCATTCAACTCCAACTGGATAGCACAGTTGTCAGAGGCCATCGACCTATCGCCGCGCACCTTTCAATTGTTTATTTTTATCGCAACTAATCACCACAACAAAAAGCTTCTTGATAAGACATTGAATTTGACTACTACAGCTGCTATGGCAATCGACTAATTCATTGACCTTTAAAGAAATTCTATGAAATTGGTGCCCTTGCATGACTTATAACCGCCTGCCACACCAAAGTGCATCATCAAAGTCTCTTGGGTCATTTCTTCGATTGTCAAAATGTGACCGTTTACTACATTCAATATTGAAGATCGCTTGTGTTCTGTTGTGTCATAAAATGTACAGAGTGAAAATTTATTTGTAACATTTTGTTGTCGCTATAGTTTCTGTGCGATTTGGTTGCATACTTTTGAGTTCAATAGATTCTACTATTAAAATGTTTTTATTGATACCTTCATCTCCATTTTACAATGTTTTTCATACTGTACAAACCGTTTCTACAAATTTAATGACTCACATAATAAAAACATACTGCTGTTGTAGGTGTCGTCAGAATGTTATATTTTGCTTGTGGGCAGCACCGACACAGCTGTTATTTTTCCTCAGGGCTACTAATATTATGCATTTGATTCTAATTTGTTATAAGTTTTTGAAAGTAGAATAAAATAAAACTGCAACTAACACGCTCTGCATGTGGACTGTGAATACGATGCACTGCGAACAAAGTACGAATCTATTGATGGCGTGTGATTCTATTAACTAAGCTGAATGAGTTTGAATTGATCGTTACGCATTGCAAGGGAAAAATGGTGATAGAAGTACGTGATCAGCAAATGCAATTACAAATAACTTTTTATTTCAATTTATTTCTTGTCACGCATTAATGTTGAGGCAATATTTAATTTATTTTTTCTACTAAGAAATGGGGATGAAAATATTTCCCTTCCGCAACCCTCACCTCTTTTTTTTCTTCTCCTGCCTTTGTGAAGCGTGCTGATATTCATTGGAGCATTAGTGTGGAGCTTCTGCGATAGTGGTCAACTTAGACGTGTACACCAGACTATATGGATTTGTCATACATTACAGTATACCATTTGCATTTCCCTCATACGAGCGGACATATTTTCAGATTCGATGTGTGGGGATATTTGTAGTGATTTTCTGCCGATTATAACATATTCCCCATGCATAGCTCAAATTGAAATCTTAACTGCTAAAGATCAGTAATTCAATTTCATAGTGAAATAATTGTAATTTGTGATTTTGTTGAAATTTCTCTCTCTGGCAAAAGAGAAATGAATATAAATTATCTTCGCCTAACATTTTGCTGAGAATTGAACGCAAGGAATCACATGACTACTCTGGAGACACTGTTCTGCAAAAAAATAGTTCAAAAACTGCCCGGCTACAATTTAGGGTGTTTATGGCTAATTTTGGGTCGCTGAATCCGAAAATGACCTCCGTTTTTTTCTATCACCCTCCATTTTTTACGCAACCTCTAAATTTGGGAAAACAGCCCCTTATCTAAACTTATTGCTTTTCAAGTGAGTTTTACAAATGTTATCTGCTTCTGATTGAAAAAACTGACGTTTTAAGGCTATCAGGGTCAAGAGAGAGACAAACTTCACAGGGGTTGAAAAGATTCAGGGGGTGAAAATTGAAAAAAAAAATTAAAAAACACTAAAATAACCATTTTTCTTCGTTTTTTATGACATTTGACATGGTAGCTAATGGAAAAGTTTTTAAGGGATGAATACACTGTTCATCCCCCTATTTTGTAAAGGATTAATATAACATAAAACATAAGAGGGAAAGGGGGGTATACGATTGATACCACTCGTATTCCTCTTCCGCCAACGAAACGTCTTTTTTCCACTTAGTCAACACAATGGGAAATGCCTGTGTTGGTACACTGAAAAAGCATTTAGTCAGAACTGTCCAATTCTCGTTAAATTTATCAAACTTTTCGTTTCATATGGAACTTTGAAAAATTCGGTAATAACTACCAAACCAGTTTGATAAATTCTATCAAACTGGTTTGGTATTTGTTACCGAAATGGCCACAGCAGTTCGATAAAAACTATCAAAATCGAAAGGGTTATAAAACCTACGTAGCGTGCATATGTGAATACTTTTCCACCAAGAAAAACATTGATTGATTGAAAATTATAAAATTAGGAGTTAAACGTAAGTTTCTGCAAAAGAAATTAAAAAAGAGGAAAAAACGCCTGCAGGAAACTTTGAACGTGGGACCTCCACGTGGTAGCAACGGACTCTAACAAATAGTTGAAATCGGTTGCCATAGTAATTATTCACACAAATGCCCTGGTATACCTATAATTATTGTAAACCACGGTCTTAGAATATGAGAAGGTCTGGACACTCTCCGTTCAGGCATGGTCATTTAATGAAGCCGTTTCCCGTTGAGGCCGGTAGGGGCGCCACCTATCCTGAAGGGCAAGTTTCCTACGTATCTGTATACGATACTTCAGTAATTATGAACTAATTTATGGCAAAAATGAATATAAACACATCGACAGTGGTTACTAGTTAACAAGTTCATATGCACTTAGCATCTTATAGCGAAAGATACCTAGAAATCGTTCTCATACGTGAGTATTAATCAAATGGAAGGCGTTGGATTTCAGCTTCGTCTGCTTCCATACCTTTGTACAATCAGTTACAGCCATAACGAAAGATTGTCAGCAGTTAAAACCTTATGTAGTGAGGAAAGGTATTTTTAAGGAAATAATTATTTATAGCTCTCTTGTGGTAAACGTTAATATAAGTTGTCATAGAAGCTATCGTACGCACCATTGCCTCTGAGCCCATCGGCATGTTTCCACGGCCTTATAAGAAAATAGATGTTATTCCTTGCTTTCAAACACTATTAACAGATATAATATCAGAAACGCAAACGGCTTCTTACCAAGGCCGAAGTGAAATACTTCTTATGAAGTTCGACGTATGTTAATGTTTTTAATCTCCTTAGTCTCGATCAAGTGATAATAATAATGGCAGGGCACAGCAAACCCAAAAAAATGATTCTATCCTAAGGACGTTTTGCGGGTATAGCATAGGCGGATCCAGGGAGGGGGGGCACGGAGGCACGGGGCACGGAGGCACGTGCCCCCCCCCCCCCCAGACCCTTAAAAATATGTTATTTTTAATACGGTCCCATTATCATTTCGTTCGTTTTGTGTAACAAGGTATCCTTGTGCCCCCCCCCCTGAACAAAATCCTGGATACGGCCTTGCTTGTGCCCCTCCCAGAAAGAAATCCTGGATCCGCCCCTGGGGTATAGAATAGGCATATTTAATCGTTGAACAGGGTGAATAATTTCCGGAAGTACCATTATTACCGTTAAAGGGTATTTTATAACGATGCTTGCCGACTCACCAAAGGAATAATTTGAGAGTTAAGGAAGTAAAATACCATATGAAAGATAAGAACGAAAGAGATTTTGCTAATAATTTCCGAATAAACTTCCACGAAAACAGTGCAATGGATATAATCCGAGGGATTTGCGGATATCTGATCACTTTCAGGTGCTGGCAAATCTGAAATATTATCCCTCGCCCAAAAATAAGATGAGTGGTACGACAGAAACCACAGGCTAATACTGCTAATACGCGGTAAATGTACTTTTCATGAGAGTTGCAGGCACCATCGATAACAGCTGCATTAAAAGAAATCATCGAAAGAGGTATTAAGAATGAAAACGATACACATTTTTCCAACTTATATAATGTACACACACATTTACATTTCCAGAACGATTACACAACGCTATTGAAACTGAGATTATTTATACAATCAATGCAAGGTAATGTCATGAAAAATAAAGTTTAAGTACTCACAATTTAACATTTCTATTAATTCTTTCTATTACTAATTTCTATTTCTAATTACTAATCATTCTAAGAGATTCAATTTAGTAGGAGAGAATGATGAATAGTTGATGAGAGCCGTCGCACATCTTGCATTTTCTCAGTGTTACTTCATTCCTCCACTGTGAATGACATTTACCACTGGAACAGCAGAACCTGTAATTTAAAATATGTATAAATTTTGGAGATTTAGCACACCAAAAAAAGGAATCGTACAGCTATTTCATCGCTTCTCAGGGTCCTTGGGGACTCTAAAAAGCGAAATCCCCGAAGTCTTGTGGCCATAACCAGTGGTGTAACGCGGTACCACACACGTCCACGGCATTTTCCTTTTTTCAGTAAATCCGCTATATATATCCACGAAATATTAATGTAGAACAATAAGGAAATAATGCAGAAGACTAACATTCGAAAATAAATGAAAACTAAATCTTAATTAATTACAAAAATGACTATTTCCAATCACCTGTAGTATGCGCTCAACAATACGGAAATTAACTTACCCGCTAATTCTTGCCCTCCAGAATACGTGGCGCCGCCCCGGCAAACGTGCGGCAGGTTGAGGAAACGACTTCAATAAAAGACCGTGGGTTCCCAATGGAGTGGGATAGGAAGTGTCATGGGGCTGTTGTAAACTCAACCTTCACCGAAACTTCCGAATGTCGATCGTCACCCGTCTCAAATTATTAGGCCCATCGTTGTGGATGTCCTTTTGGAGATACTCTGAAATTAGTCCTGTTTTACGTTATTTGGTCTGTTTATATTTGCTAAAGAACGCGTATTTGTTTATAGCATTCCTCATAGTTTGCAAGCAATCGCTACTGCATGGAGAATTCATACCATTTTGGACAATTACTTGTTCTTTGCTCGAAGGCACATGTCAATAGATATGTTTATCATTTGCCATTTGCCCAGTTATTTTTCCGTAGGGTACAATCATGTATTGGTGTTTCAAATAAAGAGGAGTGGCACATCAAATTATCCGCGTGAGTATTCCAAATTGTCTCTCAAACTCTGAAGCTACGAAATTTTTATTGTTCTCTGGTTGTAAATGCTTAAAACTCTGCCTGAAATAATACTAATGCTTTTTCATATTGCCTAAATATGTTAGATGAAATTGAATTGACGCGTATGTGCGACAAAATACAGAAGTCAGACTTTACGGAACTCTCCCGTAAGAATGCCATTGAAATAAGCGTCTTTCCCGCGTTTCGCGTACAATGTCCGAATATTATGAGTGGGCCTGAGTTGATGGCGTCCCCTGCGGTTCGTTTATTTCGGAGTCTGCTTTCGTCGTGTGTTTCTCTCTTCGGGACCTTTCCTCTGTTAGCCGGTGGAGAGGAGTCTCGTTGATTTATTTGAGGATTTTTAAATCGTCCTCTGTCAGCTTACGTTTCGCGATCTCACCAGGGGACAGAATTTACCCCATAGGTTTACAATAATATATTATTATTTGCTTACCGTTCGACCCTGTACACTACTAAACCTTTTTCAATACAGTTTATCACAAAAACTGGTTGTTTTGAGTTTTATAAACTGCAGGTTCATACAGGGTATGTGATTCATCATCCTGCTGTTACAAGAAACATTAATATTTATCGAAAAATACGCGAAAATTATTCACTAATGTAATGTTTTGTATAGTTTTAGCCCAAGTGCCATATTGTAATCGAACGTTCATAAGCGAGATATTTTTCCGGTTTGGTCTCTGACCTTTAAATGATTCCTAATAAGTCCTTTTGTCATGAGTTTCAACCCTATAACTCTTATAAATTAGTGAAATTGGATGCAGCTACTAATTGTGAGTAAAGAGTAATCAGTAGTCAGTCTTCGATTCTGAAAGGTAATAGTATCAATGACTATCGATAGTAGAAATTAATCGATTCGCTCTTCTTAAGCACAGTTTTCACGTTGAAGTCGACTGTTTGACTGACTGCGAAGAGACTGCAAAGAGATTCCGAATTGAGGCCATTTCGATTTCATTTGATCTATTATCGAAGTCCAAGCATTAAAATGCATTAAAAGTCAATGGCAATGGATCTATAGTGAGCGAGTGTATTTTAAATTCGAAGGCAATGATTATGGCTTCAATGAATGTGTTCATGAGTAACTTATGGCCGTTATGAAATAATGATGAAAGCAGCTATTTTTAAGCCCACAAAATGTTTTAGTCGATACAAGAATTACCGAATAAAAAAATCTGAGTGTGTTTTACTTTCATAATTATTTCATTAAAGTTAAAACTTAGTTTGTTGAAGTTATTACTTGTGAGGGATCAGTAATATGCCAAAAATTAATTTTATTTCCTCGGTAGGAAGAGGGTTTGAATACATTTCTTCTTCGTTGTTTCACTTTTTTTCTACCGCTGCCATCAAAAAATGCTCTCATGTGCTCATTATGTGCTGATTACAGTCACGGCAGTGCCACAGTAAGCCACAACAGCTTTCGCATTCTTCTTGAGCGTTTTAACTTCGCTGAAAATGCGTGCTTGGATCCAAAAATGTTAGTTCTCCTGCGTGAGTGTAGATGGAGCAACGGGCGCTGCGTGGTCCCTCACACCCCTCCGCATTCCGCACGTCGCTTGTTTGTGATTCTCCCTTTTGCACTGAAATTCCCTCACGCGCGCTTTCCACTCGACGTGTTTTTTTATTGACGAATTATTTCGCTTTTTTGCGGGGACGGAATTTTTATTCATGTGTTCAGGAACAAACTTCAGTCTCTGCTTTTCTGTTCCAAATTAATGCCACAGCTACGGCCTTGCCTCACTCATCCATTATATGCGTCCTCTTTCCTTATCAAAGCTCCCTTTTCAACTCTCTTGTATCGCTCGCTTCTTTCGCTCAATTTTATTTTCAATTAAAAACTCTTAAATCGTCTCTCTGCTATTTACAATTGTGAACTAAATATCTTTATTTTCAAAAGTTCTTTATGAATGCTGTATATTTTATAATATTTCTTGGAGTTTAGGTAACTAGGTGTGGCAATACCTTAGTAACACAACATCAGTAAATATTTACAAAGTTAAGAGGTAAGTTAAAATTTTTTGTGTATTCTATTCTGTTCTTATACATATATGTGTATACTTTAAATTATATTACCATATAAAAAACGCGATCGTAACTTTTTTATGTAAAAATATTGTATATCGTTGTCATATTTGTATTTTATATGGTTCATGTTTTCTCTTTCATAGCCCTGAGGATGATTTTAAATAAATCGAAACGTAAAAAAAAAACATTGACCTAAACTCCAAGATATATTATAAAATGTATTAAACAAGGTCAAGAATAGAAGAGGAAAAAAATGAATGCTGTATAAATTTGTATTCCCATAATAAGTAAAGCAGTAATAAATTAAATATGAAAAGGACTGCAAGTAGATATCAGCCGAAAATCAGTACCTACTAGGATGACCTAAAGGGAAGATCCGAGTGCGGTAATTTCCATTCTGATGGCCGAGGAGTAACATGATGACATTCCGATCGAATGCACCTAAGCAAAAATTCTTGAAATAGCACGGGTGTTCGAGGGTTAGGAACATAATGGGCTCCCTCCCGGTGTAAATAATGTGTGCTACTCACGTACCTGTGGCTTAGTCTGGGTCCACCCTCACCTATTCTAACCAGGATACGGGTGAACCTCAAAATTCTCATAATTTCAGGCTGTGCTGAATAACTCTGTAGAGAAGAATACTTTGGGCTCCGTCATCCACTTTTAAACCTCTCTGTTGGAGTAGTAGCACTTTAAGTTTGTGGTATTTCTGGCTTTGCTCAATGGGGTCGTTCCATCAGAATCAAAACCCCCGTTCAATTAAAGAATTCCCTTGAATGAGGAGGGAGATAAGTCATGGCGAAAAAGAAATGTTTTCCGCTCTTGAATTCCTTCCCTTCATTTAAAGTTAGAAAATGCGACGCCCATATTCTATTAGTCGGTGACGTCATCAGGGTGTTTTCTCACATACTCGATCAGGTTGAACATTTCATTGAAGAAGGGAGTATCTCACAAGTCTGAACCACGCTACTATCATGAGCAAAACCGAGGACTCACGGCCTGTTTAGTTCGTGACCTCATCAACTAATCCCCATAAGTGTTGAGCACATCAAGTTTTTGGTGTGAATTGTTAGAGAGATGGAATGGCGACGAATTATCATGCGTGAGTTTTAATTTTCAAACAATGCCACAGTAAAAAATAATGAAAATTTAATGAGCAATTTGATTACTGTGATCATTACAGCGGACATTCTTTCTCTATGCTTTTATCTTAGTAGAATAAACTACAGAGGATAAAATATTTATATTAGCTGCAAGTGATCAAATATTCTGACAGCTCCATCTGGGGCCAAACAGATGAGACTGAAGGGGGAGGTCCATAACAAGGTGGTTTACCCCCTCCCCCCGCCTGTCTGTCACGTGGATTCTCATTTTGCTATTCGGGACGCATTTTCAACGATTTCAAAAATGTCCTCGACGTGACAACGAGCTCAGAGCGACTTTCAATATTTGGAATAAGGGATAGCATTTTAAAGTTGTGAATTCCATAGATAATTTTATTTCATACATGAATTCCGGCTGACAGCCCTAATTATGGCCGTTTTCCTGTGAAATCGGGATAGCTTTACCATCTGCTCCGCGGGTGGTGGCTTCAGTAAACCCATTCAAATGCGCGAGCGGTGGATGACCATTGGCTTCACAGTCATCTCTATTGTGATTTTGTGGTCCATGACAGGCATTGCTGGTCACTTGTTCCATTGCGCCTGCACAGCAGCTTCCGGCGTGACCGTTATGGCGAGTGGGTTGCGTTACTTCGGGCGCATATTTCTTCTTCGCCTACGTTCGCTCATCTTTTTCTCACTCGAGAGTCAATCGAGAGCTCAGCTTTCCACTCAAGTGACGAGAATCTCGCGTATAATGCGTTACCTCACATGAATATGTGGAACTACTTTTATGTCCATTTTAATTTGGGTTTTTCATAGATATCGCAGTTTATATCTTGCACCCATTCATTAAACTTTCAGCAGTCCCACATTCATCTTATGTGCCCCTATAGAGTATCCATTCTCCATATTAAGTATCTCTGCTCTAAATAAGGGTGATCAAACATTGAAGAAGTTTTTCCATTCGTTTTTTTTTGTGCCATGATCTGGCTTAACGCCAGAATATGAATAAAACTCTGTATGATGACGGCGAAATTATATTATTTCTATGACTGCGAGTGTAAAACTAACTCGTGTAAGTATCTAAAACGGAGAGGAGTTTTTGCAAATAATTAAATGAATGCCAAAATTCTGAATTGATTGTGAATACTGTTGTCAGTATAATGAATTATTTTGTAGAAAAGGCGAAGCAAAGCGGGCATTACTCAAAGAGAGCTGAGCCTTGAAGTAAGGATTTAATAATTCATTAGAAGTTGCACCTGGAGCGTGCGTGTCTATATGGCGGAGAGGCAAGGACGATGACAGCATCGGATAAATCAAGGTTGGATGCTTTCGAAATGTTTTGGCACAGAAAATTGATGATAATCTAATTGATAGATTAGTGTGAATAATGCAGTAATTTTGAGAAGTCTTTTTAAAAGCTTGGGTGGAAAACGGGACAACTGAATCGGCGAAACATCAAGAGACGCGTTCAAGGGAAGAATGACAGGTTGATACGTTATAGGGAAATGGAAGGTGGGAAGCAGAATAGTTATGTAGGTATTAATAGATTAGCGGATTAAAGAACTGAATGTCGAGCTTCTTCGAACCTATTTTCCTATTAATGACTGATGAGTTTTGCATTCGAGGTCTTAGGGTCTTCTATACTGTGCTGGAAAACATAATATTTTTCTGCTGTGAAAATATGACTTAAAAGCAACACGATTTTGAAAGAAATATTTAAATAATTGACAGCAATTGGCAGTATTTGTATTTATGTTTATTTTTCGTATTTTATGGCTGTAATTTATTTTTATTGTAGTATTTGCATAATTATGTATCATATCATAAGGTATGGGGTTGTTCACTATATTTTATATCCTAAGTACTGTTGGACGGAGGAAAATATCTTTGTCGGAGAACATATTTTCACTATCTTTCTGTATTGGTACAGATGATTAACCTAGAGAGGTTTACAAAAAGATCTAGCTTTGTTGTATTGAGTTGCTATTTTCTAAACTGCTGCATGAGACAGATCGATTTCTGACGAAGTCACTTTGCGGAAATTCATTGCCATAAGATTCAAACATCTGAAGTAATTTTCCACACTAAATAGCTCTTGATAATGGCGTGTGAACCTTAAAACCGGTTGAGCGAATAAAATGTCGTGTAGACAATTGCTACAGCTGTTGGTATCTTATTGTAATGATGAACATACGGTGATGATGACTGCAGGCTATGCCTCACCCGGCAGAAGTCTTTCTGCGATGCGACCGATATGGAATAAAAGCCCAATGTATTTTCCCGCCGTGAAAGTCGTCCTTTTTGCCGCATTCGCAGCCGTCAGCAGCTGACCTCTGGCCTCGCTACAGTCGCCATCAATCATTCCATTCCCCCTCTCCCCACCCCCGACTCCCATGACTCCTCGTTTCCAACGCAACGCACACCATTGCCTCTTATCATCTAGAGCGATGACAAAGTGACGGAAGCCTCCAATAATATCGCGAATATCTCGCGGGCGATCACTTTAAAAGGCATTTACGCTCGCTGTATCTATAATTTGTATTTGCTTATACCATTGTGTGTCAGTTGTGAGCCGAAAATTATCTGTAAAAGTTACATTATGGCATGCATTACACTGTTATAGGGCAACATGTCTTTCTCAACGGACAACTACTTCAAGGTTTCTTGTTTGAATCCCCTAAGGAACTTCCAGCGATGGGAAGGAGCCTCCCCTGCCATCCGCCCTTATTATAGAAGGTCCGTGGTTCGATTCCGGGTAAAATTTTTATATATATTTCTGGTCCTTATTGTAGGCTGGTATCATGTGTATGGCTGCTAAGTGGTTTTTGAAAAAGAATTTGATAGTGTGAAATGGATAAAATTAACGAATAATCCCAGGAATATGGGTGTAGATTGGAAGGATAGACGACTCATTTGTAATGTATATATGGAGCAGACTGCGCAAGTGAGGGCAGCGGACGGAGAATCTGGGTGGGCAAGCATTGGCCGAGGAGTGAGGCAAGGCTGTCCTCTATTGCCGCTGCATTTTAACGTGTACGCTGAGGAGATGGCAAGGGAAGCGTGGGGTGAGTTAGAAGCTGGAGTAAAAGTGGAAGGAATGATATTTAAATTATTGGGGCGCTGATTAGCCAGTCAGTGGGGAGGGGTCTACAGACTCTATTAGATGCGTTTATAAAGAGGCTTTTCGAAGAGTATGACAGGAAAATTAATCACAACAAGACCAAAGTTACACGGTTTTGCAAAGCATCGCGAGATAGAAATACGAGATTCAAGGTAAAAAAGGAGTAGGTTTAGCAGTAAACTATTTGCGGAGTACATTTGAGGAAAACGGATGGAGCAGCAGACATTAGTAAGAGGATTTTGATTGCCAAGGAGACGTTCATGAACAGGAATGATCTTATGAGAGGATCGTTATTTCGAGTTTAAAAAGATTTCGAGTTGGTGAAGAGTCCTACCTGTAGTGTAGCGCTTTACGGTGCGGAAACGTGGACACTTGGGAATGAGGACGAGAAAAGACTGGAGGCCTTTCAAATGTAGTCCTGGAGAAGAGTGAAGAAGGTGAGGTGGATGGAGAGGAGGAGGAACGGCAAAGTGCTGGACATGGTGGGTGAGGAGAGTCAACTTTTAGATGAGATACGAAGGAGACCAAAGGTATGGATGGAGCGAGTTCTGAGCAGGGAGGGGATGTTGGAAATAGTGTTAGAGGGTAGAATGTGAGTGTAAGTGTGGGAGAGGAAGGAAGAGAATAGGATGTTTAGATAGAATGAAAGGGAGTAGGCCTTATTGCGAATTGAAGAGGGAAGTGCTTGGAGGAAGGGGAGGCTGCCAGATCGCTTATCAAGTACTCCACGGTAACCTCCCTCAATCGGCAGAATACTTTAAGACAGTAAAATAAGCAAACTTATATTTTGTGGGCATTGTCGGATTTTCTGCATATTCATCTCTTATTCGGTGAACTGATTGTGAGTATGCTCCCTCCATTTATAGCATGGATTTAATGCACGTGATACTTGAAGTAGGTAATGCATTATTAAATATTATCAAGCGTGATATTATAGCAAAGCAACCAAATTTTTTTAAACGTGATTCATTGAGCGGCAATTAGAGTGTATAAAGCAAGGCATCGACGATGGCGAATCATTTGGAGGATGAATGCTAAAATATCGCACCGCCAGATAGCTCTGTTTTCGCCCCTTGCGAGGAAGCACTTGTCACGGCTTTGAGGGAGGGTGGGGGGGGTAATGTGAGTGAGTGCTCGTGAGCTGAGAGCCAAAAAGAAAGCTCCACTCTCGCAAAATCTGTGTGAGCGTCCCAAATTCGAGCAAGAGAGTACGTTTTTAAAAAAAGCCCGAGAGTAATGAGGAATTTAATGGATTGTTATTTTTTCATCATGCTGACAAGCCTCGGCTCGGAATTTGCATGTAGGTACTCACTTGAGAAAACGTGCCACTTATCATACAATATGTACCGATATTTTCCCAAAAATGACGTGCCATCTCCACTCCGTCTCTATTTAAAGCAATCTCCTCACAATACCCATCGTACCTAAGAGTTTTTTAGCACATTAATGCTATTTTTAAAAATCTATACTCTTTAGTGTTGGCTAGATGGAAGCTGAGTAATTTCATTTTTAATTTATATGTAGCGTTACCACATCACGTGCTTTCTCTTTAAATTTATGGAGAAGCGTTGAACTTCTTCATTTGAAACTTATGCAAATCATTGTCTTATCAAATTTGAGCTCACGATTATTGTAATGTGGCTCACTCTATATTTTTGCTGCTACAGACTAAAACGAGATGCAGTTTCGTTTTTTGAAACCCATGCCCATTTCGCTGAGGTTCTTGCTTCTTCATGTCCTTGCGGCCCACCCAATTTGAAACATGAATCCAGGTGGTTTGCCCCGTTTTTGCGATAAAGCTGCACTTGGCGGTGATTAGGGTTTATTTAGAACACGTAGAATATTACAATTGGGGATTTTCTAGTCGGGTTTTCAGTGTGCTATTACCCACCGTGCATTTAAATGGGTTTACAAAAGTCACCACTTGCGTCGCCGACAGACAGAGTGATCCGAATTTCACGGATTTGGGCTGTCAACGGAAATTTATATTCACGGCGGTGTCATCACTCAAATTCACAACTTTTGAATGGAATTAATTCCTCTGGAGTGCGAGTGCTCTCCGTCGAAAATAAATGAAATACTCTGCGCTCATTAACGCACATTTTTTAAGAATTGAGTGGTCTGAGTGCGTCTTCCTGTGGGACGGCCTCCACGTTCCGCGCTCTTCCTAACTTCCAACCGTCTTCATGAGCAGCAACGAAACGCAAATTGACGTTGATTGGAAAGTCCGAGGTCCGTAGTTCCATTCCCGGCTCAGGAAATTTTTCCAAAGGCAATCAATATGCGTTTTCTCCTGTTTCACAGGGATGGTTTTAAATTAGGGATGGTCGGATCGCATACCTCGGATCCAAATATCCGCGAATATTGCTCTTCACCGGATACTTCGGATCCAAATTCGCGGAAGGCATCGGATCTGGATCCGAAATTTTAATTTATGTTTCAGTGAATGTAGCATCCTGTAAGAGGGAGTGGAAAGAGTCCGATCCTCTCTTCGCATGCGCCGTTAAACTGCGATGCTTTTCCTACTCGTGATTCATTTTGTTTAAAAGCTCTTGTAGGGGTTATGCAACAGAATTTCAGCCGTGGAAACTTTTAACTTTTTTCTGGCTCGGCTGAAAGGTAAGCTCTATCTCGATTTACAAATTTGTTTGTCATTCGCTGGTATCGTAAATGCTCGATGTATTATGCGTCGATGTTCATGTGTTTACGGTCCAGCTGAACACAGAACACCTGTGGCTTCGTTATTGTCTGGGATTTTGAGTGCTTTGAATTGATAACCTTGTCTTCATTGCGAGTATACGACAGGCACACAGTGTGACTCGACCCAAGACAACCATCGGGAGAATCTCAACACCATAGGATAATAACCTCGTTAAAAGTAACTGCGTCTGAGATTTAAGAAAGAAACACCTTCGGCCCTCCATCAGTCCATGCCTCTTATATTATTTCTCCTTTCCGAGACACAGAGCCATTAATTGTTATCTTCAAAATATCATGTTACACGAGAACAAAGGGAACGTGTTTCTACTCCATCTCATCCACCGACCTTTTTCATCCTGCCTTCTTCAATTCTCCGTTTCTGGAGAACAAATGCTAGGTGAGTGACTTACTGGACCTGAAGATGTCTCGATAGTTTTCGGAAATTGGATGACGTGTACGAGATTCAGAAAAGAATGAGACCGAATGCGTCGCATTTCTGACATATTTAGGCTCTAATTGATTGAAACAAAGTGTTTTTACTTGCGAATAGGCTATACCAATATTCCACATTGTCCAAACATCACAAATTTCAAAGAAACAAGCGTGGCATTAGTACCGTCAGACAAGAAGATACGGCCTGGAAAGGCCGACTGCACGAGGTATGTATCACATAGGTCTTCCTTCAATTCGCCCGTGACTCCATCATTCGTAGTCTCGTTGCTGCTTCCCCTCCACCTTTCCTTAACGCGCTTCTGCTGCCCACCCCTTCCTCATACTTAGCGGAGGTCTCGTTCTGTTCCCGCAAGTCGTCGCACGTGACGTTAGCGCTGTTCTAAATATTGTTAATTATGTTGCAGATTGCGAATTTGCGATTTAATTTAATGATTTACCGATAAAAATGTCTTTCATTGTGTAGAAACAATTATAGTGACATAAAGAGAACCATGGGCATGCTCTGTGACACGAAACCTTCGCGAGGAAGTGCAAAATCCACCTCATGGCAGCATTTGCAGGTGTAACACAAGTCAGGATACGATGAGAAAGTGACAACATTCGGGGGAAACGTGTGTGAGGAATATAAAATTCAGTCAATAGTTTATCAAAAGATTGAAACCTATTTTAATTTTCAAACGCAAGCGTAACAGTTTCGATCCTGAGTGTGTAAAGATTTTATCATTTAAAAAATATTTTGAAAGCTTATGAAATTGATTTTTAATCAGAAAAAAATTAAAATGTGTACGTAATTCTAAAAATTGTATTGTGCCCAGAAGAAACTTGAATATTTACTTCGTTTTATTCAAGGAATTCGAAAATGCATTTTGATCGAAAAATATCCAAAGATCCGGCTCCGAAAATCAAGGATCCGATCCGGGTCCGGAAAAAATCCTGGATCCGTCCATCCTTAGTTAAATATCCCATATAGCCAAAAGCGGTTTTATTTCAAGCAATAATATTAGATCACTGCTGGTGGTATCTTCTTGGAGACTTATACATGACACCCTATGCGTCGACATCCTTTTTATACCGCATATAACCACTCCATAATTTTCTCACACGAAGAGAAAAGGGAAGGAAACACTTGTGGTCATTTTTTCAGCGGTGGGAAACATATGTTTGCGAAAGTATCGAACTGCAGGAAAAACGTACCGAAATGATTGACCATATCCAGCGATGTTTCTTCTGGGTTATTTCCAAGGTCGAGTATGAAAATGCCGACGTTTCGACCACTGATGATGGAGACTTCCTCTGGGATAAATCAGTATATCGATGGCTAAGTTCTAACAACACGCATCTCAAAAGTAGCCACTTTTCAGGAGAGCAAAAAAATGATTAATTTCTTTTACTTGCACACTAAAACTAAAAACTAAAAGTTCATAAAAAGAGAAAGAAGTATTCATTTTCAAATAAAGACTTGTTCTATGCTTGTATTTTATTTTTTTACTGTTATTACACTTTGTTAAAGATACCCGTCTCAAACTGGCCGAAGTTCAGATGCGTGTTGTTGATACTTAGCTATAGATATAGCTTTGAGGAAGTGTCACGAATCGGAGACGAAAGCTTGTGCCCTCGTCGCTTGGCGACGAAAATGTTATTCTCGTTCTGTCTGGCGAGCATGTAGCGAACGTAAACATTCGCCACGTGCGAAGTTCGCTAGCGACGGCAATGAAATCGCTCCAGCGGCTTAGCGAAAGAATTGACGAGAGACAGACCCGTGATTTCACTACCGCTTTACAAAACTGTTGTGTTGTATTTTTGATTCCAATGTGTTTCATTGTTATTAAGATGTTTGGCATACAGCCTAAGTGTTGTTTTACTCGTCTTGTCGTTATACATAATTAAATAAATTGTGTAAAAAGTGGGTTTGCGTTTGAATGAACCGCGAAGCTTTGGTTTGATAAGCGTATTGTGTAATCGTGGGAGTACTGTTATTCTGAGCGTATAAATGTGTTGGATTGCTTGAGATAACTTGGTGTTTCAGTATACTCGAGACCGTTTCATCGGAAAAAATAAGAAAGAGACTAACCGGAGTTTTGTCATATGAGAGCAATTCATTCGGTACGTAGTATTGTAGTGGAGAGCATTACTAACTTCTTATTAGAAAGTCATGATGTTAATTCCTGCCGTAGTAACATTTTCTTCCCACAACAAGAAAAAGGTTCGCATACTATGCTTTTCATCTTCGCCAGCAGGTCGCTTCAAGTTGTCAAAAAAATTTCTACTTACATGAATATCTCTTATCAGTTGTTCAGCTCTTATAAAGACTCACTGAATTTTACTATTAGGCTTCACATTTATGTCCGGCAGAGCTCGAGGCAGCATAGAATGTGTAGTACGCCGTTATGCCGCCATTGGTGATCATCCAACATCAGCAAATTTTGTTACTATTAGAAAATTTGACTATTTGACAGTATTCCTTACCTATTCTTCCCTCAAATATTATCGTTGCCTTTCATAAGTTCCTTCGCGTACGATAAGCTACTTATCATTTTCTTCCGTAAGAAAATCATAAGAAACAGTAAACTCTCTTATTTTTTGCTATCTGGGTTAGGTTAAAATTTTAAACACTAGCCTATAAGTTTCACCGGAGTGACTTTTGGATTCATGGTTTACATCTACGAAAAAATGAAAAACGAAGAGAGTGGTTGTATTTTCAAATACGGAAAACGACCAATGAATTAGCAATATTTTACAACAATACTAAATTTAGAAATTTAATAGTTTCACGCAATTAACAAAACTTGGCATAATATATTTTAAAAATATGATTTGAACTTACCAACGTGCTTCGCGCTGTTTAATTGTTTCGAAAATAGCTAGAAGTATCGTATGCCCATTGACTTATGGGTAATTCTTCATTGCTTACGTCACAATTTTTCGCCAAGAGAATTAAGTTACCCGAATTGAAGCGATAGGCGGGGTGAAAAGAACCAGAATAATCGCGGAGAAAATTTTCGCTTCGCTTGGAGTTGCCGCCGTGGCGAAGCGAAGACCGAAAAAGGCGAAAGGAGAACGAGAATCAACGCCCAGGGTAGTTTGTTTCTGGACATTAACCGTCTTGGTAACTCTGAAAATAAGTTTACTTCAATGTATTGGTCAGGATTTTCGCAATCTGGTTCACTGAATCTTTTTACTTAACTTCTACGATTCCAGCATTGATCTCCTCTTTCATGAAATGGTATCTCATTTTGACATGAAGATACGTCTCTTTCGGGTAATAACACCGCGTGGGTCCATTGTTCTCGGACGACAGTTTCGCCGGCGTTACAGTCGGCTTCTTCAGGTCAGTGAAGTAATGATGCAGTGAGTTGGCCGCCTTATATATCTGTCCGTAGAGGCTAGGTCATCTGTGATTGGCTGTCGCTGCTGTGTCTTTTTCCACGCAAAACTCGTTTCCAGGCATGCGGAAGGGGATAGCCGTCTTCCCTATTGAAATTATCTTGAGTCTTGCTTATTTCGATGGCTTCCCGTATCAGGCGTGGAAAATATCTCCTTTCTTCGGAAATAAGCTTCGCTTCGTCAAAATTGATGTTATGGGTAGGGCCTGTCCATATGTGCTCTGCTATGGCAGAAAGTCGAAATTGTCTGTTTTTATTTGCCCTTTGATGCTCCATTAGGCGGCACCTAAAGGGCAACTAAAAACTGACAATTTCGACTTTCTGCCATAGCAGAGCACATATGGACAGGCCCTACCCATAACATCAATTTTGACGAAGCGAAGCTTATTTCCGAAGAAAGGAGATATTTTCCACGCCTGATACGGGAAGCCATCGAAATAAGCAAGACTCAAGATAATTTCAATAGGGAAGACGGCTATCCCCTTCCGCATGCCTGGAAACGAGTTTTGCGTGGAAAAAGACACAGCAGCGACAGCCAATCACAGATGACCTAGCCTCTACGGACAGATATATGAGGCGGCCAACTCACTGCATCATTACTTCACTGACCTGAAGAAGCCGACTGTAACGCCGGCGAAACTGTCGTCCGATAGCAATGGACCCACGCGGTGTATTACCCGAAAGAGACGTATCTTCATACTCATCGACCCGCGGAAGCCTGCATAAGGAACTCATTTTGACATGTTTAATTTTCACGCGCCTCTCTGGATTTTTATAGTAAAACCGCTCGTTGATTGTCCACCGTTAGACAAATGTTTTCTCTGAGAGTCACTTACTGGTTCTCTAGCAACTCCTTTAGTATGCCTTCAACCCAATTCCTGTCCGAACCGCCTTAATGAGAATTCTTTTGAGAAATTACTATTCTCTGGCCAGAACTGGCTCTGGTACAGTTGCGTTATAATAAATAGGTTGAATTGCAGATTACACAGCATGACCATCAGCACAAGAGTAAATATGCCTGTATGCAGAAACGTAAGGAGAATCGTAACTGCGACAGAAACATTGTCAGGGCACCGCTGTCTCTCGTTCTTCAATTGCCCTCGACACATTTACACCCTGAAGATGATACTGTCACGTTGAAAAAGGGGTCGCGTTGAAATTTATCTAGTGTAAACTCCACATTAAGATTTGTTTTTATTGAATGGGAGTCGTATTCTGAGGGGTAGGAAGAGCAATGAATGAATTTGGGTGGATGTAGTTGCCCGGGCTAATGAAATCGATTTTGAATGAGTGAAGGAGCTTGAATTGGAACAAGGGCAAGAAGACAGCCCTGCTTTAAAGTGGAGTTCCTCTCGTGAAATATTAACGAGTTAATATGGCGGCGGGGGAAGGGGGGGGCGCGACCGTAATCGATCTGATGAGAGTCGCCTCCGAACCCGGCGATGCGATACAGTGAGATGCCGTTCGTTACTAGTGATCTCCGCTGCAGGTGCCTGTATCCAACGCACTCCTTTCTAGGGCATGTGGCAACAATGCGATTGATATTAAGATAGCAAGACCACAAAATGCAATAGGAATGCACTACTTGGATGCCCATAATAGTTGGATTGCCCTTAGAAATGGAGAGACACTCCAGGCCAGTAAATTATGTTCTACGAAAAGATGGCTCGATTCTGCATAAATGTTTACTCTCTGAGCTACAGGCGGATAAAGCTAAAATGCTCTACAAAAATGCCGAAGAAATGTAATGGTTGAAAACAAATCTCATCCCTCTAAACTGGCTTATGGATTCAATTAAGATTTTAAAACATTTTTCTGCATTTAATCTCTTAAGTTTGAATTTTATTTATTTATTTTGTATTTTAGACTTATTCCCCACAATTAGATTTAGTTATTAAATAATTGAAAGATTTCTATTGCATTTTCCTAATTCCTATTTGAAAATTTACCTCGCTTTGTAATTGACCTACACTTTGACAAAATTAAAGTTTTGGATTCGAAAAAGGTGTACACAGAATACTTCAGAGTACACCAAAGGTTTAATCTGCGTATTATATAGCACCAACGGCGAAATACTGTGGGTGCTTAGTCATGCATTTAACACGGCATTGTACATCTGTTTATAAATACCTACAAATTGTTCAAAAGTTAGAGAATTTAAGAACTTTAATTGGTGTGCTATTTTAAATATTTAGTGCCGAAGATAAGGCATTGATATTATGTATTTAATTTTAGCTTGGAGATTTCATTCGGCACTAAGTAGCTTCACTTATCCATCTTTCACTTGAATGAACTTCACTTCACTTTGGATATTCAATCGTTTGACGTTAATTGAAATCACATCGGCTGTTATTGAGACAACCGAAGACAGTATTCTAACATTCATAGATGGTTTAAACTCACATCTATCCTCTATCGGGGGTGATGAATATTTCAATTTGAACCCCTTCTACGAATGTTATTGAAATTGTGAAGTGATAGTGTTGAGAATCCTGAAAGAAATTTAAGTTTGTGTTTATGCCATTGTGTTGCTCGTTCTTACGATCCATGCTAGCGAAAAGTGTGAGCGGACATTGGTGAATGAGAATAGTGGTGAGTAAGGTTACCTGGGCCACGTTCTGACCAAGTGGGCGTGCTTTCAACTATCGCTGATTGTGATCACGAAATAATTCACATTCTCGAAGTAATAATGTAGAAAATGTTTTTGCTCGCAGTAATTTGGGCTGTGTGTGTGTTCATATTTTATAACTTTAGGAGGAATTTACAAGGACGACATCGTGCAACGGTAGTACTCTTTGAAGCTACCTTTTTCGCAAAGTTTCATTGAATGAAAGGAACCGTAGTTTGGCCATGTTGAGTATTTATGAGTTAACCTTCCCTTTGCCATTGTTTCACTCAGTGACAAAATATAAATGCGGTTGGATAAATTCGAAAAATAATAATTTAATTCCCGTTTTAATTAATTTAATTTAATTTTTAGTTTTAATTCCCATTGGGGCACATGCATGAAATTTGTTCATCATACTAGTAAGTCTCACTGAACAGACAATTTTCTCAAGAGTCCAAATATACTATAAGCCAAAACTCTCCTAGTACTCCACAAACGTTATTAAATGCTAATAATTGGTGCTCGAATGTCGCTTGAAGTTACGTGACCTGAAACGCCTTCTGACGTCATCGCACGGTACACCATTCACTTCGCTAAGAGAGTGGAGCGGTAGAGCCTTAATGCAAGATATCGAAGTAAAAATCGTCAACGAGCTTTGTAGTAGTTCCTCAAAGGACAACTTGACTTAAGATGGATTTAAGAAGGCACAATACAGCAGTTTCCTTTTGGTCGACTCCTTTATGGCGGCTGATTTTCTGAAAAAACAATGATTGCTTCGTAACTACCGCGGTGCGTGGAGTAGAGGCAAGTAGGCATATAATTATACGATTAAAAGAAATAAATTACGAACTTTTTTAAAACATTTATTTATTTACTACCCAGTATGATTTAATAGATCCATTGCCAGCTGAAAATTTATCTTATATACGTATTTATTCAGTAACCTATCAATCAGAACTTACATATTTTTCCCAATCGGCCGGATTTGAGATCCAAATGATCGTTAAAAGGTAATAAAAAAGTATTTTATAGACACAAAAATAAAATTCAAGGACGATATATGCTGTATTTACTGGAGTTCCTGTTTTTGAACCAAGTCCCTCGGCAAAAATGAGTCAAAAATATAGGTTTTGCGTTAGCATGCAGCGGACGTTATACATATTGAGTTTACCTTGGGAAAAGCCTCATATTTCTTGTATATTCCTTATTCTTCACCTTTTTTAATCGTAATCGGTATTTATTCTCGTGAATAGCTTCCTACCTATATTTTTAATACTACAATGGACGTACTTATAGGTACATTTCTAGGGTTATTTACAAAGTGAAATAAGTGATGCATCCTAAATTTGGTGGCCACCCGAGAAAAACTGGCGATTCGATAAAACCCTACGGGAAACCAGATTCAAGAGTGTAATTACGTTGAGAAATATCCAGTTGACGAGGTAGATAAAGTTTTTAACTCCATTCTGTAGGTCATAAGTCACTTTCTTCTCTAGTGTATATTGTATATTCTTGGTACCTACTGTAAACGTTTGTCTAATATTTTATGATATGCTTGCATTGACGTTATCGAGGGGTTAGGTGGAAGAGGGGACTTTCCAGTCTCAACCTCGCCCGAATAAAGGCATTTTATTATTATTATTATTATATTTGTCCATTGGGGCACAAGCAAAAACCTTCTCCGGCGAGAAAATAGAGATACACTAGCTACAGAGCACTGTACGTGTACAGTGTACACGATTTATATGGCTTTCGTACGCTTTTCTATTGAGTATCCATGCTGCAATGCATTTGTGCCACTAAGCAAATGATTAAACTGTGTAACTTAGACCACAATCTGTAATCAACTTATTTTCATTTAATATTTCCAAATCTCCCCGAACAATCCCCTTTATTTGTTTCAACAGTGCCTTAGCAGCCAAAAATATTCACAATTTGCCGTTTGACGTCAAAACAGCAATTATTTTCTCCAAATTTGCGTTTGAGCCCCTGCATAGACCGTTTTTCTATCCACTTCCTCAGTCTTTCATCAGTGGATACCGTCCCGTGACGTCACGGTCCGATGACGCCGTGTTTTCGAGCAGCCGATGAAGGTTTGTTTTTGAAGGCTCATAACTCAGCTAAAAAACATTATTCATCTGCGGAATTTTCGGCGAGCACATTTGAGGTAGGGACCTTTTAATTTTAATACTTTAAAAAAATGTGCACGTTCCCCACTATCAAACCTCAAGAATGTGATTTGTCGTATATGACTGTAGTGAATTCTGATCCCGCCTTCGTATGGATGTATTTTCTTGTATTCTTCATTCATTAATTAGAATGTGCTTCACTGAGAAATTGTATTCGTTTGATGCCCGCATGGTTTTCTAACTGGAATGCAGAGATCGTAAGTTGAGGATGAGAGCGGGTTTAAGAGAATTAAGTAGACTGTATACCTACGGTACGCTAAACCCTAATCCCACATTTAATGAAGAGTATTGTTACAATGCGACAATAAGGAAACGCAGAGCACTTTTCCGTAGATTGTTGTGATTGTGGGAAGGCAGCAGCCCTTGGGCAGGTGCTGGAGCTGCTTTTGCGTGGCTGCAAGGCCAGCGGTGTGCTTACTATAAGCGAAGTCAGCGTTAGAAGCTTGTCGCCTTGGAGATGAGCGTGCCGGAGAGAGGTAACGCACTAACCATTGGTCAGGTGTCGAGCGCTAGGCAGAGCGATTGAAACGCCTCCATCGGGGGCTTATGGACGCTAGAATATGAAAACTAGTGAATAACAATAACTAGACTTCACAATTCTAGTAATTGACCCCTGGAAAACGAGTACTTCACCACCAACCGAATTTTAAGAAGACAGCAATGCAATGGAATATGTTAATTTTAGGGCTAACACGAAATACGACGAATTGAGGATCATAGTAATGATAATTACAATGCAAAATTTTCATTTTTACTCATTAAGTACCTTTTACCACCGAAAATTCGACCGGGTTCTGTAATAAATTACAATAATAGTCCCTTGAGTACTAAAAGTCAACGCTGATACGGTCATTTTTTTGTGCTCCCAACATGTCGGAAACTGCGCGATATTTGCGTTTTCTGTTGGTGCGTTGGCCACCAGCCAATGTGTGGGCAATCGTCATCCTCGCTGCAGGCACGTGTATCTGTTTGTACTCATTGTTTGCGCGTCTTTGCAATTGAAGTCGCCCATGCATCAGCGTCCCTAGTGAGAGTTGCTATTGCATTCAAGCCCTATGATTTGTTCAGTCCTGTTGGGGAGGAGCGTCCTTTCCTCCCTGGTATTTCCCCGGTTTTATCATTGAACCACGCAATTCTCTTGTCTTTGTATTGAGCTTCATATTAACCACCGAAGTTGTTTGTGAAATTCTGGAGTCCAGTAATTGGACCATCTTTGGAATAGGTTCTCGCAGCAATACTGTCCACTTCTACAAGTTTCGATTTTCAGCGCTGAAATTTGGCTCAGTATTTGATGGCTGTGCCACAAGAATCGACCTCTAGCCTCTGTTCTCACTATGCTCACAAAATAATTTTGTTGCGACAGCGTGTCTACAACATTTTTACTCCTCCCTGTACGGCATTGCAGAACTTTGCCGTAGTGACATCATTAGCCACCTATTTATCTCCATCGTAAGCGGTGAGAGTTGAAAAAGCACTATTACGCATCGTTCATAATTTATTTCTATTTTTCAGGCGTTCTCATACAATTTTTGGCGGGGAAATATTTTTTCTTCTATGGCATGGCGTCATGCAGAATAAAATGCATGGGGATCTAAAATGAATTGTTATGGTACGCCTTTCTTTGAATATCGACAAAAAACAACGAATACGGATATGAATAGGTCATTCGTAACGTACATATAAAAATGCGAGAATTAATATGATATACTTAAGCCACATTTTGTCATCAAACAAACGGAGGAATAGAACATTATCAGCGGGGTAGTGATGAATGAGCAGCAATCATCTGAGACAAAATGCTTCGAATCTTAAAACAGTACTTCAAATCGATATAATTGGGGATTTGTTGTTCCCACGCAAATCTGATTCGTGCTTATAGATGCGACGTCAAGGGGCATCTCTCCTGCGTCTGAAGACCCGCTTATCAAAGAGAACTCGAAGCGAAAAGCAAAAAATGTACTTCAAAAAACCATTTTAAGACGTAATATTTCTAGTTGCAACGGAAACGATAAATTAAGAGAGATACTTCTCCGAACGGAAAGGGATGGGAATTCAATCTTCCCCGAACAATGGAGGAATAAAATCAATGTTAGGTCGAATCCGGGCACTTACACCATCTATTTCAAAGCGCATTGGATTCCTTGGCGTACCCGTGCAATGGTTAACAGCGGGTTTCGTAACACCTTTCAACCCACGTCTGTTTAGGCGGCTACCCTGAAACAATAAAATGAGCGATATATTTTGCGCAATTGATACGCATTGAAATTTTCCTCTGAACAATAAAGAACCTAAGTAAATCTTTGGTGAGATTCAGAAGTCAATCGACTCCAACTTGTTTATATGCGAGCGACTAGTGCTCTGGCACCACCGACCGCCTCACCACTTTTGAGACGGCTTTCGGGGAATTATGTGACGCAGCGAGAGTAAGGACTCAGGTCTCAGGAAGGAGGACGAGGGAAGGATGTCAATATGGGTGCGGAGATGGTCAAGTGGGCAGAGAGGACGACGAAGTGATGGATACGGTGTGTAAGGAGAGGCAACTAGAGGGGGACCGTGTGGGCCTGGGTTCGAATCCCAGCAGTGACGTGGGTTCTTCACAGGGTACCCGGTCCGTGTTTTGTGGAGGGCAATTCAAGTGCAGCTCTTGGTCAGTCGTATTGTACGCTTAGCCGTGGTGACGTGTTATCAATCGCCGCTCTGCAAACACCATTCCATGCCGGCTATGCAAGGCTTACGCAATAAATGTATTTCCATGCAGAAAGACAACAATTTTCATCTCATCGGCTCAAGTATTTCGTGTAATGGGCTTAGAGCACATGCACGCGAGTAGATATTTCAACCAATGAAAAGGCAGCCCTCGGCCAGTGGCTTGTTCCGATTGGCCGCTGTCCTCATCTCCTTTTAACTATTCCGAGTGCGCGTGAACAGCAACGTCTCCCATCACAGAGCGACGGTGCCTCCCCCACCCCATTGCTCTCTCACTTAACACCAGCTCCAATCAAAAGCTTGGTTTGATAATTGGCTCACCACTGCATGCGCTACTGGATCAGAGCCCGGTGCTGACGGAGCGGTTTTCAGAGGCTGGCTCCAATATAATGCCGTATTTCCAACTCCGGTTTACTCCTTTGCCTCCTTTATGGCTAATCCCGTCCAATCACTTAACTTGCTCAGTTTAGAGTACGCCTGGTCTTATTTCATTCCTTTCAAATAACGCACCATTTTTATAAATCAATCATTCTTTGAATGTTTTTTTCTATTCTACTTACCTTCGTGCGATACATATACTAATGCATGGAGAGAAAACAAAATTGGGTTATGAATGGTGGAATTCAAAATGCGTTCTCATTAAATATTACTGCGCATGATCTGTAACGACTGTTTTGCCTCTCTTAGGAAAAATTACAATTACATGGTGTGTTTTAAACTTTTCGTGGCTCCGATGACCCTCAACCCCAATATGCCAAACTTTTATATTCTTGCAGTGGATACACGAAACAGTGTGTGGCTCATAGTTCAGTTTTATAATCTGATCTAGGTATTTTTATTGTATTTCGCTCAATACCTTATCTCTTTTATCCCTTCTGCCCATTCCCTTAAAGTTCCCGGAAAAGACCTCGGCATTGGCACATTTTATTCCATTTAAATCAAACTCTGTGTTTATCAATCAATTAGCCTCTCCACATTTTTCCGAATTGTTGGTGTCCCTGAAAAATGTATAAAACAAGTGAGGAAGAGAGAGAGGGAGTTATAAATTTGGTATCCGCTTTGGCGCCATGAGTGCTTTTCTTTCATTAATACGGCGCATGACCCATACGGACGATTTTCCCTAGCTTTAAAAAAGTAAGCCTAACCCAGTGTTTTTGAAACTTTTCGCTGAGCCGCAAAGCGCCACTCGTGAGAGCGGCCGCCTCTGCGATCGCGAGCCTCTATCGATCGCCCTCCGGGATTTCGACCCGCTGCACACGCGAGGGCGCGCGGACTTAAAAGTTAATTTTCTGCCCTCGTTATTGGATCCCAACATTTTGAAGTTGCATTTTTATTTTTCGAATCCGGGATTATGTGGAGCGTGCACGTACCGCCAAAACAAGCACTGATGGATTCGTTCGGGATTTTGAACATGATCATAATTTCTGTGGAAACTTTAAGCATAAGCAAAAATGTGTGGCGATGGGTAATATATTACAGTTACGGTTAAATTATTTCACGGTGACTAGACATGAAATGACCAAGGTAACGAAAGAGTAATGTGCTAAACCACTTAGGGATCTTATTCTACCAGTGAATGGCCTAATTGAGGTGTGGTGCTCGGAATAAAAAGAAACTTTGGGCGTTTTAAAAAGCGCCAATAACCAATCTGACGTGATTCGCAGATCATTTGATGACTAAGGACAACTTGACAATTTACGAACCACCGCCAACGAAGGAGGCATTTAGCGACCATCGCCGAGTCAACTGAAATGAGGACCTAATCTCCAGTCGAAGCTATTGTACGGAAGTCATGGAAATATTACGAATGGAGGTCATTCGTGAATTGTGATAACAGGTCAGTGTGCTGCGTCATCAAGTGAACTCTACATCAATTTCCCCAGATCATTTTAAATCGATCTATTTGGGCATTCACGCACTTGGACCAAAGTTTCGTACACCCGAGAATGAATTACGCCATGAAATAAAACCATTCGGCTTAGCTAGAGTGTTTTACCTGAAATTCGCTTCAATCTCAATTCAGGTTCAAATCTCGGTTGCGCCAATTTATTGTTCAATGGCCAATTACACCCTCGCTGTAAATGACGAACTGATTTTATGAGGCAATTTAATGTTAATTGTTTGTCTGAATGCATTCGTCGCCATATGTTGATTTTCCTTTCAGTGGCCAGAATGCTCAGTCATCTTGAAAAATGTCAAGCAAATAATTGAGCATTTGAATGCGAGGTTTGACAGATGTGACATGGGCAAGGTTTCATTCATAATAAAAAGTATTCACTTGATCTAGTATGCTGCATAATAAATAGGCGTTGATTGCTTTTGAAGATTAACTGAAGATATTCCGTTGCTGTTAGTGCTAATACTTGTCACATGCATGCTTTACATGCTAAATAACTGATACCCTGTAGCCCTATAGTAGCTATCATAGCCAAGGAGCATAAATGATTCCATGCACACATACTGGTGGCTCAGACACAAAATTAGGTGTAAACTGATTGGGTGATAATCAACCCATTTATTGAGTACTCATCAACATCCGTCCTACCATAAATTTCAGCCATCAATATTGAGATTTATTTGTCGTGGATATGCCCTCAATACCTACTCCCATCAGCATGAGTCTTCTGCATAATTCGTCCGCCTCATCATACGTCTCTCGTCTGTTGCTTACCTCAAACCTCCTTCCCCTCCAACCGCCCTTCAGCAAAATTTTTACGTCTGACCATCACGTCTCATAATTAAATCCAACTGTCCCCTCTTAAGATTTCCAGACTACTTCTCCTCTCTCCAACTTCTTAAAACTTCCGAAGCACTCGTAATTTCTCGCGCGATGACGCGATGCGTTAGCAGTATAGATAACGCAATACCTCTTTTTTCAGTGCACTTTTTCAGACACGTCTATATAAAATGCTTTTTTTAAATGTAGGAATTTGGAATATTCGTTGTTATTTCCTTAACGGCTGCGTTTGATATATTTTTAGGCTATTTGGGTATTATTTTAAGTGATGGGAGATCTCACCCCAGACTAGGTCAGAGGTGCGTAAATTTTCACATGTCATTTGAGGGCGGGGTCCTTTCTCTGGCTCACGTCACACTTTGATTGGTATTAATTTGACCGTGTTCGAAGAATTCACCCTGGATTCAAAACCAGCAGAGTTATTCCACTAATCGTATGGCCGAGCCATAAGTCGAAATCGACCATAATTACGGCCTCTAGACATACGTATGGCTTCGAGCGATTCCATTCTGAGCGAAAGGCCATAAGTCGGGCGGTAGCTATGGCCTAAAGGCCGTAATACTATGGCCTGCCTAGGAGGCGGTCATAAATGGGGCCATACGAAATAAAATAGGTCGCCTAAGGAGTCATAAAAGAAATTTACGAAGTATCATCGATTATATAGCAATTGTTTCAAGAAATATGTGAATATTGCGGGGGAGCACATACGGATTCAACGGGCATTGGATAGATAAATATATATAAAAGAAAGACGTCGATTTCATAAGGAGGATACGGGATACGTGTAGGTAATCCGTTCGCATACGATGATGATATTTTCATTAAGTATTTCCGCGCGTCAAAACAAGTTATTACATACTTTTTAAGTAGATTTAGTGGATGAACTAAAAAATCGCTTTTAGTTAAAAAGCTAGAAATACTTTTTAAATGGATGCTCAGTTAAAGTGAACGGAGGAACGGACTTTTATTTGCTTTCTGTGCTACATTTGCTAGCATATTTCTTATTTATATGCTTTGAAAACCTGTAGGTAGCTTGAAATATCCTCTATGAAATATTTTATAACTTAAGATTCTCGTTGCATTACGGTTCACGAGGGAGGATATCAAAGAAACATAGGGCAAGACGTTTTTTGGCAGTAAGGAATCTTCAGTAAGTCGATGCGTAAAGGACAAATGTAGGTCACAAGTCAAGGTAAGAATGATAGTCTCATATTGATGTTATAATTTAATACAGCTACCTAAACATAAGCCTCTGATAATGAAATTAATGAAACTTAAAGTCTCAATTTCATCTTTAGATTTCGTGCATTGGCTGGATTTCTAAGGCTTTTGTGGGCAAATGATTGCAGCCATGAGACAATTGTTACACCATTGGAATGAGAGGAAGGGGGTTAGAACTACAATAGGATGTCATGTTCTAACTCTAACCATTACATGAACAATTCACGAATATTTTAATTCTGTACGGTGCAAATCGTATACAAATTTCTTCTGCTTTTTCTCGTCCGTGATTTGCGTTCTTCACTTTTTTTTAAGATCTCCAGCGTCTGCCGCCAGATCAGAGTTTAAAGGAAATCCAAATTTATCCTTTGATAAGAGTCCATTTTGGTTAAGTAACATTATCATCAATGGTCCATAACAATCCTAGGACTGGTTTGACACAGCTCTCCACTCAGTTCTCCTATCAGCTAATCTTTTCACACCTACGTAATTCTTCTCTTTCACATCTCTCTTTACTTGTTCCATATATTTTGTTCGAGGTCTTCCTTTTCCGTCCTTGCCTTCCACTTGTCCCTCGACGACTGTCTTTATCAGGCCATCATGTCTCACGATTTGGCCTATTAGGTTGTTCCGTCTTCTTGTTAAGGTTTTCATGAGACTCCTCTTATCTCCTATTCTTCTTAGGACTTCCTCGTTACTAACTCGGTAGATCCGTTTGATCTTCATCATTCTTCTGTACCACCTCTATCCTTGTTTTCTCCGCTGCGGTCATTGTCCACGTCTCAATTCCATAAAGGAGCATACTCCAAATGTAGGTTCTTATAAATTGTTTCTTTACTTCCATATTTAAGTTTCCCGCTGTAAGCAGGTCTCTCTTTTGGTGGAATGCTCTCTTCACTCGGGGTATTCTGCTGCTAATCTCTTTCTTGCTTCTCCCATTGCTAGTTATCCTATTTCCCAAATAACTGAATTCATCAACCTCTATCAGTTTTTGCTTCCCTATTTTAATGTTAGTCTCGACTTCTTCTCTTCTGCTGCATAATAAGATCTTGGTTTTCTTCGTGTTTATTTTCAGTTGATATCTACCCATTACCCTACCCATATTAACCAGAATATTTTTCAAATCCTTCTCTGTTTCTGCTATAACGGCTATGTCATCGGCAAATCTTAGCATGCTAATTTTTTCTCCATGGATATTCACCCACAAAGCCTTTTCTTTGATTTCATTAATGGCTTTCTCAATGTAAACGTTGAAAGTTACGGGTGACAATGTACAGCCTTGTCGCACTCCTTTCCTAATTCTTGCTTCTTCACAGCTGGGCCCTGATTTTATCACGGCTACTTAGTTTTTGTATAAACTGTGAATGATTCTTCTGTCATTGTAAAGAGCTCCGATTTCCTTTAGGATTCCAAGCATTGTGCTTTAAGGAACATATTATTATTTGTTATCCACGTTGGAACAAACTTCCCTCTCAAAAAAATTACTAGTGTTAAAAAAAAGCGAACCCAACTTAGAGTTCCAATTATAATTCTCATAATCGCCTACGGAAAGGGCGTTAAGACTTTTGGCCGGGCCATACAATATGGCCCCCGATAGTGGAATTGGTATTGGCCGTAATTTCGGGTCAGGCCATACGAAACCTACGGCCTGTATACGTATGGCCCCGTTTAGCAGAAGAGCCCTGCAGGACCCCACAGTCAGGAGACAAGTGCTGTACGCATTATGCAGTAACGCTCCCGGATTCAGGTATATGGAATGAGGATTTTATTTATGAACCGCACATCCCAAAATATAATCGTTGGATTTGGTGGCGAAATACTTGCAGATTTTCTTATAGGGCTCTCCTCCGGGCGAGGTTTTCCACAGCCGACGTTTCGATGTTCCCCAAATTTCCCATGATGACGAGGCGATCGTAGAAGCGTTGGCTATCGAAAACGTGATCCAATGAGAGGAGGGCTCTTTCAGATCTTCCTTTTGCGAGCTTCTCTTTCATTTGAGAGGACCAGAGCGTGCTGAAAGGGAGCGATATCCTTTCCACCCACATCACCACGAGAATATCCATTCTCTCTCCTCCTTCACGGCTTCAATTCCGTCCTGCAGATGGCAGCAGTATCCTCTCTATCCCTTAACCAAACTGTTATACCCAATATCAACACGGAGACTAATTTTCCAAGATATATCCTAAAAGCATTATTTTTCTGTAAGTGATGGAGGATTTCACGTCACAGGAAAGCGACAGCCACGTGTGGAGGGCGGGGCTTTTCCCGGTCACACTTCCAATGATATATTTATTTGGGGCCCTCCGATGACTTCAACCTGGATTCATGCCCAAGACCCCGCGGTCAGAAGACAAGCGGCCACTGGGGTTCGGGTTGGTGTGATGGCCAGAGTATTGGCTTCCCTTCCAGTAGATCCGGGTTCAAATCCTGGCGGTGGAAGAGGCATTCAGAGACTGTCCGATCCCTGCTTCAGCACTTCGTGGAGAGCTATTCAAGCGCAACACTCCGTCCGTCGGGTGGGACGTTAAGCCATGGTCCCCTTGGAGCCTTTCGTTAAGAGCACGCCTACGCCGGGTTTCTCTCCACCCCACCCATCCCTCGTTGTGCACACGGCCTCAGCTGCCGATGGCCTCCTTCAAATTACATCGACCGTACATTTTAATGTTCCGCTCGACCCTTCATTGAAGGTAGCACTTGGCTGCTCATCCGAAGGGCCTCGGGTTCAAATCTCGCTTGAAGCTGCCGGATATCTCCAAAGAAAAAAATGTGCCAAGGGTCAGTCGTCTGAGTGCCTTGGTGATGTTCACTCGCCGGAGGCAGCCTCGAGCTCTAACGGTCCAAATCAACCCGTTTGGGGGTTTCATCACTATCCCTGTTAATCCAGCTCGTATTTCTTTAGACCGGTATGCACTCATGGTTATGAAATAAGGTAATATCCTGTCCACCATCATTCTTTCTCTTCATTCCCGCTCCCTCTGGGAGATGGCAGCGTTATCTTCGTTATCCCACAGCCAAAGACACCGCCGTGCTAGGCGCAGCTCGCCAACTGTCGCTCTCTGCTCCTTCAGTGGAATATCATCATGATTTTCCTTTCCCGCAGATATAAAACCCTTTCTTTCAGCTTTATATACGACTGCAAAAAGGCCAAAAATACAATGTCTTCAATAACTTTACTCTCAATATTTTTCTATACGAGCTTTGTTTTTCTATATTTTCTATATGCGTCTCAAAGGTAAGAAGGGATTGTTTTAAATAAATAATGCTACGAAACCCATCAGCTGCTCATCCTATTATTGGCAAAACCAAAGTATATATTATTGATTGCTTTCTTTCAAACTAATTGTAACATCGAATGAATAACATCGCGTTGCATTATGTCAAGAAGTAAAAAAAATGTTAAAATACCACCCATTAATGTAAGGAATTGTAGCATCAGAAGTGGCAGCGGAAGAATTGTAGCCTGAAATTTCATTGGTCGTGGTATAAACCGGCCACTATGATCGAACAGCACATGAAACCTTAAAGAAGATGGAGCAGTCGCTTGTCGAAATGTTGAGAGGATTATTGGAGAACCCAACTCTGTGTGAGATCCACCCCGGTACATCCGCCCAAAATATCCTTCTATCTTTCACTGACAACAGCCTTTCAGGCGATGAAGCTATCGTCTTCAGGAATCAAAGAAATCAAGTGATGTAGCGATCATAACTGCCACTGTTTGGTTTTTTTCCTGAAAATATATCACAATCAAATCTTCAGATTTAATCCCACAATTTTAAATATCTTTTCACACCTTATGCAGTGTGGATGTGACACCTAATTAAGTGTGTCATGCAATACTTCATTTGACTGTGTAATCAATGTAAATATTTAGTATAAGATTGGTGAAAATTGTTTAAATTGAGGACGGGACTCCTTAGTCTCAATATTGCTCCAATATAGGCGTTTATGATTATTACTACTACAATAGGCGCTGTTACCATTGGAGGAGAGACGCCAGAGACTCGAAAATACGCCACAGACCCACCAATTAATTTCCTTTCCGAGCGATTCGACGGGTAAGAGCTGTTAGGACAGTCCCTACTTCTACTTCTACTAGTGATCGTGAGTGGTGCCCGGGATTGCACCAATCGGCACTCTCAGAGAGAGCGTGTTTTCCCACTGCCAGGCCAATTTAATGCGCTTCCACTTGAGAAGGCGGAATCATCAACATTGCGCTAATGCACTTATTATAGGTCTGTAAATTGGAAACAGACGGAATCAGAAAGAGTTTTGAAAATTGGTGAAAAAAAACGCATTATTTTCCTATGTCAATTAACCTTTAGCAATAAAAGGAGAACGTATTAACCGTAAGTCATTTGCATTTGCTTGTAAAAAAGAGCCGCAGGGTTTTTCTTACGTCTTCCTTTGCATAAGAACTAATTGACGCTATTTCTTAAATCTTTAGCTTCAAAACGTAAGTTCCATAACGTGCAGAAGTTTGCAAATGGGAAAAATATGCCTGGAAAATTAAGTCAACCTCCAACACTGCACCTGCGTGTGATTTAACATGCATAGCCATTGCAAATACTTGGAACAAAGAGTTTTGTAATACACAGCTGATATCTCCATTTAGTAAAATAGTAAACACCGTGCTTCGTTCTAGACCGCTGTGCACCGTCAGCTTCTCCTTTGGGCAATCTGAAAGCAGGCCGCATAAGATGTCATTCGCGCGAAAGGTCCGTTGCGTGTCGAAAGCTCTCTCCCGTGCGCTTCACTTCGCTTCGTTCTCACTGCCGCCGCTTCCAAATGGACTTCCCCCCTCGCCTCGGTGATGGACCAAACAGACGGGAAGATGAGAGTCACGCAACCAAGAGGCCTTGTTCCTTCGTCTCCTAGCAACGCAGGACAGGGAAATGCAATCGCGAGAGATTGGTAGAATGGGTGGGAGTTAGGAAATCGCACCCTGGGGAAGGCAGGGTGGAGGGAAACCCGGTGTAGCCATTGCGCGAGGCGCCAAAGAGACCACCGGAGCGAGGTGCACTGCACAAAAAGCTCGCGCACGGATTTACACTGAAATTTAGAGTTGGTTTTTAGTGAAACGGTCGTGGATGCTATGGCCATCTCAACTGATAGTACGCTTCTGAAACGAACACCGTCAACTCAATCCGGAAAACTATACATATCATTATATCAGACATAAATTTGTTTGTATTTTGCTTAAATTGATGCTCGTGGTTTGTTTTTACCGAACCGGCAGTAGCCATACCATTGCCTCCTTATGCTACTGAAATTCGACCGAGTCTTCAAAATGACTTTAAATTCTAGGGCACTGATGCCAGCAGTGAATATGACACAATTTTGAGCAGAATCTGGACCTGGCACTGTCAGAGCAGAACTTTTGACTGTTTATAGAGAGAGAGAGAGTCAGAGGATAAGTGGTTCTGGGCTACCTAAGGAAATGTATAATGTGGGCAGTCACCTCACGAAGAAATATTTGGGGAGTCCCGTCCCCCTGGCGAAGCATCTGAGATGAGTAGGCGTTTTCTAGGAAGGAGGGATGAAAGACAAGAAGTCGGAAGGAGAGAGAGACAGATGGGTCGATTATTAAGTTAGCGGAAGTGTCGCAAGGTGGAGGCGACAGAGGCGCCTGCCTGCGGAAGGCACGCGAATCGCATCTCACTCTAAATTATCTCTGCAAGCATCAATCGATTCCACAATCATAACTCTACAATCCCCAGGATTGGTTTACTATAGGTAGCCCTCTCTATCGAAGCTAGTCCCTGCGCCTACTTCAAGCCATTCTCCTGGATCTCCTTCTTAATTTTCCCATAGGACTTACCCTTGCTTCTTCCTCGAGAGCATGCTGTCATTTATTCCGAGCACTTAAACCCCTAATGTCTCTATACTCCCCTCTTGCACTCACTCATATCCCTTCTTTTCTTCTCCTCCTTCGCATTTCTCCTGAACACCTTGCTCGGGGAACTTATTCGTCAATTACTCCTCCCTGCATTATTAATCTAGCGGAATTTCTATGCGTGTATGATCTATAATGGCCTATATCTTACTATTACTGTTGATCTTATGTTCTGTCGCTTCAGAATCCAAGAACAAAGATAAATCTCAAATTAAAAACTATCCTCACCTGATGCTCTGAAGCTACATACATCTTCTTCTCTCACATTAGTCACGTTCGCCAAGCTATTGCTTCCTGAATTTACCGGTAGTTTCACTCTGCAGCCAACCCTTTTGTGTCCGGGTTTTCCTCATCAATGCCACTTGAAGTGGAAAGATTTCCCTGGATTTCCATGGTGTTTAATTATTCCAGTGTCGATGGAGGTTTTAACTTTTCCTTTACAATTTTGAGCCTGAAACACAGCAGGAGGCGATGCACTTGCAGCGGGTTTTCCCGACGACTTCTTTCCCCTTTGACTCTTTATCCAGTAATCTGTTCTTCTCGAAGCTCATAGTTAGATCCTTCATAGAAAGCGTCTCGATAGCTGTGACCACCACGTCGTAATCAGAAGGCATCGTCAAAAATAGATGACACACGATGTCCGATTCCTCGACTGTAGCTTTATTGAAACTTAAACCTATAATTAGTTTTTCAAATTTTAGGAAGTGATTCACTAACCTATCATCCGTAGCATTAAATTTCACGTTAATAATTGCTAGAAGCTGTCCAGCAATTCCTTTTCTTTTGAAAGTATTGCCTAAAGATGTCCATAAATGGAAAGATGATGACTAATCTTTTGCGAATTCCAAATTAATGCCAGCAATACGTAGTATAAGTTGAGACTTATGGATGAAAGCTTCTCGGGTTGAGACTTACATCTCCGATCTTGTTTTGCTAACTTTGCCAATTTTATTTCCTTTGCGGTAAATTCTCTCCATTCACAAATTTCACAGGGTTAACATACGATTCTTCCACAAAAGATAGTAATTCCAGCTATTCCAATTCCTTGTCCATCAATTTTTCCTTCCATTAAATTTCCCACGCAAATCCTCCGTCTTGTTACGCTGCCAATCCACCGTGTTATTTTTTGGCCTCATAAGGGTAACTGCTGGATATTTTCGCCACAATTGACAAGTAGACGACAGACCGAGAGGCGTAATAATATGTTCTCTTTATATTCTAACCCATATAACAGTTGAAAATTTAAACAAACCCGAAGGAGCGCACTTTGATCATCTCGCATTAGGATCAATTTCACCTGCATGGTGAAATTATAAAACACGCCTTCTTGAAGATTCCCTCCCTTGCGCCCACCGTTGAAATGATGAGTGATGGACCAGCTCTCCTTGGGTGTCTCGTTTCAACGATTCTCCAGGATGAGGAATGGAGGCTCCAGTTGGACACTCGCAACTTCCACTTCTGCCCTGCTGGGATGAGATGGCGTTCCTCAGGGATATCCGAAAGTGTGGCGAAGAGATAATATCCGAATGATGATTGGTGGTCTCCAAGGGAGGGGGGAGTGGAGTTCAGCGAAGAGTAAAGTGTGTGCGTGCGTGCGTTCGATGATGATGAATGGGTGCGTGCGGAGGAGTATGCAAAGAGAGAGGACGCTCGTTGTTAGCAGGCCGTATTCCGCGACCCAAGTCAAATACTGCAGGAAAGCTGCGAACTTCGTTAAAAACTGCTAAGAGCGAACAGAGCCCGCAAGGCTCTTGCTTCACTTACTTTCGCTTCCATTGCGGCTTTCGCTTCCGATTGCCTTCGAAAACGAAAGCACCTCTTCACATGCGCACGCTTCGTTTCCGGTTCGTATCGGCCACCACGGCCTGCTCATAACTATTTTTCTCTTTTCTTGGCATGGTTGTGGTTATATTCGAGTTAAAAAACGATTTGCCGCGAAGTAGTGTCCATAATTTTTGTTGAAATATATATTTGAATAGGAAGGATGCGGATTCAAACTAGCGATTTGCTTTGGAACAGCGGTGAAATGCATTAGAAGTCGTCTGAAGCAACATTCAATGAGGAAATTATTGTAGCGCCCTTCATAGGCGCAAATAATGCCTCAATCGCCGCCCGAGGCGACTACGTCGTGTAAAAATATAATTAATTTTTAACAATGAAGTAATTTTCAATTAAAGCACTTCGTGTTCCATTCAAGACACATTGGAGGTTGATAGCTCGCACAGATTGTCGTTTCTAAATCAAAATATTAGCATTTTTCCTCCGAGGAAACACCATGATCACTTTGTCATATCTGGGATACAAGAAATAGAGTTAGAGCTCATAGAACTGCAGATACATGGAATGGGTTTCACAACGGCGCTACGTGGTTTCATCTGGGAATACCTGAGTAGTATATTTAAAACAATTTTAGAAAGTGGAGTGTGCTAATTTCCATCTTTATGATGGATTTGTCTCACGCTGTTAAGTCCTAGGCTGTTACTTTTGTATGGGAAAATACTGACAGGAGAATGCTCTTATGCGTTCTTATAACGTGATCGTATCAACCACGCACTGCGGACGCATTGGCAAAAACTCAATGGTAAGTGTTTACACTGTTTGCAGTGTGTGATTGAAGTCGAAAACTATACCTGTTGAACGTGTTGAATGCAAAAGTAGTTTCTTTTTCAATTTATTGTGTGAATACGAAAGGCAAAGGATAGCTCATTCTTTTCACTTGCATTCAGTCTCTAAGGGAGAGGACATTCCCCGTAGTGGACCCCAAACATTTCTTCCCAACACCCCTTCCCCTCTTCCCTGCGTGACTTTTCGTGTTCCTGTCGCCCCTGCCTGGAAATACGGCCTTTAACTTTGACCCAGGTCACCGGCCACGTCCGTCTGTTTTCACGTTGTGGCCCTTCTATCCACCTTTATTTCTTCGAGGTTGTTTCACATGACTACCTATCGAATTATTCATATATTCAGTAATCCATTAGCATAGAGTGTTTTTACTGCTTTTATAAAACCGGAATGTAATATTTTGAACATAAAAACTCCGTATTAGAATTACCCATAATAACATTGTTCCAGCATGCCCCTTTCCCTACCGGTCTATTTATATCAACGATTACTTGCTTAAACGTCATGCTATAATTTGTTTATTCTCAGAGTATCAAGTAGATGAGGCCTTTATCTCAAAAGAGAGAGTACTCAGTGAGCCTGTTGGACTCGGCACATAAAGACTGCATCTGTCTTACTTTATTAAATACAAAGGAAAGCTGCGAGTGAATCATCGCTTTTGTATGAGTTTTAACGGAAATCACTATACATTCGGAGGCTACATGCTTGGCTTAGATTTCTTGAGCAATTAATACCAGATCTCTTTCAGAGAGAACTTGCAGAATAATATATTAGAATCCCTATATATTTCTAGGTCCGATATAAACTATTAAGTAAGAGAGACATTTTACCGAACGGATAAGTAAAGTAATACGTTTTTCACGCAATTAATTAAAATGGAATTTGAAAACATTAGATGGAATTTTGTACTCGCATTTCACTTTTGTCGTTATTAATGGCTGGCGTCTTAACACCCTGTGCCACACGGCATTTGAGATGGTTTACGGGGTAATAAGCAGATGTAGTCTTTGCTAAAAAGATTGCCTCTTTGTTAAAACATTAAGTTTTACGTCAGTATTTTCTCAGATGTTTTATATTTAAGAAACAGGAAAATGTTGATAGATATCCACTATACTTTTCCAGTGGACTTTTATAGATGCTTGTAAAAGTGTAAAAAGAGCAATACGTCGCAAAAGGAACTCAAAATACGAGTGAGGAAATGGATACTTTCTCTTCACAATTCCATCCATAATGATAGTTGATAACACCACGTTAAATTGATATGGAATATTTTTCGTACCAGTGCTTAAGGCGAAAGCATAATTTCCCATCCCATCTCAATTTGGGTCAAATGCCTCAGCCATGATAAGCGTAGGTATACGCTGGCACGCATGCTGCATTTCCACAATGGTTTCTCTTCAGACAATTATGATTCATTTGAAACTCCAGTCAGTTCGGAAAGGCGACGGTGAAATGGAATATCCGAACCCTTAAAAAAAAACGAGCGCCGCAGCTAGGGTGTGGAAACTTTAGGAATGTCTGTGTCGTTTGTCATGGTGGTGTTTGTTTTCTCTGAGAGGAGACAAAGTGGCCATTAGCGGGGAGAACCAATCAAAAGTGCGGAGGAAGAGGGCGGGGGGGGGGGGGTCGTCGCAATTGAGAGCGAGTGGTGATTGGATGAGGAAGAAGCCGTGCCTGTGACGTAGACTGCGCGAAAGCCCCCCCCCCCCCTCCCCCCCGAACACAGCAGAACTATAAATGAATGGCAGTTCCAACTCCGACCATTAAATATATCTCAAGACCTTATGTTTGAGCACACGGAGGCACTCCAATGTCCCATGGGCTGCCGATGCACGACACGTGACTTGTGAGGAACTGTGCTTTTCATGTCATGGCACCGTTTTCTTCCAGCGCTGCTGTCAGTCATCCCCCGATGCGCAATTGCCGTATTGGCTAGTTGGCTACAATTTACGCCATTTTGTTGCTTTACCTAACTTATTTTCCTGTGGATTTAAAAGGTTTAACACAATTCCTGGATTCGCCGGTTGTGAGATTCGTTCTGAGAATCGGTTTCGAAGGAACGTTAACCTCAGTTATCAAACTCAACAAGTTAGCGGATAAATTCAATGAGTTTTGGAATTTGTGGTTAAGTGAGTAAAAGTTCAATGAGGGACAGAAGCATATGCATGATGATACTTGGAGTGGTCGAATATCAATCGTCGATGCCGATCTAGATGATGAGAGCTGATGAATAAATTAGTGATAACAGATGTTTCGTGAAGAATACACTTTCTGACGAATGTCCTGATTTTTCAAGACCTCTTTTGTGTGAAATTGTCTCAAACTGTCTAGTTTATCCCAAGATTTTCTTCCCGTGGGATCCAAAAAAGACTCATTTCCGCGAAACCATTTCCCTCAACGGCTATCCAGAACTCCTGTTGGGAGTCCACGGTTTCAAGAAATGACGCCGCCCAACTATCACTTGTTCTGGCACTTTAATCGTGGGCTAGCGGGTAAATGTTTTCGAAATGACGACCGCATGGAAAACTTTATTCAGATATGGGTCTCATCCTCGGCGAAGCCATTTTACGAAGTAAATGCTGGACAAGTTGGTTACCCGCTATGAAAGGTGTCTCAACGGACTTGAAAACTACGTAAAAAAGTGGTTTAATATGCGTTATTTCATATGCCATCGTAAATTCTATCCTAAAAATTGTTTAATAAATATATAGTGCATTATATGTATGAGTATTTTTTTAACGGTACATCCTTTCCGAGTATGCCTCATATCAGCGTTCAGAGTGCGCTGCGTGATTCTGGTCAACTTTTCTCGGGTAACCTTCCAAGTCTATTTTTCCATGTCCTCCAACGTTGAGACAGCAGTACTCTGTTGTCATACTCAGGGAACTGAAGTCCCCCGCCATGAGTTCTAATTGCCTGCTCGTGTGTCTTTGTTCTCTTCGTGACTTACGCTCCATTTGTCTTTTCCTTGTCGAATCATCTTAGAAATCGGTTTCCACATCTGGCGAAGGCCACCGTCTACTTTGGTCTTTTTTTGTTCCAGCTAAATTTTAACCATGTCCTCCATGATTTTGTGCCAGAAGTCGTTGGCTCTACACGACACTTTGGTCTCGTCTTACGAAGGAACGTCAAAGGGAAGGGAAAGTGTGGCCACCAAATCGCGTTCAAACGTCGCAGTGTGATAGAGAATGGCACTTCAGGAGATATGTTCTTTTGCTCCTTCGTCACCTTCGGGGCCACAATTGTTCAGATATTTTTTATGGAGAGATATACGAAAGCTTCAAAATTTTGAAACCTGCTTTATTAAAATATGATGATTGCAATGTAATCCCGTTTACATTAATGGAGTGTGCAACTCCACGTAAGTCACTTGCCCTGTATAGTTGTTCATACGCAAACAGTGATATCTACGGCTAAGGTACCTGTAAAACCAATGAATGTTATGGAGCACCTCTGATACCAACATATTTAAAATTTCTTAATAATATTTGGTGGTTTACAGAGTTAAATGCCTTGGTTATATCGATGAATAGTCCTGCAACCTTGTTTGAGTTATTTTAACCGCCATTAATTTGAAAACAGATTTGCAATGAGTGCATTTGCCCTTTTGCAATCCGATCTGATTTCTGCTCAAGAAAATGTGAATATTAAAAAAAAAAGAACAGTCTACTTTTCACAATTTTTTCTGGTATTTTTGAAAAATACCACTAGCATGGACATTTAATGATTTAAACCCAAACTTTCTCCTTTTTTCAAAATAGTAATATCAATTGCTGTTTTTAACTGTCGAGGAAAAATACCAGTCTGCAAACTGAGGTTAGCAACCTTGAATGTGAATACCTTGGTGATTGTGTCACTTACTTATTTTATTACCTAGGAGCTAATGTTATCAATTCCCAAAAATTTCTTTAGTTTCAATCGTTTGTTTTTCATTTCTGCTTCGTCTTTAGGAGCAAAGGATAAAGAATCTCTCATGCCATGACCAGATTACCCAGGATAATCACCACATACGAAATAATTAGTGTCTGATATCACATTAATTGACTGAGTCATTCTTTCAAAGTAAATAAGGTGAATTCGACCACGCTATGCTGTGTGTTTGTTAATATTTGTGCATCATTAATAGATTTAATCTTTGAGATATTTTCATTCCTTCGTTTACCCCTTGTTATCGAATTCAAAATTCAATCGCCATTGGTTGGTAGAATTACTAGCATTCCGTAAGTGCTTATATTAATTCCCTTTGCATCTTTTAAAATCATTATCCAGTCGTTTTTTGAGAGGTAGTAAAGCACCAATTAACTTTCTTTTTGATAGAATCATTTTCTTTTTGGTACTTTTTTAAACAATAATTACGCCTAGCAATTTTGTTCCAAAAAGCATTTGTCATCCAGGGTTTAAGAAATCTATGTTTATTCGAATGTAGGTATTCGACTAAAAGACTGATGCAGGATGTATCGATAGGACTCTGAAATACATGAGGTGCAGGCGATTATAAGAAATAAATATTTTTTGCCCTGTTCCCACTGAATCGCTGCTTTTGTGTTATCGAGTTATGGAAATTGACACATATTATCGGATAAATAATGTGGATACAAAAAAAAACAATGAATATTGTCATATAGATTTACGTCAACTTTCAATATCATCTGAAATGGACCTTAAGCTTCTGACATTGTACTCCAGTCTAATATGTTTCATATGCTCTTAGCATCGTCTTTCTCAATCTTCTTGATTTATAAATTATCCTTCCCATTAGCTAATCTTTTACCTGATCATTTTATTTTTGCGTAATTATATTTTAAATTTTACGTTTAAGTTTCGAATCGAATCTTCGAATCTTAAATTTCACTAAGCCGTTGGTGTGATTACCTTTTCCTGTTGATTGTTACTAATCACAATTTGCTATCTTTTTTAGGTAAGTGAAACGTGTCTATGGCACTCCTACTCACGTTTAACTGGAGACAATCACATTGGTTCAAATAATGGCTCAAGATATCGCAAGTAAAAGTAAGTCAAGCAGAAATTTTCTTAGATATGGAATAGTTCTCTGTATAGGTATTGTACGGCACGTTAATTGCATCCCATGTGTGCCTGTGCCCGTTTGTCCTTCTTGGAACTTCTGTTTTTCATTCCCTAGTTATATTTGGGAATTTTTGCTGCAGCTTTTGATGCTGGTTAAATGTGAAGATACCTTGTAAAATACGGGGCCTTGTAAAATAAAATAATTTGAGATAGAGTTGAATGATACTAGTGATAAAGTGTTTCCCGCATGAAAAGAGCGTGTCCAAATGTTGCCCTATATCTTTCTTATTTACATTTGAGGCGTGGATGAGAATAAAGAATCTCATCCTTCACCCCTATCTCTCGGAGTTTCTCAAAACACATTCGTCGCCATTTTCTAGCAGTTTTGAAACGCCTTCTGGAAACACCTCCTGAAGGGTCCTTTCTTCCTTCTCGTCCGAATAAATACGGTTTTTGTTTGCACAAAATGGGTGCCAAGTGACTTATTGGTGAGGTTTTTGGAGCAAATGGACGCATTGAGAGCATTGTTTATGCATCATTCTGAGTGATCTAGTCGCCATGGATACACGGCGCTCAATTTGGAACCTAGTTTTGGCGCAGATCTTATGTCCAACCGAGTTTGGATAAGAAAAAACTAAATAATTAGAATTTCTAAGCAAATAATCTCGCAATGAATTTTCCAGCTCAACTCTTTGTTTTTTGAACTAAACACATTTGAAGGGCATTTTAATACAATTTACTGCGCTTGTACCGCGGAAAATATACCATTTCCTCAGATTAAAGGGAAACACATTGATAGCCCATCGCTTAGAAACAAGTTATTTTATTATAACCAAAATGAAGTATTTTGAGTAATTAACATTTGAGTAATTAACTTTTAACACGTAACTGTTACAGAAAAAAGCTATAATCAATTCTGTGAAAGCAAAAACCGTAGATTTCATCCTTTATAGTGTTGTAATCCGCTTGCTCAGCGTTTTCCTGGCTTTTGTCTCCGCGACCTATGTGTAATACTCAGTGTATATTACCTTTTCGAATTGATATCTCGTTGCGTGGATTTGCACCTGCAGTAACTCAAGGCTGACCGACTGTGTGAGTAAACCTCGAAGACAACTATAAAAGTGTCCAAGGAAGTGATGGCGGAATGGCCTCGTGGCTGATGCCTTCACCGAGATACCTGCTACTAATACAGGAAAATTTCAGAATTGAGAAATTATTTTTGTCTTGGCCAGGATTAGGGATATATTCGGGTTCGAACCCAAGTCGCGGAGATAAGGTCATGTTTATTTAAGAAAATTCATGAGAAGAAAGCTATTTTCTTTGACTAAAATCCGATCATTGATATCGCTAATTAAGGAAGAGAGAACTGATTTTTCCCTCTTGAATGTTCGCAGAATCTGTAAGGTTCTTGAGAGTAAATCCACATTCCGCCGCAAAGCAGCATACTTTCGACGCTAAGGGTATTTCCATGATAATTTATGGATGATTTTATATTTACCTCAGACTTAACACTCTTTGGCCGTTTTGGGAAAAAATTAATGTGATTTATTCGCTCTTCGATATTACTCATTTTTCCACAAATGTATCTTGAATCACTTTATATCGTCTGTCTCTCCACCGAATCGCTCCAAAAAATCAGTCATGGATCTTGTCTTAGTTAGTGAATGATAAGAATGCACTCTGATGGTGAATTATTGGCGCTCCGCCTCTGAAGAACGGTGCAGAGAGTGTTGCTTTGATTTTTTAAGGGTGGGAGGGGGGTGGGGAAATTCCGAGCTGGATTCCGTATGCGCGGTTCATTTGTTTGTGCCAGAGACCTTGGATGGGTGCTATTTTAAACGTTGGCGCTCCAGCCCAAGTGATCTCACTCACAGTTTGTACACAAACGGCTCTTTTGAGAGATATTTTCCTTCCTTCTGAGAAAATACCTTTCCTCTGAATGCCGTCTCCTTCTTTCGTGGTTTATCGGTGAATTTGAGGAAACATAGGATCTAACACGATGTAACGACCATCATAGAAATTGTTTAGGCGACAAAATCTTCGGAGTAAATGTCAGATGGTATGATAGTTAATAAAAATTTTGAATCCAATAGTTTTTAAGTTTTTGCTATTTGCTGTAATAGATTTTAAATTGTTGCTGATAGTGATCCCCCCTGGTGATGTGAGTGTAAACCTTGGCCCTTCCAGCTCTTCCTTTAGCATATGCAATCAGAGTGTGCGAAGTAATAAAAACAATTTATCCGTATGCAATTCTCATGATCACGAGCTCTCCCCCTTTGGCACAATTGCTCTCTCTGAGATATGACTGACTCCATCTGTCCATGACGGTGAGCCATTTTTTTCTGGATCTCCTTCTACCTATCGGCGAGATCGTCATTCGAGAAGAGGTGCAGTTCTACTCGCCATCAATTCTGTGCTCCTATCCAAACGAAGAAAGGGCTTAGAAACTGAATGTGAAATTTTGTTGAGTGAAATATCGCTACCTCGTGCGAAAGCCACTAAGTTCACTCATTGGGTGTTTTTACCGTCCCCCCTACAAGTGACATAAGTGTTTTAGAAAAGTGTCTTGAATCTGTGTTTCGAGCTATAAACCTGAAATTCTAGTTGGTGACTTGAGTCTCTCCATTCGCTGAGAATCTCCCTCTCAACGGCCATCCACTCAGTCCCCTTCATAGATATTTCATTGAACATTTTACCAATGCTCTCCAACTCCCTAAACATTGTCTTCAGAGCACTCGTAATACGGCAACCCTGGACTACTTGCTCTCATCCACGGTGCCCGAGGCAGTCATCCCCGGCCGAAATATTTTCGATTCGGACCATCAATCCGTTGAAGCTCATTTCCTCTTTCGAGGCCCGTGGAAACCCCGTGGAGCTCCTCCCTCCTCTCCAAAACCCTTTCCGTCGTGGTCGAAGGTTCATTGAAAGGACGTCAACAGCGCCCTAGTCCTTATGCCTTAGGGTTTATTATCCTCTTTGTCCCCTGAAGAAGGAGTGGACTTTCTACATGGAGTCCTCCAGGCCGCTGTTAAAGATTTTGTTCCTGTAGCGAATCCAAAGACAAAAAGTTCTCCCAATGGTTTAAACCGGACACCATTCACATTCTTGGGAACAAAAATCGCGCTTGGTACCTCCAAAAGGCCGTCCCTAATGCGGAAAGTCGCCGTTGTTTTGTTGACCTTCACCGATACTCCAAGTTTCTTATTCGCCGAGACTACGGAAATCACGCGCGGACTGTTTCTTCGAACCTTTCTTCCAGTCCCAAAAAATTCTGGCACTTTATCAGTCAACGCCGTAACCGTCCTCAGATTGGTGAAGCAGTCTCTTACGATGCCAGAAATTCCCGTGGACTCGGAGAGACTAATGTCTTCCTCAAATTCTTTTCCGATTGCCTACAGCCTACAACAAAGTAACCCCTTCTCAGTCTCTCCTACCTCTGTCTAGTCATTCGCTATCATTCATACAGACAGATTCCAGGGAAAATTATGCCTTTGCAAAATACCCCTTCACCGCTCACCCGGCCCTGACGGTCTCAGCCCTAGACTCATTCGCAACTGCGCCTCTTCCCTTGCACAACCTCTAACCCTTTTATTTAATCGTTGCTTTTCATTAGGAACCTTCTGAATGCATGGTTTCCTCCCGGGAAAATCATGCCTAACTAATCTTGCTGTCTTCCAGCACCACGCCGTCAAAGCGATAGACTACTCCCATCAACTTGATGCCATCCACCTTGACCTCTCCAAAGCTCTCGACACACTCCATCATCAACTCCTCCTTCATAAATTAGGCCAACAGTTTGGCATATATGGTGGATTCCTTAGCCTTCTCTCAAGCATTCTTTCCCACTGAACCCAGAGAGTAATACTCGCTGGTGGCTCTTCGTCTTGGTCTCCTGTGACGTCAGGAGTTCCTCAGGGCAGTGTCCTAGGACCTTTTCTTTTCAATTTATATATTAATGACCTTCCGTCCCACCTTCTATCCTCCCAAACACACACTGTTCTATATGCGGCCGATTGCAAGATCTACTAGGAGATAAAAATACTTCTGACTGCAGAGATCTCCAAATTGCCCTAAATAAAGCTTCTCATGGGGTGACACTTGGAAATTAAAGCTCAATCCTAAAAAATGCAGCATCCTGACCATTGCGTTAAAAACACAACCCGTCACTTTCAACTACACAACTAATTCATCCTCCCCCCCCCCTCCCCCCAATGACCCGAGTTTCGATGATGAAAGATTTTATAACCCACCACAAACTAAACTACTACGACCACATTCAGACCGTAAAAAGTAAGCCATGTTTCTGTTGGGCCTTCTTTACCGCTTCACGGATCCCATTGCACTCCACTCCTATTTTTCAACGATTGTCCTCCCCATAGTTTTATATTGCTCTCCAATTTGGTCCATGTCAGCCCCGACTAATCTAAAATCCCTTGATTGCAGCCCTCACTTCCATGCCAATATTGTTAGACACACAGACCTCATTTAAGCAATATGTCCTCTGATGCTGTATTTTCTTCTCTTTCCTTGTCTAATCTGCAGAATCTCAGACTTAAAACGGGCTTCAACTTTCTACACAATGTCTTAAACTCGACTTCTGACTGCCCTGAACACCTCTCTCTCTCTTGAATTTTAGAATACCCACTCGTTCGCTCTCCATACTCCATTTGCCTGTTATTCCCAGAATCTCCCTGGCCAAGCGCTCACTTTTATATCGCTTCTAAATCCTCCCTTCTAAATTCGCTCCCTCCTTCCATCCATCCCTTTTACTTATAATGCAAAACATTCACCGTACAAGCTCTGTTTCCCATCTGTCTGCCAATTGAATGCTATACTTTTCCCTGCTGGTTAGTTCTTTGTTAGTTTTTATATTGTTACTGTATTGCGTCTAACTCATGTTATTGTTAAAAATTTCATTATAAATTGGCGTTACGGCTGTATGTGAAAAATTTCTTAAATAAATAAATAAATTTAATTGTCTGTGAATTGTAAGGAAGGCCATCGCATTTTCAGTTGAAATTTTCATAAATTTTTAGATTCCACGTTACCACGAAAAGAACGAATTAAAAATACTTGTAGTTCATTCCCATCATCAACAGTCAGAAATTGGATGGAAGTCTATCTTCGTTGAATTTCCTCTTGAGACCTATTCATGATCCTTCTGCTGTTTCACATCCTTATTTACTTGCTCTACGTGTTTCATCCGAGGGCTGCGTCTGCCATTCTTCTCTTTCTCTTGTCTTTCAACGGTAATTTTCACCGTGCCTCATTATTGGTCATTTGAATTGCCCCCTATTCATGCCAAGGCTTTCTTTTACACTTCTTTTCTGCTCCTCCTCCCAGGACTTCCACACTGTTCAAATCCATTGCCTTTCCATCACCGCTCTTCTGCAACACCGAATTTCAAAAGTTTCCAACATTGATTTCTCTGCTATTGCCAATTTCGAGTTGTTCAGGCGACATATTGACAACGTTCCCTCCAATTTTAAAATGTTTACCCAAATATATACTTATATGCTAAAGTTCCTTTTTTGAAATACAAGAATATGTTGATATGGATCAGTTTGCATCCACTGGGTATACATGGTAGGACAGTTATTCCAGTTATTTTTATATTCTACGTTGTCCATTGCAAAGCTAGGCGGTCTCTTGCTTGTGACACATTTTCAAGAACAGGGCCCAATCAAAGTATTGCCTTCATTTTCATGCAGTTCTGTGAGATGAAAAGATATCGGTAGTATTTCTCCAACACTTGAGTGCAGGTATGAAATTCTTAAAAAAATTAGTTACGTACTTTTTTTGACATTATCCCTCTAAAATGAACTAAAACTGATCACGTGGTACCTTATCCCTAAAAATACTACGATATCACCTACGGTAACGTTCGGAGTAGAGTGAGCATATACAGACTGTGAGTAGACCGTTGAGGAAGTCCTCGGAACTGTTGGAGAAAAGAAAGGCAACGAGAAACGCTGCAATGACTGTATTTATTGTAGACGCGAGTTAAAACTAGGGAATATTACTGAAATTTATGAATGTAATGCGCGGCGCAGTGGAAAATGTTGAAAGGCGATTTGGATGCGAGTGAATTGGCGCTTCACCATCTAACAAACTCGCTCTCTCTCTCTCTGTCTGCAGTCCCTTCTTAGCATTTGGGGTGTGGGAGGGGAATGGCGTGGGAACATGAGCAGCAGCAAGGGCCATCCCGTCTTCATTGCGAAAGTTTCCATTCCGAGATTGAAGGGGATTCGGGAGCGGAGGCTTTGAAATCGCCACCCTCTCTCTATTTCTCTCTCTCCATTCCATGTCTCAGTCGTCTTTGATTACACTCGCGGTCGGAAATATTATCATAATTGGAAAGAAGGGAAATGAGAGTTTTCGATTCTATTTCGACTCACTCGCTTTAAAGTTTTGGCTTACCACTCACCTATCCTCGCTTTACAATCGATTACGAATCGATGTTCTCTATCCTGAACTCTCTCTCTCTCCCAATCTCCCTCTCTCCCCCTCTGTTGTAATTGTTGGGTAATTGCTTTTCGTGCATAAATTTTTAAGTAATAAATTCGTGCAAAATTTTTAAGCATTATCTTTTTTTAAAGTAATTTTTAATCGTTACTTTATGAAAATAACCTCGCGTGATCCCGTCCACTGCATATTATTTTTTTACAAGAACGGCGCACCGTTGTAAGAATGACGAGATTTTCTTTAAGAAAATGGGCTTAATAAACTTGACCTAAGATAGCAAAACTATATTATATCGTATTTAAACTGCTAAATCGCACAACTTAGAGGGCAGAAATTAATTATATTTATTCACCAGTGAAAATTTTCTCATGTTTTCAAATGGGCGACACGACGTAGCAACAAACGACAACCGAAAGAATTTGAGTGCCAATAATCGGATACGTGGATAGTTTATGCTATTGATGATGTAGTTATATTATTCTGCTTATGTGGTTAAATTGAGGACCCGTCAGGTAAATAATCACTCGTTAACCAAAATGATGAAAAAGAACTAGCTTGAGGCGCAGAGCGGTCTAAAACAAAAGAGCTACGAAAATTCAAAATAAATACTCGCTACTTTCAAGCCTGGAATCAACATTACACATTTTAGACTGCTCAAGTAATACAAAACAGTAATAACAGCAAAAAAAGTTAATATTTTTCAGTAAAATTCATATTCTTAGAGAGCATCGATGTCAAACAGAAATTTATGAAACTTGGAGTATGCAGGCCCCGCGAAATATTGAAAATTTTGTTGGTTAGGCGAAGGGATGTCGTAGTTTATTGAATCGTTTTTTGGGTATCAATTTGTGATATTATTTCTTTGAATTATTTTGGGATTCATGTTGTTGTGGTGGCTACAGTGCATGTTGAGGGTCTAGGTTCGAATACCGACGGTGGCAGCGATTTTCATATTCTTGCTTGAGTGCTTTTTTTGAAGGAGTTTCAAATGCAGCACTTCCTCCGTCGGACGAGCCGTGGTCTCCATGGCGCCTTTCGTTTACAGAAGGGTAATGCCGACGCCGGGTTTCTCTCCACACTTCCTCGTCTACCAAGTGTGCAAAGGACCTCGGATATCAGTCGCCTCCTGCTAATACCATCCCGGATACCATAACACTTGCTTGTATTGAGCTAATTATTTTATTCTCATTTTAATATTTGCTGCTTTACGGGATTATTATAGGCTTGTTTCATTTATTTTTTTTAATATGATCTTTTCCAAGTCAAATCTTTTTTCGCGGTGCTTGATACAACTTGAAATATCTCTCTCATTTTCGGGTAATAACATTGAACTAGTTAACGTTATGCATCTCGGTAATCACGTGCAGATGGAGGGAAATTGCCTCGACCGAGATTTGAAGCGTGTGCTCTCATATCGCTGGGCGCCGTCTTCGCTCCCATCCAATCATCCTTGAATCTTTTCTTCGCCCATTCCAACGGACTTCCCTTCGTCATCCTCAATCTCAATCCGAGCAATTTCATCAACTCTCCCTCTCTCGCCCTCTCTCAACACTTAACCTTGTGGCCCGAGGGAATGCCCCTTCAATCCACGAATCGTGCATTCGAGTTGGTTGCCCCCCCGCACCACCTACCGGTGAATTGCGTCCCCATCTCGACCGCATTCTCTTCCCACCCCTCTCCGCTGCCGTTCCGTGGAGATCGTTCACCCCCTGGCGTGTGGTTCGCGAATCAATCCGGTAGGTGCATTCTCCCGCCGACATTCAAGGAGGGAGTGTCCAATGGTCATGCTTGGTACGAACTCATTCATCAGTCCTACCGCCTAATCAACTCATAGAGACACTCCTCAACGGGTACGAAGCGAAATGAGAGCGGAGCCACGCCGCATTAAACATTATCGTGCCGTTTTGTCGATTTGGATCGATTTCGACTTTTCCCTATTATTTTTTTCATTTGACGAGATATTAGGCTGAAACTTACATTGAAAGTTAATATTAGGCTACCCAATCACATAAATGTTAAAGCTAACAAATCCAGCTAATGCAGTTAAAGTTATAACCGATAAAATTATACTTCCGATAGCTGCACGCAGCAGCGTCACTATTATTGTTGCGGGAATTAAATTTGTGTTTTGTACCTGGACAACAATGCATTCATGCTACATATCATTCACAATTATCCATATTGCTTTATTGAGAAGATATATTGATTTACAGATATATTGATACCATCAAATAGCACCCTTTTTTTAGGTACGAATTCTAAATTTACCGAATTTTATGAGGCTGTCAATGTATCATAAATAACCGTCCGTAATGCTGTGGGCCCTTTTTTGTATTCATATAATAACGATACCTATTTTCAATTCAAATTTATTGGAGATAAATACTGTAATCATCTTACGTGCGATTTCATTCACATTTTCGTAGTGGTTGCTGACGCGAGAAAGTGATTCTTGAAGGCTGGTTCAACTTCAATGCACTTAAGCAAACCTAATTAGCTACTTCGGTTTAAATATGGACTTCTATTTTTACTTTCAACGACGTTTGCCCGTGTTACACCAATGAACGTTCCTTAACTGTATTTCTGTACTTATTATAATCGATTTTTTTAACAGTTTTAACTTTCCTTCGATATTGCTCTGTTTCAAAACTCCTCTAGATCATGCGCCATTAAAAGACGAAAAATTCCATATTAAAGGCATATTCCTACCAATGCTTTAATCAAATCTTTTCAGCCACATTATTACTTGCCTAATGTGCTGAAATTTATCATGGGCTTCTATGATAATAAGTGTGGGATAATTTCAATGACCGAATTATTTCATACTTTTAACATACCTTTTTCAATAACCCATACCAATGCCTATATTTTAATTAATTTAAAAGTAATTCTTCTACTCTTTGCAGTTAGTTCTACACAACACATACAGTTAATACGGTAAATACAATAAACACGATAAATGCCATCTGTAGCGCTAGAATCGTTGCTAATGAATTTAAATTCATGTAATGTGTTGATGCCGCAAAATTTAATGTTTGTAAGTCATTTATTATGATCCAACTTTATTCGTTGTCAGTATATTATTATTAAAAGTATATTGATTATATATTACCATTAAAATTGTATTGATTGCATTCAACTGCTCTTACAGAATGAATGGGATAGGTCCAAAATTTTCAGAATATTTTTATCCGGTTGGTAATTTTTATTTAATAATTATCCTCTTGCTTCTGTGTCCACCTTTGTATTCAGTTTCCTGCAATTTATATTTTCAGTATGAATTAACTTGGAAATAACGATCCAATCCTATTACATACGATGTTCTTCGCATCTTCTGAGTTACTGCTGATATTATACGAAATGAATTAGTTACGGCGCATAATTCAATTCTATAAGTACTAAAATGAATTTATTTCTTTAATTATTTAAAAAATGGACTTTTTAGATTGTAATATATTTAACGATATACAATGTTGTTTCCCCAATTCATATTTCTTAACCGTATTTATGTATTTATTTTAATCAATTCGTTTTTTTGTTTAAACCTTTCTTCGGTATAACACCGTGACAAGATTGAGAGACATAAGTCGTCAGCAAAATCCGAAGACGTCAATATTCGAGACATATTCATTCGGATTATCAAATTAATTGGTCTCAGACCTTTTTTTTCAAAATGCTGCTTTTGATTCGTTTAAGTTTGCTGCGTTCAAACGCTCATTATCAGAAATGTAGACATTCTTCGTTCATTGAAGACGGAGTCGTGAGACAGAGAACCCCCCCTTTCTAGTGTAACACACTCCTTTCTCCATTCACTCTTAAGGCTGAGCAAGAAGTTTCAACTTCTAAGGATCCCGTGTTTAATTTTTCCCCGAGTGAGTTTATCTTTTTATGAGTCTATGTTTTGGTAATGATGACTTGAAGGGACTCTTTTCATTCATTGGAATGGAACCGAAACGTCTGTGAAACATTTTGTAAATTTCCCTTTTTCTGTATTTCTATGTGTAGTTGTGTAATTATTTATCTATTTACACCCACACACTTTTGAAATAGACTCAAACTAGCATCATAAACCAATTAAACATTTTCTTGCCCTAGGATGGGCATACAATAATACTTAGTTCATCATCATCACTAGTCAACAATCCTAGGATTCGTTTGACGCAGTTCTCCACTCAGTTCTCCTATCAGCTAATCTTTTCACTCCTAGGTATTTCTTCTCTTTCACATCTCTCTTTACTTTTTCCATATATTTTGTTCGAGGTCTTCCTTTTCCATTCTTGCCTTCCACTTGTCCTTCAACGATTGTCTTCATCAGGCCATCGTGTCTCAAGATGTGGCCTATAAGGTTGTTCCGTCTTCTTATTAAGGTTTTCATGAGGCTTCTCTTCTCTCCTACCCATCTTAGGACTTCCTCGTTACTAACTCGGTCGGTCCATTTGATTTTCATCATTCTTCTGTAGCACCACATTTCAAAGGCCTCTATCCTTGCTTTCTCCGCTACGGTCATTGTCCATGCCTCACTTCCGTATAGGAGCATACTCCAGATGTAGGTTCTTATAAATTGTTTCTTTACATCCATATTTAAGTTTCCCGCTGTAAGCAGGTCTCTCATTTGGTGGAATGCTCTCTTGGCCTGGGCTATTCTGCTGATAATTTCCTTCTTGCTTCTCCCGTCACTAGTTATCTTGCTTCCCAAGTAACAGAATTCATCCACTTCTATCAGTTTTTGCCTCCCTATTTTAATGTTGGTCTTGACTTCTTCTCTTCTGCTGCATACTAAAATCTTGGTTTTCTTCGTGCTTATTTTCAGTTGATGTCTACTCATTACCTAACCCATATTAACAAGAATATTTTTCAAATCTCTCCAACCTCTCGTTTTCGATAGCATTCGTTCTGAGGCGACTTCCTTTGTACAAATCTTCCAGATATTCCTTCCATCTCTTCCCTTTTTCTTCGTTTTCAATCAATAGTTCTCCGTTTTTGTCGCTAAGGGTATTACATCTTATGCCCCTTTTCTTAAAGTGGTTCCTCACTATCCTATAAGCGGCCTCTACTTTTCCATGTTTAAGATTGTTTTGCACGTCTTCGCAAATGCTTTTCATCCACGCTTCTCTAGCCTTCCGCGATTTACGACATATTTCGTTCCTTATTCTCTTGTAACGATTCTGTCCTTTCTCTTTTTTCGCAGCCTTGTATTTTCTTCTTTCTTCAATGAGATCTAATACTTCCTGCGTGATCCATGGTTTTTTCATAACGACTCTTCTTTTACCAAGAACTTCCTCAGCTGCCGCCTGCAGACCACTTCTAATGGTTTTCCAACTATCTTCCATTGGTTTGTTGGTCGTATCCTCCCCTATTTTATTTTCTACAGCCTCTTTAAAAGCCAGTTGATGCTGAACCTCCCTCAATTTTTCAACCTGCCATATGTTTTTCACGGCTTTCTTCAACTTTTTAAATTTAAGGTGGCATTTCATCATAACTAAGTTATGGTCACTATCGATATCTGCCCCTGGATAACTTTTGCAGTCCTTCACCTGGTTCCTGAATCTTTGTTTCACTAGAATGTAGTCGATTTGGAATCTTCTACGGTCTCCTGGCATCTTCCACGTGTATCTTCTTCGCAGGGGATTTTTGAATAAAGTGTTGGCGACCGCTAGCCTGTGCTCCGTGCAGAATTCAAGTAGCCTTTCTCCTCTTTCATTTCGGTTACCCAACCCATATTTCCCAGTTATTATTCCATCTTGACCTTCGCCGACGACGGCGCTCCAGTCACCTAAAATAATAAGATATTCTTCCCCTCTTACCTGCTTGATAACTTCCGCTATATGTTGGTAGACATCTTCTACTTCTTCGTCTTCATAATCTGACGTAGGCATGTAAACCTGTACCACTACAGTAGCTACGGATTTAGTATCTATCTTCACCATTACTATCCTTTCATTAAACTGCAGGTAGCTTTTAACGCGCATCCCGGCGCTCTTTCTAAGCATTATGCCTACTCCAGCATTACCATTTAGCGATCCCGTGTGTATCATTCTGTAGCTTCCACTCCAAAAGTCTCCTTCCTGGGGCCACTTCATTTCGCTGATGCCTAATACATCGAGGTTCATTCTTCGCATCTCCACCTTCAAGTTCTCTAGCTTACCGCAGGTACGAAGTGATCTGACGTTCCATGTTCCTATCCGTAACATTCTATCTCGTTTGGCCGATATACCCTCTCGAGTAGTCCCCGCCCGGAGATCCGAATGGGGGACTAGTTTACCTCCGGAATATTTTACCCGAGAGAATTCCATCATGTCATTATATAAATTGAGTTGAGTAGCTGTGACTCCTCGGGATGATAATGTGGTGGTTTCCCCTTGCCTTCCACATCGCAGTACTACAGCCGTTAAAGTAAATGTTACCACGCCAGTAGAGGAATGTGTGTCGCTGTACCGACCAGTATGGTCTCCACCTTCGCACATGTGAAGAAGAGCTGCTGCCCTCTCCCCCGGGTGATGAGAGGCATAATTGTTGGCGGCCCCCAGTGCCAAGTCACGGTATCTTCACAGGTTTTGGTATCTTTTAAATGGTCTACCTTACCCAAGGGTAGCCCAATACCCCCTCAGAATACCACAGCTTTTTGTTCACGACTGCTTATTCGACGAGAGAACTCGCTTATCTCGCAGCTAACCTCTATATCTAGAGGTTGACCCACCATCCGCAACCCGGTGGACGCACTCGGTGGCTTTAAGCTCAGCCGCGAGAATACTTATTTATACAGAAAAATGAACGAAAAATAAAATGAGTGAACTTACAGGGAATTGTTATTTCGAATTTTATATGACACAAAGCCCATCAGAAAAGTGAGGGTAGAAGGAAGGGTGCAAAGGAGAGGGTAAAGATGGAGGGAGGGTAAACGGCTGACGGGGATTGGTGGTGCCATAAATACTCTACACTCTAGTAATGTAAACTCCATGGGTGGTGCTTAAGTAGGCGCGGTTGATTCGTGGTGCAGAGAATGCACGGAAAGCCCTAATGCACGCCAGCTCCAGGTCCTTCAGCTGTAAGGGGGTGGTAGACGGGGGGAGGGAGGCCAATATTCCCACTTTGTAACACCCGTCAAGTAGAGCGTTGTGGGAGGTGGCATGTACGGCGACTGCAAGGGAGGCAGAAAGAGAGGAAACGCTATTGCAGGAGGAGCGATATTTTAATCACTGTGGTAATGCATTTCTCTGTATCTCATATCACAGAGCGAGCGGCGAAGTCTATTGCGACTTATTTTTGTCATCGTCACTTTCATTATTATTTCGAAGTCATTAATTAAAGGTATTAATCTCTAAACATGTGTCTGTTCTCTTCCCCACTTGCTCACTCTGCAGCTTACTTGGCATTAGCGTTGCCACGGTCTCATCCAACGATCACGATTTCACCATCAGATGAGGGCGCGAGAGAGGTTTATGGAAGCGTAATGAGGGAGCACCAATGGGAAATTAGCAGAGCTTGGCGCACCTGGGCGCTCGGAAAGCATTCACTTGGCCAAGAGTGCACTCGAGTCTGAATTTTAACGTCGAAAGAGGCCCCGAACTCACATTAGACCTTGAAAGAGAAAGAAGGAATGTAATAACCGAAAAATACTGAGAGAACGTTCAAGAATTACGTAATAGCACTTTTTGGCCATTTTTGACTCTTATTCCCAAAAGGTAAGCAAAAATTTGCCAAATCCATTTTCCCATTCGTCGACGTACGATTTTACTCATTTTTCCTTTTCTTTATATTTCCTGCATAATGAGCATTCATTAATGCAAATAATTTTATGGAGAATTGTTTGAGGTTTAATCTCTAAGAATTCTAAAAAGTTTATGAATTTAATATCTAAGGCATTTTTCAAAAATATTTTCATTGCAGGATCGGTTCCAATACATTTTTTGTGTAATATTTCTAATCCTGCCGCGTGAACGACGGTGAAGTATACAAGAATTGCCATGAGAAAAAATTCCCCTGGACCGGGAATCGAACCATGGAACTGTCTTTCCGGGCCACCGTGCAGACCACTACGCTATTCAGGTTCTTTAATTCCCACAGCAATTATACCGAGGCTGATGGTACTCGAGTACCATGCATTCTGAACGCCACGGAAGACTGCGACACAACACTCTTCGTCTACCACAATTACCATGGGAATTAAAGAACCTGGCTAGCGTAGTGGCCCGGAGAGTCAAAGGTCCGTGGTTCGATTCCCGGTCCAGGGCAATTTTTCTCATGGCAATTCTTGTACACTTTTTGTGTTATCGTAATCTAGAGGTAGAGGGATGGCTGCAGGCACATGTAAAATGACAGATACGCCAGAAAATGATACAAAATGGGCTGAAACCGGTCGCAAAATTGAAGTATACTTCCGTGGAAAATAATCTGTAACAGTTATTCGTAACTTTTAGTGCCGGTTTTATAATGTCTGGTTAAACTGGACGTCATCGCTTTGCGTCGGTGAAGTCCCGAAATTCGGTTTTATAATGGATGATTAAGGTTAATCTGGACTTCAAAGTGGTAGTCTAGCAAGCACAAGGATTTTGCACGAGTTTAGAGGTTAACTTGAAGATATAATTGTTGAAAATTGCGAGTGTTGTGGACGACTTTTTTGTGTAGTCTCTCCGTGGCGTTCAGAATTCACAGTTGAACTCTCCATTTCCCATTATCCATTGTGACTTCGACATCAAGACACCTGGTGGAATCCTGGTGAAACTTTCGTCACCTCTGAAAACAAAACGCAGCGAAAACCCGGATATGAAGGGATCTACGAGCAGAAGAAGAGGTTTGTTGAAATGTGGATAGATGTTTTTGTTTTTTGCCATCAACTTTTGTCTCCAATGTAAACACATGATTTTTAATAGACATTAGCTTTCCAACGTGCTTCTTCGACGGGAGGGAAATATTTTTAATATAGTCCTCGGTAGACTAGGGCCACAAGCATATAGATATTAAAGAATATTTATCTAAACTTATGCAATAATAGAGCATTTTCAATGTCTTCCATTTCTATAAACCTTGATTCTAAGTTTTAAAAACTTGTGTAGTTATCTTTCGACTGAATGGTAGTGATATCACTTTACACGGGGTAGATATGTACTAATATAGGTCATATGGGTTCAGCATGTACGTAATCATGACGGAATTGCTCGTAAGATAGTTTGAGATATACTATTACTTGATAATTCCATTGAGTGAAGTGGTTTATAAGTAAAGGATTTAGAGGGTGGGGGTGTGCTAATTCCTGTAGCCTTTGTACTAAAAAAACTCAAGAACTCTCTCAACCTTGTTTTGGAAGGAGATTGGAAGAGGTACATTAAACACTAGAAGCTTTTTCTCTCCTGGATGTTCAAGTGTGTTGACGTCATTGAGATATTTGTGACTTGATAGCCTAAGTACTGTATTAACCTCATTGCAAATCTCATCCATCAAAAGTTAGATTCTCTAAAATCACACTACCAATGTTGCCCATCTGGTTACATCAGGTTAATATTTTAATTAACACTGCCATTTTTGTTACCGATACTAGATTTTTAGCCCTTTTTTAATGCTCATTTTTTAGATTTTCATGTAGTGAAGGTGAAAAATTTGACCATCAATTCCGAAAAAATTTCATTAATTTAAAGGCTCTATGCATTGATAGAATTTCGGCACTTACCTCCGGAGATGCAGGGAACATCACAGCCAGATTAATGTAAGGAACATTATGCCAAGGTGCTTAAGCGCTTTCTCCTTAATGAATGTTTTTTAATTAATAATCGAAGTCAGTTATATTTCTCAGAATATTTTCCAGTTTGGCTACTTTTGCTGTTGAAGAATGATATAACTAAGATAGATAGGTAAGGCATTTGATTGTGAGGATGAAGTGGAAGAAAATGACTGCATTTTATATATTCATCAGTGAACGTAAACATTTCTATCTTTAAGCTCTTAATAAGTCATAAATGGGATCCTTGGAATAATATCTTCCTAAAAATTTAACCTTCCATTGTGCTTTGTTGACATTTCACTACCTATTATGTTTAATAAGTTTCAAAATGGTGTGACAAGTCACACTTGTGTAACAGCCATATTACAGCGCATGGCACGATCGTTAATTTCTTGGCAGTTAAATCCCGTATGTATGTTATATTGTCGTGAGCCGATGAGGACTCACGATAGGGCTGCGTGGTTAATCTCAGATTTTGGGATCTTTTCATGCCGACAGGGGTGGTTCATATAAATAAAACACCAATGATTCAATTAGGCTAATGCCATATAATGATAATTGTCCAGAATAATAATAATATGAAATACAGGTTGGCTTACACATAGGAGAACGTGGCAGAGAGGCTCGGGATTCTCCAGGTGACGAGCAGAGATAGCGCGAGTTTGAAGCGGCGAATGAGACGGCGACGACTCATGAGACTGCTAAGACTACGCCTGTCCGGATTAGAAGGCCCTTGTGTACCTATAAACTTTCAAAAATATTCCAGGGGTTGGCTCGTGCGAAAGGAAAGGAGTAGGGCAGATGTCACGCGCATCTCTCAGTGACCTAACCTCAGCTATTTCATTCATCGCAGCAACGGGCGCTAGTCACGACCACAGCGAAAACATCTTAGATAAAAACATTCAGAGGAAGTGTATTGAAGAGGACGCGAATTACAAAAGCGGCTTCACGACCACAGCTTGAAAGTCTTTTTAATTAATTACGCGCAGTTTCGACGCGTGAGAAAGATAAAAATATGGAAGGTTTTCGGCGAAGAGTCGTCACGACCACAGCTCAAGACACCCGTTAACGAATTGAAAGACATTTAATATCGCGCAGTTTCGACCCTTGAGAAAGATAAAAATATGGAAGGTTTTTGGCAAAAGACAGGGTTTTCCTTGGAAGTGCTTCTAAGGCGAATAAGGTTAGGCACAGCAATATTAACTTTTTTTATATTAGCCTCTGTAAATTGGGATATCACCAACGAGTCCGTAAGTTCAAAACCCCTATAGGTTTAATAATGTAAAAACTTGTAACCAAGCATGGCTGCATATCCCTACCTTACTTTGAATACGAATATCACGAAAGAGTCGGCCTCGAAATGTGTGGTCGCACACAAGTGGTGTGGTTTACAGAAGTCGCCACTCGCGTCGCTGACGGACAAATTGATCCGAGTATCACGGGGGTCTTTAATTCGGTAATTAGGGGTGTCTACCGAAGTTTATGTACATGATGATTTGATCTGTAAATTCCATTACTTTTAATGCTATTCTTTTCAAAAAAATAACCCTAAACTGCGAAATATCGTATTAAATTGGATGGTACTGCACTCATCGCCGTTTTTGAAACCCGATGAAGATGCGACCGAAGTGGTGAGAACAGAAATCGGCCTTCTCTCGGATGGAGTTGGACCTCTTGCCTCCCCCCCCCCCCCCTCTGTGCAGCCCCCCTCTTCACTTTGAATTTCGTCGTCGCCGCCAAAGCGACAGAGTTCGGTTTCTTCTCCTGCAGTGACTTTAGTTTGCACGACCTCCGTCTCATGCGACACAGCGTGGACATGTGACGTCAGCAATTTGATCGTTGAAACCCATCCTTATGTTCCCTAGGACCAGATTGGTCGAAGGTGTTATTGGCTGACCGGCAACAGGAACATCTGGGTTCGAATCCCGGTAAAGGCAAATAATTCTTTCACGACGAACTTCATCCTAGATATATATAAATTTACACCCGAGCGCGTCCAAAGCCAGTTCTTTCATGAAACATTTTTAAATTTCCGGTAATAATACGGGAGTTGGGGTATCCGCGTTAATATTCGCTTTTGGAATCAAAGCAACCACCTCGAGTGCTCTTGTCGTTCGCTAATCCAAAATCGCAATGTACGTTGAAGATTTCGGTCGACATATCAGTTGCTTCGGAGAAAAAAAGCCTTCACCGTTGTCCTTGAGCTTTTCTTAAGGTTTACGTGTTGTAAAAACACATGCTTTACATGTTATATGAAAAACACAATCTTTGTTCCGAGTAAGCACTAAACAGAAATTTAAAATATGTTAAATGAAAACTTAATATCTGCTTGGTTGTAAAGTACTGAAAATGTGTATTATATGTGCGCTATAATATTCATCAACAACACGATTTACGTATTATGATTCACACGAACTTAGTAAAATTCTTCCGTAAATAAAAAATAGCAAAACGCGATAGCTACCGCCTACTTTCGATGAGTTGATGACGTCACGTGGATTTTGATTTTCGTATTCCTTCAGGATGAACCTTTCATTGGAGGATGGGATTTCTTATCATAGTGGAAACAACAATAAACCACCCGTAATAATATTATGCAAGTTTTACTACGATCCAAACCAGTTAAACCACGGAGGAAAAATATGGAAAAAATCGCGCATCGGGTTGTGCGCAAGAGGCGGCGATCAATTTGATGCGTCTGATTAACTGTCCGCTATCACTGTTTTTATTTCGATCGGATATTTTATGCCTAATTATTTCAGTTCTTTCAGAGGGAGAAAAGTATATAATCGGTAAGATAAAGTCGGCCGTATTCATAGATTTCCGCTAAAACACGCTAGTAGGGCGACTAACTTAGTCGGCTACTAAGACCTTTTAGTCGCCTACTAAGATATGGTATTCATGGATTCTATTGCGTGAGCTACTACGAGCTACTAACTTAGTATACTACTAACCAGCTCGGCAGCCGATACTCGGTAGCGATTTGGGTTCAACCCGCTAGGCTACGCTTGACAACACTGCATCTGACTCCTCCGCGGCGCGGAAAATTCGTAAAACTTTCAAACAAAAGCAATTGATTCAACAAAATGCATTGAAATTTTTACTTCATGGCGGATAATTCGATGCGATATCGCATTGCAGACATATTTTTTGATTGCTGTACACAAAAATTATGCAATAGCATTGGGAAAGGGTAGATTTATGAGTAATACAGAAGAATTTGTATGTTTGAGATGCAGTTATTGTTGTACAAACGGCCGTGTATTCATTGATCATATACATTAGATATTGTTTGCACTTCCGATATTTGTTTCCATTAGTGTATGCGTGATTAGTATGGAAAAACATAACTAGCAACGTCAGTATCATACATATCTGTATTCGGAAAGCAGAAATACACCTCAATGTCGGAGTAGAAACGAAAACTTTTGCAATGGAGAAATGAAACGTTAAGAAAATAACGTTGAGATAAATGTGTGAATGATACACATTTATTATGTTACAAACACCTACGTGCGAGCAATTAGTAACATCTGTTTGGAACTCCTAAAATGTTAGTCAAGGAAACAATCTGCTTCGCTACATTTAAATATTTCAAATATTGACAGCGTGCGGAAATATACGACATATACTTTACTAGAGGTGGTTAATGTAAAAAACAAAGCATAATTAACGTAACTTGTTTTACTTATTTATTGCTGATCATATCACAAATAGCACTACAACGCACACAACATTTCACTTCACATTTCACGAGCTGTCTTTATGACACTTATAATCCGTACATTCTGAATCAACTGGTTCAATGAAAAGCTTGACTCACACTTAATTTAAAACACTATAACGTAACTCTAGTAAACAATGATAATCAGTTTTCCAATCACTCTGCACACACCAAAAGAATTTGCACTCGTTGACGTTCGAAAGAATTCTTCACATCTCACTTCCCACTCATCACTAATGATTTAGAATCAGCTGATGTTATTTCACATTACCAGACAATGAAATAAATAGGCTGAAACAAATTTTTAAACCAGAAATTGTAACATCAACAAACTTCCAATCTCACTCTCCACTATCACTCGTACCGTGACCAAAACAAAAACAATAGCGCAACGAAATACGCGAAATGTAAACACTGCCGAAAACTCACGATAAATTTACTAGAATTAGGAATATAATCAAACACAAATTATAAGCGTACAAACGAATGAAAATTTATAATTGTTTGCTGTATCCCTAAAGAACAACTGCTTCAAATATGAAACATATCCCCTTCGCAACAGCTAGTAGATACCTTTGATCGAAATGGTTAAACCAGTATGAAAGAAATAAATAATTTTGTCGAAGCTCATACACTCACAAATCACTTCACTTGTCGCTTCACTCTTTACTTCATCGTCTATATGCAATCAATTCACTTAGGGGCGCACTGAATGTACAAATGGTGTTCACTTACACTAGAGGCACAAGTTCACCGCAAGTTGTAGCTTCCTCGCAGCTACAAAAAAACTTTCAATTCCTGTCAACAATTGCACTACATACGTTGCCTGCCTTACTTGAAGAATGGATTCTCGTATTCCATTTTGGCACAAATGCGTAAAAACTCTATAACAGTATACAAATAAAACCGGAGTTCGATCATCCACAACGGTCCGCCATATTTAGTAGCTCCCTTAAACAAGGGCGAAGGGCGACTAAGAACCGGCTACTAAGATAGTAGCATACTAGGCTTAGTAGCCCTTACTAACGATTTATGAATACCATTTTGCTAGTATGCTACTACTTAGAACGCTACTTGGGCGTTAGTAGCTTACTAAGTAAACTATGAATACGGCCGAGTGTGTTTAAATCCGTATTTATTTTGACACCTGTGACCATGTCATTTTGCGGAATTATCGCCTCGGCTGACGTTGACTGCGCAACCACCTAGAGGGCTCTGTACGCTGCGGGCGACGCTAGACAATTGATTAATATTCAGTTTTTTACGTAATAAGTCAACTCAAGATTCTTCTCTAGGCTAATTGAGATATATTATGTTTTTGCAACAACTGATTCTGCTTAAATCCTTTATGGATCTTTCACTGTATGCTCAGTAAACTTGACCTACACGAAACACAGATTATTATTGCTAATTTCCTTAATTTAAATGCATATTTACCTTATGGATTCAGTAATTAATAGGAAGAGTAAGCCCTAGGAGCCCGCAGCTGTCGTGATTAGGGGCGTTCCGCCTGCACGTCTGTATTCCCCTCCGTGGGCCTTGGCGTGACGAGGCGATTCCATTGCTGAGTGTCTGCCAAGCCAAATCCATTGCGAGGGCAAGCGTCTTCTCTGAGCGTTAGAACGATTTGGCCGCTCAGAGTTTTACAGACTGTTTCTTAGATTTGACATTTCTCCATTTAAAATAACATGGTTCCTCGAAAGCTGAGTTGGTAATTAAAATTTGCAGACTAAACTAACAGCTTTTCGTAATTATAGTAGCCTTGCTACTTTAGCGATTAGAAATTCATTAAATTCTTCTCCCGCCTCCCTTTCCTTCTCTCCATTTCCGTCATCCAGGTCCTCCTCTTCCTTGCTCAACCCTCACTTCTTTTGTTCTTTGGAATATTGCCAGCTCGTCCATTTTGCCTTCGTTACTGTCCTTCGATAAACCTACTCACCAGTATCGACATCGTCTCTCTTGTCTGAGCACTCCTTCCTCTGTACTATGAGGTTTTGTCTACAATCATCTGTAGAATATGCCCGAAAGAAAAATATCTCCAAATTTTCAGATTTTTCGATTGACATGGGCAACACTCAACGTGGAGGCGAACGAGTGTCAACTTACCGGGAGATGACTGGCTAAGAGTGATGCGGATCACGTGACGGATGACGTTATCACAAAACCGCCAGTTAGGCATCGAGCCCATCACTCCCAGCCTAGACTTTCCCTGCTTGACACCTGTTTTCCTCCTCTCGGTGGATGATTGCCCGAGGCAATCGAAAAACCAGTTTCGCAGATATTTCTCCCCCCGACTTAAATCTGCATTTGGATTTCCTGTCGACGGAGTCTTTCGCTAAGTAGTGGCCTTCATCACTCCAATCCTCTGTGGAATGTTTGTCCCTGTGGTTTAGAGCTGCCCTCTGCTTCTACAAATCTCGTCTTTTCCTGCATGAGGTTGGTCTCGCAATTGGAATCGGAGGCGGGCCCGCAAAGGTTACACTCCCGATGGCCGGGAACCACCTCAGCGACTTTTACGTCGCCGGAGGGGGAGGGAAAAGGGGAAGGAGGCGCCGGCGCCGCGATGACAGCCCACCAGGGATAGGGATAGGGAAGGACGGAGTAGGTGGGGAAATGGAAACGCCGTCACTAGGTCCGCGTGGGGCACTGTTAGCGAAGGAACGATTTGCTGTTCCCGGAGAAATGAAAGAATATTCTATAAATGAGAATACTCCACATGCTATGCGTTAGGTGATTGGTCTCAAAATTGGATTTATTATTTCCCACTTTGTCTCTTTTCTTAGGCGCCTTTTTCGCCAGATTGCGCTTCTGAATTTATGCTACGAATATCGCCACTTTTGCTATCCCTCATTGTCCGAGTTAATAATCACCACTGCTGATGAGGCCTGCATCTTGGTGCCTACTCTTCCTTGGCCTTGCACGTGGGCTTCGCCCAGTCAGTTGTTACTTACAGTCTTCTTTGCGATTCTTTTCCCGAGTAAAAGACTTTCGCTCAGCGAGAAATATAATCGATACTCTTGTGACGTCACCAAATAACGGTTGTGCTGCAAATTTCACGTTTTTTATATTTAAAACTCATGAGAAAATAGCTCAATGAGGAATATGGCGTCGTAAGCTGTCTTTTCTTTCCTTCTCCCGAATTCTTTCTCTTGTTTTCCATTATGGCTGCGGGTGAGCGACTGATGCATCGCTGTTTCTGATACGTTCACTGTCCGAAGGAAGAACGTGACTTGTGCATTTTCGGTTCCCTCCGTCAGCGGAGGCAGGGGCGTGTGACCCGTGGTCTGGGGCGCCAGGGCCGGCCCTCCCAGATCGATACGAGAGGCGCCCACGAGACAACCTCCCCCAACGACCACCCCTTCAATCCACCGCTACCCCTCGACCCGCCGCCGGCCCTGAAACCAAAATTAACCCTTCTAATGATTGATTGATGGCAAATTAAACAATCTAGTGCAGGGAACGGTGCATGCACAGCCAACGGCCTGAAAATATCGTTCGGTCCACCTTCAGCCCTATCTCCATGGGAATAATCGGCTCCCGTTCCTAGTTGCCTATTATTACGCAGTGCCCTCTTCGCTGTAATGGGATTACAGTCCGTCGCCACGGGTCTCAAACTCTTCCTTTGATGCTAGAGAGAGAATTAGCAAAACCGTCCCACTTAACTACTAAACTAATCCTAACCAATTCAATGTATTGATGAAGGTTTTACTCCGTGGAATTTCCGGGCGTTGAACGTATAAAAAGAAACTACTTGCATCCACGCACGCAGCTTTAAATTTCCCCGATCGATTTCAACGGCAATGAGTGTATCTCATTAGCGGGGAAGCAAAGTGGCTGAGGCGATTGCTTTTACACATTTCCATGTGAAGTGGTGGAAGTGAGATTTCCTTCGAGAGGGGAGTAGAATCAGAGTATTTGGAGCGGAACTCAAGTCAAGGTTGCCTGATCCCGACTAAAAGTAACCGCATGTCAAACCATTGAGCTGCGAACCCTCCTTGCGATAAACTTCCGAGCAGTAAATTAGTCTATAAATGGGTAAATAAAACCTTTCGTTCGTATCTGTCGTTGAGTTAAAGAGAAAATTACCTTTTTAAAGTTCTGAATATAATACTCTTTTTCTACATATACGCCTGATATAACATTTGGACTCTAAGGCAACTTAAGGGTAGATGGCGGTCTTTTTGTGGAACAAGTACCATAATGTGGGTAAACTTTTCTCTGGATTCCCACCGGGTTAATGTTTTTATAACGCCAACGTTTCAAGTACCGTTTCGGCACTCATCATCAGGGCTGAATATTGATTTATTTAATGTTTGGTTGCTAAGTCTCATTTGGTTGCTAAATTTATTACAACAATGAGACTTAGCAACCAAACATTAAATAAATCAATATTCAGCCCTGATGATGAGTGCCGAGACGGTACTTGAAACGTTGGCCGTTATAAAAACATTAACTCGGTAGGAATCCCGAGAAAAGTTTACCCACATTATTTGCCGGGAAAGCATAAAATCATATTTCAAGTACCATAATGACATAAAAACGTTTATAAAGTCAACAGAGTTTTAATATTAATCGACCAAGGTTTCGAAAAATTTCCATAATCAAGGCTTGGTCTAGATGTGATAATAATCAGATTCAGTGGACTATATAAACGATTTCACCGTCAAACAGATTCTGTCAATTTCAGCTACACAAACGATGTCTGCAAAAATGCGAGATACTTTTTAAAACGAATAAAGGTGTCGGACTGATGGATGGGGAAGACCGCGGCTTATGAAACCGCCCACTCAATGGCAGTTCTGGCTGAATGTGACCAACGATTTCACTTTAAAATATAAACACTTTACTCATTTCAATCCTCGTTACTAGTTCATACAATCGTGGTTTCGACGTACAACCAAATGCCATAATAAGGTAGAGGTTACGAGGGACGGTAAAAAACACTAGTCGTAGCACTGGTAGAATTCCTGAGTATGGGTGGAGCCCTTCCTAATCGAAACGAACTTGAGGATGGAATCACGGAGTGAGTGGAAAATTGATAAATCGACGTCCAAACGGGTGAGTGAAGTCCCCCTCAGATCCACCTTCGCACAATCCACGTCGCCCTTTCTTGCGCTATTCTTCTCTTCCACATCCATCCCAAATGACCAGTTCTAAGTCACTCATTAGGGCTCGTCCCTTTATTATCTTCCGCGGATCCTTCGGCGACTGTCTTCATCAGGTAATCATGACTCATGACGTAGCCGACTATGTTGTCCCGTCTTCTGCTTAAGGTTTTTATGAGACTTCTCTCACTCTTCTTATGGCTTCCTCATTAACTATTAGGCATCGACTGATGGACCAACTTCAATACTAATGGCGGTTTGGCAACCTCGCTTCGGAAGGTAAGGTGTGCATTGTAGCATAATCCATGCCTGCCGCCTGAACAGCCGAGAAATCCACATTGATTACCATTGGCAAAAATTCCCAACACCGGGAACCACGAACCGAGAACATTTTCCTCTGATTTTTGCGCCAATGTGCAGACCACTACGCCACCTGGATGGTTGCCAACCTATTACATTATTACTCAGGCCCACGATGATCGGCCCTTGCGCTCCAGACAGAATGGCAACGCAGGGGAATATGGGCGCATCGAGCTCAGTCTAAAATTTCCAGGGGAGTTGATGTGAGCAGTGGTCCCGAAAGCCGAAGACTTGTGGCTCGATTATCTGTCCAAAGGAATGTATTTCCGATGGTAATTAATGTGCATGCAGGCAGTGTTTATTATTATTGTGTTAGGCGTCATCGTCCCATCCAATATATCTTCGACTTCAATAAGAGATTACTGGAACTTAGAGTAAACCAAAAACAGCCTACTCCGCATGCGAATTGCGTAAAACATCTTATGAGGAGTACATTTAAAAAATGAACCCGCCGCCTCATGTCCTCCCAAGAAGTAATGCCCGATGAGTTTACCATACCTTTTGAGGCCCTCCCTCCGATCGGAGTCCACACCTTCACTCCGTTGCTTTGGGCGGTGAAGAGGCCAGTCCATTGAGGGAGGCTGAGGGCTTTCTTCTTTTTATCAGCAGCAGCAGCCGCAAGAGGGCGCCCGCCATTCGAGCCAGAGAGACACGTTCTCGCACTCGACACAACCCTCTCTTCAGAACCCCCATCCCACCCCCCTCATCTTCCTACTTAATATTTTAGGGGGGGGCTGAAGACGTGTCCCCCTTTCTTTCGGGGTGTAGGGCGGAGGCCTGCAGTCCGTCACGAGGCAACAGAGTGACTGGGAAATCGAAAGACTAGAGGCTTTCTCGGCGAATCGCATGCACTTAAATCTAATCAAGAGTTACATTAAAGGACTTTTAAATAAATGCTAAATGGGACCTAGTCACATATCTCAGAAGCGCAACTTGTTTAATTTTTTTGCAAATGGCTCGTATCTTAACACCCATCGCCACAAGCCCTTTGAGGCGGCTTGCGGAGTGGTAGTTGATTAAAATTCTCACGGGTGTCAATCCGGGTGACTTCTATAATCTTCGACACATTATGGCGGGTTATTTTGTCGCTGTTTTCAGGGATGCATCTTCATCTATGAAAGCGGTGGCGAAGTAAGCCACCGAGAAAAATGTTAGAGTTTATAGAAGTTGAACAAATGAGAAATTCATCTGCAAAGGAAAGCGATATTGTAACTTAGGATAATTTTGTGCTAAGAGATGATTTTGGTCCCTTGTTGTTGCCTTCTGATTAATACAACCCGGTTTTATGAGATCTCTAGATATTATATTTTCCCCCAAAATGAAGGAAAAGCCAGTTTTTTAAATTCAAATCACAATTCAAATAAGGCTTAAATATTTTAGTGTCACAATGGATGAAATGATTGGTGGAGCCTACTCGGTCGAGAGAGGTTACTCGTAAGAATTAGGTCCATCAACTTTCCATTCAATTTCACCATCGAGAGCAGATATTTGAGGTCGTCATGTTCTCTTGCTCCGTCATACTTTGGATTGATAAGGAAAGCGAGCACGCCTTCCCATTCTACGGCTGGACAAATGCACTTTCGGCAGTTGGCGTCGCGGAGCGGACGGACACCAGCAAATATTACGCGAGGCGGATTGCAGAGCGAAAAGAATTGGATATTTTGACATGGGGGTTTAATAAAATCCACGTGAACGTTAGATTGCCTATTTTAGGTATCATTGCGTGCTACACTATTAGATCCATTTGATTGAACGAATTCAGTGTAAATAAAGCATGATACAGTGGCATGTTAACCTAAAATAAGGAATAAATAACTTCTTATGACGCATCTCAACCTGAGGTTAAATCGGAAACCGTCTTATAGTCCAGGAAATGAAGCATTTTGGCTTGCAATTTTTTCAAACTGAATCGATTTTCTTGAAATTTTCAAAATAAGTAGGGAATATACCAAGAATCAAAATCTATATCATGCCGACGGGCGCTTTTACCCTGGGGGTGGTACCCACCCCATCTCGGGGGTGGAAATTTTTAATTATATTATGACCACAGGAATCGATAGAAAAATAAATTCTAAGAATAAAATGTTCTTTCTATTTTTTGCGTAAAATTAATATTTTTCGAGTTATTTGCGATTGAAAGTAACAGTTTTTTGACGAAAAAATCAACGATTTTAATCGATTATAGGCAAATAACTTGAAAAGTATTAATTTTATTAGGAAATTGTGAATTACAAAACTGTAGCTTGTAAAAAATTAAATAAAAATCTTATTTTATATTTCCTTTATGACCGATTCGGACCGAGCTACAACTTGTTGATGGTTATATATTGTTTGTCATACGCTAAATTTGAAAGATTCAATACCAAATAGCGGGAAAAATGTAATTTTCGAGGAAAAATTATGTAATTTGTTTAAAATTATTTTTAAAAAGCTTTGTTATAATGAGAAAAAATATTTTTTATCATGAAATTTGAACGAGTTATGATTAAAAATAAGATCAGTCCCTACTTTTTTGTATGAAAAAATCAGTGAAAACAACTCCTTATTACCACTCTAGACAAAATTGATCAATGCCCTTCAGTATTTCTCTTTATTTAAGTATTGTTAACTGATCCTAGAAGTTTTTTTAATGTACAACTCTAAATTTTGAAAAAATTGGAGGAAAAAGTGAAAAGACATTTTCTACAATTTCGTTAAAAATGCTCTTTTTTTTCAAAATAACTCCAAAAAAACTGGAGATATGAAAAAAATGCTTGGGTAATAAATTGTAGCTTCTTTATTTTTAAATATTTTGGTGTGTTTTAATTTTCTATACAATAAATATTTGGTGAGATATTGATAATTAAAACCTCTATTGCCAAGGGAGCTCCACCTTATTTCAACCCTTAAATCCCTCCCCTTTCAAAATTAATGGCACAAAAAAATTTTTATTTACATGGCCTTGTAGTCAGTAAAAACCCAACAGAATACAATTAAAATGAACTTTCTATCATAAAAAATAAAGGAGCTATGTTTGAAATACCAATCAAATTTATTTTCGAAAAATTCGAAATCCACAATTCAGAGCATAATATTCCTCATAATCATGTATACTTTGTGTACTTTACGTTAGAAGCTAACGATACACTCAAATTTGCTACAAAATAAACACACATACCCATAAGATGTATATATACATACACATATGTGAGTATGTGTGCTCTCGCTCACAGTGACCTGTGAGCATGCATGTGGTGGGAAGACTGGAAGCCATAAAGTCTCCCTTTGAAATTGTTTCATGTAATGTCTACATAAATGTACATTTATTTGTTTATGTTACCATGACGAAGTTTGTTCTGTTTATCCTATTGTTATATCTTTTCTGTGCTGTGATTAAAATCATAAGAGAAAAAATTGAATACATAATAAAAGGAGTAAGAAAGTGAATAAGAAGATACAATGTGATAAATAATTTTTATTTTTAGGGTAAATAATTTTTTTTACATTAACTCCCAATAAGGGTTGATTATTATGGATTGAAACGCCTTAAAATTATTTTCCAAACAAAAAAATAATTATACAAATAATTTAAACTGAATTTTACCCGTATTTAGCTTTAAAATATAATTTTTTAAAACTTTATGCTTCACGACCCCTTATTATATATATATATATATATTTTTTTATTGACCCACATCTCGTGATCTAAAAAAAAATATATATATATAATTTTTTAAGTTTTAGCTTTTAGGGGTAGTGTTCACCCCTAAAAAATAAAAGGCGCCCTTCGGCATAGTATAGATTTTGAAGAAGGGGGTATGATTAGTCTAATCCCAAATATTTATGCAAATCGATTCGGTTTGAAAAAAAATTTTAAAGGTGGTATGATTAGTATAATTACAAATTTTTATGCAAATCGATTCAGTTTGAAAATTCTTTTTTACATTAACCCCCAAAAAGGGTTGATTATTATGGGTTGAAACACCTTAAAATTATTTTCCAAACATAAAAAATAATTATACATATAATTTAAACTAAATGTTACACGTATTTAGCTTTGAAAAATAATTTTTTAAGTTCCAGCTTTTAGGGGTAGTTTTCACCCCTAAAAAATAAAAAGCGCCCTTCGGCATAATATAGATTTTGAAGTAGGGGGTATAATTAGTCTAATCCCAAATTTTGGTGCAAATCGATTCAGTTTGAAAAAATTGCAAGGTTTTTCACTTTTATGAGCTTCATTTCCTGGACTATTAGTTGTAATCTCAAACGAAGATGTAACCTCAGTCAACACAATCCTGCACTTTCATAACATTTTCAATGCTACGGATTCATGTTAGTTGATTTATATTCTATCGCTATTCTGTAATTATTATTGAGTCAAATCAGTTCTATTGATTATTTTAAATTAGGATTTTCATTCCTAGTACGATTACATTCTTAAATACTAAGTACAAGTAAGCATCCTCGCCATCAAACAATTGCGTTTTTCAATTTTCCTTTAGATTTCCGAATAACTGTTAATAAATATCCCTAATTCTTAGATAGCAGTAATTGGTTCCTCGATTTATTTTTTTATCCCGTTACATTATATACGTACTCGCTTTCTTGTTTGTCCGTCCGGGAAAATGTTGCAACTCAAATTTCGACCATTTCTCGATTACCTGGAGCGCTGAAATTTACAGGATAAGTACGTCTAAACTGGATGACGATGCAATTTTCTTACTCTTTTTTTATTTACTTTCTTACTACCACGATCTGAATGTTATTTCGAGTTTAGGAATGAAAATGAAAGATGAATTCCCAGAAATGGTCACCAAAATACAGGCGCTGCAATCGTAATAGCTATATTTAACTCACTTTAGAACATATTTCGAATAACTTACGCCGCAGTCTAGTTGTTATAAAATGCGGCTGCTGTGCTCGGGAGTCACGGATGAAGACCCTCAAGAGGAAATGTTTCATATTTTGTCATTTATCTTTTACGGAAGCCCATGATTTGCTGTTCCTTTTCTGATTTTCCCTTAAAATTATTTTTTACTGCGTGGATTTTTCGTTGTTAATCTTTAATAGAAGCCTGCTATTCACTATTCCTTTTTATGATATGCCTTGAAAGTTGTATTTTTCTGCGTGTAATTTTCGTCTTCACACATAACTTCTGCCGTATCTATGTACAAGTCAACAATTAAATTAGACAAAACTACTGAAAATTGAAGGACAAAGTTAAAGAAATCGATTTAAGAGATTAAAAGAGAGCTCAAACGAAAGAGGAAGTGAACAGCTACGCAGTGGAACTACATAATAATACAATGTGCCAGGACGTAGCTTTCTGGGCATCAGAACAAGGGAAGTTGGCAAGGATAAGAGTTTAGTCAGAATATGCTATCCGATTAGCGTACTCGCGTCAATTGGGTTTAATTACTTTTACATTACAAATTATGCACACGATGCGTTTTTAAGGAAAATCATAACGAAAATCTTGACTGCTCTTCGTGAAAGTGTTGCATTACTCTTTAAATTATTAAAATACTGAATTTTAAAGAATACTTTTAAATTTACAAACAAATAAATGGTGAATGGCAGTGAATAGAAATCAATTTCGAAAATAAATGGAAAATAATTTTGTGTTCTAGGACATAAACTTTGGAAAATCAGGACAAGGTAGGATGGCAAAATGAAGATTTTACTTATATATTTTGTCAGATTAGCGCTCTCGGGCAAATTTGTTTTGAATAATTTTAACATTAAAGAAATAAAGTGCATGATTAGTTTTTACGAAAAATTAATTACGAAATTCTTGACGGCTTTTTGAGAAACTGATGCCTCAGTTCTTGAAAGTGTTGGTCAATTAAAAATATTGGAAAATTGAAAATAGCTTTTAATACTACAATCGGATAAATGGTGAATGAAAATCTATTTTGGAAGTAAGTGGATAAAAGTGTTATTTCACTGGATTCAAAATGCGAAGTGAGTGTAAGTAAATAGAATCATTATGATAATAATAATTATCCTACTTGATACAAAGTAGTTGTGTTACTTAAAGAGTATTCTGTCTTGCCAACCAAGAGAGAGAGCTCTGGCATTTTGTTTTAAATAGACTGCCTTATAGCTTGAAATTATAATAAACGAGTCTATTGGCGCTTGATTCATCAAGTGGGTAATTAGGGGGGTGGGAACATAGTTGTGTCACGTGTTGTCGAGTATTGTGTGCATAAGTGGTTTAAATATTCAAAATTTCGCCGCCGTTTTTTGAAAGGGTAAGGAACTTAATTGTTCAGTGTTAAAAATATTTGTTATTTTCAATATGATTTCATTTGACGGATAATTCATTCTTTGGATAGGTTAAGTTTAGCCATGAGACATAATTGGAATGAGGTTTTAAAAATTTCAAGGGTGTGATGATTTTGTGGTTATTTTTCAACTCTTAAAGTCCATAGGCGTTGTGATAAGCGAAACTTGAAAATGAAACGCAGATTCTTTAGATAAATATATAAATATATACCACTCGCAAAACATATGTCCATAATGCAGTATGTAAAATACTAAATTGTAACGATTCCCCAAATTTCTTTGGTCCTAAAAAATAGTTATTCTCAAGATATTCCAATTTGCAAAATTGCTTTGGTGTATTTGCTATCATTATCGTATCGAATTATCATGTACACTGACACGTGTATTGAAAATTCGCATTCATATTGATTTAACTTTCAGTCTTTGATCATCAACCCTAAAATTCCTGGTCAACTATGTCCTTGGATGTAAAATCCTATATGTTATAGCACTTCAATATATTTTAAGAAAAAGTAGATTCCATATATATCGAAGGTGAGACTATATGCAAAATATGTTTCCATTGGGCATTGTGAGGAATTCCAAGATGTACCAATTCACCAAATTTCATTGGTCCAATGTACGCACTAATCAAGTTATGCCAATTTGCGTATTTGCTACAATTATCGAATCGATCTTTCGATAGTACTGCCATCTGTACTGTAATACGCGCAATGCCGTAGATTTTTATTCCAGTTAATGGACAATACTCTATGTAAGATTTCACTTTTTCCCGGCGTATGATGGCGGTGAATTCTTCTCGGGTTTCCATCTGGGTGAGCTCCATCTCCATCGCTGCCGACGTTTCGATAGAATCCTTTTCTATCGTCATCAGGATTCTATCGAAACGTCGGCAGCGATGGAGATGGAGCTCACCCGGATGGAAACCCGAGAAGAATTCACCGACATTACTCTATATTTCCTGGTCAACTATGTCCTTGGATGTAAAATCCTATATGTTATAGCAGTTCGATATATTTTAAGAAAAAGTAGATTCGGAATATATCGAACGTGAGACTAAACACAAACAATATTTCAATTGGGCATTGTGAGGAGTACCAAGATGTACTCATTCACCAAATTTCATTGGTCCAACGTATATTCTAATCAAAATATGCCAATTTCCGTATTTGCTATAATTATCGAATCGATCTTTCGATTATACTGACATATGTACTGTGAAATCCGCAACGATATTGATTTTATTTCCAGTCTATGGCTATCTACTATATAATTCCTGGTCAAATATGCCGTTTGATGCTAAATCCTGTATGTTATAGCAATTCGATATATTTGAATGGAAAGTAGATTCGATATATATCGAACGCGAGACTACACGCAAAACATATTTCCATTGGGCACTGTGAGGAATACCAAGATGTACCCATTCACCAAATGCCATTGGTCCAACGTATACACTAATCAAGTTATGCCAATTTGCGTATTTGCTATAAAAATCGAATCGTACATTCGACTATACTGACACCTGTATTGAAAAATTCGCAATCCTATTGATAATTCTTCCATTCTATGGTCACTCCCTTATCCCTGCCTTTTTAACTATCGCCATTCCAAATTTCACCTATGTGCTTATATAGGTGACGTAGATAGTGCGATACGTGTATTCCTTACGGGGACCTATTACAACAAGATATAAATTCATATCGATATATCTTCGTTACGAAACATTACTCATCTAAATAATTTATAGTGCGCATAAATCATTCTTTTCCTGACATATTGTTAAAATTTTTGTATCCGTAACTATGTTAATAGGTCTGAAAAAGGGCTCCATCGAATGCAAACTTGTATCGATCATATCTTCGACTCTAATCAATCGATCCGCTTGATTTAATTTTATCCGATGGAACATATTAAAAGTTGTATTGTGTATGTCTTTCAAACTAAAAACTTGATTAACAAAAAGTTATTAGCGATTAAAGCGTAACTAAGGAGATTAGTATCGATATAACTCGCACGTGAATCGATCGAGCGAAATGGCCATCATTGCAAAAGTTGACCTTTTTGATAAAAGTATTACCCTGAAAATTTCATTAAGCTACCTCTAATGGTTGCTAAGATATTCAAGATTGTATGCTCTACAAAAAAATGGCGACAATGATTTTTCACGTGCACGATATTTTTCGGAATTTTATTATGAATTAACCAAGAGGGTTACGGGGAAAGTAGCTTGAAACGTTAGGATGCGAAGCACCCTAAACGGTTTTTCCATGAGATTCCACATTTTCATATGGCACATGTCTCAACGGCGAAATCCGAGTTTGAAAATTCGCCCTTCACGACAATGTAAAATCGAAATCGTTTATTCCTCGGAATTATTTCGACATATGAAAATTTCAAGATTACCAAAAAATCAACCAAAAAATCCTACACCTTATATTACAAGGAATTTGTCCTACAATTATTGCAAATTGGTCAAAAAAATTCCTTCACTTTTTCCATTAGAAAAGGATAGAAAACGATCAAAAAATAATAAAAAAATACTAAATATCAATTCGTCGCAATGACAACCGCACCAAAAAATTGACCAAATAATCTAGTTTACGTCCATTGAATATCATGTTCCTCAAACGTTTAAATGTACAAAATAAAATCGAAAAATTTTTAGTCCCATAAGGCTTCCATGTTAATTTAAGTCGATATATCTCGAAAACTAATGGACTTTTTCAAGTTTTCAGAATTTTTCTCCCGATGAATTTTTTTTTACTTTTACGTCCAATAAGCCAAAAATCCACACCTATCACAGTTTGGGCTGTGAATTTTGATGAATCAGTCAGTGGGTAATCAATTTGCAGCTTTATATTAGCTTAATTAATTAATTGATTAATAACAATATCCCTTAACGTCGGGTATAGAAGACAGAATATTTTATACAACCACATGGTTGGTGCACTTAAAATTTCAATCGATTGCAAAATTCCTCTCTAACAAAATTAAAAGTCTTAAATAATATTTAGGTATAAAAATATCATTAAAAACACGTTTTATTTAAAAGAAGAAAATAACGGCATACGGCACCTTAAATTATTGAAAATTTCAAATGTGATTGATGAGAAAGTTAAAATAGGTTTTAGAAGAGCATTTCAAATACCAAAAACGGTAAACGTGGTGCGCACTTAAGATCATAAAATTAAAAATTGCCCGTCAATACATTCTGTATCAGACTTGTCTCCCAGAGAAAGCGGATATAACCTACAATGTGCACCAAATTTTTCGTTTTTGATATCTGAAATTCTCTTCTAAAACCTATATTAACTTTCTAATCAAAAACATTTGAAATTTTCAATAATTTAAGATGCCGTAGGCCGCTATTTTCTTCTTTTTGATGAAACGTGTTCTTTTATAAAAATTATATTTTTATACTTTAATATTATTTTTCTTTGTTGCGTTCGCTAAACTGCAAATAATTCCCTCGATGCTGTGTCCGCCCTGAAGCATTCTCAGGCTAACGGGATAATAAAGGGCTTTGGAATCCCGTGACTCTTCGCTGAAGGCCACGAAGACTTAAAAGTAAATTTACCAAAAGTCCATTTGCAAGGAAATTCCTATTTTTCCTATCTTATGAATGCACAAAAAATTGATTCCATTTTCAAGTTAACTTACTCAAAGTAAAAATACTAATATTAATAATTTTATTTTATTAAACTTTACTTTCGAGTACAAAACACAAAGGCGATGAGGGGCCCTCATGACTAGCAGGAGTAAAAATAATAACCAGTCTGAATAACTTGTTGACAATTTTGTAATATTTCTAATATTTGCAGTATTTCGGTGGAGTGACTTGGCTTTATTAAGCGTCGAACTTGAAGAAATTATGAAAATCAATAACAACGAGGTGGTTGAAAAGTTCTTTGCTGTGAAAAGGAGGAGATTAGGCTTAGGAAAACTCAAATAACCAACTTTGTTTGATTGATAAGTTTATAAGTGATTTGAGGTAACTTTCTGTAACATATTTTACGAACTCATTGCCATTTGAAAATCTATATATATAAAAGAAAGTCGAAAATTGTGTTAGTTAGAAAACTTATAACACGAGAACGGCTGTACCGATTTTAATGATTTTGGATTCGTCTCAGCCCCGGATAACATATAAAACATTAAAAAATAGGAAAAATTCACAAAACATTCATCTTTTTCTTAGGGATAATTTTAGGAGTTGGTAGCACTGCAACAATTGATAAGTCGGTCAAAACTACAAATTAAATTATTTGTTTTTACCAATTTAATGACTGAACTTCGTAACAGTATAACATTTTAATTGTTGAGTATATTTAAAATATTGAAATTGTATTTAAAAAATTTAATTCGAGCTAATTGTAAGCTCATCTCGAGTTGACACTTCACTATCGTGTTTGTAAACAAATCTCCTAGCATTGTTGACAATCGGTAATGTCCGTGTTCTTATCGACGAATCGAGCAGTGTGATTTCACTTCCTTGGAATGTTTGCAAATTAATTTCATCGGAAGGTGAGCTCATGAACAAAGTGTTCCCGAATATGACTGATCACCACAAAAATCGCAAATGGTTGATTGAGTGAGCAATTTTGACGGCCTAGAAATGTGGATGACTCAAACTAGGTAAATCAGGATCAAATAGTCGGTACTTTGCATAAATTCAAATATTTTAACTGTGTAACAAACGAAGACGAAATCACCAACTTTCTGAATATTTAAAGTCCTTGGACGTGCCTGGCTTCCCACCGCACGATTTACAGCCAAAGTTAGGATCTGTGTTCATGACCTTTCGAAACCTAAATCAACCAAAACTATCCAACGATGCCATGATCCCAACTTATATGCTCTTTTGAGCTTAAACAAATCCCAGTTCGTATTGCATTCGTGATGATGAATAACAAATCACAAGGTCGCTCTTTCAGTTTTTGTGCTCATATGCTCATGAAAAACTCAAGATTTTATACGTAATATGTTCACGAGTAAACCATCCGCTTAATCGCCCTTCTTCGCTTCGCTATATTTATTTCGATTCATCCGCTTTATCTAGCGCCTGATAAAAAGAACAAAAACTGTCATATCAGAAGGTGCTTAACCCTAGAGATTAAACCCGAATGTGTTGGGTACACCGTGGTGTATTTGCGCAGTGCACTTCCCCGAACCGAGCTATAGCTAGCGCGCCACGGGTATGTGACATATTAATGCTGCTCCCTAGGGGCCATTTCACGAGATTTTGAGCGTCAGTCAATCATCGGTCTAGCGTGGCGTAAACTTGCTCCAAGAACGACTTTATTAATTCCTTTAGAAGACTGCAGTGTCTTAAATTCCCTAAGTTAAAACATGAAAATTCATTGAAAAAATCCGCATCTACCTGCCTTGGTCTACTTCCCCGGTGTAGTTTGAATGGAGAAAATGTATTTCTAAAGAGCCACTTTTACGCTTATTTATGTTTTTTTATTTTTTATTATTTCACTGTCATGAGCTAAATATAATTAAAATCAATGCAATCCGCTCTTGATTAATAAATGGTGTAACTAAACTGTTCAGTGATTAATATGCGGTACGAAGGATTTGATGCTTTCCCGGCGAATGATGTGAGTAAACTTCTCTCGGGTTTCCCACCGGGTTAAAGGCTTCATAATGGCCGACGTTTCGAGCTCCGACTCGTCGCTCATCATCAGGGCTACTGGATGAGCGCCGAGTCGGGGCTCGAAACGTCGGCCATTATGAAGCCTTTAACCCGGTGGGAAACCCGAGAGAAGTTTACTCACATTCGGTACGAAGATAGCCGGGTCAGCTAGTAAATATATAAATATGTGTTGAAAAATTGCGAAAGGGGACCGAACTATCAACCACGAGAACACTTCTTTCACAGTTTACTTTTGTGGTGTTTGGCAAATTGCTTGTATGAATTTTTAATTTTTCATGATGTAATTGGTGATTTTTCATAAACATTTAAACTCCCTCAAAAAAGACAATATTTTATTTATACGATAGAATTGAGCTCATACTCAGCTCTTATAATGCCGTAAACTACACTTTCTAAATCATATCCAGGTTTTTACATGGAATAGAAAACCTTTAATTCATTTCCATTTAACAAATATAGCTTATATAGCGGCCGCACGAAAATTTTAGCGGGGGGTTGGGAGGGGTCGAATCTTTAATGCCGCCCCTGCGTAGGATTCATTTCAATACATTTCAACACGAACTTCTGGCTCACATCTCAGCGGTTCCATAAGTATTGGGAGACTGTAAGGCAAGTACAGTTTAGCACGAAGTAATTCATTTTTCTGTTATAAATATTGATACTGTTAATGATTCAGCTAAACAAGTGGATAAAATATACGTATGAACGTATTATGCAATTATGCTTGAATTATGATGCTGTCACAGTGCACTCGTGTCGAGACGAGTGAATTCCCTAATCGTTGTGATTGAAAAGCTAAGAGTTGATTTTTATTCAAAAATTTACCATATCTTTGGTGTGACTCACATAATTTCAGCAAAAAATGTGGCATTACAAAGTCAATGCCTTTCAATCTTGGCCAAAGTGGTTCTGTACGGCCGTATTTGGTGAATCGTTTGCCATCAATCATTTTAATTGCATGCTTCTTGAAAAACTGACGAGTATTCTATCGCATAGCTCCTTTATTTACATGGAAATTCTTTCCATCGCCGCGGAACGTTTCATTTTTCTGCAACCCTCTCAATGACGGGATAAAGAAAAAGATGCAGCTGTTAAGATGTCGACGGGTTGAAGCGTTTCCACCGTGTTCTTCTCCTTTGAATGACATCGTAATAGCAATGTATGGATACGACGCAGCTCAGCGGATGGAAACGCAAAACGCGGGCGTGTATTTTTTTCCTCTAGTGGGGCGTGCGGCGCCATATGGATATTCGTGTAAGTGGAGGGCGATAAGCGTGTCCCCTGCCGGGAGCATTTGGAAAGGCGATATCAAGGTGGAGGACACTTAAATCTTCCCCGCAGCTAGCCCTTCTTAAGGGGTCGCATTGCTCTTGCCTTTTCTCACTTTTATCAGCGTCGATTTCGCGTATTTCGATTGCCAAGTGGAAAAAGGGAGAAACCTATTGCAACGCGAAATTTTAAAACCAAACAATGAATATTTTGTAAGATATTTTGCATGTTTTACCTCAAATATTTATAATCGCCTTCCGTAACAATTGTATTATAAGTCTTTGTCACGTTAAAAGGTCATTTTGCTCAATCAATAGAGGATTATCGTATTATGTCGTTAAGTGTACGTATTACATTGACTGAATATATTTTTGTCGTTTTTAATTGTTTCTGTGTGCTATGGTTCCGTACTCGTAAGTTTTATTGATTTTAGCGTAAAAAGGTTATTGGTATGTGGCTCTCCGTCTCTTTCATAAATTATTTTGCTCAAAAAAAGTGTACAAAGATTTAATGACTCCCATAAATACATGTTGCTTTTAATCTGTTTCGTAGCCTGTCACTCATTCGAAACCAACTCTTTTACATTATCAGAGCATGTAATAGTTTGCTCATCATTTCCCTGTGCCTCGAGATCGAATATATTTTTGTCGTTTTTAATACCTCAATATCTTCCCGAATATGAAATGTACATCGCTGAGATAAAGTGGAATCAAACCGGTAAGACTGAACGAGCGGGCGAGGATATCTAGAACTATGACGTGTTCCATTAAAATTTACTCATGACAGGAAACATCTATATAGGAATTAATAATTAATAATTTTGTAGAGGAATAGGGCATCGCTGGCAGATCGTTTGACATGTAAGGGTTTTAAATTTGCAAGGGATAGAAGATATGAAGTGTTGTAATAAGAAAGTGATTTTCCTAATTTGCAATTATTAAATTTTAGACATTTATTTTGGACATGTTCAAGCCGGATTGAGTCTGTAGTATGATAAGTTCACCAGTTAACAACAGAGTATATTCTAATTTGGAACGTACCAGAGCGATCGATATATCTACTGTCCTTAATGGATGAATAGAATACTGTTAGATTTTGGACACATTGACTCGGTATCATGTTGCTTGGCGGAAGGGAAATGCCTTACGTTTTTTATTCCGTTTTTCATCTCGTGGTGTAGATAGATGTACAGGAAACTTTCCCTGAGGAAAATTTACATAACCTAACATTCTACATGGTACATTCAATGGTCATGAAAGATCCCCTTTACTTAATCGAGGCAAGACTCGCAATTTAATGAAAGTATTCTTTTATTACTTTAAGGTGAGTGGTGGAAATATCAATGTTCAATTTATACCTGTGATTATTAATCCTATTTCTTTTAACCATTAGAGGCATCCGAAGAGTATAAGGTATGATAAGTATCCGAAGGTATGGTCTGTTTTAATTGACATTATAATTAATGGGAGACTGATAATTACTGCATCACATTGGTACATATCACAGCTCGGCACTGTTATGGAACTAAGGGAAGTATGATTCAAGCTATATAGATCGCATCGCGTTGGCCCTATCGTCATAGGGAAAATGATGGGCTGTAATCCTTTGGGCTGTCTTCATTCGCTTTGGTCTTTTGCTGCCGTTAGCCACATGCGCTTTGAGGAAGGATGAATGCGAATGTTATTGCTGGCGTGGAAAGGGTGGTTATCTCGCCTGACTTAGTTTCTTTCTTCCCCTCCCCTACACAAAGGGACGCTCGGAATAGCCTTTGCTCTCTCACGTGTCCATCCGGCGGTGGTTAACAGGGAGATGCCTCAATAATTCATTGTCATCTGGGAAAACCTGGAAATGACAGATCTTGATAACAATGTGAGGTCCACGACCTCAAAGCGTAAGCCTTATTAGGGACGGATTTCATTATGAAAGAAAGATTTCGTTCGGATTTAAGTTTGGACGAAGCGACAAAGACAGCCTTGACATTGTGATGAATCTGATGTAAAAAGAGCTATTTTTACTCCGCTCTATTTCAAATGTTATTTCTTTTGCTGTATTTAAAATTCATTTCGTTCTATTTTTTAAAATACTCTCACTTTTTGTGCATTTTCACAATGGGGTAAGTTTCTTTTTTCCACGTGCTTTAATTTAATTGTAATGCATCTGCATATCTACTGAGCTCCGCGTCGTGTTTACCTTAAAAGTATCTCTTTTTCTACAGCTTACTTCATAATTTCAATTTGTATTATTGTGATAGTGATTTATTTACTTGCTATCAGACGTCCCGGAGTTTCTCGGGAAGGATACTACCCAGACAATAAAAAAAAAGATTTCCGTATGACGCGGTCAGCTGATGCCTTTGCTCCACAGCTCTGATCGTTACGTGTGTGCGTCCGTGTGTAGACCAAAAACAAAGTGCGAACGCGGAACGCAGTCGCAATCCATGTGACGGCATTCAAATGCACAGCGGACAGACCCATGATTTGGCGAATTCATTTTTTTAACTACTGACAGGCGGGTGTATTCTTCGATTAGATAAACAATGGATACGCCGCTAAATTCTGACTGCCTTTCATATACCTAACTACTATATTCACAGACTTGTGTAAATATCAGAGAAGGCAGGATACATCCTATCAAAACTATTTTACCGGAAAATTACCCTTTGGGTACTCAAAGATTTTGTTATTTTTTTACTTTATATACCTAGATACTCAACTTTGTTCACCATAATTGTCTCAAGTTATTATAATAAGGGATTTTGCTCTGAATTTGAATTTCTCCGATGGACTAAAACTCCAAGTATACAATTAAATATTGTTAATAAAAATACGATTGATGTGCATACCTTAGTGTTCAGCAATAGAGTCGAGGTAGTTGTAAAAAGTCTTTCCTTCGGCTCATTCTTTTCCTCGGAATGCGAATTATACGATCAAAGTTTCAGGACCCTACTCTCTCCCTTCAGCGTGAGATGGCTCTCTTCTTCTGACAAGAACAGTGGACGGAAATACAATGAAAGTAAAACGATTTCACAGAAATTTGCTGTCTGCGACCCGCGTCGTGGAATTTCCCATATCATCTGCCGATCCACATAAAAAACTTTGAAATAAAGTTCAGGCGTAAAATATAAGGGTTGGGGATTTTTTAAGGGAATGCTTGCGATCCGACTGATTAGAAGATTAGAAGAAATGATTACTTTTTTAATCAATTCGTGGAGGCTATCATGAGCAAATGCTGTCCACTGTTTGAAACTTTTCTTTTCTTCCCACGCGTGGCGTCTCTTCCCTTTCTTGTTGGAGTGCCTCAGGGTCGCAGTTATTTAACTGCAGGAATGTGCTTAGCTGACGCTAGTTTAGCTTGAAGACATCGAGTCCGGCATGCCTTGTTCATCTTCTGATGGATAGGGGTTGCTAATAAGTAATCACTCAGTATAATTATTAGTATTATATTAGTAATGTTACAAATGGGCATTTGGCCCGGTGGTAACATAGATAAACATGGAACGAATAATGTGCATCTTTTCCCTGGTTAGCAATATCCCAAAAATTAAGCGATAATAACACCCTTCTTCAACCTATAAATATATTTATATTAGGGATCGGAAGTGTTTGAGAATCTTTGAGTAAAATCTGGTAGATCGTTCCACCCAAGTATTGTTCCCTTTAGGTACGAAAACTTGTTAACGTTATTCCTTTGTGATCGGCACTTTATCTTGAATTTCCCATCATAGTTTGGCTCTGATATTTCCTTTCCTAGATCCCTTTCCCCTCTCGCACCTCTCCCTCGCAGAATACTCCTTTGATTCCCATCCGAGGTCGTCGTGGATTATTCTCTCCTCTCGGCTCATCAATCCTCATGCCATCCTCGCACATGCCTGGCTGCTCTGCATTCCACTTTCTCCAATTTAACATCCTCACCTTTCTTGTGTGGATCCCACTGATCTTCATGGCCACTCAAATGATAAGTTGTGTGCTCAGAAATAATTTTTGGAGTGCTCAAATGAATACGGTTGTACCCGGATGAGTCCTGGAATGTGGTATTTAAAGAGTCACAATGCACATTGAGCACTCCCCGCCGAGCACATTGAGCGTCTAGCCCTGTTGAGTCTCACTTTAGTGGCAGCGAAAGCGAGTTACACTGCTGAGGTCGAAGACTTTTCACGTCAGGAGGAGACGGACAGAGGAAGGAAAAAGGACAGAATGCGCCGCCGTAGCGATCAGAGTCCTCCATGGATTGCGATGGACTGAGTAGGAGAGGGAAATTCCAACGCCGTCGTTAGGGCCACTTCCAGCGAAACCATAATTGGATGTTTCTAAGGAAAGGTGATATATCCCTATGGAGAAGAAAAATCCTACGATTGTGTGTAGATCCACAGTATTGGCTGTAGAACCCGCGAAATAATTTTATCCTACACATTCGTGTTCCATATGATATGATTAGATAAAATTTTTAAAGTAGCCGCCCACTTTTCACGAGGTGATGGCGTCATTAGAGAGACCTCGCTAATTCACTAGTTCAAGAAGAATCTTTTCGGGAAATAGGGGAAGAAATCGCTCACAAGAGTTAAAAAAAACAACGATCCACACTAAGACCACGCACTAGGAGGAATAGCGGAACAGAAGCGGTTACTCACTCGCCAGGAGTTGGTGACGTCATCGAATTATATTTGACAAGGTTATGGCTGTCGATATTTCGTTGCGACTATGTTTGATAGAAAAGGCGACGGAGTCAAAGTCGGAAACATGATGGTCTCCTTCTTTATTATAAACAAACGCCGTCTTAATCGAAATTAGTATAAAATTGGAGAACAATCATTTTAAACTTCATCGTGAAAGAAATAATGTAATTGGGAAAATCCATCAACGGGGATAAAAGCGTGCAGTCAAGCAACGCGTCCTCTTCACTTGTGACAACATGCGACAGCGACCCCTATCCATCAATCTGAACTCACAAGGGCGAAGGGCTCGGCGGTATTTATTCGCGAAGAACTGCGGCACCATAGTCTTTCAGGCCATGAGGAAGATGGCCCTGGAAACGTTAGGACCAAATCATCGAATCAAATGCACTGTGGGAAAGCCGAGAAATGGTCGAGCATTTGGAAAATCATTCCTATGGAAAGTGCATCGCCCACGTGGGCTGCTGTTCGATTCTTCGCCACGACATTAAGTGCGCCCCATCCCACTCCGAAGACTGCAAGGGAGATTGCATGAACGTGCAGTGCACCGGGAAGAAAGCGAAGCATTGCTTCGCCGAACAGTCCGGGCACCTGTGAGCGGTGATTTGCGATTGGTCGATCGACGAACGGTCGCGACCGAGATCGATTTATTGGCGGGAAGGTCGATTGATCATTTTGGTTCGCTCGTTTGTGATCGATGGTCGTCAATGTGTCGTAGGTGATCGTCATTCGCGACCGGAATTGGTTTTGTGCAATTATTATCTGTACTGACCGATTGTGCAGTTGCACCGGTCGTGGTTGATATCGGTCATCACTGACATGGGGAGTGACCGACGGTCAGCCATTTGCAGTTGACTCACTTCCGTGAATGGTGATCGAGATTACTGAAACGAACGACTTAGCACATCAAGAGCTGTGAGGTTGCGATGGAGAGATGATTTTAGGTATTTAAATTGTGTTTGAGGGTGCTGGACACGAATCTGGGATTTTTCAGCGACATTTGTATCATTGAAGCCATCCTTTCCATGACTGAAATTGAAATTTTTAAGTGTCTCGTGGAGTAAGTGAAGAAAAAGGGAGCGGATTGAGGAGGAAGTTGGCTAATTACTCCATCCGCGATAGTAAGGGCTTCAATCAAATAAGATCATTAACCAACTTTTACTTTTTCTAATTCAATTAAAAAGGGCTGTCAGACTAATTGATGACTGATAGGGCCAGAAACGATGATCACAGTGACAAATAAGAGAGTTGTGGAGCAGCAAACGTTAGAGGTCGTGTCATTCAATGATAATGCAGTGATTGCCACGCGAAGATTATAGTGGAGGGAATAGTAGTAGGAAAACCTAGAGACAAGAACAGGCGACAATTAGGAGAAAACAAGGGTACCTAAGGAAGTGCAGGAAACTGTGGAGAATCACTACGCATGGCAATCATAGGACTGCATTGCTAAGAATAATGAATTTAAAGTTATCTATCTTTGCAGTTTTTTCAAAGAATTTCTATGTCAGGGGTTATGGAAAAATTAATTACAAATGTGGAATACAGACAAAACGTCCTTCAAATTCAATTCTAATGAAAATTATCTTGGAGCGGAATGCGATGTTGACATTCAGTTTTTTAACTTCGTTGCCGACCCAAATTTCAGTGCACGCGAATGAATGAATGCGACTTTTGAGCGTCAGATTTGCTATCTAAATCATGAACAGAGAAGTAATGCAATCCTGCATCTGAAACTTGACCTTTTTCCGTCAAATTTGCTAATTATATAGTCCTAAACTCCTGCAAAATGTGATGCGTAAACAGGTGGAAAAAAGTCGTTTTTTTCAAGAAACTTCACGAGTGTTTCCGGTGATCAAGTTGGGTACATATTTTTCGGATTTTACATTGGGTCAGTGGAAAGACTCACATGCTCAATGTAAAATCATAGAAGAATTCATCGAAGTTCTTCATTGTAAGTGTGAAAATTTTTCCAGTGCCAGAAATATTTTTGGGAAAAATGCTATCCATTTGAGGTATTTCTCGGCAAACTATATTTATGAATAATAGTTGGGATTCATTAATGGTAAGAATTTTCTTGGCTGATCTCTGAACGTAAAACTGGAAGAGTGCCATCAGTGAGACATCAGCCAACCACCTGAGGAAATAAGATTATCTCACTAAGAATTATCGTATTTTTCTAAAAATTATGCATAACACTCATACAAATCTTTTTTTGCGACCAAAACGCATGTTGGTATTGAAAACAGCTCTCCATGACAACACCACAGCTGGACCTATTTTTTGCGTCCCGGCGGCTCGGATACCCCTGAACTGCTGTGGGGTGAGCTGTATTCGGTGGAGGGGGGCTGCTAGGGGACCCACCTCCCTCCCTTGCCCCCCCCTCCCCCCCGAATATGACCCGGGATCTCTGTGAGCAGTGCTGTCTCGTTAATGCAGCGTCTCCTGCAATGACTCCTATCGAAGGATCTGCCCCTATTTTCTTGTTCTCATTTCTCACTTTCAACTCGTTCTCCCCTCTTGTAATATCCTAGGAAAAGAAATGGCACTCAGTTATAGTACTTATTTCAACTAGTCTCCGTAGTGATATCTAGGGCACCCTGACCATCATGCGATATTTGCTTCAAAAGTTCAAAGGTCGATCAAACTAATTTTTCAAGAAAAACTTTTTTTACATACGAGCATACATTAAACGATTACTTTGTTGAGCAAAAGTACATACTTCATACATTCAAACGACGCCTCAGGCGCAAACGTACAAATAAATTCATAGAGAAGGAAAGAAAGGTATAGGAACATACAATGGAAAAAGGACAAGGACAACGGTGCTGCGGTAAGTGGAAAAAGTCAGAAGATCAGAGGGTAAAATTGTGGCCTGATATAAATTATGCTGTAAAAATGTGATATAATCAAAACTTTATCATTACTTACTTATCCGAAACCAAAACAAATATCCCGCCCATAACTCCATAAATATTCTGTAAAAATGTATCCATTTTGATACCCAGTTATCAAGGGAATGCGGGCATAGGTTCGATACAAGCGTTTATTTGCTGAGCACATTAAATAATGGATATTCTCTGAAAAAAATTCGGCCGCGCCCCGTGGAGTTGGTGTTGAGCGCAGCGCGTGCGCGGTGCCATTTGGTGCTGAGGGAGAGAGGTTGGTGACTGGCACCAATTCCACCCCACACGTGATCCCGTTTTTTATTTTGCCGCCCTGCCTCTATTTTCTCGAGTGTTGCTTTATTGCTTTCCCAACCCTTGTTTCGTTCGTCTTTTTTTACTCCTGCGAGATCTCGAAATGATGATATTGGGTTCCGATCGATGCATGTGTATGCTTCGTCTGCAGTCTCGCTTTCTCTCGAAACTTTCATCGCCGCAAAATGCTCCGATCGCACTCCGAGGAGATATTAGTCCGAATTCGCCGACACATTCCACAGCACACCGTGGAACCATCTTCATCAATTAGAACCAAAGCGGATATATTGAAAATTTCGGCATATCTACTGGAATTTGATTCCTATAACTGTTTAAAATACGGTGGTACTCACACAGTTAATTTAATTTTATTATCATGAACTGTAAAAGATCTGAAGTAGGTTGGACACAGTTCTAAACTCAGTTCATATATTAGCTGATATTTTACCTTTTGCATAATTATTTTTTTCCGATACCGCTAATTCCACGAGAAAACTCGCTTATCCCAAGGCTCTGAGCTTGGAGGTCGACCCACTGTGAGTGAACGCACTCGGTAACTTTAGTTTTCCTAGTGGAAGCATATTTGTCGAGCCTGTTGGAAGGTATTTAATGTTTGCTGCTTTTAGGATTGAGGCAGGTTAATTTTAGTGTAACTTGACGGAGGAACTAATATTCCCTTCATTCACAAAAAATACACAAATTGAGGATTCTTCGATTAATTCAAGAATTGAAACTTTATTGGTAAACAAAAAGACACTACCATGGAGGTAAAACATAATAACAGATTTCTTGATAGAAACTGTCATAGCCGTCACTGTATTTCCAGGCGCCACCGAAACTAAGAAAATAAGAGTGCTTTGTCGTCGAATTGAGGATGAGGATTTCAATTTCCCCCAAATGACAAACGATATGAATAAACTACTACAACTGGGTGGTACTAGTCCATTTACTCGGACGCGCGCCCGTAAACGGCTGAGGCACTGGCACCAGCTGGAACACGCCCATTTAGGCAGTTTGCGCATGCGCAGCTTGTACATACGATTGCTATGGAATTGTTTTCGCTATACTGTCAATCAATAATTGGTCAGTGACCGTCCATTTGAGGGATGTTTGTGCAGGCAATGATTATCTGGCGGATACTACGAACTAATTGCAGTGTAGAAACTGAAAGTAAGTATTCAACTAATACGTCATAGTTGAAGGCAGATGTGGCAGTTACGGTATGTGTTATATGCCACTGAGTATCAGATATGGCGGAGTTGGCGTGTTCTCGCGGAGTTTACCAAATTAGGCATTTGCCAAGGCGCCCTGTCGAGAGCGGTTGATTTGCTAGTTCCCACCACGTCCGGACAGCACTTTATCGCAGCAACTACGCGCGGTTGACATTTGGTTGGGTAAATGAAACAGAGTTTATACGTGTGTGAATGAGGTTGTTCATAACAAATCGTTAAGAATATGTTCCCCATCCATAAGGATCTTGATTCCACCTACACCATATACACCCCCCTCCCATAATATTTGCTCCCATCCTCCCCAAGCACTCACCTTAGACCTCATAAAGACCTCTGCTCATCCACAATCCCCTAACCCCCCTCTCCCGTAATTATCTATCAATAAACCCTATGGGGACTTATCTTGAGATTCCTGTGCCCATGAATCGGCATTCGGATCGAAATAACAGCGAGGAGCGGCTTTTGAATAAATGGGACAATCAGCGTGACGCACTCTCAGCTATGAAATTACTCCGAATCCCCTGCCCACCCTCCCTTGCAAGATATTTTTCCACGTTTTTGTTAATAAAGTAAAAATTTTATTCGTTCAATTTGGGTCCAATAACTAAAAAATGACTTGTGGTGAGCTAGTTATGACTCGGTTCGGAAAAGTGCACTGCATAAACGTTCCCCGGGCTACCCTACACATTCGGTTTTAGTCTCTTGAGCCAAGCCTCTTCTGATATACAACGGTATGGTATTTGGAGGAGGCGACCGACAGCTGAGGTCATTTGCACCAATATGGAAGTGTATGGAATGAAGGGTGGAGAGAAACCCGGCGTCGGCATTAGCCTGCTCTCTGGTGTAGCCTCTCCCTCCCCTGAAGGTACCGTCGACATGGTTGAAGCAAGATGGAACAGGACTCGAGTTCCGAAACTTCAGCAAAATGGAGAGAAACCACCCGGCTGGAAGCCCGAATGGCCTTCTTTGACTATATTCGCCGGAAATGCATCAGATCTTACTTGACCATTTGTGATTTTTGTGGTTATCAATCATATTCGGGTACACTTTGTTGATGAGCGCATCTTTCAATGAAACGAAATTGCAAAAGTTTGGAGGAAAAGAAATCAATCGGATTGATTCGTCGACGGGAACGCGGCCATTACCGATGGTCTACAATTGCTTCGAGATTTTTTACACATACGGTTGTAACGTCTTCGTTGACTACTCAACCTGACCTGTACCTAGCTTGAATTAAATGATTTAAACATTGTTTTTATATTTTTAAACTATTAATTCGTTTTTAATGTAGTTACAAAGCTCATTCATTAATTTTGTAAAAAAAGACAAGTCATTAAGTTTTGACCAACTTCACAGCTTTTGCAATGTTGCCAACTCCTAAAATAAATGCCAAGATAAATAAAGATATAGATATTTTTTGTGAACTTTCACTATTTTTAATGCTTATTCTATTATCCGGGGCTGAGAAAAATCCAAACGACCACATATCAAGAAAATCGGTTCAGCCGTTATCGAGTTATAAATGGTGTAACTAACGTACTTTTCGACTTTATTTTATACGTTAATATTATGATGATTAACCTTCGCTGCGTGTTTGGATGAGGGTGTTTTTTTCTACCTGGGCCTCTTTCCACCAATCGGCAGCCGGATCGACCCGGAACCATTTCTAGCCCCTCCTCCTCCCTTAAAGGCAAAGAGGGCGTGACCCCTAGCAGGGACGAAAGGAACAAGTGCCCTAGCAAGCAAGCACGCGAGCGAAAGAGGAAAAGAGCCCATGCTTGCATCATCCTCCTCTCCACCCCAACCCCACTTACCCCTGCGCTCGTGTCGCTCACGAGGGAGTCGGTCTCATGAGTGAGCTGATCATCGGCGTGACCTGACGTCCCTTTAGTAAAAGCGCCAATCACTCACGCTGACACTTGGCTCGCTTGGCAATCAATTTAATTCAGACTGTTCGCATGAGTGCGGATTAATCCTTTTTTTGGGAAAGATCAAGTTATTTTAAATTCAAATTGTAAGTTACGGGAGCAAAAGTTGGGGGGGAAAAAGCGCACAAACTTGGGCAAAAATATTAGACGCGCGAAAAGCAGCTGTTTCTTTGAGAACAACCAAAAATTACGAGAAAGAGAACTTTTGAATTAATTCGAACCAAAGTGAAAATAAACCGTTTGTGTAACGCCTTCCGCTGATTTGAAATCTGTCGCTTTCTAGAGACAGTAGAGCTCCACAAATTAGGGCGTCTTTTTAAATGCTTCAAGGTTCGACTTTGAAAGGACGACCAAGAGTCATGAATCGAACCGCACATTCGGAGTGAATCATCTTCTTCTTCGTCGTCTCCATTCTCTTCCATCTTCCTCTCTTACTTTCGCTCTCATTCAACTCTTCTTTCCCACCTACTCGCCTTTGACTTTCCAATGGATCCGTTTAATCAATTAAAGTAAGAGAATTTCTAGCACAGACATTTCACTTCGTATGTTCAACTCTTTGTTTCATCGCCATTGAGGATGGAATTCGCACTCACAAAATTATCTTCATCCAATACCGTTATTTTTGGGTATAAATCATAAATAGTTCAATCAAATAGTATGTAAGCACTTTTACTCTCGGGGAGTTCTATCTATTTGCACATTGTTGATTATGCAGCCGTTTTATCTTATCTTGATAATGACGCAATGTATGGAAAATGCGGCTGCTAAAAGTGAATGAGAGTGGATTGTTCCATGTGAAATTTCTTTAGACTTATGTATTTTACAATGTATCATAAGAAACCATAATTTGAGGTTTGGTATTGAATTTTACTTGCATTGATTAGTTATGTTCGGTCACAACGTAAGAGGAATCATTTGGATGAAATGTTGAAGCGTAACATTTATTCATAAGGTTCGCAGAGCGCCTTTACTCTTCCGTTGGTGCCCATTTTCATTCAATTTGCACGGTTTCAAAGAACGTGATCGTGAACCGAACCCAATCTTCGGACGCGTGGCCTTTAATGCCTCCGCATCCCCCTTCCCCTCCCCCTTCCCCTCCCCCCCCCCACGAGGGACTCATTCTCTTTCCTCTAACTTTGTCTCGGCCTCTCCCCTCCACTCGTCCCTTCCAATAGAAAATAGGCATTTTATTATTTATTTTGGCGTGGATGATTCAATCTGCATTTAAACAGGAATGACCCAGACTTTTCATGAAGACTTTGATGGCTTACCATTACTGAACTACAGGATTCTGCATACATACATTTCTAACAGGAGTTACTATAGATGGACAAGAAGCAGAGCCCTCATTTACACTGTCATCAATTGAGTTATTGATATGCATTCAATTGCAGTATTTAATATGTAAAAAAGGCGCAAATATTTGTATAAATATATCAGTGTCATGTCAGAATTTACTCGATTGGTGCGTATGGCCATATTTTCTTGAGCTAATAGCTAGGAATGCACAATAGTGATCGAGAAGATGGTAGCACGATATATTCGGTATGGTTCGCATTTCTCATAAGGTCGCAGAATTGATACGCTTCAAATGGTTCCCGTGTTTGATCGCTACGCTCAATCTGAACGGTTCCGAAGACCGTTTCTTAACAATGAATCGAATCCTCCGAATGAATTGGAAATCCCACTCTCCGCGCTCCCTCTCGCTTTTTCTTCGTCGTCGTGTCGGAGAGAGACAGTGGCGAGTCCGCCCTCCTGCATGCAACACCCAAATTGCCCCCCTCTAACCTTTCCCCTCCCCCTGTCGACCTGCTTTCGTCACACTGCCTCCCCTCCGAGACATTTCAAAGGCAAGAAAGAGCGGACGGAGCCTTTCCTTATTCCGCGACTTAGCCCTCGCGCCGCTCTCCAGCAAATCCAAAGCCACGCCGCGCGCTCAATAGAAAAAGAACTCTCTTGCCTGCAGCGGCGGGTTTCGAGTCCGGCCTCGCATTATGGCTACACCAGAGTCGATCATGCCATCGGCATGTGCGCTTCTCCGTGCGGTGCCTTCGTCTGCTCGGAACAGACTTATCCGCACGTGATTGTGCCTGTGAATTGTGCACTTATTTTTGTACGTTTCCGGAATCGTGCACCCGTGAGAAACAAGTGATTTTGCTCAAGTTTGCATCCGTGAAGTGTGATTTGTTGGAACTTATCACTCGGTTGAACTTTCCTCTTTGAGTGGAAATTAGTTTTGAAACGTGTGTTGTGGACGATCGGGTCGTTGCGGTGTCTTCTCATCTCGTGGACCCTGGTTCAAATCCCGTCGAGGGAAACTTTTCACATTCTTTCCTCTCATTTTTCAGTTGAGCTTACTTTATTGATGTTCGTTTTTTTGCTCACGTGTGTCGCTATCGGGTGTGCGTGCTGAAGTGTTGGCTCGAGCGTTGACTTGCCACCGGGAGGTCCTGGGTTCAATCCCAATCCATTGCCTCGGACCCCTATTCAAATGCCTCGAGAAGGGAACGGCAAGAGCAGTATTGCGTCCGTCGAATGGGATGTTCAACTCTGACCCTTTTCGCCTTGAGCTAGCCAACGTCTGCTTCCTCTCCATCCGTCCTCCTCCACACAAGCGCGAATGACTCTACATGTCCACTAAAGGCTCCTCCTGTCGCATAACTACCTTTCAACCTTGACTTCGCGTGATTGGCGCCCGTTTTTTTAATGTGGTCTGAGGGATGGGAATTGGTATGGCTGTAGCCGTGGCCACTCTTTCCGCCATGGCAAACTTTTTCTTTGGTTCTTCCCGGCAAGTGACATTTTGAAGAGACTTTCCTCCAAAGTTTGCGTTCCCTTCTAAAGAGCACCCTGCATCAATGCCACTTCAAATCTGCCTCAACGCAACGGCCGCCAACTCGTTTTGTGCATGACTCGTGCTATTTGTCTTGGGGGGCCTGTGTCAACTTTGGAAAAAAAAACATTTTTAATTTCCGGACGCACCCAGCATGTCAACCACGCGTGGCCATTGACTTCTGCCTCCAGCCACGTCCTCATTCTCCTTCACTCTCCAATGGTTTTCCAGAAAATCAGAAGCCAAGATTTTGCTGCCATGTAATTTAATTGTTCCTCGGAGTTTGGGTGTTTTTTTCTGTCCATTGAGCCCCATTTTCTGTTTGAAAATAGCACGTGACTCAAATGGGCACCCCTCTTAAAAATTAAGCGAAGGATATGACCTTTATTTCATCAAATGTTTCGTGATGTTGGCTCTTGGCATGAGTGTGTAAGCTGTTTTCTTTTCTCAGCAGTGTATGCTTGTGATTCATTCGCTGCGTGAGAAATGGGCAACACATGGCCTTCTGATGTTTCTCCAACCCAAGACAGTGCAACGACAGACAGAAGGGATGATAACTGAAGAATATCTGTAAAACAAAAGTACAACTGAAGTGAAGTTGGAATATGGAAAGCTGTTCTTTCATCCGGACAGATGAGGATTAGCTCCTGGTTGGTCCCGCCAATTTGTTAAGCTGCACGAAGCAGGAACATGAGATGAATTAACATCCGCTTCACTCCATCTACTATGTACTTTGAGCCTTACAATACTTACACCGTTTAGTTATATTTATGCCAATGCAGTGAACTTCCTCTAGTGAAAATGAACTTGTTATATGTGATAATTCATGTGATGCCAAGGTGAAATATTGTTCACTCTTTATGAGCAATCGCGGGAATAACAGAGGGGCGAACGAGAAAGACGAAAGCCGTGAATAACTGAGAACAACTAGCCCAACTCTTCGTCCTGCGCTGCAATGAGGCCCCCTGGCTGCTTCGATCGCCGCGCGTCGCGTGCGCGCAAACATTGCCAGCAGCTTCTGCGACCATCCGAACTGACCTCGCCCCGTTGCACGGAAGTGAGTCGATGATGGCCTCACGTCGTGCTTCTCCGTGACCGTGCATCGCGTGTCCATCGCCTTTGCGTGCAGCTTTTTCTCCCGCGCCGTGGTGGTCGCCCGCCTTCAAGGAGTGTAGTGCGGGATAGCTGAGCACGTGGCCACCGCCATGGGACTGTACGTAAATATCTAGAAGTTTCCAACCCTTAATTGAACCGAAGTACCCCTTCATATTCCCTCCACATGGTATCTTTCATTGTCGACTAGAGTGACTCGTGAGCAGTGATGGCTGTTGTCACCCGCGAAAACCCTATTAGCCTCCCAAAATGCTGTTAACTAATGGACGAACCATATCATGCTTAGGAGATGCTTAGAAAATCATGCTTCTATTCATAGGGTATGACATTAATTTTGCTTTCCTTTTATAAAATTGCTTGGGCTTAAAGTAAGGGCTCGGTTTAGATTGTCTCAGCAATTAAGAACAGATACCTTTTAGGTTGACATGTAGAACATTATCTTAGGTCCTCACCACATGTCCCGTTTCGATAGATGCCGAATCAGCATAAGATCGGCTAAGTATTGTGCCGAATGGATAAATAAAGACTTCATTTCTCCCTCAAATAATAAAAGAATAAAAAATGCTAATTGGAACTCTATAGGTAAATCACTCCAATGCGCAATTATAGTTTGCAAATGGCCGACTCCCGCTGTGTGCCTATTGAGCCGGCTTGCGGGTAAGTTTGTAGATTTAAACAGCCAATCTGATTCTCTCTCTGGGCCTCTGTATTTACTTCACCTGCGACAAGATGGTAGACAAGACTCATGCATTCGAATCTATAAGGAGTATCTTTATTTTATAGTACGGCATTGTGGTATGGCTTGGATTTTTCTATTCGTTATTAATATTAAATTCATTTTATCCAACAACTTATCGGAGAAGTGAAAGTTTTCATTGCCATCGGCCCTTTGGCTTCCAGTAATGCTAGAGCCAATAGTTGTGGTGGTTTAGTCGGTTGGGCGTTTGGGCGCTAGCGATGAGTCAGGAGCATCAATATTAGGTGAAGCCATTGGAAACTGTGCAAAACACAGAGTGCGAATTGGAAACAGGGAAAAGAATAGGGCCACACTTCCTTCAATTCCCACACATAACAAATACTCTGGGTTGAGGTCTACCCTCGTCTACCCATAATGTTTTAGGAGTCGAGGTCTGTGGGGAGTCTTCAAAGGTCGTAGAGGGGAACCTGGCTCTGCGGTGCCAATCTAGAGCGACGATTGTTTACTTAACAACTTCAGCATTGTGCCCTTGAGTCGCATTTATAAACGGTTAACACTGAAATATCGAAACCTATTTATTCAAATAGAAGCATGCGTTAATCTCATATTCATGGAATATATTCGTCGTTCCATTTTCCCCGCAAAAATTTTCTTTCATATTTTGCATATTATTTGTTATCCTTATCATGTTTTTCTTTTAATAAATATACCTTCTTCGTTTTACATATTTTTCTTTTGACCAACATGCGGTGTCTCATGTCCATCTTCACGGTAAAAATGTACGGTTATACTGCGCCTTATGCGCCTTCTGTCGTTTTCGTGGCCTTCGTATATTCAAGTATTGTTCAGCTTCCACAACGTTCATCGAACTGGGAGGCGATGAAGGAAAAGAAACTGGCCCCATCCTATGAATTTACGATGCTTACACGTCTGTAGTTTCGTCTGGGTAGAGCTCTACCCTTACCTATCAAGAACAGCCTTTGGGTTGCATAATCTTCAAAGTGAGAGGTGTTTCTACTCGGCTGAATTTATGACACTCACATGCCATTATCCCAGTCTGAGTTGAGCTTTACCCTCACCAAGCGGAATCGATCTTTTAATTGAAAAACCGATTAATTTCATCAAAACTGCATGGAGTGGTGTATCGGGCTCAATGACTCAAGACAACGTGGTTAACAGTTCAGTGAGCCGACTGGCTCGGCGGCAGGTAGGGCGGCAACTGGCCTCGAGCTCACAACTGCAGCTTGAGAAGCCGGGGTAGGCGGCGTGCCGGTCGAGCCAATCGAGTCTCATTTACTTCCAAGTACCAATTTCAAATACAACAATTCCTTCCTTTCAAAAATGGTTGCATCATAGAACAAAACTTAAAAACAAAAAAAATTGTTTCAATAAACAAAAATTTAACAACTCCTTGGAAACACATATTTGGAAATATAAAGCAATAACAATAGCAGTGTAACAATGCTTAAACTATAAAATCTAATATAAACACCAACTAAACTCAAATATAACCAAATAAACAAGATCATTGCGATTGAAATCTATCAACCGGCTTCCTAATGCGCTGAGGGTATCTTTTATCAACAGCTGATCCCTCGTTTGGAGATGGAACACTTGCATTTGACTGAGTCTTTACAGCGATAATCCCTAATTATAACAGGTTGATTTTCAAACAAAATCCTGGTTTTCTTAACACCAAAATACTCTTTTTGTTTTTCTTGCTTAAGTTCCACCATATTAGGCCACAATAGATCTAGTCTGGATCTTAAAGGTCTGCCAAACATTAGTTTAGCAGGGGTTTCATTCGTAGTACTATGAATAGAGTTTCTGTTACTAAACAATATATTACTCAGGGCAATATTTACATCTGCATTTTCTACAAAAGCGCAACTTAACTTATGCTTAGCATACTTAAAAGATTTCTCCGCCTAGCCATTAGATCGAGGGTGGTATGGCTGCGAAAATGAGTGCTTCACACCATTTGATACCATAAAATTTCTAAATTCTAATGAAGTGAAAGGTGGGCCATTATCGGAATGTAAGGAAACAGGTAGTCCAAATCTTGAAAATAGCTCTCTGAGCTTTTCTATGGTTACCTTAGCCGAGGTAGAGCTAACTTCAAATACCTCAAGCCACTTAGTATGAGCATCAATCACCACTAAATACATCTTTCCTTTAAAAGGGCCCAAGTAATCCACATGTAACGTCTCCCAAGGAGAAGCGGGATAATGTCACACATGAAATTCACTCTTGGGAGGGCTAGAACGTTCTCTCAGGCAAGGCGAGCAATTGTTAGCTAGGTCTTCTATTCGTCTATCAATATTAGGGAACCAAACATAATTTCTAGCCACAGATTTCATCTTTACAATACCTAGATGACCCGAATGCAATTCGTTCAGAACATAGTCACGCAATTTACTTGGAACAACAATTTTGTACCCCCACATAATAATACCATGCTCTACAGTCAGTTCATCTTTCCTTAAGAAATATGGCTGTAACTCACTATTTTCCTCTGAGATAAGGTTAGGCCACCCATTCATTAAATAATTGTACACCTTCTTTAAGATAGGATCACCCTGTGTTTCTTTTCTTACATGTTCAAAATTTAGTGGTACGGAACTCTCAGCTATACAATGCAAATAAGTTCCTACCCATTTTGTTTCTTCATTAACAGAGTGTAAGTCAGGTAATGGCATACGTGAAAGAGCGTCAGCATTACCATGTTTTTCAGATTTAACGTACTGAACATCAAAATTATACCCTTATAAAAACAAAGCATATTTCTGCAGTCTACTCGCGGCAAAAACAGGTAATCCCCTTTTTGGGCCGAAAATGCTTACTACGGGTCTGTGATCGGTACATAAAGTAAACTTCCGTCCGTACAAATATTGGTTGAACTTCTTGACGCCAAAAACAACAGCTAATGCCTCCTTATCTATCTGCGAGTACCCACACTTGGCAGGAGATAAGCAAATAAATGCAACTGGCCTTTCGACACCTTCCTGAGTGACTATGCTTAAAACAGCACCAAGTCCGGTGGAGCTGGCGTCAACTGCCAATCTCACGGGCAGTGTTGGATCATAGTGTGCCAACACAGGTGCTTGCGTCAAGATTTTCTTTACTTCGTTGATTGCATAAAGACAGTCTTTGCCAAATTTGAACGGAACATCTTTACGTAGAAGTTTATACATAGGATATAAAATGGTTGACATGTTTTTAATAAACTTAGGATAATAATTCACAAGACCAATAAATGCTCGAACTTCATTGACTGATTTTGGTATGGGTGCATTCACAATCGCAGCTACTTTATCTTGGGATGTGTGCAATCCGTCTTTATCAATTTTAAACCCTAAATATTCAACCTTACTTGCAAAAAATTTACATTTTTCCTTTTTTACTGTTAGACCACATTCATTAAGACGCTTACACACAGCCTCCAATCGCTCATAATGAGTTTTAGTATCCGGTGCACTAACCAAAATGTCATCTAAAAACACAGCAGTACCTTCTAACCCTGCTAAGGTTTGTTCAATGGCCTTTTGAGCCTCCAGTAGCACTCGAAATACAGGCATTAACACTTTTTCGACCACTAGACGTTGCAATTCGCTCTCAACCATTGACTTCAAGGAAAAGGGAATGGGTCTTGGCTTGAAATATTTCGGCTTAGCACTCTCTTTAAGAATTCATTCTACTGGTTCGCCTTTGTACTGGCCTAATTTATCGGTAAAAACTTCAGGGAACCTTTTTACTAAATTGTCAACCATTAAATCAAAGTTATTAAATATTTTACTTGAATCGCTAATTCCGTACAGATCGGATTTATTTTTGAAGGAAATGTCTATGCCCAATATTTCAAGCCAATCACGTCCTATTAACTGATGTGATCCCCCTTGGATTACATACATATCAATAAGTTTATTTACATTCTGATAGCTGACCTTGACTTTAATTTTACCAATTGGAACAATCGGTTGATTGGTATAGGAACATGGCTTTAACTCGCTAGGGTAAAGGGTACAAGAACTTAGATTATTCTTTTAAAATCTATCACTAATAACAGTCACACTTGCTCCTGTCTCTACTTCGAACGTAGTCATTTCACCCTGAACGACAATATCTACCCTTATTGGGTCAACTTTGACTTTCTCGGTATGTTCCTCATACATGACAAACATATGCTGAATATCTTCAATGTGAAAATCGTCAGCTTGATTTCCCACACAAAAAGCACTCGGCGTATCGGAACATTTTTCCAAACCCACGAAAATGTGTTTTGGCTTTAACATAGACTTATTAAAAGACTTACATTTTGGTGGTCTGGAAGAGCCGTAACTATATTATTACGCACAGTTGTCGCACTTGTCATCGCGCTCGTCGATCGACAAACCTTGGCAATGTGGTTTTTCTTCCCGCACTTATGGCAAGTAACACCATACAATTTACACTTGATTCTTTACATGCCCAATTTGCCCACAAAAGAAACACTTCACACAACCATCCCTGGACACTGAGTTTGACCTGGTCGATGTAGGGTTGTTGATCCTTTGCGTTGCTCTCCATGATGCGATGTGCTGTACTCAGCCGCCGTTGTCGACTCCTTGGACAGCCAAGGCTGCTGCGTTCTTCTCTGCTGCCTCCACTGAGCTGGCAATCTTGACTGCCTGCTCGAAACTCAAGCTGGCCTCTGCAAGTAGTCGCTGTTTCGTCGACTCATCCCTGATGCCTCTTACTAGGCGATCCCTTAAATAGTTATTTAAGGAAGACCCGAACTGGCAATATATTGACAGCTTTTTGAGGTTTGCGATGTAATCAGCTACCGTCTCCCCCTCATTTTGATTTCTCTTGCTGAATTTGTAGCGCTCAGCTATAAATGATGGTGCCGGGTAAAGATGGTCCTCTACCAGCTTTACTAACTCGCTATACGTTTTAGACGATGGTTTGTTCGGCGTGCACAAATCACGAATCAAATTAAATGTTTTAACTCCCACAACGGTTAAGAGAGTACTCACTTTCTTACTCGCATTTATCTCGTTACATTCCACGAACAATTCAAATCGTTCGACATACGACGACCACGTGTCTATCGTACTATCAAACTTGCTAACCGAGCCTATTACTCCAGCCTTTTCAGAATTACTGGATCACACAGAATTACTTCCTTTATCCTAGCCGTTATCGATATGTTACATAACGCTAGTTTCCACACAGTTTATCCTCGTTGCCATTTGTGGTGTATCGGGCTCAATGACTCAAGACAACGTGGTTAACAGTTCAGCGAGCCGACTGGCTCGGCGGCAGGTAGGGTGGCAACTGGCCTCGAGCTCACAACTGCAGCTTGAGAAGCCGGGGTAGGCGGCGTGCCGGTCGAGCCAATCGAGTCTCATTTATTTCCAAGCACCATTTTCAAATACAACAGAGTGCAAAAAGTATTTGGATAGTACTTTTTTTCCAGCCACTATTACTATTTTTACTCCTTTACACTTGCTATTTGGATTCATCGTGAATTTAATATTATCATTTATTACCCTGGTAAAGGTTTAAAATTTGAAAGAACGAGAATTTGATTTACGTTGCTATATATTGAGTCCATTAGACAGATATGCAAAACTTTGGGGAAAATGTTTTCGGACACACTGTACACGTCGATTTACACGCCTTTAACGAAGCCCACCGGTGTCATTGCTGTCCAGTTGTGGGCGCACTTGCTTCCACTTGGCTGTGGCGAAGCGAAACTCATCTTTGACCGAACGGCGACCTGAAGTGTTGACAGGCAAGGGACGAAAGGCAATTAAGAAGGTGAAAGTTGAGCGAAAGCTCATTATTAGACACTATAATCAATGTAAGTCACCGAATGAAATAGCTGGACTTGTTGGACGACCTAGGTCAACTGTTCACGGCATAGTAAATCGGCTCGGGAAGACCAAGACTGTTCCAAACAAGCCCCTAAGCGGACGTCCACGGAAATTAACTAACAGTGACTACCGATTCATCGTGCGGGAGATCAAGAAGGAACAAAACACCAGCGCTCCCAAGGTAACTGCTGATCAATAGAAATGTGATGTTTACGCATACGTAGATACCATCCGGAATGTGTGGAAGCCAAACGGTTACCGCGGCCGAGAAGCAGGAAGGATCAGCGTGGTCAATCGCACGAGGCATGAAGATTTCGCTAGGGGAACATCAATCTGAGCCTTTAGAGTAGTGGGATGGCGTGATATTCGCTAACGAGAGCACGTACAACATATTCTGATCCGATGGTCATCAAATGATGAGGCTTTGTAACAATACTGAGCTCGATCCCAAGAACTTGAAAGCAACAGTGAAACATGGGGTTGGTACTGTGATGGTGTGGGGATGCATGGGCTCATATTGAGTAAGTAATTTGCACTTTGTGGAAGGGATCATGGACCAAAAGATGTACAATGATTACAGAAGCTTAATTTTTTTAAGTCGATGCTGAGAAAATGGGGCAGAGAAACTAATACATATTTCAACAGGACAATGATTCCAAACACACAATTAAGAATACAAAGCTGTGGATCATGCATAACACATCACAACAGTTGAAAACCCCTCCACAACCACTAGACCTCATTGGAAAAGCATTGGTGAGAATTTTTGAATGAATTGAAAGCATTTTGGAGACAAAAATTGGGCAATGGCATACATCAAACAAGAATTACCTGAAGACTGCTTTGCTAGAAGAATGGACAAAATACCCCATATTGTAACGTCAAGATTGGTTCATTCAATGCCAAATCGACTTCCGACATTCCTGAAAACCAAAAGAAATGCCACAAGTATTCAACATTACGTTGGATGAGCCTTATGACCTCATTAAAAATAAAAAATTCAAGTTTTCGAATACCTTTTGTGCGACATATTTGAAGTCATTTTTCTACTTTGTTTAAAGTTTCGATAGTTTATTATTTGTTGATGTTGCTGAAGCGTATGCACGAATAAATACTGGCTATAGTACACATTTAGAATCATTCCGAGCCAGAAACATCTGCGCAACACAGAATAAATGGAAATTTTAGCTAGAAACAAGAGATGCCCGAATACTTTTTGCACTCATTGTCGGCTTGAATGGAACCTTCAATTATTTACTGCTTTTTCTGGCTTCTTTAAAAAAAAAACGCTCTAGTTATCAACTCATAGAAGACATCACAGTGTCCCCCTCACTATCTGTTTGAAGTAATCGGTGCTTAACTATGGGAATATATAGTTTAATTTCTAGTCCAAGTGACTTTTTGTTTTTTTTTTACTTTTGGAATTCCCTCGCATCTGTTAGTTGTCGGGACTTTTCATGGAGATTCCGAAAAAAAAATATTTAAATCACCACATTTATCGCCGAAATAGCGTAAAAGGATTGTGTGTGTTGCAGGTTGCCGACACTCAATATAAATTGCGCTGGCGCCACCGCAGGATGTCCACTTACAGGAACAAATATTTATCTCTGCTCATTTGTTACCTCGGTCTACATTTTGACACATGTCGAACTTTGAATTTCGAAAGAAGTTGTTTGATGACCGCCTCTAATGTGTTTCATTTCATCTCAGTCCGAGCTATGCTTCACTCATTGAAACCGAGCTATAGGTCAAACGGGAGCGTATGACTTTGCCTTTCCTCGTTTCATCTCCTGAGCATAATTCGGCCTTCCCCTCATTAGACATTTCCTCCTCCAACTTCTCCACCACAGACAAACACGACTTACATGTTGACCTTTCTTTCTTTCTTTGCAAATACTTTTCATTTCATCTGAATATTAAAATATTGCACGCAATCGACCGAAGTAAGCAAGGGAATTTTATCCCAGTCCAATGAGAATTTCTGTGGGTTTGTGGTCGCGCAGAGCCCAACTGCCTGCAAAGCAGCGAGGGCGAGGCCTTCTTTCCTTGAGGGAGTAGCTCTCTTCTCTGCGTGGGCATGTTGCTCTGAAATGCAGTTCATTATCCGTCCGTTCAGAGTGTTGTCCAGCGGCTCTTGTTGGCGCAGTGCCCAGGCGACCTCTATCGGCCCCTACGCTTCTTCACCTAGATGGAGAGATAAAAAGACATTCCTCAGACACTGCCTTATTATGGCGAACTCCAGTGGATTCCATATTTATGTCCATCATGCCTATCCTTTTTTTAAACTAGGATGTTTCTCTATCGTTAATGTTGCTTTTTCAGGGGTCTAGCCTTTTTGGGCATATTAACAATCATTAAATAATCTTTCATTGCTTCATCATCACCGTCATAAGTCAGATTAGTCATTAGATTGCTTTGATGCACCTCTCCATTCCGCCATCCTGTCTGGTGGCCTTTTCAAAGCGACTTACTTATTTAACATCTCTATTCAATTGCCCTTGTCTCATTCGGGGCCGTTCCTCATTCCCGTCTATTTTTCCTTCTCCCATGTACTTCACTTCGTCTGTTGCCTTTATGTTAATACCATCCACTGCATAAACATAGTCAAAGCTGGACGAACTCTACAAAAAAATGTACTCAGATTAAGTTCGAGTCCCCTCTCCTGGCTCCACAAATGAACGTTGTTTAAATCCAATGATAGAATTTCATATTCAGAGTGATCACTAATTTCGCGATTGATGACAGCGTCGTCAGCAAATAAACGTATGTTACTGGTAATTCTGGAGCAGAGGTCATTGATGCATTTGAACAGAAGGGGGCCGATTACGCTTTTATGCGGAACTCATGATGTCACTTTAACTACATCAGAGCTGATTTGGTCAGGAACTACTTTTTGTTTACGATAATTCAGAAAGTCGCGTGTCCAGTTTAATCCTGTTTCGTTTAATCCGCATGACTGTAATTTGTATAAAAGTTTGTTTTGAGAGTACCTTGTCAGAAGCTTTCTTAAATTCTAGAAATAATGCGTCGAATTGTCTTTTCGATTCACCAGATTTGAGAATATCGAGAAGAAAGAGCGCGAGCTGTGTTTCGCATGATCTGCCTTCTCGGAATCCGTGCTGACAGAGTTACGACTGTCCAAGAAAGTCATGATATCGCTAACGACGAAATGCTTAAGTACCTTGCCTATAATTGATGTTAATGGACAATAGTTGCCTTGGTCATGTCTGTTTCCCTTTTTGAATATGGGTGTAAGGCCCCGGGTACAATACGAGCGGCGAGCGGCGGGCGGCAAGCAGCGTGAGCGGCGCCGCTCTGAAATCGGACCTCATTTAGTTGCGTGTAAATCCATTGAGGGTGGGTACGATATGTTTGAGCGGCGAGCGACAGTGAGCGGCGCCGCCCAGTGCCGCTCATGGTTCCAAGTCCAGACCGATTTCTTTTCCACTGCCGCTCGCCGCTCAGTAGATTCATCCTTCAGTGTAGTTGAAAATGTAAGCGGAGAAACATCGATGTAGTGAGAATACGGCCAAACAAAGGAAGACTGAAGTTAGAAAAGGTGAGAAATCTGAGCGGTTAGAAAATTGCCGCTCACGTGCCGCTCAGGTTGCCGCTCGCCGCCCGCCGCTCGTATCGTACCCGAGGCCTAACGGTTGCACTTTTCCAGTCTAGTGGTAACTTTCCTTTAGATAGTGACGTTTTGAATTTTATCTCTAAGTAAGGTGCGATCTGTGGAGCTAACTCCTTGAGGACACGCGCGGGTATTCCCACCGGACCCGGATATTTACTATTCTTTACCGAATTTTGTTTGCTTAGTTATTCCATCGCGTTGTGTAGAGATTTCTTCCTTGGATTGCTCAGTATATGGGACGTCTAAACTAAATTAAGTATCATCTGTAGTTAATGCACTTTCGAAGTGGATATTTAGCGTGTTAGCCATGTCAATATTTTTGATGAGATGTTTACCTTTTTTATCAAATAACGTATCTACGGTTGAAGATTTTCCCTGAAGCTCTCTCGCGTACGGCCAAAAGGATTTCGGATTTTCATCAAGTAATTCACCGAGTACATTTACCTTGAACTTTCGCATTGTAGTTCACCAAGATTTCTTCGTTACTGTGCGTTGTGCAGAATAACTTTCTTTAGCTTCATGTTCCTTCGATATATTGCATAACATACTGGACGTTCTGTACACGTTGTATAGTTTTCTCTGTTTCCTAAGTTCCCGTCTTACATCATTGTTGTATAGTGGCGGAAAAAAATCAACGCAAAACTCATTGGCGTATGAAATCGGCCAGTTCAGGAACTACTTGTCTTCCAAAATTTTGCCCTTGTAATACTTTCATACAACCGGGAATTTTAAAAGCTTCTACCGGGAAAATAATCATATCCGCCGCATCGGTGGCGGCGGGGTAAAGTCCTCGCCTGCCAAACAAAAGGTCGCGGGTTCGAGTCCCGCCTAGGGAAGTTTCCCTTATCCAGGGCATGGTTGTTCGTGTACGTTTCATTGTTGAATTTTTTGAACACCCCGATTTAAAATGGCCTCTGAGAGCTGTATTCGGAGGTTTTGGAATAAAATTAAAATTAAAATAAATTATGGCATCGTGCAAAAGACCTAGCTACGAATTCATCCCCATATTCTCCTATGTATTCTTCGCCCACGACTCACCTAGAATGGAGTTTACTCTCGTCGCGACGACCGTGCACATAGCCACGACATATTGGGCGTTGAAACTGCTTCAGAAGACAATCGTTCCGGCGGTGTAGTGGGTAAAGCATTTTGAAACGAGTCATAGGTTCCACGGATCAAGTCTCAGTTACGGATGATTAGATGGTACACACACACTGCGGACATGTTTCTCATCTCAAAACTTATCACAAGCTCCAGAGGATGTTGCATGACTATATATTTTTATGCGCTCATTTATTTGTCGATATTCAACTCCTATATTGCATAACCATTTGGGCAGTTGACTGTGGAGTGAATTTTGACTACCTTCTCCGCGTCGTCCAGCCCCCCTTTGAGGCCCCTAACATTAGCTGCATATGCGACGTGTCACGACCTACCCTTCTTCCCCCGTTCAAGGCAAAACTCGAGAGTTTCTGAAAACAGAATGAAAGTATATTTTTGAGCTACCTTGAAACCTCCGACAAACCGGCTGTCCGTTTTCAATTCGGTATTCGTATTCAGTATTATACAGCCGGGCCGAAAAACTCAACATTCAAAAGAACTGCTTTAAGGCCCTGTTGGCGCCTTTAGACGCCTCGTGAACGGCTATCGGACGTCGCACAAACCTGGAAATTTTTTTCTCACCAACATTTTGAGACCACGAGCATTTTTAAATCGGATAATTTTTTAAATGAGTGCCGGACTACTGCCACACGCATATTAAGGCAACTTGTATTATAGTGTGAAAATGTAAAATGTTATTTAATATTTGGAGGGTATTTGTTTCACGGAAGTTCCTGAAATAAAGAGTAGTCTTCCAGAAAACTCACGTTGGTTTGTGTGCTTCGAGTGATTTCAGTAGTTCTCCTATTCTTGTGCTCTTTTATGAATTTACTGCAAACATTGCCCGCAGTGTTGAATGCTTCTGGTGCATACCATTAATTTCTAATCTCTTTCCTTTCAGGTGAGTATCCGAGTGATGCGACCATTCTTCCTAAGACGCCCATTACGCCCTCTGCATTTCAACTGTCCCTCGGACGACTTTTGTAAGTGAGCTGCCATATTTTTAGCGTCCCAGCATTAAGCTGTGAGTGGTGACGTTAATGTTCGTAAAAACTTGATATGGCCACTTTTAATCCCGTAATTACTACTAGAACTGCAAAATATCTATTGAGAAAAGATATTAGTCTTGCTTGATTTTCAGAGGCAAAGTCTGGAATATTGTACTGTTTTCAATAGTTTTATTTATGCTATGAGGAAAGAAAGATAATTCATAGGTAAGGAAAGAAAGGGATATAAACATGTGATAGAAAAAGGAAGAGGACTACGGTGCTGTGGTAGATGGAGAAGGCCAGAAAATCAGAGGGTAAAAATGCGGCCTGACTGGGACTCGAACCCAGAACTTCCTGGTTGCCGGTCGGGTTCTCTACCTGAACCTCAGATTTACCATGATTTAGGCGGCGGTGTATGCACAGGAAACTCCCTTTGCAATGTCTCACAAGGGCAACCAATAGATGGCACTGGGGCAGCTCACCACTCACCAGCAAAATACGTTGTTTCTGTGTATAAATCCCCGCCGAAATCATAGAAAATCTAAGCGTCCTAGCAGCGCAACTGGTAGAGCACCTGGCCGGCAAGCGTTCTGGGTTCGAGCCTCTATCAAGCCGCATTTTTACCGTCTAATTTTATACTAACTAAGACTTACTAATATAATAGTACTATAATACTAATTTATATATCATGCACAGATAGGTCGAAGGGTATGAGCCAGACGAAAGGTAGCCCACGTGATGGTGTCACGTTAAAAACACTGTTGGATTGGAAGTGGGAAATCCTACCAACTATCTCTTCCCTGAAAACATGTAGTACAACCAAATGAGCCTCGGAATCTCATCGCCCGGGACCCGCCCGTAAAGAGCGCGTGTCGTTCGCGAGGTGGGAAAGGTCCTCGGGGTCGTAAACATGCGAAATCCTTGCAGAGACTTATCATCATCAGCAGCAGCAATGAAGAGAGAAGAAAAGATGACCAAGAAGGTGGAGAAGAAGAGCAACTCGGCTACAAATGTAGGGACGTGGAATATGAGGACAATCATGAGGGCGGGGAAGTTAGAAAATATCAAAAGGGAAATGAATAAAGGGAGGATAGATTTCTTAGGATTATGAGAAGTGAGGTGGAGGGATGGGGAGGCAATTAGAGTAACGGGTATAGGGTTCGTTAAAACTTTCGCGGGTGCTCGTCATGTTGGGTATAGGGTTATTTATAGTGGTGCGGAGGAAAGCCAGAGAGGGGTTGCTTTAGTATTAAACAGGAGGATGGGTAACCGAGTGGTAGGTATAGACCAGGTAAGCGATAGGATTCTGGTGGTAGAAATTGAGGCGCGGCCCACCAACCTTGTGGTGGTCCAAGTTTACATGTCCACTAGCAATCATAGGGAGGAAGAGGTAGATTAGGTGTATGAACATCTCGAGGAAATAATTAGAGAAACTCCGTGTAGGAAAAATCTGGTAGTGATGGGAGACTGGAACGCTTCAGTCGGGGAAGGGAGGGATGGACACGAAATAGGAGAATTTGGATTAGGAATTCGAAACGACAGGGGAGAGAAAGCAGCAAAATTTTGCAGGAGAAACAAGTTATTCATTACAAACACATATCAGATGGACCATCATGGTAAGGCAAAAGTTTAGGAATAGCGTGAAAAACTCACGCAGCCTCCCAGCAGCGGATGCGGATTCAGACCACAACCTAGTACTTATGAAATGCAACGTACTATTCAAAAGACTTATGAAAGTTAGGAAGGCGAAGAAATGGAACGTAGAAGCCCTGAAGGGGAGTATGAGGAGAGAATATCAGAAACTAGTGGGCAATAGTATCCGGAGGATTGGAAGTACACAGACTGTAGAGGAAGGGTGGCATAATACCAAAACGGGAATAGTCAAAGTGACCGAGAAGTCAATGGGCTACGTTGACAGCAGAAGGATAAAGATGCCTTGGGTTACGGAGGCAATGGTTAAAGAAATGTAGAAGAGAAGGAAGAGGAAGAATGTGGACACAGAGCAGGGCAAAAGAAAGTATAGGGAACTTAATAATCGAATACGGCGTGAAACTAAGAGGGCAAGGGAGGCTTGGTGGAAAGGACAGTGTGAGGAAACGGAAAAGTTCCAGAAGGAAGGAGAGGTTGGCGCGTTGTGTGGCAAAGTTAAGTCGCTATCGGGCGGCAAAATAGGGAAAGCCATTTCTAAAATTAAGGCTAAAGGTGTGAGGTTTCCAACTGAGCGAGAGGAGGGACTGAGTAAATGGAAGGAATACGTGCATGATTTGTATGACGGAAGAAACGGACCAGAGAGATTGACTTTAGAGGATGAAAGTGCAGTGCAGAAACGCGAACTTGGGCCGGGGACCTTAGATTCGGAAATCGAGAGAGCACTTCGTGATATGAAGGCAAGGAAAGCAGTGGGCATGGACAACATCCCGTGTGAGTTTCTGGAGAATCTAAGGAGGGATAGTAAGAAAAGGTTTTTCAATCTAGTACGTAGGATCTATGAGGAGGGATGTTGGCCGGAGGATTTCGAGGAGGCGGTTTTAATTCTACTACCGAAAAAGAAGGAAGCTGTGGAATGTGGAGATTATAAGACAATTAGTCTAATATCGCACGCGGCGAAAGCGGTACTGGGGATATTGAACAGACGAATGGAGGCGAGGAATACGAGTATTTGAGCAAAGATCAGTTTGGTTTTAGAAAAGAGAAGTCAACTCGTGACGCAATAACAATAATGATGTCCCTCGTGGAGAGGAACCTAAAATATAACCAAGATTCGTATGCCTGTTTGAAAAAGCTTTTGATAGGGTAAACTGGGTAGGGTAATGGATATCCTCAAGAGAATAGGTGTAGATTGGAGGGATAGACGACTAATTCGTAATCTTTATATGGCCCAGACTGCGCAAGTGAGGGTAGCGGACGGAGAATTTTGGTGGTCAAGCATTGGCCGGGAAGCGAGACAAGGTTGTCATTTATCGTCGCTGTTTTTTTACGTATATGCTACGGAGACGGTAAGAGAAGCGTGGGGCGAGTTGGAAGCTGGAGTGAAAGTGGGAGGAATGATGTTTAAATCGGTAAGGTTCGCGGATGATCAGGCGCTCATCAGCCAGTCAGCGAGGGGACTGCAGTCTCTAATGGATGCGTTATACGAGCGGTGAGAGGAGTATGGGATGAGGAGTAATCAGAAGAAGACCAAGGTAATGCGGTTTTGTAAATCATCGCGAGCGAGTAATGAGAGACTCCAGATAAAAGTAGGTGGGGAGAAGCTTGAGCAAGTAGAGCAATTCAACTACTTAGGCAGCGCGTTAGTGGAAAACGAATACAGTAGTAAGGACATCAGGAAGCGAATTGCATTAGCAAAAGAGGCGTTCATGAACAGGAAGGAACTTCTGAGAGGATGGTTATGTAAGAGTTTAAAGAAAAGGATAGTGATGAGTTTGATCTGGAGTATAGCTCTCTACGGTGCGGAAACATGGGCACTGAGGAAGGAGGACGAGAGCAGATTGGAGGAATTCGAGATGTGGGAATGGAGAAGATTGGAGTAGGTGAAATTGACGGAGAGGAGGAGAAACGTCGAAGTGCTGGTGGTGGGAGAGAAGAGGCAACTTTTAGATGAGATATGGAGGAGACAAAAGGTTTGGATGGGGGGTACTAAGCGGGGAGGGGATGTGGAAAACGGTGTTAGGTAATCGAGGGAGGGGAAGGAAAAGAATACGATTTTTAGATAGGTTGAAAGGAAGTAGACCTTACAGTGAATTGAAGAAGGCAGTGCTGGAAGGAAAGGGAGGCCCCGAGATTACGTCTTTAGCACTCCATGGAAACCTACCTTAATCGTAAAATTCTATAATAAATCCGTATAATATATAGATATTGGTGTTGCCCTCTTAGTTTCACGTCGAAATACGTCGTATATTAATACATATATACTATAGGAGAACAAAGGAGGCGGTGCCAATGTAATGCATACGAATAGTTGCCGCTGTCGTCTGTTTGCCCGACTCGTTGTATTTATTAATCCTGGACTTGAAGTGCTTCTGTGACCGTGAATGCTTTAAGCCAGTTAAACGTCCTCGTCTCTTCATCAATCGGATGTCACTAGACCTCGTGCAGGCGTCGTGTTTATTTTTACTCGGAGTTATCGAATCGGGAATGATCTGACTTGACCTTCAAAACTATCCTCCGTAGACTTTCGCTCGATAGTCTTTTTCTCTTTATTTGTAAACGCGTACAACTTGTCCATTGTCTCAAAATTTCAATCGAATAGAATACTTTCGTGTTTAAGCTTGTGGAAAGTTTCGCCGACTCCACCACCCGCCAAACGGCATTGCCACTTCAGAATGAACGTAACTTCCCTCCCTCCAAATACCTAATGATAATGCCTAATAATGAAAACCACTGGCTTTGTTTTTTTTTTAATTTTACCTGATGATGACACAGTGGCGTAAGTACTAGCTGAATGAAACTCTGAGAATTGAAATATAGTTACTTTTACAATTATTTCAAAATTCTCAGGCTAAATGGGATTAACTGAAGTAATTACTTGGCGGGCGATCATTTCGTCTGTAGAATAGAGAAGTAGGTCAATGACCCGGTAGTATGAATAAGAAACCATGTAGAGGATAACCTCAGCTGTAGCGTTTGTGTTGTGGTAGATCCCTTCCTTAGTCATTTCAATCGACTCAAGAACTTTCCTAACAGCTTTGCTTAATTTGTGTTTACCTCCCAATCTTCCCAGTGAGCGTTCTACCTGGAAGTAAGTGTGAGCAGCTTGGGGCGTTATTGACCAAACGGAAGCTTACGGCTTTTACGTTGAGATGAGAGTGCAAATAGATTGGTCAATTTTTAATCGATCTAAAGGCGGACTTGAAGCAGCTCAGATTTGAGCGCAGTAGGATTTGTTGCTTGGATTGTGGACTAGAATGGTTTTTAAACCTAGTTATTGCGGGTGGCAAATATCACTAGTGGGCGATTTTTTTTCGAATATCGAAATTAAATTCGAAATTCTTTGTATGAAAGGCTGAATTTGGATTTCCCTCATTACTAACGGCGATGAGGAATGCCTCTTGGTAATCTAGGTCCCCCCTCCTTCCAGAACCCTGAATGCATTAATCATGTTCCATTTGGAATCAAATCGATCAGTCAAACAAGAAGCACGATTAAGAAGTCGCGTTTCTGCTGACTTCATCAGTGAGTTAAATTATATTATTGCCATTGAAAAGTTCAGGGGACCCAAAAGTATTGCCTTTCGTTTATAGATTTTGGTGTACTTTATATTCATAAACACGTTGAAATGACCAATTGTAATTCCTCCCAATCTTATTAAAATTTTACATGATAAAACAACAATTTCTCAGAAATTATTTATTTTTCAGATACTTTTGTTTGCGTAGGTTAAAACCACTGTACCCAATCGTTTTTCCATCAGTGCGACAATTGAATACTTGCTATATAAGGCCGATGCACTGAGGCTCCGTTTTACATTACCCGTTAATCGCCCAAAGATATATTTGGTGCGCTGTCTAAATTCGCAACTTATATTTCCATATCTATGGTATTTGAGATTGTGGTCCAATCCTTTCCGTCTACTTTTATTTTGGATACAGTGTATCCGAGGCACCAATCGTAACAATATGCCATTGAGATCATCCTATATCGAAATTTTATTTTTATTGTCCCTGGTTGCGTTTTATCCTATAACTGGACACCCTGAACGCCTTGGCTCAGTTCGTGATTGTCATCATCATCAATCCAAAAACTGATTTGTCTCGATTGCGATCGGCTGTACTTTTCATATTTCCGTGTTTCTTCTCTTTTGGATCCTCAGCAGTCTGTCCGATGTCATTCTCATCAGGGGCCGTCCCTCGCCTTTCTTCCTCTCCTCCTTCCACTGTTTTCATGTGCTTGACGAAGTTGAGCCGTGCTTTTCATTTGAATCCTCCGCTTCTCTTCTTCCTCTTCCCTCTCAATCCATATCATCATTCATCTTTCTCCTCTGAAGCGCCGCACTTCCACACTTGGCTTTTCCTCTTGCTATACCTGCCCTAATCAGCGTCTAGGTTGCATCACTGAGTGGATAAAATACGAAAGACCCCCCTTATCATCCTAATTATCAATTTCCGTTTGCACCCGGGTGCTGCCTTACTTCGAGGAGGTGCGGTTGGACGGCACCCAGAGTGTTGTCGTGGGGGCGTTCCGCTGGTTCCTCCTCTTTCATTGCGATGATTACGAAACTTGGAAGACCCGATCACTAAAGTCAATGGAGTAGGTTAGAGGGATATGCGACTAATTTTAATATATATATATATATAAATAATTTAAGTTAATGTCAATACACACAGAGACACAAAAAAGAAACACTCACATTGGATAAATAAACTTGAAGCTATCGAAGCACTTCCGGCTTCTTCGTCAGCTGAAGAATGAATGGTGAGGAAAGGAGAGGGTTGGAAAAAGGAAAAAGAGGGGTAAGGGGAGAGGTGTATGGGGAGGGGGGAGTTAGGAATAGGGGTTAGGATGCAACGTTCAAACCCGGGAAACTATTGGCTTGAAAGTGCCAAATGCACGCCAATTCGAGGGTGTGGAGGTTGAGGGCGGAGTCGGTGGGAGGGAGGGAGGCAATAATGGATACTTTGTAGCATTGATTGAAAATGGAATCATGTGAAAGACAATGTGTGGGAACTGGTAGAGAGGAGTGGGGGGAAGATGGACAACAGGAGGCGCGATGATTGTTAATTCTGAGATTGAGAGGGGTAGTGCATAGGCCTATATAAAAAGCGGGGCAGAAGTTGCATTGAAGGAGGTATATGATGTTGGTGGAGGTACAGGTGGTGGAAGGAGATATCGGGAGGAATTTTAGTTTGGAGAGGAAAGAGGCTGGGGGTGGAGAGAGAATTTTACAGGTTTTACATCTAGGACGGTTGCACGGTGAGGGTGGGGTAGTGGGGGCTGAATTCAATTTTTGAAGGGGGCGGGTGGCTTTGAAGATGGTGCTGAGGTTAGGTGGTCTCTTATACGTGATCCGTGGAAGAGAGGGGAAAATTTGTGAGGTGGATTTGTGGTTGGAGAGAATGGGGTACAAGTCCTTCAGGATGTCCTGTAAGGCATGAGCACCGGGGAAGTAAGTGGTGAGAAGAGATGGAGAGCAATTCTTTTCCGCACGGGGTTTATCGGACCTGTAGGGTTTTTTTCTAATTTTGTTGATTAACAGTTTATCGGGATACCCGCGGCGTAGAAGAGAAGTGTGTAGATTGGAAAGGAACTTCTCGAGGTCTTCGGGGTTGTTGCAGATTTTGTGACCACGGACGGAGAGAGAAAAAGGGATTGAACGTTTGGTATGTGGTGGGTGGCAACTGTCATAGTGGAGGTATTGCTGTCTGTTGGTGGCTTTGATGTGGACAGATGTCTTGAATTTGTTATTTTCGGAAAGAAGAATGTCCACATCTAGGAAAGTGATGTTAGTGTTAGAGATGGAAGAAGTGAAAGAAACTGAGGCGGAAGAGTTAAGCGAAGAGACAAAGGTGTTAAGGGAATTGATGTCATGCGGCCAGAGAATAAATATGTCGTCAATGTATCTGAGCCAAAGGAGGGGTTTTAGAGGGTAATTTGATAGGAAATTTTCTTCGAACAGGCCGAGGAAGAGATTTGCATAGGAAGGGCTAAACCTACTTCCCATAGCACAGCCGGAGATTTGCAGATAGTGGTTGTTATTAAAAGAGAAGGCATTGTGGGTGAGAATGAAATGGGAAAGATCAAGAAGAAATTCAGTGCTAGGGTTTTGAGGAGTGGGTCGTAATGAAAGATAGTGGCGGAGAGCAGCGAGTCCCTCAGAATGAGGGATTGAAGTGTAAAGTGAGGTTACATCAATAGTGGCCATGATAATGGGCTGATTTGGGGGGAGGGAAATGGAATTGAGTCTAGAAAGGAAGTCATGGGAATCTTTGATGTATGATGGAAGGGACTGAACGAAGGGTTGGAGATAGAAATCAACGAAAGCCGAAATGCGCTCCGTGGGAGAGTTTTGAGAGGAAACTATGGGGCGGCCTGGGTTATTCGCTTTATGAATTTTTGGAAGGATGTAGAAAGATGGCGAAGTGGGGTGATCTGGTAAGAGAAGGGAAATGTCTGACTGGCTTAGGCCCTCGGAGGGAGCTTTTGTTTTTAGTAGGGCGTTCAATTCTGTGTGAAAATCAGAGGTAGGATCTGATGAGAGAGGGGAGTAGGAGGAAGGGTCTCCTAGTAGTCGGTTGCACTCTGATATGTAGTCACTGGTGTCAAGTACAACGACAGTGGAGCCTTTGTCGGCCGAGGTAATCACTATGTTGGGGTTTTTTTGGAGTTTTCTGATGGCGGCGGACTCCGAGGGGGACAGGTTTGGCGGCGGGTGGAGGGAGCGTAGGAAAGATTCACTCGAAGCCCTAGAGAGGAGACAGTTGATAAAAATTTCAAGCGGGTGGTGGGGAGGAAGAGGTTTGGGCTGGTGAGAGGAAGGGGAGCGGAATTTGTGGAGGGCATTTTGAATACCCTCCGACGCCTGTTGTCTTGTGTGGGAATTCCAGAAAACCTTCCACCGAAGGTTTCGGCAAAAATGCAAAATGTCCGTGAGAAGAGTGGTGGGGTTAATCCTAGGCGTTGGGGAGAAAGAGAGTCCGCGGTTGAGGACAGAAACCTCGGCGGGGCTGAGCTTAGCGGATGAAAGGTTGACCACTTGCTGGTCGGTGGGTTCCACTGGGTCCTGGTCGTTAGGGTCAATTGGAATGGGATCGCGCCGAGGAGGGAAGGGTGCTATGGGAAGTAGGTTTAGCCCTTCCTATGCAAATCTCTTCCTCGGCCTGTTCGAAGAAAATTTCCTATCAAATTACCCTCTAAAACCCCTCCTTTGGCTCAGATACATTGACGACATATTTATTCTCTGGCCGCATGACATCAATTCCCTTAACACCTTTGTCTCTTCGCTTAACTCTTCCGCCTCAGTTTCTTTCACTTCTTCCATCTCTAACACTAACATCACTTTCCTAGATGTGGACATTCTTCTTTCCGAAAATAACAAATTCAAGACATCTGTCCACATCAAAGCCACCAACAGACAGCAATACCTCCACTATGACAGTTGCCACCCACCACATACCAAACGTTCAATCCCTTTTTCTCTCTCCGTCCGTGGTCACAAAATCTGCAACAACCCCGAAGACCTCGAGAAGTTCCTTTCCAATCTACACACTTCTCTTCTACGCCGCGGGTATCCCGATAAACTGTTAATCAACAAAATTAGAAAAAAACCCTACAGGTCCGATAAACCCCGTGCGGAAAAGAATTGCTCTCCATCTCTTCTCACCACTTACTTCCCCGGTGCTCATGCCTTACAGGACATCCTGAAGGACTTGTACCCCATTCTCTCCAACCACAAATCCACCTCACAAATTTTCCCCTCTCTTCCACGGATCACGTATAAGAGACCACCTAACCTCAGCACCATCTTCAAAGCCACCCGCCCCCTTCAAAAATTGAATTCAGCCCCCACTACCCCACCCTCACCGTGCAACCGTCCTAGATGTAAAACCTGTAAAATTCTCTCTCCACCCCCAGCCTCTTTCCTCTCCAAACTAAAATTCCTCCCGATATCTCCTTCCACCACCTGTACCTCCACCAACATCATATACCTCCTTCAATGCAACTTCTGCCCCGCTTTTTATATAGGCCTATGCACTACCCCTCTCAATCTCAGAATTAACAATCATCGCGCCTCCTGTTGTCCATCTTCCCCCCACTCCTCTCTACCAGTTCCCACACATTGTCTTTCACATGATTCCATTTTCAATCAATGCTACAAAGTATCCATTATTGCCTCCCTCCCTCCCACCGACTCCGCCCTCAACCTCCACACCCTCGAATTGGCGTGCATTTGGCACTTTCAAGCCAATAGTTTCCCGGGTTTGAACGTTGCATCCTAACCCCTATTCCTAACTCCCCCCTCCCCATACACCTCTCCCCTTACCCCTCTTTTTCCTTTTTCCAACCCTCTCATTTCCTCACCAAGGAAGGGGAGGCTGCCCGATCGCTTATTAAGTATTCCATGAAAACCTACCTTAATCGGCAGAATACTTTAACCAAAGTGGCTTGTGAGTAGGTGCCTTTAGTTGAGAACGTTAATTTCGCTATGTAGCGTTTTGGACAATAAAGAGAATTAACAAAGTTATTCGATATTCCACGGTTTTAGTGATTTTTTAGAACAATTATACATAGTATATATTGACGTTGGTAGTTCGTCTAAAAACCCAGGGACCACGTGTGCCAAATCTTACCTCTTGCCATGGAGGTTAAAATATTTAGGTGAAGACCGCCTATTTATTCGACGAATTTGCTTGTCAGCGTTAATCACTCGCTGCTTTATTAATTTTCTGTCAAAGAAGTTGTCACAAATCAACATACTTTTGTACAGTTCTTTTTATTGTTACAAAATTTGAATCTTATATATCTCTCTCACACTTACCATAAGATGCGCAACTATTTTATTTTGCAAAGTAATTATCTCTTTCGGCAAGGTAGAGATTGTGTTACCCTAATTCATCATACCATAACGTATTATGGCCACAGCTAAGCATTGATATGTTAACTATTTTAACTCATGGCGTAAATAGTACGAGTAGTTCATGTTTGAAATTTGAAACAAAATACACCTAGTTTGTCACATATACTGATTATATATTTACCATAACTAAATCTTTCATCTTAAAGTATTCTCAAGTAATTTAGGTGTTTAACTTGGTTATGTTTGCACACGAAAAGAACTTATTGCACGCATTTTTCGGTGGCCAACCTGGTTGGAGAGTAAACAAAGGAGCGTGTGTAGTTTGAGCTCTAAGGTTGGCCTTGTTTCCTTCGCACTTAAGAACAGCTAGGAGTACGTTGTATCAATAACAATAATTAGTTTATTATCATGACACCGTAATTGCAAGAAATTCTGTAGATCATTTAGTAATTTCCACTCGGCCACCTCAATACATACGCTTATGGATAGTGATGCAATGTCGTCTGCATGCATAAAAATCTTGCTGTTTCTAATACGCTGAACATTGTCGTTTACATAGGTAAGAAACGGAATTGGTCCTATTATTGGTATCTGAGGAACTTCAGAAAAGGATTCGCCCTCCCCTGAGACTGGATCTTAGTTTTTCGAAGCGAGAATACCCACTGAGGTTAAAGGGACAGAGATCATTCTCTTTTATATTTACCTCAGAAAGAGATATATGAGCCTAAAACAGGGCCATTTATATTATGATGAAGAGCAATAAGTTCATTCCAATTTGGTTTTAAAGATTTCGGTTAAAGATTTCGGTTAAAAGGTTTTAAATATTTCGGTTATAGAGTGAAAAACCTTAATTTGGAACAGAAGGATACCTTTTCAGCCTCAACACTATTTTATATGATTTGCACTCGCTATCATGATGCTTTGCAATATAAGATTTAATATTTTTTAATTCCAGTAACATCTTAGTAATATAGACGAAGAAGCCTATCACATATTAAATATTTGAAATGTGAAGCTATGGTATTATAGTACTCTAATGTACTTACATTTTTATCACATTGCTACTTAAGTATTTGGGGGTTTCCACTTTGTCTAACCAGAACTTTACCAATTTTATGCCATAAAAATCTCTAACTTAGTTTGCCGCGTTGGGTTTTGGTAAAAATTTCCGACTTTCATTTCAATGCACTTTTGTGTCCTGATATTTTTCCTCATTTCAGAATTATTAAAATTCTTTTCGCGTGCTAATAAAGAGTGTTTTACTACCTTGCTGGAAAACTCAACAATAATTTTTCTTTGTTTATTAGGAAGAATACATAAATTAGTATCAACGACTTTCGGGAACAGTTGAGAATTGTGCTTTGTCACGCGAACTTTCGGGGCCATTGCAGGTAGCATCATCGGGCGACGAATGAGAGATTGGCAGGCCACTTGTCAACCCTCCTCACTCCGCCGGATCCAATGAATCTCACTGCAATGGCCTATGTTTCAATATATTTCAGAAATTCATGCTTATTAAATGTAACATTAATATAATTAGCTATATCAATAACTTGCTTGATCAGTCCTTCATTACCATCAGTATCATTAGTATGAATACCCATTACTTCTATTTGTTTATCTAATTGCTTTCGCTGTAGGGCAATGAACTTTTTTTGAGATCTTCTATTAATGCGTCCTTAAGCTGATTCCTAAGATCATTGACCTCACATGTTGGCTCACTGACCGTACGTCTCAGATCTTTAACGCCTCAAACAAAATCATCGTACTTATCAGACAGGAATTTGAGGCAATAGGGAAGTGCACTAATTTTTTTTTATTGCTGAATTTGAAAGTTTAGCCTTAAAAAGAAACATTAGTATAGTCACTTTTATTTCCTGCATCTGGGGTATGCACTTTAAAACGTTTTGAAAGTCGGAAAATTTCATGTTGCGCTGAAACACAGTGCCTCCATCTTGATTGAGATGTGACGTCACAAGGCAGTAGTCACCAGTGGAGTATCGCTGTATTACGTCGCCTTATTTAGCGCGGTGAGAGTTTCCGGGAATCGGTGGAGTTTGCTTCCTAAAAATGTCATCTAGTACCGAAAACATGAATTCAAAATAGAATTGTAAATGATTTTTTGTTCCAAATTTCATCTCGACGTCGAAACAAAAGCCTGGAGAAGATATTCATTCCCGTGCCTTAAGCACAACCTATACGGAATAAATGGTTCAAGGCTGCTCCTGACTCTTACCTATCGATGATATTCTGTTTTGAAGTTCATTTGAAGGTATTGTAAGATCAAATTGATATTTATATTATAATAATTTACTTTGTAGGTACCTCAGTCACATCAGAAAGTGTGTTAAGTCAAAATATAGCATCTTCCGCGTAGACTTACGTAATTTATAAATTGAAAGTAGTTTGGTTAAAGAATTGTGGCGCGACTGTTATTTTACACGACCGGGCAAAATGCGTACTTTGCCCATGATATGTGCGTATATGATAACAAACGATTTTTGCTAAAGTTAATCTTTATTTGTTGAAATTAGTACATTTATAGGTGATACAGATATAAAGGTACACAGCAGGTCGCGCGGCGTAATTTGTACTCCACTGGTGACGGGTTCATCTTGCTGATCTAAAAAATTAGCTACAATACCTCGAACTTCGAAAACTCGCAATATAGGCAGTCAAAGTACATTGTAGGAATACACGAGACCATTCTAGCCCAGAATGTACGTACAATGTTGAAATCTTTGGTTTTCAAAGATTGACGTATTTTATACGCCAGCGCGCCCGGTCCAGGGTTATCAACTTTTATTTCATCCTATTTGTTAATTGAAATCATATTTCGGAATGGTTCTTTTAGCACTGCTTCTGAGGTAAACTGGTAGGTACTGAGTAAGTAAACTCCCTTTGGAGTAATGTGAATTACAAGTGTTCGAGATATATGGCATTTTATATTCACTTTGTGTTCTTATTAATTATGTCTGTACGTATGTTGTTGACCGCCGCCAGCCTTTAATGGCATGTGCTCTTGCAAGAGTGGTTTTCATTTTTAATGTGGAAGTTGGTCAGTAAAAGCAAAGAAAAAATTAACATTTTAGCGCACACCAATCCTTGTAGTCATCGTAGCTCTGCGTTTGTAATGACACTGCTAAAATACCTAAAGGCCATTATGATGATAAAAAAATTTCTTATGTCAATGATTGCTGCAATTATATTTAATTATAAACTTGACGCCGTATGATCACAATGAAGACAACAAAAAATAATGCCATGAAATAGTCTTGAACCCAGGTCTTAAGGATGGGAATTCGTGCACGCTACCACTATCCCATCCGACCCATTACTTGTAAGAGGATATTTTAAATTTATATTTATGGCTTGTGAAAAGTAACGCATGAAAATTAATTAATTACAGCCTAACTGATGCCCTAATTGAAAAAGATGGAGCAAGGTACGAGGTCTCCCCTTGTTAGCCTTAATGTCTCGCATTTCTATGGAGCGTTGAACCTGTCCTCCTTTTTCAAAAATTCAGTGACCATAAATACATCAAAGTTTGGTATACCATTTATAAATCGTTGGAATTTTCCTTCTCCCAACCAAGATTATCTTTCTTGAACCCATCCTGGACAACGAACCATTGCAACAACCAGCCAGCACGGAAATAAGGCTAACATCCCATGATTCTAGTTGTGAAGGGCGAACGTTCCGGCTGGCGTGAATACATACGCAACGAATAAGTCTTGCAGCAAACGTCTTAAATAGGTTTATTAGTTTGACTCGGTTCTTACAAAAAATGTTTTGGCATGATAAACGGCATTGTGCCAAAATATACCCAGCGAAAATAAATACCATTACCTATTTATTAAAAATTCAATGTGCCATTCGTACTTCTCTTTCCAAACTTGAAGTTGACACGTAAATGAATATTAATATATTACGCAATGATGAAGTAATTTACTCAAAAGAGAAGCAGCCACATATATATTCTGAAGATATTTTATGACAGCAAAAAACGGATACCCTCAAATTCTGTAATTTTTCTATGCAATAATAGTGGTAGAACTAAACGGCGTAAAAGCTGCCTTCTGCTACTGCCTTGTGACGTCACGGCCAATATTCAACATGGACACCCGTTTTAGCGGCCTTTGAATTTTTCCATATTTCGGACGGTCATCTCGAATCAAGTATTCACTATTAGGATTTAAACTGTGGTTTTACGACATTGTGTTATTCTGAACTCTAATTTAAAAAATGTGTTTGGTGCATTTGAAACACTAGTGTACTTCCCTATTGTTACTCTGTGGAATGACTTCTCTGGTAATGACGGCATCGGTCACTTGCTCCTGTTGGATCTCAGGTGTGGGGGAACTTTCTTTAGATTCCGTACCATTTTTCTCACTGCAGCTGTAGCTTACACATCTCCAAGTCTACTTCTTTGTCACTGAAATTGACCGGTGGGTTGATTTTCTTATTCCCGGACAGTAATCGTGAATAAACGAAACACTTGCATAACATTTCACACACTCTTCTTCGGCAATATTTTCGTCGCCTTTACTGCACTTTATGTGGAGGAAAGTTGCGAGACCACGTTGAGAGAAACTTCGAGATGGCCAGCAGATAGTTTGGCTGAAAATTTCACTCCAAAAAATGCGGGATAACTATTTTTTTACCGCGTAGACTCAGACAGACGACTTTAATAATATATAAAGGCAAGATCTATTTATTGCTTCCGATAAAAGTGATGAGCTTAATGGTTCCAATAACAGATAAAAACATAATGAAAATTAGAGAGCCCTTGTAGCACGCACGTTCACTACGACAGCCATGGCATGAAATTTATAATAATAATAACAATACGGATTTATGTTAGAAATTAAAATTTTACTAATGTACATGCAAGTAACATCGAAGCCCTTATGTTATAATACAATTTTTTAAACGAAAAATCCAAAACTTTTATCTAGGAAAACCTAATTTGGAGCTTTTAGTTTACGAAGTACGAAGAGAAGGAAATGCTCCAGGAGAAGGCGTAAAGGTGCCTGCCATCGTGCTTCGTTTCCACGACCAACATTCTTAAGAGGGTTTTTTGTCTTTCTCATCGGCTGGAATGCTTTCTCTCCCTTTTCATCGCCGTGTCAAAAGATCAGTCGTATTTGTTTCAGGACATATTGTGCAAGGGAGTATTGTTGGTGAGTGATTATTCGGACACGCGATTAGGTCGCGAACCACGCCAATGGTTTCCGCGGTTACGACGGAGATGAGTGGGGGGTGGGTGGGGGTTGATCGTTTGGCAAAGTGGATTATGAGAGGGTGAGGTGAGACGCCAAAGGTGTTGCTATCGATCCTCCGCGGTAGAGGGTGGCTGAGCATAAATGCATCACTTCGTTTTGTGGTCCAATCTACTGATGAATAGCTCTCGGGTTGCAAGCCGAAGCCGGAAGAACTTTTGCAGCCAAAAGGGGTACTCTTCCATTGTCCTCACAACGATTAAATTTGCGGGGCTCTTTTCTTCCACTCGCTACGTTCCCGTATTTATTTAGCTATTTTTTACTGGCGGTCTATTGCGGAGGAGCGTGCGATACGAAACAAATCGTGTTGTTCTGCAATGACCGAAAACGTATCCAAAATTTACATTTAATCCAAGAAACTGATAATTATCTACGGGTGAGTAAATAACCCAAAATAGTTTTTTTTTCAGCGGAACTTTCACCTTTCACCTTTCGTCTTAGGGCAGGCGCGCACCAGCACGACCACGGCCACGCTGAACGATGTTCCTAATTTGAGTGATAAGTTCAATATTATCGACGTGAAACCTTCGTTAATATATAACTGTCTCTGCCTTTTTTCTATATAGATTATCTAAAATGGCATTAAATGGGAATTGTAGTTATTTCAAGTTGTAATTAATTGAATACATTATTTTTGAAAAAAAAACAGTCACAACAAAAGAATTCTAGCCAAGTTGATAGTCAAAGGCGACTTTTAAAATCAATAAATATGCAGGTGCAAACCAATAAATCAAATAATAATACCCTAATGGCTATAACACGATCGGTTGAAAGGCGTCGCCATCGGCGAGTAGGGGAACTAGAACGACTTAACAGCTCAGAGTGTGGAAGTTGGGGGGAGGGGGGAGCTGCGAAAGCATGGGTGGTGGGTGGAGGGGCTGTAGAGTGTGGGGATGAAGAGTGTTCTTTGGGTGTTCGGTGGTTTTTGAGAACTCTGCCTTTCTTAGCAGCGATGCACTGGAGAGAATGCGAACGGGAGCAAGGGACGAATGCAAAGTGTAAAGGCCGCTTTACACAGTGAATTTTCATTCGAATGATCTTGCGAATGACCATCATTCGCAGTGCATAACGAAAATTTCCTGTATTCGAATTATCATTAGAATGAAATGTAAAGCATGTTTTAATTTGCTTGAATGATTTCCGTGAATGATATGAGCGCATAGCGTCCATATTCCCATAGGCATGACGTCGGATTTTTAAGATCATACATAAAAACTTTGGAAGCATAGTAACCCATGCGATAGCTCAAATAATTTATTTGCACTTTGAGATAACGTAAATTCACAAACATCAATTCTCTTAAGTGGGTAATTTGGAAATAACGTTCGGGACATCAAAAGAATAAAAACTCCGTTTTTATTCGAGGTAAAATCGATACTTTGTTTAATTTGCAATTATTAAACTATATTTCATGATTTGAACGCTAAATATTGGGTTGAGAGTCTCAATTAATGGCAAAATCTCCAGTTATTCGGTGAACACATTCCAACGAAAACGAGCCGTGACATCATATTGGCCCACCTAGGAGGACACTATGTCACAGTGTTGCCTATAAGTCAAGAGGCAAACCCGATAAACTAGCACATGAATGCCACAGTCCACTTTCTTCCCCTGCATTGATATTTAAAGAACAGCGAATTCTCTGTGGTGAATAATTTAGGTACTCTCAAAGCCTCTAATTGCAATTGCGCGCAATTTCCCACAATATATCTTGAGAGCATTCGTAGCCTTGCGGTGATGGGGAAGTTACAAGCATTGAGATAACACTGAGCCAACTTCATTGTAGAAAGTATGAGGATGCTGAAGCGCACCCCTTCCAAAATAGAGCAGGTCCCTTTCCTTTTTTCTCATACCTTTGTTCGGCTGCATTGTGAGGGCTGTGCACCCGAAGGGACCCCAAACATAAAAACTCACTGTCGACCAGTGGCATAGCTAGGAATATGCTTTGGGGTGGGGGGGAGGATAGGATGGCGATGGGGTTGGCGACTCTTCCCCCCAGGCAACGGGGGTCCGGGAAAATTTTTGAAACATGACATGTCTGTATGTACATTTTTTATCATTTTGGCACTAAAAATTTAACTTTAAGCAGATGCAGTTATTAAAGTTCAAAACTAGACAGTAGTTTTTAATAACTTTATTATTTCTCAGAGGCGTTGGGGGATCTATCCCCTCATCCGCGATTGTTACGCCGCTCTCAACCATTTCAACCTTCACCCTTGTGGAGCCTTTGCTTAAAGCTTATTGTGTTTTTTATTGGAGCTGGACGTTGCGGCGTCAATACGGGACTTGTCCCCATAAGGTAGGATTTTTCTGAGCGAGAAACTTCATAATACTTCTTCTTTACATTCCCAAACAATTCTTCCCATGATTATTTTTTCACTCACTTTCTAATTTACTGAATTGGAAGGGAAAAGACTTCGGGTAACCATTTGTAGAGTAAGTTTCTTTATGATCATATTCTAGAGCGCACTATCTTGAAGCATAATCATGGTTGTACTGCAGCGAAAACAACTTATTATGTACTTCTTTACGGGATCACAAAACGCACGAATCCTAAATTGGTTTTCCGCTATCAATTCGTACCGTTCTGATTCCTCTTATTACTGAGTACGTCATACCCCACCGAAAGTCAAATCAATACAAAAATATATTGAAGCGCACATGTAAATGAAGCATTCCGTCGTCTGCGACTTCCAAAACAAATGATGTGGTCAGAAACCGTCGGAAATAACGTTAGAATCCACATGCATTATCGATATTCGAACCAGTGTGCATAGTTTCTGTGCAGAAAATTCGCCGAAATCATTGACCGTGTAAAGCGGTCACGGCGAATGAATTTAATTCGAATTATCATTCAGCGTGTAAAACGGGCTTAAGACCTTGAAATTTTGTGGAGTCTTTCTTTCTAGGCAGAAACGTGCGAGCTAAGTGATTGGTGCAGCTTGAGTTTCCATTCTGTCTCGTCTTGCTTCGGTCTATTACTAATGACTCAGGCCTGAATTTTTACGATTCTACCATGTTTTTCAAGTTCTGTTGATGGTGTATAATATATTTTGTGCGATGAATCCGAAAACTGTCTTGTTTTTACTTGAGTCAGAACATTTTTTTAAATTTGCCATCTGTCAATTTCCGAACTTCCAAATTTCACATAGCAGGAGACATATATGTGACTCCTGCTATTTAGGTGTTTCAAAAATTGGGGACTAGGAAGGGAGGTCGCGAGAAAAGAGAGAAGATGGCCAGAAGGAGAGGGGAAGCTATTCGAAGGAAACCACTTACCATTGTTCTCAGGCAACTTGAAACGTTCACTCGACTCCAGCGAATTTTTTTTCGGCTGTAGAACTCCGGGCTCAATCCATTCCTACTCCCCATTCCACTTCCATTTTTAATTTTTAACAGGGATGCTTAAAATGCTTAAAAATGTCAATAATTAATCGTGATTACTGTTATTTGCTTTTAAATGTTGTGCATGATACAGATATTACAATCGAATCAAGATCATCATTTGCCGAAAGTCATAACTAGACACTCTCGGGACCAATAGGTGACTCATTTATTTGAAGAAGGTGGACTGAGGACTGATCGGTGGGGGATAGTGGATTTTGGGAAATGTGAGACGTAGTTACTGTTCTACTACGCTGAGGTCATTCCGATGGTAGTTCCATCTCTTGCCGAAGATTCACATTATGTGCCCGTCGTGTTTAGCCTTCTTAAAAATGCGGGTAATAAGATATTTACATCTATCTGACTCAACCATATGCAACATGTATACAACGGGAAACATCCCTTTGGACTTCAAGAGATACGTCATCATTCCAATACTCAAAATGAGGAGAAACGTTAGAACTTAACCCGTTAGCTGAACAACGCATGCGTCGAAGATACAAACAAGAATAATGCACAGGATAATAGAATGGAAAACAGAGTGGTTCCTGGATGAAGACCACTTTGGGTTTAGGAATAACTGGGGCAGCCATATTGGCTCTTATACTGCTCAAAGGGAAGATCCATCGCGTTTGTGGACTTAGGTTTACGCTTTAGATAACGTGGATAGGAATGCGTTGTTCGCATAAGTGAAAGTAATTGGAGTTTCTGTGAATGCTGTGCCGCGCAAGAGGAGACTTCGTTCTCTGCTCTGTGTTGAATACCCTCGCAAGTAGATGTCGTCGTCCGTGCACTGCATAAGGCTTTACGTAAACCGGATGCACTTGATAATCCCCTCATGTGCTTACTCTGGCCAAGCTGAACTTCACTTCGCGCGTCATAACGAGGGCCATTCCTATTGCTTCACTGCCGTGCAGGCAAAATTTTCTCGTGTGCTCCCTCAACATTGCATCCAATGCATCTTTAACTTACCTCTGTAGTATTTAAATCTGATCTTTCAGCCTGTGGAAATGTTCACTATTTTTAAAAGCAATCTCACGCTTCTCCCGTTTTTGGGAACGAGTCATCTCGCCGCGGCCATCTTGCTGTGTCTCTGAATGAACTTGAACTCTAAAAATGTCATCAACTCATCTAAAGGGTGCAGAAACTTTCACGTTTTTTTTATTAACTAAATTGAGGAGGAATTGGCTGATTGAGGCAGTTTTTTCCCTCTCATCTCTCCCATCCATCAACCGAATTCTTTCGATGAATCGGATATGTGTAAACAGCTCTATCTTGTTACCTGTTTTGATGCTTGGTCAGTGAAAATCTTTCGGGTTCTGCACCGGGTGAGATTTCCTTTTCTCCTTCCGACGGGCCCTTCGTCGAAACGAGAAATGTGAGTCTCAGCCCGTGTGATACCTGAAAGTTCTTCACTGATATTGTTCTCCGGGGAAACATAAGACGCTACTTCATTGCTTACGGCTCACGTCGCCTCTTTTATGATTTAGCTCTGTGTTGCAACAGCCGTTCAAATTCCGCTCATCATATCAACAATACCCTTGTTGACATTGTTATTAGGATGATACGTCTCTGAACCCTTCCGCCGTTTGCAAGGACACAGATGTAGAGAGGAACTTAACGTTGACTGCTGTTTACGAAAGCGCCGAGAGGGACAGCCGCTTAACGTCCCACCCGACGGACTTAGTGTTGTACTTGAAGGGCCCTCCGAGTATCACGCAAGTAAGACAGCTTATCTCTGCCGCTGGCGGAACTCGAACCAAGGCTCGAAGGGTAGGAAGCTTGGGGGAACACTATCCAAGGCCAGAAATGAACGTCTCGCTGACCATTACTAAAATGTGAATTCAGTGTAGCAACTATTTATTTTGAGAATAAGGTTTTGAAATTAGTTGCAAAATGGGTAAAATTTCGAAATTTATTGAAAACTGATACGTTATTCATATGTGATTATTTTGTCTCTTTTGCGTTATTAACCCATTAATGCCCAGAAGATTTTTTTCTAAAAATTTTACTTTTTTTGCTTAAATTATGATTAGGCATCATACCTGATGCGGGAAAAAATATTTTAAAAAATCTCTAACACTTGCATAGTACTTAATCCTACACGTATCTTAAGATACGTCTGGGCACTTAAGGGGTCAAAAATGCACATTATCATTTAAATGGGTGTATGCACGTTTTTGCTTTATAATTCATTACCCATGCCTTCATCAGTAGTTTATAATACTTGAATTTGAATAATTATACATCAAATAATCTAATTTTGAGTATTATTATAGTTTTATAACGTGAACAATTTACATTTTCATTTTGAAATTTTACAGCAGTGTGATACTGTATCAGAGTTTTTTTATACCGTAACCATCCCTGTACAGCTGATGCATTCAAGTCTCATCTGAAATATTTGAACCACCATTTTTATTCCTGATTGTTGTCCGGTAATTTGCCAGGAATTGATCACACATGTCCACTCCACCCATGTGAGAATTGTAGTCCGCGATCGCCACTGGCATTTCGGAAACAGAATAACAAACAGGAGTTTTCATTTTTTTATGTATGCTAATAGTAATCAATTCTGATATGAATAAGTTGTCAGCAAATATGTGTGTACCTGGTGGTAATTTTCACTCATCCACCAGTCCTAAAAGTACATCTCCTTGACCAAGATCTGTTCTCCGAAGGTTGGCTACAGCATGATAAAGGTTGACTTGATTCGAAAATACACCGTAATTTTAACCATAATCCTACTCGTTTCCATCTAATACATTGCTTGCAGCCATATCTACCATAGTAGAGGCTGATTGTTTCATCCACCAAACAGTATTCCCCAGCGCTTAAAATTTTGAGTCTAGTTCAAAACCTCAAACTAAGGTTGAACTTTACATAGCCTATCCTTGCCATCATTCTTCCCATTATAATAATTATCTGCCAGATGCAGAAACCTTAACATTTCTTCAAACCTGTTCCTTCGCATCGACTGATGAAGTATTTCGATGGTGCAGTATGGAGATGACCTCCGATAAAGCCATCAACTAAGTAGACGGTGACCTGAGAGAAGCAATATTTCAGACACTTCATAAATCACTTCGATTTGTACGTACGAAGAATGTACTAACATTTTTTACAATTGTTCATTAAATTTGTCTTGAATTTTTTCTGCTGACAGCACTGATGTTAGAGCTATTTCAGATTTGTTTCACCTCTGCTCCATCACTAAGGTACGTCTTCTCTTCTCAGCGGTAAATGGGAGCCCCTATGCTGTTTTCTTGACTTATATAGCAAGCGGTGTGTGCAACAAAAGTAACAAAAAAGTATTTACAGAAGCTACGGTTGAAAAGTTTTTAAAGCGCAGATTCCTCCTTATGTCAGGTATATCTTTTGGAGACTCGAATTTGAATACAAAGTAGTACAGAGTTTTTGGTGATAGAGCGTAGTACAAAGTTTCTTTATCAATGTTCACTAAAGTTGCGTATTTCGTACACTGATTTCCGGCTTGCAAATTGGATATTATTGCCAGGGGAGAGTTGAACGAGAAACAAAGTAATCAATCCATTCCACCGTCGGCGATACAGAATACAAGTAATGCCATGACAGTGGCATATACATATGGGGGGCGAAGGGGGAGCGTGCCCCCCTCTTACGTGGCCGCCCGCATTGCCTAACAGGGCAGAACTACAATTGTAACTCTTTCATATCATAAGATGGCATTGCCTTGTATATAATATACTTATAATAATAATAATGCCTTGTTTATAATCATTTAAATAAAAATTTCCTAAACTTTGCACGTGACTTGATTATTTTTCATTACGATACAAGTAAAGATAGCTCAAGATATCTTTTGTGCCCCCCTTGAATTCTTTTCTGTATCCGCTACTGTGCCAGGATAGGCAACTTGATATTGCGAGTATTTGCATTCCCAGAAATCAAATACTGACTCATTTTCTGCTTCCAATGAAATTACTTTACCACAATTCAAATGAGGATGCACAACAATTCTGAGAAAATTCCTGTTTTGCTGTATTTACCTAATTGTTCAATATTATACTTCATGAAATGGCAGGAATATAAAACTGTCTTCGATCTATCACATAATTAGGTTTAAAAAATTATTACTTATTCATCTAATCAATAAATAGAATGAAACATACCTATAAGTCAAAACTTGAATTTTTGGTGCCACGAGTGCCCAGAATCGTCAAAACTTTAGTGATTAGTTTTGTGATGAGCTTGAAAGAAAAATTAATCTCTTTAAAAAGATAATATTCCTTATACATTTAAAATAAAACAGGTAAAAACTGGATTCAGATAACTCAAAGGTTTATGTGAAAATTTAATTTTCACATGACCATAGCGTAGCGATTTCTGAGTAGTTCATGACCAGCCATGTGTAAGTAAGCATAACAATTGCAAATATTGGCTTAAATAATCTAAATCACTTGTATACCATTTGAAGACTTTATTCTGTCATATTACGTAAAGAAATCTCATTAACAGCAAACCACAGAGTATTTTTGAATTTTTAAAGTGTGGAGTATCTAAAGATACGTCTGGGCATTAATGGGTTAATAACCCGTCTTCTGAGGCTCATTTACGGCCGTCTTCATCCTACCATTGTCTTCATCAGGCCGCTATTACTTACGATGCGACGGATATCTCTTATCTCTTCTCCTTACTTAAGACGACGACTCCTCGTCACTCCCTCTCTTTCCACCATTTCCGCATTGGGTCGATGCGTTTTATCGTTAACATTCTTCTGCGGCTCCTAATTTCAAGTGCTTATTCTTTTGACCTCTCTGCTGGTGTCCTCCGTCCTAGCCACGTGGCATCTAAAATTGACTATTCGATGCAATGCTGCTAATGCCACCCTGGATTTGGATTAAATACTTTAAGTAAAATGTGAATGTATTCTTTTGGAATAAAGATATGAAAAGCATCCGGTAATTACTTGTTTAAAGTTTAGGAAACGATCCAGCTTCTCTTTTATCTTGTTGAATTTTTTATACTTAATAAATATACAAGCACATCCGTTCCTTATGCCGTGCTTTCGAATTGCTATGAATAAGCAAGATGCAAACAACTTAATTTTTACGATATTTTTAAGTATTCGCTTGTGTGTTACTCATGAACCAAAATTGAACAAATATCACTCAGAATGGGCTCTTTAATTATCTGCAGCTGTGACACAATAAATATCAGTGATTATACATGATACAATTTTATTTCGACTGGTCGTATCTTTTCTTTTTCGGAAACTAATCACTCATTGAAATCTTGCATTATCATCTTCAAATTTCAGAGTGAGCCAAGGAGTAACGTTGATGTTTGCCAACATTGCATTCTGCTCAAAAATTATGATTTTTAATCTAATAGTCGAGGTATATTTTCATTGTTTTTATACGCGCAAATGTTTACTTTATACATCCTGAAAATTAAAATATGATGGCAAAAGGTTTGAAGAGCGTGAATCTCTAGATCAGGAAAGAGGGCGTAAAAATATGTTTGTGGAACTCTGCACCTTAGAAGCTTGTAAAAACCACAAGAAAAAGTGATCAGAAAAGAACAGTCGTCTCCGATACTTGGTTCTGGGGGAGAAAAAAACGGAGGGAGGAAAGGAGGAGAGAGGAGAAAGGGGTGGATGAGAAGAGGAAGAATGCGATGGAATGGCCACGAAGTGATGGACTGCGGTTGGCGAACGCATGGGGAAAAAATGGAGGAAAAAATGGATAGGAAGGCCGTCCAAAGGGGAAGAGAAGGACTTAAAACGGATGAAGACGGATACGGGGAAGAAAAGCCTCAGGTACCTAGGTGAAATGGGAGAGATAGGGAGAAATTGAAGACTACCAATACAGATGCACAAATCTTAGGATTGCAGTATGAGTGCCGTTCAATGAATTTATAAAGTATATACCTTACTACACCAAGCATATAATTTGAACTGGAAAATAAGAAAAAGTATCTGGGGAATGCATTGGATGTAATAATTAGAACTTTATTCCAATAATGGAAATTATTATTGGAGTTAATTCCATAATTTTGACCATCCCATCAACGCTGCTGTTCACGAATGCATTCTCTATATGAGAACCAATCTTTTCCATTTTTAATTAGGACGTTTTTCCTTGATTATTTCGCTCTAACGGCGAATAACACTCATTGCCTAGCCGGCCGATTTCACCGTCATCACTTTCTTCGGAGCTGGCTCGTCTTCAAAAATCGAGTGTTTCGACTGCTATTTCGTTTCAGAAGTGTCGGAATGCATTCATATTTCATTAGCAGTTATGTTCTGACGCGGAATTCCCTTATACATGCTACGTAAGAGCCCCAAAACAGCCTCTGAGTTGATCACACGATTACATTTTTTCTTCACAGTGATCAACCTTGGCACCCGTCTTACCAATATATTTTTCATGCACAATCTCTCGTTAAAAATTACATTGACCGTGCATTGCGACATTCCTGTCTACTCAACGATTTCGCTCGCTTTGATTCGACGATCATTTCAAACCATATCACAGATAGTGTCCATCATTCCAGGGGTAGTCACTTACGATCACGTTTAACCTTATTTGCCCAATTTTAGACAGTTGAAAAATAGGATCAGGTGTTTTATGACTCCATTTGGACTTGTTTAAGCTGTAATTCTTTTGATTGCAAGTGTTTATCGCCGCTCGAAACTCACTTTTATCTATTTATGCAATCAATAAAGTTATTTACTTCATTCGGCAACTTAAACAAAGCAATCTAAGAAAGTCATCTGAAAATGTAACAGCTGACTAGTTGGGAGTGCTGCTTACCAGGAAAAGATTATTTTTGATCCAGTTTTCGCATTGTTTAGACTATTTTTAGGACTAATTGAGTGACACTGTCTCTATGAATGCATTTTTAATTTTCAGCTGACTGGGCGGGCAGGAGATTGTGTGGCACAGCCACCGGTCACGCGCGCGGCCGGTAGCTTGCTTTCACTTGCATTCACTGCCTCATTCTCTCGTCTGAAATCGGCATCAAAAGCCCTTCAATCCCAACATCCGGATTTATAAACCGACCAAGGTATACTTTCGGTTTATGGCCTCGTTTTATGGTCAATTTCGTGCGATCAATGAGACGCTTATATGTGGGATTAGTGGTTAATGACCGGTGGTTCAAAAGTCCCTTATCTGCGCCGCAGTGCCGAGGGATTTATGATTTCTTGCGCTGCTGCAGAGGGGTATTTTTACGGGACGATCGATATATTTCCTTCGACGTATTTTGGGATCGAACTTCAGGAATGCTTGAGATGAAAATCGATTGGTTGCATGCGCTTGTATCAAATATGTTTTTCATGGAAATATTGGTAATTTGTTGTGTATTTTCTGCCCTATCTTTACCACAAGACACTTGCTACTGTGTTTAACATTTGCTTCCCGCTTCATTTTTTTAGCCTTAGCGTGATTCGAGACGGCGATAATAGGGGTTCTAAGGTATATGAAGCATCTTTGCTCAACTTCAAACTATTGGTTGTTCTTACATATTTATGAACCTACTACTTATACTTAATGCCAAAAAGTAGGTACCATTTCAGAGCAAGTACATTGAACAAAAGGTTTGAATAAATTATCTTATCTGTTTATCGTTGAATTCTATTTATAAGAACTGGAAGGAATATTTGATGCATTTGATGATCTACGTGGACAGGCATGCTACGCAATATTAATTTCAGCCAAATGCCTGTTTATGCTATTGATAGCTTATTTACTTTAGTGGTTTAATTAATTTTAATGCATTACGTTTTTGCATAACTTGTAGTCTGCCGAGAAATATTTTTTATCGGTTGGTTTTGCAAGTAAATTTTTCTGCCTTAAAGAATTCGGGTAAAAATTTAACCATTCATCAAAGTAAAACTTATGGATGCACGGTTGGTATTCATATGATCGAGAGAAGACAAAATTTGGCAGACATGTCATTTCATTTGATTTAACTCTAGAAAGAAATGGCAATTCATCACGAGGGCTTTGTACCACTTTCAAAGAAGCCTCACTTTTCTCTTGTACATCCTTAACTTCTCCTGGCTGTGAGCATATTTGCGATGTGTGTATTTTACATACACGCGTGCATACATTGAAAGTAATAATTTTGAGCAAAATTAAAGGAAAATATTTACGCTAATTACCTTCAACTATGTGTCACAATGACGATTACTGCGTTTTTTTAAATAGCTGTTGCCCTTTCTACTTAAGAATCCTTATTTAAATCATATTTCATCCATTGTCAGCATCTTAAGCCTAAGGCTCGAATTTAGAGTCGACCGTAAATATCCGTCCCTTTTTGACGAGACACCTCTAAATGCGTTTCTAAGGAGACCCAACATAAGTGGTGGGGGGTGATTCCGTCGCCAAGTTCTCTGAGATGACGTAGGTCATGACGTAGATGATGTAGCAGCGCCAATTTTCCACTCTGTGTGCGCCCTAATGTGGGTTTACAGAATTCGCCACACGCGTCGCTGACGGACAAATTGATCCGAGTATCACGGGGAAATAAAGCATAATTAGGGGTGTTAACCGAAATGAGTGTGAGGTGGCCTATCAAACGCATTGCTTTTTAAGCTATGAGGTCTCTATTCCTCGCAATTACATACATTAGCATGCAATGTATTGGAAAAAAGTGGATCGTCTTGCACTCATCACCTGGCCGCGGACATTATTGAAAACCGATTAAAATGTGTGGCTGAAATAGCAACGGCAATCAGTCTTTTATGGGATGGAACGGAGCCTCCTATGCGTTCCTTTTAGTTAGGACAACGGCTCAAGGTAAACAAAGGAATTAACAATCGGTGTCGTCTGCCAGGTCATGTCAGTTCATTAATTATCTCTACAAATCCTCTCGTATCGAGCCAAAAGTTGAAGCATATTGTATTTGATAGTATTTTAATTACTTCAAAATCTGTTTGTACAATGTAATGATAAGTTTGGGGCAAATATGATCATTGACGTTGAAACTTACGTTGTTCCATCAATGTTCGTCATTCGCTTTTACTTTCCGTACATAAGTTTATTATTTGGCAGATAGCGGCATGAAAATAGGTTTTCTATGGCTCTGCATAACGAGGTACTAGTTTTTCAAAAGTATTCCAAATGAAATATATTAATGTACATACGCAAAACAAGGTGGATGCATAACACTATATTGGCTTCAGTCAATTTTATTACTTATTTCACTTGATGGGAATAATGTGGTAGCATTATTACCTTTCTGCTGTATTTCTGCACATTTTAAAATTGTTCGTGTGAGCTCGTGTCCCTTAATATTCATTACCAAGTTGAGTCTTTAATTGAATTGATCATCAGACGAAATTTGGCCGACATGTTTTTGTAGGTGTAGGACTGCTTCAGGTACCCTACATTAAGTAGGGGCCGTTATGTTCCTAAAATGGACATATGTAGGGCGAGATCGGTTAATGTAGGGGCTGATGAACAATCAAGGGCTGGTTTGCTTTACAGGGTCAACTGAGAATACGGACCTGAGTCTAAGGTCTAAGATACGCAATCAAGTGAAATACATTAACCAAATATTGATTTTTAAACATTGCTGTTTGAGCTGGTGGAAAAATCTTTCCATGAGCCCCTCTAAATAATACCACCATCTTTTTAATTTTTCTATAAAAAAGGGGGGAGTAAAGGGGGGGTGTCATTTCACATAGCATAGGATCGTCTCGGGCTGAGCGCTCATTCCTATCAGTTACGCTGTTCCGCTGAGGTAAATCCACTTTTTATATTCTCAATCGACAATGCCAATGCCAATGCCTCTATTCATCCACGTTTTCCGGTTTACTACAAAATACTGATTTTAGAAACATAGAGTAGAAAAAAGAGTTTGTTTTGTGATCATCATTAAATTAAATATTTTTACGTTGGTGAATAATTATAAATAAGTCATTCATTATACCTTGTGAATTTGTACTAAGGTTAAGCGAATTATCTATTGCTGTGAATAAAAATTGGAAAAAATTAAAATGCATCGTAGCGGTCTTACAAAAGTGATGGATCACGGTCTTTCTGTGTTGGATGGCCAGAACTGGTCTTCTTGTGCTAAGGCCTTAACTGGGAAGAAAAGAGTGGGCTGTGTTCAATATTTAAAAGTCGGTGTAGTGATTGTATCTGAGGTCAGCAGGTCGCGAGGATATTTCCATATTCTATGACGTGACGTCGCGTCGTCGGCGAGTTCAATATATGTATATGGGTGGGTCTGCATATTGCGTGTCTGGTTGGAGCGAGTGGGCGACTGTCGGCCGTCGATAATCTTGGCTGCCCGTGTCTGTTGATCATAGGCCGGAAAAAATATATGCAGGTAAACTAGAAGCGCTTCTTTTGCGACTACACTCATGCTTCGATTAGCCTCGCGGTCAATATTTCGACCCTTTCACAACGAGCCCGAGAGAACAGCAGTAGGGAGATGTGTGCCCAATGTGTCCCGTATCGTGGAAGCTCTCTACCCCATTTCAATCGCATTTCAAAAGAAAAATCCGCACCACCGAGATGAGTGCTAAGCTGTCTTTGCAACGAACTACTTGAATTTAAAAAGGAATAACATAAAAAAGTCATGACTTCGTTATGCATCTTTATAATGAATTAGGCAATGATCCTAATTTCAGTTTACTATCCTTATGTATTTGGATCGATCAGCAGCCAGCGTCGCCAGCCGTGACTTCTGTGAACACATTGAAGTGTGCTGGTCTTTGCCATCAACACGTCACGAGACCGATAGCAGAATCTTCCATTTTGTAACAGTCGTGAGTTCTGCAGTCCATCAAGACGCGAATACTTCTAACATCAATGAGGTACACCGCGTTTGACGAGGCTTTCTTCTCTTATCTTTTGGAGGAGACTGTAACTGACTTAAACAGCACAATTCACATTTCCATCCTCCTTTTCTTCAATACGGCTATTCTGTCTCCTCCGTTGCAGGCACCTAATTTGAAGAAAAGGGTTGCATGTGCATAATCAAGTAAACTCAGAGCCAACGTAACTTGATATCTGAAGTGTTTGGGTACCGTATAAATCTTGAATCGGTGTTTGGAAGTGACAATCAGCAACTGCGGGGATTAGCGCTTGAGAGAAGGGAAGGGGGAGAGGAACCATTGCGTCGGAATCAGCCTGTCTCTATACAACGAAAGGCACCGACGAGACCACTGCCAGTGGTGTTAAGCCACAAGTGCCCTCCCCAACGCAATCAATCAAGCAGTCAGTCTCTGAGAAATCTCTGCCTCCGCCGGGTTTCGGCCCAGACCCACTGGGAGAGTCGAACCCGAACCTCCTTAAATCCTGTTGGCAAAGATGAAATGTAATGGCTTATAATATTTCCAAAGGCAGCGTTTTGAGGTGTCTCATACCTTCTTAAAATGCATTGCTAGGAAGCATCTACAGAGTTGCGCAAGACCAAGAATAGTGAAATATTAAGCCGTCATCAATCTTCGTTTTATTAGATAAGTTTCAAAGGTGTCCGTTCAATTTCAATGGCGGCTTTAAGAGAAGCTTTTATTTAAGGAGTGCTTCACTGATTCGATTTGAGTTGGGTGAAAGCAGTTTCGCGTTTGTTCATGCCTACACTAGGTAGATTAATTTATGTTGTTGAGATGAGGAAAAATGGACATTTTAAATCTAAAATCGCAATATTCTGGAGTAGACGAAGGGTTTATAAAAATAAATCAACGAATAAAGGACATAATTCTTTTCTCCACTCAATGAAAAAAAATTCCAAGAAATACTTTGAAAGCACTAGATGAAAACAGTAACTTTGTGCGCATTCACGCGCACAGGTTCAAAACCATATGCACCTAGGATTTCCCATGGAAAAACACAAATAGACATAGCTGGAATTCGAATGTTGGATCTTTTAATGGTTAGCAAGTTAAACCTCTTGGTCGTCTTCTTTCAAGGCGAATGTAAGACTGGGTTTACCGAACAAGGCGTTGACATCTCAAGTTCGCAATGTAGCGACGGAGGTCATTCTTACTAAGCCACTGTCGGAGTATACACCCTTCCTTGGCGTTAATCCGCTACTTCATTAAATATTTTGAGTTTAAGCTACTAGAAGGAGTAAAATGAGGATCTACTGCGACGAATATAGTGCTTCCCTTACAGGTGCCAAAAAGTCTATGTTAGTGAGGTGAGAATTGCCCCAAAACTTTTTTCTCGAAAAACTCTTTTCTTCGTGCGTCTGAGAATCACGTAGCATTTAAGTATCATCGAGAATTACGTTTGTGCTGAGCATTGAATAGTAGTTTGGGTTGTACTTTGGCGAGTGAGTTGAGCCGGAGTGAGTCATACGTTGCCTTGTGCTCATGGACCCATTCAAATTGCGATGTGTGCACACCCTGGTTTAGGTTAAGCTCGCAAGGTGGCAAGTGGTGCCGGCTAAAGTGAAATCCCGCCTTCAGCTCCGTTTGTCTTCCAGTGGGGCTTCTTTGCTTCGACGAGGGCTTTGCCGATCCGTGTCGCAGGGATCGTCGGGGGAGAGAGTTGTTCGGATGGAGCGCTCGTGATTGGCGGGCTGAATTGGAGGTGGGGGAGGAAGTCTTTGGAGTGTCCTCGGCTATTTTAGTGCCCGCTTTCAAGTCTCCGCTCTCGCTTTCCCACACAAACATCTCTACTTATCTTTCAAGGGGTGAGAGAAAACTGAAACATTCTCGCTGGCAACATGACCTCCGCTGTCTGATTGACAGCTGCATTATTTATTGGTTTATAATTTAATTTTTTAAATTATTAATGGGATATTTTCTATATTTTTGGAACCGCATAAAATCGTTTCGGACTTTACTTGGTGAAATTTCGATACATCCATGATGAAATAACGCAAATGCACTTTAATTCAAAGCCCGACCTTGAAAATGGCACAAAGTGTTGAAACCATGGTTTGGTGGTTGAGTTTTTAATTAAAGTGTGGAACATACTATTTGCAACGTATATCATAGTTTTTAGAAACAATATAAAGTATATTTTAGGCATAAAAACTACGAATTTCAAATTTCTTTCTCTGAAAATTTCGTACTCATGCAAAAAAACCAGTTCAAATTTCTATATCAAATATTTTAGTTTATGTCCTTTTCGCTGACGACATTGATTGAAATATTTTACTGGTCTCTTAGCCACTTGATCACGTCCTTTTCTCATGATAGAAGACACATTTTATAAAATTTCCAGTTTTCAGGTCGACCCGGAGGAGCATAACGTCAACTTAAACAAAAAGACGCGGGCTCATTATTCAAGTGAATATCATCGCACTTCCCGGATTGGCGGAGACACTTCCTTTCCGTGGTCCCACGTGCACTACTTTTATTCGGCCAAGTTTCTCCCAAGGCGCGAGATCGGGGCCCTTAGATAAGTGGTGAAGCTGGGCCTTTACGTGTCTCCAATCACTGAGTTAGTCTATCATTCGATTGCATAACTCTTTACTGTGCGAGTGTGCTTGTGGCCGCGAGAAAAAATTGAAAGAGGAAATCTTCCCACGCATTCGGAGGTGGGGATGCAGCGTAGGCTTTCCCAAGAGATTCTTTTCCTCGCTGTCAATCGGAGCTACCGATTAGTGTCATGATTGGCGCGGGATTTCCGAAGCGTCCTTTTTCTCATTTCTTATTTTCAGAGCAGTAGAACATAGGCTGAGAATCATGCAGCTCATAATTTAAGGGAGAAGTTAGAAGTATTTTTAAATCATTAAAATTGGTGTTGATTGTCATGTAGCTTCTTTTTTTTCGATGGTGATACATATTTTGTACAACGCCTGTTCAGACTGAGATACACGAAAAATGAATTGTAATATTACAGAAATAATGATTTCATTCGTGGAAAACCTTAAAAACTGCGCAAATGAGAGTAAAATTTTACTTTCATTTGCGAATGTGTTCTGGGGTATGTGAATTGCTTGTCTCATTCCATTCCTTGTTCAGGCACTATCCTTCCAATATGCTTTCAATACGCTATGGTCACGGAATGCGATAGGTCAGATGCTCATTTAAGTTCAAAGAAATTTGGGTGAATATGAACCGCTTTCCTTGCTCAAGTTACACATAGAATTCCGAGATTTGTCTTGCAGGTTTAGGTCGATGAAATTATTTATTTTTTCAAATTATTTATTTTCATACCTTTGAATATAGCACATGTTGGTCATTTTACATCTGGGTGTTAAAGCAAATTTAACAATTACACGAACAAACATGACCTGGATAGGAGCAACCTGCCCAGGCGGGACTCGAACCCGCGATCTCTTGTATGGCGGGCGAGGATTTTACCCCGTCACCACCGAGGCCAGCAGTCACCACATCCTGTATTCCGTTAATCCGTGGGTAGGGCGCAAAGGCCCTATGGGCCTTTAGAAGGAAATGATGATGTTTTAGTCAGGCTTTCCATTCAGCCTGTGCCACTTAGCTGGCCAACGTAGCGTTTTTCAGCTGCGGAGTCATCGGAGAGGATCTCCCGTCGTTGATTCTCTTGAGGGTCCTTCACCTCCGTCTCTTCTTTGGCGGAAGATCCTCTTCCTTGCCTGTAGATGAGCATGGTCTTTTATGCTTGTCGTAGGCAGACGGCTTATCTGCTGCTATTCTCCTGATTTCTTCAATGTCCGAGGTCAGCGCCTTCTCGAAGAAGTCCGTGGAAATCCGTCGGAGAAAGTCTTCGATGGGCTCCATGTCCGTTAGAGCGTATAGAATTTCCCGGGCGTAGCTCCATCCCAGTGCTAGCATCAGTCGCAGGGTAGCGTTCTCCGTCACTCTGATGGGTGTGCTCCACGTCTTCGGCATGCGGCCGCACCATGCTGGTGCCGCATACGATAGGATAGGCCGGATAGCCATCTTGTAAATTTTCTTCTTGTTTTCCAAGGACAGGTACTTCGACCGGAACAGCGGTGACAGCAGAAACCTCTTGTTTCTTATGGGCCTTTAGAAGAGGCATTACGAGGCCCTTAATATACTCCTGCCCTACCCCTCCTCGCGTAAACAAAGCCTCTGGCCTGATTGGCGAATTTTCCCGCGTAGTGATAGTTCCCGCAGCTGAACTGTTTAGGCTTGATGCTAATAGGCTGAATGGCCCATATCCTGGAGAGTATGCATTTACTGGCCTCAACGGTCGTGCGCGCAGTACGTATTTCGGGCGAACTGAATGTGAAATTACACACACTGAGTGGCAAGCTATCGAAAGGCACTTTCACTGCACCTAGGTGCTTAGTTGACATTCATATCAGTGATAAATATTTTATAAGAAAAAATCAAATCTTACAAATCAAAATAGTCGGTGCACTTATAAGTAAAATTTATACCAAATTAGCATGCTAAAATGCGTACTTACTATGGCAGTACATGAACTAATATTCAGTTTTTATCACCGATTAAAAGATCATAGTTTTCCCATTTATGAAAAATTGATTTGATGCAAATGTAAATTCATTTAATTTTAAAGCACTCATTTGTCACAATTATTAGGGTGCACCATGCAGTGAAAGGTAACAATATTTTCATCCTTACCATTTAGCAGCAGTAATTTTTTCATGCCAGGTAACTAATCCTTTGTACGCGTGCAATTTAGTTCCGATTAAAATAATAAATGCTTGAAGCGGAAATATTCAATATGCATAAACGAAGAAGTATTCTAGAATGATGGCATTTGCTTAAAGTTTATTCGTGTCAGTTGTCCTCATCCTAGCCGATGCTCCAAAATCCGTCGTTTCTCAAGCAATCACGCAACTGTTGCTTCTAAAATCTTTTGACGCTTATTCACTCATCGCTAAACCAACCTCAGTGTGGTCCCAAATATTTGCAAATTATTCTGTATCATGTATCTGTTTCTTAGCCAATTCAGATTAATTTTGTGTGAAAGGCATTCCACCGGTTGAGGTTGGTTTACTTGGAGATTTTTCCACGAATGGCGTTGGTCCTCTCCTAACTTGCACTTTGGTCCACAACTTTTTATTCCTATCTCTCATATTATTTCTGCCTATCATTCCTATTTCCCCTCCTTCGCTTAATCACCCTCTATCACACTCTCTCCCACCTCCCCTTCCCTTTCAGTCTTTCGAAACTTTCTCTCCTCACTCACCATCTCTTCATCCGCCTCCCCGACCGCCGTCCTTCCCAACTCCTAATCTCTTAAACCGTTTCGCAGACGTCGTCACTCGGCCTTGCATTTGGGTCGCCCATTTACGCCTTCCCCTTTGGCCTCGCGAAGCGATTCTTTTCTGCAATGAGAGGCTCTGCCCGACGGAGTCAACATTAAATATCAACAGATAATCCCCTTATTTGCCTCAGCCCACTCTCCTCCTCCCCCGGCCCCTCACCCCCACTTTTCCCCCTCCCTCAGCTCTTCTTCATTCTTTACCAACAGTCCTTTTCCTAAGTCTAAGGAAGGTGGAAAGCACCGCCGAAAATTTAGTTTCGTGAGTTTTTTTCTTTCATTGTGTCTTTCACTGTGCGTTCTCAACCTGGGATATTTTCGTGTTATAGCCTCATCGAGGAATATATCGAAGTATATATATAGTGACGGTCAGGCCTTTTTCCTGCTTATTGCTTTTCCGGTAATTATGTCGGGAGCGGTTGTTGGCGAGGCAAGCGAGTGCGCGGTGGCCTTTACTGGAATCACATGGGGAAATTGCGCTAACGTAGTTTATTCATAGTTAGCTACTCGATTCCTTATCAAACAAACACAAGTTATATGGAATCAAGTGTGGACCTAATGCAAGGGGCCTCGAAGCGTGGTTGGAGGACGCGGAAAAGGTACTCAAAAATCACTGCATAGTCAACTTCCCAAATGGTCTCGCCACATAGGAGTTGAATTTCAACAAATTAATAAGCGCGTAAGAATTCGATAGCCATGCAACATCCTCTGGAGCTTGTGATCGGTTATACGAAGTTTTAAGATCAGAAATATGTCAAAAATGTGAGTGCATCTTCAAATCATTCGTCACTGGGACTTGATCCGAGGAACCACTCCTTGGTTGCATGATACTTTACCCACTACACCACCGGAAAGATAGTGCCCTAAGGCAGTCTCAATGCCCATTATGTTGGCTTTGTCCACTGATGTCCCGACGAGAGTAGATTCCATTCTAGGTGAGAGGAGGGCGAAGCATGACGTAAACGTCGCAAAGGACGCATCAGATACAAACAACAGTGGCACCACGGGGTTTGAGAGAATGAGGTGCACCTACGCATGTCGCAGAGTGAAAAACAATGTTCATAAACCTATAAACCCGAAGGAGAATAAGAGAAATACATTTTTAAACATACAAAATAATTATATTCTTTACCCTTAAACAATATCATAACAATAATGAGAATAGAGAGGGGAAAATTTCACTCATCAGTCAGTCAGCCTTGTCATTCCTTCTGTTCTGCCGAACTACTTGAGCACATTTTGGGGGCGGGCCAGGAGTTGGAGCACTACGTGGTCTCATTCCACACACCAAATGGCGAGGAGTTTACAACTGACGCAAGCTTGACGCACACATACAAAAAATAACATAAAAAACTACGCCCTCCAGTGGCAGTTACGACAGCTAAAAACATTCCTGATTTACGGAACATACGTACCAACTTTAGTTGCTATCCGTGCGTCCGAATGGAAACGCATAGTGGGCACACAAACATGCATACTGTTCGTAAAATGTTATTGTGATCGCCACCGGGTCAGGAACTGCGTATTTGCCGACGTTTCGATGTCCGACTCCACCTTAGTCCTCAGGGCTGCGAGTGTCGAGTGAGATTTTTCCTTGCTTGTAGCTCCGGTAGGATTGAAGACACCTGGCGTTTGCCAAGTGCCACGTGAGTTCGAGAAGATCTTCACTGGTGAGGCGGGCCGTACTAAAGATACGCGGCTCAAAGAACACAAGTGCCACCTCCGCCTAGGTCAGCCCGGAAAGGTAGCCATCGCAGATGGAATGCAGAAATACAGTTGAGTTCGACAACACCAAGATGCTCTGCAGATCCCATGGTTTTTGGGATCGACTTATCCAAGAGGCAATTGAAATTAGACTGGCCCAACACACAGTCAATAGAAATACCGGATATTCATTGAGCAACACTTGGAAACTTGTGCTCAAAACATTCAAAATGGCACTGCAAAATCACCACCAACAGCCAATCAGAGTGCACCGCTGATTACAGCCAATCAGCAGTCACTTGGCCACGAGCATGACTGTATATAAGCATGGAAAAATCTCACGCGACACTCATCAAAACCCAAAAAAATTAAAATGACTGTTAAAAAAGAAAGAAAAAAATAGTTGCGCCACACTTCAATTACTCCAGTTATTGATTTTATTTATTTTTCTTAGATTTAGTAGTTCAAGATTTACGAACAGTCCCTTAGTTTTTAAGCTTCATCTTCTCACAAACAATAAACTACACTAGCCACGCAAACAATAGTCATTTTTATTTTAAATATTTTTGACAACATTGGTAGTGGTGGCCATTGGATATCGGAACAATCTGTCAAGCATCTTCGGCGCATCACATCTCGTCTTCTCTCGACACTCACAGCCCTGGGGACGATGGCCGAGACAGGCATCGAAACGTGGGCAGTTATGCAGTTCCTGACCCGGTGGCGATCTCGAGAACATTTTACGAGGTCTATTCGCCGGGGAAACACTAAATCTTTATGCACACTCTTTTATATATATTACATATAGATTTTCAACTTTAAGTATATTCTCCTTTTTGTAAAATGCCCTCGTTGCCTGTACTATCCCACTAACTGTTTCTTCCTTGCTTCGTGCATCATTGGTTATTCGGTTTTCTAGATAATTAAACTATTTGACCTCTTCAAGCTTTTGTTTTCCTGTTCTAACATTTACGCTCTGGTTTTGCGTTACCTCCTCTCTTTTTGCTTTATTTTCGAATAAGTAGACTTATTGTATACGTACACGATAACAATAGATAAACAAAGGCGAAAAAAATCTAAGTAGATATGGGAAAGCATTGGATCAGGTTATAGATAAGTGGGATTGGCGAGGATAATACTTTAAATGGGAAAGCAATTAAAAAGGTAAAACAAAGGAGGAATCCCTACAAACATGAGGCAATCCTTTCAACTATTCTGGCTAGGACACTACCTGGTTTTAATTACTTACGCAAGACCCGTATCCTCACGTATTCGGGGTTGGTTAAAATGAAGAACATAAATGTTTGAAAAAGGTCGATTGAGATAAAAAATTAGCTATCACGTGATTCAAAAGGAACTAAGAGACAGGTAGTGTTCAATAAAAAGAAATTATAACGAAACAGATTACGAGGATTGGAAAGGATATTCACTTGAAACATTACTTACCATTTATCTATTCGAAATGAATGCAAGCATAGTAATGAATCATCGCAAATAAAAAATTTAAACACTTTATAATTTTGTTGCAACAGAGCCCATTAAATTCCACCTGTGATGGTGCATGTGCAATCCTGGTGTTTTGGTGAAGCGGTTTATTTATCGTTTTTAAAATTACCTATGCTCAAAATAGAGAGCTAGGTTTTTAAAAAATCAGATATACAAATAAATGAATTTTCCAATTCTTTTTATGTATTCTTATTGACATGAATATCATGATTTAAGCCAAAAATATCATTCCTTTTGTACGGAAATAATAGCAGTTTTTGTGAAAACCAGTGATAATGATAATAAATTCTCATATGACCTCGAAATTTAATTTTATTTCATTCGAACTGCTTTCAGCGGTGGACATACGTTTGAATGGATATTCCTCTGCGCATCCGTGTTTTACGTACTAATACACATTCAGGAAAGTAGCCAAAAATTTGTTAGAGGGTGTTTGGCTGGTGTGCGGGTCGCCTGTATGGATGAGAGAGATAGGCCTTCAAAAGAACGAGCACAGATTGCGGTGGAGGGGGTGGGTGGCGGGCACACTACTTGAGGAATATACGCAGCTGAGATTCCGCCATGGCTTTTGTGGCGATATACAATTGAACCCAATGACTGAAGTTGAATTGGCAGTCACAGGAATCGCAAGCGCCCCGGGGAGACGCACGCGAGGCAAACGATTCATTACCACCCGTAAGACTAAGAAGGGAAGAATTTCAGGCCGAGGCAGGGCTAGAATGCATATAGTGTTGAATCACTCGTAGCGGGAGTGTTGGTAGCAATTGGGAAGGCTCCGCTCATTCCTGTCCCATTCAGAAGCATTTTGAAAGTTCCGTGGCCCCAGCACCCACTCCGCAGTGATAAGATCTTTTGCGACTGGCAATTTGTTCTTAATTCTAATGATTAGGAAGACATTCATTTAAAATCAATTAACTCCCTTTGCATGGCGTAAAAATTAATGTCCATCCTTGGTTTGTAAGTAAGAGGTAGCACTCATTCCACGTGCCTGGAGGACGGCAGTCCCTTTAACAATGCAACTGTGACTTGTCTTTGCCATGATGATAGTAAATAATATCGTGTTGTGAAGGAAATTGTCATGTTTTTTTTCATTGACGTGATTCGATGGCAGGCGTTATGAAATATTTCAAAATTGGATTGAGAGAGAATAGAGGTGCGAGAGGTGTCCTCAGCCGATGTATCGCCGGCACAATTCTCGATAGGAAAACTATCGATTGCAGGCTGAAAGCCTCAAATCTATCCCACCCCTCAGGCGACATACCTGATACTGGGCCGATGAAACTTATCCTACAGGAAGGCTTACAGGACAACGTATTTCGGGTTTAGCTAGTATTCCCATAAAAAGTTCTTCCCGTAAATCTTTTTTTTCTTTAACTTCTAAAAAGAATGAACAGGCAGGTAAAGTTTGTGAGGTTCATACAATGATCCCACGTCACATCTAAGTACACGGGGCATGAAAGATGATTATGGATAAAAGGCCCTCGCGGCGTATGCAAATGAAGTCAGCTAGGCGCAAGGTCATGAAATCGCGGCGCTGAGAAAAGTAGAATGTGCCTGGGACGAAGTGATTCGAAAGACGTAGGCGGGCACGGGAGGTGGTGACCTTGGCCTTCCGACGCCCGCTGACCCTTTGGGAGAAAATGAATCACGACTCCCCAAACCAACACTCAAGCCATTACTTGTGACTCAGTCAGTGGTTCAACCCGAAGGTTGGTTTCGATAGGTGAGGGTAAACCTCAACCCAGTCTTAGCCGCAGGCACGTGATAGGTAATTACGCATGCAGCATAAGGTGTGATCTTCTGGATTGCCGCCTATCATTTGAACTACACAGGCATCTTATTCCTCTGCGCATTTGAAGGTGCCGGATGTAAAAACATGCACAAACAATGAATTGCAGTTAATTACAAGACTATGGTACTTTCCGCTGCTTTAATTTTATTTCGACGCGTTTCAATGCACACACAAGTTTCAAAGGATGTAAAAGAGAAAAACTACGTCGATATGAAGAGGTTAGCAGATGGGAGAGAGGAATGGAGAGCTGCGTCAAACCAATCATACCATTGTTGACTAATGATGCGTTTCAATGCCTCGGCGCATCTTATGTCTGACAATCGAATAATTCACACACTACAGGCCATTAGCATCAGAGAAAGTGAATAGGTTGTGGTTTTTGCGTGGATTAGTACATCGTTCATTCAAAGGAGAAATAGAGTATTCCTTTCGGCGCCGATAACGCAGCTCACAAGAAACAAATTGGTGCACGGAATGGAAAGGAAAGCAAACACAAAACAAAATAAGATTTCAAGGAAAATAAACAGTCACTATTCAGCCATTTGCTCATCATTTTAAAGGAAAGTCACACAGATTTTGAATTTTATGAGTTGTTAATGCCATTGGAGTTCTGGTCGATTGACTCCGTCGGGCAGAGCCTCTCATTGCAGAAAAGAATCGCTTCGCGAGGCCAAAGGGGAAGGCGCAAAGGGGCGACCCAAATGCAAGGCCGAGTGACGACGTCTGCGAAACGGTTTAAGAGATTAGAAGTTGGGAAGGACGGCGGTCGGGGAGGCGGATGCAGGGCGGGACGCAATGTGGGGAGAAATGCACGATGCCCTGTGGTTGTTGATTCTAAGGTTGAGGGGAGTTGAAGATTTGCCTATATAGGAGGGACAGTGTTTGCATTGAATAAGGTGGATTACATTCCTGGAAGAGGCTGCAGGTGATAGACAGAAGGCGAGATGACTGGGTATAGAAGGTGGGGTGAAAATTGGGCAGGTCGTACAATTGAGACGACCGTAGGGCAAAGGTATACTGTTGGGAGTAGTGGGTGATCTTTGTTAGGGGTTATTCTATTGGAATAAATTGGAAAGGTTTGCTGGTCGTCCGAAGGTGCTAGTAGGGCTTTTGACAAAACGATTGGTTGTAAACTTATAAATTTTTAAAGGCCTTTAAGATTGTATTCCAGGAAAGTAAGTGGTGCAAAGGGAAAGGTCATGTGGCTTGCTTCTATTGCAGGGTTTTGGGGCCATCTGTGCTTGATAATTTTTTTTTCAAGAGGTACTCTGGGTAGCCTCTCTGGAGGAGAGAACGGTCAAGGCTGTGAAGGACGCAAGGCAGTTCAGGGCATCAGAGTTACTGCAAATGCGGTGGCCTCGAATGGAAAGGGAATAGGGAAGGGAGATTTTAGTGTGAGAAGGATGACAACTGCTAAGGTGAAGGTATTGCCACTTATTCGTGGGTTTTAAATGGATAGAGGTGAGAAATTTGTTGTTGGCATGAGAGATATTGACATCAAGGAAGGTAATCTGGGAATTAGAAATGGTTGAGATGAAAGAAAGAGAGGATGAGAAATTGAGAGTATCAGTTAAATTGTTGATGGAGTCATTACCATGTGGCCACAGGAGGGATATATCTTCAATAAACCTGAGGCAAAGGAGGGTTTCAATGGATATTGGGAAGGAAAATTTGTTCAAAATGGCCTAGGTAGAGGTTTGCGTAGGAGGGACTGAATCTACTACCCATTGAGCAACCTTTGATTTATAAATAGCGGTTAGAATGAATTGTGCGTTTGGACGGTATTAGCTAAGAGAAAGTCGGTGCTGAGAGTATATAAAGCACCAAGAGGGCCTCGCGTATATTTCACGGGGGCATCGCGTGTTTTGGTATCGTTAAATCGAAGATTACCATCTCGCCCAAACTCGTCCTTCGCTCGTATGTCAAACTTGCTCTGCAGACTCGAACTGAGCCATGTGGAAGAAATCGGAAGAATCGATAGTTGGTCGTTCTATTTCGGGTTGTGTGACCTCGCCGGCTGAAATATTTCCTATGGGTGCTGAGTAGTTCGGGAATGCGAATGATTAATTCGGTGATTGCCTAAATAATTGTGGTAAATTTTTAAATCACCGTTAATCCCCGTTCACGACAACTTAACTGGTCTTATCTCGTCTTGATGTCCCCGTGACCCATGAGGGAAATATCCACCAATCAAAACTCAGTACGTGTATCAATCATGAATCAGGGTGAAGCGAACATCGATGAGTTTATATGGCTTCCAATATTTGTTGTTTTTTCCAATATTCTGGCTATTTCAATTATTTTTGTAATCCATACAACTATGGGAATCAATCAGCAGCCTTGTTTTTTAAATTATTATTATTACTGATGAAAAAATGGCATAATTTGTGTATTTCACTTGGTAAGAAATATCATTGTAACCAGGGTTCCATCACACTGTTACCAGGGGTCTGATTCTGGTTTTTTCTGGCAACAGCCAACACGATTTGTCGAAAAGATTGGCGAGCGCTTTATGCATTCGTATTCTCATTTTCATTCGCTAGCAATTTCGCCAGAAATGCTTCGTTTTGTGTCTCTGGCTACGAAAAAGTCATTCTCGTTCTGTCATGCGAGCATATAGCAAACTTAACATTCGCAAAGAGAGAATTTCGCTAGCGACGACAAAGAAATCGCTTCAGCGGCTTAGCGAAAGAATTGACGAGAGACACACTCGTGATTTTACTACCGCTTTGCAAAATTATTATGTTGTATTTTTGATTCCAATGAGCTTACTTGGTATTAAGATGCTTGACATAAAGCCTGTGTATTATTTTACTCGTCTTTTCGTTCTGCCTCATTAAATGAATGGTATTGCAAGTGGGTTTGCATTTGAATGAACCGCGAAGCTTTTCTTTGATAAGTGTATTGTGTTATCGTGGGAGTACTTTTATTCTGAGCATATAAATGTGTTGCATTGCTTGAGAAAACTTGTTGTTTCGGTGCTTATGCTCGTAAACGTTTCATCGGAAACAATAATAAAGAGCCTAACCAGAGTCTTGTCATACAAGAGCATGTCATAAAGTAATTGAAGTAGTGAATAGCATGGCTATCAATCTAAAGGTTATAAGGTCGATTCCTGCTATAGCCATTTTTTCTCTCCACGACGTAATACAAATAGAAAATTATGTCATGAATGTAAAATATATTCTTCCCTCATCGCATCAGTGAACAATAACGTCACAGTGGCTAGTTACACTGGGAATTGCCATGAACTATCATGAAACAACTTATGCACTTTAGTCTTAAATACATGTATTGATGGCAAATTTCTTAGTTCTATCGGTAATGAGGTCTCTATTCTAGCAGCTGTTACCATGAATGATTTATTTAGGTGAGATTTTCTATGATATGGGATATGAATGTCAAAGTTGTGCTTTCTGGTGGATTTTTAATGAGTATTTCCTTTCCAAATGAATCTGTTGTACAGATATAGCGGGTTACCAGAAGAAAGTATTTTGAATGCATGGTAGGCGAGATGATTAGGGCGACGCTGTTTGAATTTCATCCAATTCAGGCGGGCATACAAGCTTAAGTTCTGAAATAAGGGATTTAAAAAGAAAAAGTATGCAGAAAATTGTGTATTTTAGTTTATGCTAGTGTTGTCTCAAAGATCCGCATTGGCAGTGCGAGATTATCCCTGTCTTGATTCGTCTGAATTTGATCTATTCCAGAGGGTGGAGGAATTTCTCTGCTCTTCGCGGCTACACACCCCTCTCTCTAAAGCTCTTAAGTCCACAGCTCACCCTTATTGAAGTGCCGTTAACTGGAGTGACCGCGTCCCAATTTTTTGATATTATTGCATAAAATGTTCTCAAAAAGTCTTTACACTTTGCTCTCTTATTGCCAATATAATTTCCCTGCAGAATACAATTTACAACACTGTTAGTCTCTTCTTAAATTTTCATTTTTCTCCTAAAGTCAATTATACACTTAAATTGGGAAAAATCTCAACCCGTCATGGGTTGAGCATACTTCATGGTATAGAATGCACTCACTCCTGGGCAGGAAACTAACGCCACTTTTCAATTCAACGATCACCGTCCAGGTACATAATGAGAAGTACTTTAGTTGCAGAAAATATTTTAATGCATCAAATTTATAACATTACAACTCTGAGGAATAAAATAATACCCGGATGGCGAGATCAAGAACAAAGATATTTGTAAGTCTTTCATGTAGAGGTCAGAAAACTGGTCATTGAGTTCAAATAATTATTTGAGAAACCATTTGTGGCACCATCTCCTTTCAAATCTTATGCTTATTTACCGTTATTGCAAAAATACCAGTGGAAAACAGTAAAAAATGTAATAAAAGTAATATATTCACTCAAAATTCAGAATATCTTGATAAATGAATGTAAAAATATCATTGACATTTGTATATCCTAAAAGCCAGTACAGTATGCTAAGGAGTAAAATTACTGCTTACCGTTATTCTGTAAGAGATACTTCTTTCTGATGCTATAGAAAGTTTGTTGGCGATACATATCTCCCAAAGCCTTTATCAACAAGCAAATTGTGATCTATTTAAGTGTCGCAAGATAGAAACTAATCCTAACTTTCCACAGTGGAAATACTCTCGTAATGTATAAGATTTAGCTCACCTTGTAATCTCTTCGTAAATATGAAATCACTTCTATCTCATTCTGACTAGTGCAACGAATACATCTCTAGGTAGACGGAGAATAGACAATAGACGCACCCACGCAGTGAAAAAAATATCTACATGCATGCTTAGTCTTGCATTCCCAGCTTCTGCAGCGCATTCATTCGAAGTTGAAGGACTTTCGATTTGATTATACCGCACTATGGACGAATGTTCAGTCCACGCGTAAAATCATGGCCGTCACTTTCACAGTGCAGTGAAGAGGGCGAGGTGGGTTTGATAGGGATTTAGAAAATTGCGCTTCACATATCGCACAGTAATGCATAGTATATTTTCCATTCTCATTGAGATGCTCTGGTTAGGCTCCCTGCCTCTCTTCCCTGTGGTCACGTGATCCCGCGATCAATTGCATCGCCCCCGTTGCCATGCGACAATCGTGTCGGACATGCCTGTCGGATTAATCGGACTTGTTGAGAATCCCACCCCCAAACTACCCCTAGCAGACACGATTCCCCCCTCTCCACCCCACCCCATCTCACATTCAGGCACACACTCATACGGATCATCACTGCCCATCCAACACTTTTTCTAGTTCGTCTTCATCTACGCGCTATCCAGCCATTGGCATATGGTGGCAGGCGTTTTATTATGACGAAACCTTGTAATGACTGGTAGTTTCTTCGGAACTTTATCGTGACTCCAGGTCCGTAGCAATGCGTTTCTCTTCGTCCGCATGTGATTCAAATGTGATTTCATCGGTTTGAAGCTGCTAATCTGTCACCAGGATGAAGTATCCACAGGTCCACAACTACCTTCTTCCCCGCTAGCCACCTTAATAGGCGTGGTTGTTCATCAATATTAAAAAAATGAAAGGAGGTCCACCCAATAGCATTTATGAAAGTCCTTTATTGCTCGAGAGAAAAACGAATTATTGCACCGACTCGTTCAGAAAAATATCTCTCTTACATCATCGTTTCTACCTGACTAATTCCTGTGATCGCAATTACAGATCAGAATCACAGATACTTATGAGTTGCAGTAACAGTCAAGAAAGTTACTCCAAAATCAAATTTTTACCACCCCCATTTCAAAGGAGAAATCCAAGACAATATATTTGAAGCATAATAATAATATGCCTTCGAACTGGCAGGATTTCAGAAAGCCACAAAAATTTGAATGAAAAATACGCCCGTGAAATTGCGAAATAATAGTTATTGCTGTTATTATAATAGTGTAATTTATTGTTCACAGATCGTTACATCCGATTTGAACATTGTTTATAAGCAGTTTATAGCTCAGCAATTTCTTTATTATCTTTGTGTAGTTTTAACTGAAATAGTCTAAAAATGACGACAAAGAGATGAACAAATATTTTTCATTTAAGAATGAAATTGATTGCATTTGTTTTTCAGATCCTGTCTTATCTTTGGAAATAAATTACTATATTTATAACGGTTTAATGTCTAAATCGTATATATTGAAATACTATCTTTTCTAGACATTTATAAGTGGCACAAAGTATTCATCTACATCTACATAATACCCTGCGAGGCCCCTCTAGGGTGTTTGCCAGGGGATGATCAATCACCAGCATGCAGCATGCAATTGGACTCCCACATGCACACCACGCAGTCCAAAAAAAAGTCATGCATACTAGCAAATTATACTACCATATGCTGTTAATAATAAAACTTGCATGGGCCATCGATTACTCTAAAAACTATTTTGAATAAGTAAAATGGATATATTTGCTCGAAAAAATACCTTAAGTTTCTCCATTCATCGTCAAAAGAAATAAAAAATTTGCATTTAAAATTGAGAAAAATTTCTTTGAGCCGACCACTGCGCGAAGACACCCGAGCGTTGCTGAGGCCAGGCGTGACGTCATAGGTGCCTAAACAACCTTAGGGAGTTGGGAAATACGCTGAGCGCATGCTGTAAAATTTGTGTTGAGGGAGTATTTAGCCGCTCATCGTCGCTTTATTTTGCCCTGTTTTTCTTGGGCAAAGTTTTCTTATTGCTATTGTGCCACGATCATTACTTGGGATATCAATAATGCGACATCGGGCGATGAAGCACAAGCGTTTCATTTCGTATGTTTTAGTTATCAGAAAAATGGATGATAACGTTGCCGCTCGTTCGAGTAGTACACCTGAAATTCACCTACATCTACATAATACCCAGCAAGCCGCCTAAAAGGCGCGTGGCATGGGGTGTTAGAACACCAGCCTTTTTTTTAGGACAACAAAAATTGATGCCACGACCCTAATGGAATTTGTTAAGACAAATTATTGCTATACGTCGGCGGCAAATCGAGATGTAAAAGAAACTTGTAATACTGGAGGATAACGATCGTTAGCTGTGCAGTTGAATTTGGCAACGCCGTATTAGCGGAGAAGGTAGTCCTGTCCGTCCTACGGTACGAATTCACAGCAAAACAGTCTGCACACAATCCACATGTGAGATCGCGAATCGGTTCTGCTGCCAACACACACACACAAACTACAACCTATTTCAATAATAAAGGTAAATCCATAAACAATATACTAGCATATACCATAAAAATATAGTGGGAAATAGGCAAATACTCTTATCAAAAACTGGAAGTCACTGTCACATTCCTATAATCATCACGTACAACACACAATAACAGAGCTCGTTATTATGAAAACAACTATTTAATCACTGATTTAAAGCCTTAAATTAGCCCACACAAGTGACACAGGTGACTTTTCACACTACTATTCTTTGAAAAAATGGAATAACAAACTTCAAACACAGTTTTTATTTCAATAGCTTCATCGTGAAATGTCATATCTACGGTGAACAACGGAGGTTTTACACTACTGTTAGACATTTATCGATAGCGTAATAGCACTTTTTACAATTCAATCGCGTTGGAAAACTGATAACTCTTGGCCGATATTTTTCAACCCTGTTAAACTTTGTGCATTACAACCACTGGCACTGTGATTATTAGCAGTAGCTTAACGGGAGATGTCACGTTGAAAATAACACTATTTTGGCACAAAAATGTTCCTAGATGTCTCCAATCAGCGAGCAAAAGTTGCATTGACTGGAATTCACCTCATAAGACAAGCACATGCAGTCCTAAACGACGAATTCTCCAGTACCTACGAGTAAACGGATGAAGTTATTGTATATAAAAGCTAAGCGGACATCAGTAAACATTAAAATCTTTCTGATTGCATACTTAAATGAATGATATTCCGTCGATAACATCGACTTACAATTAACGTATCCCCCTTCCAACGGCCGTGGCTCAGACTCCTACAACGATGTTATTTAGGTATTATAAAATCTTTGATTTAACTGCTCCAGTTTTATATTGTATGCCCTTACTCTGATATTAATAATACAAAATGTAAGGGCTTCCGAGCTTCTATGTCTAACGAGAGACATTTAGCTAATTTCTCTCACTTTGTCGTCGTACTTTCCTAATACTTTTTTAACAAAACCCATTTTACGATTAGCTGGACCGGCTATTTCCCGAATATGTTTATTCTACGATAGATCATAATTGAGTCTAATTCCTAGATATTTCACCGATTCAACTGCCTTTGATTGGGTACCCCGAATTATATAGCTAAGTTGTAGGGAGTTATTCTTCTTCCAGAAATTCATTACTACGCGTTTTTTTTTCAAATTTAATTTTATCTGCCATGCATCGCACCACGCTTGGATAGCATCAAGGTCATTCGCTAGATCATCTCTATCTTTGCAGGAACGGATTTCTCTGTAAACTACAGCGTCGTCTGCAAATAATCGTAATTTACAGTGAACTACTTCGCCAATGTTGTTTATGTAAAGAAGGAATGGGAGTGGGCCTATGACACTACCCAGAGGGACGCTAGAAGTGACTCTAACCTCGTTGGAGACTGCACTGTCTAATACTACTCTTTGGACGCGGTCGCTCAAAAGTTCTCTTATCCAGGAAATAACATCTTCACATAGACCGTAAGATTTCAGTTTTATTATTAACTTTCCGTGGGGTACTTTATCAAATGCTTTCTTGAAATCAAGGAAAATCGCGTCTACTGGAATGTTGTCTTCTCCGGAGACTAAAATATCGTGGGCGAAAAGCGCTTACTGGGTTTCGTATGATCTACTTTTCCTGAATCCATGTTGAGTTCTCATTGACAAGTTTTGCGCGTCTAGTTGTTTCATTACCGAGCTGACTACGATGTGTTCAAGGACTTTGCATGAGATGGACGTTAAAGATATCGGCCTGTAATTAGATGGCTGTTCCTTGTCTCCACTTTTAAATATTGGCGTTACATTAGCGATTTTCCAGTCATTAGGTACTTCGTGTTGCTTGATGGATATACTAAATATTAACTGCAAGAAGGGGGCAATTTCTGAGGCAAGTTCTCTCTATACGCGAGAAGGGATGTCGTCTGGACCAGGTGATTTATTTGGACTGAGCGATTTCAATATCTTTTCTATTCCGTGCGCAGTGCGCACTATTGTCAATAGGCGGCATCTTTCGTACGCAGAGATTGTCAACTGTCTCGGATGAGTTCTCATTGATACATCACTAGGGGAAAAGACTTATAACTAATTGGGCGAACCAGGGACGATTTTGAAGGTATGGGGAAAGTTTCAGACACGAGCAAAGAGTTGAATATTTCAAGTAGAGCAGGGGACACAGCTTCAGACATAAAGTGCGATTTCATAGCACTAGTACACTTTCAAAGTCTTCTTAGGATCAAATGGCCTATCTATTGCAAAGAAATAAACATACTTGCGCTAGTAAAAATGCGATGCAATGCTAATGCAATTTACATCAGCTCTTATAAGCAATGTAGAGGTGAGCGGCAGAAAGCCATTTTCCTAGCGTCACCTACCGCGGAATCCTCGCATCAGCAAATCAAGTTCCCAGTGTAAATGCAAAATATGTACAATCTCCAATGCAAAAAATCCTTTTCAACATACCTTATCTCTTTGGGGTAATAAAATTTAGTTAACGGACTGATAATAAACAAACACCTACTTTGATAATATTTTACAGGAGTAGTACCTAATCGTTTCCTGTTCTTTTGTCACGCCATGCATGGAATTGAGATTCTCTCAGCATAGTTTTTCAAAAGCAATGCACTTCTTGAAGGATCATTTCTGCTATCAGAGATATTATACGGAAGATGACCGCATGCTAGCAGTAAACATGAACGGCATTAAGGACTAAATGAGTTCCAGTCGTGCAGAAATATTACTCAACTATGGGAATATGTGTGCAGCCTAGGTGCAGTAAAAGTAGCTATAAATAACTTTTAACGCTTTCAAATTCAAAACTATCATCTCAAACGGAAAAATATAGTTTTAAGTTGATTTTGTACCTGATAATCGCAATGTCTGCTATAGAAAACTGAAGTCCCATCAAGTATCATCGTTTTAGTAGCAAGTAATATTCCACTAAATACACTTGAAAATCCAAATGTCATTCGGCAGGGTCAAATATTTCGCTATCAAGGTGATTTATGCCTGTTGTTTGTTTTCAAATGAAACCTCGCCAAAAAATTCATCCGCAATTCCAACTTTAAGAAAAGGTTATTTGGACTACCCTGAACTTCCTCCTCCACTGAAATATTTTGCTGGCTGCGATTCTCGATATCATCAAACCCTATGCAATTATCTTGGGATTTTTTAAGGCCACACTTTTTTTAAAATTTTCCTATTCCTCATATTTGACAATTTCACGTAGGTATTTCCTCACGTGTAAACTTTTTATTTTTCGGACTCTGACATAAATATTAACTAAGTCCTCAAAATTTCTAGCGGATTATTTATTTTTAAACGAGTGATCCGTCGTGAAAAAAGGAAAAATACGCATGTTTGCCATTGTAAGACGTGCTCTTAACTCACAAATACAAGTATTAAATTATCCACGGTCTACTCCCCCTTATTTTGCTCAAGTGACCCACACAAATTCAATATTTGGTTCTTAATCGTTTTTTTATGTCATTCGCGAAGAGTATTCGTTTATACGACACTCTAAGTTCAAGTTTACAATAACGCGTGCTGAAGAGGAGCCTATTGCCCGAATATGAGCCGCTCTTACTTTCCTAAAATAGAGTGTCAAGATGAGTTACTCTGTCCATGGTTATATTTTTCCCTCCTTTAAAAGAAAGGAAAGTCATCCCCTCAAGAATCTATTTATTCACGCACTGTCGAGACTATTTTGTACTCGCGGTGGGGATAATGTAAAGGGCTTCAATCAAGAAGAAATGGCGAATTTTAATATCAAAACCAAATGTTGAAATCTAGAAAAGCAAATATATGTCTAACCCATAAAATGTTTGCTCGCTACCATTCTGTATAAGTAGTGTTGATGAAAAAGGTAAATTTATAAATATTAGTTACACTCGGTTGTTGGTGAAGAAAATGGTTGTTTGAAGTATAAGATGAGGACTTTTCTTTAAAGAGCAATAATATTGCTATGGAGCTGTATACTAATTAAATTTTGGAATGTAAAATTTATTACGATCAGATGCATACCTGAGGGTTGGTTCTGGTAGGTGAGGGTGGAGCTCACCTTGAAGTAAGGCGCAGGAGTGTGATCAGCTAGGATGGGCAGGGCAGGAGGCTCTTACCCTCCAGCATTGGGGTGCTTCGCCAAGGATTTCAACTTGGGCCTCCTTCGAACAGAACCCACCCTCCACACCACGAGCATGTATTTATACTCATTGTTAGTATAATTTGGGATGAGATAAATACGCCATGCTTTGAGTACCTAACTAATTACATTAGTGAGGCAATCATGTGTTCTATACTCGGAAGAGGCGGTTACACCAATCAAGATAGTTACATTTACTCAGGTGTTTCTAACAGATAACGCTAAATGATTGGATAGTATGATGCACCATGCGAAGAATAAATGTATTTTCCATCAAACTGCCAATAACCTCCTTCCTTCCCAGACGGCACAGCACCCACCGTATCTAATTTGTATCTAGATAGAAATCGCCTGAATAAACATTTGTGCAAAAAAATGATACCTCTTAAATCACAACTCAGAACTTACGTACTATGAATGGTGTCATCACCACATGGAATTTTTGAGGCAGGATAGAAAAAACACAGAAATACAATAAATATGTAATATATTTTCATAAGTCAATCACTATAATACCTGCAATTTTCTCTTCTAACCCACATCTAACTTGGCGAAACAAATACTCTTATCCTCTTACGAACAAAAATTGTTTAAAAGATCTCTAGTAGAAGCCATTATAGCTATCTTAAATAGTTTCTCCGATGAATTTCCATGGTCACAACATCCACTTAGAAAATAAAATCCTCATCCACCATAGATCTATAAGTCACTTCTACTTCTATGTCTCTCTGTTTTCTATATGATAGTTTGGTAACTGAAATAATGGCACCCTCCTCGGATCTCGGCACGTTAAATTCTACACGAATGGTCTTCCCCGTCTTCTCGTCCAATGCCACAGGTTATTTTCTGCTATCACAAGGTGTGAAGTGAAGCTGACACACTTAAATTTAATAAATACGAAAATACCATGTAAATTACTAGTTCATTTCATTTCCACTTATTTGAATTTCTGCATGAGAAATCAAATAACTAGGCTAGTAAATTTTGGAGATAATTGTATACCTCAATAATGTTTTTTATTTTAAACTATAGCATAAGATAATTTGAAATTATGAAAGCCGACGTATAACACACCATAGGGCAAGCTAAGAAACAATATTCGATTCTATAAACTTGGCTGCTTATTCCTAGTTACTCCTTTAACCACGCGTTTACCGAACGAAAGAATACAAAAAATAAAAATAAAATGCAAGAATTTTCAAATGATTGGCTGCTACAATATTTTAAATCACCACTTTCAGTACTGGAGTCGTTCATTGACATCCCGAAGCCACTTCCAACAAGAAATTACATCCATATACCTACAGCGAGGAAGGGTACATACCTTACTGTTTTTCGTAGGGGTGAAATTTTTTCTCTTCAAATCGCGCAAATGCACTTCTTCTTCAACTCAGGATCTTTTGGAAGGCTAAAAACTTCAACTTGGGTCCAGTCCCGAAGTTTCCATCACATCTCGAAAATACACACAAGAAAGGCATTTTTAAGAAAAAATACCTCACAAACACGTTTTTGAAGCCCAGTAAATGAAATTAAAGAATAAACGAAACTTCACAAATCGCAGAAACTGTAATTTTCACCAACTTAACCGCAAAAATCCCTGAAATATGGTGAGACGCAATGTAAACAACGCGATCTGCAACGACAGTCACTTGCGATTGGGCCTTCTTTCTAGGTCGCTATGGCACCACCCGCGAAAGAAAATAGTCCCAGAACGGATACGGATCATGTTCGAAAGGTATATTAGTACCCAGATACGAACTGAATACCAGTGTGTCAAATGTTAACTCACGAGTTTTTAGCAAATTAGGGCGTATGAGATACAATTTTATCGATGCATATGAATTTGCCAGTTCCCTTGTATCATTTTAATATATTTCTTTCGTCATTAAAGGAAATAAAGAAATAAAACCTTTTCAGTAACTTCCTAAGCGTGATTTCTTGTATCTCGATGTTCCACCCTCGTATCCAGATACGTAAAATTCCTGTGCCTTCTGGTTTTATTGATGAACGGATACGTATGTATGTGGATTGCCTTTGTTCGCCAGACGAGTTCATCAGTTTTCTCGTTTTTCCACGTGGTTAGAGTCGCTTCAGGGTTTAGTGGGGCCTTGATCCATTTAAAACAAAAAAAAAAAAAACGGTGGGAGAATGAAGTGTCAAGTGACCTCGTGTCTTTTCGTCCCGTCCCCATGGCTACGTGCTCCTCGCCAATCAATGAGTTCGTCTCCATCAGCAGAATATAACAACGGCCTCTTTCATGCCATTGATAGTGCGCGCGCTTGCCGCTCAGGTGGTGCCACGGTGCCAATCCCTAGTTCACCCTCTCCTGCACCGGCAACCCATCCCCTAGTATTTGGGTGCTCCAGCCATTTTAGACATGAAATGGGACGATGCAGAGGTGATTACTATTTATGCCTAGAAGGAGAAGAATGGATGAAGTAGCATTTTATTTTTTGATTTCGATCATGATAGAGCTTGAAAAATAAACCTACCATCTAAATCCTAACCTGGGTTACATAAGCATAAATAACCAGTATGGCCTCCTTGGCAACAATATAAAAGATGATGGCTCCATTTACGGTTGGCACATTACCCCATACGGAGTTTCCTCGCCTGCGGTTCGTAATAATCATGTAATCTAGCTGTTTTTCCGTATTTTGCCGTTCGTATAAGGAGCCAGCAGGACGTCTTCTATAGCTTTAGACAGATATTGCATAGGATTTTCCGATCCGGTCGTTTGACACCTCCGTTGTTCTTCAGGGTAACTTTTTCTAGTCCCATGAAATATTTTCAAGTGAGCAGTGAAAGAAATCTACAATTATCTGTTTTATTCGATTCGTCAGCCTACTTCTCTTCACTGTTAACCCTCGCACAGACCGAAACCCTCGCGTAGATAACTTTATGACGTCACAAACACTTAAGTGAAGCGTCTCAGCCTCGCACTGCTGGACTCGCATGTGATTCGTTTGAGAACTCTTTGAGTCTCCACTCCCCAAAGAAAAGCTGGTCATGAACGAGCAATGCGGACAAAGCTTTAGTGAATTCACTAACTAATGAAAAGTGGTCGTGAGTAATTGAAAAAGGAAAACGTCTTCTTATTTTAAAGTATCACGAAAGGGTTACGGAATGGGGAAGAATTGCTTTCGAAATAACTTTTCTCTCTCTTCCATTGCCTTCCGAATTCTTTGAACACTTTGTCTTTCGGGTGTGAGTGCTTTAGGTCGAGTGAGATATGTTTCTGGGACGGTCGAATTCAAACGGATTGCAATGGTTTGAGCGGCGCCACTTTCGCCCTGCCTTGTAAATGGAGTTTACCTATTCTCAACAGCTTCCGAAGCAGGAAATTTCGAACACATCTTGAAAAATTTACAAAAACGTGAACGTTTATGAGTGGTGAGTACGTTCTTGGATTTTCTTCCGTGAGAAGTCGTTGTCGTGAGCAACAGTGTTGCCCTCTGGCGAGCTGCAGACGACTTCATTTCAGGAGCGTCAGCGCCAGGTCGATCAATGAATCGTCTCGAGATATGTACTAATTAACGGGGTGGAAAAATTGAATTCATTTCTCTGATCAAGAAACTATTGCCTTTAAGTCTCACATGAATCATCATCGAGAGGAAAAAATACGAAGATGGCTTTGACGCATTTCTCTCATCAGCTTTTGTCTTTTGACACTCACACAATTGCTGAGATTCCCATGATGCATCAGCCGCTCTTTATGCGAGGCCCTCTCTTGTCCTTCTTCACTTCCTTCATCTCAGTGCCATGTCTCTTGGTGCGTCAGCTCAAGCTCAATTTCAACACTTCTCTACTCAACTTCTGCATCGCTCGTGCGATCAGCATTTACAAAATTATAAGTTTTCTGAAGTTTTCTTGAAATAGTGAATTTATATTGACAACATTGGCCTTTTTAGTATTTAATATTGCGTAATAAGTACGTTTCAGGCAGACAAAAAATACTTATTGGTATTAAAGATAATTATTTGTTCACAAAACGATACCACGCACTTTGTTAATGAAGTCGTATTTTAATTAAAAGTATTAATAGTATATTAAAGGTGTTTGACCAGTTTTTGCTAATCTATATCTCCTTCTTAGTTCCAAAACAGAATCTCTATATGAATAATTGAGTCCTATCTCTGAGATATTTCCGACTATACATTTTTTTGTTGATTAATCATTGTCATACGTTGTAAAATTTTCTCTCACATGGCTTCTCTTCTTCCCATCCAATAATCCTTCAACGATTGTCTTCATTGGCCCATGCATGCCAGTGAAGAATTAAGCGCTCATGACACAAACAGTATTGCACTAATTCATGACAAAAGTGAGCTGAATTGAATTTCCTCATCCTTTCATAGAGATGCCTTTAGCCTCTCTTAGCATTTCCTTCTACGTTCTTAATTTTAATATTCAAGCACTTTCTCCTCTTTTACTTATTCATGTCTCACACAGCGGGAGAATTATTCCAGAGCTCTTTACCCCCCTCCACCCAACCCCCCCCCCTTGGAGGCAGGAAAGAGCTTCCCCCGGGGACAAAAGCAGCTACAAGATGTCACATCAGTCCCCGCCTGCTCCCCAGGAGAAAGGCCTCCCTCCCTCCCTTCCTTGCGATGGGATGCAAAGCGTATGGTTCGCTCCGGGTCGCCCTTTGGGCTGTCGCAGTTTCTCCTGCACGGTTATATTTTAGTATGTGTGTATAAACACTGATCGGAGATGAAATTGCAATTCATGTAAAGGTGACACATTGATGATCGGGGGAATGGTCAAGTGATACAAACAACAACAGACAGGCAGACATTCCTTTTTTGGAATTTGGGCCGAAAGTGAAACTGAGAATATTTCTCTATAAATATATATAATGAAATAGCCAATCTCTTTTCTAGCTCAGTTGTTTCTTTTGTGGAGGTTTTGAGGGAAAATAAATCGCACTGCCGTCTCCTCAATATATGCGTCATAATAAAATAACTGCGGCATGTCAAATTGATTAGCCATGACAAACGCATTAGGGTCTAAGCAATGTATTCTTCACGTTCTGGCGCTGCGGTATTTCAAACGTAGTCGCCATGACAAACGCATCAGGATCTGCGGAGTGTATTCTACATGATAAAGGCACTGCGGTATTTCAACACATTTATTTCATTTTACTTAGGGCTCTAGCCAATTAGTAGGTCAAGTTAAAGTATATACAGCAATTATTGTTTGTATGAAACAGTTCCACAACGTAACACCCGAGACCGTGTCTTACATTTTTCAGTTGTTTTTCGTGAAGGATTTTACTCACATGCTACAGGATTTGACTACGGAATGCCTATACTGGTTAAAATAAATTGATACTGACCTCGCCCGTTTCTTCTTGCCTTGAACATACGTTGCCGGTATAGGAGTACGTATAAAAGTGCCTCAATACGCTTTGTGATTGCAGAAAATATAAAAAAATGATGGCGTTGAAAGAGAAATATTATATCATCTCCCCTTCTCTATGAGTAAGTGGAATTCAAATTTTCGTAAGGTTTATCTCTGAGCATGAATGCGTCGAAAAGAGCATGCTGTGATTGCATTCCCCCTTCCCCCCAGTTTTTAAATCAACGATTGCTGTTTGCGATAAATCCATAACCATCGATTCCTGCTGAGTTCAAAGCCGTGAGAAGATAGTCTTTTTCACACACATAAGTTGATTGCTATGGAAGTTATTATTACGTTCGACTGAAAAAAATTTATGGGTGGTCACTATGAATCACACACAGCAGAAGTTGAACTCGCGCTCGTTTAAGCCGGGTTCCGACTCCCATGTATTTTTATTATGAATATGCGTAAAATGATGCATTTTGAGATGAAAAACTTTGCTCTGGTATCCAAGTATCTTCCAAGAGGCAACCTCATCCGTGGTGTATAAGCTGAGACATAAAAATCGTAGTTGTGTGACCTATTTAAATGAAGCTCAATTGCAGAGACCCTTCTCAAGTGGGCGAGATGTGTTAATCCTTGTCTTCGCTTAGGGGGAGGGGCAATTATAATCATTCATTTTTTTGGACTTCATGGCGCTGGTCTCGTGTGTGTGTGTACAGTGACTGCCAGGAAATCAATTGAGGACGGGCTCGATTTCGATTCAATCGATTAAGTCGAAACTGTTCAACTTTGGAACAGATTCAACTTAAAACCTTTGAATATATCGCATTTATTGCATATATTGTCAGAAGAAAACGTTATTTAACTAATCAGGCTAAGAATATAGTTAGAATTATCTTTTTATAATTATTTCTTGCGAAGGATTAATGGTAAGCGAGAATAGTAAGCCAAAATTTAATCTTTTTTCTCAGTAAAGGGGAGATGGAAATACATATCTCTGTCGCCACCACCATTTCTTCTTTTCCTGCCTCTAAAATTACGAAGCGTAGTTTTAACTCTCTTGCGATTATTCTGTGCTGTTGAGTCGTTTTTGAACTGCTGCTAGAGCAAACAATTTCGATTTATGAACCAGGCTTCTCGTCCGTTGATTGAAGAATTTGACGCATTGTGTCGTCCCCATCGCCTTCTTGTCCGATATCCCCTTCTTTTTCCTAAAACCCTTGTTATCGTTTTCAGCGCATACTTCACATATCCAGCACAATTAACCACTCAACAGCGCAGTTGCCAGATTATGTTTTGGCAGAAAGGACCACACAAGGGGCTCAAGAAGTTTATTCAAAAGTATTCTTTGAGAAATTGAACCATTTAATTCCTAAGGAATACTAAAAGCCAAAGACGTTCTTTGAACGGAGATTTTCTTTTCTATTGTTGTGGAAGGAGAAAGTTATTTTGAATTATGATTCTCTTTCCCCTTTGTAATGTTTTGCCGCGACTCCTCCAGCCTACGACCCCTGCTTCTTCACATTGGATTTTAAGTATGATTTCCTCTTGAAAATTATGCGAATTATAAAAATATTTGATATGCTTTAAAGATATTAAATCGCTTATATTGAGCGATATATTTAATTTTGGTTATTACATCACCGGAGGAAAATTTGAACATCTACTAGAATTTTTACAATTAATTGAACTCCGTTACGGTATGGGTCAGAGGTCATCACAGACTTATTCCCTTTCATATTACCTTAAACATGCTCCATTCGAGACTTTTGTGAATTTAAAAGGTCGTGAGTGAAGTCCTCTCGGGATTTCCACCGGTTGATTTGATTTATAGGCACCAACGTTTCAATGAACGCCTCGTTCATCGTCCTCAGGGTGAATAATAAATTTTTACTGATTAAAGAATGTTTATAAGTAACTATAAACAAATTGCAACAATTAAGTTACCCCTGATCGGCCGGAAAAATCTGAATTTTTATGAAACGGTGGGGTTCTATGATTTTTAATTTTCTTTAAAATGGGATTCCACGCATTGCTAATTTTGTATCCAGTGTCCCTATTGAAATTATTTTTATTAAGCCTAATTTCAATGGCCTCCTTAGCGAGCCTGTCCCAGAAGTTGTTGTAACGGCAGATTAATTTGGCGCTATCCCATTTAATTTGGTGATCCCTATTAATGCTATGCTCAGCCACAGCAGACTTATCAGGCTGTCCAAGTCTGAAATGCCTCCGATGCTCCTTAATCCTGGTGGCTATCGTTCTACCAGTCTCCCCCGCGTAGATTTGGCCACATTCACAGGAAATCTGGTAGACGCCAGGTGTCATTAGGCCAACGGGGTCTTTTGCCTTCACTAATTGGTCCCTCAGTTTACTAATAGGTTTATGTATTGTCTCTATATTGTATCTTTTGAGAATGTTCGAGATCTTAGTAGATACTGTCGACATATATGGCAGAACGGCCCTGGCTACAGGCTTAGACTCTTCTTTCCCACCCGACAAATTTTCGTTAAAAGTTCTTTTCATGGCCAAAGTGATCTGTCGGTCACTGTATCCATTTTGCCGGAATGTTCTCTTCAAATATCTCATCTCATCTGGAAGACTTTCCGTGTCCGCGATGGCTTTGGCACGATGTACTAAGGTAGAAAGTACCGCCGCTCTGTGAGAAGGGTGGTGATGGCTGCGAGCATTCAGATACAGATCCGTGTGCGTCGGTTTGCGATACACGCTATGTCCCAGGCAACCATTACTCTTCCAGTGGATCAAGATATCGAGGAAAGGAATCTTGCCGTTTATTTCTTTTTCCATAGTAAACTGAATGTTTTTATGTTGGTTATTCATATGTTCTAAAAACTTCATTAAAGCCTCAGACCCATGAGGCCAAATTAGGAAGGTATCATCCACATATCGGAAAAAATACCTTGGGCGTAGCGGAGCTGTGGAGAGTGCCTTTTCTTCAAAATGTTCCATATAAAAATTTGCAATGGCTGGAGATAGAGGGGATCCCATAGGAACTCCGTCCGTCTGCTCGAAAAATTCCTGGTCATATTTGAAATAAGTTGACGTCAGTACGTGATGGAATAGTTTCACCGTGTTGTCATCAAAAATATTCTGCAGCAACTCAATGGTGTCAACGAGTGGCACTCGAGTAAAAAGGGACACAACATCCAAGCTGACCAAAATGTCCGTATCTTTCACTTTAATATCATCCAGGATATTCACAAACTCGGCCGAGTTTTTGACATGGTGTTCACCAAGCCCAACATACGGAGAAAGCCAGCCATGTTAAATATTTAGCCAAGTTATAGGTGGGCGAGGCGATAGAACTCACTATCGGTCTTAACGGCACTCCTTTTTTATGGATTTTGGGCAGTCCATAAAGCCTAGGGGGAGCCGGAGCATCAGGTTGTAGACTCTTTGATTCTTCAGGTGCTAAACCGGACTTCTTGAGGAGGGAAATCGTCTTTTCGTGACCGCATTTTCATACCGCAGCATACATAGGAAATCATACTTAAAATCCAATGTGAAGAAGCAGGGGTCGTAGGCTGGAGGAGTCGCGGCAAAACATTACAAAGGGGAAAGAGAATCATAATTCAAAATAACTTTCTCCTTCCACAACAATAGAAAAGAAAATCTCCGTTCAAAGAACGTCTTTGGCTTTTAGTATTCCTTAGGAATTAAATGGTTCAATTTCTCAAAGAATACTTTTGAATAAACTTCTTGAGCCCCTTGTGTGGTCCTTTCTGCCAAAACATAATCTGGCAACTGCGCTGTTGAGTGGTTAATTGTGCTGGATATGTGAAGTATGCGCTGAAAACGATAACAAGGGTTTTAGGAAAAAGAAGGGGATATCGGACAAGAAGGCGATGGGGACGACACAATGCGTCAAATTCTTCAATCAACGGACGAGAAGCCTGGTTCATAAATCGAAATTGTTTGCTCTAGCAGCAGTTCAAAAACGACTCAACAGCACAGAATAATCGCAAGAGAGTTAAAACTACGCTTCGTAATTTTAGAGGCAGGAAAAGAAGAAATGGTGGTGGCGACAGAGATATGTATTTCCATCTCCCCTTTACTGAGAAAAAAGATTAAATTTTGGCTTACTATTCTCGCTTACCATTAATCCTTCGCAAGAAATAATTATAAAAAGATAATTCTAACTATATTCTTAGCCTGATTAGTTAAATTCATCTTTACATTCGTTGCAACATGGTGGAATTTTGTTTATTCTTTTTGGGCCGAGCTGACGATTTTAACATGTTCTCCGACAGTAGAGACTCGGAAGAGCTCACATTTTATGTTCTTTCTAATAGAAACCATTGATTAAATGAACTCTTGGTGTATAAAGTTAGGTCATTGGCAGCAGTTTCTCGCTTTGGCAGTGTATCTCTCATGCTACGTCATGCCTTTTTAATATTGTGTATTTTAAGTCCTCTTCATACCTTTGTTTTAAGGTATAAATTTTATTGATGTAGCTACAACGGAATGGATAATTTCACATTTTGGGCAATCATGATTCGTATCGGTCGAAAAAATATTACAAGAGAATATTTGCAATCCATGGTTGACTATGCAAGAGCTTAGTTCCAAAATAATATAAGATTTTAACTATATATTTTTTAACAAAAGCGACTGGAGAGCAATGCTCAAGTGATGCACTATTAACGACAAATTTTGAGGCATATTCTATTTATTCTCTTTGCGACACCTCAATGCCCTTTGTCAGAAACATATTGAGCGTTAAAATGAAAGTACCTTTAACCTTCCAAGTTTCGTTCTGCAAGCAAATACCTTAACGAGTACCCATACGTTCACGTGCACAGGCAATTCATTGCCTCCAATGCACAAGCGCTCAGCAATCGACCACTGAAAAACAAATGCGCTCATCTGATAGCCCTAGCAGTGCTAGATGTGCGGATTTGATTCGGTGGGACTCGATTGTTGAGCGTTTGGGCAGTGGAGCTATCCAATTAAACTTTTTCTCACACTTCAGAAGAATTCGATCGGCAATGCATGACACTTCCTCACACTTACTGACTCCGTGTTCACGAATTTCGTCTCCAGCAATGTTTTCTGTCACGCTACCAACCGAACAGCTCACCAGCGTAAAAAAATGGTTTCTTTGTATAAAGACCACTGAGTAGGTACCGTGTATTCCGGCAGAATAAAACGGCAAATAAATTGACTGATTACTTGAATCAAAGAGAAATTTGATGATTTATTCATCATGATAAAACATAAATTGTACTTCTGCTACTATTTAAGGAACAACCTCCATGCATTCGGCAGTATATCACTGATCCAGACAATTAAATCCGTATCGCATCACCGAAAAGATTCTTCTAAGCTCCTTTACAGGTTGCCAATTACCCCAGGGAGCGGAGGCGTTTTTCGAGGCTCCCTGATTACAAAGCAAAAGCTTTGAAACAAGTGTAGTCTGGATATTAATAAAACAGAGGACAAAAGCAATGAAAAAGATTTGCTTCAATCTTCAATATGCAAAGTTATTTTCGCAAGATTTAAAACCTTTTCATGTTTTTCTAACAATGAGTGATAGGGCATTCAATGTGCCTTCATATCTTCTGGAGTTATTTTATCCGGGCAATTTCTCTGCCCCACTCAGCGAGGGGAAATTTCTCCATCCTCATAATCGCTCCTTTCCTTTCTCTCGCCTAATAAACTCTTCTTCCGGTCGTGCGCCCCAAGACGCTCGTGAAAAGGGACGACGGCTAATAATCGCCCCGTCATCTCCCGCCCTCTTTTTCTTTTGCTCAGCGTGGACTCGGAGTGAAGGGGACCAAGAGGATGCAGCGTAGAAAACAAAGACATTGGGATCACGCGCAATTTCCAGCATGACGTGGGTTTAAGTAGGGCACGAGCCAATTCGCACACCACGTTTTTATATCGCGTGCAATCCTTGAAAGACCGTATCTTTGTCTTCGAGTGACTGCTTTTTTTTTTTCATTTTTCTTCATTCATGCTGAGCGACTTTTGGGATCTTGAGATTTTTTACGGAAATTTTTAATCTAAAACATCCCCGATGAATTGGACGTGTTCATTTAATTGTTATGGAGCTATGAACCATGTTATGTGTAAGAAAAATGGTGTAATTGGAAAAATTTTAATGCAAGTTCAAGGTTTATTCCGAGTTCAGTTGGCAGGTCATCCATATATTGATTAAAAACACTAGGTGATACCCAGACCGATTTCATCGCTTGGATTTCACTAGCTACTAGCTAAAAACAAATTCCTATATCCATTCCCATTCGGCCCCGTAATACACGTTCTTGTGATCATTCCAAGATTATCTTCTCCGGAAAATGTGCTGAATGAAATTTGTAACTGTGAGTGTACTGCTATTTCTCACACTTCGATTTCGAGTATCCGAGCGATCACGAAGCTTGTTGTACCCGACTTTTAATTACCAAGTTTCTATCAGTTTACGTTTTTTGATGTGACAAATTAGATACCAATGGTTCATATGTTTCCCGAAACAAGCAGGCGCGAATTTGTACTTTTGGTGACGCCCCCGTCATTTGCTCTGGGCCCTCCTCAACATTGCCGACAAAGGGTTCCGGCTTACGCGAAGGGCGACCTACCACTTCTTGCCCCCCTCGCATGCTTAAAACGAAGCTTCAAAATAAGAGGAACCTACACTCTAAACTTTGAATACGTGCAGTAATTCAATGCGTGAAGGTGTTGAAATTGGTTTGAAAACTGTAACCGCGTCTTGGCGTAATCGCGAGCTATGTGAGAACGTGCCATTGGTACGTCTAACTCTCGAATATTCTCAAGTAAGCCTCCAAACCAACGCGAATTTTAATGCGTTTAAAATTGTCACCGCTAGTGGCGCTGACGGCAGAGCGACCCAAATTTCACGGTAAAATCGACTCTAAATAGGGCGACTATGGACAGATTTTCATATTCGAGAGGATGTAATGCATTCATTACGCGGAGTTGCTTCAGCCTTATGCTAGTGAAATGCTAACATAAGCAAATCAAAAGCTGCTGGCTGTTATTTTCCACATGTAGTACTTTCATTTTCATTGCGCGACCGGTGACCGTACATTTCAACAAATGTCACCTGAATACCATTCCAAACATTATGAACTCAGTCGTGAAAGGAAAAATAAAGTTTTTTTTTCGGAAAATGTCCTGTAACTTTTATGTTGCTAATAACGTTTTGAATTCATTACTTTTAATACTTTTCCTCGTCGGTGTCTATTCTAATTGATATTTGCAATTATTTTCCCTGCACTCCGAACATATTGGGAATCAGAACATTTTTAACCTCACATTTTTTAAGCCTGAAAGCGAGCAAAGTGGCAGTGCAAGCGGAGGTTCAAGAGGACGTGCTTGGACATCCTCTATAGTATAGGATAATCCCGGTGGTTGAATTGTAACCTTATAGTACAAGTGGATGGCTTACGCATCAATTTCATCGCCCTAATTTGTCTCTACTTTTCACTTCCGCTGCGTTGCATTGGAACGCGTTGGAACAAAGAAAGCGGCTAGTTGAATGGTAAGGGAGGGTAGTTGAATGGAGCCTCTGGGGAAATTTGGGTCAAATGGGACGGGGGATTAATTCCTGGTGGGGTGGAGGGGGTACTACACCTGCTCGACTCGCTCTTACCCTTGTCTCGCGATCGATCCGCGAGAGGACAGCACCTACCCGAAGGCTCGCACGCATCTCCAAATAAACAAACACATTTTATCGCCTTTTAGAAGAAATTCTCTCGGGAAATCCTTTTTGGGAGCTGTTAATCTTCACAATGAATCGAAATAGTAAACTCCACGCGTAATCTGTTACAGACCTGGTATTGGACAAGCATTTTCAGTATTTAAACTTATCGGTCTCAATGACATTTTGTGATTACCCAAAGGGCACCGTGATCAAATTATTGGCAGCTTATAAAAACATTTTGACTTTGATGAAATTTTGGTAAACATTAAGGATTCACCTTTGAAAACCTGTTCTCTCTGTGAAAATTCAATGCATTGCAAATCGACCCTGCTTTCGTCAGCTCAGTTCCATATTCCAGGTCATTGGGTGTCATCGCCCGTTCGCAACTACACTCCAGCCTGTTAGGAAGCGAGCGTGTTGGCAGTCCTTTATAGTGAAAGTGACTTCGCCAGGGTGAAATGTGTTTGGCAGCCGAACGCGAATTCACCGAGATAGTGAGCTCCCGAAACCAAAGGGTTGGCCAAATTTAACTGAGCGAGGAGTTTTCCGTTGCATTTCATAGTTGCTTTTTCCATAAGTAGTTTCTTTCAGAGCACTTTGTAACTGCTTGACTCTGTGTGGGTCAAGAAGAAGTAAAATATAATTGATTTTCATGACGCTTAGAGCTGATCAGGAAAGGATAGAGGCCTTCAATATTTGGCGGTGGAATTGCGAACTGTAGCAATGGCGTCGCAGAAGTTGATTTTCGAGTGCTTTGCGGGAAATCACGAAATCTGAAATTTGATATTACAATCTTGTATCCACCCAAGCAGCATATTTATTCAATATCCATTTCATGTTACTAACTCCTTAATATCCATAAGATATCCTATAATCCCATAAGATATCCATAAGATATCCCATAAGATATAATATATTATTATAATCCTACAGAGATTATCCGAAGTTCCCACTTGTAAATATCTGTAGAATATGTACTACTGAGACCCATGCAGCATAGTAGCAGATTTGCATGCATATTGACACGATACTCATGGAGCCTAAAGCCTAAAATGCCACACTCCGACTCGAGGGCGCATTGAGAATTGCTGACCCCGTGGGCTCGTAGACCTCTCCAGCCAATCTGAGATAATAACAGAATAATCTTGGTAAAAAATTAATTTCAAATAGATTACATTGATAAACTAATTGATTCATGCTAAGAACTTGTAGAGGATTTTAATTTATGGGGGTCTCAATGAATATAAACCCGGAACTCTTCATGAAAGAGCCAAGCACTGTACCCACTATGCTGTTCCATACTTATAAAGCCCTTTAATGAACGTGGTCCTGTAATATGTCTATAGCCCCAACTGAAATGTTGTTAAATTTGTTTTTACCTTGTTTTGAGGGGTGACTTTGACTAGAATATTGGCATTTTTCCCATCGTAGAGTATAAAATAAAGATGGGTTGGTGACGTCACTTCTTAGGTCCCAACACTTCTCGAGCGTCTCCATGGAAACGTATGTATAAGTGTTACGTGACTTGCATGCGATTAGCGAAATGGTAAACTGTTGCTGTACATGTCTGCACCTAGGGAAATCATTTAAACGAAGCTGTGTAACCTTTCACGGGCGTGTAAAGTTAGGTAGACTTCAGTTCATTTTTATTTGGGGCTAATTTGTCCTACCGGGCTTATTGATGTGTTCGTTTCCCACGCCGACAAGCAACTAAACATTCTTCATCTCCGCACATCCATTGTTGGTGATAAACACGAATTTGTTGTGCACACAAACCCCTGCTTTAGTGAAGAGTTCTCGGGGGTTCGCCACCGGGTCAGGAACTCCATATCTGCCAACGTTTCGATGTCCGACTCGGTCATCGTCCTCAGGGCTGTGAATGAGCCCAATACAATGTGTCATTCACAGCCCTGAGGACGATGACCGAGTCGGACATCGAAACGTTGGCAGATATGGAGTTCCTGACCCGGTGGCGATCCCGAGAACTCTTTACCAAGTCCATTCGCCGGGAAAGCACGAAATCTTTCTTCCCTGCTTTAGTGACACAAGTATTCCTAGTGACTCATGCCACCCGGCCTCCCAAAAACCACATTTCATTCAATGCTGCATAAATTTGTCAATTTAAGATTGAATGGAGTGACTTTACTCGTCGGTGTCTATTCTAATTGATATTTGCAATTATTTTCCCTGCACTTCGAACATATTGGGAAAGTTTAGCCAATATCAGTCGTTAACTTACCACAGATCAAAAAAATTTCTGTTTTAAATGGTTACAGCATATGACAAAAATCCATCTGTGAAAGTTGAAAACGCAAGCTATATCACAGCTTTGCTCCCTTCACCCTATCACAGAGAAATATAAAAAATAGTGCCGATTATTGTTTGAGGGAGGGAGATCTTTCCAATAAGCCTGCTCGTAAATTCACCAAAAATAAATTCAATGTTTCTTTTTACAACCCTTTACTTTACTCCCGGTAAAATTTTGTGTCGTGGGTGTTCACGGAAGAGGGCGACGCACTTTTATCCATACTCTGAGGTTCTTGTCCTGTTCATTGAATTGTCGGTTGCCTAGTAGTCACGGGGTTACTCACTATACCGGATGAAATACCAAAGAAATATCTTTGGCACGACTTCAAGTGAGAAATGGATCATAACTTCAAACGGATATCTACTACCAAAGGAACAATCAAACAGATTGGACCCGAAATCCTACTTTATGGAAATATTTTGGAAAATGAAGATTTTATTTATTTGAAAATCACCTAACATGGTTCCGAGGCTACTTTCTTTGGATTCACGCACATATGAAATAATTATTTGAGAAAAGAAAGGGTATGAGTTGAAAATAAGAAGCTATTAGAAACAACAAATTGACGATCTGGAAAGAGGTTGGAGGGAGATATTGGCGCACGTGATGTGAAGAGGGATAGTTTGAATGGAGAGGGCCAGGGAGGGTGGTTGCTGAGTCAGCGAGTTGAAACTGATTTTAAGGAGACGGCTGGGAAAGAGAAAGCTGCAATTTTGGAGCGTGTAGAAGGGAAGGGTTGCGTATGGCAAGGGTGGAATTATGGAGGGGAAATAGATAAAGACCATTCGATGGGAACTACACGTCAGAGGCAGGGGGAGAGGGTTCTAAAGTAAGGGGTGGAAAGTGACGGAGGGAAAGCGGTGAGAAGTATGCGGAAGGCATTGACTGGGGGTTCAATCGTGGGCAGGTGGGAAACCAAATTACGGCGGAGCATAACTCAAGCATAACGGATAAATACCGATCGGAGAGCAAACGGCTCTTGAATATGAGGGTGGCCGTGGAGGAGCCCTTGCATTGGCGTCGCATTTCTGATGACGGCATTTGTTGGTCACATGAGATGCACGAGGTTAAAATTATGTTCTACAGTCAGCCATTCTCGAAAGCTTCAATAAAAAATCACCGCCGCAGTACGTTTTCACTGATAGCTATGACTTCTTATCCTCCGCTGCATAATAAGATCCTAGTTTTATTTGTGCTAATTCTCAGCCTCCTAATCTATAATAATATTTAACAGAATTCTCCTAAAATATTTCTCCGAAGAATTGGATTTCAGGATAGTCCATTAAAATGCGCTCATTTAAGCTGCATTTAAGTGCGGATGGATTTTTTCGCTTTAATTTCATTAGAAAACCAACCAGAGAAAAAAATCAGATTCCTTGAACAAATTGCCTGTAATCCCTGACAGGGAATTTCTATTACTAGAGACTATATGCTGAAGATACTTAGTGAAAGTGGTGAACGCGATAAACAGCAGTGATGAATTGTCTCAATCATATGGAAAGGTTTCTCCCTTATATGAATATTGTGAATGAGATGATGTTTAAGTTGCTGTAAATAATTTATTACCTATTCCAATTTTAGACAATCATTGGGAACGATAAATTTTATCACCAAAAGTTATTTCTGAAATTAATAATCGAAATTCCTGCCTTATAAAGCGGGAAAAACCGATGATCACCCCTACTACAATGGCAAATATTGATAATATACAATCTTAAATATCAAACGCGATTCGGCAGGCTGAAATGTTGCCTGCCTGGAAAATGGTATTTTTTGTGTCTTGTTTTTAAATGAAACAAAAGCTTTAAATTCATCCGACCTCACTACTTAACAAAGACAATTCTTTTTGGGACCACCCTAATAGGATGAATATCTTATTAGGACAGAACTTAAACTTGGGAGTGATAAGAGGTAGGGAGATCAATAGAAAGCAGTCCTGCCCTCTGGTGGCCCGGGTTCGAGTGCGGGGGCGACCTTCCGGGAAGTCGAACGATGCTATCGCTGATGCCGGCGAGTATAGATTTTTTGCCGCGAAACAGCGCTACCTGCCGCTAAAAATAGGTACTTGCTAGATCGACGTCAGTGCCTCTCGCGACTCAGAAATCTCATACACGAACTATTTTCTCCTAGCCTAGCACACTTCACCTTAGAGTTGGTTTGGTTATGTGAGGCTAGAGCTCACCCAGAATTAGCAATGAATTTTACGCATCCAGGGTATGGCGTCCGGTTCCTTTCCGTGGGCCACTCGGACGATTTTAAATTCAACAATTATGTAAATGGATAACAATTTATTATAGTATGAAATGTATGCAACCTAGGTATGCATTTATAAGGCAATTTATGTGCTATACAGAATTTTACCAGCTTATCTGATTCATATTGAAACATGAGAAACATAAAAAGAGCATGAAATCTCACGCAACAAATACTGTACGTGCTGAAAAAATTATTGGAAAATATCTCATGCGTTAATTTTGGTTTACAAGGCTCTGCTATTTCTTTTTCAAATGGAACTATAATTTATGATATGCGTGTGGCTCCTTGATAAACACGTTCACGCCGCTCTAACACATCGGCGATAATAAGCGGTGATTGATTATAATATATGCTAAAAATTATTATTTAACAATGTTTTATTATATTCAGGCATAACGTCTCCATTACCTGAGCTACTCAATCAGCTACTAAGTACAAAATGATATTGTTTATACAAGCATAAACTCTGGTCGGAAGACCACCCTGTTATTGAATTTTTTAAAATGAAAAATGAATAACTTTTATGGGAAAATATACGGCTACTAATGAATTCTTATATAATAAATAAGGCCAAGGCTTAATAAGTCAATATTAATCGAGAAATATTACATGATGAATGCATTTGATGTTAGATGAATCAAGACTGCAAAGGATTATTAAATTTTACTCCTACAAGTCTCTCTAAAAATTAAAATGCAACTAATGTAGGCCTGTTAAATTATTTTGCATGGTATCGGAAAGAGCAAAGTGAGATGTACTACATTTTCAAAGAATTAGTGCGAAAATTTGTCTTTTATAAATGCGATTTAGGCAAGATTTATAAATTTTTTACAATGTGTGTATTAAAAGATATCTTCAAGTAATCGAGGAATTACCGCTAGATACTTCCTCAATGAAGGGGGAAGAAAATATGGTTTAACTCCGGAATTCTAAATATAAGGAAAAAAATCAATTCAGAGTTTACTGGAATTTTCACGTTGTATTTTGGAATTGGAGCTTCAGAGAGGGGAAAAACTGAATTCCAGACCACTGCCCTCACTACTTCGAAATCCACCTGAAAGTACCATTGATTGGTAACTCTTCAAATTAATTGGTACAGTTTCAAGTTAACGCGGGAGAAGTAAACTATTTCACCCACCTTCAAAGAAAATTTAAACCATCACACTTGAGCTAAAATGCAGGGAAAACAAACGCGTGCAGTGGAACATGCAAGATGCTCATAAACTGACGTGAAAATATCAGCATTTGAATCTTTAAATCGCTGGAAACAACGAAGAGCATTTGTAATACGCGAAGCTAATTAAAAGTGAGCTTCTATTCCTTCTATTCTACTCTATATATAAACGAGTTGACGACTTTTACTTCACTTCACCATACCGTAAACAGAACCATTTCAGTGTCGTCTATGAATCGGACCTTACTCGACATTCCAAAGAAGTGTACATTCTGGTGTCGTCCTGGGACATCAATAACATGAGTACATATTCCCGAAGCGGACTTGCACCAAATGTCCCATTGGATATAGCACTGTCATCCTTCGCTGAAAAGATCGAAAATTTAACCACATGAGGCTTCCAATTGAATTCACCAGTCTGTTGCACATTCTTTCCCGTCGACAGAAACTCCACCACCTATGCCGTATGTAATTAATGACTTGATCGTTATTATACGATATCGTGCCTACAGTCAAGGGCTCTTGAGAGACGAGAGCAAAGAAGTCACTCTTTTCCTTTCATTATTGACTACACCATGTTCTGCGTAGCGTAAAAAGTAAAAAATAAGCTTACCCTAAATTTTATTTACTTAGTTTTGTAATTATTTTTAGGTATCTACTTTTTGCATGGTAAAGAGTTCTCGGGATCGCCACCGGGTCAGGAACTCCATATCTGCCAACGTTTCGATGTCCGACTCGGTCATCGTCCTCAGGGCTGTGAATGTCGAGTGAGAATTTGACTTGCTTATATACAATCACTCTGGTGGTCAGGTGACTGCTGATTGGCTGTCGTCAGCGGCATGCTCTGATTGGTGGTTTTGCCTAGCCTTTTGTATAGTCTTGAGCACAGGTTTCCAGGTGCTGCTCAGAGCATATCCGGAGTCTCTATTGATGGTATTCTTAGACAGTCTAATTTCAATAGACTCTTTAATGAGTCGATCCCAAAAGCCATTGGATCGGCAGAGCATCTTGGTGTCGTCAAACTTAACAGTATTTTTGCATTCCATCCAATGCTCTGCGATGGCTGACTTTTCGGGCTGTCCTAGGCGGAGGTGGCGCTTATGTTCTTTGAGCCGCGTGTCTATAGTGCGGCCCGTCTCACCGATGTATATTTTCCCGCACCCACATGGCACTTGGTAAACGAGTTTTGCATAACTATATATCCATAAATATTTTTTTATTAATTAGTGGGAGAAAAGTTGAATAATATGTGTGATAACAATATCAAAATTGTTCCAAAACTTACATGTTGGGACTTGGGTCAGCTTTGGTATTTTTGCAGCCGTGAGAAGTTCTATAAGAGATGGCAGAGATGGAAAGGCTCACCCGGCAGGAAACCCGAAACAACTTCAACGTCATCATACGCCGGGGAAGCCTCAGATCTTTTTTCAGTTCTATGAGAATTAATGTAAGGATGATGCGTAGTAATTAAAAATGTCAATGGCAGCGCATATTTAAATATCCACCTCCAATTATGCTTTTTAATGAAATGACTGAATTAGGAAAACATGTAATGTTTGAATAAAAAAAGAAGCACTCTCTCTCTCTCTCTCTGAATTTATCTATGAAAATTTACAAAACCCTCAAAATATATGTTTATAAATAAAAATTACTTCTAATAACAAAATTAAAAGGTAAAATATAATATTTTTTGCGTAAAATAAGTTCTACCTGCAACCTAAATTTGGTGAATATGGAACCGGAGCTAACAATTCCCCACTATAACAGCAATTTCTAGGTGTGCATAGACCACTTTTTGAAATCAGATTTCGATGCCTAGTTGACGTTACCATGGAGGAGGGAGTCAAGGGAAGAGAGGAGGGAAGTCAGAGGAGAGGAGAGGAGAGGGGGGGGACTCGTATTTCCCGGAACGAGGATGTTAGACCCAAAAGGCTAATTCCAGTCGCCGCCGCCCAGAGGCCTCACGATCAGAATGGATACCCTTTCCCCCCTTTCTTCTCTTCATGGTTCAATTTATCGCCGGCGACCATCCGAGCGGCGCTGTCGCATGCGAGGCGTCCCCACGCTCCCAAGTCAAGTAACTCGGGAGTCCCATCTGTATTTTCTTCCGCCAATGAAAACTTTCCATAGTTCGTATTTTCAAATAATGCAATAATTTAACAATGTTTCGCATTTTCTGGCTTGTTTCACCGATAAAATGAGCATTTGTGAAACGAAAATCAAAATGAATGCAAGGTTTATGGTTAAGTCATCAAAATATTCATTGTGAATTGCACCAATTGAGTACCTTTACTCCCGTGCGCGTGACTTCGTGCACAATCACTCGTTTCATGCACACTGTGCATGACACGAGTGATTGTGCATTGCACAGTTTCCACTATAGAAACAAACGCCATCGTCTTCGTCATCCAATCATGGCCATCATATCCATCACGTGATCTGCATCGATGCCATTTCAATCGTGGTCCCATGAGTCCCGTTGTCACTTAAAAATGCACTTCGCCAGACGCAATGACGATATTTCAATGCGTAAAATATTTTTCACTATAAAAAGTGACGAGATGTTTAGGCTTTCTAGGTGCAATGAACAAACAATTCACGATAGGATAACATCAACCCATTTTCTTTTTCAGCCCACTGAGTAATTGGACGACGATTTCAAGCATTTATTACTATTATAACCAACTGTGATTAATATAGAAATAGTTAAATAAAAAACCGCTTTGTATTTTAGAATATCTTGCTGACATTATTTAAAATATATAAAGTTTGCTTTGCCATTATTGATCGATTAGATCAATTAAAAGACTTTTCATGATTGAATAGGAGTCCTATATTGTTTTAGGCATAGTTACAAGCATGCCTTTTTTTTTTAAACAATTTCAATTCTCCTTTCCAATAAGGAAATTAATAAGCATAATTCATACTATTCTCTTTAGTAAATCTTAAGAGAGCCTAATCTTTTCCTCGCTTGAGAAAATGTTTCATTAAAAAATTTTGTACTCTGGGATTGAAATCAGGATCCAGGTAGTAAATGAACGCGCGCAATATATCATACCACGTTAATTCAATTGAACGCTAATGCATTTCTTTCGTAATTTTCAAGTGATAACCATAGAAACATAAACGTGGCATTGTAAACATGGTAAAGCGAGCAAAAGAAAAGCGTATGAATTGGCACTTAATAATCTTCCTTTTCACCAGTCTTCATTTAACTTATGTTCTAACTTACATATTGTAATAAAAGCAAATTAATAATCTTTACAAACTATAATCAAGTTCTGAATAACAATTATGACAGTTAATTCACTGGAATCATAGAATTTCTAGAAAAAGTTAGCTTCCTTGAGGGTGCGAATCTGACACTTGATCACAGCGATTTAACGCTCCAACTACTTCCCCATACCACAAATTACAAGGATGTGAAAATGAAAAATTGCCAGAGTTTTGGAATGGTAATCATGAGAAAAGGACCCGTCAACCGTGAATAATGGCGAATAGCGAACTAAAGGAAAGCATGTGGTTCACAAAAATCTTCATCGATAAAATTCTGAACCAGCCTCCTGAGCTGTGGAGCACGCGGTTGAGTCCAGCCTCACGCGGACTGATAACAGGTATGATGGAGGGTGGTAAACAGTTGACCAAGTAGCTGGGCTGCTGAATTTATCCCGGAATACGGTTTATTACTGGCTAAAACGTTTTGGAAAAAGGCGTCGAGCCGCCGATGGACAGGCGTAGGAGCGGCAGACCTCGAGCCACCAACGATGATTAAATGAGGGCATAAGAAATCGCCATCTGAAGGAGGATAAGGGTTGATAAAGTAGCTGCCATATCTAAGGAGGCGCAATTTAAATGCATCTACGCAACAGATAGAAGGCGGCTGATGGAGCATGTTATTCAGCAATACAAGCCTGCCCCCAAGCCATTATTCATTGACCAACACTATTCTGCTGGCTGTGGCTGCTCTGACGATCGAGGCACTAATCCGTCATTGAGATGAGCCCTGTATTTATATGTCTTAATCGCTATGTTTCCGTCCATATCTAGTTCTTTTTGGTGACCTTCATACAAAAACTACTGAAACGGTGGCACTTCATAATAGCCGAAATTTCGTCCAATTCCTTTTGATTTAATTTCAATCAACGGAAGCCTCTGGAATACAATGTAACAGGAGTTTAATCCTAGGTGAAAATGCTCCTATTTTACGCATAATATTACGATCTGGTCCTATAAAAGTAGATTATCATATTTCGTTTATTCTTAATTCTCTATATCACGATGTTATTTAATGCAATCAATATTTTTTTTATTTAAAAATTTTCATGTACTATTTCAATTGAAAATGCAAGTCTTTGTAAATATTTAGCATGGATACACTAACGAGGCATTTAATAGAAGGAGGAACTTCGTATTGTATATCTCGCCCCAATGAAAGCGAATTATTATTATTGCTATTGTTATTTATTATTAGCCTTAATTTAACTTATTAACAACCATGTTGGGAGATCCCGGTCTCACTTTAGATGCTCTCTGCGTTCTTCATTCCGTTGTATCGTGGATAAGACTCGCTTTCAGCGTTAAGCCTTTAGTGTCGGCGCATGCGCACGGAGTTATACAACCCCTCTATTCCTCCCATTTAAAAGTCAACTCCATCATTGCTTTGATAAAAGTGCAACTCGGTGATACGTTGCTTTTCTCCGCGGCCAGCCCACGGCTGTCTTATCCTCTCCCCCTTCTCACGCCATTATTATTCAAGCCACTTCAAACAAGCGAAAGGCACCGATCGACTGTGAAATGTTTAGCGTATGGCCGATATTCTAGCAAACGGGAGACATCCATGACCCTCGGATTTATCGACTAATATCACTTTCGTCGATTATAGGATAGATTTTCTTTTCTTTTTCTGTCTCTATCAGCCGACAAACCAATTGAGGTGGTTCGCGGAATAGAATGCCAAGTGATAGCAGACCAAATGTTCCTCTCTGAAGACATAAGAGGTAAAATTTTCATGTAACATGCAGATGAAAATAGCCAACGGTCTTCTCTAAATGTATTAAAAATTTTAAGAGGATTGATTATTTCTTTTTGCTTGTGGCACTTGAAGATAAATGTTACCGGTCAAGTGGAATGATACGTCGTCTTAAGTTTCTCCATTGTTGATATTATTTATAAATGTTGAGTTCGATGGGGTGGGAACGCCGCAGTAGGCACGTGAACCGAGCTCAAACAATGGAATGCCGCCTTTGTCGCTTCGCAGCCAAGTCGAGGGCAAGTAGAAATCGGTTCGGGACTAACAAACATGGCCGTCTCCCGCGTCTTCATTAAAAATGGGAAAGTGTGCCAAATTTCAATCTTAAGAATGTGAGTGAGTGCATTTTGATGTCTGTCAAATGGTACCTAAGTAATTCGTCTTCCAAGCCTCGTTCGAAGTGTATGAGCTGAGAAAAGTTTTTATTACCATTTGTGTATTGATAGCCATTGAGCGCGAATCTGGAGGCCCCTCTCAAGATGGCCGGATGCGCAATTACTTGGCTTCACTGGGGGCATGGGGCATTAATCAGCATTCAATTGGTTTCAGTTCACTACCTTAGATATCCGTCTTGAGGTAGATTAACTCAATTGACAAATGCTGATTCGATGCGTTGATTGCATCTCGAGTGCGAGTTATTTCAATTTTCGCAGTCGTAGGGGTAGCTGCATAACTGAACACCCCACCCCGTAGATCACGAGTGCTCTCTCTTGACACAGCGATGAACAAGATTCCATTGAAGGCAGCGATGGCTTTAATGCAAACGTGGCCTTATTACTATCGCGACACCCTTATCCATTACCTACGTCATTGGCTTTTCCTCCTCAGAGCCATCTGAAGCGCCATTTTCAAACTACCTCCACATACACCTGTTAGGGGAGCAGTTTTGAGACTTCAATATGCAAAGAGATTTCTGTGACTCGCGTGGCTACATCTAAATATTTCCGATTCCGAGTTTTTCAACGAGAATTACTTCACGATTCTCCTAGCAAATCACTCCCTCAACGAAGGGTTCCGCACTTCAACAGTGCTATAAAAAGACCATTGTCGGCAGGTCTTTAAATAGGTATGGGAGGTTAGGAAGTGGAGGCCATGGATCATCGACGGCTCTTGCCTATAAATAGAGTTTGTTTGTTAATAAAAGAGTCCGTTTCCCTACTTTAAGCACACGATTTAAGTCCATTCTCCGCAGAAGTATATTGGTATGGTATTTTGAGGAGGCGACCGACAGCTTAGGTCATTTGCGCCATGAGGGAAGGGTATGGAAGGAAGGGTGGAGAGAAACCCGGCGTCGGCATTAGCCTGCTCTTAACGAAAGGCGCCAAGGGGACCACGGCTTTACGTCCCATCCGACGGACGGTGTGTTGCGCTTGAAATGTCCTCCACACAACATTCAAGCAGGGATCGGGCAGTCTTTGAAAATTCTCTGCCGCTGCCGGGATTTGAACCCGAGCCCGCTGGGTGGGAAGCCAACACTCTAGCCACCACACCAACCCGATCCCCGCAGTAGTATATTGAATGCACTCAAAGAAAGAAGCCTTTCAGTGCACCTCTTGCAGTGCCCGGCGATTGCATAATAATAGTCAATCGTAGCAATATTTATTAACTTTACTTTCTGGTGATTATTTTCTATCACTATTTTATCTGTTATCCAGATATAAAAGTGAATGAGACCATATCGCATACACACGCTTGCCGCGTCGCCGTACTCTCCGCCGCCGCCGGCCAGAACCGGAGTCGACCGCACGCTCGAATAAACGATTTAAAATTCGGGGATGCAAGTTAGTGCAAGATTTTACTTTAGATTCCCAATGTAGAGGCTTTATATAATGTCGTGGTATCAGTCACTCGGCGGATTTCGGCGAAATTATCTACTTTTTCTCTACGTCCATGTGAAATATTGGCTGAAAATAGAATCCGCCATTTCGTCATATATCTATGATTAACGATGAAACAAAATTTTTGAAAACCCTCCAAATAGAAGAAAAAGAAGTGTTTATTATGATACTGTAACAGTTTTGTGAATAAAACTATTCATGAAACCACCGCACGAGGATAAAGTTGACATTTTTCAGAAGAAATTTAGGGTGGTCGTTTTTCGCTACATTTGTTCAACTTTGACCTCAAATATATTGTTAATGTGAAGACACAGGAAAAAATAACATGGAAGTTAATAATAATAAAACGTTATTGTACTTTTCCACACGATCGTGTGGAAAGCTATAATAACCACTGAACTTCAATTATATGGTAAGGTTTTCTCAGCTTAATTAATAATAACAGCCAAGCAGTACGTAAACCTTTATGCATGGCATCATTTGCCACCAAATATTCACAATATTTTAATACATGGAGTAGGAATTGAGAAATTGGATATTATTCTTTTTGGACAGCTTTATGCTGGGGCGTTGGAAGCATGGCACAAGTCTATTAGAAGATAACGTGAAACACATGCCAGAAAAATGTTAGGATTCTCACAAACCACGACCTTTTCAATAGGCTTCTGCTTGCATTAGATCCTTTTATTTCTTATTTTGCGGGGATAACCCTTAGGGTGAAGAAAACAGAGGAGGTGAAAAATATTCGGATTTAAAACGAACCTATTTTGAAATATGAGAAGTCTTCATCTTCTGACTCAAAATAGAAATTTAAGTGGCATGCCTTAGTTTCTGATCAATTAGCAATACAAATGTTTTAATATTATTTTTATACTATTACGTTTCAATGACCAAAATTTCAAGTTTAAGGGCTTAATCATCATATGCTATCAGCCAATTTTGCGCATCATTTCGATAGCTTTAAAATGGTTTATAGTAGAAGAAATTATATTTTCCCCTGGTGTCCCGTTAGCAAAATGTCGACTTGCCATAGGAAACTATGCCACCCGCATATTTTTCCTATTTTTAATTGTTACTGGCATTTTGAACAATATTGTGGACTTCATCATCCGAAATATGTTTCATTGCATCTTAAAAACACAAAAATTGAAAATAATTTCATTAACTTATCAATACTTAAGCGTACAGCGATTTTTGCCCAGCTAGTTTCGAGTTCAGCCACTGTGTGGCGTAAATTTTCAACACGTCACCAACGACGGCAATATTCAATTACTGGTCTTGCGGAAGTGATGAGACCGTAAGTCAAAGTCCTGATTTGATAGGGCCAGGCCTGGCGGAATCACTTCGAAAGCTTTAATCAAGATAATTGGAATTCAGGTTAACTTCTCGATGAAAGACAACGGTCTTATATGACAATCACGAACACCCTTAACCGAGGAGACTTCTAGCGGTTAATGCTGAATTAAAAAAACACAAACATCGAAAATGCACGGAATTTCCAATTGTACCGAAGTCATCAACGTGACGACAACCGCCAGATAACTTTTCTGTTGAACGTAGTTCAACAATTGTCAGTTTGTTGTCCTTCGTCGAGTGGAATCACACTAACTTCATTATCGGCAATTTCTAAAACTCCCTCTGCATCATTGTGAAGTGTCCAATCAGGGATGAAATTGCCCTTTTAAAATTCAGAGTTTGAAAACGCCGTCTCGGTAGTCCTGTGGCCCGACATATCTCCACCCGCGACAACCACTTTCCAACGAATATGCCCTTCCATTCTCAAAATTGCCTCCTTTGAAACTCCGTAAGCTTCAGTGCAGGGGCTCTGCGTTTGCGCGTGCATGCATACACATATATTTATGTGAGAGGGGAGGGCAGGCGGGGGTGGTTGGTTGGAGTCCTTGGTCTGAATTCGCGTCCATTGTGTCGACGACTGCTCTGAGCTGCAAAGGGTGGTGCCCTCCCCCTGCTCTGCTCTTGACCTGGTTCCCACCCCACCGCTCTCACCCCCGCGCCATAAGGGAGGGTTTTTTGATCGAGGCAGGGAGAGGATCAGAGGCGCCCCGCCATTCCGAATTACTTCCGGTTTTGCCGTAATGCTCTATGGATTATTATTCCCGAAATTGTCGACCTCGATTGGATCTATTCCTTTAAATTTTCTTGAGGGGATGAGTATAGAGTATGTCAAATAAAATTCAAAGAAGCTTACCATGCTTTGTTTCTATTTACTCGTAAAGGATATCAGGGTCACACACACTGAGTCAGGTTCTATTACGCAGGTCACAAAAACACATTGACATTCTGATCGACACAAAATAAAGACCATAACACCAAAAATTGCACAAAACACGCATTCCACCTTTCGAGACGTGAACAGCTACTACCGCCTGTAGCGGTTGTCGGCGACGTCAGTGAATTCTTTGTGATTTCCGGGTACCACCACGTAGTTTAATGTCTGTTTGTGACAGTTTAGCCGACAATCCCTCCAGCATCTTCCGATCAGGAGTGGGCTTTGATTCAGAATGAGCACCTGTATTCATACGACCAAGTTTTTCTTGTTGCGATCTTGCGAACTTCTGACCTGAGAATGCTTGCGGACTTACCTTACTGTCTGACTGATTGTACTGTCGGACTTTTTCGGAGTTTTTTTCCTCGAAATAACGTTGTGCCAGATAGTACAAAGAAGGAGCCTAGTATTTTTGTGCATAGGAGATAGAAGAAGAATGGATCTGAAATGGGAAATCATGTTTGCCTCTCTCTCTGCCCACCATCTTCTGCTGCGTCTCACTCATCCAATCGATCGATATTCCTCCGAGCAGCATCCCGTCTTACCGCTCTGCCTCGGAGTCTTCTGATTCCGCACGAAGGTTAGTTTGGATAGGTGAGGGTAGAGCTCCCCAAGGACTAATCTACAGGGGTGCGTTGAGGGTTGGCGGAGACTTCCTTTCCGTGGCTCATGCACTTCGAGAATTTGTTTCTTTTTGTGCTATCCGAAAGTTTCGTTTCCGGGAATTGAACCGAGGACCCTTTGGTAAGTAGCCAATCGCTCCACCTACGGAAATACTACGCTCCCCTACCTATAGTTAAGTTTTAATACGCCAGTGATGAAAATTAGCCTGGTTGGACGAGTACATAACACAATTGATAAATAAAATTTGAAAAATGCCGTTGAGATACATGGAATCACAATGTGCAAAGGTCAGTTCAGGAAGAAGTGGAAGAAGTAGTGAGTAAGATTATTTGTACCTTTGGAATTAATATCTCCGCCGCTGGTACCCGGAGCAATTAAATATCATTACCTAAAACCCAGGCAAGGTGTAGGCGGCTGCGCGCCTAATACAATGCAATCCGCGGTACAAAAAGATGCACCTATTTTTTAACAGCTCCCCCTGCTCAAGATTGAGCCCAACTACTTTCTGGTGAGTATATTTTCCAATGAAAACCCACTCATTGCGCATCGCTTTGCTTGTACGCCGCCGGCAGCGCTGTTTCTCTCATCCATTTGGTCATTCATTTACCGACTTTTCCATTTTCGCCGGGCTTGCGATACGCGTGATAATATGCCAACCCTTGTGAAAATTGTGAGCCAATGGGGTGGTTTCCTTCATCAAAGAAAATGAAAGGCATTGATTGCGATTCGTTACCCACCATTAGTGTATTCATAATATACAAAGTATTTGGTTTTAGAAATCCCAGTTTAGATGAATGGCAATGGTCAATTTTATCCTCATTTGAAAAAGGCCAGATTGGCGCCCATGCGATGCCACTCCCCGTGATATCACACGGACCTAGTTAAAGTCCCTATATACCTAGAAACTTATTCACTGATTGGGTGATTGACACAAATTAGTAGCCAAAACTGTGATAGGTGTGGGTATATGGAATATTGGACGTAAAAGTAAAAAAAAATTCATCGGGAGGAAAAATCTGAAAACTTTAAAAAGTCGATTACTTTTCGAGATATATCGACTTGAATTAACATGGGAGCCTTATGGGACTAAAACTTTTTCACTTTTTTAATGTATTTCTAAATATGTGAGGAACATGACATTCCCTTGACATAAACTAAATTTTTTGGTTGATTTTTTGGTGTGGTTGTCAATGCGATGAATTAATATTTAGTATTTTTTATGATTTTTTGAAAGTGCCCCATGCTTTTCTTATGGCACTACGTAAAGAATTTTTTTGACCAACTTGCAATCATCGCAGGACAAATTCCTTGAAACGCAAGATACTAGATTTTTTTGGTTAATTTTTTGGCTATCTCGGAATTTTCATGTGTCGAAACAATTCCGAGGAATAAACGATTTCGACTTTCCATTGTAGAGGTGGTCGAATTTTCAATCTTGGATTTCGGCGTTGAGACATGTGCCATATGAAAATTTGGAATCTTCTAGAAAAACCGTTAAGGGTTCTTCGAACCCTACGTTTTAGCTTACTTTCTCCGTATCCCTCTTGGGTTATTCATAATTAAATTCCGAAAAATGTCCTGCAAGTGAAAAATCATTGTCACCATTTTTTTGTGGAGCATACAATCTTGAATATCTTAGCAACCATTTCAGCTAGATGAATGAAATTTTCAGGGTAATAGGTTTATTAAAAAGGTCAACTTTTTCAATGATTGCCAATCCGCTCGATCGATTCACGTGCGAGTTATATCGATACCCATCTCCTTGGATACGCTTTAATCGCTAATAACTTTTTTGTTGATCAAATTTTGAACATAAAAGTATTACACAATACAACTGATAATGTCATTCATCCGACAAAAGTTAAATCAAGTGGATCGATTGATTAGACTCGAAGTTATGATCGATACAAGGTTGTATTCGATTGTGCCATTTTTTGGGCTTATTTACATAGTTACGGAGATAAAATTTTTAACAATACGTAAGGGAAGGAATGATATATGCGCAGACATAAATTATTTAGATGAATTATGTTTCCTAATGAAAATACATCCATTTGAATTTATATCTTTTTGTATTAGGCCCCCGTAAGAAATACACGCATCCCGTCCAATTACGTCACCAATATAAGAACATAGGCTTAATTTTGAAAGCGGGGATATTAGAGAAGGCAGGGATAAGGGAGTGATCATAGATGGGATATCAATAGGATTGCGGATTTTACAGTACAGATGACAGCAGTGTCTAATGTACGATTCGAGTAGTATAGCAAATACGCAAATTGGCATAACATGATAAGTATATACGCTGGACCAATGAAACTTGGTAAACAGGTACATCTTGGTATTCCTCACGATACTCTATGGTAGTATGTTTTGTATTCAGTCTCACGTTCGATATATATCGAATCTACTTTCTCTTAAAATATGTCGAATTGCTATAACATATAGGATTTTACATCTAGGGAAATAGTTGCCCAGGAATTTTAAAGAAGTTACCCATACACTGGATGTTAAACCAATAGCATTGCGAATTTTACAGTACAGATGTCAGTATGATCGAAAAATCGATTCGATTATTATAGCAAATACGTAAATTGGCATAACTTCAATACTATATCCGCTGGACCAATGAAATTTCGTGAATGGGTAAATCCTGGTATTCCCCACAATGCCCAATGGAAATATGTTTTGTATGTAGTCTCACGTTCGATATATATCGAATCTACTTTTTCTTAAAAGATATCAAATTGCTATAACATATAGGATTTTACATCTAGGGACATAGTTGACCAAGAATTTTAAAGAAGTTACCCATACACTGGATTTTAAACCAATAGCATTGCGGATTTTACGGTAAGGATGTCAGTATGATCGAAAAATCGATTCAATTATTATAGCAAATACACAAATTGGTATAACTTGAAAAGTATACCCGTTGGACCAATGAAATTTGGCGAAGGTGCACATCTTGGTATTCCTCACAATGTCCAATAGAAATATGTTTTGTATGCAGTCTAACGTGCGATATATATCGAATATGCTTTTTCTTCAAATATATCGAACTGCTATAACAAATAGTATTTTACATCCAATGGCATTTGACCAGGTATTATATAGGAGATACTCATAGACTTTAAGTTAAAACAATAGCATTTCGGAATTTACAATACAGATGTCAGTATGATCGAATAATCGATTCGATTATTATAGCAAATATACAAATTGGTATAACTTGATAAGTATACCCGTTGGACCAATGAAATTTGGCGAATGTGCACATCTTGGTATTCCTCACAATGTCCAATAGAAATATTTTTTGTATGTAGTCTAACGTGCGATATATATCGAATATGCTTTTTCTTCAAATATATCGACATGCTATAACAAATAGGATTTTACATCTAATGGCATAGTTGACCAGGTATTATATAGTAGATACCCATAGACTTCAAGTTAAACCAATAGCATTTCGGAATTTACAGTACAGATGTCAGTATGATCGAAAAATCGATTCGATTATTTTAGTATATACACAAATTGGTATAACTTGAAAAGTATACCCGTTGGACCAATGAAATTTGGCGAAATTGCACATCTTGGTATTCCTCACAATGTCCAATAGAAATATGTTTTGTATGTAGTCTAACGTGCGATATTTATCGAATATGCTTTTTCTTCAAATGTATCGAACTGCTATAACAAATAGGATTTTACATCTAAGGGCATAGTTGACCAGGTATTATATAGTAGATACCCATTGACTTTAAGTTAAACCAATAGCATTTCGGATTTTACAGTACAGATGTCAGTGTGATCGAAAAATCGATTCGATTATTATAGCAAATACGTAATATGGCATAACTTCAATACTATATCCGCTGGACCAATGAAATTTCGTGAATGGGTAAATCCTTGCATCCTTCACAATGCCCAATGGAAATATGTTTTTTATGTAGTCTCACGTTCGATATATATCGAATCTACCTTTTCTTAAAAGAAATCGAATTGCTATAACATATAAGATTTTACATCCAAGGACATAGTTGACCAGGAATCATATAAAAAATACCCGCAGACTGGAAGTTAAACCAATAGTATTGCGGATTTTAAAGTACAGATGTCAGTATAATCGAAAGATCGATACGATAATTATAGCAAATACGCAAATTGGCATAACTTGATTGCTATATCAGTTGGACCAAAGAAATTTTGAGAATGGGTAAATCATGATATTTCTCACAATGCCAAATAGAAATGTTTTGTATATGGTCTCACATGCGACATATATCGAATCTTCATTTTCCAAATTATATCGATTTGCCTTAACATTTAGGATTTTACATCCACAGGCATTGTTGACCAGGAATTATAGAGTACATGATTATTACCTGGAATTATTATATACAGCATTGCGGATTTTACAGTCCAGATGGCAGTTTAATCGAATCGATTATTGTTGGAAATATGCAAATTAGCATAACTTGAATAGTATATGCGTTCGACCAATGAAATTTGGTGAATGGGTACACATTGGTATTCCTCACAATGCCCAATGGGAACATTTTTTGTATGTAGTCACTCATTCGATATATATCGTATCTGCTTCTTTTTTTAAATATATGGAATTCTTATAACACATTGGAATTTACATCAATGGGCAAGGTTGACAAGGAATTTTATGGTAATAGCCATGGACCGGAATTAAAATCAAACGCATTGCGAAATCTACATTACAGATGCAGTATAATCGAATGATCGAATCGATTATTATAGAAAATACGCAAAATGGCATTACTTGATTCGTATATCCTTTGGACCAATGAAATTTGGTGAATGTGTACATCCTGATATTCTTCACAAAGCCCAATCTAATATGTTTTCCATTTACTGTCTCATTAGATGTATATTGATTCAGCGTTTTCTTAAAATATATATTGAATTGCTATAACATGCAGGATTTTACATCCGCGGGCGTGTTTGACCATGAAATATAGGGTAGATGATCTAACGGGAGGATAAATAAATAGGATTGCGAATTTATATTTTCACATGAGAGTATACTTGACAATTCGTTATGATTATGGTAGCAAATATGCCATTTTTCCGTATCTTTATTACTATTGATGTTTGACCGAAGAAATTTTATGAATATGATGATTAAAGCATTGCTCATGCTGCACCAATGAATTATATTCGCTTTTTATGCTCCCATTCGACACCTATCGAATATACTTTTTGTAAAATATATCGAACTGCTATTACTTACCGAATATATCATCAACAGGGACAGTTGAACATTCTTCGGTTCTTTCTCCAATTCGAGTTTTATAACCGTATTAATATAGTTATTGTAATCAATGCGTTTTGTTGTTATAAACCTTCCTTAGATATAAAAAAATGACAGCATTGAGAGACATACGTCCTCAGAGAAATCCGAACATTACTTCATTATTCGAGACATATTTATTCGGATGATCATTTCATTAGTCTCTGTTCGTTTATTTTCTAATAATGATGTATTTAATTTCATTAAGTCTACTGTATTCAAACGTTAAAAATCAAAAATGGAGATGATACAATCCTAGGGTAAGGGCTAAAAAAAGAAAAATCGGCTACATTTCATAAGTTCATCTATGGTACACTATATATATTTCTTCATTGCGTAAATCATTCATATCAAAACGGTTTCCCGGAGCATAGATCACCGTGGTTACTTAGTAGGTCTTAAGTGTTGTTGACAGTGAATGAGCGTATTGCCCGCATATTTCAATCATTCAAAACGATATTTTGAGTGTTTCTTTAGCTTTTTGAACCACTTATGGGCACATGACTCGGAAACATGTGACACAACTATGTTCCCACCCCCACTAATTACCCGCTTGATGAATTCAAGCGCCCAATCGACTCGTTGAAGTCCCAATATAGCTAGGATTTGATTCACTGATTGGGTGATTGACACAAATTAGTAGCCAAAACTGTGATAGGTGTGGGTATATGGAATATTGGACGTAAAAGTAAAAAAAAATTCATCGGGAGGAAAAATCTGAAAACTTTAAAAAGTCGATTACTTTTCGAGATATATCGACTTGAATTAACATGGGAGCCTTATGGGACTAAAACTTTTTCACTTTTTTAATGTATTTCTAAATATGTGAGGAACATGACATTCCCTTGACATAAACTAAATTTTTTGGTTGATTTTTTGGTGTGGTTGTCAATGCGATGAATTAATATTTAGTATTTTTTATGATTTTTTGAAAGTGCCCCATGCTTTTCTTATGACACTACTTAAGAATTTTTTTGACCAACTTGCAATCATCGCAGGACAAATTCCTTGAAACGCAAGATACTAGATTTTTTTGGTTAATTTTTTGGCTATCTCGGAATTTTCGTATGTCGAAACAATTCCGAGGAAAAAACGATTTCGACTTTCCATTGTAGAGGTGGTCGAATTTTCAATCTTGGATTTCGGCGTTGAGACATGTGCCATATGAAAATTTGGAATCTTCTAGAAAAACCGTTAAGGGTTCTTCGAACCCTACGTTTTAGCTTACTTTCTCCGTATCCCTCTTGGGTTATTCATAATTAAATTCCGAAAAATGTCCTGCAAGCGAAAAATCATTGTCACCATTTTTTTGTGGAGCATACAATCTTGAATATCTTAGCAACCATTTCAGCTAGATGAATGAAATTTTCAGGGTAATAGGTTTATTAAAAAGGTCAACTTTTTCAATGATTGCCAATCCGCTCGATCGATTCACGTGCGAGTTATATCGATACCCATCTCCTTGGATACGCTTTAATCGCTAATAACTTTTTTGTTGATCAAATTTTGAACATAAAAGTATTACACAATACAACTGATAATGTCATTCATCCGACAAAAGTTAAATCAAGTGGATCGATTGATTAGACTCGAAGTTATGATCGATACAAGGTTGTATTCGATTGTGCCATTTTTTGGGCTTATTTACATAGTTACGGAGATAAAATTTTTAACAATACGTAAGGGAAGGAATGATATATGCGCAGACATAAATTATTTAGATGAATTATGTTTCCTAATGAAAATACATCCATTTGAATTTATATCTTTTTGTATTAGGCCCCCGTAAGAAATACACGCATCCCGTCCAATTACGTCACCAATATAAGAACATAGGCTTAATTTTGAAAGCGGGGATATTAGAGAAGGCAGGGATAAGGGAGTGACCATAGAAGGGATATCAATAGGATTGCGGATTTTACAGTACACATGTCAGCAGTGTCTAATGTACGATTCGATTAGTATAGCAAATACGCAAATTGGCATAACTTGATAAGTATATACGTTTGACCAATGCAACTTGGTAAACAGGTACATCTTGGTATTCCTCACGATACTCTATGGTAGTATGTTTTGTATTCAGTCTAAAGTTCGATATATATCGAATCTACTTTTTCTTAAAATATGTCGAATTGCTATAACATATAGGATTTTACATCTAGGGACATAGTTGACCAGAAAATGTTAAAGAAGTTACCCATACACTGGATGTTAAATCAATAGCATTGCGGATTTTACAGTACAGATGTCAGTATGATCGAAAAATCGATTCAATTATTATATCAAATACACTAAATGTTTTAACTTGAAAAGTATACCAGTTTGACCAATAAAATTTGGCGAATGTGCACATCTTGGTATTCCTCACAATGCCCAACAGAAATATGTTTTGTATGTAGTCTAACGTGCGATATATAGCGAATATGCTTTTTCTTCAAATATACCGAACTGCTATAACAAATAGGATATTACATCTAAGGGCATAGTTGACCAGGTTTTATATAGTACATACCCATAAACAAAAAGTTAAACCAATAGCATTGCGGATTTTACAGTACAGATGTCAGTAGGATCGAAAAATCGATTCGATTATTATAGCAAATACGTAAATTGGCATAACTTCAATACTATATCCGCTAGACCAATGAAACTTCGTGAATGGGTTAACCCATTAGTGCCCATAATTCCCTAGTTGTTATATTTGAACAATATCTTCAAAAAATGGTCTTAGGAGTTTTTGAAACAACATATATTAAATTTAGCACTCAATAATAATTTTTTCATTGTTTTCTGAAGTGGCAACTTTAGTTGCCGACGGGCACTAGCATAGTCAAAATATGCAAACTTCATTCCATCTTCGCTATTTTTCAGTTTACCAGTGGTTTTTTGAGGTTAACTTCTTCAAAATAAATGCTGTGCTCCTATTGCAATGCAATAGAGGAGATTATGAAATATTTGCATTCGGGCACTGCTATTTTATAATATTCTTACCATTTCCTCACACAAGAATGGGATGTTATTCTGGCAAGATGGGTAATGATTTTCTGTGAATTCGATAACCTATCGCGACACTTTTAAAATGTTCTTTTGAACTTTATTAGCTTAAAACAATTGTTAATATTGCACATATATTTTTCAAATAAATCGCATTTACAAAAATGACAACACTTGATATGTTTCATTTTTACAAACAAATAAAACTTATTAACTCGGACTGGCAGAAAAAACTCAAGATCATATACATTTTCAGAAAAAAAATGAAGCACAGTAATTTTAAGATGTAGTTTGTGCAATAGATTATAGAATTAATATATTGAAAATTTGAACAAAATGTATTACTTTCATTTCTTTCACAACAATGCGCCCAAAGGAACAATAGGAAATTAAAGAAACACATTTTACACACTACGAATGAAAATCTCCGAAACATTTGTTAGCATGCAGTGGTGCATCACATTTTGTGCAAAGATGCTGTGTTCTTTTTTTACAAACACGACATCGCCGATACTTTGAATTCCCCCTCCCAATTATGTGATCTTTGTGATCTCGGCGAAAATTATTTCTCGGAGAAGACGAAAATGGTGACCGCACTCCTGGTGACAACGGGGCAACAGCAAAAGATTTAAGGAGAAAAATTGCACACTGGCGCCTGAATTCAAGTTGGGGCATTTCATTACCAAATAATCTTCTATAAAGAAGCCATCCTTGGACCACTGAAATGTCTACCGCCCAGGCAAAGAATGGCCACCACCATTTCTTTGTCCTAATTGCTGTGCGATAGGTTGCAACAAATTGGTCGCAAATATCCACCCCGCCCATATTTGCATTGTACCTAGCGATTGTACCTGGAACATCAACAAACTGAATCTTTTTTTCTGCCCTGGAATACCGAGTTGATTTTTTCATAGGCTCCATGGGTTCACAATTTGAGAGAACGGTGACAACGGCGTTATCATTCCACCGTACCGCAATTAGATAAGAAGAAGCGGAAAAACCGGTAGAACCCCTGTTCGTCTTTTTCCAAGCCCTCTTGTCAGGTAGCTTCATATTTGATCCGACTCTGTTTTCTCGCAATGTCCCTGTTCCTCCCAATCTCTTTTTGGTCAACTCAGTTAAAAGTTCAACTGACGTAAATAGGTTGTCGAAATCCTCTGCTAAACCTAACACAACGTCCCCCCCCTTGGCCCAACCCAGTGTCAGGAAGACGAGTGGATGAACCGCAGTAAGGCTCAGCATGATGTATGTAGCCTGTTGGATCAGCAGCAACCCACAGCTTGAATCCAAAGCGAATGGGTTTTCCTCTAATAAACTGTTTGCTCCCATGCCGGCCGTAATAGAGAATCATGCTCTCATCGATGCTCAAACTGTTCCCCGGTTCTATTTGTTTGAATGCCTGGTTGAGGAAATCAAACAAAGGACGTACCTTGTACATTCGGTCACTCCCATTGTTAGCATCATTATCTGCCAGGTGAAGGTAGCGAAGTAAATTTTCAAACTTGTTTCGCCTTATTGCATCCGCAACTATTTTCACGTGGCAATCCGGGTCCACCTTCCAATACATTCTCTTTTGAGAGAGGCGGTGGTATCCTGACAAAAGCATTACCCCTATTAATGAATGTATTTCGTCACTTGTTGCCTCTAAACCATGAACAAGATGTTGGGCGGCATACCGGTTGCTTTCTATGACTATACGATTCACTAAACATTCCGAAAAAATTGCTTTGAAGGCATCAAATGGGGAGTTCACAGTTTCGCGCAAATGGTCTTCCGCATTGGGGAGATATTTTGGCGATACATTTTCAATTTTGGAAGCAAAGTCCTGACAGTTTTCCTCCCAAAATCGCACGGGGTAACAACGCTTTCGCTTCTTGGGCTTCTTCACGGTTAGCGTTACCGAGGTTTCACACATTTCACTGAAATTACCCCGTCCATTCTGGACCAATCTCTCCTCAGCCTCCTCGGAGAAGTCAGCATGAACCTCTGACTGCAGAATACGAGCCGGAAGATGGCTGAAGTCTCCTTCCACCTCCTCGTCAGAAAGATCGGAATCCTGATCACTTATCATTCCCTTCTCTTCAACGGGAGGGCAAATGGCAATGCTTTCCGGGGAAACATCGTCCTCCAATAGGGCATCTAGAATTTCATTCAGGCGCAAGCCTCGTTTAATACAATTCCTATGGGCCCTAAAAGCGAATTAATAAACAATGGTGTGTAACATAGCAAATGAAACCGACCTTATTTCGATAGAATTTGCAAATAATAGTGCTTTTTCCCAATGCCAAAAAAATGGGCAACCTGCTATTTAATCAAAAATATATCGATATTTTAGGAAGATTAGAAGAACAAAACACCGAATAATGCACGAAAAGTTCAAAAGTACTCAATAAAGTTTTAATAGCTACTGTTTAAGTACTTATACTACTTTGAAACTGAATTAAATCAAAAAAATACGAATATTTGCAATTTTTGACTACGCTAGTGCCCGTCGGCAACTTAAGTTGCCATCACTTTTTACATTGGCATAGAAAAAAAACAAAACCATATTTCTACGTAATAATTTGGATAGTAATTCATTAAAGCTTTCACTTTAAGTTGAAAAATAAATATTAGTGAATATAATACGGAAAAAGTCCTCAGCTAACATGATAAAGAAGATAGTCACCAGTCGTCGGCTGAACACCTGGAGGAGCTGCAGTAATCCGACCAGTACGCGAAACACAATCGAACTGACGAGGAACGAGCAGCGCTGGCCAACAATGTAAGGTCTAGTAAAAGCACACACGAAGAATCATATGAATTGACTACTTAGTAAACGTTGTATGAGACAAAATGTAGCATGGCAACTAAAGTTGCCGACGGGCACTAATGGGTTAATCCTGGTATTCCTCACAATGCCCAATGGAAATATGTTTTGTATGTAGTCTCACGTTCGATATATATCGAATCTACTTTTTCTTAAAAGATATCGAATTGCTATAACATATAGGATTTTACATCTAGGGACATAGTTGACCAGGAATTTTTAAGAAGTTACCCATACACTGTAATTTATACCAATAGCATTGCGGACTTTACGGTACAGATGTCAGTATGATCGAAAAATCGATTCAATTATTATAGCAAATACACAAATTGGTATCACTTGAAAAGTATACCGGTTGGACCAATGAAATTTGGCGATTGGTCACATCTTGGTATTCCTTACGATGCCCAACAGAAATATGTTTTGTATGCAGTTTAACGTGCGATATATATCGAATATGCTTTTTCTTCAAATATATCGAACTGCTATAACAAATAGGATTTTGCATCCAAGGGCATAGTTGACCAGGTATTATATAGAAGATACCCATAGACTTTAAGTTAAATAAATAGCATTTCGGATTTTACAGTACAGATGTCAGTATGATCGAAAAATTGATTCGATTATTATAGCAAATACGTAAATTGGCATAACTTCAATAGTTTTTCCGTTGGACCAATGAAATTTGGTGAATGGGTACATATTGGTATTCCTCACAATGCCCAATGGAAATTTATTTTGTATGTAGTCTCACGTTCGATATATATCGAATCGACTTTCTCCTAAAATTTATCGAATTGCTATAACATACAGGATTTTACATCCAAGGACATAGTTGACCAGGAATCATATAGAAAATACCCGTAGACTGGAAGTTAAACCAATAGCATTGCGGATTTTACAGTACAGATGTCAGTATAATCGAAAGATCGATACGATAATTATAGCAAATACGCAAATTGGCATAACTTGATTGCTATATAAGTTGGACCAAAGAAATTTTGGGAATGGGTATATCATGATATTTCTCACAATGCCCAATAGAAATATGTTTTGTATATGGTCTCACATGCGATATATATCGAATCTTCATTTTCCATATTATATCGATTTGCCTTAACATTTAGGATTTTACATCCACAGGCATTGTTGACCAGGAATTATAGATTATATGACTATTAACTGGAATTACAATATACAGCGTTGCGGATTTTACAGTGCAGATGGCATTTTAATCGAAAGATCGAATCGATTATATTAGCAAATATGCAATTTTGGCATAATTTGAATAGTGTATGCGTTGGACCAATGAAATTTGGTGAATGGGTACACATTGGTATTCCTCACAATGCCCAATGGGAACATTTTTTGTATGTAGTCTCTCTTTCGATATATATCGAATATACTTTTTCTTAAAATATATTGAATAGTTATAACACATCGGAATTTACATATATGGGCAAAGTTGACCAGGAATTATATGGTGAATGGCCATGGACCGGAATTAAAATCAAACGAATTGCGAATTTTACATTACAGATGCAATATAATCGAATGATCGAATCGATTATTATAGAAAATACGCAAAATGGCATAACTTGATTCGTATTACCTTTGGACAAATGAAATTTGGTGAATGTGTACATCCTGATATTCTTCACAAAGCCCAATCCAATATGTTTTCCATTTACAGTCTCATTAGATGTATATCGATTCACCGTTTTCCTAAAATATATATTGAATTGCTATAACATGCAGGATTTTACATCCGCGGGCGTATTTGACCATGATATATAGGGTAGAAGACCTAACGGGAAGATAAATCAATAGGATTGCGAATTTATATTTTCACTTGTGAGTATACTTGACAATTCGTTATGATTATGGTAGCAAATATGCTCATTTGCGTATCATTATTACTATTGATGTTAGACCGAAGAAATTTTATGAATATGATTATTAAAGCATTGGTCATGCTGCACCAATGAATTATATTCGCTTTTTATGCTCCCATTCGAAACCTATCGAATATACTTTTTGTAAAATATATCGAACTGCTATTACTTACCGAATATAACATCAACGGGGGCAGTTGAACATTCTTCGGTTCTTTCTCCAATTTAAGTTTCATAACCGTATTAGTATATTTATTGTAATCAATGCGTTTTGCTATAATAAACCTTCCTTAGATAAAAAAATGACAGCATTGAGAGACATATATCGTCAGAGAAATCCGAAAATTTCTTCATTATTCGAGACATATTTATTCGAATAATCATTTCATTAGTCACTGATCGTTTATTTTCTAATAATGATGTATTTAATTTCATTAAGTCTGCTGTATTCAAACGTTAAAAATAAAAAATGGAGGAGATACAATCCTAGGGGAAGGGCTACAATATGAAAAATTGGCTACATTTCATAACTTCATCTATCGTACACTATATATTTTTCTACATTGAGTAAATCATTCACATCAAAACGGTTTCCCGAAGCATTGATCACCGTGGTTACTAATAAGGTCTTAAGTATTGTTGACAGTGAATGAGCGTATTGCCCGCATATTTCAATCATTCAAAACGATATTTTATGGGTTTCTTTCACTTTTTGAAACACTTATGGGCACATGACTCGGAAACATGTGACACAACTATGTTCCCACCCCCATAATTACCCGCTTGAAATTCAAGCGCCCAATCGACTCGTTAAGCTAATATATAATGGCAAATCGATATGCCACTGACTGACTCATCAATATTCGCAGCCCAAACTGTGATAGGTGTGGGTATTTGGCTTATTGGACGCAAAAGTAAAAAAAAATTCATCGGGAGAAAAAATCTGAAAACTTGAAAAAGTCGATTAGTTTTCGAGATATATCGACTTGAATTAACATGGGAGCCTTATGGGACTAAAACTTTTTCGCTTTCATTCTATGTTTTTAAACGTCTGAGGAACATGATAATCAATGGACATAAAGTAGATTTTTTGGTCGATTTTTTGGTATAGTTGTTATAGCGACAAATTGATATTCAGTATTTTTTATTATTTTTTGAACGTTTTTAATGCTTTTCTTATGGAAGAAGTTTAGGAATTTTTTTGACCAACTTTCAATAATTGTACGACAAATTCCTTGACTTATTTGGTAGAGAATTTTTTGGTTGATTTTTTGGCTATCTTGGAATTTTCATATGTCGAAACAATTCCGAGGAATAAACGATTTCGATTTTACATTGTCGTGATGGGCGAATATTCAAATTCGGATTTCGGCCTTGAGACATGTGCCATGTGAAAATTTGGAATCTCCTAGAAAAACCGTAAAGGGTACTTCGTACCCTTACGTTTGAGCTCACTTTCTCCGTATCCCTCTTGGTTAATTAATAATTAAATTCCGAAAAATGTCCTGCACGCGAAAAATCATTGTCGCCATTTTTTTGTGGAGCATACAACCTTAAATATCTTAGCAACCATTTCAGCTAGATGGATGAAATTTTCAGGGTAATAACATCATTAAAATAGCCAACTTTTGCAATGGTGATGATTCCGCTCGATCAATTCATGTGCGAGTTATATCGATACCCATCTCCTTGGATACGCTTTAATCGCTAATAACTTTTTTGTTAATCAAATTTTGAACATGGAAGTCATACACAATACAACTGATAATGTAATTCATCCGACAAAAGTTAAATCAAGCAGATCGATTGATTAGACTCGAAGTTATGATCGATACAAGGTTGTATTCGATTGTGCCATTTTTTGGGCTTATTTACATTGTTACGGGGATAAAAATTTTAACAATATGTAAGGAAAATCATGAATTATGCGCACACATAAATTATTTAGATGAATTACGTTTCCTAATGAAGAAACATCGATATGAATTTATACCTTTTTGTATTAGGCCCCCGTAAGAAATTCACGCATCCCGTATATCTACGTCACCAATATAAGAACATAGGCTAAATTTTGAAAACGGGGATAGTAGAGAAGGTAGGGATAACGCATTGACCAAAGAATGGAAGGGATATCAATAGGATTCCGGATTTTACAGTACAGATGTCACTATTGTCTAAAGTACGATTCGATTAGTATAGCAAATATGCAAATTGGCATAACTTGATTAGCGTATACGTTAGACCAATGAAACTTGGTGAACGGGTACATCTTGGTATTCCTCACAATACTCAATTGTAATATGTTTTGTATATGGTCTCACATGCGATATATATCGAATCTACTTTTTCTTAAAATATATCGAATTGCTATAACATGTAGGATTTAACATCCAAGGACATAGGTGACTAGGGATTAAATAGTAGATACCCATAGACTGGATTTCAAACCAATAGCATTGCGGATTTTACAGTACAGATGTCAGTATGATCGAAAAATCGATTCAATTATTATAGCAAATACACAAATTGGTATAACTTGAAAAGTATACCCGTTGGACCAATGAAATTTGGCGAAATTGCACATCTTGGTATTCCTCACAATGTCCAATAGAAATATGTTTTGTATGTAGTCTAACGTGCGATATTTATCGAATCTACTTTTTCTTCAAATATATCGAACTGCTATAACATATAGGGTTTTACATCCAAGGGCATAGTTGACCAGGTATTACATAGTAGATACCCATAGACTGAAAGTTAAACCAATAGCATTGCGGATTTTACTGTACAGATGTCAGTATGATCGAAAAGTCGATTCGATTATTATAGCAAATACGTAAATTGGCATAACTTCAATATTTTTTCCGTTGGACCAATGAAATTTGGTGAATGGGTACATATTGGTATTCCTCACAATGCCCAATGGAAATTTATTTTGTATGTAGCCTCACGTTCGATATATATCGAATCGACTTTCTCCTAAAATTTATCGAATTGCTATAACATACAGGATTTTACATCCAAGGACATAGTTGACCAGGAATCATATAGAAAATACCCGTAGACTGGAAGTTAAACCAATAGCATTGCGGATTTTACAGTACAGATGTCAGTATAATCGTAAGATCGATACGATCATTATAGCGAATTCGCAAATTGGCATAACTTGATTGCTATATAAGTTGGACCAAAGAAATTTTGGGAATGGGTATATCATGATATTTCTCACAATGCCCAATAGAAATATGTTTTGTGTATGGTCTCACATGCGATATATATCGAATCTTCATTTTCCATATTATATCGATTTGCCTTAACATTTAGGATTTTACATCCACAGGCATTGTTGACCAGGAATTACAGATTATATGACTATTAACTGGAATTACAATATACAGCGTTGCGGATTTTACAGTGCAGATGGCATTTTAATCGAAAGATCGAATCGATTATTGTAGCAAATACGCAAATACGCATAACTTGAGTAGTATATGCGTTGGACCAATGAAATTTGGTGAATGGGTACAACTTGGTATTCCTCATAATGCCCAATGGAAACATTTTTTGTGTATAGTTTCTCATTCGATATATATCGAATCTGCTTTTTCTTAAAATATATGGAATTGTTATAACACATAGGAATATACATCAACGGGCAAAGTTGACTAGGAATTATATGGTAAATGGCCATATACCGGAATTAAAATCAAAAGCATTGCGGATTTTATATTACAGTTGCAGTATAGTCGAAATATCAATTCAATTATTATAGAAAATACGCAAATTGGCATAACTTGATTCGTATATCCGTTGGACCAATGAAATTTGGTGAATGTGCACATCCTGGTATTCTTCACAAACCCCAATGGAAATATGTTTTGCATGTTTTGTCTCATTAGATATATATCGATTCAGCGTTTTCTTAAAATATGTCGAATTGCTATAACATGCAGGATTTTACATCCGCGGGCGTATTTGACCATGAATTATAGGGTAGATGACCAAACGGGAAGATAAATCAATAGGATTACGAAATATTAACTTCACGTGTCAGTATACTTGATAATTCGATGATTACGGTAGCAAATATGCAATTTTTCGTATCTGTCTAACTATTGATGTTAAACCAAAGAAATTTTATGAATATGCTTATTATTATAGCATTGTTCATGCTGCACCAATTAAATATATTTGCTTTCCAAGCTCTTATTCGACACATATCGAATCTACGTTTTTGTAAAATATATCGAACTGCTATTACTTACCGAATATAACATCAACGGGGACAGTTGAACATTCTTCGGTTCTTTCTCCAATTCAAGTTTTATAACCGTATTAATATATTTATTGTAATCAATGCGTTTTGTTGTTATAAACCTTCCTTAGATCCAAAAATTGACACCATTGAGAGACATACATCGTCAGAGAAATCCGAACATTACTTCATTATTCGAGACATAATTATTGGGATAATCATTTCATTAGTCTCTGTTCGTTTATTTTCTAAAAATGCTGTTTTTAATTTCATTAAGTTTGCTGTATGCAAACATTATAAATCAAAAATAGGTGAGTAAATCAAGAGGTGATACAATCCTAGGGTAATGGCTGAAATACGATAAATCGCTTAAGTTCATCTACCATACACTATATTTTTTTTATATTGCGTAAATCATTCATAATAAAACGGTTCCCCGAAGCATTGATCACCGTGGTTACTAAGATGGTCTTAAGTATTGTTGACAGTGAATGAGCGTATTGCCCGCATATTTCACTCATTTAAACGATATTTGGGGTGTTTCTTTCGCTTTTTGAACCAACTATGGGCACATGACTCGGAAACATGTGACACAACTATGTTCCCCCCCCCCCCCTATTTACCCGCTTGATGAATTCAAGCGCCCAATCGACTCGTTTACATATAAGTAGATAGGAGTTTTACATCGTCTGAGATTGCCAATGCATGCATGAGGCACAGAGCTCAGGGAAACGTCTCTTACTAATCACCTATTATAACAGCCTTAGGTCGGAAAGTTTTCTTCGTTGATAGAGTATTAATAATCCTTATTTAAGCCAAGCGCTACCAGCTAGCAGGGTACTCTGCTACCTGCTAGCAGCCTGCATCGTATCAGCGCTCAAAGCCTCGCCCCAAGGTCACCTCACACGGTGACAGCTGGAACCAGAAATACGTCACACGGACTTTTCCCAGCATTCCTACTCAGCCGTCGCGTTTTCTCGCGATTGAAAATTCTCACTTTTCGTATAATCGCGAAAAATAGATATCGTCATTCGACAATCTAAGAGCGTGAAATGCGTACTCCAAGAGTAATAATCTTTCGATTTAGGCAATAAAAAAGAATAGGATACCACTCTATTCCTCACTTCACCCTCCACTTTGAAAAACTCCTCACTTATCGTACATACCTACGCCAGAAATATTTGCTGCAGTAAAATCTGCTTTTTCCGTTGCTTCAAGTCATACGGAATTAACAATAGTGCCGTCGTCAACGCAATGCCCTTTTTCCCAACTGATGGCGGGTGACCTTGAGCACGCTAGAGGCCCACCCTCTCTCCTAGCCAATCACAGAAGAGCGGCAGTGTGGACGAGGCCGCAGTCTCTCTCCGATTTTCATGCAACGAACATGGCTCTCTGGCTCGCAGTGTTGCCAAACTTAGTCTGTGGAGATGGCGCTATTACTGCCTCACCTATAGTTATTTCCACGGACTGCCAACGCTGTTCGGCCGTGTGGTGGAGAAAAAGGGAGGGGATGGAGGGGAATGGTTAGGTGGAGGGGTCAGCGCTTCTGATTGGCCACTGGCCCTCTAGCGCCCGGTCGCCAACACTTCGGAAGAAGAGTGTAGTGATTTTAAGTTTTTTTTTTGGCATTCCTTTTTTCACGTACGCGTGTGGCGGTGGTCATTGACTTATTCCTTCATGTGGCGCGCCTTCCCCGCACCCCTGTGCGTGCCCCCCACCCCAACTCCCTCTCCCCCACCCCACGCCACGCGCGCACGCAACCCTCAACGCAGACACGCTTGGGGTGGGACAGCAGCAGCCCAAGCAGATCCACAAGTGGCACTCGCGTCGTTTTCGCACGCCACATTCGCATCGGGGGGACGGAGGGGGCGACCCCGTCTCCTCTCCTGATTCCTCGCTTCCCTTCGACGATCTCTTCCTCGGTCCACTCGCTCCCCCTTCAATTCACTAGGCGGCAGGTGCTTCTGCACGACGCTGATCACGCGTGAGCCGTGTCAGCAACAGCGCCGCGTTGAGCATCCTCATTTCGGCAAGATACGGTCGGGTTTTGATGCTCCGCTGCTGCATGGGCTATCATCACTTTCATATTTCCAGAATCGAGTGCCTACTGCAGCTCGTCAATATCCCATGCAAGTTCCCTCATTTCACCGATTCGCCACTCCACTTATTTCCATCCTTTGCTCGTGCATTTGGGCGGCATAGTGGGTGCAACGCTGCTCTTCTTGCCAAGGGTTAAATTGAAGCTCTGTAATTAGAAAAGGTTAATTTAGATTTTAAAATTAGTGATTAATAAGTTCGCAAGAAATACGCGTGTTAGTCTGGCGAGATAAGACCTTGGAAACTAACTGAGGGTCTGAACCTGAAGATCCCAGGTTCAAAGTTGTGGTGGCCGGCCGAAATAAATTCTCAGAAGGGTACCGCGGGAAGGCAAATCAAAGCAATTGGCTCGTCTTCCCCTTATTTCTAAAATTTTATTTTCTTTGTTTACCCCGGGTTGACTTCTACCCTCGCCTATCCAAGCCAATCTTAGGTTTGAGTCACTGCGTGATTGAATCTCAATGCTGGAGACATTTAACAATGTTTAAAGCTGATTTCACACTAGTCAAAGTTTTGCTAAATGATTAACTTAAGACAGTGGATCTTTTGTGGCAACAGGGATTTTTCATAAAATGGATGTGACGTTTATGCTAGCATCTCGCTTCAAAATCGCATTCAATATCATTGAATTACCAAATTTTTGCACACATGAGAATCAATGATCGGTCGCTTATTTCTCATCTGATCCCATCACTAATCTCTACGTCCTCTGGAATATAAAATAATTGATTACGTTGTTAATCTGTGGTGGAACCCTTCCTGAACTTTTGTAAAACTTGTTGCCCACGAATTGTGGGCAGAAATTTGTTGGGCGAAAAAAATGTATGTACATGCAATGGAGTGAAAATGATCACTTATTTATTATCCAATTAGTTGTGTGGTGAAATTAACGAAAACGTTGAGAAATGGTTATTTTGTGTTGCTTGCTCTCTCGAATTTTGAATCCGTCGGTGGCAAATGTGGTTTGCGTTTCTCCGTGGCTGTGGATACACCCGACGTACTCATTTGAATGAGAAATCTCTCCTGGATTAATTCTATTGCACTTTTGACCATTTTAGTGGGCATTTCGGATCAGTGAGTTCGTTTACCGAGAAGCATACGATAATGTACTTACATCAAATAATTTGATATTTAAAGAATTAAACAAATTTTACCTCTCAAAGAAGAGATTTATGGTAATATTACTGACGCAATTTTAATGAACCGCAAGCCATTCAATTGATGTATCTTTGAAATAACTTTAAAATTATGGGCTTAAAAAACTTTAACTTACCTGATGAATGATTTGGTAACTGTAACTTACCTATCGATGTTTTTCTGTCAGGGTCACTTTCTGACTACCGTGATAGGCATATTCTTTTAGTGGAGCTTGGTAGCCTAGTGGTTTGGTTGCAATTCTAGTAGTGTCGGGTTAAAATCTCGGGTGAAAAATTCGGGCGCTTCCAAACACAATCCTCCAATTTCGATTTGGGAAATAAACTCACCCTTTTCCGGAATTTTCGGAGCCTGTGGCTTAGTTCGGGGTGAGCTCGGCCCTCGCCTATGTAAGCGAATCTTCGTGTCGAATCACTGAGTGAGTGACTCTCTCGTATCCGTCCAAGCGGATATTGGAAACTACATGACGTGGCAGGTGAGTTTCCGTTTCGTCACAAAGTCCTCTACTTCGTCCGTTTACATTCAAACATGTATATATCCTTACTTATGTATATAGGTGCATATTTATAATTATGCCCTCCTCTTCCTCAATCAACCTCCCAGAAGTGAAATGATATTTATTATTTAATAATTCTTAAGGCGATGAACAGTTTTTGCGGTCGCTTTCTGCGTTGCGCAGCGCCTTCTGAAGACTTCCAAGAATGCCCACCGGCAAAGCCTTCACCTCTTCAGCTTCACCTTTCAAGGTGGCCTCTTCAGTTTCTTCCCTTCAATCGACCTCTCCACCGCCCTCCCTCCCTCGACCTATAGGCTGAAGCACCCCTTCCCACCCCTTACCTCTCCACCCCCTCCTCCCTCTCGCCTTTGCTCGGGCGAAATAGTTTGCAGTCCGGCCACCAGAGGGAACCTGCGTCTGCGGCGCCACCTGATATCCGACCCCACCTTCTCTACATCCCCATGGAGATGGAGGTGGAGAAAAGATGCCAATGGCTACGGAAATGCATCTATAAAATCTTAAAACATCATCAACAAAGTCCAAGTTTATTTATAAGATGATAAATTAATGGATACTTTAACCGTGGAACTTGCGAATCTGTCAATATAATAATAATGATTAAAAATGACATTTATGGCGCAATTATATAATTTATATATACTTAATAAAACAAATAAAATATATGCAGTGTTTCAGTTAACCTATATACAGAACTCTGTGCTGAGAATACCTTCAATCAATTGAACAACCTTACACTAACACAAATATTGCAAATACTATGCCACATACTTGGAAGAGAAATACCATAAAAGAAAAATAACATGTATCATGTCAGAAAATAAACCAAAATATCTTCATATTAAAATGTATCTTTAATTGTCGTACATGAAAATCGCCAATTTTTTATATTAAAAAAAATAATGCAGATGTTGCGGACATTTGCACTCAGAGGGTAATTTATTGCAAAGTCCTTGGGAGTACAGTGGTCGGTCAATTAGTAATGGTAATCAAAAATTACTTTTCAAAGATGTCTTACGTCGCTTCGTGAGTAGTTTCCATTGGTCAGTGGCGGCGTACTTGGGCGCTTCAATTTTAGATGATTCCATAAGCGGTATTTGTAAAATGGAACAAACCTGGTGATTTTCAGTGAAGGTCTTCTCTTATTCGTCCACTTTCCTTATGTAAGAGCAGCTGCCCTTGACAAAAGCAATGGGAGCGTGTTGGATTGATTCCCATCCCATTTGAGTCCCATCTAACCTTCGTTTAAGTCCTTTATTGTCGGGGGAAGAACGAATTCCTCTCGTGATTCGTTCGCCTCTAGTATCTCTCTTTTGATCGCTTCTGTCGGACCTAGAAATGTAATGAGGCTCTTGTATGATGTCGTGCGTGTCGCGTGCGTCTCCTCGTAATTCGCACGCCCCGCACTCTTGCCCGCCACTCTTCAACGTCTCTTTCGTTCCCATGCCCCCCTTCTTCACTCGTGTGATTTTTTACGAATGTGCCCTGCACCTTTTTCATGTATTTTTTTATTTCGCGGAATTAACCTTTCGACAACGGATTCCATATGTTATACCACAGATGAGGGTTTTTCACTTTGCGTTTAAAGGCCAATCAATTGAGAAAAACAGCCATACATTATCCACAGGAAGGACTTCGCGTAAGCTGTGAAGCAGATCAACGTAGTTGCAATGCAGTGTTTGCTGTTTAGTCTGCAGGAGAATGAAATATGGCATACATTAATTTTCGATATTCCATTTGTTCAAATTTTCGCGAAGAGCTTGATTTAATATTCCTCTGATATTTTCTGATCCACCGTGAGATGTGGCTGCAGCATGGGGTCAGGCTCTCGCTTGACGCGAGCGGGGTTTGCACTTAAAGCACATGGTCTGCTCCGCATTCATTTTTATCCTTTTCTGGTCTCCCACGACGCCTTCCCCTCCTCCCCTACCTGAAGAATCCTAAGAAGGATATCATGGTGGTGGTGGTGCTTGTGTGTGCTTGGGCAATTGCGTGCCATCGTTTCTATTCCTGAAGCTCGCCTCCTCATATTTAATTCTTGTTTGGGAAAGCTCGACCCGCCAGTCCCATGTTAATGCTACTGCGATCACTCCAGCGTCACTCATAAATTCTGCTTGGTTCAAGTCAGTTAATTGTGCTATATGTCTGCGTGAGCAGTTGCAGTCTTCTTGTTGCCATGGTGAATAAATTCCTCCGTTTCCACGCCCGAGATGGTGACGGAGTTGAAGAGGAACGGGCAGGGGTTGGTGTACAACATGGACAATGTTAGGTAACACTCATTGTTAAGTTATATCTGTGCAGTATGAGCAACCAGGGTTTGCGGATATTATATGAAGGCGGTGGGAATGAAGCTGTGATTTGCATCGGAGGCGAGCAGAGATGGAAACTTGGGCATTGTCACGGTTACCAACTTCCTCTGACATTGTGAGTCATGCTTGCAATACCGTATGTAGCATTACGGCCACAAGAAATGTAGTTGCTATTGGTTCCTTCCACGTAATGGTCCTTTTGAGCTAAATTTTTGCCGTAAAGTAGTGAAATTTATGTTAAATCTTTTTGCATAAGATATTTACGTGATGCCTTATATACGATCAATAGAAAGGGACTTCAAAAATCTTCCATTAACTTACATAGGGGGAGGGAAGTACAAATCTTGACGTATAATATCGAAATATCCCTGGACTGCCATCTTTTCTCAACAATATTGCAACTAGATTGCTCATTACTTTCTTCTCAACATTAGAGAAATTCCCTGTCTCGGAGTAGCACTAAAATTGGGGTGGAACCTGCACGCATGTACATGTAGGGGAGAGATACCCATCCGATGCTGCACCCCATTTAAGTGGCATCATGTAGATGTGGATGAGTACATTACAAAAGTGAAGTCTTTAACACCAGTAACCCTAGGGTTGGGCGGATTCTGACATCCGAATGCTTAGACAGTTGCTATCGGAGAGAGAAGCCATGATTTCGTCCGTCGCAGTTGTGCTAAGATTTATCCCGGTTTATATTATTCGTAATCTCATGTAAGTAGTTGCCTCTGTAAAGGAATTTCATCATATTCCCGATAATTTTTTATATTACTTAACGTTGATATTTGTTATAGATTTCATATTTGTTATTGATTACTTCGTTTTTTTATATTGGACTCGAGTATTCTAACTTTTATATCCTGAGGCTGTGATTCGTGTGATCATTTTTATGATACAAATGCACTCTTCAAATCGAGCATTAAGACGTCAAGGATATTTTCGATACACTTCACCTGAGCACGCCGTGAAGAAAGGAGTGAAGGTTATGCAAGTAGTTCTCACCGTCAAGGAAATCAAAATGGAATTTTTCTCATTTACTTTACTTCACCCGACGCATTTATTACGTTAATATTGGTTGCGCCTGGACGTGCTTCTCATGGTGTTTCTGTGTGCTTCACAGCGTCGCCGCCGGCAGAGTGGGGGCGCGGGGGTCGCGCTCTTCCGGTTGGGCAAGGCGCCGCGGCGCCTACCCCCCCCTCTTTTTTTTGGGTGGGGGGAGGGCGGGCGCTCCTGTGCCGCCTCCTACCGGACATTCCGGGAACCACGTGAGAGCGAGGGGGGGGGGGGGAGCGCCCCAAATTCGGAGCTACCGGGATCGATACCATGCAGGGGGCGCTTGCTTATATCTGCTCTAATAAAATAGGATGAGGCCATCGCAGGTCGGCCCGTCCGTTTGATCGCCGTCTATAGAACATGCAGCCCTCATGCAGCCCACCGAAGCGGAAAAATATATATATTACTGTCATGCACTTGCAATTACCATGATCACAATCATCAGACAACAATCCGATAGTTGGTTGGACGCACCTCTTCCCCAACTTCTCTTTCTTATACCAACATAGTCGGTGAATCATTAAATACTTTAAGTGATCCGGATTTTATCCAATAAAAATGTGTAGTTAACCTTATAAAGTCTAATATTTTTACAACTAACAACTTCAGGCTTAACGCTGTGAAAACTTCCCATTTTGGAATTTGAAAGAATAAAACTTGGTGAGATTAAATTAAAATATTTTAAAAGGTATGACACAGTTTCATGACTAAGATGCACCGACAGGTACTTATATCCAAATATGCAACAGAGTCAGGGGCTGACAGAAACAGACTGGGTTGTGCAGGAAAAGAGCGTTAGGCTGATATTTTTCCCAAGATGATGGGTCTCCATCCAGAGTAATAGTTTCACTTGCCTTGGTGGAAAAGTATCGCAAATTAAAGCCTGAAGTCATTAGCAATGCTCACACAGTTCTTGTGATCTACATTATTCATCATCTGCGTCGAACAAATCTTCGTACCTTTCCGCAATAATTTAACATGCCTAACCTGTTTCCACCGTTCTGTCTCATTCTGAACGGACTGACAATTGAGAGCATGGGAACAGCCATCGATCGGCATCTATTGAACATGCAGGCCTCGTGCGTACGAGGTCGTGGACTCGGAACACTCATTCGGAAGATGAAAAATATGGTAGGAAACTTTGGTGCTTGGAATGCAGCAGGACAATTCATGACTATCATGCAAATAGCAGGATAAAACGATAAAAGATGAATGAATTTTGTGATTCCAGAAGCATAATAACCGGCGATGGAAAAAAGTTTAAGGAAATATGTGGCAGAAAAGGTGGTGCTTAGAGAGGATGGCACCAAAAGTCGGGTCCACTGAATACAGCAGGAGTATTAAATAAATATCAGCGGAGTGAGCAGTTGTGAAACATGTGTCATCGTACCTGTGAGGCCATAATTCCTACCTGCCTGCCCTGCAATCGTGTCTCTTAATGTGGCCGAGTTAATTATCTTCACTCAAAGTTTTTTTAAACAATCCTTCCCCTCCCTTCTCTTCTATACCCTTCCAAGTAGCTCACACGATTTGCTAATTCCATTTTCACCATTACTCTGTAGCACCACATCTCTAACGCCAACTTAGACTTCTCTGCTGTCGTCGTGTCGTCTCCGCCTTCTTTCATTCATAATTTTCTAAGTTTACAATTGGTGTGCTGGAAATGCCTGACTCTCCCAAACGCCACTCACCCCACGCTCTTTCTCATTCTCCCCTTCTCTTCGTGGTACTCTTTTCCGTTGGCTTTCATTCACTAACAGCATGGTTCCCACCTCTCCACTTCCTCCTTCGCTTCCATCCGTTCATTCTCCACACTCGCACTCATCTTCATCCGTGGTTTGGCATTCCCTGGTTTCCTATGCTTCACTCCTCTCTTTCTTCTTCTTTCAGTTTATTTGCGTTCCTCTATCTTGTGTCTTTATCGAGTTCTTTGTAAGGGTTTTCGTCGTGGGACTACGGTATTCCCCCTAAATCTATATTTTTCCCTCTATCCTCATTTCTCTCGTCATCACTTCGTCTTATGCCATTTCTCGCCCTTTCCTCTCGTATGCTGCCTAACACCAACTATTCTTCTACTCTCGATCGCTATACATGCATCGCACCTTCTCACTCTATTCAACCTCATTACCTTTGTCCAAAATACCATTTTTGCTCTGAGGTTCATTATTGTATTTTTTATTTTGTCATTCAGTGTTAATGTTTTGTTTTTATATTCACGTCAATATTTTGTTCAATATATTTTCTTTTGTTTTTATCGTATATTTAGGCTTCAGAAGTTGAATTGAAGTATCCTGCAAATGTTAGGTCAATTTTGTTGCTCGAAGGAGTATTCTTCAGATCATATTCTTATTGTTATTTATCCAATTAATCTTGGTTATCCTTGGTTAAAATAGATTTTTTTGGCTATGCGTGATGTTGTAAACAGTCGGCCAAGCTTGCGAAGCCCCTCATCCACGAGGACCCCGACTAATAAGACCCAACGCCGATCGACTCTTCTGCTTCGCGTCGGACTTCAACCCAACATTGTGTTCACTGCAACTCTTAGCTTCAATTGCGTTATTCAATTCAGGGAATGAATTATTACTCCACAGTAGTTAACTGTGCGAGTAATTTCGTCTTTCTTCTAGGACTATATGATTGAAAGCAACAATTAGACGAACATTCAATTTGTTCTCTCTCGGCGAATCGGACTGACGAAGTTTTCTCAGCTATCTCACCCGCTTAAACACTTCATTGATGCCGAAATTCCTTTCGTTGAGCGCGGCACTGTCATAAGGGCGTAGGCTGTCGCCTTTTGAAAAATACTTAATTTCTGAATTTACGAGAATGAAAATGTCATTTTTTCTATCAAGACGTTGGCAGTCGGGAAAACGCTGTCGCGGTGTGAAGTCGGGAGATCCTCCTTCATTTTACGAAAAGTGATAAAAATTTTGGAGTCAGCCAGCTGGATATGGAAACGGCCATTATGATTAATATACAAGTACTCTTCCGGTTTACGCTTGGTTTAAATGTATCCAATTCCCCGGAATCGAGGACTTCCCTCTTCAGTACACAAACTGTCAATTGCATCTCGTTCACTTCCACACCTGGCGTCCATCCTTCAAACATCCGCTCCCCGCTCACTGCATGCAAACCTTCTGTCTCCTCCGCATCTCAATTTAGAAGCCTCACCCACCATGACGAGCACTTCGTCGTTCCTCCTCCTCTCCGTCCGCTTCACGTTCCGTGCTCTCCTACCATTTACCGACATCTCATCAAGTCTTTTCTCGTAAGCTTCCGCACCGTAAGAGCGCTGCTCTCCACACTCTTCACTAACCTTTTCTTTAAACTCTTGTATCTCATGAGCTCGCCACTGTTCACGAACGACGCCTCATTGACTGTCGCATGCAGGATTATGTTATGGTTAGCGATGAATATCAAAAATCCTTAAATATGATCTTGTTTTCTCTAAATGATCCAACAAATCCTCCAATCAACCAACATTCTCTTTTCTACCACTTCCTCCTACTTAAGTTGTCACTAGAATCTCTTCTTAGTGTCAGTTAATTAAAGAAAGGCAAGGCATGTCCCTTAATCCTAGCATTACGTATTCTCATTTTAATAAAGGTTCTCGCTACTGCTCGTCGTCCAGTACATTATGACTTTTTTCCCATATCATAAGTAGCCTTCCGTTTCGTACTCTCTTTCGGTCTATATAATATTCTTTGATTTTTTTCCACTGGTTAGCCACCGTATGATTTGCTTTTAAGTACATGATATCCTCTCTATTTTGTACAACTTAATTATGTGATTACTTGTTGGCAGGTACCATTGGAAAGGTTAGTTCAAGAGCCATATAACATAGCCAATGGTGAAGTTTTGAGGAGAAGGTAATGCACTGGAATAGTAGATCGTATGTTTTCAACGAGGTCTGCTGAACTTATTCGGAGCTTATTGTTAAAATAGCAATGCTTATGGCAAAGGGGGCTTCCCGTGTTTGCGGACATCTCAGTTTTGCAAAATTTTCATTGTCTGGTCCTTGCACGCAGCTCTGTAATTGCATGTATTCGAGTAAGTGCAAGATCTGGTACATGATAGTTTTTCCATAGTTTTTATTCTGATATTACTCAGTGGCGTTCGTTTCCTTTTGCGATATGGTCAATAATCAAGGACTTAAAGTGGGCTTTCTTCAAAACGAGAAATACATTGTCTTCACGGTCATTGCTAATTATGGATGTTCAAGGTTCCTTTAGAATTTCTCCCTCTTTTTCTCTCGGATCGGGGAGGGGCGTGGTGCCGAGGAGTGTTGGCGGGAATCCTGGCCGAGGCCCAGGGCCTGGAGTCACGTATATTCGCCATTACCTGAGTACATTGAGTGAGAGGGTTCTTTAAATTTAAGATACCTACTAAATAAGGGGTCATCTATATATAGCTATCACTGTCTCTAGGAAATAAATAAATGTTTACGTGCTTGTAAATACCGTCAGCTGTTAAAGTGGGCAAGAATACAATTGTGGGCATGTTTACTCAGGCATTCGAATAACGAAAGACACTGTTATTTTAAGTTGTTTGGTATGGAGCATAAGAAAAAACGCTAAGGCAAATATTTTCTCCCCTTTTTTTAAGGAAGGTGGACTTGCCTTCAGGGGCGCCTTGACAATGTCAGCGCCGCCAAGGGGATCCTGGCGCCCCCCCCGAAATCATGCTACAAAGATTATTTCATGTTGAAACTGTTCTGATATGATTATTATGCATATGGTCTTCCAGTGACGACTCAAATAATGTTTTCAAAACGTGGCTGTCATAAAGTTTAGAGAAAAGAGGATATTTTTATATCAATCAGGCATTACCTCAGCATGGCAACAAAACAGCATTAATGAAATCATATGAGTAATTGTGAAATATTTGTATGCATGATGACGAATTATTATTATCTGGAGACCAAACCTCACTAACATATCCCGATCATTTGTATAAAGAGCCGTGATTAAAGAAAGCAGAGAAAGTGGAAAAATGAATAATGAGGAAATAATAACAACGGTAGAAAAAATATTCCTCGGTCAGTCATTCGAGTCTCCCAATTCTCGTTATATCGAAATCCTTGAATTCAGTTTAATGATTTTCTGACATATTTTTAATGACTACTAACTACCATTGGTACGGAAATATTTGAAATAAACCGTAGTTAAAATTGCTGTTGGTGGAAATTCGGTGCCTCTATCAGTCAATAAAAATCAACAAACGGGTCGCTATGCGACGTAAAAATTAAGTGTGACGCAACATTAGTCACAACATGGATTTGTACACGTTTTCGACTCTATGTTGAGGCAATAGATGCGCCACTAACTGAATATAAATGCAAATTTATAACATTTGTTTTGCATAATAATATGGTGACGCATTCAACCCTTTTGCATGAAAGGCTTGCAATTTTTTCACATAAGTCCATAATATTGCCGTATTCCATTTGAAATATCCGCCACTTGGCGATGGGCCCCCATTTTATATGAGTTATTCTTTCGTTGACCATTTTTCAGCTGCATTTTTCGCGCAGTAATATTAATTTTCGTGACGATGGTGGTCGTTGACAGGGGGGATGTGATAGGTTCAAATGTGGTTCAAAATAGTCAGGGGCCCCTCGTGAGATTATTAATTTTTCGAGTCGGCAGCCGTCATCGTGACATTCGGAATCAACTTAGGAGAAGAAGACAAGCGGGTGGGAGAAGGAGCAGGTGGCGCCATCGGAGAAGCGAACGGCATGCGCCCCAACTATCTGCCAGGAGTGTTTCTTTTAATATTACATCAGGGGTGTATTGCGGGGCAGCATCTTTGGAGGGAGAAGGGGCTGATCACTTCTTTTTCTCTTTGCCCGGTATATTCGCAAGAATCTTAATTTAAATTTAACAATTGAATTAAACGTGTTCTAAAATTCTCTCGCCTCCTATTTAAACTTTAACAGAAATACCTCCGAAATACGGCCTCCCGTAGCTGACGTCTTCTTGCACCTGCCTTGTATGCCTGGGTCTCGTTGCATGAAAGAGGGTAGTCTACAGTGTTGCGAATGTTCCATTTCTTTCTAAGAGGTATAATCACAAAGTAAATATGATCAAGAGCCCTCCATTAGGATACGCTGTAATACGCTGAGGCTAACATTGAAACCCCATAGTTCAAATACTCTAACAGGGAAGGGGATCAGCTTGAAATTTTTTATCTTTTTTGTGAGCTTTATTGAAATCCTCGAATTTTTCCTCCCGCATGAGAGTTAAATTCAGCAAAAGGCTGAATCGGCTCTTTCGAAGTTTTCATCCGGATGCGTACGCCTTTTGCCGACCTACCCTTTGCACTATTGTTTTCTTACATAATGGAAAGCGGGACAGTAAGTTTCATTTTAATCCTGTCACGTTGTGACGGGGAAAGTCTTACATGATAATATTCTTAAGTAGTTTTTCCGACGGATAGAGTAGTCCTTGTGCAATATTTTGTCACTATGCTCAAGTAATGTCATTAGGGTAGATGACCTGAGGTTTCTGATCGCCTAATATACTTAAGGTTATAGAAAGTGGTACAACTCGTTGCAGATAACCTTATTTAGCCGTGGCTATTCTTTTTTGCTCCATTTAGTACACCTCAAGGGATTGTAAGTCCATCACATGACTTAGATCATTTGCAGTTTTTACGGAGTTCTAGTTTCTTTCTCGAAACGTTTTCAATGGCACGGAAGAAAATCCGGGAAGAATTTCTTCTTACAGTCGCCAGGAAAGAAAAACTCCTTTTTTATTCAACTAGAATTGCTATTGTTCCCAGGGCCAAATTACAGAAACTAAAGTCATCTTCAGTCCTCACTCTCATTACTTCAAATGGTGTTTCAAATCTCAGACTCGAGTTGAGCTGGAGTTCATAATTTAATAACCAACTTCAAATCATTAAACTTGAGCTGGATAAATTGCGGTAAAATTTACGTAATAATATATCTATTGAAGCTATTTTCATTCACGGTCTTCTGCTCCTCGAAAACTATCATTATTGGAAATGGAGGAAGCACTCGTGGAAGTATGTCTTCGTGAGATTTTAAAAACGTGAGCCAAAGGCGACGAGCAACTTGGAGGGTCGTCTCACCGTAATAGCAAACGAGTCGAGTTCGAACGAAGGCTTGAGTAACGTTTTGGAATACGACCCTTAAAATTTGCATTTATGCTCCAGAAGAGAGAATATTTTTATTTCGTAATTATCATGTAGAAAATGGATCAAATTATGAATTTAAATTACAATTTTCAAAGATTTAACCTGTCTTAAGATCAGTTTTATTTTAGCACTGGCGTGCACATCTTAATGCAACCATTCACCGGATTCACCGTTACTGCATCATCTGGCGCACTCTCATAAATCAAACGCATTCACTCGCTCATTTGCCGAAGATAGTTAAAACAAGCTTGCCTAACAGTCTTTGCACCCATACCTGAGGATAACATTACTTGTCGAAACATCTATTCAAACTCGACTTGTCTGCCATGTTGCTACTATGACTCTTTGAGGGGTAAACATTTTATAAGTCAATGAATCTTTCACAATGAAACATGCTTATTATTACTATTGCTGTTATTAAAAATTATTGAAAACTTTTCGATGATACAATTGTGTTTTATTTTATTATATCCCATCAACTACTTTCTTATTTGATCTCTATGGACTGCTGATCTATAAATAATACCTGTATATCTTGAATCCAGAAATACGGGAACGTCTTTTCGCGGTAATTAAATGAATTTTATATAAAAATATGCGTGTACTTAATGCCCTGCGAGTCATCCCTAGGGTTCTTAGACGGCGGGAACAATCAATAGCATTTGACATTAAATAAAACAGCCCCATGCGAACCCCCAGTCATAAATGAAAACGCTCGTAATTGTTAAATGGAATGAGGCCTGATGCAGGTGAATGAATTCACTGAAGCGTCGGCGTACTTGTGAATTCAAAATGTATCATTTCAACTTACAAAATCACTACTGTTCAAACTATTTAGCTTGTTGAAAAGTAAGGTATTTATTTTACGAAGGAAAAAAGCGCTCGCATCGTGCGTCTGATGAGAGAGTTCTTAAAGAGGGGGAGAGGAAATTGGGGTGGGGTGGGGTGGCCGGAAATTGAGGATCGAATTGAGCGAGCGAGGGGTTTGGTAGCGATCGCAATTTCGGAGACACGAGGGGAAGAAGGGAGAGAGAGAGAGAGAGAGAGAGGGTGGTGGTGAAACAATGACGCCGGGAGAGGAGAGGCGGCGGCGCTCAATATATCGGTCATTAATGGGAGAACACGGCGGCGGCTCGATGGCGGAGTCATCTCGCGGCCAAATTAATAATTCCTACATTGCAAAGACCCGCGTCGCTTTGCATTGAAGAGCAGTGTGTGCATGGCAATGAATGCTATCGGATGCATTGCTTATATTAATTGCACGAACCAATGGCTTCCGCCTCCCCGTCCCTCGCATTGTCTTCCCATCGCAAACAGTAAGCTGCCACGTCCCTCCTCTCCGTATCCATTATTTATTTTATTGTATCATATCCATTTCCCCCGAACATCACATATACCGCACAGATCATTTTACGATTCGGAATAATCAACAGTGTACGATCGCAAACTCCCGTTCCTTGGATATCTGCGGGACTCGAACCGCGACCACCGGTTTGACAGGCAATCACTTCACTCTGCCGCCAATCCAAAAAATATTTTAAGTAGGATAATTTCTTACTCGTTGCATCCCAAATAATACAACAAATTAGCATCCGAGGCCGATAAAAAAATGAGGTACATATTTAAATTATGCATTAACATTTGACCGTGAAATGAATCTACTATGATAAAATGTGCTAGGCTGGAGGGGAGTGACCAATAACCAGATCCCATGAGATCTCGTGTGTGCACCTCATGGCTATCAATAATAAGATTACAATATTAGGCATGAAAATTACAATAGATATTAGAATAAACATTTTAGAAATGATAAATAAACATGAAGATTATTGATAAATATGGGATGTAACAATTTGTACAGGTAGCCCCAGCAATCATGTGAGTAATTCGAAATCAATTCCAACAACCTGAAATTAAAATAAATCTCTTACAATAAGCGAAATTTCTTCTTCGAATGAGGCAATGGCAAATAAATAATGGTAAAACATACTCAATAATGTTTCAAGGAAAAAAATGCAGTTCAAAAGCAAAAAGAACGGAAAATGAAAGCAGGGAAAAGAGTATCACGCAATCGTAGCTAGGGCCGCGATTTAATTAATGAAAGGATAAATATCGAATTATTTGACATAACGAGGAAAGGATGACATTTAAAATCTCTTCTATCCAATGGCTTTCGTTTCTCCTCGCTACCCATCCCACCATTGTCAAAGCCGGAAAGCCAACGATGTATAACACGCCATTGTCGAAGAAACTCAAGTGTGAATTTGCATGTTAACTTTCATTTTGCTCTACGCTGCTGCAAATGTTCCCCGCCAAGCCCTGTGTTTCAGTGATCCTTCGCGTCATACTTTAGTCATCAGAAGTTATGTTTTACTGTAGCTCACATCGGGAATGGCATGTTTCATAGTAAATACGACTCCGATGTATGTGAAAAAATATCTAACTATACGTAAAGCTGCTTTAATTCGGATTCGTTATATTGTACAAATATGTCTCTTCCAGTTCAGGATGCCAGTCTTTTTTTTATTATTTTTTTCCCCACTTCCAATTCACTCAAACGAAGAATTTGAAAATCTGACCAATGTGATTTCTCTTGCATTTAATTGTTACCATGCATAGCCTTGACCCGCTCCAAGGGGAGGCAATGAATGACTGCAGATCCGGTTGTATCAGGAGGGAAGGTTTAGTCAGAAGCGGCTGAAGTGAGGGGCGGGGTTCCATTCCTATTAGGGAAGGGGCAATCCTAGGTGGAAGGAGGTCACGGGGGGTCAGATCAATAGGGCAGGGAGGAGGGCAGGACGGATATCTCCTACGAAATTACAGCCCTCCCCATTTGAAGAAGACCCTCGCCCTCCGACATTCGCTGACTCTATAGCAGTCGCTCACTTCCGGGACTCCGGAAAAACCACGAAAAAACATGCTTAAACGTACAAAATTTGATACACTTATTATACCTTAATTGAACAACCACGCCGACACTCAAATAGGTAAAACTACAAAATGTGATGCTTGTTAATACTGAAAGAAGTGAGGTCACGTGAGCCTGGTATGAACCGGAAGTGGCATTTCAATTTCGCGACCTATTCAAACGATAGTGTGCGTATTTAAATCGGTGTGCAGCTACGGTGGAAAAGCTTGCATGAGTACGAACGCAGAAGCTGGAAAGAGAGCGCTCTCCTTACCGTTGTCATTCTAACTAGTCAATCGGTAAAATCGGTACAAGCGACATTAATTTATAAATGGTGTAAATAAACTGTTCAAAAATTGTTAGGAGCTACTATTTATTCACTCTTAAAATATATTTCATTTATTTGCTGAACGTTATTCAATTTTGCACGCTTGTTTGTTCAATTGATTAATTCTTATGTATCTTTTTTCTTTTCAGGTAAGTTCGGTCGGGGTGATTAGACGTTAGCATGCAGTGCGGTAAGGACTAATTAATTTAAGTCTCTGTTTATCTCTAATAAATATTTATCTCCGCATCTAGAACTTTTAGTAATATTTTCTATGCCCGGTAGATTTGACTTAACTGATCAAAGACTTTGTGTGTCAGTGTGTAGAATGTCAAGAGAGTGACTGATTTTTTCACCGATTAACTTTTTCTCACTCATGCAGGTTCTCATTTCAATAGCCATAAATTTAAAATTCATTTGTTTGACTCGTTCATTTCTCTTTAATAGTATAGTCACAAACAACTATTTTTCTTCATTATTTTTTTGAAAGGAGAATTACCATTACATCATTTTAAATAATTATTTTGTATGAAATTTAATTTGATGGTATTATCATTCTCTTCCTTCGATATTAATGGATAATTTAGATATCTCTAATTCAGGTCGTATGCAATACAGATACTTATCCACTGCCAATGTTTCGGATATATATCTCTTTCACTGTCTAAAATGTATGATAAGAAAACCAGAAAATACACCAAACCATAATTACAGTTTAGTGATCACTAGCACCATTAAAAATGTAATTCTGGAGGGTCACTCCACTTAAATTCAACAATAGATGAGATAGAATTGGTTTTATAATCTTCCGCGTGAGTACAAGAAAATTCATCATGCTGTAATCTACTTGAATTCGAAGTTTATCACTAGAAAACCTAAAACTAAACTTAAAAAAGGAAAATGTTCCATCCAACCTCAGGCAAAATTAGTTTCATTTTTTCATAGCTTCTCGTAAAATACGTGCCTTGTATCGTTGAATTCTTTTTATCTCTTCACCAAACTGTCGTGGAGTTATGATTCATGGATTATTTTAAAACTAAAATTTTAATTAAAATATATTATATTAACAAAATTGATATCATTCCATTTCTAATATTTTTGGCTAAACATTTTCAGAATAATGTTAATAATCTTCTCATAAAAGTCCGAAATTTGTAATTTAGATACCCATAAATTTCCAAAAAGTAAAATTTAGTGGAAATTTATAGGTAGATTTTTTATGCTAAACATTTACAATTTTCCTGTGCGTTCTGGATCCCGTAGTAGAAAAACCCTCCGACAAATTCTTATAAAACATTTATTTTCCAGTCTTCGATACTTATGTCCATAACTCTGTGAACCATGGCTATGACTCTCTGTTGTTGAAATCACGGTTGGTGATTACTAAGTATGCGCGTAATATAAACAGGGTTCCCAAATCCAATATGAAATTTTCCAGCTTGTAGCGCCTGCAGGAGTTTCTTTCAAAGCACTATAAGTTGATGAATTCGCTAACTGCTATGGCCCATAGTGGCCCATGGCTTGACAATAATTTGCATCTTATGTTACTACCTTTTATGGCAAGTGTGCCTACACTTGAAAATCAGATGATTCGTCTTCATTTTCAAGTTTAGGTACTATTGCTTTAATAGGCATTCAATTGAAAATCCAGGCGCACCATCTGATTTCCGACTCAAATCTTAAGTCAAGCTCTCCAAAGTATTTCTGTGAGGTAAGTATAGCAAATGATGGCAGCGTTGTCGTTTCGATTCTCGCTCTCGTTGAAAGGCGTATAGTTATCAAACACTGGCAGTCGATAAGTCTATTTTCACCACAAGCCCTAGACTCGAGATATGCTGAGTGAATTTAATTTAACTTTATTTCACTTGTAGCAGTAGATTACTAGAAGGAAAAAATATTCTTTGAATCACGCTAGTCTCATTAATTGATGATTTATGTAAATTGCTTTTGTTGAAAAATTAAGCGAGGTTATATAAATAAACACGAATATTGTCTTGTACATTTCAGACCATTAATAACACGGTATCAATCGGAGAAACTTCTTCTGTTAAAGTAAGTAATTGACAAGTACTCTGTAACCGAAGTATAAAAAGAGCTTTTTAGTTTCCCTAAATTAATTTTATTTATTTTCAATGCCAGCTTTCTCTTGTTTTCTCATGAGTTAGATAAAAAATATTCTTTCGTCTTTAAATTTTTTCTTCCATGGATACCAAACACAAGTTTTTATTTGTGATTTTGGGACAAAATCTCTGTTTTTTTTCTAATAAAACTCACCTCTCTTCCTTTTCTATTATTACTCTGTTGTAAAATACTCAATATTACGCATTAGAATTCTCTTGTATGTGACTCTTCACTGAATATCGACCTTTGTTGAGTCTTCAAAGCGAACACCTTCTTTCCATCGTTCATTTCATCTTCAGTTATTCCATCATCATCATTTGTTTCTTTCTCCTTTCTCTTTCTCGTCCTCTGCCAACCATACATTGAATCCAAATCAGCCGCTCTCCTTTCTCACCATCATCGAGAGAGAGGAATGTTGTAAAAAAATTTGTGACTATGTTTTTATTTTTTACGAAAAATGTTGTATCAGCCATTTTTATTGAAGTTTCAAAACTTGCAAGAACGTAACCAGGAAAAATTTTGGGGTGGGTGGTAAGAAGAAAGGTTTAAATTAGGCCCTTGGACCCCTCATCTACATCTACATAATACCCTGCAAGTCGCCTAAAAGGCGTGTGGCAGGGGGTGTTAGAACACCACCCGTTTGCAAATAAAAAAGAACTGCTCTAAGGCAATAACGACTACCATTTATTGAAATTCTTTACGGTACGGGGGAAACACGAATTCGCATATCTATCCGTTCGGCAAAGCATCTCTCTTAATTTATCGCTTCTGTTGGACCTGAAAATATAGTGTGGCTCTAATATTATGTTCACTGTGTCGCTCTTAAAGATATCCATTCTCAATTGATCAAGCATTCTAAGCCTAGCGCGCAGCCTCCGAGTCGCCAGCGGCCCCCAGCCTAATTCGCTTAACATCTGGGTAACACTGTCTGTACGCCCGTAGCAGTTTTTGACGAACCACGCAGACTTCCTTTGTATTTTGTTTAGTTCGCGGATTAAGTCTTTCTGCACCGGATCCCATACGCTCGCTGCATATTCAAGATACGGTCGGACGAGAGTAAAATAGCACCTTTCTTTTACTTTCTCATCTGAAAATCTTCCCACAATACCTTGATCCTTGACGAATCTCAAGTCAGGGTTTCAGTACCCTTTGGCTACGGCCTTGAAACACTGTATCAAGGTATGAAAGAAAATTGTAAGAATGTTATGACTGCGAATTTTATAATGCTATGTGAGTATATAAAAAAACTAAGTAATACGTACTGATGAGGAAGAAATTTACGAAAAAACTGCAGAAAACTTGTCGCTTTAGTTTTAAATTCGAGTTTAGCTGTTCAGCAACGGATTTTGTGTCAATTTAACTCCGAGTAGCGTAGAAATGAGCAATGGGTGTTGTTCACAGTAAGAATGATCGATTGATCTAACGCGGAAAGTACCAAGAAAATTGAGAGGAAAACTGGCTGAATTGAATTGAATTGAAGGTGGCAGTAACTTGGTAATGCCGTGGGGTGGAAGATGTAGTGTCCTCATCGATAGAGAGAGGCAAGTTTAGCTGATAGCATAACGGATAAAAATGTCCGCAAATTTTTTGTAGAGAGCGTTAACTTAGAAGTTAGAACAGACCTATCGAGGAAAATAAAGGCTAGCATAAAGCCCAGTGATCTATCCCTTGTAAATGGTTATAATTATAATTTTAAGACCATAGCCACTCTCCATCCGAATGTTACCAAAGTTTTTTTCGACAGTCAATTCTCAGAGTGGTACGAAGAAAATTAATGCTGTCCTCCATACCAGCCCAGCTGACTTTTCTGACTCGCTTCCCCAAGTGGAATACCAAAATTCAAATGTCGCCAAAACGGAGCCCTGGATGCGGTGAAAGTGGCTAGGACGCGTCCTCTGGAAGATGTTTCTGTCGTTCACTGGCAGGGAACGCTCGAAGCGTGGGAATTTCGTCTACAGATGAGTGTTGATGCTGAAAGAGCATACTATGGACACTTTAAGAGCGATGCCTTTAATAAATTTCTTTACATGGCGTTATTCTCATTACTAAAATTACACACCCTGAAATTATCAACGCTTTTAGGTGTATTGACGCAAAAATAAATTAACACAAAAGTACCGTTTTATATAGATTACTATTGAATAAATACGAAAACGATTTTCCAAAACTTTTTCGTAGCGTATAATGACTGCTCGCTTCAGCGCAACACATGAATAACGGCTTTTAAAAAGTTATTTTTCTGAATCAAAGGCAGGGTTGTTTGTTTTCTTTTCAAGATTGAATAAAATGTAGGCTTTTGCAACTTTTTAATACACATTTTAATATTTTTTCTATAACAAAATGTCATAAGTCTTCACAAACGAGCTGTTTTCTTCGTTCTTCGTTGTACTTCGCAAACCAGCTGTAGGTAGGGAAACCCAAGATGTCATATTGGGCTTCTAATGACTTCCATCTCTCCTCCACGGACTACTTTCTTTCTTGTGACTCTTTTTCACTCCTCACCTTCGTTGTTCTGACTGTTTCCAGAACAGCCAATCACGGCAGAGTTTCATTCTGTATTTGTCACGTTCCTTTCGAGAATAGGAACTACTTAAACGGTGGTAACAGGAGGACTCGAAGAGAAAACTTTTTAAGGAGCTATCGAGATTCGGTTGAGAGAAGAGAAGACTCTTACTTAGTGGTATAGGATTTCTCGTGACTCCCATAGCACGCAAAGTTTTAATTTTTTTTACAAAACCGGTTGCAGAATATTGCAATAAGTGTGGCAGGTAGCATTGTCTTTATTTTATTACCCAACATCGATCACGGTATACGAAGGAATCGCACTTATAGTCAGTACAAAAAAGGAGGAAACTACGATTACAATGGGCTTGACATGGAGGTAGTCAAGTGCCCTATTTTCGAGATTATAGGTAGGTAAATGCATTTCCCATTATTGCGTTAGTAAGGCTGTGTACCTGCAAATTTCCCGATACGATACGAATTTACCTCTTTCATCGACTTTCCCTTCGGAGACAATTTTCCGCTTCTTTCTCCGCCTTGCTTTCATCCGCGTGAAGCCTTACACCGCTGGAATTGCCAAGGAGTCCAGGTGAGAATTGTATTTCGCCAATAAAACTCTTTGTTTAATGTGTGTCAGGCCGTTTTGGGCACGCTGCCAGCCTCCTTGAGAAGTCAATTTGGAAGCGAGTGGTTGAGAAGTGCCTTTATACTCGAAATATGTCACCTCACTTATTTTATCTTACTCTCCCATAAATGGAGAAAATTCATCCCCTACCTCCACACCCGCCACTTATACTCACCTTCAACACACCTCGTATCACAGCATTATTTCCGCCCTTTCCAATAAAGGCCGTTTCGCACGTTACATTTCTTCGTGCATGCTCTTCCGTGACACATTGCGTGCGGAAAATTTCGTAGTGCAAAGCGTCGAACTGTGCGGCTGATTGAACGCAAAATAGAACCTGTTCTAATTTCGCCCAGACGAGAGTAAAATCTGGCGTTCGTTATTAGTATCTTTAGAATCTTTAGCCATGTAAAATGGCCTTGTGACATGCCGTTCGCGTCAACTGTAAAGCTGCGTTGTGAAATTATCCACAAGAAAAAGCTTCCATTAATCTCTAGCAGGAAAATCTTTATTTCCCGGAAGAAATAAAAATTCTCCCTTAAGAACCAGTTCATATGAGGGAAATGACAATTTTCCGTCTACTTGACAATATAATACTTATTTCTCCAAATAATATAATGTGAGGCTACCTCTGGAAATAGGCCAGTTCGCCAAATTGAAACCGAAGATCTATGCCCTATTTCTGATCAAATTCGTTGATACATTGTTATCTTAGCTACAAGATTGTAATACAAGAAAGTGAATGCCATACTTGTAATTTTATTTTTTAGTACCCGCAGTTGAAGCCAAGAATACTCTTAAGTGATGAAACAGTCGATATATATAAAATTACAAGATGACACAATTGAAATATTACGTGAGAAGGCTTCTGAAATATCATCGCCTTGCGGCGTCTCATTTTTCCTGTAAAGTATTCTTTTTCGACATTATATCTGTTAATGAACTTTGTTTCATTCAGTTTTCTGCGGTCCGTTTAGTATGATGACATAGCAGTGTCAAAACCATTGTTTGTGTTAGTATCTTTTCATAAGCTTGAGTTATCTTCTTAATGGTATTTTTAGAGGATAATTTCTTGGAGCATTGGTCTTTTGTCATCTTCTTAATTTAAAAACCACTGAAGGATGGCGATTTAAAACTTCATATTTTTGATAAAAGCTCGAATGAAAATATGTTAACAATTGAGTGCTTAAAAAATGTAATCATGGTTACTGCACTTAAAATATGTAGGTCACTAAATTGCAAACACATCTTCATTTCATCAGTAATGGTGGAACAGTAAAGATGCGAAGCCTTGGCCTCACATGTTTTCTTAATGAAAATACAAAAATAGAAATGAGTACTCCAAGGAATAGTCTACAAACTCATTTTCAGTATGGAACGCACATTGAATTTTATTTCCCGGCATCGTGATTTCACTTACAAATAAGTTATGTTGGTGATATCGTGCGGTTTTTCTCTCGCAATAGAGCTCGTCAAAGATTCCACCGTGTAGCCCGAAAGGTGAAATTAATACTATTATCTATAAACTAGCCGAAGAGCTTCAAAAAAGCGTAAATTGAATGACATTATCAACCTTCAGTGGTGCTTGAATGTTTCCTTCGTGCTAATTCAGAGAGATAATACTAATGCAGTGTCCATTTCTTATTCCAGCGATTGATTGCTCACACGAGGCCATTTCCGGAAGTGACGAATATAAAATCCTCTTTTCGTTATCCCCATCAGTTGTAAAGAAAAGAGAGGTCAAATGCTACAATACAATTACTGTGTGTTAGTTACCTACTCTACTACCTAGGTTTCACCATTGCAATCAACTTAAATCGGCCCATGCAATTCACTTGGTGAGAGAGATTTTATTTTCCTTTGGTAACATGTTCTTCTTCGGCTCCGCGACCATCTCTAAAAAAACCCAACTTTTTAGGTTCGCTAGCCTCATATTTTGACAACTCAGTGCTAGAATAATTATATTCTTTACTCCCGCGCTAACAAACAAGACTGAAATTCTTCCATGCAATTGCGGAGTATTTAGCAAGCTTTGAAATAAATATCTTTTTCTCGAACACTAAGATGAATGTGAAAAAATTAATTGTGATCAATTACATCCGCTAAAAATGGTTCTGAATCTTAATGTGTGGATTACCCTTGAAATAACATTTTTAATCCCATTTTTAGAGCCAAATTGGGTGAGAAACAAAATGTTCTCTCTCTCTCTCTCGGAATATTTCAAAGAAGTACAGAATGTTGCAGGAAACCTTCATGAATTCCTAAAATAAAATCTTTTGATATTACTCTGCTCTCAATTAACTTGGGTTTGGTAAATTTGATTTTTGGAGTCGTCAACTTGAATTTTTTTAAAGTTCCAGTTCCAAAGTACATATTCATTCACATGATCATAGTTGACATTTTCCATCCTCTCTGGCCCATTACTTTCTCTGCTTTCATCTCTCTCATTTAAACTCTCTTTTCATGCTCTTTACTCATTCCATTATCTCTATCACTTCCTCATCTTCTCTGCTTGATTTAATCGGTTTCAGCATCCATCAGTTTGTTAGCTAATACATTTATGCTTCGCATATTTGCATGTTTCTATAGATAGATGATATTATTTTAAAATGCATAGAGCGATGTAGTCGTTTTTTGAGCTGAAAAATGACTGATGAATGGCAGTTATATCGACAGAAATAAGATTTATTTTCGTCTAGAACCTTTAGAATTAATGAATGTTAAAAACAGTTAGCTTTCTTTAGGAATTAGATATAAAAATTCAGTTAATTATAAATTATTATAATTCCGTGGTAAGTTTTAGAATCAAAACATAAATACGAGGAAAGCAAAAAATTGAAAATTTAAGGAGTTGTAGCATTTTTTTACATAGTGGAGTATCTATGCTTTCATCTGGGTATTTGCGTTTGACTTAAGGAAATTTAGATTGTAGTGCAGAAACTAGCTAGAGTTATTATGTTTATTAGATATTAGTGTAGAAAATAGCTTCATAGTTAGAGTTATTATGTTCTGCTAATAATATGAAGATTTTTGAATACTCTAAATATCTGGCGACGAATATTTTCGTTAAAATTATTTTATTGCATATCTATATAAATTTTTCATCTCTGATCCAAGAGCAATTATAAGGTTGTTTTGCTTCCACATTGTGAAGGAGGTGGACTTCTCTATTGATCGTTGCATGTGATTATTTATTTTAAAATGTAGGTACGGTGAATATCATGCCATATTGCCTTTGAGGCTATATACTTTATATTGATTGCTGCTGCACGTTAAGATGATGAATAATCTCTGCCTGAAATGTAGTTGTGGTAAACTGGTGTTTCCTTTCGCCATTTTCATACATACTCATTCTATTGGCTGAAACGCTGAAATGGAAACGATCTTTACTTTCACGGTATATTTTTGATCCTAAATATATTAATTGTATTGTGATTGAGTTTAATGCTGAACAGAGTTGAATAATTTTGTAAGGAGAATGAAGAGAAGAACGGAGCGGCTAGTGACTTCACCCGTAATTTGATGCTAAATGTTTGGGATGAGAGCAAAACTTTGGCAAAGGTTACTCTAGTATTCGTAATGTGCGGAATTCATTCCAAACTTGAACTACCCACACATCCTCTTACCCGACGGAATTCCACTGGGCTTAGAAGGTTTACGCTGCCTGGCAACGCAGATGGCTCTCCCTCTCTCGAGTACTCGCACTTCTTAGAGTGTGTGTGATTCCTTAAAGGCAGTGGCTGGTTTGCGGCCATTTCCTCGCTGTTCTGAATGCTTCATGGCTTCTGGCTTTCTAGCCTCGGGTCTGCGGCGCTCGCACAAATACACCGCGTTGGTGGCGTTGCAGTCCCATTGAGACGGACTTACACCACCAATCTCTCTGACATCGCCACTCCGCTGTTCAGAGATCAGTGTGTCGCGCCCGATTGTCTCCAATTGAAGGGTTTCAGAGTGGCGAGCCTCAGGAACACGCACCGACCGCCGCGGCTCTGATTAAACCATAGCGCGGAAAAGTGGCGGAAGCATCGATATGAGGAGAAACGGAACGTCACTTGCTTAATTGCACGACGGGGAGCGTGGGTTATTCGTGTAACGCGAAACAAGCGACACGCGTGATATGTGGGTGATCCATTGAGGCAAATTACGTAGGACACCACAGGCCAATAAAAAAAAGTGGAAGGGAAATGGTATGGCGTTTAAGAAGCTTTTTCACTTTCATCCCGTTTTTTGGTACGCCCATACATCCCAATGCGGGTGATGTTAGCGTGAAGGTGTCATATGAAGTTAAATATCTTCGAGTTGTGACAAAGTCAAATGTATGGTGCGGAACACGTGAAAGAAATATTTTTGAATGAGTCCGAAAGATTCTAGAGATTGGCAAGCGCATTGTGGGAAGGATGATTTAGTGAGAAATAGGCACTACGCCTTCAGACCGCACCTTGAATACGTGCCGAGCACACGGTGTCCTTCGCAGAAAGGGAGTTCGAGAAAGGGGTTTATTTATTAGGGGCCGGGGAATGGGACATGGCGAGATTGGCACCAATGAGTTGAGTTTGAGGGCGGAAAAAACGAATCAATATTGTCTGGTGATGAATTGAGCAGAGATTAAAGGCGGTGTTGGAGTGAGCGCTTAGCGAGGGATCGGCGTCTGGAGAAAAAGGAATGTGTACGAGTGGATCTGCAAGGCACTATGAAATTCATGGAAGAAAGCAAATCAGGAAAATCAATAAGTGATTTTAGAGTACTGTGAATAAATTTTAAATCTGTTTTTCTGACGCCATCTCGTCTATCTGGATCAACCGTTGCTCGTGCCGCCCTCCCAGCTTCACCCTTCGTCTCCACAGCAATGGAATGACATCCCTCATCGACAACCCGTCTATCTTGACGAAGGCTGACTGAAAGTGAAAGAGCTCACGCAGTTTGAAAATGTGGAATGTTAAGTGGTTCCGTTTGCCAGATCTCTCTCTATTGGACTGCAACCTTGTCATTGACTTAGCCCTTTAATTTGTTTTCATTTCCTTCCCAAAGGTGCAATAATTGGCGCATCGAAAAAAATTATATCATCAGGCACTCTCTCTATACCTATCGTATGAGCAGCATTATACACATGCTCTCCTGAAAATAAATCATTAAAAGACGTTGAGTCCTCACCAACTCCTCCCCATTGATTTCACTTTCAAATAGCTTTCTTGGCAGTAAGCATTCACGCGTTTGCTATCGATTGGATATTATAAATCCTATTTTTAATTTTCCTATTCCACGTGATTTAATGCTTTTTGTTAAATATTTTTGAAAATCATAATCTAATGCGTAATTAGTAAGTGTAGGAAAGCATTAACTAAATTTTGAATTTTGAATTGGGTTTATATAGATTTTACAAATAACACCCATGCGCATTTTTATGTTTTAGTTACTGTATATGGCGGATCCAGTATAGGGACAAGGGGGGGTTAAAATTCCAGCAGAAGTTAGGGTCGGAAAAAACACCATTCTGTCTAGTGTTAATTGGATACTCAAAGGGGGGGCTATAGCCGCCTTAGACCCCCCATAGATCCGCCACTGGTTACTGTGCATATTAAGCCATCATCTTGCATGAGTGAGCAATAAATGGCCATGAGTTTATGACCCCATCTGATATAATATCTAGATCAACCGTGTGTTCCCTTTGAGTGTCGCCCTGACCGTCAGAAGAATGGAATCCGTCCCTAATCACCAATACATCAATCTCTCTCGATGGTCGTTGAATTCAAGCCGGAGCGCGTCCCTCTTTTGTTCTCCCTTTGATTGGTTCACCGCGACGCGACGCTAGCGCCACTTCACTCCCTCGCCTCAACAGAGAACTTGCGCATTCGGGTGCTCTGCAGTCAGAAAACAATGCCCACAAAAAGCAGTGCTGGTCCATTTGGCTCAGTGATTCATTAAGGAACTAATTATTAAGCCATTGGTGATGGATCAATATTGATTTGTAGCCATTTCAATTCATTAGAAATGGTTAAGAAATATTCACCATTAATTCTAAGGTTGGTTCACACGGTGATCATCTGAGTAATCAATTATTCGCATTCATTGTCATGAGGAATAATTACGGTGGACCTTGAGGAAATTGCGCATCAGACCTTCTTGATTCGGGTATAGAGATTTGCGCTGTTTTTAAAGATTTGGGATTTCACGGTACTTTTAATTTTTTCTCAGCTCATGTAATTGGGATGGTATGTCAACTTGGAAGATTTATTATTTTGACGGCATAGGCGATGTATCTATGGACATCAATTCCTTCCGTTCAAAGTAGAGCTGCTTCAACTGCGATAATAGATCGAATCAAGGTCGACCACGTCCACAATCGATTTTTACCCCCTTCGCAGCCACTGAATGGAATGCAATGATCACTGTGGTCACTTTCTTCGCAATGCACGGGAGGGATTGGAAGATCCAAAGACTCACGTGCATTTTATGAAAAGTGAAAATGCGTAAAATTCAATTAAAAGAGTAGTTTATTTAGAAGTGTAAAAACTGCCGAATGCAACTTCAGTGTCGGAAAAAATTAACACGAAGCTCATTGGCGTCTGATTGTGGCCATCTCAAGAACTATTTGAATACATACGTTTCCCTGGATATCACACAATTACTTGCACCACTTCTTTTTTAGAGAGCGCGCCCCGCCTCAAGAAGATGATAATTCATTGAAACCCGGGTCGCTCTTTGTAAAAAATAAGTGGTATAAGTAATTGTGTGATATCCAGGAAAACTTATAATGGAATAACACAAAGTGAATCAAGGGTGACTTTTTTATTTGAATACATCCGTTCTCCAAGATTTTGTACTCGTAATGGTTTCATACATCCGGGAATTTCCAAAATATATACCCCTTGTAACGGAGAAATTCTATCTTATGCTTTGCGGTGAGACAACGCTTAAAAGACCCGAATAAGAATTTTCCGAAGCATGCTTTGTCTTCGTCTTACCTAGGATGGAGTTTACTCTCATGAGGACATCTGTAAAGCCGACATCGTGGACATTGAGGTTCTCCTGGTGTGGTGGGTAAAGTGCCATGCAATCGATCATCGGTGTTCCACGGATGAAAAGGTTGGTGGCGGATGATAGGGTACTGCACGCACAATGTGAACGTTTTTATAATCACAAAAACGGCGCAGAACCTACAGCGAGATGCAGAGGATGTCGTATGACAATTGAATTCTTAGGCGCTTATTTGTTTGTTGCAATTAAACTCTTTTCTTGCATTATTATTATTTCGGCACTTTACCATAGGGTGACCACCTTTTCCGCGTCTTCCTCCCCCCCCCCCCACCTCCACTTGGACTCTATCTTTAAGCAAGTGTATCACCTCCTGTGCTTCGTCTCCCATTTAAATGGAAAATAATTGCCCGATCAAATCTGACAGAACTGAGCGAAAACGGAGGATCGATCCACTTGGTCTTCAGTCTTAAAGTTTCGGGCGCCAGTAAAGGTGTTTCATTTGAATGATTGATTGACTAGAATTTTGGACTCGCGCGTAAATTTTCTGGCAGAAGCCCATTACATGTGGATATCACTTTTAATGTTCTTTTATTATCAAGGGACCAACGCTATTTCGGAGTCTAAGAAATAGTCTATCGTTGGTGTTTTCTGCTCTTTATCTAATTTCAACTTTCATACTGAAATCGTATGCAACAATGGACTAATTTTTGCGTGAGAAGCTTCGTGTAAAATATGCTAGAATATATATGTAAGAATAAAATTATGCTAATTTGGTACAAATTTACCTGACCTTTTTATCTCATTTAGATTTTGGTCGTTTTAAATTCCAAATATTTAGTTAGGAACTAAAATCTTGCAAATAAAAAAGGAGTAATGTATTACTTCACCTGCAGGCGTAGATAAATTACTCTTGGCATTCGATGGATGGCCTTTCTTTGCGATTGTTTAACTCTGTTTTATTCTTTAAAGCTGAATTTTCAATGTTCTCTATCCAATGAAAAGGCACGTTAAAGAGTACTTGCCTGGCCCGTGAATATCGAATGGTCGATTTTCCTATTTTCTTTGCAAACACATTATCCAGTAAGCCGCCGAATGTTAAATAAAATCGAATGCATCGAAGATGAACTGATGGAGCAGACACCGTAGAAATAAAACAAAAGTGAATGAGTTGAATTGTTGATAATAAATAAATGTAGGAAACAATTCGGACTCTAGGAAGAAGAAGACAGGTAATTGATATTATGGTAAAGAATATGCGCCGCATTTGAAAAAGCAAATTACCATTGAAGATCGGATTTGATTTCGAAATGTTCCACATCTCTAAAACGAAATTGATCCAAGACGATAATGATTAAAATTTATGTGTAAAATGTATCAGCGCATGAATTCTATGATAATCAAATTTCAATTGTATTTCGATGAAAACACATTCTATAAATCAAATAAATCATCTCCTATTTACTCAATCATGGATTCAGTTGCCACCGAGTTATTTTCAATATAATTAGAATTCCGTAATCTTTGAAGTTGTATCAATAATTTGGCTATGCATAAAATGCATAGTTAAAATTATTTCTGATTGTTATTAAATGTCAGGCTAAATAACTTATGAGGCATTTAAAACTAAGCTCTGGTAGACCTGTTATGTTCAAGCTCCAGTTTTTTTATTATTTTCCTTTACAAAAATGAGTTAGTAGGTATCAAATTTTATTACAAATCAAGTTTTCTTCAATTATGAGGTTCATACAGTTCGATTTTCATCTTTCATTTCAGTGTAAATATGACAAGAACAATCGGTTGATGACCAACTTGATGAACTGCTTCGGGGGCCATGTGAAATAAAATACAGATGCTCGATTTGCGCATAAGTATTTTCCTTTAATTAAATAATTTAGCCTTCGCGTTTACTTACAATGGAATTATTTTAATTTATCACAACGTAATGCTTCGGAAAATATTACTGGAAATAGAATTTTGCTGCAGAGAAATGCAATACTGAATTGAAAACACAAAACCGATTTCTCGGAGGCTTCAAGGAGGCTAAAGTATGATTTCACGACTTCAAAGGAGATTTCCCTTGAAAGCAGAGGAGGTGATTCAGCGCACACGCAGTAGTCAATGGTTGGAAGGGCTGGGCGATACGGAAATGGTGGTCAAAATTCAATCCATAGTCAGATGGCATAATGGCAGTGCGAGGTAGGAGTTATATGTCCTCAAATAAATAAGTCATAAAGAATATTACAGTCATCCTCTGGACCTCTTACGAAGTTCTTCGAAGTATCAAAGATTAGAAAGTTGTCCAAATTGTGAGTGCAGCATCCAATCAACCATCACTAAGATTTGATGCGTAGAACAATACTCCTTACTATATCCTTACTCTATGGGAGAACCTATGTTCCGTAGCATGATACTTTACCCACCACACCAATGGAACGATTGTGCTCTTAACCGGTGTCAATGTCCAAAATGTCGATTGTGTTCATAGATACACCGAGGAGAAAATACTCTTTTTGGGTGATGTACTGGCGAATGAATATTACGGAAAATTTGAGAAAAGTAGAAAAAATTGGGGAGCATGCACAATTTTTAAAAATTACTTGAATGAGAAGGTCCCTGCCTCAAATTTACTTGTCGAAAATTTCGCGGATGAATAACTTTTTAAACTGAGATTTGAGTATTTAAAAATAACTCTTTATCAGCTTCTTGAATGCATTGAAAACACGACGTCATCGGAGCGTGGCGTCACGGCGGGGTATCCGCGATATATATTTGATTTCCACGGGGTTCCTGAAAGAAAGAAATATGATCGTCTGGGGAGATTTGGAAAGAGTTGCATGAAAACAAGTTGATTGCATTGACAAACAGACGTAATTTGGTTTCAATGAATAATTCTTATGAAGGCCGTCACCATTTTACATCATTTGTTTAATGCGATCAGTGTATTAGCACCCATCAAAGAAGCATGGATATTCAAAATAAACACTTGCGCAAACCAAATAAATCGTGCACAGTGTCTCGTTGCCTGATTACCCCTATTTTCACGCCGGGGAAGATTTTTGCTTTTGTGTCAAGGAAAATAATAAGAGAAGAAAGTGATTGACGACCAGCAGAATGAAGTTAAATAATTTACCTAAATTGTCGACGGGCCATCTCTGTTAGGATCACTTTAATTTAAGTACCCTCATTAGGATTTTAGTAGGGCTTTATCGAATCGCTATTTTTTGTCGAATGGCCACCAAATTAATTAAGGATGTACAACTTATTTCACTTTCTTAACATTGCTGGAAATACGGCTATTACTTTACCCATTGTACGATTAAATGTAAAGTAATTTAGCTGTAGATGCCTAATCACGAAAAGGAATGCTGATAACAATTATACCACCAAAAACAAGGAATATGCGAGAAATATGAGGATTTCGACAAGTTTAACTCAATACTTGCGATGCCCATAACATTCGCTGCATGTCAACGCAAAACCTTAAATTTCCACTCGTTTTCGCCATGGGTCCCGGTTCAGAAAAAGGAACTCGAGTAAAAACAGCGTAAATAGCACTTGAAACTTATTTCTGTATGTATCGACCACTTTTTTGGTTACTTTTTAGCGATTATTTGACTCTCGACTTTGGTCGATTAGAGAAAACTATCCTAACTCCGCATGATAGGTTACCAAGTGAATGGATTTAAAAATATATATGAAATATTTTTAGCTTAGTAAAAATATGTGATAAATGGATGTCAAATCACACTAGGAAATAAAGAATTACCAAACAACGTTAGTGATATAATTTTTACTGTAGCATAATTATTAACTTGCTTGCTTTTACTCCAAGCATCGCGACAGTAACGAATCAATCACTGTTTTTCAGGAAATTAGCCGCATTAAGGAAGTCGACCAGAGGTCGGATTTTGCCATCTCAAATCCCTATGAAGTGAATTTGTCTCGAGAGGACCTACCACAAAGCTCCAAGATGATTATTCACATCGATCTCTTTCAATGAAGCTCTGATCGCGTAGCGAAGTGAACAGCGCGATGACGTCAAACCATTGAGAAGACGTTTCAGGTCACGTGATTTCAATCATTATTCCAGAACTTTTGATAAGCATTTTCTGACTTTTGTGGCGTACTGAGAGAGTTTTGGCTTATATGTTTGGACTTGTGAGAAAATGGTCTATCCATTGAGACTTAGTAGCAGGATTAAAAATATTTCGCGCATTTTCTCCATTCTTAGTTGGGTATTTTATGTGTCGCCTCACATGCATGTGATTGAATTTATCAGATGCAATTTTGATAATTCCCAATTATATGAGAACCGTAAAGTGGAGTAAAGTAAACCACTCAAACAGTTCCGTGCTTATCCTCTCCTTACAACAAGCGCATTACTCTGAAATCACTCTAAGAAGTCTTCCAGCTGGCACATTGGCTGGTGATCTACGCACCATCAAGCGTGCCTTCGTCATATGAGGTACGTTTAAGCTAAAATTCATGCAGTGGAAAACACCGTATTTTACTTGAGTGAAGAACATGTGAAAAACTTATGTTATCTCTTACTATCCGAGAGATGTCATTGCCTGCCAATGGCCCGAATCGAATTACACTATTGACGTTATGACTCTTTGGTTACGACTCTTTGTTCATGCTGTATGTACTCCAGCTGCTTTAAAATTCCCCTGAGAATAGAAATGTTTGTTTTTGTTGGGTAAAGTGGACCACCATAGTTCGTACCCAAGTGAAGAAGCGATGTGTCGCCAGTAGGCCGAGGAAGATTTGAAATGTGCGTTTCAAAAGTGGCAGAATGTCAATTGGGAAAGCTGCAGAGATGATCGGTGTCCTTCAATGAGCAATTCGTCGTAATATGATAAATTTAAATCCTCTTAAACACGGCTGACAAACCGCTCTCTCAGAGAGAGAGAAGAGAAGTTGTTGAGTGGTGATATAGTATATAATCTCCACATAACATCAAACCTACGTAGGGCTATTCTAATACAGAAAGTGATGTTTGTGAATGTGCCCCAACAAGCATATCTGGAAAAAGAAGTTGCGAATAAAAAAAACGATTTAAAAATAATATACCGGATCGAGAACCGGAAATCATTGCAAGATTTTGCAAGACTATAAAAGGAACCACAGAACCACAAAAAAATTACTTAAAAAAATTGAAAGTAACCCTGGATGATATTCCGCCTCAATATGTTATAGACTGTGATGAGGCAAATCATATTTTTAGTGCCAAATGCAAAAAACTTTTCAAAAAACAAATATTGGTGGCTCACTTCACCTCATTACCATTGGAAACAGACCCAAAGCACCAAATAGAATAGTGTTCCACTTTACCCCAACTTTTGAGGTAAATCTGATTACTTTTTTACGTTTAAAAAGTAAAAATTGTTGGAAAGTTGGCACACACCCAAGCACATTGCATCGGGAAAATCTCTAAGGTATTATATTTGGAATACCAAAGGGGTACTTAAGTATTAAGTGGTACCTTCATTTAAAAAACTGAAAAAATGGTCCACTTTACATCGTTCTACGGAACATGAAGAGGACAAAGTTTTAGAGGATGGGCGTCTTCAAGTAGTTCCTGCATTGGCCGCATTCAATTCAACGACAATTCCATTAATTTCTCCCGCCTCTGTGCATAATTTATCCTCCAAGTGGCAATCCCTTCCGAAAAGCATGAGCTGAGAAAAACTTCAAAGTTCCCATGTGGTATATACACCGGAGCCCTGCTGTTGCGGCTCTTCTCGAGATGGCTGGACCACGGCTCAACGTTCCATCTGACGGACGGAGTGTTGCGCTCGAAATGTCCTCCATACAACAGTCAAGCAGGGGTCTTTGAAAATTATCTGCCACCGCCAGGATTTGAACCCGAGCCCACGGGGTCGGAAGCCAACATTGTAGCCACCCCATCAACCCGATAGCCACTTTTTCGCTGAAGCTGCAGTTTAAAAGTTGCAGAGGATGTAAAATTTTTGATTCTTCAAAAATTTTATTTCCATGCTATGAAATACACTTTTGCATTTTAATTTAGAATGATGAATCAGAAAAGTGATTGAAAGAAAATATCTACCGTGAGTAGTTGGAGTACTTGATACGAATTTGGGGAACCACGGCTCGAATCGATAGAATATGATCTATGTGCAAACATTTGTGCCTACACGATTATATTCCTCTATTTGGCCATTGAACGCATTCATTGACTCCACTCAACGTGTTGGATTACGCAGTGGGGTCGACGGTTTTTTTTTTTTGTCGTCTTTTACCGGGAAGGAAAAATGAAGGCCTACACCCTAACTTTTAAATCAACCCGAAAAGGTGGTGCGATACTGTTTTCTGGGCTTCCACCGCGTTGGCTGAGGACGATACTTTCGCCCGCCGCCAGCATCCTCATTTGTGGATTTTGATACAGAATGGGCATGCGTTTGTTTATGCGCGACTGCGTTGGAAATTGCAGTTGTAAATTATGACATCACTTTGGAACCTGGGAAGATTTTATAATTATTTTGACCGGAAGATGCTGGCGGCATTTCCGGCAAAACTGCCGTGATCCACAGAGAAGCGATGTAAGAAGAGGAAATTCGATTAGATACACTGTCTGTATGTCGTCCTCGAAAAATAAACAACGCACGATGACAGCCAGGGGATCTCGTGATCGCTTTTTAGTGCAAATGCCTTCATAATAACCGGAAATGTCGTATTCAGCACTTGCATATATACACAGCACATAATATAAATTTTACTTCACGTCTTATTTTTATGAGTTTTTAATCTTTTATCACACTTCTATAACTAACTATCAAAACGTTTTTCCAGGCTGCATTTGATCTATATTTTTAGCCAGGGAACGAAAGAAGAGTTACAAAAAGAAGTTATTATGCTATAATCCTTATTTCTCATTTATAGTTACTGTTAATTAATAAAATCCATTTCGTAATAGAAAGCTTTGATAGAATGTAAATCCAAGTTGCATTCCCTCCTACTTTGGGTCCCCATCAGTTATCACCTTTTCCTGAGCTTATATTTGTATGCTCAAATGCTTATATACTCATCTACTATTGGTCCTCCCGAATCTTTTTTCAATTCTTCCCTTCACTTTACAAGCTCTCTCCAAAACAGCTTCTAACAACTAAGACAAGATACCCTTAAGGAACTTAACTTCCTCATATTTTCCATTTCAATGTTCTTCTACTACCTCAATGATGTTCTCCAAAGGTGAAGTTTTCAATTTTGACTTCTACAATATTGGCTTCTTACTTTCTCAGAGGCTTGTTTGGCAGTACTTGAATTATCTAATTTTTCTCTTTTCCAGCGTCTTAAACAGTCTTCGGGGCTATATAAAATTTTTTTTTCGTTACCATGGAATACAAGTGGTTGTTGTCCTCTCAGACCTTAATCATAAGAGATTTTGAAGTCGTCATAATACGATAAAGTAGCAATTCTCCGCATTTCATTAATATACCTGAGTTTTGGCAGCTGCCAAGCCAGCTATATAGTTTCTTAGTTTAATTCAATGCGCATATCTGTCTTCAATATGCCCTGTTTTTCGGCATATTTTAGCAACAGAAAACGAATTAGGTCGTGATAGGATGAGCATAACCTACTACCACTCGTCATCTATGAACAAATACAATTTGCCGTCGATCTATAAATGTTCATTATTCAGGCAAGCCTTAATTCATTAGAAGCCTCTCAATCGAAGGATCACCTTGACTTGGAATTAAACAGTCTCGAATATAATTTTAGATGCATAATTATAGGTTATAATTATAATAAGTAAATATCTGCTATATTCCAGAGGAAAACAATAGAAAGAAAATCTGACCTTAATGCGTAGAGATGTGTCAATATAGCCGTAAAATTACAAATAAATTTAAGCTAAGCGTCTGACGAAAAATTTCCTTCGCAGCTTTTGGTCGTTCATGGAAACATTATCGTGATCTGGACGCCACGTGCCATTCTTCTGCAGAACTATCCCAGCAAACTGCCGCACTTCAGCTGTTTCTTAGCCGAATCGATTTCATTTCCCGATTTTGATTCTCAACCCCATATAATTTCCATGTCATTCTGAGGTGTCTTCACGATCCACGACTATGCCACCTACCAAAATACTATCGTGAAGCGAATGACAAATATCGAATACGACTTCGTCGCTCATTTTTCCCTTCACAATCTACAAAAGCCCTTCGCACTCATTTGCGCTCTCAAGGGTCCACATTCTCACCCACTGGTATCTTGCGCAACCTATGGATAAATTACTGCTACTTTCTGTAATTTTCGGTGCTTATACACAATTCCACGAAATTTCAGAGAAATAAGGTGGTAAATTAGTCGTTACTTTTTATTTGAAGATTATGTATGGGTACAAAATAGCCTATTCCATCCTTTTAGTTTTTAATTAAGAAATATTCCAACCAAACCTTTAAGAAAATTAGTGCTTAAAGTTATCTCTGTATTTGCAAATTTTATCCGTATTTTACCTTTTAGATAAGCTCTTTGCTATACCTGTCTGTCTTTCTGTCTCATATTTCTTCTCACTGGATGCTTCTATGTCTTCTATTCCGCAGATCCTCTTCATCATCTTCATTCCACGGGTAAGTGGGCTTCAAAAGCCCTCAACTCAACTCAAGGAATGAAATCTTCTCTTTAATTCACTCTTTTACTTATAATCTCAATGGTTCCGTTGTTGTGACTGCATGACGCTGTCGTTATGACCGTTGTGACGTTTGATTTTCGAATGTTTCAATCTTTTCCGTTGATGGTGTCTGTATTTACATTACCTGTTCGTAAAATCTCCATCAATTCTCCGTACACCCTGACTTTTCCCATACAGTATGTCAAGGTAGCTGACCAATTACATGTTTATTTCCGCTAGTAAAAATTCTTTTTGTAAGAATCACATTTGATAATAATAACCTATCCTTAATATTGTTATTTTATCCTTATTTACCATGCCATGACTGCATAAATTTATTTCAAGACCATGAACAGATGTGTAGTTCATATATTGGAGTGTCAGTAGTGTAGAACCTCATTTGATTATAATTGAATGTTCCTATCTATATCTGTCTATTTATCTATCTCAATAGCATTTTGCATGAATTTTTTAAATCCTTTGAGCATATGTCTATATTTACTAATCCATTAGTTAAATGAAACGATTTTTCATGATAAATATTTAGACTTAATTGGACGAGTTTTCGCTATAATTGGGTGTAAAAACGTGAAAATTTTGTATTAAATAATTTTTTTGTTAAACATTGTCTGTAAGTTCTTTAAATATTCCACCAGGGTGAATCTAAAACGACTTTTTATCCTTGCCAATATATTCAATATAAGTGCTTGTTTTTTGCTATTCAATTATATATCAAAGTATTTTATGCTACTATTTTTAGAGGTATTGCAAGAAAATTATCCATTATTTTTTCCAATAAGATATGGCCAAGTCAAGGGGTAGAATACTATGAGTGATTTCTGAATGGATGAAGGGAGTTCGGCGATTTGAGTTCAAAAGTCAATAAATATTCATAATTCTCGAGTTCGATGTAGATTTTTATCTGATTTACCCTTCCGTGAATAACTCTGTTTTTGTCAATATTATAGTAAAATGTATTGCTTCATTTATTTTAAATACATATTTGAATTGAAGCAGTGAAAATTATCTAGTTTCAAATTTAACACCGCCGATGATCAATATTGTATTTGATGTTTAGGCAGCGGAAATTCTATTAACACCATTTCTCTGCGTTGAGTTATTACTATTATTGAAGTTACAATTGCGTTATTGTCAATGAGATTAAATCAGTTTTGCATTACATTAATTAATTTCGTAAGTCATCATTCGATTCGCTGGCAATTATCCTTTTATCTACGCTTTTTGGGGTTATGAGATTGAAGTAACGAAACTTGTTCATTTGTAAATTTTGGATTCAGCGCGCCCAAAATATTTGACCAGTAAAGCGGGTGTCGCATTTTCGTTTCCTAAAGTACGATTGTGTATCCTCTGCTAGCCCATGCCGCCCGAATACTTTCATCATCTTGTATGAACGACATTGGATTGTTGAATTCATCTAATTTAAACAAGTTGGATGATATTTATCAACGTCTTGCGTGTCAGATCCTAGTAGTTTCGATAAAGCTTTCTCACATTGAATCATTTCACAGACCCAAACGGCTTGTAGCTTGTGGATCGACGTTTCTTCACCTGTCACTGCTATTTGCAAAACACCATATCGACCCGATGACTTTTGTTGAATGCCATTTTAAAATGACTGAATTGAGGCTTGGTATATTTTTTTGGAAACAATGCCAAAAAAATATTTGAGCAATGAAGGCTCCATTTTTCCACACAATTTTGGGAAGTGATCGTCAGATGTTGGGGGGGTGGCGAACAATGCAGTGGAGAGAGAGGGCGGGTGGGGAGGAAGAGGGGGGGGGGGTTGCCGGGGCGACACCGCCACTCTCTACTCAAAATCCACAAGATGGTGCTGTGTCATGGCGAGTAAGTGCTGCCATTAAATAAGCACTGCCTTGTACGATAGGGTATAGGCACTCAAAGGCTAGAAGAAGGAAACTCTGATATAAAACCCAGGTCAGGTTAGGGTGTTAGAGCTCGAGTGGAAGCCGCTAACCTAGAAGGTGACTCTGATCAAAAACCCCTAGTCCTCCAGGATAGGGGTTGGGCGCTAGGCTGACGCCCCGTAAGAACACCTTGTCTCGTGTCGCCAAATTAATTCCTCGGAACAGGTCTGACTTTCAAGGATGAAGGAGCGGCTTAGACTCAAGGAATTTGAATCTGGAAAATGGACCGTTTGAAGCTTAGTTATATCTGGTGCAATAGATATTCTATCGAAGGCATTTGGGGAGAAAAAATGTGCATTGTAGCTCTTCAAGAAACAAGGTGGTTCTGGATGGAAAAGTTAAAACCAAAGAGTACATATGTGATATACTCCAATGGCAGTGACAACAATAGATGTCATGGAAAAGCGGATTTGCGGTAAGAAGAAAGTGGAGAGTATCAGTACTGCCTTTCAATCCCTGTAATGAGAGATTATGAAGCATAATAATTAAAGGAATACTTATAATTACATCATTATTTATTACATATGCCCCCACGGAGGACACAGAGGAAGATAAAAGACGTAGATTTTATGAGCTTCTTGAAGGAATAACAAATTTCCTGCACCAATATGATTTGAGACTCATTTTAGGAGATTCAAATGCTAATGTAGGGAAGGAAGAGATGTAGATGGTTGTTGCTGGCAAAGAAAGTCTCCATGAAATAAGTAACGATAGTGGAATCAGGCTTTTAAGTTTCAGTGATTCCTTTGGATTTAATGTTTCGAGTACGGTATATCCTCATTAGAAAATCCACAAAGAAACTTGGACCTCACCAAATGGCAATGATAAAAATCAAATAGACCGTGTACTTGTATAAAACAGACACAAGACTAGCATCCTTGACGAAGTACATACCTTGAGAGGAGCCAAGTGTGGATCGGACCATAATCTAGTTGTTGCGAAAATATTTCTAAGAATAGCGGTTGAGAAGGAAAAAAAAAAAGGAATCTATCAAGACCAACTTGAAGTAGGGAAGCTGCAGAACATTTTCGATCAAAAGTTAAAGAGTATTTAAGATTAAAATTCGAAAATAGATTTGAAGTACTTGCGGAACTTGAAGGAGATAACACTGTGACAACTATTGATAATAGATGGGCCCTCATAAAAAAGAACGCTCTAAAAACGACTAAAGCGACCTGTGAGAAAATGATGAAGGAAAGGAAAAAAATATGGATTGATGAATAGTGTGAGGTAACAAAAGTAGAAGAGAGAAAATATTCAAAAATGAGATGGCTCCGATAGCAGTCTGAGGAGGGCAAACAACTATTCAGGAAACAATAAAATGAGACTAATAAACTACTTAGAAGAAAAATATGCTATACAAATGAAGTACTAGAAAAGGCAGAAAATTAAAATGTGTAATTCAATGTGCATTCCAAAGCATTTTAAAACGCAGTAAATTTGAAAGAAAATAAATTCCCCAAGGCCGTACTCTCTGCTGGGAAAAAAGCTGAGGGGAGTGAATAATGAATTTAGATACTTTGGTACCACAATTAACTTGAAAAATAGTAAATCACATGAAATACAAAGCAGAATAAATTCAACCGATAGAAGTACATATGTATTCCCTGAAAAAACGGCTAGCATCAAAAAGTTTTTCCATGAGAAACAAACTTAAACTTTATAAAACCATAATGAGGCAAATCCTTCTTTTAGGAGATAAATCATGGGTTATTGACAAAAGAACGGAAAATAAGTTATGCGCCGCCAGATGCCCCGATTAACGCTCAGGCATTCTATTAGTTTTGCCATCAAGCCGTATTCTTCCTAAGAGGCGATTCCGAGGCTGGATCCCGACTAAGCCAAATGATTTTTTCAAGGGAATTTCCTCCTGTGTGTAAAAGTTCCTCGTTTGGTAACTTGCAAGGGAACTTATGTTAGGCAATATTTGGTCACCCTCGCTGAGTATTTTAGCTAAGTTATATTGTTCATATAGGAGTAAACATAAAATTTTCTAATCGAGAGAAACAAAATTATGGAAAGTCCTGTGAGCCAATGAATCCAAATTTAGGCAAGATGGCTCGAAGAAAAACTTCGTGGTTTTCGTCCTATAATTAAATTACTCTTGGTCTCTGAAAATACTATAATGGAAGATTTTTTATCCAAGAGTACGAAATTATTTGTCAGAATCCTTGAGGTTAAATCCCTTTTGCGCAGAAAGCCCTCAAAAAATCTTTCAATCTCATAAAAAGTTGCATTCATTCGTACACACAAATACGAACACGCATTTGAAGGCCAATACAGACATTTTTCAGTGCTCCTTGATGTTGTCGTTTGTGTGACATAATCTATGAGAATGTGCATGGTAGGAACTGCGTGTAGTTACTTCAGTTTTCATTTGGGTTTTTTATATTATGTTGATATCTGAATGCAATGTTTATTACTTATCTCTTAACATTTTCTTTAATGAGCACGTTCACATAGTGACCATAGTTGCGGTTGGTTGCCAATCTGTGCAACCGAAGATTCTTCTGTGACTAGTGCTCGTCCAATAGATGGAGCTCGGGCTGGCCCGCACTCGGCTTTATTTGAGAAAAACAGAGTCGACAGAGGCTGCTTGAATATTTTTCCAGCTGCTACACCCTCCCTATCTCTCTCTGGTATTATTCCCTTCGACCTCCTCTTCGTCTGTTTGCACACGACGACGCATTGCTAAGCCGCGATTCAATCCATCCTCTTTCACGAAATCAAAATGGGTATTAAATTTGGGAGAGATAAATAATTCCTAAATCGATTTTTCGATTTTTTTTTCGATTGACTTAGGCAATCATCGTCGCAAATGAGAAGTGTGAACCTGCCCTCGGATGGACAATTCTCTACGATTATCAAAAATTGTCTTGCCTGAGTACAACCATAGAGTAAGTATACACTAACCCTATGGTACAACCTTCATCCACATCCAATGAACTCATTATACCTACGACAAGTCTTTAAGACTCAAAGTCTCCATCAGCGGACGCGTAGTTAGGATAAATCTCCGAGATTGGAGTCTCGGTGACACTCAGAGGCTGACGCTAACATCCAATTGACACTCTTCTGTGGCCCATCACTAGTGGACACATACCCAACCGCGACTTAATCTAGTCAGGAAATACGTGAATTCCAATTAACTAACGAATCTCCTAGACGCCCTCACAAGAGTCGAAGAAACGCATTGTGAGACAGGATGGCCTGTTGAAGACAATTGTCGAAGGACAGGGAGAAAGGCGAAGGTCGGCCCGAAATGAATTACTTATGACAGGTTCGAAAGGATGCAAAAAGAAATAAATGCATCGCTGTGGAAAGACTGACCGAAAGGAGAACGGAGCTGCGGAAAACCAGTCTTAGCATTGCTGACTCATGATGAGGATGATAAAATATCTCAGAAACAATTTTTTCGATTGACAAAGGCAGTCATCATGGGGGAGGAGAATCCGCCGAGGGCTAGGGCTTCCTTAATGGGCAATGCCCTCTTGGAGCATGCCCAACAGGGTGTCCTCTTATGTTAGAGCATGCTGGAATGTTTCATGTCTGTGACGAGGGCAGCTGGGCGGCGTCGCTAGGCATCGGATTAGAAAGGCATCGAAAAGTGCAATTGAGTATTCTCTAGTCGATCACTGCACGTGTTGTTACACACTGCGCATTCAAATGCATCCACCAAAGTTCCACTCGCATTTCTGATGACAGAGGGATTCAAATTTTACGGAGAAATAAGTGAGGCTGTTTATCGGCCTTTATATTCGTAATTATATTATCTCCCAAATTACTGCTTGTCAGTTATATTCATCGCGGCTGCAAACACTATTTATTACTTTTTAGCACAAATAGCACTCATCGCAGCTCTAGTGCGGGAGTAGAATTGGTCGGAGGGATAACATCTTGTCTTATTCAGAGCTCACAGTTTATCGTTTATGAAGATTCTCGGATTGGAAAACCGCCTCTCGGGGACATGCCGCTCGTATTCAGCGGAGTTTTCCGGTGTCCAATCGATTGCGCGCCCGTAACTGACGCTCTGCCGTCTCAAGCCATGTCGATGTTTTCGGAAACCGACTGGAATACGCTCAACGTGGCAGCATAGACCAAGCATCTACCGCACGTAGTGGAGCTTCCTCTATTAAATCCCCCTTGATATGGAACCTATCAGTCGGCAGTTTACTTCTAACAAGGAGACATCGCGAGAGATATTCGGGATATGAATGCCGATGTTATTTTCAGGAACTGCATAGGTGCAGCTAGGAATGAGGGCTGGGTGGGGGGGTTTCAGGCGCAACTAATACTGGGGGGCCTGGGGTGTGGCATACCCGCCAGAGTAAGCGGGTGGTGCGGGGGCCCTCCGCCATAAAAAATAAAGATAAATGGTTCAAAATGGTAAGTTTTACGGCATTCTGAGAGATATTTTATTAATCCTTTCACTATTCTTTAAGTAATATTAATCAAATTAAGTAAAGTTGATTAAACTTAAAAATTTCATTGAGCTCTGGGGGAGGTTTTATCCCCCTAAACCCCACCTCGCTGCGCCGCTGAAGTTATGTGCCTTACAATGCGAATTTGAGGACGTACATGTATAATTGCTTACACGTGAATTTCCGGGTAATGTGCTCATCCTCGCCCCAGCCATTGCTCCCTTAGCCTCTCCATATATTTATAATCTCAACTCTTTCTTCTCACCAAATGAACTCCATTGGCTATCCTCACATTCAGTTACTGGCCCGAGACAGTTTCCTCTCCCACCCTTTACACTGCAATGACCAGCAGCCTGCTCGTTCTTGAAGTTTTCTTTGTCTACGGGTCGCACCCGTTTTCACACAATTGGGCCTCGGTGCCTCATTCAGGGATTAGCGAGGGTCAGCTGTGGAGGGATGGCTTTCGAGGCGGAACTACTTGAAATTCACCTGGTAAGGCAAAATTCGGAATTCCATTTAAATCCATAAACTAATATGAAAATTAGAAAATCGCGAAGGAACTAAATTATACGAATGGGGATGAGTTGTATCAGTGATTTCTGAAATTATGAGATAGGAAAAGATCAGCAGTCACCGGGATTCGAACCTGGGACGGACGCCACATCAATTATTGGAGCAGTGCGCTGTCATACCCGGCAGGCGGCACTGCGGAAACGATAATTCAAGGGAAGTCATGGTGCGCGAAGTATTTACATGCGAATATTTCTCGAACCCGGGCCTATATGGAAGAAAGCCGTGACACTTTTTCTACATTACCTATGTAGTTTCTGAAAATAACATCGGCATTCAGATCCCGAGCATGACTCTCGCGATGTTTCCTTGTAAGAGCTGTTTGTAGGGAGGGAAACCTCCCCTCCTGCTTCCGCCTTCTCCTGCGCCGTGGCAGCACCCGTCTCGGCCTATTTTCTCCCCTTGTTTATGTGCTAGCAGCTCGCCTCAATACAAAGAGGCGCCATCTGGCGCCGGGCAGCGTCACGTCCGTATTCCTCCAACCACTTCACCTTCACTTTGCTGTTTTAAGAACGACCCACTTGACTTTGCATCCCCCGCACTCCTCTCTTATGCAGAAATCTTCTCTCTCTCTGCTGATCCTCTTACAACCACTGGAAGCGACGAAAAGGCACTGCCCACAATCCCTCCTCAATCACTTCCACCGGAGTCGCTTGGCGACGGGGGAGGTTGCTGATCTGATAAGCCGCGACCGCTCAAATGGATCGAATGCTATTCTGTTTTTAATGTAAATTTAAATACTGCTGAAAATCAAATCTTTCGATGCATTATCATTTCTGGAATATCACTCAAGCGCTCGAAGGTAAAGGCTCTCTGGGTTGGCTTCCCACCCATTCGATCCGGATTCAAATCCCGGCGTTTTTCGCAGGCTGCCCGAGTATTTTGTATTACTGCCCCAACGCTGGGCACTCCGTCCACCCGTTAACCCGCTGCTGTACCCTTCAAGGTGCCTTTGCTTGATAGGCCTCATCATCCACACACCTCTCCCTTCGATTAGCGTTCCCTCACATACCCTACGGTGTAGAAAACCAAAGCCCCTTCCCCCAAATTCCATGCCACACCATAGTCAATGAAATCTAAGTTTCCATTATGGTTGGGAAAGACTGAAATCTACAAAGACTCTTTTCCCATTGTCTTACGTAGCCAACCCTCTACGGTGCAGAGTCTCTTTTGGAAAAAAGCTGCCGATTCAATGGAACGTTCAATTGAATGTGCCAATATTTAATTGAATTTCCTCACATTCAATTGAATTTCCATATATTCCATTGAAATTTGTCACTTTTTAATTGAACGCTATTCAATATTTCCAATAGGGTCGAGGGTAGGCATAAATGTGATATGCCCCTCCCCTTGTAAGATTTCCTGAGACAATCACAAAACCGCTCTCTAAAAAAAACAGTTTTTCGAACTACTATTGGATTTTTTTGTCTTCGGACATTCCATCATAAGCCAAATGGTAGGTCAACTTAAGCATCCTATGAAAAATCGCCAAATGGTTATTAGCCGTAAACAAAACCATGGATTTGATGAACCTTATATAAGGAAATTGAATCTATCATTGTTATTCTCCAAATGCCTAAAATGGCCCTCTTTTTACCAAAGATGTGATTATATTTCCGGATTTGAATGCTTCCGAATGGAGACGCAAATACCGAGTAACACGTTTATTTTAGAGAACTCCCGCTTCGGTTATCGTGATGTCCATGATTGAAATTAAATCATCATATCTTCTTATTATTACATGTAGACCCTTTCAGTTATTACATTATTTTACTGTACCGAGACATCGTTTCAAACATCTGAAAGAAGAATTTATCACTATAGACGTGATTTATAGGTAAAGGACGTGTTTATTCACATAATAATCTTAAACCGAGGACATACCTAAACCACCATATGAGATCACCCATACGCAAGTATTTTACAAATTAAAGTGTTTTCCTCCGTTTTTTATTCTGACGACTTCTTTTAAGATCCAACCGGCTGATGTCGCGTGGTCTGGAAACTTCGGCAAAGCCTTGTAAAGTTCACGCGAATGTCCAGAAGTAAACAAACACTTTGTCTTGAAAGTGGACATTCGTAGTGAAAGTATGTATGCCTCCTGAATTCGAAAACGATACTCAAAACATCGCATCAGCCCCAGTTATGCCGCAAATCATATATTCCGCTAATGCTTCTCATAAACACTTCTGCGGGTAAAGAGTACCAAGATGGCAAGTTAAATCATGTGGAAGGAGAATCTAAGTTCAAATCAACGGTATGTGATAGTATGCACTCACAGGGGGAGACCACGAACCTTGCTCCACCTTTTTCAATGCCGTATTTTTTATGGCCTTCGGAATGGTGAACACATCCCTGAACTAGTAGTAGTTCCGTTGAATGGGCCTTAGTTTGGCTGTAGTTAATTAATTTTCATGCGGTACTTTTCACAAGCTGCGTATAGATCCATGATATCGCATCATTCAGTAGGAGGGTCAGGTGGGGTAGTGGATAGCGTTCACGGCTACCGCCCAGGGGACTGGGGTTTGGGGCTTCGTGATGGCTGTAAATTTTGTTGTGTTCATTGTGATCATACGGCGTCAACTTTTTCATTAATTTTAATTGCGACAAACATAGACATGAGACTATTTTTTATCATCATATTGGCGTTTTGGTATTTAAGCAGTGTTAATTCCAACGCGGAGAAGTGAAGGCTCCTCTCTTTCTACTCTCCTCAAAAACATACCGAAAGATTAACGGGGGGATAAAACAGTGGCTTCTTTTTCAAAGAAATATCATTTGTTGGTGGGCATCTTGTTATTATATTGGAAGGGCTATGGAAGATTATGGCAAGCGGCGAGCACAAGACACATTTGGTGTAGTTGTTGCTTTAAACCAGCGTTTCCCGAACTTTTTCTTTCCACGACCCATTTTAGCCCATGCGTTTTAGCCGCGACCCCTTAAAAATGGTTGCCTAAGTTTAAGTACATAGTTCACCATATTATTTGTATACATCTCGCGACCCCTTTCCTAACGGCCCGCGACCCCGCTGGGGGTCGAGACCCCCAGTTTGGGAACCGCTGCTTTAAACCCTCTAGCGGGCGCGACTGTTATTTCTACACAACCGGGCGAATGGCGTACTTTGCCCATGTTATGTGCATACATGATAACACTCGATTTTTGTTAAAATTAATCTTCATTTGTAGAAATTAGTAAAATCTTGTACATTTATAGGTGATACAGATATAAATGTACACAGGTGGTACACGGCCGGCCGCGCGGCGTAATTTATACGCCACGTGCGACGGGTTCCTCTTGCTGGTCTAAAAAAATTAGCTACAATACCTCGAACTTTGAAAACTCGCAATATAGACAAAGTACATTGTAGGAATACACGAGACCATTCTAGTCCAGAATGTACGTACGATGTTGAAATCCTTGGTTTTCTAAGATTGACGTATTTTATACGCCACCACGCCCGCTCCAGGGTCATCAACTTTTATTTCATTCTATTTATTAATGGAAATTATATTTCGGAATGGTTCCTTTAGCACATAGGTACTGTGTAAGTAAACTCCCTTTGGAGTAAAGTGAATTACAAGTATTCGAGAAATATGGCATTTTATAATCGTTTTGTGTTCTTATAAATTATGTCTGTACGCATGTTGTTGATCGCCGCGAGCCTTTAATGGCATGTGCTCTCGCAAGAGTGGGTTTCATTTTTAATGTGGAAGTTGATCAGTATAAGCAATGAAAAATTTAAAATTTTGGCGCACACCAACCCTTGCTAGTGTAGCCATCGTATCTCCGTGTTTGAAATGACACTGCTTAAATACCTAAACGCCATTATGATGATAAAAAAATAGTCTCGTGTCTATGTTTGTCGCAATTAAAATTAATGAAAAAGTTGACGCCGTATGATCACAATGAACACAACAAAATATACAGCCATCACGAAGCCCCGAACCCTAGTCCCCTAGGAGGTAGCCGTAAATGCTAACCACTACCCCACCTGACCAGCCTGCTAAGTATTGCGATATCATGGAACTATAGGCGGCTTGTGAGAAGTACCGCATGAAAATTAATTAATTTCAGCCAAACTAAGGCCCATTCAACGGAACCACTACTAGTTCAGGGATGTGTTCACCATTCCGAAGGCCATAAAAAATACGGCATTGAAAAAGGCGGAGCAAGTTTCGTGGTCTCCCCTTGTCACAGAAGAGGTGCAAGTAGGGAATGTTTCGTACCAATCATTTGCTATCATCTTATCGACTATCGATCCTTGCTTTGTCGGCCCTATTTCTGAGTTTACATCCAGCATTTGTCGCAAATCATCCCAGCATCACAATTTTTCTGTTGTCGTTTTGCCGTTTCCTTGATATTCAGGTGGAACCTTTCGCCCTCTTCCAAAAATAACTTTTTACAATATATATTATTGTATTAGTGAATTACATCGTCATAAAATGAAATTGTGTGCGATACTTGCGAAAGCTATGGGTGATACAATATTTTGAGTGTGATTTTCATTTTCAAGAAATTGACATTCGCGCATATCACGTACAATTTCTAAAGAAAGTTTTAGTGAATTTGCAATTTGTTGCACGGCGTACTCGCTTACAATGTTTACAATAACCTGTTCATAAAGAGAATACCACTCTATGGTACTCTTGTAAGGCAATTCTCCACGCATGCAAGTCTCATTCAATCCACCCAAGTGGTAGAAAACACTATTTTGTAATAATAGAGTGCAAATAAATCGTGGCTGAGGAATTAGACACCCCGGCGGCCATGCAACCGCTGAACGAGGCGACGAGAGCGAACCCCGCGGTGAAAAGTGGGACCGAGAGGGGGTATTTTTCTGTCGGGGATATGATGGGGAGAGTCTTAAGAATCTAGTAGGCCGCGGAAGATGGTGATTTTTACTTCACTTGCACATTGGGGTGTCTAGGTAGTAAGTTAGAAGTCATTTCCTGGTGATACAAGTAAATTCTATATTTGCTCAAAATAGAGATGCGATAAACAAGGATCCACTGGACTGCAAAGAACTGTTGCAATGAAGTCCTATATAAACCCGTAATTTTCTGTTCGGTGTCGTTTTATTTTTTTACTAAAGTGCTCTACCGATTGAACCGCGAAACATTTCACGAAATACCACGGCCTCTCTCCCTTCGATTCATGGTGACAAATATAAATGCTACTCTACTCTCCTCCTTTGCTCGCTTTCCCGACATTCTTCCCTCACTTAGCACTGTTTTCCCATCCCTACTCACCCTCACGTAGAAGCTGCTTTCCCCCACCCCCCCAAAAAAACACTTCCACCCCATCCTCCCCCTCTCTGCACACTTCGCTTTCTCCTGCACTCACACATAATTACATCACCCCCTCCTGTCCTCTCGCCCTTTCTCCTTCCTAAGCGTCCACGTTTCCGCACCGCAAAGCACTTTGCTCCACATCATACTCTTCTCCAGACTTTTCTTTATCCTCTTGCATGAAAATCACCTCATCTGCCCTTCCCTGCTGGAAGTACAAGCACGTTAATAAGACAATAAACATTGAAGCATATCATGAAGAATCTGAGCTTTTCCCGGTGAATAGCATGGATGAAAACATTTCGGGTTTACAACCGCGTCTGCATGGTGTAGGCCGACGTTTCGCTGAGGATGCTGTGAGTCTCCAACGAAACGTCGGCCTCCCTGACCCGGTTGGAAACCCGAAAAGCTTTCATCCATTGAAGCGCATCTGTAAAGGAAAAATCAAGCCGTAGGGTTTCGTGGGCATGGACTCTAATCATGGCTCACGTAAGTTTTCAACTTGTGCCATTTGTTCCGGTGATGCACACTCGTAGCACTGAAGACGAAAAAATGGAATGTAATAGTAAAGGAACCTCATGCGGGCACTTAGTAATATCCACTATTATTATTACTTTTAAAGTTTATTTCGCGCGCTAGCCTTCTGGGAGGAGCGCTAGATCCAAGGATTCCGGGTTCGACTCACGGGCGAAGCCTCCTTCGGAAATTGGCATTTTTAAATGTTCGAAGCGCATGAGGTGGTGCGAGGAAACGATCTCTCCCTATGATTATGTGCGATTATCGATGGGCAAGTGTGGCTCGAGGTCATCATTCACAAAGAGTCCGTCGGATGGAATCATTGATTGTGAGTGAATTATTCGGAGCAGAAGCAGGTAAAAATGTGCCATTTATCGCTATTGCGAAAATATAACCTCGGGGAAAGAAATGGATATTATTATCGCTTGCACTGATGCAGCAGAGGCAAAACGATAGGATGGCAGATCATATCCGCTCCTCGGATGCTTCATCGATTTGTTGGAATTTCCTGAATTTGTACACACATTCTACGAAGCTAAGATCCGATATCCAATCTTGGACGCATCGCATGCTTCCATTGAATCTCATTCCGAGTGAATTGGCACGTATTTTGCCTTTAGACCTCATCGCCCATGCCGCCAAGACCGACCACTGCAACCACACACCTTGGACTCGGTTCATATCAGCCCTTCTGAATCCATCGAAGTCACACAAAATTTGATTCTGTCGTAGCCATATATGTGTGTTTTTTTCTTTCAAATGCCAAAACTTCTACGATGGTGAATACAGCGACAAATATAGAGTACAAACCATTTTGGGGAGCAGTGCTGCGTGTTATTGCTCAGCGCATCGTTGCTCCGGCTGTGAACGTCGTCAGGAAACTAGATGAAATGGAAACGTCTGGACGGAGCGATGGAATTCCGGCCATTGTTGTCTTCGATTTAAAGAATAAAAGCCATTTTATAAAAAATGGAATATAAAAAATTGGATACGAATTATCGATTTGTTGGCCCACCCATATTTTGTATACTTTCTACACACTGATTACAAGATAACCATCCATCAAAATTTAACGCAGGCAATATTTCTGAACGGCCTTGGAATTTTATGAACTGCCTTATCTCAGGATATTTGTTTTATTCAGATATTCTCCGTAAAATAATTACAACCATGAATTATTTAAATTTAATAGGAAGCATAACTAATAAGTAATAAGTACGTAGCAGTAATATTAATGCTCTATTTTCCTTAATAGCTTGAAAATGGGTAACAGCACAGATCACATAGATCGTAAACAAAAGAAAAATAAAATAGATGTACCGAAATATATCGTACTATTTATGGCAATGAGACCGTGCAAGGAAACCGAGTCGTTATTTCATTAGTGAAATGCAATTACCTCATAGTTTTTGAGCCTGAGATCTCGTACAGCGTCTTGATAGCGGGTCAGGCCAAGAGAGCTTATCAAGGTAAAGAGATATGAAATTTCCTCTTAATATCGAAGACGTATCTAATACAATAGTTTAATCAACGTTGTTCCTTGTAATTAAATTCCTACATTCAGCGGTGGAATACCAAGCGTATTGTCAGAATGACCAAAAGATATCTGGGAGAATATTTTCCCATCCATTGAGATTACCCTATTTGTGGGATATCTACTTTTATTAGTTCTTTCGGATAAATCCTGTGGTTAATTAACGTAGAGTGCCTTCCAGCATTAATTCTGGTCCAACGTTTTCACTTGGTAATGATAAAGGCTACTGATTTGTACATGATATCACGGGCGCAAAGAAGATTAATAAGTTTCTCGATGCCGAGATTTTCACCATAAGTGACTCGTCCTTTCTTTAAACTCGTGTGAGCGATCCGTCCCCCTTTCTTCAAGATTCTCATTACTAAGTAAAAGGTCCAAACTGTAATGACCACATCAACTCATGAAAACTGAGCGGAAACTTTCGTGTATTATTTTTTTTCAACTTGGGTGAGAGAGAGAGGCAGAATGAGGAACATTCATCTCCCGCTGTGACTTATTATTATTCCTTTCCATCTGCTGCGTCCTCAAATTAATTGCAATTTCGGGCAATAGAGTCAAAGACCTCACGGGAAGCTTGCAGAGAAGTTTTCGTTCAGTTGCAGAAAGAAGTGCAGTTTGTAAGTTGCTGAAAAGCTCATGTGTTCGTGGTTGTTTATAAAAAAAGTAACTATCGCGGCTATTCAATTTTCGTGAGTTGGGGACGTCACTAGAGTTATTGCTCATTTACTCTTTTACAGGAGAATCTTTCCTTGGAATGAAGAACATCTCACAAAAAAGGCGGGAGGGCGCTACACAAGTCAGAGAAATATCTGAGAAGAGCAGATCCGCGCGACATAATCTCGTGACGCCATCAACTTTTCTGCAAAACGTCGTCGAATTTACATCGAAAATAACCCCCACAAGGAGTCGAAGGGTCGTAAGACGGAAAATAGGCGGGTCTCTTTTATTTTCAAACAATATCAGGATATAGGATTCATAAAAACAGTCGAGTCGGGAGAGCGGAGTGCAGTACTCATCTGTTCGTGGCTGAGGCGCACGTGACGCCGCCGATGGCATTGTCGGAATGCACGCGCATTTGTGCGCTTTCTCCCTTTCATTTGAGCCGCCGCCGCTGCACATATATTCCCCATCCGTCCGCGAGGACTCTTTCGCTCGCTCTTGACGAAGATGCCTCTTCTCAATCTCCTCCCTTCCTTCACTCGACAACTCTCTCGTGCGCGCACATATATATATATTCCTCTTGCTCTGTTTTCCGACCTTCTGATTCGAGATCGATAGATCGATCGGGTCCACGAGCCCGTCGACCTCGGCATTATTAAGCGCCGCTACGTGAGGTGCGGACGTAGACTCCTCAACCCTTCACTCACTCACTGCGCCACACGGCTGGCACAAATAGTCTCAAAATGGTTATTATTTAAGTATTCTGCCGTGGAAGATCCCAAATCCTGTGTCTCTCATCCCAATTTGGACTTCTCAATTGAGCTACTAAAATAATATCTTTCAGAGTGACAAAGTGAGTTATGATTAAAGTACATCACCGGTTAAGTTCTCCCTCTGTCTTCCCTCTCAAAATGGTTTTTCCCCTTCGAATTTCAGGCAAATAAGAACTAATATCCTTCAGAATGACACGGAGAGCTTACTCTCAGTTCATCACTGTTACTAGGTCCGACGAAAAAGATAATTTAAGAGAGATAGCTATAGCAATTTATTTTTCCCTCAAACATTAAAGTACTTACGTAAATGCCGATGGGAATCAAAATAGTCTTTACCTGAGATCCGCAGACTTCCTTTTCTTTTGTTGGTGGCTAGCATCCCCCGCCACACACCTAATGAGAACACGGCTAACGGGGCGGCATGTAGACATAGATGAATTTACACTAAGGCCTAATTATTCTGTCTTTAAATTCACCCTCTCCCTCGCTTGACAAGCATTCTTCCCGTTAGATTCGGGCGCCACCCGTAAATTGACGCGGCGACACAGCCCAAAGGTTTCTCAGTGAACATTACGAGTTCCCGCGACATCTTCAGCAAAGAAACATTCTTTCGTCCAACACCTTTACCCCACTCACCCTTTCCCTTACGTCACCTTCCTCTTCACGCCCACCATGCCCAGCACTTCGTCGTTTTCGCCCTCTTCGGTTATTCCACCTCGCCACGCCACGCTGAAATTTCCAATTTTTCTTTCTTCACTGTTCCCAGCCTTAAGTCTGTCTACAGTACATTTCAGTTATTTCATTTCTGGTAATAATTAATCAGTTAAGTCACAGTGTGGCAATTTGGGAGTTAAGGAGAGGGGATGTGGTGGGGGACTAAAGCGTATTTCGTGGTTTTATGTTTACTAATATCAACAGGGGAGTAGTTCCAGAGAATCTGAAGCAGTTCGTTTCCGGTGTTTTCTAATGAGCGCTCGAATTTTGGAAGATACAGATATCTGTACGCTTTTAATTCTGTTAAGATCGGAACAATTTTAAGATCCTTCCGTAAATCCTTGTTCCGTATAAACCACGGAGCTCCTGCTAATTTTCTAATAATTTTGTAATAATAATAATAATAATAATAATAATTCTAATAATTTCTAATAATAATAATTCTCGGTCGTCTGAATGCGATTGAGGTGAGTTTTAGCTTCCATGAGCCAGACTGGCGATGCATACGACAGGAGCGGTTTCAACATTGAATTATACAAAAGCAGCTTCATCTTCAGCGATAATGTTGACTTCTGGTGTAGCAGGGGGCCAAGGGAAGAAGCAGCCGCAATAGTTTTCCCTGTGGCGTAGTTTATGTGTTGCTTCCATCGCATCTGTTTGTCCAGAATAACACCGAGGAAGGTGGCTTTCTCTGCACGGGGAATTTCAGTATTGCCGTAGAAAATTGGCTCTCCTATGCCAGCTCTAGGACGGCGGGAAAACGTAACATGGACGCATTTTTTCGGATTTGCCGACAGTTTCCAAGTATCAGCCCATTCTTCGTACTCGTCGACTTGACGTTGAAGCAGTTCAGCTGTCGTTCTAGGGTTTGAACCCTGGGCAATAAATGTGGTATCGTCTGCATAGAGAAAGGTTGAGGCGCCGGGAATGGAAGGGAGATCATTTATGAATAGATTAAAAAGGGTAGGAGAAAGGATTGCTCCTTGAGGAACGCCGGAAGAGATGGGAGCGGTATCGGAAAAGGAGGAGTTGCATTGGACATAGAAGGTTCGGTCAGATGTGAAGGATTGGATCAGTTTTTGAAGGTAGATAGGAATGGGAAGGGAAGACAGTTTCAGGATAAGGCCCAGAGTCCAAACCCTGTCAAATGCAGCTTCGAGATCGAGGATGACTGCTTGGGTAATCCAGCGACGATTGAATCCTCCAATGATCGTCTCAGGCATGCGAAGTATCTGATGAACTGTGGAAGTGTGGCACCGAAAGCCAGCCTGCTCTGGTCTGATGCAATTATGAAGGGATAGGCGGGATTGGATTCTGGTGTGAATGACAGTTTCAAAAAGTTTAGATAAGGTGTTCAGAAGGGAAATGGGACGATATGAGGAAGGATTGGTTGCAGGTTTTAGAGGTTTTAGGAGCATGATGATTTTTGCGCATTTCCAGGTAAAGGGAAAGTATGAGATTTGGATAAGGAAATTGAATAGAACGGCAAGGAAGGCTATTGCAGGAGAGGGAAGGTTTTTAAGGAGTTTGTTAGAGATTGCATCAGGACCAGGAGCCGACTTCGACTGCAAGCCGTCAATGATGCCTCGGAGTTCGCTAGCTGACGTTGGAGCAGGCTGATCGATCGGGCAGAATGGGAGACTCAGCCAATGTTTCTCGGCGCCATCTTCTAGTTCCGATGGAAGATCGTTTGAGAAGCGTTTTTCAAGAATGCATTGAAAAGAGCAGCTTTTGCGTCGTCCGTGGTGGCCAAGTCATCGTCGGAGCTGAGTGGAGGAGATGTACGCCTTGGGTTCTTGAGAGCTCTGGCCATTTTCCAAACCGAATTGTCGGAGGTAGAGAGCGAAGCGACTTTTTTATGCCAGAGAGCTTGGCGATGAGATCGGAGAAGAGAGTTAACTCTGTTTCGAAGAGCTTTGAATTTTTCATGATTTTCTCTTGTCCGCAGAGATTGCCACAGTTTGCGTGCCTTATTTCTTTCCCGGATGGCAGACAGAATTTCAGATGGAAGAGCTTCATTTGTTCTCTCTGGAGGTATGATAAATTTTGAGTTTTCAGCGCAGAAACGAATGGTGTCCGTGAGTTTGTTGATGCAGGTATCTGCGTCGGAGCGGGAAACCAAAGGAAGTTGCTGGAGTTGGTGAATATTTTCTCTGATGAGCCGGGAAAACTTGTTGAAGTTAATTGCCGTTTTTGGAGGAGGAATGTGGGAAGTCGGGGAACATTTTAAGGAATAAAGGAGTGGAAGGTGATCAGATGCAGAGGAGTCTAAGGTGATAGGTTGGGTAATTGCAGGAAGTTTGGAGGCAAAGGCAATATCTAAGATGTCGTCCGCGCCGTTGTTACAGTAATGTGTGAAGCTGGACGGAGAAAGGATGATAGCAGAACACTCTCTGGCGATAAGAAAAAGTTTGCGGCCAGCAGTATTAGAAGTTGAAGCTCCCCAGTGCGTGTGTTTTGCGTTAAAGTCGCTCCAAGAAATGCACGCTCTCGAAGCATTAGGTTTATTGCGCGGAGATAATCTATATCTAGTTTCTTTGGTGGATGGTAAATGGACCAGATGTTTACTATTCCGATTTCAGTAGAGATGCCCGCGCCGACGCCTTCCAATGTCTTCAAGGATGGAGACTGTAACTGTTGTGATGGGATCGTTGATTTGACTCAAATAAGAACACCGCCGCCGGTTCTGCCTCCTCGGTCGCGACGATATTGTTTAAAGCCGAGAATGAAGATATTTTTATCTGGAATTAGATGAGTCTCTTGGATTAAGGCAACGTCGATTTGATTTTCCTGCAATAGGTGCCGCAGTTCTTCGGTTTTTGAAGGAATTCCATTAATGTTCCATTGAAATATCCGGAGTTGTGATGCTTTTCGTTGTCTATCCATCGCTGATTAGAAGCAAGGCGCCTTGAATGATTTCTTCTAATAAAATGTCTGTTTTTGGTTTCTCTGAGGGAGCGATTGGTTTTTTAATTAACTGAGAAAGCCAAGAGAACATTTTACTCATGACTGAGGGAGTGAATAGGGAGATAATGGTTTCTTGGATTGTGGCGGGCTGAGGAACAGGAGGGGGGAGTGGAAACCGGAAGAGGGGAATGCAGAAGCGGAGTTGATAGCCGGTGCAGCGGGAAGGTTGGCAGAACGACGAGAAGTCTGGAGACGTTCGGCGTACGAGACGTAAGCAGGACATTGGCGATAGTTTACTGGATGTTTCTGCTTGCAGTTGGCGCAGGTGGCTGGCGTCGGTTTCATTATCGTGTATTCCCAGTGCGAGTGTAGATCTCCGCAACGAACGCATCTAGTGGCCAATCCGCAAGATTTATGAGTATGGCCGAATCTTTGGCAATTTTTGCATTGCGGCGGTCCGGGGGAAGGCTTGAATGTCTCGAATGAGACGCGGAGATCGCAGAGATGCGTAATGGCTTCATATTTTGCACGATCATTTGAATCAGAAAGCTTGACATGAAAGATTGGTAGCAGTCTGGATGGCAGAGTTGGCAGAATAGCAGTCGGATCCTTAGCTAATTGTCTGTCTCGACGTTCTTGTTCACGACGGGTCGGTCGCGTTGTTCGAAGTTGGACTATCTCATTTGGATATAGTGAGTTGTCTGCTAGAGATGATTTAATTTCTTCAGTAGTTGTGTCGACAAGCAATCCGCGGCGTAAAAGAAACTGTTTCTTATCCTCAGGCAGTTGATACGTAAAGTATTCCCATTTGTTAGTGGAAAAGAGACGAACCAATGCGCGGAAATCGGATGATGTTGAAGCTTGGATTCTAATCTGAGCACCAGTTGTATGACATACTGGCGGAAATTCGCATGCAGACTTACTTTCTTTAGATTTACTGGACCATTGAGAGAGATCCTTTAAGAATGTCGGAGGAATAGCCGTTTTAGGTTGATTCCTAGATGGCGCTGAATCATTCCTGGGGCGGTGAAAGGCAGAAGGACTTGATGGCACTTCTTGACGCACAGATGATGCATGCGGAGTAGTATCAGATAATACAGCGAATTGGTTAGAGACTTCAACTAGAGCAAATTCTTGCAGTGGGGGAGTTTTCCCTGCACTTTTCCTTTTGGACGGTCCTAAAAAGGGCCCGTCAACCTCTTCCAAAGTCTCAGCATCGGCGGAGTTGGAGGTTTTTGGCGGAAGGCCAGAAATCATGAAAGGTCCTAAAGAGGGCTTATTGTCCTCTTCACTCGCAGTTATATTGGCGTCGGTTGACGCTATTGGCGGAAAGCCAGCTAATTGCCTGAAGCGCGGATCATAAGTGAGTTTTTCCGGAACACTAATAGTAATCAGTTTCCTATTGGGGATTGGTACATTTAAAGTGGAAGGGGAGGGAGCCACACTGTGACTTACCGAAGCAGGAACCGGGTTGTTTGTGCCGCTGGATGAGGCACCGCTGACGCTGGCTGCCGAAGTCGGCTGCGCGAACAGTCGGTCGACGTCCTCGTCGGAGTAAGCGTTGTCTGCTGAGAGAGCGTCCTCGTGTTCTGATGTTGACGCCATGGCGTCGCCGCCAGGCATGTTAGCCGGAGTTCTGGTTGACGCAGTAGTCGAGTCGTTGGCACTTCACAATATTAAAGTAAACTTCTTAACGCAGACGCTAATCTAAAGGCTGTTAGGTTACACCAAGCAACGAGTAACACAAAGTTTCCCCCTTCGGTTATTCCACCTTCTTCTCTTTGCCTTCATCTGCACAGTCTTCAGTCTTTTCTCGTCCTCCATTGTAAGTGTCAAGGTTCCGCACCGTAAATAATAAAGCGATTCAAGTATCTATAGCTACGTATAATAAATAAGAGTACGTATCTAGGATTTTTTAAAGGTTTTTTCATCAAAATGCGTTTATGGTTGTTGTAAGCTTGTTTAAAACATATCAGTTGTTTGTTAATGTTTTCACTTGAATTGATGTGTTTTGAAATCAGTAAACTGCCGGAAAGGGAGTTTACGTTACAGACAGTGTTAGATGAAAAAAATGTTAGGTGAGCGGGTGAGTTGAGGAAATCCTTATATTGCATTGAAGAGGGAGGTGCAAGTTGGGAGGGCTCATTCATTAAGACGATCCGTCTCCCTCAAAGGATAGGCGCGTGGCCGGCGGAGCTTCTGATACCCATCAATTTTCCTTCATGGCGGACACGAAATTTAACCTTACATTTATTGAAATCCTTTATTTTCCGGGGAAAACGAATTTCTATACCTATCCATACGGCAAAATCTCTCCCTTAGTTTATGGTTTCTGTCGGACCTGAAAATAAAGTGGTGTTAAAATATGATGTTCTTCGCGTTGCTCTTAAAGGTATCCATTCTCAATTGTTCAAGCAATCTAAGCCTATCGCGCAGCCTCCGAGTCGCCTGCGGCCCCCAGCCTAATTCTTTTATCATCTGTTTAAGGCTTTCTGTCAGCCCGTATCAGTTTTTGAAGCATCGAGCTGCTTCCCTATGTATTTTATTAAGTTGACGGATTGTCTTTCTCTACCGAATCCCAAATGCTCACTGCAAACATTCTAGGTTTGTTCGGACGAGTGCGAAATAGCACGTTTATTTTACTATTTCATTCGAAAGCCTTCTCTCAACACGCTTGACGAATCGTAGATTCCTCAGGGATCTGCTACAAATAGTTCTAATGCATGTTCCTCACGATACGTTAGAATTGTAACTCTCAGGTACTTCATGCCAACACCACCCACACCATATACATGGGGATAGTTTGACGCAAGAAATGTACCGCTGTGCATTTTCTCGAACTAAGTATTAGTTCCCACTTTTGGTTCCATAAATTAACTTTGTTTAAATCTGATGATATAATTTCAAAGTCACAGTGATCACTAATTTAGCGATGGATGACAGAGTCTTCAGCAAATAAACGTATTATACCGCTAACTCGGATCGGAGGTAATTTATGTATATAAGCTAACTACGGTCGTGGGGGCCGACTACGCTTCCTTTTGTGACATCTTATGCCTTTTTACTTCGGGGAGGTCCGGGAAAGTAGGGTATTGCGGGCAAGGAGAATAAACTGTTTTGCCACAAATCGCTAATAGATGGCGTCACAATACGCGTAGACCGGGTAAACTGATCGGTCGGGCGATGGCATAACAGTTAAAAAAAACATCACAAGTGCGCATTTGTCGTTAAAATGAATAAGAACGATCGCTATTGGTTTCTTGCGGTTTTTGCAAAGGTTTGTAAATATGCTTTCTGCACTAATAGTCAATAGTGATCAATTATTACACGTTCTATTTCTTAAATGATTTATTTTTTACTAGTTTAAGTTTTAACTGTGGTCTTCAACTTACCTCCTAATAAATATAAATGTTTTATGCGTCTTTCTAACATTGTGGCCTCGGGTAAGACGGATATTGGCAAAACGGACAGGTATTCGTTTTGGAGGAACATCACAGCTTTGATGTGAATAACATATATAATATGGACGAACAGGTGTGAAAAGTAGCCACTACCACCACCAAAAGTTATATCTATCAAAAGCAAAAGACGTAAGTCGGATTAGTGAGCAGTTCAGAAAGGGTCCACTCTTCTTTGCTGCCCAATGATTTCCGTATAGGTTTGAGAATATTTTTTACACGATTCGTTTAGACCCCAATTAAACGTTCCTCGATTTTTTCGATGGCATGTCTCCTTACGTTAGCAACCCTCAAATTCAATGCGAACAACCACATCACTGCGAATCAGACTCATACCAGCTACATCCGCTCCCAAAGCGAACCGCAATAATTAGTAACATTGCTCTCATGATCGACAATGAAAGAGAGCTGTTGTTTGAGCCCTCTTTCCAATCATGATTTCGTGACACCCTCCACTTTATCACCCCAACTCCACACACCCCCCCCCCCCTGCGTCCATGCATAAGAAGTACTTGCAATTCGAAGCTCTGTGCCGTGAGAATGCCTTCAATGCAACTCAAATCCATAGGAGAGGCGTGAGAGCAGGGGGAGAGGTGTTTTTGAATCGAGTTGAAGAGTGGTGAAGGGCCGCGTGAGAATGCGGACTCTCTGAGGCGAGGAATTGGCTTCATCATTGGAGAAGCATGAGAATTCTCTACGAAGGACAGGTGCAACGGCAAAGGGATGGCTAGCCTGAGATGATACGCATGGAGAATGCTCGAAACACACTACTGATCTACGCCCTGTATGAAGAGATACATTTTAACAGGGACTATGCGAAGCGTCACTATGAAACGACCTTGAATCTCCTTGGTGGGCAATTACCACTGTGACCTGTGAGTCGTTGATGCTCAAGTGAATGTGTTTGGAAACGGGACTAGAAATACCTTTCATCAGCCTTTATTTAGTGAGAACTTTTAGGTGGTAATGGGAGCCCTTGTGGGGAGAGCTGCTGATCCAAGGGTCGCGGGTGCAAATCCTGGCTGACACCCCCGCATTGAATCCTCGAATTTGCTCGAGGAAACCGACGGCCCTACCAATGAATGTGTGATACTCACGAGCCTTTGGCTATGTTGGGGTGAGCTCTACCTTCTACTATCCAAACTAACCATCGAGTTGAACCGATTAATGAGTGAAACAGGAGTGTACAGGATGATCGTGTCACCTTCACTTATTCTAAAAATTATTTTCATATAATAAGTTATCGAAATAGGTAAACTATGATAAATAATTTGAGCTAGTTGGAAGTGAGATGTTGTGGGGCATTCTTATGATGAGTTCGACATAGGTGGAATGTCAAATTTAATCCCTATTTAAATAATTTATAGGAAATTCTAAATATTCAGAAATAAAAGATTCTTTGCATTTTCTATCAATAAACTTTATAGATGATAAATTGCGTTTGGAACGTATAATTATTGACACAGTTGACGGTGATATAACAGCGTTGGAACGCTTTGAATCTCTATACTTTTTTCCGTGAAACCTTCGAAGTATCTGTGACTCTAGACTATTAAGAATTTCATGCAAAATATTTTGAAGTGAAGTACTCTTGTCATACCTTTCTCGTTGACTCGGGTCTCGATGACTCTCTTTGGTCATCAATCGTACATTTGGGATGCACGAACACTTCGCGGAATGATGATATCATTCATATTTATCGTTAGTGACATTTTAACAGGCATTTCAAACGCACAACGGAAAATCTAGGGCATGCGCTCGCCTAGCCATGACCTAGCATAGGTTTTGTTTGGTGGCTAGACTTCGCTCAATACCGCTGCTCCCATTCGCGTAGAGGGCAGCGTGAATGTCGGGAGAGGTCGCGAGAATCGACTTCAATCCAACGTATCATCATTTTTTGATGTGATTGCTTTCGAACTCTTTAGGCCCTCGGAGAGAAGTTACAGAATGGATGGAACTTTATACCAAAAATAGCATATATGCAATGTTAACTGTCAGGAGTGTGACAATTCCGCGATGGCTACTTATAATCTCAGTTACTGTTGTTATTTGTGTTTCAAATAAAATAGACCAAGTAGTCACTGGCGTATAAAACTAATTTATTGTCACTTGAAAAGACAGCGTTCGCCGGACGAGGCCAAAGCAATGTGCACGTCAGCGGACTAACGGGAGAGAGCAAGAGAATGTGAAAGGATGCATTGCGCGCAAGCCGAAGTCAGCGAGGGGAGGAGAAGCATAGCTCGATCAGCTGCCTTAGTCTCGCCGGACCAGCTGCGCGCACAGTAGCAAATAAATTTTATGAATCCTGCTAAAGAATGAAAATCAAGGTAACTTAAGGCCGGAATATGGAATTAAGTTACAGCAATAAATTTAAATTAACTCTTAATAAAAATTTGCTTCACAGATTAGGAGCGTTTAATAGAAAACATTCGCGGGGAATAAACGACATCTGTCTTCCCTCGGAAGAACTATGACAGCGAACTCCATTGAAATTGAGCTTTGTGATTGCGTGTGTGCCTTATCTGCATTTCTGTCTTTCCCTCAGTTTACTTCTCAATTCCAAATTTTATCCAGATTATTTTTTAGCCAGTAAAGTCTCCTTCCAAGACTCACGGGTAGAACTAACAAAACACAGATAAAAAGCGCATAAAACACGTAAACAAATGACTACGGCACTGCGAATTCCATCAATTTTAAGCTAATGTCCTCGATAATTCAAAATGAGCTAAACCCCACTCTGATCTTCGCTGATCGTGATTATGTCAGCGCTCATTTATTTATAGGCCATTGTTGCGTGTGAGCACTGGAATCTGCGCATGACGGAGGGTTCACATTTTTTACGAAGCGACCTTTTCCCTGTCCTTTGTGAAAATTTCAGGGGAGGAAGTGCCCGCTTTCAACCACACGCAAAGCCAAAACTTAAAGAAAAGGTTGCGTTTGCAATTTCTTTATTTTGGCTAATGCACAGGAATATCCATCATCCATCCCCTCGGTCACTCAACCCGCTTAGCATTGAGGGCACAGATCATCGCGGGCTAACTAAGCCACAACATTGTGAATCTCACTGGGGCAGGCGGATGCAGCTAAATGTGCTACGCGGGTAGCCTATACGCGTAGTTTTTTATTGATTCGCACGAATGATAAATACATATATTTCATTAGCTAAGCTGAAATTTTCGTTTATAGGACTCTGAAAATTAAAATCGTCGTTTTTCATATTTTAGTGATTATGATGGCTTGGTCTTCATTGGAATTTGATGCTAAAATCTTCCTGATGTTTTTCCAAACTTTTGAGCTTTGGCGGGATTTGTTAATGCTATACGATTTATCAAAAATCTTTGTTTAATTATCGGTTAATAAATACACTGGAATTCGAATAACAGCAATATTTAATGCTCCCTTCTGGGCATTTCTGAAGTTATTCCTTTACAAATTATCCCTCCAAATTCCATACCATGCAAAGATACGAATTCTGGCAAAATTGAGGCTGTAATTTTCTTGATCGGAGGGTGCGTATTTCTCTCGCGTCGGATGAATCGCGGGCAGTCGACCAAAGGGTAGAATTTCGGAGGTGCCTCAGTCATGAGCATGTGCTAAAAGTATCTTATCAGATGATTAGTGTAGAGATATTCTTCCCTCCCCTCACGCACTATTGAAGGAAGGACTGCGAGGCATATGATGCACTTGAATGCTGTTTGTAACAGCGAAACGCGTCGTGTTGAAATGAAACTTAGTGGAAATATTGCAATGCCCCATTTTACAAATATTAAGAACTCTCACCTCATCGTGGCGCAAATCATGCAAGACAAATGTAAGGGAAGAGTAGGCGAATTGCATCTTGTAAAATTTATATTTATCTTAAGTCATAGACTGTAGAGGGCTGTGTTTATCCTCGTAATACTCTCCATATGGTCATATTTGATAAATTAAACGTCATTTCTTAAATGGTCGTCATTTTGAAGCTAGGCACGGCTAGTGACCTATTTTAAGCATTTAATTGGAGCGGGCGTAACTTTGTGGAAATCCTTTATCGTAGGAATAGATGAAATAAAAACTTGGCTGTTTCCACACAGTGATTTACTGTGACTGACGATGGTCTCGTTAAAGCGTAACATTATCAAGGTGAATAGTTCATGTAAATTGAGCAGTAGTTATATATAGCGTAAAAAAGATGCTCTGGGAAATTTCCTGGCGCTGTTGATTAGGTAGAGGTGGGGTATCGGTGTCGTCACTGAGGTAGGGGTGGGAAAGTGGAGGAGGGGTGAGCGAGAAGGGTAAAGGTGGTCATGAAATAGGTGTGAGTCCCAATGGAAAAACTCCTCCCTGTTTGGCCGTTGTAAATCGCGTCACAGTCATCTACAGTCCGGCCGCCGACAGTTGTCCGATGACAGGCAAGAGGGGGAGGGGGCAAGGTTGCCAGGTAAGAAAGGGAAACGCCCACCTCACATGTAAACAAAAGGCTTCCCAAGGAGCCAGAAGGGACGACGAGCCGGAGGGACCCAAACGAAGAATCTCTTGTTCTTGTGATTCGAAGAAAGGGCTTGTTTGGGAGGTTAAGGCTTGTTTCGGTGCAGTTGACAACGTTGCATGAGTAGGCGAGGGTGTGAGGTGGGTTTGGGGGACAGCGATTGGCTGCAAATTGATTGCTGGCGCAGGGCTATCCGCCCCTTCTTTGGAACTATCATCAGACAACTCTCGCCGGCTGGACTTCACATTTAGATCTACAAAATACCCTGCGAGCCACCTCTATGGTGTTTGGCAGGAGGTGATCAATCACCAGCATGCAAATGGACTCCCACATGCACACCACACGGTTCAAAAAACGTCATGCATACTAACAAATTATCCTACCACAGGCTGTTGGAAATAATAATAATAAAATAAAGAAACATGCATTAATTTTTACATAGGTTAGTAGGCTACACTACAAGTCATCTATTTATGAGTTCTAACGCTGCCGTTATAATTTCTTATCGATCGTGGAAAAAAAGACATTCTGAATTAGCGCAATTAAGGTGTTATACTCATCTACATCTACATAATACCCTGTGAGCCACCTCTAAGGTGTTTTGGCAGGGCAGGGGAGCATCACCAACATGCAGTATGCAAAAAGACCGCCACATGTACAGCGCACGGTCATAGAAATATTACGCATTCGTACCAGTAAAATGTATATGCATATTCATAAAAAGGCTTGCCTATGGTTAGTAATTCCTATAGCAAATACATGCAAAGTTGCAACTATGGAAAAAACGCCATTAATCCTATTAATTGCGACAACGTTGCTTTCCTTAATAATACGAGGGAAGAGTGAGATTTTAAATCTCTCTGTTTTGCAGTCTATATCTTTTATTTTCTTCTCATGATCACGTCTACCATAGAACGACAGTAAACGAAGATTAATTTGTGTTTATTGTTGGTGCAACGCGGTTTTCTGCCAGTTATATGCTATTCCACACTAGTTAGTTAACCCACAGCCCCTCCCACCACAGATTATAGTCATATTTCTGTGCTTCGTCTGTGCTCAACAAGAAGTTTTGTGATCTCTGCATTTCTCCAGGGTTTTCTTCCGCGTCAGGTTGTTGGTTGATTGACAACAGTTTCGCTGGCTGTCCTGCCAGCGTCTTCAGGTCGAAGGTGTCGGCTGTTGGTTTCTGCCTCGCTTATATACTGTAGGCTGGATGGGAGCTGCACTGTGATTGGCTGTCTGACTGGGTGCTTCTCTCTGATTGGCTCTCTCTTTGATGACTCTTTTTCAGGCGCTGTGAAGGAAGTATCCATCTTCTCTATTGAAATTCAAAGGTGTTTTTTGAATTTCTATCGCTTCCCTGATTTGTCTAGGGAAGTATCGGCACTCCTTAACTAAAAGTTTCTTCTCCTCAAATTTTATGTCGTGGCCAGGTTCCGACCATGCATGTTCGGCGATGGCAGAGAGCTGAAACTGCTTGTTATTGGTCGCTCTTTGATGTTCTTTAATCCTCACATGCATGGAGCGGCAAGTTTCCCCTATGTAGGATTTTCCGCAGGAGCAGGGCACCTTGTATACCCCCTCATGCAGTTCTTGGGGAATGATATCCTTGGGCCTCAAGCAGTTTCAGCTCTCTGCCATCGCCGAACATGCATGGTCGGAACCTGGCCACGACATAAAATTTGAGGAGAAGAAACTTTTAGTTAAGGAGTGCCGATACTTCCCTAGACAAATCAGGGAAGCGATAGAAATTCAAAAAACACCTTTGAATTTCAATAGAGAAGATGGATACTTCCTTCACAGCGCCTGGAAAAGAGTCATCAAAGAGAGAGCCAATCAGAGAGAAGCACCCAGTCAGACAGCCAATCACAGTGCAGCTCCCATCCAGCCTACAGTATATAAGCGAGGCAGAAACCAACAGCCGACACCTTCGACCTGAAGACGCTGGCAGGACAGCCAGCGAAACTGTTGTCAATCAACCAACAACCTGACGCGGAAGAAAACCCAGGAGAAATGCAGAGATCAGACCATCGCCGCGGAAACCTACGCTCTAACAAGAAGTTTTGTGTTTCCGTGCTCACCACTTTGTGGTCTCCTCCTAAAGCACTTCATCCGCCGGCGATCCTCATGCCCTGTCCTGGGAACTCCTGCGCCATCCGCGGTGATTTGGGCATTCTCCATGCCTGTCATATCTGCGCTTTTGTCCCTCGTGGAAGCGGCTAGCTTTCCTCATACTTCTTGCTGGTGATGTTAGTATTAATCGTGACTCTGAAGAAACTCTCGGACCTCGAAGCTAACATTGGTGAACTCTCCTCTTTCCTTGTGATTGCGCATACAGAAACATGGCTATGTGATAAAGTATCTGACAATGAGTTGAATTTCGCTTCCTCTCACCAAATTTTCCGAAGGGATCGACCTTCTCGCGGTGGGGGCGTACTTTTGGCCGTTGATGCAAATTAACCTGCAATTCGGCGGATGGATATAGAACTGAACTGTGGAATAGTGTGGATAGAAATTCAATTTAATCACGGCAAAAACTGCGGTCGGAAATCGTTCATCGGCTGCCCACCCAATAGCGCCCTATTCGTCCGCGAGGAGCGCTTTGCCAACGCCCAAACCTCGTCTTATGTTTAAGTGCAATGAGAGTCTCCGACCCCATGGCAAGCCCATGTAATCGTTTGTAGTGCTTGCCGTTGAAGAAAAAACTATTTGATTTTTGCACAATTTAAGGAGTTGACACAGTTCACCAGTCACTGGGTATGTTGTACCTGTCGTAATGAGGGTAATTTCTGCGAAATGCACAGCTTCCTTGCTCAGGATACTCGGGAATAGATTCACTATATGGGATGCACTTATGCATATAATATGCACTTATGTTGTAACACTTGTTTTAAGAGTTTTTTTACACCATACTTAAGGGAAAATTTAGAATAGCTTTTAAAAGGGTGTTATTTTGAGCGATATGTATATATTTATAGCGAAGCCATGATCGTCACAATAAATCACCATCTTGAAATAGCCAAGATTGTAAGTACCTATGTCAGCATTCATGCCTCGTCACCTCCCCCCCTTCTTGTCCCATCAACCTTTTTCCTTTCCTCACACTGGAGGAATGTGCAGCAAAGACCGATTGCCGAATTGCAGCAACGGCTCCCCTCCCTCGCAGAGACGCCTCCTCCCCACCCTTTGTGCCATCCACCTTTCCCGGAGGAATGTGAATGCAACGCCGTTTGCCGAATTACGACAAACGGCTGACGGGGGATGAAATCAAGGTGAAGGAGGAGCAGAGCGGGACTCGGGTGGGCGGTCTCTATGCGAAGTGCAATGTGATACGTAATAAACTTTACTTTTCCAACATCTCTGGACTTCCCTTTCCCAAATCCCTGCCAAATTTGTCCGATCGAATCCGAGAGGACTAACAAGTTTTTATTTCTCCAATTTCTACTTTAATCAACTTATTCATGCCACTATCGCAGCCATAACAGCTCTTTTGGTTTGAATATTGATGAATTAGAGTTTTTTTAATGCCATCATCCCAGTTTACTCGGAGCTAACCGCAGGAGTAATCTTTAATTTTGGAAATCAGATTGAAGGAAAGTATTAGTAGCATTCAATTGTCGATTAAAAGTTATTATTGAATGGACTTTGGAAAGCAAGTTATTATAACTTCATGGCATTGAGCTGGGGCTCGGTTGAAATCGTGAAATTGAATTGTGAATGAAAGCCGAAATCAACAAACCGCCGCACAGTGGTCCCAAATCGAAAAAAGCTGGCCAAAAGTCATTTTTTCGACTTTTTACGAGGAAGTTTTGAATTATGTATTCGGATTCTACAGAATATGGCCTATAATATTTCGTACCTGATAGGTCTGTGTGATTATTATGTTGACCTGTGTAACCCGTCAAACATGGGCATGTTCAGCCTAAAACTCCCGAGGCGTAGAAATAGTCGATTTTAGGGTAATTCAACTTAATAAATGACTATTTTAATTTCATGGGATTCATCTGTAAATTTTTATATGGTAAGTTTGCATATTTTTTCACAATATTATAGTATTTTTTCTTCGTTTCAGAATTTATTACAACAATATATAATTATTTATAATGTTAGCTACTTTTGGGCCTATTTTTAGTCAAATGTGTCGATATAGTTGTGTGCCCCTCCGTGCCCCTCAAAGATTCCTATGCTGAATCCTTAGGAAGAGTATGTACAACAAGATGGAGAAAAAAATCTTGCCTATACTTGCCTATCCGACATCTAGAGGGTTTTAAGTTGAGCGGTGCACCGCTCCGCTGAGGGCGGCTGACCGGAGGCCGGCGGGAGACAGTGGCATTATCGCTCAAATATTCCTGTATCGATGGTCGAACTTGCATGGTGTATAGGTACTTAGCATAATTCTACATCTTGTACGATTACATTCATCAAGTGCTCCACGTCAATCGTATGCACACTTGTCGTTTGGGCACTCACCTTTAAATATTCATGAAACCAATGAGGGCCGGTTTTTATGCTCTTAATGAGAAACATTATGAGTGATCAAAAGCGCCTACTTATGTCCTCATGCAAGAACCTTAAATTAACCACAAGATGCTTTTCTCTGCAAAACTTTCCTCATATTTTTATGTAGAAGAGATCGTGCTGTACAGCGTTGTCAGCACGTTATTCCGAAATAAGGTATTGGCGCTAAGAGAAATAAATGCTCCCTAATGCCAAGAATTGTTCGCAGAATCATTTCAACATCCAATAGACGTAGATAAGATAGAATTCGGAGGGAAAAATTTGTCTAAACCCACCAATGGAATCTTGCAAGTGCATTTTTTAATAATAATGGAATGAGGATGACGGCCTCCCTCACCATTGCCATTGCATGGATGTGGTGAATATTTCCCACTCAGTTTTACTTAATGATTTTCTTAGTGAAAAAGTGCTGTGCTCCGAACTGTGTTAACACGGCTAACTCGAGAAACTTCTCCTGTCCAGATAATTAAAGCACTTGGTTTGCCAATGTTTGGCATTCAAATTTCAGAATACGCCGGAAACTCAGAGGCAAGTCTATATAGTCTTTCTCCATCTTGTCTGCAGTGGAAACTATATAAGCTTGTATATGTTTAATTCAATGTCAACTCATAATTTCCTGTTTATTATTGGTTAAAAATAGACAACTTTTAGAAATCACATTCATCGTTTCGGCCGTAAATACACGTGTTAAATTTGAATTATGGGTGCCGCAAATTTTTTCGTACCTTGCGGTGTGTAATAAAAATACAGAGAAAATAATATTCATAAGCGAAGAAGAAGGAATATGTCGTGGAATATTTGAAAACAAGATTATGACTGAATGAAATCAAGCATGCAAAAAATATTCTGACGCGTTTTGTGCGAAGAATATTTTCTCGAAATACCTGAGAAAGTGGAATCAAAGCTCAAGGACTGATGAGCATTTCAAAGAGATGTTCAAAAGCAGGTTGCAGAAGGAAATGAAATTCCCTCCAGAAGTATATCAATATCTCCCTCTCACTTTTAGTGAGTGCAATTGATTACCGTGTATGCACAGTTGGCGAGCATATGCAGTGTATAAAAATAATCACTCATTAATCTATCATCATATTTTTAAAAGTGAAGTTTTAATACAGAATTTCATTTCAGACAAGATGAAATTACGTGTAAATATAAAATTATAATCAATAAGTAAGAAATATTGGACCCGTTTCCATAATTTTGAAAAATCTACGAATAAATGCTTTATGTCTATGAAATATAATTATTAATGTGATTTGTAATTTTCACGACGGGTATCGATGAAAGACTTATTCATAGACTTTCAGTGATATTAAAATCTCTGTCCAGCGGCAATGAGATAAATAATGAAGCCTTCAGCCAGTATTGCATTGAAATAGCTGAGCTGTGCATCCATTATGGTTGGTATTATCTTCTGCTCATGGTACATAAGGTACAGATACATGGAACAGCAATTTCCAAAGAATCCTTTCTTATAATTGAAGTTTTAACGGAGGAAGCATTGGAGGCCAGGAACGTAGACATGAGGAAATTTCGAGAGCATTGTACAAGAAAATACCCTAGAATGTTAAATTATGAAGACATCTTTCGAAGACTCCTTTAAATATCTGAACCATACATTTTAATTGCATCATGAATTGCAAAAAAACGAGGTCAGCCTATCAGGTGAGGTGAAAATTTGCTAATTTTAAGTGATTCGCAGAGCGACAATGAGTCCGATGGGGTGACATCGGACAACGATTATTTTAAAATTTGTTCTTTGTGATACATGGAAGCGATTTTATTTCAATTCGAACATTATTTTCCTCAATGTTCTTAATATTTCAGTCAATTCATTTCATCTTATGTGACTTATCAAATACATGGAAGCCAAAAATGAGTGAGTGTGAGTTTTTTTTTCGATTTTGGTATCTCACCAACTAAGCTGATCGTCGCGGGTTCGAATCTCACCAATTTCATGTCGTACATTCTATATTGGGTTTTAACAACAATTCATACATCTTTAACCTTAAAATTAAACTATTTTAAGCTCTCCATGAACACCAAGTTATCGCCAATCGCAGTGACATCTATATCGAGATTTTCTAAAAATTGTTTAAACAATAACAGCTCAAATAATGATAAAATGAACAGACATCGTAAAAATAATGCCAAAATCAGATTCAGACGATCAAAATCAGTGAAAGACATCCACTTTTGTTGCTGTTTTAGCTAAAATTACGACGTTATTAATTTTGGCCAGCTTTTTTCGATTTGGGACCACTGTGCGCCGCGAAGAGCCGAAGAACGGTGCTACGTATATGGTCGGTACGTGATTTTCAAGGAATTTAGTAAATGAGGACCTAGTGAGTTCCAAAATATGTACCCGCTACATCTCCTGCTGTAAACATTTTATGGATATGAGTCGCTTTCATGTGTAAAACAAGTCCATATTGAATTGAACAGACACTCTTCAGAGTTAAAATGAAAATTCCTAGATGTTCTTGCTGGATAGAAGAAACATTGAGCGGAAAAAAATTTCCTTCAGCAAGTTTAAAAGAAATTATTATCGTATATCTGGTGAAACTTGGCGATTTCTCAACTAACAGTTTAACTGATGTTACAGGGAAAAACTGGTACTTGGGAAAACGGTGAGCGATTGGATTGATTTAATCTAGATACTTAACAAACCAATAATGAAATCAAAGAAAAGGAATTGGGAGTGAATATCCATGGAGAAAAAATTAGCATGATAAGATTTGCCGATGACATAGCCGTTATAGCAGAAACAGAGAAGGATTTGAAAAATATTCTGGTTATTATGGGTAGGGTAATGAGTAGATATCAACTGAAAATAAGCAGAAGAGAAGAAGTAAAGACTATCATTAAAATAGGGAGGCAAAAACTGATAGAGGTGGATGAATTCTGTTATTTGGGAAGCAAGATAACTAGTGACGGGAGAAGCAAGAAAGAAATTATCAGCAGAATAGCCCAGGCGAAGAGAGCATTCCACCAAAAGAGAGACCTGCTTACAGCGGGAAACTTAAATACGGAAGTAAAGAAACAATTTATAAGAACCTACATCTGGAGTATGCTCCTACACGGAAGTGAGGCATGGACAATGACCGCAGCGGAGAAAGCAAGGATAGTGGCCTTTGAAATGTGGTGCTACAGAAGAATGATGAAAATCAAATGGATCGACTGAGTTAGTGACGAGGAAGTCCTAAGAAGGGTAGGAGATAAGAGAATCCTCATGAAAACCTTAATAAGAAGACGGAACAACCTTATAGGCCACATCTTGAGACATGATGGCCTGATGAAGACAATCGTCGAAGGACAGGTGGAAGGCAAGAATGGAAAAGGAAGACCTCGAACAAAATATATGGAACAAGTGAAGAGAGATGTGAAAGAGAAGAAATACGTAGGTGTGAAAAGATTAGCTGATAGGAGAACTGAGTGGAGAGCTGCGTCAAACCAATCCTAGGATTGTTGACCAGTGATGATGATGATGACTTAACAAACCCGATATCAATCCACTGAACACTGGTCAAATAAGCTTCAATTTAGTCACTAATTGTTCACAAATTCTTTTTAATTCGCTCATTATATTACAGTATATAAGTCTATTTGATAAACAGGTAAATGTAGAACAGGGTGTACTCTTTTTACCTTGAAATTTCAAGATGGTTTTATGAGTCTCAAAGGAGTGAAATATCACGGAAACACTACTGCCATACGCCTGCGATGCCTCGTCCTAAGTGACGTTGGCATTAAGGAACGAACCACTGCGGTGCCTCTCTTCAGGGTGATTTTCTCCTTTTTGTATTATTTTGCTATCTGAGCGAATTACGACAGTCTCTTTGTGGAACGTATATCGATTATTCTTCTTATGCCTCACTATATGTTACCTGGTAACGATAATCACGTCTAGACGGAGAATTAAATTGTTTCCTAGAATAGCTTAATTTTGCAGCTATTAAGGGCACAATTGCATCGATAATAAAAATTCCTCAATAAAACACCATGCGGATAGTATGCACGTAAAAATGTTCCTTATAGCGTGATTATTAGAGAATCCTAATCTTAATAACTCCGGCTTTAAGGTAGAATCAATTTACCCGTGATCGGAGACAACTTACCCCAGAAGCGTGGGAGATAGCCTTTAGTAATGATAGCTGCAGAAATGTCAAAAGTGCAAGCATTCGAAATGTGGCGCTGTTGAAGAACAATGAAGATAAATGAGCCCGACCAAGAAAGTAATAAGAAAATGGTGAGAAGAATGAGGGAAAAGAGAAGTCTTCTAAGCGCCCTATTAAGACGACGGAACAACATCATAGGCCTCACAATTTGACCGCCTGACGAACACCACCGTCAATGTATATGGCAAGGATGAGTTGCGTAGATCAGGTTGTAAAGGATGTGAAAGAGATGGAATGCGTAAATAAGAGAAGGATGAGTTGAGAGCTTCGCCAAACCCACCTCAGCATCGTCAAACAAGATGATGATGATAATGCACTAAGCAAAACAATCTAATCCTTGTAAGCGGTCCATATTTTTCGATGATAGTAAAGCTGTTTTGAGGCACACTTCGAGTTTGCTCTTTTGCGCCAATTTCTGTGAGGCGTGGCCTTCCTTCCATGATCTGACGTGTTTTAAGAGAGGCCGAATTCACTTTGGCCGAGTAGTGGAAAGCAGATAACCGTGAGAGCAAGTGAGCCGTAAATATTTGCCATGCGCTTTCTTAAAGGAGACCAGACCAGACGATGGGGTGGAATGGTGATCGACAAGCACTACCGCGGCCTTAAAAATATTTTCCTCGCGGGACCAGCTGTATTCAGGCGAATATTCCTTTGCTATCAAGAGGAAGGTCTAGTCTTCCATTGAAATGATATATTTTTGCCCAAGTAACTAGATTTTTGGAGAAATAATCGATCGAAAATTATTTTTTTTAACTAATATTATTTAGATGAATCTCACACTTCTTCAACGTTCCAGTAAAGGTATCACGGGTAGTCCAATGGAGCATTCTCTGGCCAGCCTATTTGCCGCTAAATCACTCATGCAACGTCTACCAACCATCACTTCAATAATCCCAATTTGCTATTTCTTCTCGCGCTCGGCACCAGCTAACTTGCTTCCTTTCCGCTCGGTAAACGACTTCTATGTCCCCCTCAAGGCGTGTTTATGTAACCGTGTCAGATTTCACCTTTGATCAGTGGCGTAACTATGAATATGCTTTTGTTGGGGATGGGTGAGCCTGAGGGGGGGCGACCCCTCCCCCCCCCCCAGGCATTATTATTCCGGTCGGTATTCAGTGGCATAACTCACAGCCATGGTATTAATGAATTATCTTTAAGAAGATACAGTTAATATGTGTCAAAACCAGGCAATAGTTTTAAGTATTTCTTTATTTCTCTGAGGCTTAGGGGGAGGGGATCTTTTCTCCTGAAACCCCCCATAGTTACGCCACTGCCTTTGATAGCCGAATATTATCCAATTTTCGAACCACACTCGATGCAGGCATCTTCTTTTTCGACGTTCTTTGCTCATAAGTGTTTGATGGAGGGGAATGTAGCTAAAAATATGCCTGAAATATTCTGATTATTAGATGCACACCAACAATTTTATGCGCAGAATGACAGTGTGAAATCTGACACGGTGAGACGAACACTCTTTGAAAATGGGAATCAAATCAATTTTCCGAGACGTCAGCGGAATAGCAGCAACGGGTGCGGCGCCCTCCGATGCAACAGCAGTTGCGATACAGGTGACACCGTCCCGTGGACTTCCTTTCGTTTGACTCCACCCATCTCAATTTGCCTTAATGGAGCCCTGAATTTCTTTGTTAATGAGATTATTGCACACGGGAGTGAATGTTTTGGTCGCTATATCCCCAGTCGATTCGGACAATTTGACAACCCCGTAAAATTATCGGCCCCACCCCAAGAGAATTAATAATCCACCGGAGCTTGGTCGAATCAATAGCGGTCTTTCGCGAAAATTTGGAGGCGCGATGTTGAGTGGACGAGGAGGACCCATTTGAGCAGATGTATTTTGTCATATTTCATGGCATACCATTCAGGCACAACTTAAGCCGTAATTTTGAAATGTTCACATTATGTAAATTAAACCATAGTATATTATTTCCTGCATCTCAAATTATAAAAGTTTACCTCCGAGTGAAAACATTTTCAGTATTGGGATTTTTTTTTGACTGGTAGATCAACTAATTCCGAAATTATTATATTAAATGCTTTAAAGACCGAAGATTACGGGCACTTGACTAAATTAGCAAATTCGAATATTTTGTCTCATGGAACAAAGTGGGAACAAAGTGGGAACAAAGTGGGAACAAAGTCCAATTATAGACTAACAAGACATCAGGTGGCAATAATTTTGTGCAAAGGTGGAGATTGAAATAAATGGCGCAGCGTCATAGGCAATGCGTTACATGGAGGGAAGGAAGCTCTCCCTGCAGTGAGGCCAGTTCCGAGAGATTCCCTTGCTTCTCACTACGCTGTCCTCCGCCTTTGCTTTTCCAAGTCTACGAATACTTCCTAAAAGTCGTGAATATACTTGCGAATTTGCGTAAACTATCGTCATGAAGTGAAAAGTCCAATTACTTAATTTATTTTATGACATGAAAATCTTTCATAATCCGAATACAAATATTAATCAAGTAAATCTAATGGTCGAGTAAGATTAACAGTTCAAGCATTTAGCATAGCAATAGCATTCTTAGGTAGAGAGAAATTCTTTTATAAATCAAGTACATATGAAGTACATTGATGAAATAAAAATTACTAAAAACTTCCAACAATAACTCCTTATTTGTGAAAAACGTAAGATCATTTTATTTTAATTAGTATGTTAGAATTCCACGAGATTAAGCGTGAAACCTCATAGTAAGTAGAGAGAGTAGAGATTGAAATATAGACAGCAAAATTTGAGCCTGCTCATCAGTAGAATTTCACACGCATTGAAGCACAATTGGGGTTCTTAGAAGGTTACAACGCACCGCGGCCGGGACCCAGTAATGCACACTGATACGCCCGCGCATCCGCGGGTTGGAATGGGAAGGTAAAATGAAGGATTAGAGGCGCCGCCGCGATTAAGGAGCCCTCCAGATGTATTTAGGGATAGGGTTGGAAGGGTGGAATAGGGTAATACCGTCGCCGCTATGAAAGTGACCAGGGCCCACTATTAGCGAAACCATAATTTGATATGCCAACGATTTTGGAAGATATTTCAACAGAAGAGAAAAATCCGAAGATCAAATCGTTGGACAATATTATCGACACGTTAATGCTCTCGCGAGAACCCTTTAATCACGTGGTGGCTCCCGGTCACGTGGGCTTTAATCCATGGAATTGGGATGGGAGCGGGAAGGTAGGAACACGCTTACCTCAGGGTCAAAATAAAACCAAGGAGGATGTGTGTAATAGCGAGGCCTGGACCAGCCATTCATGTGCCAACGACTTTGTAAGATTTTTCCATAAAAGAGAATAATCCAATGATCAAATCGTTGGATGAAATAGTATCGACAATAAGACTGTTCCACTGAACTCTAAAAAATGGAAGGCTGACTGACCTCTGACTCCTCTCCAAGTCAAACCAAGAAATTGCGTACCTCTCCATATTGAGAAGGACCTCCAGAATTTTACTCCATTTTCATGCATGGAAAATTTGAAATCTTTTGTTAGCACACAAAATTCGGATGAGAATGCGACTTGGAATATGAAGTACTTAGATACCGAACTAAAGTGTTTACACGCAAAACTCACCGTTCTCTCGATCGCATTTCGTGTATCCTCCTCTCCTCATTCGTTGAAGTCGTTCGAGTTTGTATGGCCCGGAAGAGTTTCACCTGTCCCCGGCGTTTACTAACTTACTTATTATTGTCGATTGTGTTTTAAAGATGAAGAGACCCATATTTTACCATTTTTCAATCCGTCGCCGTGCAATCAAACGAAAAATCGACCGGACTAACCCGTTCGCAAGTGCGCTGATGACGACACGAGGCCAACACGAGGGGGTCATCGCTCTCTGACCTCGCCCATGGTTTTTTCTTGTTTCCATTCTCGTGTGCGATTCTTTCCCTCAAAGAAAGGCCCTTCCTGCTATTGGAAATCGACCAATGCTCCAATGACATCACCAGATCATGAGTCGTGGTCCGTAACTTTCGCTGTTTTTTTTATTGCAACCTTTCCAGAGTATAAAATGGAATCATCTTTCTGGGTAAAATTCCTGCAGCCGACGTTTCGATGTCCGACTCACGAGTCGTCATCCGGGTGGATCTGGCCAGATGCCGATGGTCTGACTCGGTAGAAACCAGAGAAGAATTCCTTGCGAGAGCATGGCTGCAAGGATATGAAGATTACGTACCGTTATGACTTAACTTATCTTTCCTTATTTATATTTACCGATATTGACCCCAATATGTAATTAACAAAAAAACAAGTTTAATTGGTCCTGATGAGCTGGCGTAGTTGACATCGGGGCGGAATCGATTAATGAGCTCAGGGCCGGCAGGGCAGCGGCGGCGGCGGCCCTGAACGCTCGGTGGAAAGACTGTGACTGCCACTGGCGAGGTCAAGCATCTGCAGCGGTCATCCAAGTGAAGTGACCCATGTCCCCTTCGCCCCTCGATCTACCTACAAAGACACGAGCGATCACATTCCTCGCAAACCACAATCAACATATTTATGCGATTTTAAATAAATATTATTAGTGCAATATTTGTTTATTTCAATTGGGAAAGGCGCTTACTTGTCATTTTCCTACCTGTACTACATGACGCTTACTGTGAGTTTTGCCACCGCCATGGAGTAAGGTGAACGGCTGTGACATTCAAATTTGATATATCCTGGAGAGCCTGAACTGTACCCCCTGCAGCGGTGAGGACATCTCGATCGTTAGCTTTCACGACGGACTACCTGAAGAAATTCTTCTCGGGTGGTCCCCCGGGTCAATTCGTCTTTGGCCGCCGTTCTGTCACTCGAATTCGGTCGCCGTCTTCATCCGGGCAACGACGAATCAAAGTGAGGAGGGTGGCGTCCGTCCGTTACGTGGGGATTAGGCCCCGTGGCATGATTGGTCGCTCGCGAAAGGCCGACTTGGCAGTGACGACAGTATCAGAAATCATTTTGGTGCGGACTTGGAAGGGAAGTATTTGGAGGCGACCTACAGCCATTGGCGGGATGCGAAGCAAGTGAGGCGGGCTGACCCGATAGCGCAATTTATAAACAGAATTCGGCAGGAAGAAGAGAAGATAAGTTAATGAGAAAAAATATCTTCCACAGTCAGTCATTCTCTCACTGGTTTAGGATAAAAAACGCGAAATTTTCAGCCAACTTTTCATCAGTTGGTGACGTCATTAGAGGTTTCGCTCATTTATTTGATCGTGGAGAACCCTTGATTGGGGAAGGAGTTGTCAACAAGAATGCGAAGGTCAGTGGCCCGCGTGAGGCCGAGGGAGAAATCTGAAAAGGGTTGTCACGCCACGTAGGTTTTGTGACGTCATCAACTCACCTGAGGAAGTAGATTTTTCGTCACGGATATCTCGAAAAGTAGTCAACACAAGGGAACTTGATCACAATCAACAAAAAAAAAAGAAATTGGTGATTCCACTCATTGTTTTATACGCGCCGTGCGGCGATTTGCCTAACATGAAGAATGTAGAGGGATAAACAGGGAATGCTTATTTGCAAATACAGCCTCATTCTTCGAAAATTCCTTCATAATCTCTCAGTGATTATAGCATCTCTATTCGTCATTCATTCATCATTCTTAGTATCTCAAACTAACGAGAATTCTATAGCATGTATCACTTTTTATATATTTTTTAAATAAATATTATAAGCGCGTAATTATTTCCATTCTTTGGCTTCTCCCTTTCAAAAGAGTGCGCTTTGCTGGCTAGAGAGAAACCCGGCGACGGCATTAGCCGACTCTCAACGAAAGAGGACCAGTGGACCACGGTTTGACGTCCCATCCGACGGACGGAGGGCTGTATTTAAAGAGCATTGCACGGCACACACATGAGGGATCTCCAGCACTCCAGAGAGCCCTTGCGGTGGAAAGATACTCCCAAAGTAACCAATGAACCATTCGGGCACTTCGATTTGAGGACGTACTCTTACTCCACACATTTCAGAAGTGGAAGAGGAGTGGAGCCGAGCTTTCTCGATCCTCGATTTTGAGAAAATTTCGCCCTTACAGAGTTAACGCAAATTAAGTAGCAGTAAAAATTAATATGGCGGATAATTTTCCAAGATAGTGGTATATTCCCCAAGTCAGATTTCAACAATATGTGGTTTGGAAACTATTATGCCGAGGTGCAGCCTTTTTTATGACCACTTCTAGCCTTTTCTTGCCAGCCTCGGTGGCGGTGGTGTAATTTCCTCGCCTGCCAAAGCGAAGGACGCGGATTCGAGTCCCGCCTGGGTAGGTTTCCCCTATCCAGCGCGTGAAAGTTCGCGTACGTTTCATTGTTAAATGCAATGGAAACGCCGGTATAAGAGGCAGTGTGCAGTGCTGTTCTTGGTGTGAGTGGCGCTGCCTCCATTCCATGTTTGTCTCGTCTTCAGCAACCAGGAACCTGGCGTCTCCCGCCACTCACCATTCGAACTTACAAGGCCACGGGTTGCTTAGCGCTTTCCTACCCAAGGGACTGGCGAATAAATAAAGGAAGACAGCTCCGTAATGTTCAGACAGCACTCGACCCTGCCAATTAAAATTCTACGCTAATACTTGAAGCGTTCTCTATTTGGCTGTGCTACACATTTCGAACTTAGGCTCTGCTTACCTTATATCTATGGCGTAGAGCGCGGTTGAAATTTCATGACCCGAATATAATTCAAACTCAGTGACATTAATCTTACCTGCAGAGAATATTCAAGTCAGTTGAAGGAAAGACATTTTAATGATGTTTGCCACCTTAAGTGGCGACCTAATTTGGTATAAGGCCTCCTATGGACATGCAACCCACCCACCCCTTCCTCTCTCCACGGGGCATTCGGCTGGCGCGCGGCCACGCCGCTCCTATGCCCAACACTAAACTAACTAACTTCACCCTTGTGCATTTTTTCTGAACCAGCTTCGTGAAATTTTGATATTCGAGATCTCTTTGTGGGGCCATACACCACTTTTTTTCAAACTTTCATGGTCCATCTTGAAAATAATGCTGCTCGTGTGGAGGTTGTAATTTCATGAATCACATATTTTCCTCTGTGGAGTGTTGATTTAGAAATTATAATTCTTACCTTCAATATTTTTTAGAATTAATTCACTGTCATCGTGACTTATCTAATGCTTTTTTATGTACAACTCTCTGAGTTACTGTGGACAATATATGATTTGAAATGGTTTGGAATAAAAAAAAATGGCAATGCATGTTTAACTTCAAACGATAGATATTTTACTGTAAAACAACGAGTTTTAAATTAAAAAAAATGAAATTATCCCTAAATATGGGAATAAATTCACTCGAGCGTTAGTATTATTCTGAAGTAATTAATAAAGATTTCCTCGCCAACACTCCAGGAGAGAATATGGAGCTATTTTTAAGAGAGTAGTTGATGCTGTACTGGAACATTAAATCTCAGTGTTCAAAAATAGTACATAAAAATAATTCTATCCTGCAATCTGAATCATTATGAAGAATATTTCGTTTGTATTCTCATTTGTTATTCATAATAAGGTGAAAAATTTAACAAATGATTTCTTCCTTGTGAAGTCAGCGATGCGTTAATAGCCGATTAGACATTAGTATTTGACAGAGCTACTATCGAATCAAATGCATAAACAAAATTAACATACTCAGTATTGCTCTACATCTACTGGCTACTAGAAAGGCGATTTTTTTCTTGATTACAAATGTCGTTCTCAAATTTAACCAGAAGGAAATATTGGATATTCATGATTGCATAATTATCGTTAAAAATTTCCGAATGATTTAACTTTGTGGCTCATGATTATGCCGTAGAGTGGTGAAACGCGTAAAGCGAGTCGAAAATAAATTCTGTGGAAATGACTATGTTTAATTATTCAGTCATGGTTATTTAAAGTTATTTATCTTTAGTCAAGGAGAATCGCCTGCCGAAAACATATAGGGATAGAGGACTGCATGAAAGAAGAATGGCAGTGTAATTCGGAGACAGATATGTTGCAACTGAAGGAGAAGGAAAGGATCATGAAGAGTCTGAAGGAGGAGATATCTAGGCTTACCTCCCAAATTCACGTGCTACGTGCGGAAAATGAAGTTTTGAGTGCTAACATTCATCAGAGGGAATTCTGTAATAGTTGCAATATAATAAGTAAGGGCATTGCGATTTCCACGAATCTACGCGAGGAATAGAATTCCGAGCGTAGACAAAGCAGACAAGGAGTTAGGGTGACAGAGGCAGGAAGAAGAAACACCGGAAGTTGAGAAGGGCTCCCCCCTCACTAAGGAAGAGCATAGGAGACGACGGAAAGGAGTGGTGGAGGAGGGGCAGGGAGCGCTTGCTGGATGTGTGGAGTCCTTCGTGGAAGTGCGGTAAGTAAGGGTTCGCATTGTGGGGGATGCGGCATGCGGGGGAGGCTCAAAGGGTCGATTGTTTTCCCGTTGGTGGTCATTCACGAAGTGATTGGTGGTCACTCACGCTGGGACAAACGACGTGAAAAAGGCTGAAGGCACAAGTGACCAAGCGGTGAGGTGGGTATGGGGTATGTGCACAGCTGCTAGAACGGCTCTCATTCGGCAAAAATAGTCATAAGTGGGATTCTGAGAAGGCGAGATGTGCCGGACAGAATTACAGATTACATAAACGAAGGTTTTGATTGGGTTTTCAAAAAGGAAAGGGGTGTACTTTGTGGATCCGAACTGTTGGTTAAAGTCAAACGACCGTAGCAGAGATGGGTTGCATTTAAATGGATCAGGATCGAAAAGTTTGGAAAACTAATTTGTGATGTTGTGGAAATGTATTTGTCGGGAAACTAAGGAAGGTAATTGGTGGTGATGATCGTGATGCTGATAACAGTAGGGAAGTTATGGTGAAGGATGAAATGAAAGGTACAGTGAAACACTATTGTAATGGAATGAGTAAGTCAGTTTCATACGGGAGTGAGGGTCCCTATACGGATGCAGGGAAAGGAATTACACTAATGTGCAGAAGTGCAAGTGATACAGTGGTAATAGAGCCGTTAACGGGAGGGGCTGAACAAACAGGAGGGTTCTACGGCAAAGTAAATTCTCCAAAATTCAACGCATTGGCGGGAAATGTTACCGTCACCGATACTTCACAGCACCGAGGTAAGACCTTAAAAAATCTTCAGGTTAACTGCCGCAGCATAAGAAACAAAATTATTGAATTTCAGTCACTAATTGAATTGTGTACTCCTGACTGTGTAGTAGGCACTGAGTCATGACTTAAAGAAGATATCAACTCGAAAGCAATATTTCCTGATGGGCTCAACGTGTGCAGGAGGGACAGGACTGACAGCGAAGGGGGTATTCATTTGCTTCAAGTCAAACTTATTGAGTAGCCTCGAATGGGTAAACGCAGGAAAAAGGAAAGGCCTTAAATTTGATTGGACTTTACAGAAAACCGGATGAGGACATGAGTATGGTAGAGGCGTTGGCGGATGCGAGCGCCGAAAAACCGAACAGACAAATCCTCGCGGCAGGGGATTTTAATCTGCCAAATGCCAACTGGGATGGAAATGCTAAAGGCAATAGCAAGGTTCAAAAACTTGTAAATAGACTAATTTATGAAGAAGGATTCGAGCAGCTTGTGAAGGGACCGACGAGAGGAAGTAATATGTTAGATCTGTTCCTTATAAGGCCATTTAAGGGTGTTCAAAGCGTTGAGATTATGCCGTTAGTGATTATTTGGCGGTTTCTATTGAGCTAGAATAGTCACCCGCTAAGTCAAAGAAAAAAGTTGAAAAATTCATCTGAAACTATAAAAAAGGAAATGTGACGGGTTTTAAAAATATGCTGAAAGAATATTTTCCAAAATGGACGGGTCAAGGATGAAATTTGGGATTCTTTCAAGAATATATTGCTCGACAGCATAGAAAAATTATTTTCCAGGAGAAGGCTAAAACACAACAGCGATCCGGTGTATTATAATGCAAATATAAGAAGACTGAAAAGGAAAGCAAGGCGAGCGTGTAAAAAAAAGAAATTTAAGCCCTAGAAACCGTGAAAATTATAAAAATATAATTAATAGGTTTGATATTGAAAAACAGGAATCCCGGGAGAGCTATCTGTTGAATATGCTAACCTAGGAGAATACTGAAAAAATTTTAAATGCATTCGGAGGAAAAGAGATATTAATAACGACATCTCTGTGATCGTGAGTGAAGGTGGAAAAATTATTTTAAGTGATAAAGACAAAACAAACGAACTAAATAAGTGGTACGCCAGGAGCTATAAGGACAGGGATGATAATTTTGCTTTAACTTCTAACACCGATCATAGCGAACCCTCATTATAATTATTAATTAAGCTGTGGGGAAAACAAATTTGACTTTATGAGGGTAGCAGATAGTGAAATATTAAAACTAATAAGGTAGCAGCAGAGAAATAAATCAATGGGACCTGATAATGTGTTCATGGATGTATTGAATTAGGGGATGAAGCTGTGGCATTTTTTAGCAAACCCCCTCAATAATTTCTGGTACTCCCCCCAGAAATTCCTCCAAATTCCTCCGAACTTCCTCCAAACTTATCCGCAGAGCTTAGCGTCTCATAATAGCATAATGATAAGAGTCTATCGTAGCAATATTTATTAAATTTACTTTCTGGTGATTATTTTTTATCACTTTTATATCTAATATCAAGATATGGAAGTGAATGTGGCCATATCGCATCCACGCGCTTACCGCGTCGCCGTACTCAGCGCCGCCGCCGGCCAAAACCGGAGTCGACCGCACGTTCGAAAAAACGATGTAAAATTCGGGGTTGAGAGTTGGTGCAAGATTTTTCTTCAGATTTAAGATGCAGAAGCTTTATAGAACGACGTGGTATAAGTCACTTGGAGGAAGTCGGCGAAAGTATCTACTTTTTCTCTACGTTTACGTAAAAAATTGGAAGTAAATACGCAATTTTGTTATATATCTATGATTAATGATGAAATAAGATCTTTAAAAACCCTCTTACTGAAAGAAAACAGTAGTAATTAAGATGTTGTAACGTCATTGTCAATAAAAATATTAATGAAACTACTGCACGAGGAAAAAGTTGGGTATATTTAGAAAAAATCGAGGGTGGTCGTTTTTCGCTCAATTTGTTTATATTTGACATCAAATATATTGTTAACGTGAAGGCACAGGAAATAAATAATCTGGAAATTTATGCACAATTTATTAGAAAATATGCATGCGAAGTTTCAACTTCCTAGCTCAAAAAAATCGTTTTTGAGGTTTTGGCCAGCTTTTTTCGGTTCTAGCACACTGTGCGTCGCCCACTTATTTCCGTTTATTTTTCGGTACATTTTTTCTGATTATTGGCGTGCTTGGTTGGCGACCGAAAGGATCGAACAAAGATGGCCGAGAGAAAGTATCTGACCAACACATCCTGAATATGTGAAATTTACTTCCCAAAGTGTGTTCAACCCTAGCCTATCCAATCAAGATTTAGGTTCAATCCTCGAGCGGTAAGTCAGCGAGGTCAGATTCTGTCTTATTCCTCGGCACCACTTATGTGTATGTACTGATGGCATTCCTTAGTGCAATGAATAAATCAGATCAAGGCGCTCGTACTTTCCACTTTTATTGCGAAAATTCATAACATTTTCCGAGGCATGCAGTATTTAATTAACCGCGCAGAGAATTTTAGCAATAAAAAATTGACCTGTGAGAAATGTGGATGTTCCAAAGAAGATACGAGGGTCGTTCAATAATTCCTTAGGATTTCCTAGAAATCACTCTCGTGGTAATAAAAATGAAATTTTCATAGCAAGCAGCACTCTTAACTACCCTATTGTTAAATTTTCAGCTGTATCCGTCCCACTGTTCCATTGCTGTTGTCCACTGAAGTAAACAACTTTCAGTTGTTAGTAAAAATGGAGAAAAGTGAGTTTCGAACGGTGATAAGGCACTTGTTTTTAAAAGGGTTAATGCCGAACGAAAAGAAAGCGAAGTTGGATGAAGTTTACGGCACATCTGCACCTGTGTTTGGAACTATTTATAACTGGATGAATGAGTTTAAACGTGGCCGTACATCCATTAAAGATGAACATCGTTCTGGACGCCCTGTGGGTGTATCTACCCCCGAAATTATTGACAAAATCCATGATGTGGTTTTGTGTGATCGACGAATCAAAGTGCACTAAATAGTTGAAGCCACAGGCATATCGCAAGGCACAGTTGTAATAATTTTGCGCGAAAAATTGGGTGTTAAAAAAATCTCGGCAAGATGGGTGCCGCGTTTGCTCACAGCGGAGAATAAACGCGATCGTTTGGCAAGTCTGAGGCTGCTTTGGCGCTTTTTCGTCGCAATCGTAAGGATTGTCGGCGTCGATACATAACTTTGGATTAAACATGGATTCATTAATACACACCTGAAACAAAATAACAGGCAAACAAAACAGTGGACTTTTGAAGGCGAACGGGCTCCAAAGAAGGCAAAGACGGTGAATACGGCTGGCAAAGGTTATGGCTACGGTCTTTTGGGATGCACGCGGAATAATTTATATCGATTACTTGGAAATGGGAAGAAGAATAACAGGAGAGTACTATGCATCATTATTGGACCAATTGGGGGAAGAAGAAATCAAGGAAAAACGACCTTATTTGAAGCGGAAAAAGATAATCTTTCATCAAGGCAATGCACGGGTACACACCTGTGCAGTTACGATGGCCAAAATTGTGGAATTAAAGCTCCAATTATTATTAGAACACCCACCATATTCACCAGATTTGGCCCTCAGTGACTTTTTCCTATATCCTAATTTGAAGAAACGGCTTGATGGGCAAAGATTTTCGTCCAATGAAGATGTCATTGCCCATACGAATGCTTATTTTGAAGAGCTTCCGAAATCCTACTTTTTGGACGGGTTAAATACTTTGAAGAAACGCTTGGAAAAATGTGTATAGCTAAAAGGAGATTATGTTGAAACATCGAACAAAAAATCGAACCAAAATTATTTGTTGTTCTACGTTTTTCTAGGGACTTATTGAACGACCCTCGTATCTATGGGTATGCAGACGTCTATTTTCTCCAACTCTAGTGAGAAGAGGGGCAAATAAGGGAATCTGTCAGACCTCATGAGACACGATGGTACAATGAAAGTTATGGTTGAAAAATAGGTAAAGAAGAAACATTATGTCGGTGTTAACAGATTAGCAGATCGCAGGAGGGAGGGGAAGTCTGCGTTAAACAAATTTCAGAATGACTAATGGTGATGAAAAAAGCGTTCAAAGTTTTATCATTTTATTCATCATGCTGAGGCACCACATCACGCTGAACACAGATAAACTTGTTATTAAATATGTAGTTGCGATTTCGCCGATTCGGGTATTTTACTCAGCCATCTGTGCTAATTCTCGCGAGAAGCAAGGCGGGAAATTTGGACTTCCTCTGATTCACCATTATTCGGGGTGGGGGAAGAAGGCGGGGTGTCCTTGTTACCAAGGGAACGCCGAGTATAAATACACGCGCGCTCACCTCCGCTCTCGCGACCTCTTTTGTTTATTACGTAATTGGATGACGGACTCCGGGAGAGGTCGGTCAGCGCGCGGCTGCATCGCGGACGGAAGAATGTGAAGAGGCGTGTGGAGGGGTGCGCCGTCGACTTCAAATGTTTTCAAGATTTCAAGGGCACACCTCGCCTCGATGGAAAGCGAAATGCCCCCTTGAGCTATGAATGGGCATCCGCGGCCACGCATTTCACCAAAGACACGTGCCCCCGGAGGAAATTCGTTCATAACTTACTAAACAGTGTCCGCGCTTGCTTTTCACTCGCGGCTCTTTGATGATGACCAAAGGCGTAACTGATCGAAGCTGTGGATGTCTTAAAACTAAAAATAAAAGAATTCAATGCATCTCTTAAAGAGTCACAGCCCGTCCGCTTGCTACATTAAGTTCTATTGACAAAGTAGATGTATGGCTTATCGTATTTTCCACGAAAATAAATGTTTGTATGCTTATTAAAGGTGCACAGAACGGCATCTCTTCATCACACCTATACCTCTGCCGGGTTGAAATACCTAAAACTTTATAAAGCAATGAGGTCTTCTTCAAAAGCGTTGGGCCAATTTGATAGTATTAAATTCTTTTTTAAGATGATCTTAAGATCAAAAGACTAATTAATTTTCATCTGCGGCACCACAAGCCATTTTATATGTAGAACTGCACAGGATGGACAAACAAATTGATTATTTTCTGATGGAAAAAATAGGAGGCAGAGTAGAAGTCTTATGATTATAAATAATTTCAAAGGATAAGTATCTCCCTAAATCAATATAGGGATGTTTATGGGTGAGACGAATGCGATTCAGTTCATAAAAATAAAATGTACTTCAAATTACTTCTTTATAGTATATTTAAGTTCTACTAATATACTGTTCAATCAGTTTTATCGAAATGTTCAGTTGCCCTATCATTCTGTGGTCGTGCATTCAACGGCAGTTAAGTTCCAATATATAATCGCAGAGACTTTACGAAATGCGGCAATCACGCACCGCCATATGCATTACCTTAAGTTCAAGGGGATTTTCGGCGTAAATCATAATTTTTTATCATTTGATAAAACTTACGCATCCATGCTGGAAATATGGGTTAATGGAAGTTAGCCTTGGAAATGTGGATCCCAGCGTTTCCATGGACACCCCTATTCTGTTAGGCCCTCATAAAATAAAATGAATAACTCTTCTTTTTTTGTTAGCATGCTTGAGATTGCAGCTTGTAGTTTTTAGAGTTAAGATTTTTGCTCGACAAATACTCCAGTATTGTTGCTGTGAAAATCATTTTTACGAGTAATGGGTCACCGACTTTGGTGCTCAGTAAGAACACCTTGAAAACGGGTTCTTTGTATCGCAACATGCAAAACAGTCAACACCTTAAAGATGCGTTTCTAATTTTAAAAGTAAGGTTATCGCAACTAAAAATTATGGAAGGATAACAATGGTGCAATTAGCTTTTCTTTCATTTTCACAGGTTAGGAACGTGTAATTCATATTCGCACTCAAGTGCCTATTCCTATATTTGCACCGAGAAGATTTGTTTGATTCAACTCTCCACTTATTTTTCTTCTGAGATAATCTCACGATTTACTTCAATTTCACATCCTTCATTACTCGTCCCCATATATATTTTATCTGAGGTAAAACAATGCTACAAAATTCCTGCATGAAGAAGAAGAAGAATGCAGAGAAATGAATTGTGGGCAAAAAATACGCGAATGGAAAAAGATATACATGCAATGACTCGTTCTATCGTTAGTGTCGCTATAAATTGCATTCATCGAGGAACCTTTGCTATCTCTGATAGTAGGACGAAATAATCTGATTTTTAACTCTGTTTTGCAGTCTTTTTCCTTCTCGTGACACCGTCTACCGAAGTGCGACGGTAAACGAAGGACACTTTTCACGTCATTTGAGGAAAATTACTCACCGAATTTACTTGCTCAATTGAGCCTATATTTTCCTCTTCGCTTCTCCGAAGATTCCAATCCTTACTCAGCCAACACATGGAAACGCTGCACTTTTTATCGCCACAGCTCATCACGAATTCGTCTGCCCTCCGCTGCAGCCCATTCACCTGCTTCTCCTTTACGCCAGCAGCAGTGAGGCCTTCCTACAGTCAGGTAGCTTAAATCTCATTCACCTCTATTAGGCATTTACCGAGAATTATTTTTACAAATCCCAGTTTACGGTTGGCTTCCCCGCATCCTTCGAGCATGTTTTTACCCTACGAGAGATGGCTAGGCAAAATATCCCTTCAATCTCAACACCGTTTACATCACATTACGGTGAGTGTGATTAGCGAGGGTGATTTGGAGGGAATGGCAAACGTATGAGTGTGTGTGGGTTCCCGGATGAATATTTGTTTCATTAAAAGCGTAGATATGGCGAGCGGAGGTCGCTGTGGTCAACGGAGATACAGCCACAAACAAACAAGGGAGGAGGCGGTTGTATTCTTTAGGACTTTCTCTTTCGGAGTTCCAAGGGAGCGACTTGGCCCGCTATAACTTACGCACCCTCAACTTCAATTCGCTTGTAGCTCATGCGACTGATTTCATTCTTTTTTCATCTGACCGCTTCCCAGCTATATACACGCAATTATAATGAACGTGTTTCCCCGTTTGAAATATACTTTCTAGAAGTACATTGTGAATCACTCCATCTTGCTCCTTCCCTTATTGATCGTCCATCTTAAATTCACAATATTTTTTTCATAATAGATTTAGAGTTGGTTTCCAAATTATGCCTTCATTCATAGTATGCATTGAATTACTAGGTATACATCTTATTTCGAGATAAAATAGCTTTTTACGCGTCGGAAATTTGTTTGCTTCTTAAGGGCTTTTTCCAAATATTGTAAAGCATTATTACTTAGGAATCGTAAGACATAAAATAATGTGAAAAATTGTCAGCCAGATAGGATGAAAAATATAAACTTGAAAATTTTTTGTGAACTAACTCATAAATAAAACTGTTCATATCCTTCACTACACCTTAAATTTTAATAATTCTTTGTCTGTCAATATACCATTGTAGCCCTGAAAACAATAAAATATGGAAATTAAAATCTCTTGCCGAACCAGATTCCGCACGGGGTAAATTGAATGTTAGCTGCATTCTATAACTACAATAAAAACTAATATTACTGTTAGCTAGGACAATCTACGTAAATTTATTATTGATTAAGATCTGAAAGTTTACAAAATAATACTAGATAGAAGTTAGTTTTTTCTGTATTTTCAACGGAAATATGGGTTCCGAGAGAACCTTTTTGGATAGTACGAGGTCTATCTTCGTAATTTTGTTAATTGCTTCGATTTAACTGCATGGAATTTTCATTGGTAGTAATATATTAAGCTCCTGTTTTCAAGAAATTCTACTGCGCTGCTGTAAATGCTTCAACCTAGTGCCCCTGGCTGATGTTTCCACCTCAGGTGACATCTGAATTGGGGTTCTCGCAATTCGCCCAACACCCTTTCAAAGTCACAGCGCCCTCCGTCCGCGAGGAAGGAAGAAGGCCAGTAGTTTTGGGTGGTTCGCATTGGGTGCTCATTTCAGAGCGGGGGTGGGGGGTCGGCAGGGGATCTGATTACGTCACACAGGGCGTGGGAGGCGCGCGCTCGTCTTCTTTTTTTCGCGACCGCCGCTCCGCAAAAGGGTTTCTTCCTTTTTTAGGGAAAATTATTGTTACGGAGAATGAGAAAGTTGCGCGCGCTGCCCGCCAGATGCCTCCCCTTGCTACTTCAGAATTTAAGTCCTCATACCCCTCCACTCTTCAGAGTCGCTCTTCTTTTGCAGCGACGGAAGCAGGAACAACGCACACAAGGTTTCACCATGGAAACTTCATTATGTTTTCACTCTTTACACGAGGAGATCTTGAATTGGTTTTTAAAGATACGTGCGGCGTAGCGATAAGTGCGATCCATATCCTATCAATGTTTCCGATAGAGTTTTTACAATCGTGAGGAGAATCACTGATTGATGGCACCATCATGAATATAAATTTCGGGTGGCAGCCCTGTTTATAGTTCATTTCTCCATGAATTTCGGGTGCACGTCTGTGGCGATGCGAGTGGCGACTTGTGAAGCAATGTAAATATGATGTCCTCCGTAGTTGTATCGTTCGCCCCATATGGCTTCCTTCATTCTCTGCCTCTCTTCACTCATACTCCTGAGATCCTAAGATGGCCACGCAGCAGAGGTCCCCGTGCAAATTCCCTCCGTGCCCGGTTGCTCTGTGTCATTCTTGATGTGTTCGAAGCATTCTTGGTCGTCCTAAGCGGACTTTTTCTTTTATTTTTCCCACCGCTACATTCATCTTGCAATTACTCTCTCATGACCTGGCCCGTGGGTTCTTCCAGCGCGTCCCAACGTTCCCATTGCTTCCATGCGATTCCTAACATCACACTCTCTGGCCATATAATCTTCAGACCGCGCCACCACCATCACATTTCCACTTATTCCGTTTTCATCTGGTCAGAATTCATCTAATCTTACCGCATGCATATCATGAAACCTTCATGTAGCTGTCAGTGCACATATTCTTAATATAGTTCTCCCGCTCTCCATGCCATTACTACCCGAAATCTATACTTCATAGTATAAAAGGACAACGAAAAGGTTTAGCGCGCTCGGAAAAATGTCGTATCTTCCGTGGACTCACGTGACGAAGTCGAAGTCGATGAGGTCGAAAAACGCGGATTCTCTGTTTGATCACCATTCCCCCCTGTGAGAATTCTTTCCAATTCATCTGAGGTCAGCAATCTCCGCGGAATATTCTGGTGCCGTGGTACGGATCGATATTATGCATAGTAATGTAGATTTATTTTATTATAAGCTTCACTTAATGTGTTGCTACCAATAAGGCTAGTTGCCGCTAGAGGCTCGGAGGATACGAGCTGGGCTTAAATTGCTTGAGCAATGAGGAAGTGATATCTTTGAAAGCGACAAGGAGAGGGTCACCCTAGAACCTCGCTATATTTCGAGATCCGATGGAAACGATTGAATTCGAGAGCGATTTTGACGAACGGATGGGTGTAAGAATTCGATAACAATAAAGGGCTGTAATGAAAGCTTGGCGAAACTCAGTGGTCAAGTCCCCCGAATGAGCTCTTCCTTTTCCTCCAACGTCTTAACACCGCAAGCAACTTGGGATGGCTCGCAGGGAAGTGCTGATGTACCTATTTTAAAAGATGAGAAAGTTGGACCAATTGGACGAGGGGAGTGACACATCTTGAATCAATGGTGTCGATGTTCAGTTGTGTTCATATTCATAACTAAGAATGAATTAGTTTGAAAATCCGCGATCAAAGAGCTGCGTTTTCAATTTAAGCACCAGATTGGCTATTGAACTGCTCAGACATGAGCGACCCGCCACAGGCGTGCGCTGTTCATATTCCAGAATCGAGTGTGCGAAAGCATTTTCGAATGATTTCCTCACGTCCTTGCCAAGTGCGTCTCGGAATCGATAAAAAGAAGCCGTGCCTTGCTCGTGGCGGCCATTCGGGATTACCATCCATCCATCTGCCTCCCTTCGTCTTCTGCTGCTCCTACCGAGTTTTTAGGCGGTCGGCCAAATCGAGTTGCGAGCGGCCGCCTTTCGCAAATGAAACCTCGGGCCGTGCCGCTCCGCATCAACATGACATCACCACTAATACTCCCCTAGCCAATCTAAGCGAGCACGAATAGAAATTTCGGGGAATTGCTCTCAGTCTCAGTAATGGCTTGAACGGGATATAAATGGACTAGTGCTTAGTTTTCCAATTTGTAAAAAGTTTACTTTAAACAGCGGGTGATATTTTCATTGAATTCCAGGTGAAGAGCGCGTTCCGCAAAAAGAAAGTTTGGACATTAAAGCAAGGAGGCAATAATTAGGATGTAATGACAGATTACATTCGAAGTGCATTGGAAATGTGGTGCCACGGAAAAAGGTGGCGATCAAGTGGCTCGACTGAGAGGGAGTTTGTAACGAGGAGGTCCTCAGAGCGAGAGATGTGAGGAGAAAGCCAGAAAAGGGTTACCCAGGAATTAAGTGGGCAGCTGCCAATTTTAGGATTGATCACAGCAATCGGTGGCGGATCTATGGAGGGGCGGGGGGATTCCAGTATCCCTATAGCCCCTTGCGTATCCAATTTACAAAAGAGAGAATAGAAGGGATTACACTACCAAATATTATGCTTGATTTATAAAGCAATGGGTGTAAGAAAGCCTCTCACCAAATTTTACCATTGAGCGCTGAATAATTTCGCCCCTAGAAGAGTTTGAAGTTTCAACTTGAATTCCGCGCCAAAAACGTATTTCTCGGGCGACGACATGTTGATGACGTGTGAACCTCATGATGTCTGCATTGCTTGCATAAGGAGTGCATTATCGTAGGCGTTATTTCGAGTATAAATAAATGGTAGATGAAACGGAGAATTTTAAATGAGTGGGAGGAAACCTTACGAGTACTGTTGTGTGCCTAATGTGAATCTACCTCTCGTTAAACTCAAGAAATGTATTTTTTTGCTGTGCCAAACGACCCAGACCGAGGAAGGCAAGGTGGTACGACGTTGCATGGACACAGCATATTCCTTCAGAGATGTGCAGTTATAGAATTAGTGAGGGCCATTTTAATGTCTCTTCTGCTTCTCAATGGGATTTTGTTTCCATTACTCCTTTTGTTGTCTTTGGCTACACATCGCAAAATTTCGTATTTGCTAAAATACGTACGCGCTCAACGGGAAATTTGACTTTTTAATTGCAAATACATCATTATTTTTCAACTTATGTTGGATTTAATGATTAATTCGTGTGCATTTACTACATATTTTCCCCGGTTCACTCTTTGTTTCTATCTTGCGCATTAAAAGCCAACTACTGTAACGGGAAGTAAGCAAGGGGACTAAGATGGCGAAGTGCGTCCATCACCTATGGATTTAAGCAATTTTTTCCTGACACATTACACTATGTGCGGCAAATATCTAAATGACATTACTCTTTTTAACATGGCGATGTTCATTTATTTTATCAAATATCACTTTCATAATGAAAATTTTAAAAAAACCATGGAATGAAAATACTATCTACGAAGAAAACCAAGATCTTAGTATGCAGCAGAAGAGAAGAAGTCAAGACCAACATTAAAATAGGGAGGCAAAAACTGATAGAGGTGGATGAATTCTGTTATTTGGGAAGCAAGATAACTAGTGACGGGAGAAGCAAGAAAGAAATTATCAGCAGAATAGCCCAGGCGAAGAGAGCATTCCACCAAAAGAGAGACCTGCTTACAGCGGGAAACTTAAATACGGAAGTAAAGAAACAATTTATAAGAACCTACATCTGGAGTATGCTCCTACACGGAAGTGAGGCATGGACAATGACCGCAGCGGAGAAAGCAAGGATAGAGGCCTTTGAAATGTGGTGCTACAGAAGAATGATGAAAATCAAATGGATCGACCGAGTTAGTAACGAGGAAGTCCTAAGAAGGGTGGGAGATAAGAGAAGCCTCATGAAAACCTTAATAAGAAGACGGAACAACCACGCGGCTGGGCCACGCGAATGCTTCGGATAGGGGCGTTGCCATCGGTTGCTTCCTTCATTTGATTAACATCTTGAGACATGATGGCCTGATGAAGACAATCGTCGAAAGACAAGTGGAAGGCAAGAATGGAAAAGGAAGACCCCGAACAAAATATATGGAACAAGTAAAGAGAGATGTGAAAGAGAAGAAATACGTAGGAGTGAAAAGATTAGTTGATAGGAGAACTGAGTGGAGAGCTGCGTCAAACCAATCCTAGGATTGTTGACCAGTGATGATGATGATGATGAATTTTAACATTTGGTAATTTTTGGAATTAAATTAAAAAATTTTATGTTTTATAGGAATAACAGTACCACCATAAACTTTAGGGCTGAATAAAATACGAACACTTTGTTTCTATACTCAAAATATAAAATTGTTTTCGTAGCGTCATCGCAACAACAGTCGCTTTCGGTTAACTGCGCGCTTTTGCTATTTGTGGACAAATGGTTGTTAAGGATGTTTGAAAATTGTCTTCCTTTACTCTAATTAAGCCTATTGAGTAGGTGTTTCCACTCTTTCTACTCTGGTTCTTAGAGAAAATGGTACTGTAACAGTTACTTTTGGCCCTGAGTATTTTTTCTTTTATCCTCCTTAGAATTTTATAAATGGAGGAAAAATTGTCGTCTCTATAACTACTAAGCATTTTCTATTTTTATATTACTTCTATTATTCTGTATGTACGATATATTGCTCTATTTTTCCTCTTAATAGCTATCTGAATTTCTGTTGAGATCCAGGGAGTCGAAGGCTGGGCCACGCGAATGCTTCGGATAGGGGCGTTGCCATCGGTTGCTTCCTTCATTTGATTAACTTTATTTTTTCGTCGGGTACTCTCACGATTTCGTTCCAATCTCTGATAGCTAGGTCAGAGAGAGACTCGGTGGGGACAAAAATCCTATGGCCACTTAAGTTGATAAATATTATCTTTTGCTCCTTGGCTTCGAAGTCATCCACGAGAGATATTTGATTGTGGCAGGTCATGTCTGGTTCCATTATTCCAACTACTTTCTTACGGTCATCGACACTAATAATGTCTAAGGATGAGTCGGCTTTATGAGTATGACAGGTTGGTTCTGTGGATAAGTTGCTGAGGTTAAAAGCGGACATCATCTCTTGTAACATATGGTTTGCTGGAGACGGACCAGAGAGACTGATATTAAAATCACCCATTTCCCGAGAAAGGAAATTATGCTCATTAATCATTATAATGGAACCTGGAAATTTTTCAAAATCATATGAGCACTCGGATTTCGGGGGCTTGTGTACAATTCCGAGTAATAACTTAAGTGAGGCCCGTCTTATCTACAAATAAGTGTATTCGGGCTTATTGGAGGAGGTGCTAGAAGATGTACCCAAAACTTTACCGGATGCACGAACACACATATCCACTCCCCTTCCCTCTTGGTAATTTGGGAAAATATTGCAATGGTTCAATGCCACAAAATCACCACCAATTGTGAATTTCAACCATTTTTAAGTGACACCTATGACATGGACCTCTCTAGTATCACAAGGCATTTTAAATTCCTCGAAATTTGAGATAAGTGACACTGCGTTTATTAATGAAACATTGATATTTTTACTCGCGGCTGAGCTTTAAGCCTCCGAGTGCGTCCACCGGGTTGCGGATGGTGGGTCAACCTCTATATATAGAGGTTAGCTGCGATATAAGCAAGTTTACTTGTCGAATAAGCAGTCGTGGACAAAAATCGGCGGTAATCCGAGGTGGTATGGGTCTATCCCTGGGTGAGATAGGCCATCTAAATGATACACTAAACCTGTGAATAAACCGTGACTTGGCGATGAGAGGCCGCCAACAATTATGCCTCACATCACCCGGAGGAGAGGGCAGCAGCTCTTCTTCATATGAGTGAAGGTGGAGATCACGATGGTCAGTACAGCGACACTCATTGCACTTCAGGCGTGGTAACATTTACTTTAACGGCTGTAGTACTGCGATGTGGAAGGCAAGGGGAAACCACCACATTATTATCCCGAGGAGGCGCAGCTACTCCAACTTTAAATTGTCTGACATGATGGAATTCTGTCAGGTAAAAAATTCCGGAGGTAAACTAGTCCCCCATTCGGATCTCAGGGTGGGGAATACCCGAGAGGGTACATCGGTCAATTGTGATAAAGTTATGAGGATAGGTACATGGAACGTGAGATCACTCAGGACATGCGGTAAGCTAGAAAACCTTAAAGTGGAAATGGAAAGATTGAATATCAACGTGCTAGGAATCAGCGAAATGAAATGGCCTGAGGAGGGAGACTTTTGGAGTGGAAGCTATAGGATCATACACACAGGATCCCATAACGGTAATGCTGGGGTTGGGATAATGCTCAGAAAGAGCGCCGGAATGCGTGTGAAAAGCTTCCTACAGTACAATGAAAGGATAGTTATGGTGAAGATAGAGACTAAGCCGGTAGATACCGCAGTGGTACAGGTCTACATGCCCACGACAGACTACGAGGATGAAGGAGTTGAAGACGTCTACGATGATATAAAGGAAGTAATCAAAAAGGTAAGGGGTAAAGAAAACCTAATTTTTTTAGGTGATTGGAACGCTGTCGTCGGCGAAGGCCAGGATGGAAGAATAACCGGAAAATATGGATTAGGAAATAGAAATAAAAGAGGAAAAAGGCTTTGTAAATTTCACATTAATTTTATTAACACGACCAGTTTCATCGCTGCGCGACATCATCAGGTGCATATACAGAAAATGACAGTCCATTCTCTGTCAATTTCTGTATATGCACCTGATGATGTCGCGCAGCGATGAAACTGGTCGTGTTAATAAAATTAATGTGAAATTTACAAAGTTTTTTCATTCTAATATGCCGCAAACCATTCAGGAGAAAGGCTGTTAGAGTTCTGCACAGAACACAAATTAGTGGTTGCCAACACTCTATTTAAGAATCACATGCGAAGAAGATACACATGGAAAATGCCAGGAGACAAAAGAAGATTTCAACTAGACTATATTTTAGTGAAGCAGAGGTTTAGAAACCAGATAAAAGACTGTAAAAGCTACCCGGGGGCAGATATTGACAGTGATCATAATCTAGTGATGATGAAATGCCATCTGAAGTTCAAGAAATTGAAGAAATCAGCAAAGAGCACCTGGCAATCAGAGAAACATAAGGAGCCAAAAAATCAACAGGCCTTTCAAAAAGTAGTGGAGCGCAAGATAGCACTAGATCAGTCTGAAAACTCAGTTGAGAATAACTGGACTACCATAAAAAGTGGATTTCAGGAGGCCGTTAGAGAAGTTCTAGGGAGAAGAAAATGTGCTAAGAAAAAGCCATAGATCACGGATGAAATCCAAGACCTCATTGAAGAACGGAGAAAGTATAAGAATACGAATACTGAGGAAAGACAGGCTTGCTACAAGAGAATAAGGAACGAGATTTGCCGCCAAGCGAGGAAAGCCAGAGAAGCGTGGATGAGGAACATATGTGAGGACGTACAAAATAACCTCGTAAAAGGGAAAGTGGAAGCGGCCTATAGAATAGTGAGGAACCATTTCAAGGAACGAAACACAAAATGTAATAGCATAAAGGACAGGAATGGAAACATTCTAATTGAAAACGAAGACAAAGCCGAGAGATGGAAGGAATACCTGGAGGAATTATACAACGGGAGCAAACTTAGCTCAAAAGTTCTCGAAGAGGAAAGTGAAGTTGAAAAGGATGACATTGGGGCAACCATCTTAAGATCGGAATTTGACGCTGCAGTAAGAGACCTGCGAAAGAATAAGGCCCCAGGAATAGATGGCATTCCAGCAGAGTTAATAAAAAATGCAGGAGAAAAAGGTCTTAGCTCAACTGTATAAAACTATTTGCGATATGTACTCAACAGGAGATTTACCTAGTGACTTCGAGGAGAACATCATCGTTCCCATACCCAAAAAGAAGAGAGCTGAGAAGTGCGAAGAATTTAGGACCATAAGCCTGACGACACATGCGTCGAAGATTCTGACAAGAATCATTTACAGGAGAATTGAACGAAGAGCAGAAGAATTCCTGGATGAAGACCAATTCGGATTTTGGAAAAGCAGGGGCACAAGGGAAGCAATTTTGGCTCTTAGGATGATCATAGAGAAGAGAATGGAAAAAAACAAACCAGCCTTCATAGAATTTGTCGATTTAGAGAAGGCCTTTGATAACGTGGAATGGAATTCAATGCTTAGAATCTTGAAAGAAATCGGCGTACTCTACAATGATCGTAGAATTATTCATAGCTTGTATAAAAACCAAGTAGCTGTGATCAAATGTGGACCAATCGGTGCAGAATCAAGAATAAGAAAAGGGGTGAGACAAGGTTGTGCGCTTTCTCCCTTAATTTTTAATGTTTACATAGAGAAAGCCATCAACGAAATCAAGCAGAAAGCTTCGGGTGTCAATATCCACGGAGAAAAAATTAGTAAGCTGCGATTTGCTGACGACATAGCAGTGATAGCCGAGACAGAGAAGGATTTGAAGAAGACGTTGACAAACATGGAAAGGACAATGACCAGATATCAGCTGAAAATCAACAAAAAGAAGACTAAGATATTAGTTTGCAGCAAAATAGAGGAGGCTAAAACAAACATCAACCTAGGAAAGCATAAGCTTGAAGAGGTGAACGAGTTCTCTTACCTGGGAAGCCGAATTACCAGCGATGGACGGAGCAAGAAAGAAATACACAGTAGAATAGCGCAGGCGAAGAGGGCTTTCTACAAAAAGAAGAGTCTTCTTACAGCTGAAAATACCAGCATAGAAGTAAGGAAAAAATTCATCAGATGCTACATATGGAGTATGCTTCTCTATGGAAGCGATCCTTGGACGTTGACAGCAGCAGAGAAGTCAAGAGTGGAAGCATTCGAAATGTGGTGCTACCGAAGAATGATGAAGATAAAATGGATTGACCGTGTGAGTAACCAGGAAGTGCTAAGGAGAGTGGGAGAAAAGAGAAGCCTCCTAAAAACATTAAGCAGAAGAAGGGACAACTTAGTTGGCCACATTTTGAGGCACGATGGTCTGATGAAGACAATCGTTGAAGGACAAGTGGAAGGGAAAAAGGGCAAGGGACGGCCCCGAATGAGTTATATAGGACAGGTTATAAAGGGTGTAAAAGAGAATAAATATGTAGCTATGAAGAGATTTGCGGATAGGAGAGAGAAATGGAGAGCTGCGTCAAACCAATCTTAGGATTGTTGACTAATGATGATGATGATGATATTTTTATCTGGGCTAGCATTCAGATATGTCATGGATAAACACGTGTAATTAGGTATTCACGAAAAATATCCAAATCCTTCTGAGACTGTCTGACAATGACAAGGCCAGTGTCTGATTGCCTCACAACGTTGTCACCATTTTCCACCCATTCACTGCCTTTCTTTTCGAGATCTCAAGCGAGAGCAAACATTTTCCTATTGCGTTTTTAGAGGACTTCGTCGATGTATGTGGTTTGGTTCATGTGTGCGCGAGGGAGTATAGTTTTATAGGGACAGCTTCGATCCCTATTTCCATCATTATTATTTGATCATGCAGCTATCCTTGAAAATGATGACGTCAGAGTATTCCCAGCAGGTATGGTATTTGGAGGAGACGACCGACAGCTGAGGTCATTTGCGCCGTGAGGAAAGGGTATGGAAGGAAGGGTGGAGAGAAACTCGGCGTCGGCATTAGCCTGCTCTTAACGAAAGGCGCCAAGGGGACCACGGCTTAACGTCCCATCCGACGGACGGAGTCCTCCACACAACACGCAAGCAGGGATCGGGCAGTCTCTGAAAGTGTGCCCATTTGAGCTGTCTTGGACGCCATCACTTAAGTTGTGTGTAGATAAAGATTTGTGTGATTCAGGAAGAACGTCACAATGTGAGAAAAATGGCATACGTTCGCTTCAGCGCAAAATCTGAATATGAATTTCAAACTTTTATTACCTAAAGAGTAAGAATTAATAGCAGTAAAAATTTTTATGTACAGTTTCTTATTCTTCAAATATTTTTGCTGTCGTTCTGAAATTTGTACGAGAACTCCACTAACGTGACACCACAGAATCTGCTTTGAAAATTTTGAAAAAATTAATGTCTAAAAATAGCACTTGGTGATTAATGGTTATATGTGTGACGCAGAGAAATTTTCGAAATGTACGTTCCAATGAGGAAATGCTCGCGAGTAGATGCAGAGATATGTTTTGAAATGAGCGCTCCCTCGACGTGCATGGATTGAGCTGAAGTGTGAGAGCCTCGGAAGATATTCCCTTCAATTTTACTTTCATTGCCATTAGCACTCGACCGCAGCTAATCGTCCACTGAAGAGCGGTTTTACACTATTTGAGTGCGCTTGAGGATCTGACGCCAAAATTATTCCAGCCGCCGCTACAGTGAAGTATTTATATTTCTCCGGAGAGAGAGGAAGTTTATTCTTTATGTTGAGCGTACGAATAAAAAAAGATGCTATCACTCTGCTCCCTTCAAATTCGAATTTCGCTTCGTTTCAATCCGCCGAGTGCCTTGTTCAATTGCGAGGGAGAGAGAAGATTATTCTTAGGACCATGAATATGTTTGAAGGTGCATTTGCGTGTTAGCTGGATTTTATTTATCCCTTCAACCACTCCAAACAGTATGGAATCATTTTATTCATTTTTTGTGGGTAAAAGTTGGGGGGGAAATATTTTGTTAGATTCCGCCAGCGAGAAAAAAGTCAGAAAAAAATGATGGGAGTTGCAGAACGTTTATGAAAGAGAGGAAAAACTCCTTTGCGGATTATTTGAATATACACACGCGAGACAACTCAGCGTGGATTATAACAACGTGAGCACAGCGGCGAACCGTGTCGCGGTATGAGCAAACTCACTTTCCGATGTGAAGAGAGAGAAACATGCGAGAGGACATCAAAAGAGGGAACATCCGAGGATCCCCTCCCCCACCACTATCCATTTTGGTGGTGACGTCACTTTTGGTGTCGAGAGTAATTATGCAGTCCTTCAATTTCATTTCATATATATATATATATATATATATATATATATATATATATATATATATGAAATAAATATAAACTTCAGTCCACATTAAACCTACTAACAAACAACAATATCTTCACTTCAACAGCTGTCACCCCTCACACACTAAACAATCCCTTCCTTACTCTCTCTCAGTAAGAGGCCACAGAATTTGCAATAATCCCGAATCCTTGGACATTTTTCTTAATAATCTTCACCACTCCCTTCTTCGTAGAGGATATCCTGAGAACCTTCTGCGTAAGAAAATCCTACACAATACTTACAAACCCAAAATTCATACCAAGAAACAAACCACACATCTCTCCCTTTCCACCACTTACTTCCCGGGCGTGCAGGCTTTGAACAGAATCATCAAAAGCCTTTTTCCGATTCTTTCTAACAATGTCACTACTGGAAAAATCTTCTCTAGCTGTCCATCCTTATCCTTCCGTCGGCCGCCAAATCTATCTTCCATTCTCAAAACGACTAAACCACTCTCAAGGTTCACCACCCGTACTAGCTCTTTACCTATCCCTTGCCAACGACCCCGGTGCAAAACGTGTGCTATCCTAATAACCCAGTCACTTCCTAACAAATTTCTCACTTTTCCGCTTCCTTCCACTCCATCCCCCACCTGTACAACCAGTAATGTAATTTATATCCTTTTATGTAATTCCTGCCCCGCCTTCTACATTGGTTTAACCACCACCTCACTCAACCTACGGATTAACAACCATCGAGCTTCCTGCAAACCCACTTCCCAATCTGCTTCGCTTCCTGTCCCTACCCACGCCTTTTCCCATAATTTAGAATTTGATGACTGCTTTCACATAGGAATACTTGCCTCTCTCCCACCCTCCGCCTCACCGCTAGAATTAAAAACTCTTGAATTGTCTTCCATTTGGCTACACCAAGCATTCAACCCGCCTGGCCTTAACAGGGCCCACTGATCTTCATAGCCTTCTCCTCTTTCCCACCCCCCATTCCCCATCCTCTCCCTTCCCCTATCTTATCCTAATCTCCTCAGCCTTTAGGCATCCTCTGTCCTTCTCCTCAGTCTCTTCTTGCCTCCCTCCCGACGAAGACCCTAAGAGGTCGAAAATTTGAAAGAAACTAACGTGTGAGTCCTCTTTTATTTGTGTCTGTGTTTTTGTGGCCTATCATGGCATTTATTTATATTCATATCACCTGTGGTGACTTTCATAAGTAACATATATATATATATATATATATATATATATATATAGTGCGGCATAGCCCTGAAGAAATTCGGATTCGTCAAGCGTATTGTGGGAAGATTTTCGGATGAGAAAGTAAAAGAAAGGAGCTATTTCGCACTCATCCGACCGCACGTTGAATATGCAGCGAGCGTATGGGATCCGGTGCAGAAAGACATAATCCGTGAACTGAATAAAATACAAAGGAAGGCTGCGCGGTTCGTCAAAAACTGCTACGGGCGTGCAGACAGTGTTACCCAGATGTTAAGCGAATTAGTCTGGGAGCCGCTGGAGACTCGGAGGCTGCGCGCTAGGCTTAGATTGCTTGAACAATTGAGAATGGGTATCTTTGAGAGCGACACAGAGAACATCATATTAGAGCCACACTATATTTTTAGGTCCAACAGAAGCGATAAATTAAGAGAGATGTTTTCTCGAACGGATAGATATGGGAATTCGTTTTTCCCCCAAACCATAAAGCACATAAATAATTGCCAGTCGTAATTTCCTTCGAGAACTTTATTTGTGAACGGCTGGTGTCCCACCCTGCCACACGCCTTTTAGGCGGCTTGTGGGGTACTATATACATGTAGATGAACACGGTGCACCCAAATTCAAGCCGCAAACAGGCATCGTTCGACCTTGAGACGTACTGACTGTCATTACAAATGCCATTCCAATTGGTAAATGAACCCGTTTGAATTCTGTTGGCACATTTATCGGAATATTAGACATTTGTTGTAGTATTGCATGTTATCCTCATAACTTTCCATTAAAAGTGTTTGACAATGGTTTTCATAATTTTTTTAATGACTAATCGCGTGCCATTGTAGAGCTGTTGTGGGTTTAAATTACAAAGAATATTTAACTGGAGATGCAACCTTGTTGTAACCCTGTGAGATGGCATGCCTGGCTAGTCCAATAAATTTAAAAAAAAACTCTGTTGGATAGTAATTTAAAGATTCGCTGGTATTGCAAGTTGTATCGATAGAAGAGATGTTAAACTATGTAAAAAATACTGACGGTCGTCAAGGGGGCAGTGAGCCAAAAACGCTAACAATGATTATGATTAACATCCTTATGATTTTTTTTTCAAATTACCGTTAGTCACGTGTAAAACGAAAATCGATAGCAAGAAAAAGAATTTGCATTTATTTTTCTTTCCAAATATGTGCGCCTCAACTAAATGTGACCATTGTTACTAATTTGAAAAAGAAAAAAGATCTGCAGACAGCAATTACGAACTTTACATGTATTTCTTGGCTTAGGGCCCAATCGAGGGCCTCGTGGGCCCTGCGGAATAATGAAAAATAGTTAACATGCTATTCTCAGACCTACAGAATGCACGCACAAAATTTCATATAATTCGGCATTCTTTATCTCTCGGCAACCTGGAGGTTCTGGGCTCGAGTCCCAGTCGGGCCGCATTTTTACCCTCTGATTTCTGGCTTGAAACCTGTAAATGTTTAACCGCGTTTATTATTTAAACTATTGGTTATATATAACCGCATGTGGGTGATGATTCGTGGACAGCTCCCGATTGATTACAACACGACAAAGTTTGGTGAAAATCGGAGACCCCCTTGTGTGACAATCCCCTGTTAGATATAAACAGGATCTTAGCAACAGGGGAACTAACTAATCCAAATTAATTTATGTCGTCAATAATTAATAAAGTCATCGATATTTTGTAAGGAGTGAAGCCACCAAATACGTGCAATTTGTATTTTTTAATTAAACAATAATTTATATATTTATCCAATTTGAAATAAATGAAAGGTTTACACTATACATAAAATACATGTAGATTATTTTTAGTGTTTGTTAAATATTTACCCTTATGTGCTTTTTAATGAAAAGTAAATGGACGATTAATAATTTGCACCATTTTTTTTAATACTAACAGAGTGACGCTGTTTCACACGACCACCCCTAAAATTTAGTATTTTTCGTAGCAACAGTGAAAAATATTATTTAAAAGCTATTCCAAATCAATAATTTTACCATCAACGACGACGGATGAAGCTGGGAAAATAATTCTGCAATAGGACTGGCAAATAAGATAAGGCTTCCGTTTGGCTAAACTTAATAAGTCCCGAGACACCAAGTTTCAATTCAATTTGGTGGAAAAAAACATCTGCGACAGTGATTTTTCGATGGTCTTAGGCAGCCATCGATTAGGAGATGAAGAGGTGTTTATTTTCTTTTATTGATTTTCCAGATTTTTTCGTGAGCCCTTTATAGCCCCAAAAGAAAATTATTGTTTTTTAATGAAGAAAAATCAAGCAACATATTGAATAAAACAAAAGGAGAGGAATCTACATTTAAACAGAAACTTTACATGCGGACCCAAAAAAATGTATCAATTCTGCAGAAATAGATTTGAATGTGATATTAACTTATTTGGTATCAAATAATTTCAAATTTTTCTTCTTCTTTGTCTTACGTGTTAACCAGTGTTAGGTTATACATTGATGATAGCAAGATTTATTTGTTAATTTATTCTTTAGTTTCTATTAACCCCTTCAATTAATTCCCTCCGGGGTCAAGACTACGATAAATTTAATTGAGAAATAGGGGCTCTTTCCCTACATGAAGAATAGGTACGTATGTGACCATTTTAACTCCCATAAGGAAATAATTGAAGTCGTTGTAGACCTTTCCTTATGTTAAGCATTTAATAGTAGCGGGCGTAACTTTGTGGAAATCCTTTATCGTAGGAATAGATGAAATAAAAACTTGGCAATTTCCACATGCAGGTATTTTATTGGTACCGATCATGCTTTCTTTACAGCGTAACATTATCGAAGTGGACCCAAAAAAATTAACTTTCCTATTTTCGTTTTTCTAAATTTGTTATTAGCAATATTGGATGTAAATTTACATCATGGCGCGGAAAATGTAATTTTGTGCTGAATTATTTTCGTTTAACATTTTTCTGTGGGCTTTGTATTCATGAAATGAATAATATGTACAAAAAAGAATTAATCCATCATTTAATCGTAAATTTGCAAGATTAATCTGTATTGCAGCATTAAGGATTTTTATTATATTTAAAAAATTCTACACGTTTTTATTGTAAAAAATTACTAATACTATTTCAATGAAGTACCAAGGCGTCAGCTGACATTACGAAGGCTCAGCTAGGCCAACACTGATTTTATTATGACACTATTGCAGGATAATAAAGAAGTTACTTCTTTCATACTCAGTTGAATTTGTCGAATAAATTTAATTCTTTATGGAAATAAATATAATAATATTTAGTTACGCCATGGGTTCCACCCCTCGTTCGATTTTCAACGGGAGCTGGTTTGATAGAAATCATAATTTTTCTACCTAGAATTTAGTCGGCAATCCACTGCAATATCAATAAATACTAATTGTATGCACACGTATAAACCTCTTTAAATATAAATAGCAGTAATCAAATGTCACTTAATTAATTGAAGGGGATCTTTGATGCACGGAAGCATGTTGCGTCACGAATCAATTCCGTGGTCGCACTCAGACATGACTCGCCCACTCCATTTCATTATTTGACTTCGGCCAGTTTTCAACTGATGAATTATGAGTGCGTGGTCACAAACGCACAATCTGACCAAACTGTTCAATCATTTCTCATCACAATAAGACCGAAATTATTTTCATGCAATCTGATCCGCTTCCATTTTAGTGGCGGGGAAAAGTCACTGCCTCTATTTCCTTCTAATCGGGACGTTTTTCTTTTCTAACATTAGCTTTCGTTTTTATATTTCCGGAATACATAGGAATAACCTTTAAAACATTCACCGGCACCCATAATATTTCCTCATAGGCATAATATACGGGTTTGCTTCCCGTATATAAGATGAGGGCAAATATTATCAAAATTCTGCGAACTCGATGTGCCCTGAAAATTGAAGATGAAAGTGGCTTTTAGCATGTAAAAAGCGGCGAAAAAGTTCAGTCGAGCGGAAATGATCTGAAGCACTCGTGACTTCGAAATTAACTTCTCGCCTGGAGGATTAATCTGTGATTCCGAATTTGGTCTCAATTCGGATGACGTACCAGTCTTTAGCCAAATGCATGCCATTGTTGGGAAGTTCAATGAGTGACCACCTACGGTGCGCGAGTCATGCGCGTGCACTCAGAGTCCTCTATATTGCACTCTTAAGGCTCCCGGATACCTTGACCAAAAACTACGCTGCAGACGTCTGGGCAGATTCGTCTGACGCCTCTGTTATTCTATGCACATAACATTTGAATGCTTACTTACGAAGAAGAAACATCGATATTTGAAAAGATCGTCGTAATTTTTCATTTCTCGTTTTTCACGCTGCGATATTGACCACGGAAAAACACTAAATTCGGCTAAATTGGCTGCCTGCTACGGCGTGTAAGATGACGGAACCCAAAATGTTTTACAGTCTTTTTAAACGATTATCCTTTATCTTCATATTAATCCATGCCATTTTAATATACTCCTCATAATAGCGACACTAAGTCAATCTATTCGAACCTCTGCACGCTATTTTTGCGTTCTCATCGGCAGCAACATTCTCCCGTTCAAATCGCCCTCAACCACTGAGCGAGTCTCAGCGTGCGGGAGAAGGGGAAATGGAGGGGGACAACGGGGACAACGCTTGCACGGAGTCCAGTTCGCCGGCAGCCGCCCAGCCGCCGAGTAGAATGTTATGGTATTGCTCTTGCTGCGTGAGGGTTGCTTTTGTACGTGTGATACGCGCTTCGGAGCCGAATTTTAATCTAGTTCAACAACACGCTCTGGGACAGGAATTGATTCACGGTAGACGCGCAGAACGCCACATAATATTTAACAATGCATGATCTTTTTGCCAAAATACTGCCATACCATGATGATTTTTTCCGTGAATCTTTTGTTCCGATGTTATTACAAAAAGACATATGAATACAGCTAAGACGCATTTCCCACATAACATGCGTGGAGATGTACTTCGTACATTTACTATCGGTAATGCAGGTTTATTCACAGCGGGGAGGATTGCTACAAATGACCCTGGTCAGTTTATATCCGCTTCAGTACTGTATTGTACCCTGATACATCAGTACATTTCGAGGGTAAAATTTTCCTCTCTTCGGTGCAATCTCCCTTGCCATAATTTTATACGAAAAATAAGATAAATTATATTAATTCTGCTTAAAATAAAAGATTAGCTTTAGATTTGTGAGTCTCGAATGTTTATTTTTAAGAAATTCATTAGTTTAAATGCCTAAAACTATGTAACTAATATAATTCTTGATAGTTCGTGTCACGTCATAGGTTACGCATTGTGTACCAGCGTGCATATTTACATCCGTGTGTTCTATTACCGAAATTTTCAATTTTCTGTAATTGAAGTTTTTTCTAACGTGCAAGTCAAGAACTCATGGACAACTTGTACTATGCATGATGCATTGCAATAGGTTTGCTTAACTCATAAAAAAACTTATGCTAATTCTACGGTGCTTGTCAATTGCCAGGAAAATATTTAGGAAATCGGTCTCTTTCAACCCACTCTTGCACTCTACGGTCTCTAAAATAGATTTTTCTACATCTGACGTCTTTTTTGACTATTTGAACAATTGAGACGGAAACTTAGATAGGTAAGTTATAATGCATAAGATATAGCAGCATTATCGAATTCGTGGTTCCTACATACAAGGTAATGGTCTAATTTTTCAGTGGAATGAGTGTCGCTTTTTGGATACTTAAAGATAGATAAAATATTATAGGACTAGTTTAGTGTCTTTCATTATTTTAAACTTAAACAGAATCGCACATCATATCGCACACTATATCATTGATTCAGGGATCCATAATTTTTGAAAGAGGCAACAGGATGCACGAATGAGGAAAGGATTCCGTCATCTCAATCTACGCAACACCGCATATTTTGATATTTTGCTGCATAAAAATGCGATAATTTGATACTCATCTACCCACTGTCTTATTCGTCTCTCGTCAATCCTTAGACCCTTGGTTTTTACTACAATTTCGCTCGCAATTCCATCATTATCAACTTAGCCTTACAAACCGAAAGAATGGGCATCAGTTTCAAATAATGTTACATTTTTACGGGTATCGAATGAAGGACTTCTGGTTAAATTGGAATAAAATCGCTATGACAAATGCTTATTTCTTTTATCGCAATAATCTTATATTTCCCTTGCATTGGAACTGCCCGAAGAATTTTTTAATCTGGGATAGAAGTCATTGGAATATATGCTTGCACTGGACGCTTCCTCAGAGACAATATAAGTTCAAATCACGCGAGTGCTAAAACAGGGTAGCTAATATGAGCGTATCTTGAACCGCTCGTTCATATCTTAGAGTATAATAACTCTATGGTTCACATCACAGGGCCTTAGGTCGTAGGCGGCGGAAGACTGACTTGATGTTCGTGTGTCCATTGATGTTGTCACTTGGTCTTCCACCTCTGGCAGCCCTTCCTTACTCTAGAATTTTATTTATAATCTCTTATTATTAATAAAACATGTGCACCTTCTCGTACACAATTTCGTCGATTTACCTGCGAAGCCAAAATTTGCAGTAAATACGCCGCAAAAAGCATCTTTTTTAACGCTATATTTTTTTTACTCACGTCTCGAACTGAAAGCTTTGGTAGAATAAGTAATCGTCTCCAGAAGAGCAAAGGAACATATGCACCTATAAAAATAACTTTTTAACAATTTTAACAACAAACTTTTTATGCGCACATAGATTATGTGAACATTCACGCCCATTCTAACATTGGCAACAACGTCCAATAACGATATACGGCCTGAAAATAGCCAAAATGATTGAGTCCGTCGTGCATCGATATTTATTAATTAATTTTTCTGTAGCATTTTATAAAAGTAAAATAGTAAAAAGAATTATAAAATTGATTTTTGCGATAGATATGCTTCGTTAGTTTTCACATGAAAGACTTCTGTCGGGAATTGCATTTGAAAAGGGATTTAAAAATTTTCTTTACAGAGTACCGCCATGCCTATTGCATTAACAGATGAAAAAATAAAATATGTAAGTAAAAAGCAAAGAAGAGAAAGCATATTTTTTTCATGAAGAAAGCATTGGTGAAGTGGTATTGCACCCTTGTTCGAAACTTATTTTATTGCTGGCACTGATAACTCAATATTTTTATCCATCTTATAGCGGGCATCATTGTAATACATGGTAATGAACAAATTGATAATATTTATGGTGACTCCGGAGATGCTACAAATACAGATCTAGAAGATACTCCGCAGACCAACAAAACAAAATCTGACGCAGAAACTGCACATATAATGCTGGTAGAATTTATTCCACCTCTCCCATCTCACATGTATATGGTGGCTATATGTTATGGTAGAGAGGAAAGTTAACTTCAAAAGTACCTTCAGTATTAATTGGGAAGCTGAGTAAGACAACGGTATTAATAAATCCGGTAAGCGATGTGGATTCTGGTTATAGAGCTTGCGGCACGACCTACCAACCTAGTAGCAGCTCAAGTCTACAAGTCCGCTAACATTATTATTAAAGTATTCTACCGATTAAGGTAGGTTTGCATGGAGTACCAAAGAAGTGATCTGGGAGCCTTCCTTTCCTTCCATTACCGCCTTCTTCAATTCACTTTAAGGCCTACTCCCCTTCAATCTATCCAAAAAACCTATTCTTTTCCTTCCCCTCCCTCGTTTCCCTAACATTCTACCCTCTAACACCTTTTTCAACATCCCCTCCCCGCCGAGTACTCCCTCCATCCATACCTTCTGTCTCCTCCGTATCTCATCCAAAACCTGCCTCTCCTCACCCACCATATCCAGCACTTCGTCGTTCCTTATCCTCTCCGTCCATTTCACCCTCTCCATTCTTCTCCATACCCACATCTCGAATGATTCCAATCTTCTCTCATCTTCTTTCCTCAGTGTCCATTTTTCGGCACCATAGGGAGCTACACTCCAAATCAAACTCTTCACTAACCTTTTCTTTAAACTCTTACATAACGATCCTCTAAGAAGCTCCTTCCTGTTCATGAACGCCTCCTTTGCTAGTGCAATTCGCTTCCTGATGTCTTTGCTACTGTGTCCGTTTTCCTCTAATGTGCTGCCCAAATAGTTAAACTGCTCTACCTGTTCAAGTTTTTCCCCACCTACTTTGATCTTGAGTCTCACATTCCTCGCTCGCGTTACTTTACAAAACCGCATTACCTTAGTCTTCTTGTGATTAATCCTCATCCCATACTCCTCGCACCGCTCGTATAACGCATCCACTAGAGCCTGTAATCCCCTCGCTGACTGGCTAATCAGCGCCTGATCATCCGCGAACCTTACCGATTTCAACGTCATTCCTCCCACTTTCACTCCAGCTCCCAACTCGTCCCACGCTTCTCTTACCATCTCCTCAGCGTATACGTTAAAAAGCAGCGGCGATAGAGGACAGCCTTGCCTTACATCTCGCCCAATGCTTGCCCACCCAGATTCCTCGCCCGCTACCCTCACTTGCGCAGTCTGGGCCATATAAAGATTACGAATCAGTCGTCTATCCCTCCAATCTACACCTATTCTCTTGAAAATATCCATCAGCTTAACCCAGTTCACCCTATCAAATGCTTTCTCAAAGTCCACGAAACAGGCATATACGTCTTGGTCATATTCTAGGTTCCTCTCGACGAGGGACCTCATTACTGCTATTGCATCACGAGTTGATTTCCCTTTTCTGAAACCAAATTGATCTTCGCCCAAATACTCGTTTGCCCTTGCCTCCATTCGTCTGTTCAATATCCTCAGTACCACCTTCGCGGCATGCGATATTAGGCTGATAGTTCTATAATCTCCGCATTCCACAGCTTTCTTCTTTTTCGGAAGCGGAATTAAAACCGTCTTCACGAAATCTTCCGGCCAAAACCCCTCCTCATAGATGCTGCGAACTAGTCGAAAAACCTTTTCTTACTATCCTTCGCTAGATTTTTCAGAAGCTCACATGGGATATTGTCAACTCCTACTGCTTTCCTAGCCTTCATATCACGAAGTGCTCTCTCAATTTCCGAATCTAATATCCCCGGCCCAAGATTGTCCTCCTTCACTGCACTTTCATCCTCTAAACTCAATCTCTCCGGCCTGTTTCTTCCGTCATACAGATCCTCCACGTATTCCTTCCATCTACTCTGTACCTCTTCTCGCTCGGTTAGCACTCTCCCATCTTTAGCCTTAATTTTAAACATGGCTTGTCCTCTTTTGCCGCACGATATCGACTTAACTTTGGCGTACAACGCGCCTACTTCTCCAACCTTCTGGAACTTTTCCATTTCCTCACACTTTACTTTCCACCAAGCCTCCCTTGACCTCTTAGTTTCACGACGTAATCGATTATTTAGCTCTCTATATATTCTTTTTCCCTCCTCTGTGTCCACGCTCTTCCACTTCCTTCTCTCCTCCATCTCTTTTACCGTCGCCTCCGTAACCCAAGGCTTCTTTATCCTTCTGCTGTCAACGTAGCCAATTGACTTCTCCGCCGCATTAGCTATTCCAGTTTTAATATTATCCCATCTTTCCTCAACAGACTTCGTACCTTCAATCTCCCGTACACTGATGTCCACTAGTTCCCGATATTCTCTCCTCATACTCCCCTTCAGTGCTTCTACATTCCATTTCCTCACCCTCCTGCCTTCCATGAGCCTTTTGAATCTTACATTGCATTTCATAAGTACTAAATTGTGGTCTGAATCCGCATCTGCTGCTGGGAAGCTGCGCGAGTTTTTCACACTATTCCTAAACCTCTGTCTTACCATAATGTAGTCTATTTGATATCTGCCTACATCCCCTGGACTTTTCCACGTGTACCTTCGCCCTTTATGATGTTTGAACCATGTGTTTGTGATGAATAATTTGTTTCTCTTTCAAAATTCTGCTACTTTCTCGCCCCTGTCGTTTCGAATTCCTAATCCAAATTCTCCTATTTCGTTTCCATCCCTACCTTCCCCGACTGAAGCGTTCCAGTCCCCAATCACGACCAGATTTTTCTAACCCGGTGTGTCTCTAATTATTTCCTCGAGCTGTTCATACACCTCATCTACTTCTTCCTCCCTATGATTGCTAGTGGGCATGTAAACTTGGACCACCACAAGGTTGGCGGGCCGCGCCTCAATTTCTACCACCAGAATCCTATCGTTTACCTGGTCTATACCTACCACACGCTTACCCATCTTCCCGTTTAATACTAATGCTACCCCTCGCTGGCTTTCTTCCCCTCCACTTTATATAACCCTATACCCATCACTCCAATAGTCCCCCCCATCCCTCCTCCTCACCTCGCATAATCCTAAGATATCTATTCTCCCTTTATCCATTTCCCTTTTGATATTTTCTAACTTTCCCGCCCTCATCATAGTCCTCACATTCCACGTCCCCACATTTATAGCCGACTTCTTCTTCTCCATCTTCTTGGTCTTCCGTTCTTCTTTCTTCATTGCTGCTGCCGCTGATGGTGATGATGATAAGTCTCTGCAAGGATTTCGCATGTTGGCGACCCCGAGGACCTTGCCGACCTCGCTGCCGTGCCCGACACCCGCCCTTTGCGGACGGGTCCCGGGCGATGAGATTCCGAGGCTCATTTGGTTATACTCCATGTGTTCAGGGAAGAGATAGTTGGTAGGGTTTCCCACTTCCATTCCAACAGTGTTTTTTACGTGACACCATCACGTGGACTACCTTTCGTCTGGCTCCTACCCTTCGACCTATCTGGCATGGGTGGCCCTACCGGGAATAATTTGGAATTAATCCCGCCAGTGCAGCTCTAGGGGTCATAGGAACGCGCAAGCCTTTCCACCGCGACAAGGTTGTAGCCCAAGGGAAAGGCCGCTAACATTCATATGGAGAAAAAAGTAGACGAGGTAATAGTAATAATAAGTGAAATCCCTGGTTTAAAAAAAATCAAGTAATGATGGGGAACTATAACGCCTCAGTTGGGGAGGGAGGAAGGGCTACGAAATAGGAGATTTTGGATTAGGGAACGCGAAACGATCGGGGAGAGAAATCAATAAAATATTGCAGGAGAAACAAGTTATTTATCACAAAGGCCTGGTCCAATTATCCTAAAGTGCGAAAGTCCACCAGGAAGAGTTCAAGGGATACGGAGATACACCAGAAAGACCACATAATAGTAAAACAGGCGTTTAGGAATGGCGAAAAATCTAGCGCATTCTCCCTGAGGTGAACGAAACGAAACGTAATATTCAAAAGACTTGAGAAAAAATGGAGGTGAGGAAATAGAACGTTGAAACTTTAATGGGAATATCAGGAGAGATTACTAGAAATCTCTGGAGATTCGTATGACAAAGAAAACTTGGATAACGAAGGAAACTAAAAAGAAATTGCGGTGATAAGGGAGTGGAAGAATGTAGACACAGTGCAGGGAAAATTCTAAGTAAAATTAATCATTTATTACGGTGAGAAACCAAGAAGAGAGAAAGAATTGGCGGAAAACAAGGAGAGACACTGCGAGGAAATGGAAAAGATTCAGAAGTAACGAGAGGTAGACGAGTTGTACGTCAAGGTGAAGTTGCTATCTGGCGGCAAAAGAGGACAAGCCATGTCAAAAATTAATGATAAAAATGGAAGGATGCTAACTGAGCAAATCGAGGTTCAGAGTAGATGGATGGGGAAAGAGGAGGATCTGCATGACAGCGTAAACAGGCAGGAAATATTGAACATGTAGAAGGGGCAGTGGTGTAGCATAATCTTGAGCCAAGGAAGAGGCCGCTTCTAAGACATGGAAATCGAGGAAGCTCTCCCTGATATGAAACCTTGGAAAGGTGTGGGTGGATAATATCCCATGTAAGCTGCAGAATAATCTAGGTTAGAATGGTAAGAGAAGGTTATTCGAACTAGTACGCAAGATATATGAGGAAGCGTCTTGGCGGGAGGATTTCGCGGCAGTGGACAATAAGGATAAAGTGGTACTGAGGATATTAGAGAGAAGAATAGAGAAAGGGACTATCAATTACTTGGGCGAAGATCAGTTTGGATTCAGAAAAGGTAAGTGAAGATGCAGTTGCGGTAATGAGGTCGCTGGTGAAGAGGAACCTAGACTGTAATCAGGTTGTGTTTGTCTTCTTCGTGGATTTTGAAAAAGTATTTCATAGGGTGGACTGGACAAAATTATGGATATTCTCAAGAAAATAGGCGTCAATTGGAGGGATAGGCGACTCATTTGTAATCTTCATATGGCCCAGACTGCGCAAGTGAAGGTGGCGGACGTAGAAACTGGAAGGGAAGCTTTGGCCGAGTAGTAAGGCAAGACTGTTCACTATCTCCATTGCTTTCTAGAGTATATGCTGAGGTGATGGCAAGAGAAGCGTGGGATGAGTTGGGAACTGGAGTAGAAGTGGGAGGGATGATGTAAAATCAGTAAGGTTCACGGACGATCAGGCGTTGATTAGCCAGTCAGCGAGAGGGCTGAAGGCTATAGTGGATGCATTAGACAAGAGATGCGATGGATATGGAATGAGGATTACTCACAAGAAGACTAAAGTCATAATTATGTTAACCAAATTTCTAGGAAATTTAAATGTATCCACGCGACGTTTTACTCCCTTCGCAATAAATGTTACCCACAATTTATTAAAACTATTAATAATGTGTTAGTGCAATCATAATTAAACTACTTGATAATCTGCTGGTGAGGGGTATTAAAATTCGAGCAGTTGGATGCTGATTCTCCAAAAAGCAATAGACTGATTGCTACAAAATATAATTTGAGCCGTTCTTCCCTATAAATTTATAGATTTACAGTTCTCCCTTTACGTCACCATTACCTTTTCAAAGTATCCAAAAATTTCTACCCCATAAGTGGATATAAACCTGAAGAAGAACCTGAAACCAGTGTGTTAAACTTAAGACCAACAAAACTTTATATTTTGCCGACGCCAAGATCTACCGTTCAAACACTCATTTGTCTATGTAAGACAAAATTATTTTCTTGATGGTCAGAAAGTATATGAGAATCAAATAGTTTAACATTCTTTTTTTTTTAAGATTAAATAAATGGTAACTTAATGAAGAAAATCCAAATAAAATCATTTGTCAATGGTGCGTTTAATGCTCAATATATTTTTTTGCACGACAGGTTGAAATTTAATAAAAAATTGTTATATTTTCAAGCATTAATTATGTTTCGTATCTGGTCTCTTACTAATTTCTTCAATTCGTATTGTCATTTGTCTTGAGGTATCCTACAGGCAAGGCCTAAATGGGATTCCTACTTTATCCTTATTTATTTGAAATGTAAAATGTGCTTTTAATGATGATTCCACGGATAAATAAAAATAAATTGGTTAATTATTTATGCGGTTCGTAAAGATTCACGAGCTACGATTGTGACACAAGATAAAAGTAGGTGGACAAGAACGGAGAAAGTGAAGCGGACGGAGACGAGGAGGAACGACGAAGTGTAGGACATAGTACGAGAGGAGAGAAATTTTTGTTGCAGGAGGGAATGTTTGGTAGACGAGAGATAGGAAGGAAATAAGAGATTTGATGGAAAGGAATTTCATAGTGAATTGAAGAGGAAATCCAAGAAAGGAGAAAGTACAGCCAGAATGTTTCGTAAGTACTCATTACAAACCTATCTTAATCGGTAGGTTACTTTAGTAATAATACATAAATTTTGACACATATTTTTGTACGAATTATTTTTATGAAAATTGTAAAAGTGTCTAAAATAACATAACACGCGTCTTCGTCATCCCTATCGTCCAGTTGCAGCCTCCACGTAGAAGAAATATCCTCCCGAGATTCTCCACTTGATGATTACTGTGAAATTCGGGAAGGGATATTTATCTGAAGCGAAGATCACAAGTTTTTTATGAGATCCAGGGGAAACAGAATATTTCACGAAAGGGGTATTGTATATTTTTCTTTTGTACTCCACGTCGATTTATTTAAGAAAAAAATTAGAGGGACAAGGCTTTATGGGAAAACCTCATGGCGGAGAAGTTAAAAACATTTTACCTTCTTCCAGAAGTATTTAAATTGGAAAAAGTGGGAAATTAATTTTTTTATGCATCGAGAGTAACGTTTTTCATTGAAAACGAAATCTCTACGATACTTTGACGGGTTGAAACACCATGAAGAACAAACGATATTTTCAAAAATGTCAAGGAATTAATTTTACCTTTCAATTCTTACTTGCCGGATTATATCGCTACTACAGGAGATTACTCTAATTAGTAACCAAATCAATTTTCTTTTAATATTTGAATACTTCCGTGTTTTTGGAGACGAAATCTCACTAATCTCTGTGCTCTACACTTCCGTAAATAATATCCATTTCCTAATCTCGAAGACCGCCGTGTTTCCTTGAGATACGTCTACTTCCATGCGGCGAAGAGATTATGCGCGGTGACACTCTCAACAGTCACAAACCCAAGTCCCAAGTTGGCGAGAGGGTTCCCAAAATTTCAGTCATCTAAACCCCATCCCCTCCACATCGCCTCCCCTCCCTTCCCTAAACACTGCCCCCTACGTGCCCTCCCTCGAGTCCAAGGCCACTTACTAGTCGGCTAGGCTCGCTAGCCACTAGGCCGAGTTTTTGAGGGGTGGGGGAAATCGAGAGGAGTCTGGGTTCACTTCAAGTGATCGTTTCCACGGAACGGTTCATTTCCATCGTCTCATACAATCAATGAATGACACATTGAACGACTCAAGTAAATATTCAACAGCTCTCTTATTCAAATATACATAACAGCCCCCGTCGATGATGCAGACAAGAAGAAACACAGGGCAGAGGTGTTTCATAAGTGGTGAGATAAGAGAAAAAATAGCTCGAAATTCAGGAATCTTCCACACTTGCCAAGCTGACTGTAACGGGCCTGAAGGTTTTAGTATTTCAATTATTTGTCGCAGAAATCTCAAGGTAAATATAAACAATAAGAGAAGTTGGTTGTGATACTTTTCCGGCAAATTTGCTTCAAGAAGTTTATTTAGGTCGTCCACCGAGTTAGGGTGTCCATTTCACAGTGGTCCCAAATCGAAAAAAGCTGGCCAAAATTAATAACGTCTTAATTTCACCTAAATTAGCAACAAAAGTGCAAGTCCCTTACTGATTTTGATTATCTGAATCTGATTTTGGCATTATTTTTAGGATATCTCTTCATTTTAGCATTTTTGAGCTGTTATTATTTAAACAATTTCTAGAAAATCTCTTTATAGATTTCATTGCCATTGGCGACAACTTGGTGGTCATAGAGAGCTTAAAACAGTATAATCTTAAGATAAAAGATGTATAAATTGTAGTTAAAATCCATTTTAGAATTTTCAACATGAAATTGGTGAGATTCGAACCCGCGACCATCAGCATAGTCGGTGAGATACCAAAATCCAAAAAAACACTCACACTTATTCATTTTTGGCTTCCATGTATTTGATAAGTCACATTAGATGAAATAAAATGACTGATATTAATAACATTGAGGATAATAATGTTTGAATTTCAATAAAACCACATTCATGTATCACAAAAACGAACTTTGAAAGGATCGTCTTCCTATGTCACCACATCGGACTCGTTGTCGCTCTGCGAATTAATTAAAATTACCAAATGTTCACCTCACCTGATAGGCTGACCTCGTTTTTTAGGAACTCCTGGTGTAATTAAAATGTATGATTCAGATATTTAAAGGAGTCTTGGAAAGATATCTTCATAATTTAACATTCTTGAGGATTTTCTTGTACGCTACTCTCGGAATTTCCTCATTTTTATGTTCCTGGCTTTCAATGCTTCCTCCGTTAAAACTCCAATTGTATGAAAGGATTCTTTAGCGATTGCTGTTCCATGTATTAGCACTTTATGCACTATGGGCAGCATGTAATATCAACCATGAAGCTCTGCGTAAAGCTCAGCTATTTCCATGCAATATTGGCTGAAGGCTTCATTATTTATCTCATAGCCGCAGGATAGGGATTTTGATATCACTGAAAGTCAATGGATAAGTCTTTCATCGATACCTGCCATGAAAATTGCAAATCGTCTTAATAATTATATTTCATGCATATAAAGCATTTGTTCGTAGATTTTTTAAAGTCATGGAAACGGGTAAAATATTTCTTATTTATTGATTATAATTTTATATTTACACGTAATTTCATCTTGTCTGAAATAAAATCCTGAATTAAAACTCCATTTAAAAAAATAAGATGATTGAGATTAATGAATGATAATTTTTACACACTGCATATATTCGCTGACTGTGCAGTGTGCATGCATGTCAATCATTTGCACTCAATTGAGAGGGAGATATTGATATGCTTCTGGAGGGAATTACAATTCCTTCTGCAACCAGCTCATGAACGTCTCTTGGAAATGCTCATCTGTCTTCGAACTTTGATTACACTTTCTCAGGTATTCCGGGAAAAAAATTCTTCGCATGAAACCCGTCAGAATACTTTTGGAATGCTTTCATTCAGTCGAAATCTTGTTTTCAAATATTCCACGATATATTCCTTCTTTTTCGCTTATGAATATTCTTTTCTCTTTGTATTTTTATTGTGCACTGCAAGGTATGAAAAATTGCGGCACCCATAATTCAAATTTAATAGGTGTATTTACGGCTAAAACCATGAATGCGATTTCAAAAATTTGTCTATTTTTAATCAATAAAAAACCGGAAGTTATGAGTTAACATTGAATAAAAAATATACAAGCTTATATAGACTTGCCTCTGAGTTTCCGGCGTAACCTGAAATTTGAATGCCAAACTTTGGCAAACCAAGTGTTTTAATTATCTGGACAGGAGAATGTTTACGACTTTTGGGCTATGTCGCCGCGTCAATTCTTGGGTGGCCCCAACGTTTCCCGACCGATGCTGGTCGCTTTCTCAAGGGATTCTGATGAGGTGGGAATTTTAAAATCTTTTACGTTGGTATCTGTGTCCGGTGGTGGGGGGAGGGGAACGGGAGGTTGGAGGAGTGGGCTGTTCATTGTTTTTTCTGATTACGGGTCGCCAAGCACGGCTAATTTTAATACCGGTGTCCCTGTTGAAAATGTTCTTCTCCTCTTTACATATTTCAATGGCTTCTCTGACGAGTCTCTGTTTCAAACCTTTCGAAACTTTGGAAACGATTTTTGCTTCCTTTAGGTCGATTGTTTTTGGGTCGATTCAGATCGATTGAATTTGACGCGGCGACGTAGCCCAAAAGTTTTTATTCAACATGACGAGTACTCGCGAAAGGTTCAACAAAGAAATTGGACAGGAGAAGTTTCTCGAGTTAGCAGTGTTAACACAGTTCGGAGCACAGCACTTGTTCACTAAGAAAATCATTAAATAAAACTGAGTGGGAAATATTCACCACATCCATGCAATGGCCATGGTGAGGGAGGCCGTCATCCTCATTCCGTTACTATACGAGAAACAAAATGCACTTGCAAGATCCACACACTCTTGGTGGGTTTAGATGAATTTTTCCCTCCGCATTCCATCCTATCTACGTCTTCGGGCTGTTGAAATGTTCCTGTGAACAATTCTTGGCGGTATTGGGGCGGCAAGGGGATTATGGAGTATTTATTTCTCTCGGCGCAAAGACCTTATTTCGGAATAAAGTGCTGAAAACGCTGTACAGTATACAAGGAATCTCTTCTCTATAAAAATATGAGGACATTTTTGCAGAGAAAAGTATTTAGTGGTTACTGTAAGTTTAGTGGCTTGTGTAGTCGCTTTTGATCAACCATCATATTTCTCATTAAGAGCATGAAAACCGGCCCTCATTGATTTCATGAATATTTGAAGGTGAGTGCTTAAACGAAAAGTGTGCATACGATAGGCGTGAAACACTTGATGAATGTAATTTCACAGGATACAGAATTATGCTAAGAATACATCTTGCGAGTTCGAACACCGATACAAGAATATTTGAGCGATAATGCCATTCGGTCTTCCGTCGGCCAGCCGCCCTCAGCGGAGCGGAGGGTTTTAAGCGGTGCACCGCCCAGCTTAAAACCCTCTATATGTCGGATAGGCAGTATAGGCAAGATTTTTTCTCCATCTTGTTGTATATACTTTTCCCAAGGATTCTGCATAGGAATCTTCGAGGAGCATGGAGGAGCAAAAAAGTATATCGACACATTTTACTAAAAATAGGCCTAAAAATAGCTGACATTATAATTAATTAAATATTGTTATAATAAATTCTGAAACGAATAATACTTGCCATAATTTTGTGAAAAAATATTCAAACTTACCGTATTAAAATTTACAGATGAATACCATGAAAATAAAATAGTCATTTATTGAGTTGAATTACCCTAATATCGACTATTTCTACGCGTCTGGCGTTTTAGGCTGTACATGCCCATGTTTGACGGGTTACACAGGTCAGCATAATAATCACACAGACCTATCAGGTACGAAATATTGCAGGCCATATCCTGTAGAATTCGAATACATAATTCAAAACTTCCTCGTAAAAAGTCGAAAAAAATGGCCAGTTTTTTCGATTTGGGTCACTGTGCGACGTTTCCATCAATATCAAGGCGAAGAGAATGCCATCCCTGGAATTTTTCGGTTTTGTTTAGGTGCCTCATGGGTCCAGCGACTCGTGATACTTTCCTAAATTGAGCTATCGCCAGTCTCTTGGCCCATGAGTTCGAAAATAAAATTTCTATATAAATATTTATCTCTGGAACTCCTCCGTCTTATATATACATCTAAATAATACACTGCGACCCACCTCTAGTGTGTTTGGCAGGGGGTGATCAATCACCAGCATGCAGCTTTCTATTGGATTCCCACATGCACACCACATGGTACAAATTACGTCACGCATACTAACAAATTATGCTACCACATACTGTTAGAAATTTTAATAAAATTCATAACCAAGCATTAAGGTACACATAAGTTAGTAAGCAATTAGAAAGTCATCTAACCCATTAGTGAGACGCTTCCGTTATAATCTCCTATTGATCGTGGAAAAAAAGACATTCTGAATCTGTCTGTTGTTCCGTCTATCTCTCTTATTTTATTTATATGATCTGATCTTCCGTAGTATGTTGGCGTTCGCAAGATATGGCTAACTTCGTCAGAAAAGACACTGCTCTTGAATTTATCTAAAACATTTAGTCTATTTTTCAATCTACAATCTGACAGAGATTCCCATCCGAGTTTATCTAAGAGGTCAGTTACGCTAACAAGACTATTGCGTCGAATCGTGGCGAATATTGGTCTAAGTTTTAATATTTTATTTAATATTTAAATGCTATTTTGTCTACTTTAGTTACGTTTTAACGTATTTTTTAAACAATTAACCCATTCTGAAAGGCCAAGAATAGAAAACTTAGCAAGTAATTAATTAATGAGTCCTAATTTGTAAAAATTAGAACTAGTAATGGTATCGTTGTCACTGAGTGCCAAGACATTGTAAACGAATTTAGTTCACATTATGGTAAAGTAATTCAAGCATTGATCCAGAACAATTATTTTGAAAGTAATAAGAATAAATACAAAGAAATGCTCCCAACCTCCAATTCAATTGACTCACTGTTTTTTGTACCTACTGATGCGAATGAAATAAGCAGCATTATTAAGCAATTAAAGTCTAAAAAATCTAAAGGTGTTGATAATATTTCTGCTCAAGTTATCAAAGCAGTAAATGCAAATATTCCGGAGGTCTTTGCCCATATTGTTAATCTAAGTATGTAAACTGGAATATATCCTAAACAATTAAAAACTGCAATAGTGATACCAATTTTTAAAAAAGGTGATAAAATGAACGTAAATAATTACAGACCAATATCCTTATTATCTGTACTTGCTAAAATAATAGAAAAAGTTGCTAAAGTCAGACTTCTTAAATTTCTAAATCAGCATAGTTTTTTCAATATTAACCAATTTGGATTTATGAGTGGTAAGAGTACAGAAGATGCATTATTAAAATTCTGCTCAGAGCTGAACGACACTGAATAAGAACTGTAGAGTTGCTGGCTTGTTTGTACACATTAGCAAAGCCTTCGACTCCATTAATCATAAGATACTAATGAATCGATTATGGGAAGCGGGTATACGTGGAACCGCATATGATTGGTTTCAAAGTTATCTTTGTGATCGAGATCAATGTGTGCGTCTCAAAAAATGCTACAGTGAAAAGATCCGACTCACCTGTGGCGTGCCACAGGGTTCTGTGTTGGGACCCATACGATTTTTAATATATGTAAACAATTTATGTGCTGGCAGGTTTAAAGGTCAATTAACGTCGTTCGCAGATGACACTGCACTAAGTTATTCTATTAATAGTGTTGATGATCTATATGAGCACAAACAAAGTGATCTTTTAACACTCAATATGTGGTTTTCGGCTAATTATATGTTGTTAAGTGAAAAAACGAAATATATCATGTTTAGCATGAGTGAATCTATCTCAAACCAAAGTAAAGTATACTATCAATGTGCAAATTGTATAAAAGATAATGTTACTTCCTGTGATAAATGTATTATCATCGAACAGGTTAGTCACATAAAATATTTAGGCATATACTTTGACCAAAATTGTAAATGGAAGCCTCACATAAATGAATTAAAATCAGAAATGATTTACATTGTAAGAAAATTCTACTTTCTCAGATACATATGCCCTGAATCAGTGTTAAGAATGGAAATTACACGCAATATATTATTATAATATTATGCTCCCGTTAATTCAAGATTGCAATACGGAATAGCCTGCTGGGGTGGAGCATATTTTATCAATATTAAACCATTGATAGTGGCGCAAAAAAGGGTTATCAGGGTTATAACGCGATCGTATAGGAAAAGCCACTCATTTCCTCTTTTCAAAAAATTAGATATCCTCCCACTAAGGCATCTATTCATTTATAAAGTCCTTAGAGTTTTCTATAACCGTAGCGCTGAAAAGGCCAGACCACAAACTCATGACATCAGATCTTGGAGAAACTTTGATATACCTAGTCCGACGACTGAAATATATAGACAGTCATATCAATACTTGGTGCCAAAATTATGTAGTATGTTGCCAAAAAATGTGGCAAAGAAGGAGAATAGATGGGGTTTTATATCTCCAGTAAAAAAATGGCTTATGCAATATGAGGAAGTAGAGTTTCTGTTAAGAAAGGTGTTATAAACGTTTTCAAATAAAGGTATATTGTATGTAATTCTTATGCGTTATGACAGAAAGTGTGTTATGATAGTATGTGTTAAGAAAAGTTATCCATGTGTAAATTACTATAAAGTCACAATCGAATGCAATTATCAAGAAAACAAATCACTCAATTAAACGAAATAAATATATTTTTATGTAGGTTAGCACCTGTCATGTTCTCGATAGTGTATGATGGTAGCCGCAAAACCTTTCCACTCAGGGGTACCTATGTATTCCACAATTATAACAGGGTTTATTTTTCTCGATTAATGTATTGAATATGAGTGGAATAAAATTCTATTATTATTATTATACCTGATGTGCGCGGGGCATCCCTAAATTTTCGACAAGATGTGTAATTTTTTGTCACATTCCACATATCTGTATATAATCACGCCCTGCATGACTCTTGATTCAAAATTAAATCCTCTTTTTAAATTGCTTTTTTTAAAGCATTAACTATGCATGCAATTTAACATGCATAACATTTTTTATCTACTACCGAGTTAATTCCTCCAGCCTTCCTAATAAATACCATGGATCTTTAATCGACTTTTTATGAAGAATATCAGTTTGCACTATTAACTTTGTCGTCCTATATTCAATGCGTTTACAGCGAGAGACACTTCAACCCAACGAGGTGCTAAGTGATAAGATTCTGTTCATTATTCGTCGTATGCTTCCGCCTAGGTGTTTCCGTTTGCCAATACGCCCCACTCTCTATGTAGGTACTGAGTTCAAGGCAAATATTCAGGTGGCGCACTTGGCTCCGGCGCCTTAGTCGCTTGCGCGTGAATTCCACGCATAGAGGGTAAGGAGTCCATTCCCTGCGTCTGAATTTGGAATGTTCCCTCAGATGGAATCTCCTCGGGACCGCGGTGGTCTCATCCGACGGAAAGAAAACCGTGCTTGAAATCTAAAAATTACTCAAGCGGGCAAAGGGCAACATCTGAAAGTTCATATAAGTGCGCTTAGATTCCATTCCGCCAGCCACCGCAATGGGCGTGTGGCGGACATCGGTCGTAATAACAAAAAGAGAAAAAATAAAGAATGCTTCGCCGCAACTAGCGGTTACTCTAGTCCGGGGAAAAACGAATTCCTATATCTACCCTTTCGGCTAAATATCTCATTTAATTTATCGTTTCTGTTGGATCTGGAAACACAATAATGTTATTAATGTATTGAGGTTATGAAATATTCTTTGCCACCGCCGGAATTTGAACCCGGTCGCATCGCATCCACCTCAACAAACAGATCGCCGGCTTCCAATAAAAAGCACAGGGAGGAATGGGATGTATAAAAGGCAAAGATGGATGGCAGAGTCAGCATTCTTGCCGAGAGATGTTTTATAAGATTTGACGTCCATGACACGGTCGCTCGTCGCATTCCCATCAATGATTGATGACGCGACGGGAAAAGAAAAAGAAAATGCGTCTCAATTCCACGAGAGGTGTCGAAAACTACTTGTGACTTCGAATGAACAATGAGCATTTTCGCGCCGTTTTTTAATCCGCCGTAGGAGCACAGTAGTTGAGCATTCGGCTCATGTGTTGGCTTTCCACCCTAAGGATCTGGGTTCAAATCCAGCGGTAGCGGAAATGTTCACCGAGTGGCCCGTCCCATGAATAATTGCATTGTGGTGTGTTGCATTTTAAGTGCAGCATTGCGTCCGTCGGGTGGGACGTTAATCTGAGACCCCTTCGCGTCTTTCGTTGAGAACAGGCTAATAACGACGCCGGATTTCTCTGCACATTTCCCTCATTGAGTAAACAACCTGGGCTATGGATCGCAGCCTCCAAATGCAACCACCACCTCACATGTTCCTCAAGGGATGTCAACGTGAAGAAGGCAGAACACGTCTATTTAATCGGCGCTCATTCCTTTGTCCTCCATATTGATCAACTGCGTTTATTCAGTTTACCGTACGTAAATCGTCAACTTTGCTGCATCAGAGGTAAAACGTGTCTGATGGTTGAAATCCTAGGTATATATTTAATATCTAAGTTCAAATTTATACTATCTGATAATGTAAATATCTCGTTTTTGATATATTTTTGCTTTTGAATTACACATTACCTGAAAATTGTGAGAAGCTAAAAATATTAGGCATTGAAGTAATTGTAATAAAGTCATCTTAATTATTACTTCACCCCGGACTGAAATAAATTTTCAGTGAACTTTTTCGTGTCAATGGGTTGATATTTTTAATTTTGTTTCGGAATGAAACGAGATTTTTCTCGGGTAGGAATGCATTGATTATGATCCTCGCGTATTATTTAGTGGTGTTTTGCAGATGTTTCTTTTTTTCTCTGTATTTTGAAGAATGCTTGTTGATCATAGAAACGGACAATCTTATTCCCAATGCGTGCGTTTAATTTCTGCTTACGTTCCTTAATTGAAATGTGAATATTTGGGACTTGTGTCTCATCCATCTTGATCATCCTTTAAATATAAAAAGAATTCGTAAATATTTTGAAAGTCTTGTTGCGCAGATTGCACTTTCAATGTTTTTGAATTTACTAGCAGGACATTTTTTTAAATTCTGTCCAATGTCCAATAATGTTCTCCTGGAATTTTTTTCTCGAATGACTAATCTCGTTGTTGCTGAAATCAATACGTTTGAAATTTTCTGACATCCCAAATTATTTTTCTTTCCTTTTGAAGTGAATCCCTATAATTTAAAGAATCGCTAAAAATACTGTGACGTAGTTTTCCGTGGGGCTTGAGTAAAGGGTCTATTGGGCTTCCAAATAGTACTTCCATTCTGCTATTGACGCATTTTCACTCGGTATCAAATTGAAGGTCTTAATTCCTAATTTTGTCGCCTTTTGTTTAAGGTTATTCTGCATTGTTAAATTAAAATTTAATAGCATTTTTCTGTTAATACCTTTATTTACTTCTCAACCAGTTTCATTAAATTATGAAAAATCAAGAGTAATTGAGGAAATTTGCCAGTAAATTTTGATTTACTAATATGCTAGTATTCTACTAGATTAATCTTGAAAAATCTCTCTATATTGCTCTTAATTAATGTGAGCTAAATGCGGAAATAGAGGTTGGGATGGTAGAGAGGGGGTAGTCGGCAAAGTACTTTAGGAAGATCCACTGAGGATGATCAGCAAGTCGCTGCTCGAAACGTCGGGAGACATCAACCGGTGGAAAACCCGAGAAACTGTTCTGCACAATGAGCATACCTGTTGGACCGAACAGTGAACTGGGAGTTTTAGAGAATTGTTCAATGAACACTTCTCACAATGAACACTGTTCATTTTAGAACCGTTTCATTTCATTGAACAGTTCGTTTACGCAGTTCGGTTCTATTTTTACCCATCTCTACAACTCACCCACGAGGGACTTCAAATCACAATGTCGCCCGTCGCATTTCACTGTATCGTGGCTGTGGCATGGGGTGTTAGGACACCAGCCTTCTTTAACGACACCAAAAATTGATGCCACGACCCTCATGGAATTTCTTATGAGAAATTATTGCTGAACGTTGGCAGAAAATCGATATGTAAGAGATACTTGTAATACTGGATGATAACGATCGTAAGCTTACGAGCCGTCCCACTGAATTTGGCAACGCCGTATTAGCGGAGAAGGTAGACCCATCCGTCCTACGGTGGTCCGATTCTCTTCCTGCTGAAAATTCATCACGAATACTTAGCTGGAGAGCCGATAAAACTCGTGTGAAAAATAAATAATCTGTTGATCTGCATTCTTTTCAAGTAAGACGACGGGTTTGGAAAGCTAACGCCAATTCAGAGTGCACAAGAAAATCACTTTCTTCAATTATGAATAATAACTTTTAGGTAGTTATCTATTAAAAGCAACGGACAGTTAAAGAAACACGAAAAATGCATTTATTGTCAAAAGAAACGTATTGTATGATTTTGTGACAGTTTCATCATTTGATTGGTTTCACGAATACGAATTCACAGTAAAACAGTGTCCACACAATTCACATGTGAGATCGCGAATCGGTTCCGCTGCCAACACAAACACAAGCAACAACCTATTTAAATAATATAGGTAAATCCATAAACAATATATCAGCACATACCATAAAAATATAGTGGTAAATAGGCAAATACAATTATCAAATATTGCAAGTTACTGTGACGGTTAAGAGTAGCCATTTTTTAGTTTAGATAATGTTGGTAGTAGTAATTCCAAATGGCAGAAACACCCCTAAACGACTACAATGTCGGTTAATCTCATTGGGATAGGGCTAACGTCATTAGTCAACTTACAAGGTAGATATTGAGTTTCATTGCATCACAAGTACGATTTTCTCCGAAGAACGTGTGGTCGCTAAAAGCTCCATAGCACTTCAGTATTTAAACTGTTATAAATAATACGGTGACGTTGCTAGAACTATCTTGAAACATAAGGCTAGTAACAGAAAGTAAGGTAAGGAAATGAAAAACATAAGGTAATTAAAAGTGAAACACCCAAGTAAATTGCATTTATCAGGTGGTTACAACGGACGATCGTTCGCGCATCTTCTGAGAAAATACAGAATAAAAAAAAACGAAAAATATGTTTATGCGGGGAAGAAAATCATAATTCAGGACCGGAACTAAGAGTTTGGTCAGGGGGGGGGGCGAAGATCAGTTTGCCGCCTTCCCCTACCCCCACAGCTAAAATACCTATAGTACATCCGAAAGCTCAATTTTTTGAGACGCAGCAGTTGAAATTACACATCGTACACTTGCTAATAAGAAGTTTTATTCATATTATTGTTGAATAATATTTAAATAAATAACTATCGCCAAATAATATAATTAGAAAAGTTAAATGACTTATTCTAATAAAACTTTTCAAAGTTTGCCTCCCTGTGTGTGAGCCCCCTCCCCCTAATTCCGGGTCCCTCATCAGTGCTCACGGTTACAAAAAAAATTACAAAACCGCGTGAAGAAAATTGTGCATTCAAGTGGCCCAGCGGCAGCATTCCTCGCCGCCCGTGGCCTTCATGCACCGACCGGCGATAGCTCACTAGTCAGACTGGGGCGTCATTCGACTGTCTCTAAAAAGCGACGCCCGTCGAGGAGCGAGGTTGTAAGAGGCCAAAAGGCTCCACAGCTTGTGAAATGCATTCATTGTATGTCGTTGTGTTTGACCCGCCCATCGCATGCCCTTCGGCGTCGCCAACTTCTCTCAGCGAGCGAGTCGTTGCGCCCTGTTTGACAGCTCGCGAGGGTTTTTCCAGAATTAATGGATGGAGGGCTCAGTGTCCATTGGATGCCATCAGCTGAGGGTGCAAGTGGCGGCTACGAGTAATAATAGTGTGTTGGGGGTCCGAGCAGGGACCGCGCGTTTGGAAAACATTGAGGGGAGCATGGAAGGCCAGTGGGTGGAGCGCTTCACTGCCCCTCGTGTCCGGGAGAAGTTTGAGTTTGTGAGATTGAAAGTACAGGATGAAGAAAGCCCGAAAAATGTGTTCGCCTGGAGAAGACAATCAAGCGACGAAAAATCCGGATTAAAATTTCCGTCAAAGCTTTCGGACACGCAAACCCCGAGCAAAATCCTCGCCGTGCGATGCGGCACCCATACCCTCAATATTCGCAATTAGCTGTGGCGTAGACCCTCACCTGTCCAAAGCAACCTTCGGGTCGGCCCACAGAGGCAAGTGGCTCAACTCGAAAGGTCTGCAGAGGACACAGTGTGTGTGATCGCATCCTCCCTCACCACGCATTCTTCTTCTTCTTCTTTTAGGGATTCGGAAAGAGGCGATGCTGCTGCCGGTAGCGGAGGCGGTGAGGCCGGCGGAGGCGGCGGCGGCGGAGGCGGTGGTGGCGGCGGTGGAGGGGGGGGCGGCGGTGGCGGGGGCGGGGGGGACGGGGGCGGAGGTGGCGGCGGCGGTGGCGGTGGGGGCAACTCGTCCGTGCGCCGGGGGCAGCGCGCGCCTTCGCTCCGGCTGGCGAATGGGCGCGTGGTGGGGGCGGGGGCGGCGGGGGCCGGGGGCAGGGGGGGCGGCGGCAACGGCGGCGGGGGCAGCAGCAGTCGCTCCGCGCAGTCGGCCGAGGAGATCCGCCACCGTCGGAACAGCGTGTGTGCCGCTTGCGGGGGGGGCGGCGGAGGGTGGTCGGGGGCCGTGGCCAGGGGGTCTTGCGGCGTGTGCGGCGGCGGGGCGGTCGTCTCCAAGGATGACTCCATCAAGATCTCCATCGACGAGAACACGAACACATTCACGGACTCCCTGGTGACGGCGCTGGACGACGAGACGCTGCTCATCTCATCCTCGGACCTGGCCATGATGATGGTGGGCGGCGGTGGGGGCAAGGTGCACTTCGTCTCAGCCGCGGACGACGTCTCCCTCTACGGCACCCCCAAAGAGGAGCCGGGGCCGCCGCACCTGCAGCACCTGGGTGCGGCGGCGGCGGCGGCCGGGGGCAATGGCGGCAGCGGCGGCGGCGGTGCCGGCGGCGGAGTGGCCGCCCCCGGCAGCGGCGCGGGGAGCGGGAGCAGCGGCGGCGTGGCGGGTGTGGAGAAGCAGAGCTTCCTCAAGAACCAACTGCAGGCGCTCTTCCAGCCCACGGACAACAAGTTGGCCATGAAGCTGTTCGGCAGCAAGAAGGCGCTCATGAAGGAGAGGATACGGCAGAAGGCGGCCGGACACTGGGTCATCCATCCTTGCTCCAACTTCAGGTGAGTCAGATTCTGCACTTGCTGTGCAACACCAAATGTCGACTGTATTGATAGTCTTCAAGCCACTTTCTTGAGGCCTAAGTGTGACAGTGTCCTGGCCGAGGTTCTTATGTAGCGAGGGATAATATTAGGAAAATGCCGTACTCGTATGACGTCAAAAAGCCTATTTAATGCTACATGTACTGCTAAAAGCCATAGCTTTCGAAGTAAACAGTGTGTACGTTTCATCGCCAGTCATTGTGATATGAGTTGCAAATTTTAAAAGAGAAAATGGAAGGAAACCTTAGCCTTGTTTAATGTCTCCCAAGTGGATGGTGTGCTTTTGTGAGTCTTTTTCAATCTTAAAGGTGTGCCCAAAACGCTTCCATCAGGCCATCTGCAATACGTCCTCTGGTGTGACAAGAAATTCCAAACTTTTCGTTGGGCCGTCAGATGTCTTCTTCAGGAATGTTTCTCAGCAGTGTTACCACGTGGCCGTCAAAGTGTTTTGGAGGGAGGATTTGACCCCGTCCTCTTTGGCTTAAGTTTTCCGACTACATGGCACGACTCCGCTGTACTCCGAGACGTATTTCTATTAGATAGACAGCAATTTTTATTTAATTGTGCATGTTTAACACACGCGCAAGGCTAGCAAAGTTTTCCGCTTGCGAGTTTCTTTTTCAAGGATAAGAAAATTGTGACAGTGAGCTGGAGAGTATACCTCTACATCTACATCTACAAATTACCCTGCGAGCCACCTCTAGGGTGTTTGGCAGGGGGGTCATCACCTCTATGTCATTAACTGTAAGGAAAATGTTGTTCTTTATTTACCAGATAAAGTGTATCCAACACTATTATCTCCTCCAGTTGTCTTCGTTTTTGTGGTAAACTGTTTCCATACGTTGTATTAACTGATATTGTGATATTTATCTCATGTTTTTTATGAGTCGAAAAGAAATTAATGGACAAATGGTCTTTTGGTGCTATTTAGGAGGTGGTGTTTCATGAGTTTTCTTCTCCAAATCATGTTCTCTTTCACATTATTTCCATTCGTGCGTCAACAATTCGTCCCGTAGTGGGAATCGCACCACTAACTCCATCAACGCCCATCCTTCCGTCTCCTCTACGGCTAAATGTGTCAATGCCACGCATCAACCGTTCTACTCCGGAGAGTGGCTGTGTTTCCAATATGAAAGTGAGGTTTTTGATAATTCCGGGGCCGACGCTGCTGACAGGGAAGGCATAGTCAGGGGTAAACTGCGAATGGGCTAGCTGCTTGGATGCTTATCTGAAGACAAGCAATCTAGCTCGTTAGATTTCCCGAGGATATCGTGGTCAATGAGTTTAGCAACTCAAACGCAATTCCCCTCCCCAAATCACTTCTATTCGCCCATTTATCCATTCACTACTACAACAGGACATTGCTGCGTTTCCGATGGCTACTCTGCTGAATTCTTAAATATAGTGGTGTTGCCAAGTCTCCAATGCTGGTATCTGAACAACGGCGATGCGGACGACACCTCCACATGACAGTTAGTTTTTGAATTTTCAGCGACTACCGTGAAAATATCTCCAGTTTCTTTTACAGTAAATACATGTCCGCACTTGATTCACCCCAATAAGTGTACTTTAAATCTATTACCTACTCTATTTTTCATCGCTTTGAAGGTACCCTACGTGGTATGGTGAAAACAATATTATGGTTAAGAACGGAAAAAATGGAATAAAATTGCCAAATAAAAGTTTTAGTTCTTGTTAGGAGATGATATGTTGCAATTTTTGCTTTTTAACCGCACACCCTCTTCAAATGAAACGTCTCTCCGTTCACCTACCGCGCATCCTTTGGCTGGAGTCGCAATAACAACGGTTTCGATGGCTACCCCGCTGACTTTGTAAGGTTTAAAATGTGTCGGAGTTGCTGCCAAGGTTACCACGTGTCCACCGCAGGGCTCTCTTTCCTACTCATCATAACTTTTGAGGCAGGCAGTTCCCGTGTTTTTCATCGCCATTGAGCACTGAGACATCCGCGGCATATTTTCGGAAACGCAAAATGGATTTAATTGGAATGAATATTCTCCCTTGAGCACTCGCTAAGAGACTTTCCATAGGTTTTGATTTCATACTCATCTTCTGATTGATCTTCTATTCGTGTATTTATGATCCATCGCATAGTGGAACTCGAAATTTCAACTGGGAAAGTTTTAGCAAATTGGGAGAGAAATCCGTGAGTCGCCTGTGTGGATATTCACCGAAAACTATTAGTGCCTCGCTATTGAGCTTGCGACTCTCGTTCCCGCAGGTGATATGGTAAACGGAAGAAGCATCTCTAGTTGTCAGTAGTATCAGGTAAATTGCGTATTATATTTCACGCCATACATTCCGTTGCCAAGGATTAACATCTGCTTGCTCATTGCAGTAAACCGATTTTTAAATGTAAGTTCACGTTTGAGGCTGCTCTTGCTATATTCGCAAAAATCAAGAAAGTTCTTGGGCGTCCTGAGGAATATATAAACAACAGTGTTGGAGGGAAAAAATCCCTTTCGCTGAACCAAATGGTTTCAAGCTCATGTATGTGTATATTTTTGATATTCAAAATGATTGTGAACTTCGTTAAATTTCACAAAGTTTTATGTTCAGCCACTGGTCACGTGGATAAGTTCCCGCTCTTTAATGAAACTTATCACGAACAATATCACTATGGGAAAATGCACTATCATTCTGTCAATGTACTCGATTGTTCATATTTAGATGGATAACTCCAATGCTCCCTCAAAATGCGAAGTGTATTTAAGAGGTTTTTTTGGCGTGTATTTCGCCAGATAGTTTTTAAAAGGTGTCTAGTCTTGCGTTTTGCTGTAATATTTTTATTTTTTCTTAGAATGGGAATGTATTTTTCTAGCAAAAAGGTTGCTGATCAAGTAGATAGTAGATTGGTGGATTTTAGAATGAAAGATATAGTCTAGCGGTACAAAGCTCCACATTTGTTTTTATTGTATGATCAATTTTTGGCCACTGTTAATTCTGAAAAATCCTCTGCAAATGATTTAAAGTGATTAGATGCACTTGGGGTTGCGAATAAGATAAAATAGAAAGAAGAAGATACTCGACGTTGCGATACTTGGCACAAGTGGGGAAATGGAGCGATTTTCCGTCTCCTTATTTCGTGTTGGTACAACTGTTTTTCGAGCTTGGTGAAAGCGACAACGTTTCGGAAAAAATCTCGTTGTTCATCAACAGGACATCTCTTGGGTAAATGTGGTGAAACGGGAAAAACATCTCTAAGCCTCTTCTAGGATTCACGTTGGTTTGAAATGGCCGTCTTACATATTCCCTAAAATCAAGAGACATCGCATGGGCTGTCGTGATCCGCTGGTCTTCGCGTCTTCCTCCACGTGCGTTGCTTAATTGAAATCGATGATGACTGACCTCTTCACCTTTGACCTGCCCAATGGATTCTCGGCTGAGAAAAAATTTTACATTCAAGTCATCGGGAAAGTGTAAATTGGCCCTTTTAACATTTGCTCGTAAACATTGTTTTAAGAGCTATACTTTCCTGTCAATACCCTGTTGACATTTAACGCACCTATAGGAATCAGATCGAAGGCATCGCCTGTTCAAATTTACTGGAACGGATTGAGAGAAAGCTCGCGATCCGCAAATCTGAACTGAAGGGAGCCAATATGCAGGAGCAATATGCAATATATGAAGATCGTCGGCTTTCTCTCTTCCGGCATCCAAGATCTCCAAGCAATCAACTTGGCTCATTACAAGTCTAAAACCAAGAGATAGCTTAACTCAGCACTCATTTTAATTCTGCAACCATTCACCTGTTCCTCAGTTTCCCTCAATCAGGCCCACTGTAGGCCCAAACGGCACAAATGCCTCTTCCGTGGAAACTTTGAAATAATTTTCTCCTTTCTGCACACTACACCCGCTGACATTTTGATAAAATCAGCATTACACGCTGTCCCAGCGTGTGTTATGCGTCGTCTTAATTAATATTTATTGATTTTAGGACTTGAAGTCCATCATTTGTTTTTAACATCGAAGGAAGTAATGCATGTAATTATTTCCTTTCCGAAAAATTGAGGATGATATGTTTTGACTTTGAATCGCATTGTGAATGAAACTACATATTGGACTCCCGAAATGGTCACGTATAAATTAAGCTTATGCTGGACGCTTTGGACACATTTTAATCGGTTTTCAAAAATATCTGCCGCGCGGTGATGAGTGCACAGTGGCACATTTATTTTTAGTCCATTATGTTGTACATATGAACACGTTACGTTACGTCTACACCTAAAAATATCGTGCGAGCCATTTCTAGTGTGTGTTGGCAGGGGGTATTCAATCACCAGCATGCACCATGCAATTGGACTCCCACACGCACATCACATGGTCTAAAAAACGTAACGTATACTAACAAATTATTATATACAAACTACCATATGCTGTTAGAAATAATAATAAAATTAAGCAACATGCATTAAGTTTTACATAGGTTAGTAGGCTACACTACAGGTCTTCTAATCTATTTATGAGTTCTATCGCTGCCATTATAATCTCTTATTGATCGTGGAAAAAAAAGACATTCTGAATCTGTCTGTTCTACAGTCTATCTCTCTTATTTTATTTATATTATCTGATCTTCAGAAGTATGTTGGCGTCCGTAAGATATGGCTAACTTCGTTAGAAAGGACACTGCCCTTGAATTGTCTAATAGGTGTAGTCTATTTTCAATCTACGGTCTGACAGAGATTCCCATCCGAGTTTATCTAAGAGGTCAGTTATACTAACAAGATTATCGTAACGATATTTCACGTACCTGACAGCTCTTCTTTGCACGCGTTCTAACTCTGTTATTAAGCCTTTTTCATGAGGGTCCCAAACACTGGCAGCGTATTCCAAATGTGGTCTAACGAGGGAAAAGTAGCTAGTTCCTCTCTTTTTGTCGTCGCACTTGCCTAATATTCTTTTAACAAAACCCATTTTACGATTAGCTTGACCAATTATTTCTCGAATATGTTTATTCCACGATAGATCATTATTGAGTCTAACTCCTAGATATTTCACGGATCAACAGTCTCTAATTGGGTATCCCGAATTATATAGCTACGTTGTAGGGAGTTATTCTTCTTCCAGAAATTCATTATAACGCATTTTTCAAATTTAATTCTAACTGCCAAGTATCGCACTACGCTTGGATAGCAGCAAGGTCATTCGTAAGTTCATATATATCTTTGCTGGAACGGATTTCTCTGTAAACTACAGCGTCGTCTGCAAATAATCGTAAACTACTGTGTACTACTTCGCCAATGTCGTTTATATAAAGAAGGAATAGGAGTGGGCCTATGACACTACCCTGAGGGACCCCACAAGTGACTCTAACCTCGTTGGAGACTGCACCGTCTAATACTACTCTTTGCACGCGGTCGCTCAAAAGTTCTTTTATCCACGAAATGACATCTTCATTTAGGCCGCAAGGTTTCAGTTTTATTAATAACTTTCCTCGGGGTACTTTATGAAATGATTTTTTGAAATGAAGGAAAATCGCGTCTACTGGAATGTTGTCCGCTCCGTAGACTAAAATATCGTGGGCGAAAAGCACTAACTGGGTTTCGCATGATATACTTTTCCTGAATCCATGTTGAGTTCTCATTAACGACTTTTGCGCGTCTAGGTGTTTCATAACAGAGCTGACTACGTCATATTCAAAGACTTTGCATGAGATGGACGTTAAAGGTATCGGTCTGTGATAAGATAGCTGTTCCTTGTCTCCACTTTTGAATTGGCGTTACATTAGCAAATTTCCAGTCATTAGGTATTTCATGTTGCTTGATGGATTTGCTGAATATTAACTTCAAGAAGAGGTAAATTTCTGAGGCTAGTTCTCTAAATACGCGAGAAGGTATTCCGTCTGGACCAGGTGATTCATTTGAACAGCGATTTCAATGTATTTTATATTCCGCGCGAGTTAATGTCAATAGTCGGGATCTTTCTAATGCAGAGATTGTCAACTTTCTGGATTGAGTTCTCAGAAGGCTCGTTAAACACTTGAAGTAGGAATTTAATAAATTAACTTTATAGTAACTCTTTGTCAACATAGGTATCTCCATTATCGTTTCTCACCGAACTGCGGTAGATTTTTTACCTTTAACTTCCCTAACATAACGCCAAATTGCTTTTGGGTTAGTCCGTAACTGTTCTACTAGTGGTTTTCTTTCAAAATTCGTGAATGCGTTCCTAATCACATACATGAGCATAGATACGTCGTACAGCATGAGCACCCGCGGTAAAATAGCTAGTAGCATACAAATACTTGTCAAAACAAACGAGAAGCAATCGGCGAAGAGTGGGCTGAGTTTGCTCACGACTGCCTCGAGTAAACATTCGGATGGTGGAATGGAGGCGAGGGTGGAAGTTAGCGGTTGAAGAGAGGAATGTACGTTGCCATGACACCACGAGCAACGAAGTAAACAAACAAGAGAGGGTTGTGCTGAGGGCCCGCGCGGTCGCCGTCTAAGGAGCAGAATCACGTGGCATGCATCCCAGAGCACCAATGCCGCCAACCCGGTCTAGAGCCTTTATCTTCCAATAGTGCTCTTCTGCCGAGAGTGATAGAATGAGGGACTGCATAGGTGACACCCTCGTCCATCTCTAAGAGTAAATTCTACGTGAAAATTACTCATTTATCGTGTGGAATATTCTCTCTATGTTTTAAGCTAGAACTGAGCCTGTGAATGTAGATTCTCCAATCACTATCTATTTTGAATAAATACTTATTTACTGTATTATTAATCAAATTCTTGGCCACATTTATTCAGATTGCTTACCTGTTTTTCGCTCATGCTTTGACGCAAATATTGATTCGATGGCTGAGGGTTGAGATCACTAAAGACAAAAAAATCACTAAAAAGCATGTGCAATTTTCTGACATAAACGGCCCCCGATAATCAGGATCTTTCTTCTAGGGTTCACTGAGGAGCATGCTGTCAGCACGCTAAGGTCACTCCCACTTGGCTTAAACTCACCCAGCCAGTGCATGTAGAACTCCACCGCAGCATTGATTGGCTAATTACTCGGAGAGTGCGAATCTTTCATTTCCAGATTTATTCTTTCGTTATGGACCACTTTATACCAGTAATCCATCCAAAATGGCATTTAAATGTATGGTAAACATAAGCTTGATAATCTTCGCCACATAGAAGGCTCTTTTATCGGTTTTCAAAAATGTTCGCACCTCAGCCGTAAGCGCAGAACTATCTATTTATTTTCAATCAATTTGCAATGGAGAGTATTTTCACTCGCGAAGAATAGCATTCAACGAATATTGTAGATTAGCAGGCCACTTGGTGTTGCTTGGGAAGTATAGTAGGTACCCAGAAAAGTGGGAAACTTGAAATTCATGGTCACGTAGTAGGATTTAGAGAGAGGAACAAGTATGCAAGGAGCAGGTATGGTGGCGGTCCCCCTGACGTATTCTGCGACTGACTCAAAATTGAAATAAGAAGGTAAACGGAAGACGCCGGATAGCAAACAGTGGAAAAGAACAAATTCCAGTCACCACGCACGGGATCAGCTTATAGCCCTCTCCACACCATTGATCGTTGTGTGTTTCTGTTCGTTCAAATACCAAAAACGTCGTCGTGTGAACGCACTAACCTGCAAAAAGGTTTGCGCCGAAAGTATAATTAGTAAAATTGATTGTTTGAGGCGTAATTTGGTGAAAGCGATTCATAACTAACATTAAAAGGAAGAACTTTGTGCTTTCACATTAATATTTATTCACAAATTTACGACCATGGTTTCAACGTTAGACGTCATCATCAGGTGACGTCTAACCTGATGATGACGTCTAACATTGAAACTATGGTCGTAAATTTGTGAATAAATATTAATGTGAAAGCATAAAGTTCTTCTTTTTAATTTTAATTATAATTAGTAATAAAAATAATAAATATAGTAAAATTTAATTTGATTTTTTTCCTTTGAACGTGTCAAGAGGTATGCCTATCCGGTAAGATGTTCAACCGCAGAATTTGTAAGTTACTTTATTTATATATATAGATATATATTTTATTAATCTTCATCACCACGGAAACAGTATTGGGGCAAATAAATAAGGCTATCACACACGACGAACCATGCCCTGGGTAGGGGCAACTTGCTCAGGCGGGACTCAATATTTTGGCCATTTTCATTCTAACTCCGTCGGCGTTCACACGAATCAATAGTCCTGAACGGATAGTGATCTTTATGTACACAATGCTCAGGTATATGTCTCAGTAGAAGTAACAGTATTTGAACGAGTAGTAGTAGTTCTCTGCGTCTTTCGCGTCGTTTAGCATTGATTCCGGCACGAGGTCGTGCTATTGATCTGACCCTTGAACAGAATTTCTCCCGTCATGATTGCTGAGTTGTGAGGCCCCCAGATAACCTTTTAAATGTAATTTATCGTGACCCACTTACAGATCAACGCCATGCAAATTATCTGCTGCTAGCGGTGGTATCGACGATTAGAGGCTGCCATTAGCAAGCAGAAGATGTGAACACACTCAAGAACACATTTTTGTGGAGTCGCACGGATAATACAGTCACAGCGTGGAGTGCATATGGCAGATAATATGTACTTATTATGCTTTTATTCTGTTGACATCGGTGTAGCATCAAAGTTAGTCGCAAGAAATAATTTGCCTGAGCAATGAAATGTAAACGAACATAGGTAATCAGGGTTTGCATTTTAAGTAATGAGAATGAAGCCATATAAAGAAATTTATTTAAGTTATCGCTCTTAAAGTTGTGGGATGGTTGGGATTCGTACGGGTATAAATTCCTTGCAGTGGAGTGTATTATGCAGTGGATTGGAGCAGTATTTTTACCGTCTAGCATCAGTTTCTTTGTGTTAAATCATTACGGGGAGCACAGCAGCATATTGGGGTAAAGCCTTCAGAAACTCATTTCAAGGTCCTGAGTTGAAATCCCGGCTCTTCCTTAACCAGTGTTCACGCTGATACACCGAAGGAATTGCTTATTTTATCTCATTGTCGACGTCCATTGAAGTGCACTCTATACTTAGGTAAAAGCCTATGTAACCCTTCGCTCAGGACAAATTTATTACTTGTGGCGGGGAGATGACCATTAACTCTGTGAAGCGCAATAACTTGATATCTTGTTGATAATTTGTATTTTTCTTGCGTGGATAGTTTACAGTCATAGGGAACTATAGTTAATCAATGGGAAAGGATGCGGTGCCTGAATTGTTAATATATCAAGAGTCCCCGTGAATTCCGTACACGAACCTGTGGACGCACTGTGACATGCCATTCACTATTGAGTGTATTCGCTGAAGCACAAAAGAAGTAATCAGAAATTTACTGCTGGTAGTTTCTTACTTCTACTAGTTCTATGATAACACTGGATCTTGTAAGGAAAAATATTTTTTTAATGCATGCCTAAATTAGAAGAAATGTTGTTTTCTTGAGCTGCTTTGTGAGGACCTGCTAATGATGTACCAATGATAACTCTGAAATTCAGCTAGATAAATGAGGTTTTCACCTGCACAACATTATCGTTTTGGTTCTGGTGCTGGTTTTGGTTCCGTTACAGCGTAACATTATCAAGGTGAAGAATTGCAGGTAAATTGACAATAAATTGACAGGTAAATTGCAGGAAATTTCCGTGAGCCGTTGGTTAGGGGGAGGTAGGGGGGTTGGGTTTGGAGTTGGGTTTGGCATCACCGTGGGTGGAGGGGTGGGTGAGTAAGTGGGAAAGTGTAGGAGGGGGGAGCGAGAAACTTAAATGCCTATACCTGCAAACTTTAATGCGTTTCCGGGTTGTTTATTTCCCAGTCTGAATTCAACTCAAACGTGCAGACAGAGAGAGATAGCTTTTACACGAATTAGGCTGAGAACTTCAAGAGACTCGAAGGCTCCTTGCTACGCTTTTTTGGGCGATTAAAAACTGATATCTGTCACTGAGACTCCGAGAATTATTGTTAGAACCTCACTTCATTTCTAGGCTCAGCTGAAACGATAGATGTTTTGAGAGATTTTTTTCTCCAATAGGTAGGAATAGGTGTCCTTTTTCCCCGAGCAATGTAGGACTTTCAAAAAAACATAGGTGGAACGCAGTACTTTTCTTTTTTCTAGTTTTTATATGACTGGTTTCCCTGACACTCCCATCATGAGGTGGATTGCGGAGTAGTATGCATAATTAAAAAACGTATGTGCCATTATGAGAGGACTCCAGTCCCTTGTGTCACATTTTATCTCTTGATCCCCTTTCTCTTGACAAATATACTTATCTTGGAACAGTTTATTTTTTTTGTCATAGGCTTCTACAAAGTGATGGCAGAAGTTGTCTTTAAGATAAACAATGTAAACCCAGTTTCCGAACTCCTCCCACTTTCGATTGGAGGTGCGGGGTTGTTTTTTTATAGTGCGGACTCCGTGTGGACTTTGGGTGCGGTCCCTGGGAGTCTGTCGTCAAACCAATGAGCGTGCGGAGTTGTTTCTTCTTTTGTTTTCCTTTCAAATTGGAAGGGCGTGCTCCCCCGGGCGTGAAATATTTCTCGCTGACCTTTGTGCCGATTGTCCTTTGGAGTGGGGTGGGCCATTGATTTTCCCAAATGGCCTCGCTTAGCATAAGGTCACGCCCGCCTGCCCCTTCCTCGTGTCACGGAAGCCCACGCACGGCCGTGTGGGCACGCCTCGCAAGGTCACCTCGTGTCGTCCAGGTCACGCCGGGTCACGCTGCTCCAACTCCGCGGAGTGCCCGCATTGATTGAGGTGGAAATAATGTTGAGTAGGTGGCGTAGGAGGGGGGGAGGAGCGACCAAGACTGCCATGCTTACTTAATACAGCATTTGTAAATATTAGCATGAGCAGAGTGCTGTTTGTGACAAACAGAGAAACTTTAAACTAATTAAAAGGACATTTAAACTAACCCAAAAAACTAAAATGCCAGGAATATTTTTCATACAATTTCCCTTTATTTTTTCTCATCTTAATTGTTCTATTTTTGGGCATGATTTTCTTATCTTTATGCTTTTCTTTTTGAAATGTATTTTTATGTATATATTTTATCTATCTTTTCAAAGTTCAGGAGGGAAGACGCATAGGTGAGTGATATGTTTAGACAGTGCATGTGCACTTGGAACGCTTTCGTCCTAGTTCCAAATGGTGGTTATAAGAGGATCCTGTGTACAATATAGTGTGACGCCAATATTTTGACCTATATCCTGATAAAGTCCTGAACGGTTGGCAGTTTACGGGGCCGAAGGAGAATTTTGGGTCTCTATCTAATTTACAAGATTCAGTGGATTGACTTATTCTAAACCTTCCGTCGTTCTTTTTTAGAAAGTGTTGTTACTTGGCAGGGTTTAGCTCTCATATTATTCTTCATCTACATATTAATAATCCGCAAGCCACCTAAAAGGTGCGTGGCAGGGGGTGTTAGGACACCAGCCGTTTACACATAAAAGGGAAAAGCGAAATTCTTTCCGCTACCCAAGACAGTACTTTAGCACATAAGGACAGGCATCACAAACTTAGGCAAACTAGATATCCGCATCGACCATTTGGGGATACTATGAGGCATATTTTTTGTTAATGAAAATAATAAAACAACTAGGCGAATAATCTTTTTAACGAATGGCTGGTTTTCATATCACGGTGAATACTGCTTTGGCCGTTCCCGGGACAAATAAATTTTTCAACCTCTCTCAGAATAAATATCCCTGACTTTATCTGTCGGTTAGTGGTAGTTTCGCGGGGCCAAGATCCAGCCAGCTATATCGGACCCAAGCGATGATCGATCATTAAACTTTTCCGAACCCTTCCTCGGGCTCCCTGAGATAACCCCGGTCCTAAGGACACGACCGTCAAAGCATGAGCAAAGCCCTGCACGACCGTCAAAGCCCTTAGAAGTAATACTTAGAGGTAAATATGTACACTAATCATATTCCTTGAGTTTGAGTGATTAAATGCGTCTTTCGATCGAGGTTCTACGATGAGAAACAAGGATTTTGGGAAAAGTGATCAAATTTATGCATAATGCCTTCATAGAATTGGCAAGGCCGAAATTCGTGAGGGAGAGGGAAGTGGCAAACACCTTTTTCTTCCCCCACTCCACTTTTGTATGTCTACGCTTGTCCACGTGTGTCCGGAATTCTGGCGACGGGGATCCGCGAAGGTGTTTTGCAGAGCGAAAGCCGTGTCCCAACTGGTTAGCCATTGGGCACCATGTATTTGGGCAGCCAACCTTAAGGGAGCATGAATTGGGACATCCTTGAGCTGGTGCTGCCATCTGCTGAGCACTGGGCCATTGAAAAACAAGAGAAATGCGGAATGATTTGAACAAAAGAAGAACAAAACCAACATTGTTAACATTTACGACTTTTATATGTGGAAGTAGAGAATTTTAAAATGATCTTGGTATCCTAGGCATTTTTTTGTTTTATTAATAGTGAAGTAGAAGTATTCTTTTAAATTCGTAGATCTAGTACAATTTTAATAGTATCTCAGTTTGTTTCGAAAGTTTAGCGGATATTCCTTTTCTTTTGTTTATAGTATTTCAACCGTTCTCTCAATCGAGTACTTTTAAAGTTTTCATTTACTTTAGGAATTTACTTTCTAGTTTTGTATTTTTAAGGCCAGGTATATTTAATCTGTTCATACGGTTAGCGTCTAACCTCGTAATTATTTTCTAAATCGTTATTAGGTTTTTTCCGTTTAGATTTTTAGCCAATTTATTTCAACATATTATATTTTACGTACATCATCAGGTTTCGGCATTTCGTAGTTCCATTCCTGTTATCAATATAGATTTTAATTTTTCTGAATTTTTCTGAATCCAATTTCAGCCTCTGTCCAATAACGCCGCCTTCTCTTTACTAGTTTTCATCAATTTCTAAACTTCTTTTAACGCTATTTAAATATTATATGCAGAGCAAAAATCACCAAGTACTCGAATAAGTCTCAAAATATCAACACTACTTGCAAACGAATAATTCCCATTTTTGCCCTTCCTCTGATTTCTACCTGAAGACGCTTTCCTCGCTTTGAACCATGGGAGAAGTGGGGAGAAAGATGTGCTTTTCGATGCCCAAATCTGGCGGCCAAGTTGACTGCCCAAATTTCTTCCCTTATGCTGGCTAACGAGTTGGGACATCCTCCTAAGATGGCGTCACGCCCAAATCCTGGGATTAGCATAGCCAAATGGCCTATTGGGACACGGCTTGAGAGTTTCAACCAGCCTACACTACTTTATTTTATTTTCTACTTGCGGAGGAATCTGCATCTACATAACTCAAAGCGAGCCACTTCTAATGTGTTTGGCAGGGGGTGTGCAATCATCAGCATGCAAAAGAATCCCCACAAGCACGCTCCCCTATGGAACAATGAACAAATAAAAGCACGCAATAAACATATACGCATTACTCTGTGAGCCACCTCTAGGATGTTTGGCATGGGATGATCAGTCACCAACATGCAGCATGCAAGAGGACCGCAGCATATTAGCGACAAATATACTTGATGGGGTAATAAAAATGAGCACTGTCGAAGGAATCAGTGACCATTGGGTAGTAACTGTTAAGTTTTATTTAAATATCGCTAAAAAGTTTAACAAGAACGGAAGATTTTTAATTTTTTAAAGAGCTGAATATGATGAGTTTAAGAGTTATTTGAAAAAAATGCTTTTCCCGGGTTTCAAAAATCAATAATGAAGTTGAATGTATAGGGTTCTTAGAAAGCTTTTCTTTCGCAATTAATTTCGAAAATAATCCCTACTAAAATAAAAAAAAAGAAAGTAGCGAACAGAGATGGTATGACGGGGAAGTGATAAAATCATTGAGGCGACAAAGAGCGTGTCATGCTAAAATGAAAGAACTTAGCACTGATTTATCCGCTAATGAACGCAAGTTAATAATTTAAAAAATTGTCTACTGCCACCATGAATGTAGCATTCAACAACGAATTGACGAATTTGAAAAGAAAAACACTTTTAGAGCAGTTACTGGATAATCCAAAAGGATAAATCAATGTTGGTAGCTTCCGAAATTTGGTGTTATAGCCGAATCATGAAGATCAAATGAATTGATAGTGAAGGTAACGTGGAAACTGCAAAGAAGAGTAAATGAGAAGTTTTTGGATACTTTGGGTGGAGAACGGGATAATTTGATGGGCCAAACCATGAAGTACGAATTTCTAATAGAAATAATAGTTGGAGGTCAGGTGGAGGGGTAGAGGTAGCCGTGCTCAGATGAGATGCGACGTGATGAAGCAGAGGAATAATTACGTGTTAAAAGATCGGCCGAGAGGGGAATCAAGTAAGAGCTGCGTCAAACTAATCTTACGAACGATGACCGCAGTGAACGATGATCCATGATGATGTCGGTCACCTGTTTTTATTTTATTTCAGCTATCCACACTCCACCTGACATTTTGACATTTTCAGCGATGGAATTTCGTCGAAATGTTCGTGCATATTAAATGTTCAACATTCCATTATCATCACTCGTCAGCAATCCCGAGATTTATCTCACCCAGCTATCCACTTGCGTCTTCTATCACTCAAACTTTTCGCACTGACGTATTCCTTATCTTTCACATCTATAAATGCCCATTCCATACATTTTTTGAGGTCGACATCATCCGTTCTTTTCCATCCACTTATCCCTCGACGGTTGTCTTCATCAGGCCATCGCGTCCCAAGATTTTGCCTCTGAGGCTGTTCCGTCGTCTAATGAAGCTGTTCGCGAGGCTCCTCTTCTCTCCTTAGGACTTCCTCAATGGTCACCGGGTCCATCGGTTTGATCCTCATCATCCTTCCTTAGCATCTCATATTGAAGGTCACGCTCTTTCTGCTGTCGTCTTACCTTCGAGAAAATGTCGTGGTAATTTTAGATGCAGTTGATCGGGTTAGTAGGGTGGATAGTGTTGGCTTCCCACCCACTTGGGTTCAAATCCCGGATATGACATATTTTTTCTGGAATTGCTCAGCCCCAGGCCGAGTGTTGAATGGAGTGTACGCCAAGTACATAACTCCGTCGGTCGGATGGGACGTCAAGCCGTGGTCAGTGACGACACCGGGTTTCTCTCCACACTTCCTTCCCTCATAGCGAAAATGATCTCAGCTGTCGGTCGCCTCATTCAAATGCCAAAATAAGATACGAGAGAATATGGGTTATCATATTTCCAGCATACTCGGGAGAGTTCCAGACGGTAGAGTAAGTTTTACTCGATTCGGAGAAGGGCCAAAGGGCAATCAGGAATGAATGACTCGTGAGGAATCCACTCTTTGCTGAGCACTGCTCACACTGTCGGACACACACATTCGTTGACTGTGTTTGCGCTTATTCCCCGAAATAGGCATCGGTTCATTTTTTAATGACCGTCAAACGCTCAAATAACTCGGACTCCCCTCTTGACGTTTGCTCGCCGTTCGAGTGGCCGTCATTAATCATTCAAACTCCCCTCGAACATATTGTCGTCGTCGGCTTCGCGTCAGGCCCCTCGGGGGACCTCAAACACACCCACCCCTCCTTCCCTCATCCCTCTGCATCTACGACAAACGCAGAGGCATCTAGCCCGGACTTACAGTGGGCGCAAAAAGTATTCGGACAGTACTTGTTTCCAGTCACTATTACTATTTTGACTCCGTGGCACTTCTTCTTCGAATTCAACATGAGTGTAGTATTATCATTTGCTGTTCTGGTAGAGGTTTACATGTTGAAAGAAGGTGCTCATTTGTTATAAATTGAGTCCATTAGACGGATATGCAAAACTTTGGGGGGAAAAGTTCTCGGACACACGCTGCACGTGGATTTACACGCCTTTATCGAAGCCCACCGGTGTCATTGCTGTCCAGCTGTGGGCGCACTTGCTTCCGCTTGGCTGTGGCGAAGCGAAACGCATCTTTTACCGAACGGCGACCTGAAGTGTTGGCAGGCAAGGGACGAAAGGCAATTAAGAAGGTGAAAGTTGAGCGAAATCTCATTATTAGACACTATAATCAATGTAAGTCACCGAATCAAATAGCTGGACTTGTGGGACGACCTAGGTAAACTGTTCACGGCATGGTAAATCGGTTCGGGAAGACCAAGACTGTTCCAAACAAGCCCCTAAGCGGACGTCCACGGAAGAAGGAGCAAAAAACCAGCGCTCCCTAGGTAACTGCTGATCAATAGAAATGTGATATTTTCGCATACGTAGGTACCATCCGGAATGTGTGGAAGCAAACAGTCACCACGGCCGAGTAGCAAGGAGGATGCCGTGTATCAGCGTGGTGAATCGCAAGAGGCAGGTAGATTTCGCTCGGGAACATCAATCTGAGCCTTTAGAGTGGTGGGATAGCGTGATTTTCACTTACGAGATTAAGTACTACATATTCTGATCCGATGGTCATCAAATGATGAGGCTTTGTAAAAATACTGAGCTTGATCTCAAGAACTTGAAAGCAACAGTGAAACATGGGGTTGGTCCTGTGATGGTCTGGGGGTACATGGGCTCATATGGAGTAAGTAATTTGCTCTAACTGAAAGGGATCATGGACCGCAAGATGTAAATAGACATACTGAAGCAAATTTTTAGTTAGTGCTGATAAAATGGGATTGAGAAACAAATTTACATTTCAACAGGATAATGATCCAAAACTCGAGGCAAAGAATACAATGATGTGGATCTAGCATAGCACACCCAAACAGTCGAACACCCCTCCACAATCACCTGACCTCAATCCGATAGAACATCTGTAAAGTATTCTGGAGACACAAATAAGGTAAAGGCAAATTTAAAACATGAATGACCTCAAGATTGCTTTGTTAGAAGGATGGAAAAAATACCCCCTATTGTCACATCTAAATTGCTCCATTCAATATCAAATCGCCTTCAGGCAGTCCTGGAAACCAAAAGGAATGCCACAAAATACTAATTATTGCGTGAAGTGTGTCTTATGACTTCATTTAATATGAAAAATTCAGGTGTCCGAATTTTTTTGTGCGACACATTTGAAGTTATTTTTCTATTTCGTTTAAAGTTTATTATTTGTTGCTGTTGCTGCAGTGCATGCATAAGTAAAGAGCCTCTATGGTACACTAATAATCATTTCAAGTCGAAGACATAAGAGCAACAAAAATAAATTGAAAATTTTGGCTGGAAACAAGAGCTGTTTGAATATTTTTTGCACCCACTGTATTCACCATTATGGGAGTCAATGCTGGCGTGAATCCAAATATTGCATGTTTTAAATAAGACTATCCATTCAAGTTGCATTTTTTTAACCTCAATAGAAGGAGCAAAAAAGTATTCTACAACGTCGCCGATCTTGTTTAATGCACTTCCATGTTGATGAAGCCTTATCTCTTTAATCTCTCCTTATCTCCTCCTCTTCTTATGATTGCCCTTGTTTTCGTGTTTTTTTATTACACATATCATTTTATTTCCATTGGTTACAGTGGTTAATTATGACAATTCTAATTATAGTCTCGAGGAATAAAAATTTATGGAATAGTAAATACAATATAATCATATTTATTTGCTTTGCTGACTTTCTCATAGTAATAGAAATTCTGTTTTCATAGTTAGCTTTTGACTTTATATTGCGCATGCGCTGTCTTCTCTTTTCTTCCTCCGAGCAATGTCGTGCGCACCTAGCGCCAAGGTGGCTGTAAATGGAACTCGTCAAGTGTTCGCGTCCCCGTTTCAATGATCACGCGTGTCGTCCCGAATTGAGGGGAGGGTGAAGATCCCACGGGGCGGGCGTGAATATTGGAGGCGTTTGGGGTGGGTGGGGCCCTTGCTGCTGAGAGCGCATAACACAGCGCAGGACGTAAAGGGACGACTGGGAGCATTGGGGAAGGAGCGGTCGAGGAAAGAAAGAAAGGCCTTTTCCATTCGGTCAGGAAGCTGAATACGCATTGGGGCACTCATCGCAGATTAATGAGGAGGGTCATTTTTAGAATAATTGGGTGCTCTCATAAAATTAAAATAATAATTTTTTTAGACGATTAGACAAGTAAGCTAAAGTTATTCACTTACGCAAAATTATAATATTTTATATTGATCTCTGCATTTCTTCAGGGTTTCTTCCGCTTCAGCTAGTTTATAGACAACAGTTTCGCTGACTTTTAACAAGCTGACGCTGAATAAAACCCTGAGGAAATGCAGAGATCAGACCATCGCCGCTGACACCTACGTTCTGGTATTTGATAATAGATGGAACCAAGATCGACGACATCCTTAATGGATTCGTCCTCTTTTCGTGATGCTCCTTCCTCAGTCCCTCTTCCCTCGACTGATTTCAATTTTTAGAGCCAGTAGTGTAAGATGCTAAGATGCTAATCCCGAACGTATAAATACTTATTTAGATTTTATTGATTATGTCGGAGTTGGATGACAACAATTTGAAACAGTGCTACGTGCCAAGTGAGTTTTAAATTTCCGGGAGAACTCGATCCCTGTAAACATATTTTTAGCAAAGAATATTACTCCGCGCACTTTCTTTGTTCTCTCTAACTACTCTTTATATCCTCCAAAAAAATTTGGGCGTTTATGTGTTAAACGATAATTGTAATTCTTCTCAATACTTACTTACAGTTGCATTGAACTGCATATTGGTGAGTATTGAATTCATTGGTCTCCCAATGTTTCTTTTTATAGTGCATATCTCTTTTCAGCTTAATAAATTAGCTGAACGAAATAAAAACCCCTTTATCTTTTTTTGTGGTCGATCTTATCCCAATTTAATGTCCAACGGCTTTCGCCTTCCGTGGGAAATTCAAATCGGGTCAACAATGGGTTAACGAAACGTATATAAGACCGGGACGAGAACGTTTTCCTTCTCATTCTCTTGAAAATGCTCCCAGGAAGAGTAGTGAAACGTCGAGCAGAAAATGTTACCAACGCATTTCGCGAAAGGAACTTACAAGATAGATAAAAAAAAGCTGCGAAAATCTTCAGACAAAAATTATCTAGCTAGGTGTCATATCTCGTTAAAGAACGCTGTTCAGTGAAATGATGTCCATTACTAACGTGCAATCTGTCGTTTGCCTAAGGATGCAGCCATCGGATACAATTTAAGAGCACACGAATGTTTCCGTAGAATATTTTCCTGTCATATCACTGTATTCTCTGTAACATTGAAACGAGTTGGTATTAGGGTGGTTTCCTATTTTTATTTTATTGCCTAAATCGAAAGATTATTACTCCTGGAGTGCATATTTCACGCTTTTAGATTTTTAAACGAAGAAATCTATTTTTCACGATTTAATGAAAAGTGAAAATTTTCATGCGCGCGAAAACGCGACGGCTAAGTATGAATGCTGGGAAAGCCCGTGTGACGTCAGGCTGTTGCTGTGTGAGGCCACCTGGGTGCGAGGCTGTGAACACCGCTTCGATGCAGGCTGCTTGCTGCCAAGCATGGCGGTAGCGTAGAGTACCCTGCTAGCAGGTAACGCTTGGCTTAAATAAGTATTATTAATACCCTATCAAGCGTAGGAAACTTTCCGACCATAGGCAGTTTTAATAGGTGATTATTAAGAATGTTTCCCTGAGCTCTGTGCCTCATGCATGCATTGGTAATCTCAGACGATGTGAAACTCCTATCTACTCGTATAGAAACTAGGTCCCTGTGACGTCACGTGGAGTGGCATCGCATGGGCGCCAATCTGGCCTTTTTAAATGCGGTTAAATTTGACCATTAACATTCGTCTGAAGTGGGATTTATGAAACCAAATAATTTGTATATATTATGAATACACTAATGGTGGTTAACGAATCGCAACCAATTCCCTTCGTTTTCTTTGATGAATGAAACTACCCTATTGCCACCATTCGCGTCGCTGATGGGCATTCGAACTTCAAGAGGAAAAGAAGAAAACCCTAATGAGGACTTTTCAAAGATATTGTATTCAATTTTTTAGTCTATCGAATGATAACTTTTCAATACAATTACTTGGGAGTGCAAACACTCCGAAGGCGTTGAAGTCTCCGAGATATGAGTCATTCCTCCTGCGGTCGGTCGTGGATCTTGTTAGCAGTTCCTGGAATTTTAAAAATTGAGCTAAAACCACTGTTACCCTGTCAATGGAATGTGTACTACACACAATAGTGTTCGCTGTTAAGCAGTTTTAGAGAACTATCTCACGGCCACGAGCCGCATTAAAAAAAATGTATGCACCTGCGGACCAGATGTTCGGATTGGCAATGCTCAAGTGGTAAACTGGAGAATTTACCCGTAATCTCATTAAAACTAGGCTAAACTTCAGTACAGCATAATATGGATACGTGACCTCATAATTGTTACTATGAAGTTTTACATAATTACTGTTTGAGCAAGGGGTGTGGGACCGCCCGGTGGCCGCATGAAGCCCAACGAACCACGGATTTCCCCTTGGTTTGATTTAATGCCCGTTTCACAATTAAAAGCACCTACTGAGAGCGTTCTCAACAGATAACTTGGTTGATAATGAAACACTTACTTGCAATTTTCCACAAAAATTGTTTTTTGTGGAAAATTGCAAGTAAGTGTTTCATTATGAATCAATTCCACTCCATCTCGCTTGATTCCTCGAATTTTATAGATAACTTGGTTGTTTTAGATAGTGGAAGAAAAATATAATTGTAACGTGATATAAGTTACTGTTTTCGTGGTGAAATTGAAATAATGGCCCCGTTTCTTTTTTGAGTGACCTCATTGTCTTCCAGCGTAATTAAACATATTTTTTAAGTGCTAAGAGTCCTTTTCATTTTTAATAAAATTACAAAGCCATAAATAAAATTTCAAAACAATATTAGTAATGAAATAACTATCAAAACGCGGTTATCATTGAAATCGGTGAGTTGATCGCCGCGGGGAAAAAAAGCAGTCAGCAAAAGTAGACCATCTACATCCTCTAACTAAACCGCAAGCCGCTTCAATGGACGTTAGGCCTCTTAGGACACCAACCGTCGAAAGAAAAATGAATAGAAGATGCAGGTCGGAGACATTTGACTACCGAGTCCCACATTGCACCTTCACTGCTCGGGTCAAAAACAAATGCCTATAACAATACATTCGGAAAACATCTCTCTTAATTTGTCGTTTCGAGGTTGATGCTTTCTGTATCATAAGACTTATGCTCTTAATCGATCTAGTAACCTCTGGTGGCTCCCAGCCTAATTCATGTAAAAGCTCACCCTTCGATCGCATTTCACACCTTTCCCATGTATTTTATTTTGTTCGCAAATTCTGCGCCAGATCTCATTCGCTCGGCCTGAAACTTGCGAAATAGCGACCCTCTATCACTTTCACGTCCGAAAACCCTCCCTCGACACGCTTCACATCTTTAAGCATTTGCCACAAATATTTCTTACGTGTGTTCCCTACGCTATATTGTTGTCGCAAATCCCTAGTATTTGACTTCACGAGAAGAATGATTTTTGTTTGATTTTCGTTCGAGTTGAATGAGTTTTCGTTTCGGCTCAAGCGGTAGTGATGCGAGATGGCGCCAGTTTCGTTTGGGTTGGCGCCGATCGGTCCTGGCGCCCCCCACCTGACGCAGCGCTGCGAGACACACTCGCTGCTTCTTCTTATTCGCTCTGCCCCGACACCCTCCCCGCCCCCTCCCACCCCCCTTCCCCCTCCATTCCCTCGATCGAACAACAGTACTCGGGGACGCCCCCCCCATTCACACTATATACTAAGATTGGCATGCTGTATTTTTGCCTTTCGCAAGCGAATCCATTTAGTTCTCATATGCTCCTGTGTCTAGCAGCACAGGCCGCATAAAAGTCCTAGCAACACCGGTCACATAAAAACCAAGCGCAGCATATAATGAGGCAAACGTGACATTAGGTTCAGTTGTTGCTTGGACACATGTGAGTAGTGTCGCCCGTGGAGCCCACATGCATCCACATTTAATACCCTGCGAGCCACATGCAGGAAGCGTCATTGGTGAGCGGTCAGCAGCGTGCGATATGATTCCCTCATGCACATCAAACCGTCATAAAAAGATGTTACGCTTACAAATAAAACATACTTCCACATTCATGCAAAGGATAAACTTACCATGAAGGCAATCTGCTTATGAGAACTGCTATAATATGCAAAACATGCTGTTAGAAATAATAATAAAATTAAGAAACATGCATAGAGTAATCCATACATTTTGTAGGCTACAATACAAGTCAACCATTCCATTAGGAAGTCCTTCCGCAGCCGTTATATTCTCTTATCGAGCGAGGAAAAAAAAGGCATTAAGAATCTATCTTTTCTATATCTCTTATTTTATTTTTATAATCCGATCTACCGTGGTATGTTTGCGTTCGTAAGATTTGGCTATCTTCGTCAGAAATACATTGCCCTTGAATTTAACTAGCAGGATTAGTCAAATTTTCAATCTACTCTTTGACAGAGATTCCCACTAAGTTGTTCCGAGAGGTCAGTTACACTAACAGGACTTACTTAAAGACTTCTCTTGTATCTGGCAGCTCTTCTCTGCACGCGTTCTTCTTTTAAGCCTATTTCATTGGAATCCCAAGCATTGAGAGCGTAGTCCAAATGGTGTTTAACGAAGGAGAAGTAGCTAATTTCTTTCACCTTGTCGTCGCACTTTCCGGTATTCTTTCAAAAAAAATTACGATTAGCTTTACCTGTAATTTCCCGAATATGTTCATCCTACGATTGATAATTATCGCCCCACACATATTCTACGCATTCTACAGTCTGTGAGTGGGTACCATGAATGAAATATGTCTGTTGTGGGTACGTAAGGAGTGGGGAAAGAGGGAGACGTGGATGTTGATTTATTACTTTTTAAATAACCATTCTTTTGGTCCAAACTAGTTCAAGTTGTCGATTTTAAATAAGTTAAGTCCACCAAAAGTATTAATGACGCTAAATTGTCTTTCCGAAGACCAATAGTACCAAAAATTATGGCAATCTCGTGAGTACATTATAAATAATGATTTTTTGGTAGTGTGAGGTGTTGTTTATGATGTTTTTTGCGTCGCTAAAGACGTCCAAAATATCTGCCTCTTGTCAGTCCCATGTGCGCATCCGTTAGTCCCCTTGAGGTATATATCATTCAATTTTCCCGCACTTGGATTGCCTCGCGTATTATATTTGCTGTATTTTACATAACATGAACTATATCCCCCAGCGGGTCCTTCACTGATGCTCTCTCTCTTCTTCTAGCGCTTGCCAGAACCCTTCTTCATTACCCCCTCCGTTGCATTATTACTCCTTCATTAATAACCCTATCCGTTACCCTTTGCCAATCAATATAAATACCAATTTCAATTCGATTTGAATGTGTTCGACACTTTCTGTCTTTTATTATCTTTAGCCAATATGAATGGAATATGTAACTCCAACCTTGTAAGATATTTGTTTTCACGTTAATTATTGTTGGCTATTTCTCACGCCAGATTACAGGTGTCTGCCTTCATCATGCTGTCGTTCGTTTGCTTTCGTGAAGTTACCTAGAGGTAACTTCCGTCCCTTGTGCTTCAAAAAAGAACACAGCCCTGCACCCCATTCTCCTAATGGATAATCTTTCAACATTTTTGTTTTGGTATTCATCCTTCGTCACTTGCCCCTTATATATCCCATCCGATGTCTACTTCTGAATCTTTTGCTACCACTTGTCCTTCGAATATTGTCTTCGTCAGAGAGTCGTTGATGACCTATTCAATTGCCCCGCCATCTTCTCAAGATTTTCAAAAGACATCTTTTATATGGCTCTTTTTGCAAGACTACTACATTATTGAACACCTGATGGTGATGTGAGGAATATTTATGCTATAAATATCTTTAAACTGTAACTAGCCACAGGGGGAAACTTCTCTTAAAAATATTTCATTGAAACAACCTCGAGGAAAGAGCAGTGTTATTGAGTTTTCTGCCAGTGTATGATATTGAAAGTATTTTCAATTCCAAATTAGAAAACACATTACAGGAGTAAAATGAACTTCCTGCATTTCACATATTTGTTGTTAATCCTAATTACTTATTATTGTCTTTATAAGCAGGAAGATGCGCATATAATGAAAATAATCCTATTTTTGATTAAATGCATGACGCTATGCATATTTTTATGAACCGAGGTGCTCAGTAGTCCTAAGATAATTCATTGTTATGCTTTGATGTGAAAAAGTCACTGCTGTAATTTGTAAATTTTCAGAGTGAAGTATTGCTATGCCTAAAATATCCAACATTTTTGGAACACTTTTCGAGCGAAAACTTCGATATCGTGGCTGATATCCGAAAGCAGTCGTGGATTTGTGCTGTTTTCTTTAGCGACCCGCGCACGCAGGCAATGCCGATAGCAGCTGAAATATCTGAGCGTATAATCTCTTTCGCCGGCTTCGATCTTACTTGGAAAATAAGAATGCAAATGCCGTTCTATTGGCAGGTTGATAAAAAGTAAATTTTTGGGGGGAAAATGATTGCAGGGGTGGGAGTGACCTCCAAACCACCTTGGCCCTCACCCCCTCCACCCTTCTACCTCGTCTTTTTCTGCTGTGGATTTCTAACCTTTTCTATCCAATCCTATGATTTTATTTATGTGTATATCTATATGCATATATACCTTCATTCATTCACTCAAACGAAGCAATAAGCGAAAAATTACAAATAAATTCATAGGGCAAGGAAAGAAAGGGATCAGAGCATATTGTAGAAAAAGGACGAGGACAACGGTGCCGTGGTAGATGGAAAAAGCCAGATATTAGACCTGGTAAAAATGTGGCCCTACTAGGACTCAAACCCAGAACCTCCCGGTTGCCGGCCGGGTGATCCACCAGTTGCGCTATCAGGACGCTTAGATTCACCATTTCACAGTCCCTCTGTAGACTTTGAGAAAGTCCTTGAGCCCCAGTTGAGAGAAAGGCCAATTATCATAACTACATCAACGTAATACCCTGCGAGCCACCTATGGGGTGTTGGCAGGGGGTGATCAATCACCAGAATGCAGCATGCAATTGGACTGCACATAATCGTAATGCAATCCACCCCCCTCCCCAAAAAAAGGGCGCTACCCCGTAACGCAGCGCCGCTGAGGTACGGTCTTTTGTAATTCAAATATAATCAACGGGCTTTGATTTGTGGATATTTTCCATCACGGTGAAAAAATAAATCTTTTTTAAGCATTCCTTTGTGCAGGGTGAGTTTTACCATGAAAAAATCATAAAGCCACTGTCAAACAGGAAACCATACTTTGTCGCTAATCCGCGACGTACGATTTCCAAAGCACTACGTGTAGCAAATAATTTTGCTCGTCAAGGAGAAAATTTACCATGATAAATGACTTGTTCAAGATTCGAACCCGGATCCCAAAAGCCTGTCAACCAAGTTACCAGTTACACAGTAGGATTCTTCAGTAGTTTTCTACACAACATGGTTTTCGTTCGCTTCGACTGGTTTCGGCGACAGTCGGCGTTTAAAAGAGTTCACAGCAATCAACAAACAGCGTCAGATTTCCTTATTTTCGATGCTATGTCAAGAATGCATTAAGTTATGGTGTAGGTTCAATATTTTTCAATCTTTTAAGGGGAAGTAGAGGAACTATTTCGAAGGAATGTTATAAGACCCACTTCATAATCATTTTTTTCAGTGCATTATCATGTGCAATGACTTGTATCGAATGTTTGCGTGTGCAGACACAGGTGTGTGTCGGAATCAGCGTCGCAAATGTCACGCCATCCCCCCCCCCCCACTCGCCCTTTGCTCACCCCACCCCCTCTTTGACCTTTCACCCCCTTCCACCCCTGTTCCACTCCCATGCCTCCTTCGATTCATATACACACACTCACAAACAATAAAGTCATAAATGACGTGAGTAGCACGAAGTAATAGTTTACTAGCGAGTCACTCATAAAACAGACACTCATAAGAGGGAAATCACTTACGCGGAAAAAAATATTTTTAACTGGAGCTTTTGAAGCATCTGTTTCTTTCGTAACATGCAAGAGAACATTGGTAGGACATAAGGAAGGCAAGCAAGGTCAAGGAAAATGCTTGACGAGGGAAGGGGTCAAGTGGAGGGTTAGCAGGCCACATTCAGACCAGGTGGGTTAGGTAGGTACATGCCTGTAATCGCCAAATTTAATGAACAACTCGAGGGTGTGGAGATTGAGGGAGCAGTCAGGGGGGGAGGGAGGGAGGCAATATCTGATACTTTGAAGTATTCATTGAAGAGGGAGTCGTGAGCCAAAGAATGTGTGGGGACTGGAGGAGATGCGTGGGGGGATGACGGGCCGCAGGAGGCGCGGTGATTATTATTTCTAAGGCTGAGGGGGGGTGGGGTGCATTGGCCTACATAGAAAGCGGAGCAGAAGTTGCAATGGAGGAGGTAAATGATATTGTTGGAAGTACAGGAGGTAGAGGGAAATATGGGGAGGCATTTGAGTTCGGGGAGGAAAGAGGCTGGGGGGTGGAGAGAAAATCTTGCAGGTTTTAAATCTGGGACGGTTACACGTTGATGGTGTAGTAGCGGTGACTGACTGCGATTTTTGAAAGGGGTGGGTGGCTTTAAAGATGGTACTTAGATTTTAAAGGTAATCCGTAGTGTAGTGGGGAAAATCTGGGGGGGTGGATTTGTAGTTTGAAAGAATGGGGTCAAGTCCTTCAGGATATCCCGTAGGGAATCAGCGCCAGGAAAGTAGGTAGTGAGCAGAGGTGGGGAGCATTTATTATCCTCTAGACACAGAGTATAATATCAGCAATGATTGGAAAACCAGTTTAAAGAGTTCATTTTTTGCTGAAAAAGCCGTCCGCAGCATTTAATTTATTTGGATCCATCTCTCCGAGATAGATATGTTGGCAGCTTCGCCTGCGTCAATTCCGAGGAAATGAGTAGCTTACCTGTGGAACCATCATGAATTAGCATACATGTCTAGAGTGCGATGTTCTGAGCAAGAAATTTACTACCATTAATTTGCTGAGATTGTTGTTGAAAATTGCAATCTTAAGCATTAACAATATTTTGCTTTGTAATTAACGGTCTGGTTAGGCAAATAATTTAAACTTGGATGAATTCCCTGCTATTAATTTTTCATAAGCCCAAGAAAAACTGATGAGAAAATTTTCGATGCATTCAGAAAGCATTAGAAAATTATCAAATAAAACTTTATTCTGATCCGCGTGCAATAATATTGACATAACGAAAAGGAGAGATACTTATGGAAGGAAGTTATGGATAAATAGCGCTCTAGTTATACCTCAATAGGAAATGTGATGTTATAAGAAAATGCTGGAGTTAAGGTCTTTCATAAAAAATTAACATATGCCCAAGTTTCGAAAAAGTTTTCTTCATTCTGGAGGTTTATTGCATGAAAAGATCAGATGTACCAAAAATATAAAAACTGCTCATGCATTAAAGTTATTTTCTGCGAAAAATATCCAGTTCCACAATACATCTACTTAATGCATTTAAAATTTTTGATTTAACTTAAGAAGATTGACGTGACACACCTATTTAAGGACGTTTTACACGATGAATCTAATGATCATTCGAGAGATCTAATGATCTGATGACGAACGGCTCGTTGTATATGTCTAACAATCTAGACCTATACTCCGAGACGTTAATCATCATTAAAGGTCCAGAATAAGAAAAAAGAAATCGGTTCGCATTCAAATGATCTTGCGAGTGAGCATCCATGTGAAACGGAAATTTCCTGCCATTCGAATGAAACTGAATAGGGTTAGGATTCATATCAATTCTCTCCGTTTAAGTAAATAATTTAAAATTGGAATTTTTGACTTAAACGGAGACGGTCAATAATGAAAAAACAAACGTTGATACTGTATATTTCATACTTTCAATAGCCATTTCAACAGATGAAAGGTAATTCATCTTTATTTATATCTGTGTCATTTCCTATTTATATGCTTTGGAAAATCTAAGGGGGAAAATATGATTTATTATTAATACGATGTAATTTTTGCTACCAAAACTTTTGTTTTGCTCCATAGATAAGTATTCCGACTGGGTGGAATTATGTTCTCTCACTTTTGCAAGATTTTCTTTCGCATATTCATCTACATACTACCCCACAGTATTGGCGAGTGGCCATGAGCGTTAGAACACCGTTCATTTGTAGCAAAATTGCGCGTAAATGTCACTCTCCGGATTCCACCGAGCTCCATTTGTAGAATGGCTTCATTGTTCGGGGGAAAAAGAATTTCTAAATCTGTTTGGCAAAATCTCTCTCTTCTCCCATCACTTATGATGGCCTTGGAAATCCGGTGAGTTTCTAAGAAGACATTATCTGTGTCGCTCTTGAGGATATGTGTTTGTAATATCTTTACTAAACTAAGCTGATGAATTTTTTATGCATTCTTTTTGTCCTAATCATTCCAATCATCGTTATTCCCGGATTTCATCTCCATGCTAAAATAATCGTTCCTCCCAGAATCGATCATCTCTTTAATCGGATTCGTGCCAAGCATTCGAGACATGTTTTGGCAGCGTCGCGTGAAATTCGAGGAAACGAGAACGCGGTCTTTTCCGCCAGCAAACGACGTCGTAAACCCACGCCGCAGAAATAGAACTTTAACGCCTTGAAGGAAACTCACCCGGACCAGCTGATATTGATGTCTGTTTTTTTTCTAACTGACACGTGCGATTCCGCTACAATGTGGTTGAGACCTTTCCTAAAGTAGCAGATGATCTTGACCTGGGGCGGAATTCTGTACACCGTACCGACGATTGTCGGTGTCGGTAAGCCGGTCCTACCGATAAGTCTCGGTACGAGCGATTCAGGTGACACGTTTTACCGACGATTGTCGTTATCCCACCGACTGTTGTCGGTAAACCCGTCGGTACATACCGACGATTTCAAAACGCTCGGTAGGACCTACCGACAAATTTTTAGCAACATGGCGGACTTTTGTTTACACTTTTCGGCCTAAGCTGACGATTTTAAATCATAATCTACGACCTTAGATCCGTGGAAGTGCTCTAATTGTATGTTATTTATAATAAAAATGATTGATTTAACACTTGAAACGTAAAATTTACATAGTGGGCGCAGTATTTAACTTTGCCAATGTTACACGTATATTACATTATGCGTTCCAATAGCGTAAGGTATTTTACATTATAAATATTCCGTAATTTTAAGTATGTAACGTAATGATTTGCATTTAAATTACTCACAACAAGACACGATAGGTATCTATTGTTGATTCGTAAAGTTTGGATCCGAAATTAATTTATATTTTCAATAAAAACGAATGCCTATTGATGCACTTCCAATGAAATATATACGTGGACATTTCGTTCACTTTTATATTAACTTCAATACCCTATGTGAGCGTCTGAGAATGGGGTTTATAATGAAAATAACTCTCCTACCTTCGTAAGTACTCTTGAGAGCATCAGACAGCAACGACGAAATAGAAAAAGCATATTGCTACTATATTTTAGAAGAATATAAATGGCATCACTTAACTCCTCTCACTCTTTGACGTCGTTACCGGTGCACAAAACTTACCGTAAAATTAATGCTGAATTTACTTCACCATACTAACCAAACACCGTACGTGACTTCAAGATAGATTTTCATTATTACTATAAGAGCACTGAGTAGGTACGTACCGTGTATTCCATCGGTAGAAAGGGGCAAATAAAAAGAATGATTGCACGAAACAAGGAAACATTTAATGAATTATTCATCATAAAACTACAAAAATTTAATTTCAACGCGAGAAAACCTTCATACTTCCAACGGTATTTCACAAATTAACAGTAATCAAGCATATTTAGTCAAAGTCATATCAACGCAAAGTTTGAAATAACACACAAATGGTATCAAAATGTAAAAGTTAACACTTCCAAATAGTATGTCACTCAAGTTCACAATCACAGCGCTTGACGCGATGATACTGATGATACCTTCCGTGACATCCGCGGAATCTCGGTGTTTTTCTCAACGAATGTATTTTAAATAGCCCAAAATGTGAATTCAAGCGACAAAAATGTTTTCTAATTAAATAATTACCCTTGTGGAAGTATCGGACTTACGGCGAACAATGAGGCAAACGATGTAAACAAGCCGTGGCTGAAGATGAAGGTACATTGTTACAATACTAATAAACATAATTTCGTCACTGCTAATCCCAAGAATACAATTATAATAAGCGTAGGTGAACAATTATGTAGCAGACAAAGTCCTCTTCAAGACAATTATACTTGAAAATTCCAATACATTGAGCACCTAATGTTGCCGGTGTTCTTCTATCAACGACCGTTGAATCCTTGAACATAAAGGCTTTTTTACTTGGGCTAGAAAAAATCCGATGGTAAATACAGCAAAATCTCGGAATACAAGCCACATCGCACCAACGGGAGTAAGAAATTGTGTTCGCAGCACGGCCGTCTTTAAACAGGCCGGAGGGATGATATTTGGCAACAACGCGGAGGAGGCCTGTTTATTATTTGTTTATCATTCTACAACAGTTGACTCGTGGTGAATAAGATACTCAACATGACTCGTTTGAAGTTAATTTTCTTCCTATAAACGCTATTTTTGCAGGAGATGACGCTAGAAGATTCATTTTTTAACCTATCATATTTGCTGTAGTCGAAGGTAAGTTATTTATTTGAAGTTGAAGCGTTGGAAGATGATGAGCTCATACTCAATCAGTTCGACCTCCTGGAAATTATGAGCAAAGCAATAGTAATCACTGCCGAGGAATATTCGGGTCTCAATTACGTTTGTGAGTATGCTGTCAGTAAGGCATTGCAGCACTTAACCATTGATATATGTGCATGTTCATGTATTTCAAATGAGGGTAGTGAAGATGCCCATTTCAAAGACTTTACACGGCACACGGAATTGCGCAATCTGACGTAGGTGCGAAGGCGCAATCAAAATTGCGTTGTGTAAAGCGGTGAATTGCTATCACACATGCGAGAATGCGTGGACGCGAGACGGCAAAATAGCCCATGTTCTATTTTCGTTAGAACAGGGGCTATTTTGCCGTCTCCACTTACTACTTCCTCGGCACCACAGCCCGGTATGGGCCTTGGCCTCCGTCAAGACGCCTGTCCATTCTCTCCTGTTCTGCACTTTCTCCCACCATCTGACAATCCTCATAGCCTTTATGTCTTCTTCCACATCCTGCATCCATCTTTTCCTCGGTCTTCCTCTTTTTCTCTTTCCATCCATATTTCCGTGTAGAATCTTCTTAGGCATCCTTTCTTCACTCATTCTTTTTACATGATCTAGCCAAGCTAGCCGTTGGGTCTTCACAAATTTCATTATGTCTTCGCCACGGATAATATTTTCTATTTCTTTGTTTGTTCTTATCCTCCAAGTTCCCGGGACCATATATCTTTCGCAAAATCTTCCGTTCAAATATCCGCAGAGCTTGCTCGTTTCCAGCGGAAATGCTCCACGTTTCTGCTCCATATGTCACGACGGGTCTGATAAGTGTCTTATAGATCTTGAATTTCATCTCCTTAGATAGAAGAGTTGACTTCAGGAGCTTAATATTAGCAAAGTAAGCCCTATTTCCAGCCATTATCCTCTTGTTGATCTCTTCGGTCATTGAGTTCTTACAGTTTAAATTAGTACCGATGTAGCTGAAATATTTTACATTTTCAAAGTTGTACTGCCCAAATGTAACGTTTTGAGTCCATCTTCTGTCTTCCGTGGTCGACATTTTCATGTATTTCGTAAAGAGTTCTCGGGATCGCCACCGGGTCAGGAACTCCATATCTGCCAACGTTTCGATGTCCGACTCGGTCATCGTCCTCAGGTCCACACAGCCCTGAGGACGATGACCGAGTCGGACATCGAAACGTTGGCAGATATGGAGTTCCTGACCCGGTGGCGATCCCGAGAACTCTTTATCAAGTCCATTCGCCAGGAAAGCACGAAATCTTTCTTCATGTATTTCGTTTTTCTCTCATTGATTCTGAGCCCTATTCTAAGATTTTGAATATTTCTTTCAGAGAATCCATATTCCGTGCCATTAGAACTATGTCGTCGGCATAGGCACATGCCTGAGTAGATTTATGCACAATTGTCCCCTCTAACCCCAGTTCTTTCATGGCTTCATGTAGACACAGATTAAATAGTACTGCTGATAGAGAATCTCCTTGTCTTACTCCAGTTGTTATCTTAAAGGCTTCACTAGTCTTGCCCCCGATATAGGCCGATATAGCTTGAGATCCTTCCATAGCCATATTTACCAACTTAATTAGTTTTTTTGGTATTCCGAATCCCTCCAATGCCTTCAACATTTTTCTTCTATTGACACTATCAAAAGCTTGCTGGAAATCAATGAAAAGCATATGTAGGTCAATGTCGTACTCATAACATTTCTCCATGCATTGTCTCATTACAAAGATTTGGTCGGTTGTTCCTCTTCCCGGCCTGAATCCATATTGGTATTCACCAAGGATTACTTCAGCATACGAGTTACGTCTCCTCTGCAGTATACAAGAAAGTATCTTATAGTGACATTTAGTAATGTGATTCCCCTATAGTTGCTGCATTGCAATTTATCTCCCTTCTTGAATATAGGGCAAATTAAACCAATCTTCCATTTCTCAGGCATCTCTTCTTTCTCCCATATTTCACATATCAGTATATGTAGGTTCTTTGTTAAATTTTTTCCTCCATACTTGATTAACTCCGGTACAATTTGATCTTCCCCTGGAGCTCTCCCATTCCGCTGCTGTTTTAACGACTCCTCCACCTCCTCAATTGATGGCCTACTAATATTGGTGTCCACCCTCATGTCCAACATTTCTCCATCCTCCTCATCTATCTCATTGACATTCAGCAATTCTTTAAAGTACTCGGCCCATGCTCCCATTACTTCTTCCTCTGTTCCAACCAACCTCCCATTCTTATTCTTACATGCTTTTGTTCTTGGTTGAAATTTATTTGTCATCCGTTTGATTGCCTGGTACAACTTTCTACTTTCATTTTGTGTGTTCAGTTCCTCAATCTTTTCCAGATGCCCTTTTAAGTACTGTTTTTTCTTTTTTCGTAGTATTTTATTTGCTTGTCTTCTGCTTTCTTTATACCTTTCGACATTTTGTCTTGTCTCTTTCTGGTTAGTGTTCCTTTGATCTATATTCTTCCTTTCTATAGCTTTTCTGCACTCATTATCAAACGATTCTTCATTCCTTGTTCTCTTTCTTTCTCCTATGGTCTCCTTTGCAGCCTCTTCCATAGCCTTCTTTATATTAAGCCATTTTCTCTCTTCCAAGTCATTTACACTCAGGTTCTCTGCTCCTTCTTCTAGTTTCTTACCCAGGATTTCCTGGTATTGGGCTACAATTTTGCCGTCTCGCATCTGTTCTAGCAATTCACCGCTTTACACGACGCAAATTTGATTTCGCCTTCGCACCTACGTCAGATTGCGCAATTCCGTGTACCGTGTAAAACGGACTTATTCCTCCTTGTATGTCTGTAATAAGTGTTGGTTTTCATGTATTGGCCATTATGATGACTCTAGCAGAACCCAAGTATGAGGCTACATTTCTTAAAATTATCCTCCTTGACGATAATTTAAGAGGAACTTATGACGACAGCTGTTTTCAGTGCAATGTACCGAACAGTTATTTTTTTGCAAGATTTATTAAAACTCTGACAAATGTATTTCTAAATAACTATACTAAAGTGAGGAATAACAGATTGGATGTCGCTAGACAGACTTCCAATAAGAGAAAATACTCTACAATTATGTGACTGCTTTCAATTCGGTGACTATATATTTCAATAAAATCATGTTTTATACATGACTAATTTGTATCATTCCTGTCTGCTCCTGCTTCACAATCAGCAATGGATGCACGATTATCCCGTGGTAAGTAAAACAGCAGTTTTTTAGTGGATTTCCTAGCCGCAAAGCGATTTCTTTTGCCGATATTCTACGCCGAAACAATAGACTTGGTCGCAGGTGAGAGCAATCCCACAGGCCTCCTAGATGACGGGCGCGCGACGTTGCCACATCGGTCACTCCGGCCTGTTTAAAGACGGCCGTGGTTCGCAGAGTGATTAAACATCGTAAATATTTCACAAAGCAGTGATCAACTCCTTTTAACTTCTTCGCGGGCTGACGAATAACAGATGGCGTTTTCGGAGCCTCATTTGTTTAATGCGAACAAAGGAGAAATATGATTGGTCGAGGCGCCTAGCCTCGCGTGCGGGTGCCACTTTCGTACCGACAAAAGCATTACGTCACGAATTTGTCGGTTGCACCGACAATCTGTCGGTAGCGGGGTTTTGTGAATCACATTTCTATCGGTGCGACCGACGATCGTCGGTATCCGTGTACAGAATTCCGCCCCTGTAGGGGCTTTCTCTTACTCGTTAACGTTTTGTTGTTAACGGGTTGTTAACGAAAGTCCTCTCTTGCAACGACACCCTCTTATCGAAAGTGTGTTTCTGTATCTCACCTTAACGACAGCTCGTCGTTGCAAAACAAGACCTAGGCTCGTCGATAGCTAATAATACACCGTCGGCGCCTGCGAGTGAGGCTAGAATTTTCAACCAATCACATGCCTAGATTTATTCGTTCGGTAGCATTAAGAAGCAGTGCCTAACTACGGTAACTAATAAACGATAAATAGTCACCATAAATAAACAAGAAGCTGCTAAAGAACGCACCGGTCGATTTGGAAAAGAATAATAAATGATGGAGAAAACTGATGAGTATCATTTTAGTAGTGGATTCATTTACTGTTTTTATAATGTGTCGTAATATATTTCCATGAAGAACAAAATAAAATAAGGGGGAAATTAGTGTAAGTAAGCGTGTATATTCAAGGATTCAACAGTCGTCGATGGAAGAATATCGGCAACTTTTGGTGCATTATGTATCGTAATTTTCAAGTATAATTATCTTGAAGAGGACTTTGTCTGCTACTTACTCGTTCACCTACGCCTATAATAATTTTACTCTCGTGGTTATAGTAGTGACAAAATTATTTTTATTAGTATTATAACGATGTAAATTTCGGAGTGCATCTTCAGCCACGGCTTGTTTACATCGTTTGCCTTATTTCCGCTATAAGTCCACAACTTCCACAGTGGTAGTTATTCAATTAGAAAAACGTATTGACGCTTTCATCATATTTTGGGATGTTTGAAATCAATTCGTTGAGAAAAAATACCGAGATTACGCGGATGTAATGGAAGGAATCATCGCGAGTGTTGTGATTGTGAACTCGTGTCACAAACTTAACGTTTTTTAGTGTCAATTTCTTGAATAAAGATTACGGAAGTGTTAATGTTGTTGTTGGTGTTGTTGTTACTTATAATTATATTCTACGCAAAGCGAAGATAAACACAATAAAGTAAACATAGAAAAAAATGCGCATTTAAGGAAGTAATATAATATTTTCATAGTCACTCACCATGTTGAGGCATCGAATTACTGATTAAACTCACACAAAAGCAAAACGTAGCATAGGTTAATCGTTGGTAGCCACAATTAGGCATAGAAAATCACTGCAATCAGCAACTGCAAATGATATTAAAATAAGTGTATGCATGTATACCCATCAAAACACAGGCATATTATTCGTTGGGACTTAGTTTAACAGCATTGCAAAAGTTAAAAGTGACGACTAATGAGTTCTGAGTAAAAGAGGGAAACCGTTATTTTTTTCGCGAACGGTGGCTTTAGCCAGCCAAAAAAGGTATCAAAGATCTGTCAGTGTTAGGGCCATATCGGGGGTTATTCAAACGGTTGTTCCGAATTAAAAGTCCTTCGAAAATTAGGATTCTGAGTATTCCTAAGTCGTTCTCTCTGCAATAGATGCTTGATTATATTTGCTCTATCCTCAAGAGTGATTAGCTCCCTACCTAAAAAGTGAAGTCCCATCAATCGAGCCGAAAGAAACTACCGACTAAAAATAATCTAAGCACCAAAATTGGGATGTGTAAATATTATTTTCTCACCAATTTTTACAAGGTTAATAACTTTCTCAAATCTACTTCAAACAGCACGTTTACGCCCCCGCAAAAACTAATGTCTCTGTTGCCACTATTTATACTAATTGATTACAGCAAAACGTTTTAAAGCTTTCCATCTCGAAATGAAAATGTACAACCTTGGTATCTTTTCACAGGAAAAATTTATTCGTACGACGCGTTTCGACGCTGAGGCGTCATTATCAAGTACACTCTTGTAATATCTACAATCCAATATATAGCCAATTCTGGCAGGGGTGGAGGGAGAGGGTTATACCTGCCTCTCCTAGCGTGGGCTTAATCACGCTTCCCAACCATTCCCTCACCAACCCTCCCACTCCTTCCCAATTTTCCCCCCCTGTATAACCCTCTCCCTCCACCCCCGCCAGAATTGGCTATATATTGGATTGTAGATATTACAAGAGTGTACTTGATAATGACGCCTCAGCGTCGAAACGCGTCGTACGAATAAATTTTTCCTGTGAAAAGATACCAAGGTTGTACATTTTCATTTCAACATGGATTTTCACAAAGTTAAAGCCGAATCATTTGAATTCATCTTTCCATCTCCTTCGCAAAAGTGTTCCTACTATTTTTCAAGTGAATAAACCTTTATCGCTTTGTTGTAGCAGAATTAAAACTTTAAAACCGATACCGAAAAACATTATAGCGGGCGTCGATAAGCTTAAGACGTGCTCTCAAGCACCCGGATAAGGTATCGACAATTTTCGTTAGTGCTACCGAGAAAATATCGTTAAGCAAGCGTAGAGAAAACCAATTGTCGTTAGTTAAGATTTTCGATAAGCCTACGACGTAGCAACGTCGATAAGACTTGCTATCGAGTTAGAGAAAGCCCCTACTGGTGTAACTGTCGCTATTCCCTCTGGGTAAGTGCTTGCGGCGATTATGGATGTGCTAAGGCTGAAGTAAGCTTTATCTGTGAGTATAGTACAGAAGCACTAACTCAGTATGTTTTGATGGGAATCTATGTCATGCATAATCAATGAAAGTAATTGGAGCTGGAAAAAGAAATGGTGGATGAGATTTGATCAGGACCGAGCGATGCATAGGAACAATGATAACGGTTACACTTTAATAGAGTTGCCAAGCCCCTAGCAACTGGGCAGTAGGGTGGATCCGAAAAATATTTATTTTTCAAATCCATCTGGCCCAATGAAATAAAGTTGTGGAACCTATAAAAATAAGGCCTGAAAATTTTAGACCTCTAGGTGATCCCCTGACCCTCCCTCAAATGTCATGTGGGGGAGGGTCAAAAATAGAAAAAATTAATATTTTATGGCCATTCCCTGCGGATTTTGCCGAGCTACTGATCTAAAGGAAAAATATGTCGTGTATTTCTACGTATCTGCCACCGTTTAGCCACGAAATGGCAAATTTGAGTGGGCGTCCGAGAAGAAAAAATGTCAACGGCCACGCAGCGCGCCGGATAGAAGAGCGGCAGGCCGATCGCGTCCCCTCCCCGCTCTCCTCTCCCCCTCCCCCCCTCGCCTCTCCCCCTCCCACGCCCACAATACAGCAAAATTCATCCCGCGCGTGCTGCTAAGAGGACGCTCATCTTTGATTATATTAATCGGCGGTTGATAGACAGTACAAAAGAGTGCGTAGTGAGGAGACTTGTCCCTTTTTTGCCGTCCCGTCCGCGTTATACAAATCGATGTTACCAACTTTCAAAGAAGTGATGAAATATTTTTGCATTGTTCGCGATATTTTTATGTCTGAAACGCAGGCAAGGAGCCTACGGTCTAATAAGTGGGCACTCGAGTGGCTATAAAGGTGTGCGAACTTTGTAGACGCGCTTTTCTTTCGATAATGTCTGAGAGAGCAGTGACTAAATAGATGGATGCCGTTCCCCGCTTGCCCCTCCCCCTCCAACCCCCAAAATTCACACTGAGTGTGTCTTTCGTCGTTAGTCCAACTGAAGTTTGATGTTTTAGCATTTAAACGCATGCAGAGCGATTAATTGTGTTATCTTTAATGTAAATTTCGTTGAAAAGGGTACATCGTAGTTAATTTCCCCGTAAAATTTGGACCGCTCAATCGTCTGTGTCGTGGGTTTCCAGCAAAGTGAACTCTTTCAAATGAGCAATTCTAGGCCGCATATTTGGCGATGTACTTGAGAATTCTTTACTGTGCAACACCCGAGCCCTCCAGCGATGGAGTCCTTCCCTTCGAAGCTTGATGTATTTAACATTCCACTATGGGCACATTTGATAGCTTTGCAAAAATGTCTGCAGCACGGCGATAAGTACGGGGCGATCCATTTAGGGCCGTATCCATAGCATCACTTCTGCTGGATACGTCATCAGACGGTGACGTAGCTGCTATAGCGGGCGAGCACCGCTTCAAAGTCTAGCGACAGCCACTCGCCCCCGGATTTCGTCTGCTCATCGACTCGCATTTATGATTAATAATCATTGCTTTTTGTGGGTCCATGATAACCGTTTCTTATCATATAAAATAGTAGTACAAGTAGAAATGCTTCAGTAACTGGCTTTGATGCTTATAAGTAAATATTTTAGCTAGCATAACTACCAATAACTACTATCGATAATACCGTGATGAAACCTCTTCGGCTTCATCGCTTTAATAGTCATTAACTTCTGGATGGGTCCTGTCATGCCTTGAAAACCATTTATAATTAAATAAAAATAAATTAAGGACATATTAATGCCTCGCCTTGATGGTTGTGAAGTACCTTTTACGTGAAATAACTACTGTCACAACACATCTATGCTAAAACCTCTTCGGCTTTGCGATTCCAATAGCTATTAGCTTTGGTATGGACCGTGGCTTGCCTTGAAAAATATTAATATTTATATTTAAGTGCCCAAATAAAGTTCAAATCACCCACTTTGTGCCTATAAAATCCACAATTTGCGTAAAATACTCAAAATCAACCAAGCCGTCTTCCAGTCACATGCATCCATACTCAGTTACTGCTAGTTTAAAGTAATGGCAGTTCCAAGCCATTGAAAAGCATTAATCAATTACGTGAAAACTTTCCTGTAATGATTTATGTTGTCACTAAAATGATGAGTAAAACATTAAGGGAATGTCTCAAAGGTCGATGGAACTGGCATAGTGCTTCTCCGTACGTTTACAATAACTCGGGCGTTAAAATACAACTCATATTTATTATATTACAGTAATGTCTAATATATCCCACTACACTAATGCGATAGACAGTTGTACGAGTATATTTGTCACCAACAACGGCAAATTGCGCTAGTGACGCCAAGGATTTTTCAGCAATAAATACCATCACAACAAATAATGAGTGCACAAACTTGTCTCTATTAACGTCAAGAGGTGTGGAACGTTCACTTTCAAATCAAAAAATAAAATGAGCACTCTTTACAAGCACACTTGTCCGGGAAAAGTACTCACGATGAAAATAGCGAGCAACGACACGTACTGTTACTTCACTAATCAAATTACTCACACATTGCGAGCAAAATGTATAAGTTTTATATTTAGGTGAAACATCGGGAGCGACGATGTGTACAACCAAACGGCACCATTTTTTTATACAATACCCTAATCCCTTTGTGTTTATTTCGCGTCTTCAACAATAATTTTTTACTGGTGACAACATTTTACTTAAATAATCATCTATAAAGTCTTCGCCGTAACTTGGATGTCCGTAACAAAACTTGATGAGGTTACTCTTTTCCATCCAGCTTGTTGCATTTTCGGCGTGCGGGCACCACCTTGGTGCATTTCGGTCACCAGCCGGCTTTCCCCTGCGGTAGAGCGGAAGCCAGCCGGCAATCATCGGCAGTCGACACTAGTCGAGACGCTTGGTATGCGTCGCGAATTTTCTGAGCACGAAGATTCGTGAGCATGTATCAACAGGCGCTCAACCATAATTTTGCCAATTTTTAGGGGCACTTATTACACAATGAACGGAACCAGATTTCCAGAAGAATCTTGAGGGACCGGGAAAATTCCATACAACGGAGAATATATTCCGTTTGAGATACCGCTTCTCCAAAAACACGATGTTTTCATTAACGCTATTGAGAAAGAGAAATGTTATAAATAATTTCCACTCACATTTGAAGAATAAAACAAAAATATTTCTGCAGAATTTAAAAAATCAGGGCATACTAATGTGCTTACCTTCGTAATGTCCTAGATCCGATTAAATTCAACTTCCACCTTCTTCCATGCCATATTAAGTATTTAAAGAAAGACCCACAGCATCGATTTTCTTGCACACCAATACAACTTTCCTATCAATTACTAATTTTAAATCAAATCCTTCTCCTACGCTGAAATTCCATTTCCTTCCCGTTTCCATTTTGCTTACAAATAAAGACCCGTTGAGACATTCGTTATTCAATTGTCACCCTCAGTTGCCCCCGATGCCCGCATCGAGGGGCACGTAATGTCGCTACATTCGGCTACGTCATCAGTCTAGGCCAAAATAAATGTGGCAACAGTGCCCCCCCACCAATTTGGAGCTATTTGGAGTAGTGAGGTTACTGGATATAGCGTGCAGCATTCGGCTCCGCTTTAAGTTCAGCACGGTTTCTGGATGGGGCCCTTGTTGTTCTCATATTATATTTACAGTGGTGAGGGATAGCCTTGGAAAGTTTTGAATTTGATGTAGCACATCATCACGAATATATTTCGAATGCTGCCCTAAATATAACTTATTTTTTTCTTTTAATTCGGATCGCTTTGCCTGCCAGCGTCGCAACGCGAGTGTCGACTTCTGTGAATCCATTTGAATACATGTTTGACAGCACTTTTTGTGGCCGACTGGAGTAACAGCTTGGCTATCTTTTCTTCTGATATTCGGGCTCTCGAAAATTGCACATGTCTTCGCTTTCGCCACTCAAATTGAACTAACAATGAGCAGTTTTTTATTCATTAATCGTGAAGTTGAATGATGTTCTTGCCTGTAAAGTTTTTCCCGACTTTTAGTCCACACACCGGTTTTTCGTCATTATATGGAATAACGCGTTCACTATTTTTCCGATTATCTCTGAAATCTCTATCAAAGCAATCGCAAGAGCATTTTCTTCCATGCTCCCTTCGAATAATCCGACAAAATCACCTGAAAATAATATGGTAACAAGGAAATTGCACTCTGGACTGATTTTAAAGACAGAAGCTAGCGGAACCCACTTCAACGAAAGCAATGGCTGTGGAGGCGCTCGTCGCTCCGAAATTCACTGACAGTGTTGCCAAACCGTTCCGAAATCAACTGGCAGTAGGGCGCAGGAACGATTTCGTTAAATTCGTGCGTATGCTTCCGCGGCGTTATGCATGATGACTGCCAAGTCCGGGTTCCCCACCCTCCACTCTCGTTTACAGTTGACTATAGTTTCGAAAGCCTTGGCTTGGTAGTCAGCCATAACCACAGACACGCGGCTGAAGAACCCGAAACTTTGCAGTCATCAACAATGCCGTTTGTCAATTAATGGCGTGTCTGCTGTGAAATCTACTGCAAGCCGAGAGCAGCAGTAGCGGCAGACTACTGGCGGTGAAATTTGAATTGGCGGTGCATTCTCCTCGTGTCATAGAGGGCGCGATAGAGAAGGTTCAATTTACGAAAAATGCCTGGGTGTTGATTATTTCATCCCTGCCACTAAAGAGGAAGCTATAAGGGCATTGAAAGGTTTGATAAGCGTAATATCTACTTTGAAGAACAAAGTGCGCATGGGCGTACCCAGCGAGGAGCAGGAGGGGGCAGCTGCCCCCCATGGATGCAAAAATCGCAAATGTCTTTAAGGAAAATAATTTTTTTCAAGCAAATAATTTTAAAAATAATGAAGAGCTGACACATTTTCCTTAAAATGTTGATTTCATTTACCTTTTCCGTGCTCAAATCTTACCTACAACTTGAACAACCAGGTTTCCCACCCCACCCCCCCCCTCCCCTAGTTTTGATCCTGGGTACGCCCTTGAGTGGTAATTGCTTGATTTAATATTCCCCGCGAAGCTGCCAGCAGCAACTACTGTTGACCGTTCCGGAATAACGACTTTGTTTACAGTGGCAGCACTGCTATCCGTTTCGCTGCAGGAGTAGACACACTGCCAGTGAATTTCTCAGCGCGCCCAACCCATGCGAACGGGTGTTAAAGCAGCCCACTGGCGGGAATACTGTGAAGCCTTTTGAATATGCTTCCGTCCGCTCGGGACGCCTCTCCGCGGCCTGCCCCCGAACTAAAGACTCTGAAGGCCATCCTAGATGACTTTGGAGAGGGGGGGGAGAGTAGGCCACGCCCCTCTCTGCCAATGGCTGGCACTCGTCCCAGGTCAAGCAGGCCCCTCCCACGACCCTCCAATGAGTGACCCCTCAAAACGAGGGAGACCTCATGTTCCTCGCGTCGAAGACAAGATCAGCTGTGATCACCCTCCCCCAGCTGACCAGCCCTGCCCATTGAGGCGATTTGCCCTATTCATGCCGTCACCAAACTTGTGGTGTGCGGTACATGAAAATATACCGATAAAAAAGCCGACAACCCAACAGTAATATATCGCCTAAAAATACTCCCTGTATAGAGTTTATATTATAATATTTATGCCCGGACCTATGCATTATACACGTATTATATGAACGGACACAAGGAGGGCCACCTCCTAAATGAGGCAAATGAAAAATCGCTGACTGTAATGAAATCTACATATACATCTACAAAATACCCTGCGAGGCACCTCTAGGGTGTTTGGCAGGGGGTGATCAATCACCAGCATGCAATTGGACTCCCACATGAACATCACGCGATCCAAAACACGACACTCATACTAACGAATTATACCACCAAATGCTGTTATAAATAATAATAAAATTCAGAAACATGAATTAAGTTTTACTTAAGTTAGTTGGCTATACTACAATTCATCTAATCTATTTATGAGTTCAAGGAACCGTTTGTAAGTAGAAAGTAAGAAACAAAGTAGAAAGTAAAAAGAAAGGGGAAAGTGAAGAAATTTGATACTAGGATAGGCACGTTATGGTGTCGGAATCGCTAGATGAGAAATGGAGAGTGAGAAAGTACGTGGGAGAATTTCTTCCGTTGAGGAAAGGCTCGAGTCGTTCGAAAAGTTCATATTGAGGAGAAAAAAGTGGGGATATGATAAATTGCATTATAGTGATTTCAAGCTTCGATGAGGTGTTGTCAATCTAATCTTATGACACACGTATTCTCTCAATTAGTACCTAGACGTGACAGGCATTGTGAAATGATATCTCTTCCTCCAAAGCTGCTCTCCAGCTAAAGGCAATCAGTCGCACTATCTCTGCGTGCAGTCTTTCTCCATCACGGAACACACGTCCATCTCCATTCTCAAGTGTCGAATCGGATGTAAAAACTTTCGTTTTCATTACATTATGATGTACTGTCTCGCTATCCCCTACCGACAATCATCGTAATTTTATTTATTCCGAGTATTATCTCACAAATTGCTCGCTCGAGTTCGTACGAATATTGAAATAAAGAATTCTGGAGTAAGAGAGCTCTCACCCACCGATGCGCATTAAAATGCCAATGCAAAAGTCGCCGCCCCCGCCACTGCTGGCAGATCGACCCGAATTTCGCTAGGTAATTAGCAAAAATTAAGGCAGTTACGTGAAGTTTATATTTGATCTAATGTATAATACGATGGTGATATAATGTATCGAATTCTTTGCTTTTGATTGGTATTCCTCGCGAGTGCAAATACTCGATTGGGAATGATTCGATGGTTCCGTCCTCACAGCCGCGCCACGGACATTTTTTTGAAGCCGATGGCAATTCGCCCTTAGAATATGAATCACGCGACGAAATGGGACTCGCCCTAAGCACGTGAAAAGAGTGACAATGTGCCACTGCTGATCAGTTTCCTCTCTGATGGTCATTTGTTCTTGGAACAAATGCTGACCTGGGAAACCCACAAAAATTACCAAGGGAACAAATTCCCCTAGAACGGGAATCGAACCACGGGCTCTAGCTGCCTCACCGGCAATTTACCGAGGTCCATGGTTTACTGCAGAAAGGCAAAGGTCCGTGGTTCAATTCCAGGTCCAGGGAAATTTCATTCCATGGAATTATTGCGCAAATCTTCGGGTTGTTGACTTATGATGATGGTACAATTTTTGGGGTATTTCTTTTGAAAAGCGTAGAATTTCATTTAAGTATGAATCGGTATTCTATTGAAAATTCCAGTTTTCCATCTTGTGTCCGTAATGAAGAAATGTCATGGCCACGTGGTGTTGGAAGGGAAGGCGGGTGCTCTCCGGTCACCCTCCTCCCACCCCTCGCCCGCTTTAAGCCGCTCCGACCCCTCCCCGTACCCTCCCCCCACTCCCACCGCGCGCTCCCGAGTATCGACTCTAGCCTTCCAACATCCGAACGACCCCTCCCTCCCTCCCGCCCGCCGCCCATGCTGAGAGAGCCCGCCGCGTGACCCGCGAGAGGGGTGCGGGGGATTCGTTCAAGGTGAGAGCGGCGATGGAATCTTCGATCAGCATATTTAATGGGCGTTTGGCCATATTGCAGGGGTCAACTGCAAAGCCCTCTTATCCGCGAATATATGCGTACCTTACTCCCCTTGCGATTGCAGAAGACTCACTCCTTTGCGATTTGGAGGAGGTCGTGGATGAGGCGGCATTCCAGGCATCCGTGACTTTTCTAGGCCGAAGTGAACTTCGCCCGGGATCACGGAAGAGTGTGCACGTACATAGGTATTTGCCATCCGTTCATTCGCACCGCTGCAAACCTCAGATTGCCGTACTTCCATGTCTCCCCTCTGCAACTTCTTCCTCCTTCTCTTCTTCGATATCAGTCCTGAACACTTCCTCCCCATTAGCCTTCACCCATTCCAACTACTGCAGCTCTAATTGCGTTATACCTCCATTTTTCATTCTCTCCGGCCGATTCCTTCTTCTCCGTCTTCCTCCCTTTCCTCATCTGCCCCAAATACTTACTCTTTACCGACCTCGTGGAAGATTTCGTCTATATTTCTATCCCTCGTATTACTTTCACAAATAAAGTTTCTTGAAACCAATGTGATTTCTATATTTTATATTCTAGGGCCTATCCGCTGAGTCCTTCATTGGCAAAGTTTTTTCCACAGGTATTTAACATGGAACGAACATTTTGAGATTTTATGTCCGAATAAACGAGAATGTAAATGTTTCTCAGTTACCCTAAGAACGATGATAGCAATAATTTGGAATTTATAGGTTGGACGGAGGAGAGTAGGTCCCTCAGTGGCATCAAATCGCAGCAGAATATAAATGCGATCGCGTCCACAATTTAGAAATGTGTGCAAAGATCAATTGCTTCCTTGTGCGTTATTCTTTTGAAAGTTGGTCTCATATGCTGTCAATCCCAAATTTCCTCATTATCAGTTAAAGTTCATCTTATCTGGAGAAACCTAATAAATTTCTTTGTTATTTCTTCCTTAATTGCGCTGTGCATGAAAAAGGCAAGGAAATAAAAAAGATATCGACACGATGAAAATCCCAAACGTTATGCTGCGTGAAATTAACACAACAAATCATTAAACATTAAAAAATCAAGAGAAATCAATTCTACATTAAAATATTCGGAGGATTTAATCAACGTTAAAAAATTCAGAGGATTGGGGACCCAACAGCAAGAAAGTAAATAAAACATTCCAGCAAAAAATCATGCCACTGAATTCAATATTAATTTTCTAATACTTAGATAATTTAAAACCTCTTGGCGTGATTTATATTTTAAAAGCTTCGTTCTGAATGTGCAAAAACAGGATGATCGCAGTTGATAGGCTCTTTGCTGGTAAAAAAAAAAGGTGGTGCGGATTTGGAAGAATGACCAAAGGAAAAAAATATCCTCTATAAACATCTTCCATTTATCAAATCTCTCAAATAAAAATAATGCTTCTACCTGAAGTCAGATAAAGGCATTAGCTGTGTGATACCAGACAAAAACACATATCATCAGGAAATAACATCTATACTGGAAGGCGGCCCTTACACTAAAATCCCATTAAATCACTTGATCCAGGGCACTAAGGCCACAAAGTCCGCCAATAATAATCTCATCAGCTAAGCTGTTACTATTTACGTGTCCAATCCCTGCCTACCACGTCTCTATGGTCTCCCCAAAATACACAAAAAAGATTTTCCCATGATGCCTATTGTGTCAGCCATTAACTCTCCCACATATAATCTATCAAAACAGCTTCCTAAGGAGCGTACACAACTTCAATTTCACAGTAATTCCAACATGAAAAACACAGACGATTTTGTTTGTTTATTTATTTATTTATTTATCACATCCCCCGTAAACAGCACATAACGGCCTTTTACAACGAGGGTTTCCAATATTAACAAAGTACAACACAAACATCCATGCCCTGGGTAGGGATCACCTACCCAGGCGGGATTCGAACCCACGACCTTCGGTTTGGCAGGTGAGGACTTTACCCCACCGCCACCGAGGCCGGCATCATCTCGAAAATTCAAAACACGACCTTAAAAAGATCCGAAATACTAGGTTCCTTTGGTGCAGAATATCTCTTACCTTGTGTTCCCATTCCAGATACCTTGAGTTTCCCAAAACAATGATTAACATCTAAAGGACTCACAGATGATATAATTAACAAATACATCAGTCTCACCAACCTTGTCATGAGTCAAAACTATTTCATTTATAACCAGGCCTGTTACAAACAAAACTTGGGTACCCCAAGTGGTAATTCACTATCCCCCTTCCTGGCTAATGTTTTCATGACCTTCTTTGAACAACACTGCGGGGAAAAATTCCCCTAATTCCCACGGGTCTGATTCAGGCACGTTGATAAAATCTTTGCTGTTTATGACTCTGAAGCTTGCCCTATCGATCAGTTTCTTGCACAGCCCATCGATCAGTACCCATCCATTAACTTCACATGTGAGGTTGAAAATAATCGCTCCCTTCCCTTCTTAGACATTGAAATCTGCCGAAACAAAGAACACCAAATCTCTTTCAGCATTTACCGTAAACCCACTCGCGCCAATAACTATATTCACAACACCTCCTTCGACCACAGCAGCCACAAATACGAAGCCCTCCATTCCCTTATCCACAGAGTACTCAACGTACCGATGGCCAAAACAAATTTTCAACAGAAACTCGAACACAAAACTGCCGTATCGAATGGTCATTCAGAACAGCTCATCGATAAGATCCTCAAGAAGTAAAACTCAGAAAACGTATTCCAAGACAGCAGGACAAACACCCCAGCCAAAGGCCAAAAAATACGTAATACTCCCATTTGACCCCACATCCACGAAAGGACTTGGGGGCATTTTCCGAAAACACAACACCTAACCGTGCTATGTATCTAACAACAAACTCAAATTTCTCCTTGGAAACCCCAAAGGCCATATTGAACCTCTCCAGAAGTCCAGAATATACAAAGTCACGTGTCCTGAGAGCAATGTAACCTATATCGGGCAGACACGGAGGAATTTAAACACACGCTTCAAGGAGCACGCTGCGTGCTTCAGACTCGGCCCCTTCCATGCGTCGTCTGTAGCCATCATATGGCTTCAAATTCTCATCCAACACCATCAATGATATCAGCCTCATTTATTAGACTTCTATGAATCTATCCACATTCAAAAACACCGAGGAAAAACCATGAAAAGTGACCAAGGGCCAGTCACATCTGTTTTCCTTGATTTCAAACATCGGCAAAACATAACGGTAACGGCTCCATTCCACCCGTTCCATGACTTTCTTCCCCCCCTCCCTATACCTACACTTCCCAGAGTCTTTCCGCACCCACACTTCAACTACCCCACCCCACCCCCCGCCCCAGGCAAAACCCGACCATTCCACATTATTGGCTCCCCCGCCCCGGACGATCGACCAATCGCCTCAACCCGTTCACCGTACCTCTACATTATACCCTGCCCATTAAACTTACAAATTTTTCTTTAAATCCGTCTGTCTTGGCTATTAGTGCTATGTGGTCCGCAAATCGTAGCATACATATTTATTCTCTTGGATAATCACATCCATTCCAATCTTCTCGATTTCATTGATGATTTCCTCGATATAAAAATTAAAAACTAGGGAAGGACGATGCACTCCCTTGTCTCACTCCTTTTCTTTTTCTTGTTTCTTCTGAGTGGGGTGCACATTTTATCACTGCTACTTGGTTTTTGTATACACTGGACACGACTCTCCGATCATTACAGATCACTCCAATTTTTTCAGTGTTCTAAGGATGGAATTCATTTCACGTTATGAAATATCTTCTCCCAATCGGCAAATGCTATGAAATTCAGTTTGTTCTTCTTCATTATCTTCTCTTTGAGCAGCCAATATAGCTTCCCGCGCTCCCTGCTTTTACTATACCCCGATCGTTCCTCATTCAGCAATTCTTTTGCTCTTCGTTCTATTCTCCTGTAAATGATTATCGTCAGTATCTTCAACGCATTTGTCGTCAGGCTTATGGTCCTAAAATCTTCAACCCTCTCTGCTCACTTCTTTTTGGGAAAGGACTGATGATATTCTTCTCGAAGTCACTAGGTATCTTTACATCTACATCAACATAATACCCTACTAGCCACCTCTAGGGTGTTTGGCAGAGGGTGACAAATCACCAACATGCAGCATGCAAGAGGATCGCCACATGAACACCGCACGGTCACAGAAATATTACGCATACTATCAAAATATACATGCTTACTCATTAAAAAAAAAAAACTTGCTTATGGTTCGTAATTCCTAGAGCAAATACATGCAAGGCTAGAACTATGAAAAAGAAATGCAATGAGTGATCCTAGCGAGCGACGCCATTAATCCTATCAATCGACACAACGTTGCTATCCTTAATAGTTCGAGGGAAGAATGACATTTTAAATCTCTCTGTTTTGCAGTCTATTTATTTTATTCTATTCTCATGATCGCATCTACTGTAGTACGATGGTAAACGAAGGATATGATTCACGTCGTCTGAGAAAATATCTTATTCAAGTTTCCTAATTTAGTTCAGCCTATACTTCTCGCTCCTGTAAAGATTCCATTCTTAACTCGTGTAACATACTTGAAACGCTGCACTCTTTGTCGTAGCAACTCATCACAAATCTGGCCGCCCTGCGTTGTGCTCGATTGATTTCAGCTATTAGTCCTACCTCGTAAGGGTCCCACACACTAGCAGAATATTCCAAGTGAGGCCTCACTAGAGTCTGGTAGCTTATTTCTTTCACCTTTTTTGGGCATTTACCGAGAATTCTTTTTACAAATCCCAGTTTTCTGTTAGCTTTCCCGCATGCTTCAAGTATGTGTTTACTCCACGAAAGATCCCGAGTAATGGTGACCCCCAAGTATTTAACGAAGTCAATCTTTAAGTTGCTTCCATTGTACATCTCCTCCAGGTTTTCTTTCCATCTCTTCCCTTTGTTTTCGTCTTCAATCGTAATATTTCCATACTTGTCCCTTATGCTATTACATCTTGTACTCCGTCCCTTGAAATGTTTCCCCACTTTTCTATCGGCCGCTTTCAATTTCCCTTGCACGAGGTTGTTTTGCACGTCCTCGCATAAGTATGTTCCTCATCCACGCTTCTCTAGCTTTCCTCGCTTTTCGGCTTGTCTCGTTCCTTATTCTCTAGTAGCAAGCCTCAGTATTCGCATTCTGATGCTTTCTCCGTTCTTCAATACGGTCAAGGTCTTCATACGTGATCCATGACTTTTTCTTTCCAACTTTTCTTCTGCTTAGAACTTCTCTAGCGGCCTCCTGAAGCTCCCTTTCGACATTTTTCCATATATTCTCCACAGATTCTTCAGCCTAATTTAATCATATCTTGCTCTCCACAAATTGTTGAAATGCATGTTGATTTTTTTTATTAGAATTATTTCTCTAGTTTCCTTGAGTTCTTCACTGATTTCTAAAATTTCAGGTTTCATTTCATCATCTTTAGATTATGAGCACAGTCGATATCTGCCCCATGGTAGCTTTTACTGCCTTTCATCTAGTTCCTATATCTCTTCTTCACTAAAATATCGTCAATTTTAATTTCTTGTCTTTGTATATCTTCTCCGCTTATGATCCTTAAACAATGTGTTGACAACCACTCTTTTGTGTTCTGTACAGAACTCCAGGAGCATTTCTCCTCTTTCATTACGATTCCCCTAATCCATATTTGAAAAGGTATCTACCGGTTTAGCCTCTAATTTTACAGTAGCTATCCTTTCATTGCACTACGGGAAACTTTTAAAACGATTTCGCCGCTGTCTCTGAACATTATCCTAACCCCAGAATTACCGTTTTTAAATCTTGTGTACATAATCCTATACACGAAAAAAATAGATTGGTTTGAAACTATCAAACTGGCGTGATATTGAGTAGTTTCTTTTAATATACTTAACCTTTGATGCAAATAATTAAGCACATGATTTACTTCATCAAACGCTATTGGTAAATTTTATCTAACTTTTCGTTATTTCATAATTTGGTCAATTGTACGAAAAAGATTGGTAGAAATTACTGAATAAATTCGATACGCTTCAGAGTTTGATAAATTTCATCGAAGTGATGATTAATTTTACGAAATTCCTCTTTGTCTCTCAAAGTGGTTGCATCAATCCAGTGCCTACAGATCGGACCTCCTATATCCCTGGCTGGAGTCATCTAGGTTTTGTTCCGGACTTGTTCTTTCAGCCTGACCTGTTGTGGGCGCCCTCCTCAGTGGCTCCTAGAAGAGCGAGGCATTTATTATTCTCTGCGGCTCAGCACATTCGACATGTAGGTGTCCGTCATGGTCCCTCTCATCGAGCTGATGATCAGAAATTCCAATGAAGTCTCTAGCTCCAGTGAGACGGACGGAGGCGGTCGCATTTTTCCATGTTAAATTCTTGAGAGTGTGGCTAAGTGAACGCGTCGCACAGTGGTCCCAAATCGAAAAAAGCTGGCCAAAATTAATAACGTCGTAATTTTAGCTAAAACAGCAAAAAAAGTGGATGTCTCTTACTGATTTTGATCGTCTGAATCTGATTTTGGCATTATTTTTACGATGTCTCTTCATTTTAGCATTTTTTGAGCTGTTATTATTTAAACAATTTTTACAAAATCTCGATATAGATGTCATTGCGATAGGCGATAACATGGTGTTCATGTAGAGGTTAAAATAGTATAATTTTAAGGTAAAAGATGTATAAATTGTTGTTAAAACCCATTATAGAATTTACGACATGAAATTGGTGAGATACGAACCCGCGACCATCAGCATAGACGGTGAGATACCAAAATTGGAAAAAAATACTCACACTCACTCATTTTTGGCTTCCATGTATTTGATAAGTCACATTAGATGAAAAAAATGACTAATATTAAGAACATTGAGGAAAATAATGTTCGAATTGCAATAAAATCGCTTTCATGTATCACAAAGAACAAATTTTAAAAGAATCGTCGTCCGATGTCACCCCGTCGGACTCATTGTCGCTCTGCGTATCACTTAAAATTAGCAAATTTTCACCTCCCCTTCTGGCTGACCTCGTTTTTTGTAACTTCTGATGTAATTAAAATGTATGATTCAGATATTTAAAAGAGTCTTCGAAAGATATCTTCATAATTTAACATTCCTGGGTATTTTCTTGTACAATGCTCTCGGAATTTCCTCATGTCTATGTTCCTGGCCTCCAATGCTTCCTCCGTTAAGACTTCAGTTGTAAGAAAGGATTCTTTGGAAATTGCTGTTCCATGTATCAGCACTTTATGTACCATGAGCAGAATATAATACTAACCATAACCGATGCACAGCTCAGTTATTTCAATGCAATACTGGCTGAAGACTTCATTATTTATCTCATAGCCGCAGGACAGAGATTTTAATATCAATGAAAGTCTATGGATAAGTCTTTCATCGATACCTGTCGTAAAAATTGCAAATCACATTAATAATTACATTTCATACACATAAAGCATTTGTTCGTAGATTTTTAAAAATTATGGAAACGGGTCCAATATTTCTTACTTATTGATTATAATGTTGTATTTACACGTAATTTCATCTAGTCTGAAATGAAATCCTGAATTAAAACTCCACTTTTAAAAATATGAATATTGATATTAATGAATGATTATTTTTATACACTGCATATATTCACCAACTGTGTATACAAGGTAATCATTTTCACTCACTAGATGCGAGAGGGAGATATTGATATACTTCTGGAGGGAATTCCATTTCCTTCTGAAACCAGCTTTTGAACGTATCTTTGGAATGCTCATCTGTCCTCGAGCTTTGATTCCACTTTCTCAGGTATTTCTGGAAAACATTCTTCGCACAAAATGCGTCAGAATATTTTTTGCATGCTTGAGTTCATTGAGTCGAAATCTTGTTTTCAAATATTCCACGACATATTCCTTCTTCTTCGCTTATGAATATTCTTTTCTCTCGGTCGAAGTTTCTCGAGTTACCCGTATTAACACAGTTCGGAGCACAGCACATGTTTACTAAGAAAATCGTTAAATAAAACTGAGTGGGAAATATTCAGCACATCCATGCAATGGCTCTGGTAAGGGAGGCCGTCATCCTCATTCCATTATTATTAAAAAATGCACTTGCAAGATGCACGCTCCCTTGGTGGGTTTAGACGAGTTTTTCCCTCCGAATTCCATCCTATCTACGTCTATGGGCTGTTGAAATGATCCTGCGAATAATTCTTGGCATTAGGGAGCATTTATTTCTCTTAGCGCCAAGACCTTATTTCGAATTAACATGCTGACAACGCTGTACAGCATGTAAGGGATCTCTTCTCTATAAAAATATGAGGAAAGTTTTGCAGAGAAAGGCATCTTGTGGTTAATTTAAGGTTCTCGCATAAGGACTTAAGTAGTCGCTTTTGATCACTCATAATGTTTCTCATTAAGAGCATGAAAACCGGCCCTCATTGGTTTCATGAATATTTGAAGGTGAGTGCACAAACGAGAAGTGTGCATACGATAGGCGTGAAGCACTTGATTTATGTAATCGTACAGGATGTAGAATTATGCTTAGTATACACCATGCAAGTTTGACCACCGATGCAGGAATAATTGAGCGATAATGCCACTGTCTCCCGCCGGCCGCCGGCCAGCCGCCCTCAGCGGAGCGGTGCACCGCTCAACTTAAAACCCTCTAGATGTCGGATAGGCAAGTATAGGCAAGATTTTTTTTCTCCATCTTGTTGTACAAACTCTTCCTAAGGATTCAGAATAGGAATCTTTGAGGGGCACGGAGGGGCACAAAACTATATCGACACATTTGACTAAAAATAGGCCCAAAAATAACTAACATTATAAATAATTAAATATTGTTATAATAAATTCTTAAACGAACAAAAAATACTATAATATTGTGAAAAAATATGCAAACTTACCGTATTAAAATTGACAGATGAATCCCATGACATTAAAATAGTCATCTATTAAGTTGAATTACCCTAAAATCGACTATTTCTACGCGTCGGGCGTTTTAGGCTGAACATGCCCATGTTTGACGGGTTACACAGGTCAACATAACAATCACACAGACCTATCAGGTACGAAATATTATAGGCCATATCCTCTAGAATTCGAATACATAATTCAAAACTTCCTCGTAAAAAGTCGAAAAAATGACTTTTGGCCAGCTTTTTTCGAATTGGGACCACTGTGCGTCGTCGCTAACCTTTCCGGAAATTCTACGAGAAGAATACATCTTCAGCCGAGAAGACAATCACAGAAGTAAGGACACTATTTATCAGGTGCTACAAACGGACCGTTTTTCCCTATGGTAGCGAGTCTTGGATGTTGACGGCTGCACGGAAGTCAAGACTGGAAGCATTCGAAACGTGGCCCTTCCCAAGAATGATGAAGATAAAGTCGATTGACCGAGTATACATATAATGCGGGAGTCCTGAGGAGAGTGTGAAGAAAGTCTTCCAAAAACCCTGAGAAGATAACGGGGCACCTTAATTGGCAGCGTAATGAGGCATGAACACAATCGTAGAAAGGCGGGCAAGGAACGGACCCGAGTGAATTGCATGGGACAAGTTGTCAAGGATATGGAAAGAGAGTCGACTAAGTAGAGAGAGAAAAGCGGAGAACTGCGTATTGAAAATCTACGGCTTGTTAACTTTCGATGATGATGTCACTTCTGGGAGGTGAAAACCACCCCGAAAGTTTCTTTATAAAAAATATCTGTTTTGTTGATTCTACCACAATTGATGATTAAACAGTCGACGAGAGAGCCCTTTGCAACAGCTATGTTGGTTACCCAGGGACAGTAACTTCAGTATTTTTATCAAACTTGGAATATGATGTTTTGCGTGACTCATTTATGAGCGAAAGACTGGTGATTGATGCGGAGGACGTTCTACCGTTTTATTAAATGAGCACTGCTGTCTTGGCATCGATCATTCAAATCGAAATGATGAAAGCGCATGTATTAATTTGCAGTTTGGGTTGCAGAATTAATTACTTGCAGTCGAGGAGGTATGTTATGTGGGTCGGCGGGCGGAAGTGACCTCTATTGTGCTGCCATCTCTATCTCGAGAGACAGGCGGACCTTGCTCCAGCGATGTGAGCGCGATCCAGTGCCACAGAAACGAAACATGAAATTGCGGGCAGTTCCGCGATTCACGTCGTGAATTTTAAACGCAAACTTTTGTATTTTTTCGACTCGATGTCCAGTTTTTGGGTGACACAATTGGACACATCCTTCGCAACGCATGTTAAAAGGGTAATCACAATTTTTGGCTACTAATTGTATTATATCTTTCTAATCAGTTATTAACCTTTTTATATAGTAACCAGTATATTATGCTTAATAGTAGTATATAACCAGTATATTATCCTTAATAATTTTAAACTTTCTTGCCTATGATTTTGGCAGTGCTAATAATCTTACTATTGAAGGGTGTTTTTAGCCATTTTAGGTACTCTTATTTTTAATTTCTCACCTGCTGAATTATCACTATTCATACGACACGATCATAAGATATTGAAACGCGTCACCGCCAATTATTTCCAATATTGCTTCCCTATCAAGGGTTCACGTAGCGCGTATTGAACCTTCACTCGTAATCCGAAACCTTAAAAAGATTTATTCTTTCAAAGATGAAAATAGTACGCATAGTAAAGTCTGATGTTATCATTTGTACCATCATTTTGCATGAATTTCTGTATCAGCATTTCTTACATATTATTATATAAGCTATTTTCAGTGCTTTTAATCTCAAAAAAAGACAAATAGCATATGTATAAAATCGTTTTAGGTTTAAAATTTGGAAGGACTGTAATGCATTCACATCGAAGAAAACACTCGTTGTTCCCATTTTTTTTATTTTTCTGTATCTATAAAAATTTCCACCTCTCCTCCTTGTCATCGTCATCGTTCCACAAACCTATTTTTGGCTGGAGGCTGCTCTCCTCTCAAATCTCCAGCAAGTTGACCTTTTCATGTATATGTTGTCTGCGTTAAAGTAGACCTTAAAAATGGCACCGAGTTGCCGAAACGCGGTTCAATTTCTCTGAAATCGTTTGAAATGGTGGCAGCGTTACTTAAGACTTCAAGCTTTCCTGCTGTACGACATGAGAGGAGTTTTTTCCGGTTCCCCACCTGGTGATTTGGTTTGGCATGGCAGACGTTTCGGTCACTAACTCTGCCATCGTTATCATTTGGGCATTTTGTCATCTTAACTGCGTGGCCCGACCCAACGTCATTGGGATTGTTGCACTCCCACACGAAACACCGCCCAACTCACCTGGTAGTTTTTTGCATTTTTAACTCTAAGAAGTGCCTTTATTCATTTTATTCATTCTATCTCGACACAAAATGGTCGTATACCCATATTCCATGGCTCGTTTTTAATCCAAGACTCTCCTTAAGACATTTAATATCAATGTAATTAATTTAACCACATTTTTACTGCTCACGCTATTGCTAGCTTTTTCATATACCTACTCCAACACAGGCCGAAACTATTCCTTTAAATTTTAGTTATTCCGATATTATGATGAAACTTTCGCGCGGGTGCCCAAGGGCGCTGAGTCACTCATCGAATTCAAAAGTACGAGTCAATAGTCACCCGAATATCCCATTTCTCTCCATGATTGTGTGACTTGGCTGCCTTTCGATCATTAGAGATCCTCTCGATTGAGCTCACGGTATTCGAACGTTCGCTGTAGGTGAGATTGTGAACGGACGATCGTCAACGAGCAATCGAAAGTTACGATTTTGTCATATTTACATGGAATTGGTGTACGTTTCGCGATTGTTTTCCTTTCGCGCATGCGCAGTAAGGCTGAGAGTGCCTGTGTTTGTTTTGAAAAGCGAAACTAACTTAACAATATTGGTTTCAAAGACAATTGGCCAATTAGGTTTATATTATTTAAAAAAATTAACTTTGCATGTAAAGCGATATTTTCCGATTAAATATTCAATACTATCCTTTCTGTTGGAGCGTAGCAGATATTTGCGATAAGTAGTTTTCACTCAGATATCGCTAATTATTTGAAAATGCCGCGGTAAGCGTCCGTTCTTTTTGCAATTCGCTAAATGCTAAGTTGCATCATTTTTTATCATCAATTTATTTAGATCAAATGTAAGAACGAATATTCGATATCGATAGGCTCCCGTCTTCGCCATTGTATGTCCGCAAGAAGGTGCAACACATTGAATATTTGCCAGGAATAAAAAATCACGAGTGTGAATTAGTACGACATATTTTAATAATAGTCCTTTGGTAAGCAGTTAAAACATCACTTAACTCATGAATTATGTAAGTACCTTAATATTCTAAATCAAGGACATTCTCAATGCCATAAATATTTCACCTATTACTTGAAAGAAAAAGAAAATAAGCATAGTCATCTTTGATATCTCCTCTCATCTAAAACACCCGAATAACAGTTCGAAAATTCTACCTTCTTGGGGTAACTATATCGCATTGAAGACATTAATTGAAGTACGTAAAATTATACCAATTCCACTTAATTTGCGACGTCATTGAGAAGTTAAAATAAACTCTATTTGATTATGTAAATTAAATCATTTTACTTGAAAATAACTGCCCGACGTTCCTAATTAAATTAAAACTTGTAGAGAAGATAAGTTTGCTAATATTTTATACCGCAGCTATAACATAGCTGATATAATATAGTGCAACCACGTTTAAATCAATCATGCAGAAAGGATGATTTCATTTCAATAGGGTATTTTCCTTCATCAAAGAAAACGGAAGGCATTGATCGCGACTCATTACCCACCATTAGTGTATTCAATGCACACAAATTATTTTGCTTTAAAAATCCCAGTTCAGACGAGATTAATGGTCACTTTTAACCTCATTTGAAAAAGGCCAGATTGGCGGACATGCGATGCCACTCCACGTGACGTCACAGGGATCTAGTTTCGAGTAGATGGGAGTTTTACATCGTCTGAGATTTCCAATGAGTGCATGAAGTACAGAGCTCAGGGAAACATCTCTAAATAATCACCTGTTAAAATTGCCTATTGTAGGAAAGTTTCCTCCGTTTGATAGGGCATTAATAATTAATCCTTATTTAAGCCAAGCCCTATCTGCTAGCAGGGTAAGGTTTTTAATGGTAATCTCAATGGATTCAGAAACTGTCTTTGCCAGAGAGACGCCTTTGTGGAGGAGGGTGTTTCGTCTAGAGGAGTGCCCTACCTATGGCATGGCATTATTGTTTTAATGGTGATATTTAGAGTCTTCGTATTGAATCGTTATTAATTACGACGTGAATCCGAGGGGGCTAGAGCCAGGTGAATTTCTTTTGCCATATTATTTTGCCATTTCTTTGCAAATTATTGCATGAAAACTATTTGGGAACACATCGTGAAGGTATTATGACCCAACTGTTAATATTTAAATTTTTGTTACTCAACACTTGTGTCGTAATACGAGTCGATATTTGTGTTTTTTCCTTTGAAAGAAGGCAATATGCTTCTACCCTACCCCCAAACCTCGTCAGAATACTGTTGAAAATTTTGAACGAATTTAATACATTCCCACATATTTCCATCCAGCGCAACATTTTTTCATGGTTAAAATACGATACATTTCCTCTAATTAATAGTTCTTCTCATCATATTCACTTCTATATGTACCAGAACCAATCGTGAACAAAACTAGTAAAAACATTTATATTGAACTAGACTTTCACCACTTTTGTTAATGCATTTAAAAATCTTGAAATTTCCATTATAACACGGTTATCTAAGGTACTTTGTATTTGGAACGCAGGTAAAATTTGTTTTTCCTCTGATGAATATAGTTTTTGCTCGAAGCGTTGAAGGCATCCGCTCAGATGGTTCATCCCAAATCTAAAAAAAAGCCAAAAGTCGTTTTTTCCAATTTTCGAATGTTGTATTCAGATTGCACGTGATATGGTCCACAAAGTACGCCAATTATTTTAAACTGTCGGTGATCAGAGCGGCCATAGGGACCCGTCAAACACGAAGCGTAAAAACGACAGTTGCGAGAAAACGGACGAAGTCGAAGATGTTCTGCTTTGTGGAGGACAAATTTTACACAATATATTTAGCCAAAAACATTTTTACCTTTCAATAAAAACACTAGAGTATAGTGAAAATTTTATTTCATTCGAGTTTTACCATGTTTACTATTTTATTTATTTTTTAAACTTTTAGAGTTTTTACCAGAATTTTCAAATAAAATATTCAATGCCGTTTAGAGCGTCACTTTCCGTCGCGATGTCTTTTGGATTAATACTATCGTATATGCAACGTAACAGTATAGAAAATACTTGATACTATTTGCTACGCAGGCCTCAGCATTGATTTAACCTCGATGATGCAATACGCTGACGCGGGCGGCAGCCGGGCTGGCGCGTGGTAGGGCTCGAGGAAATCCAATATTTTTGGGTATAATTCAATTTTGTTGCATATTTTATTTTCCATAACTAATTCATACCTCATAAAAAAACATCTCTTCTCAAAAGTAGTACATTTTTGCGTCTAGCTTATTGCTGTGGGAGCATTAAATTTGGCATTTAACTTGAGTTCATAGGAGTTATAAAATATTGTTTACGACATTTCAATACCTGTACGAACGCCTTCATTGAAAATTGTGAAGGAAGAGACCCAGTTTACAAGTACTTTCAAATCCGTTGGCCCGTTTCAAGGAACTACAAAATTGACTGCGTCTTCTTTGTTATGATTAGTTATTATATTTTCAAAATTAATTGTTCAAAGAATTCCCTAAATAACCAATAACATTCATTAAATGTATCTATGCTTTTAAATATCTAATTCAGTTTTATAAAATGCGTCACTTGTATTCATTATGGCGGAAATAATATTCAATTCCATTGGCTTTCTTGAATTATCAATTGTTTAAAATGTGAAATAACAATTAAATTTTTACAAATGCATAAAAAATGGTTAAAATTTCAGAATTAGCGGATTAATAACTATGGGAATAAATCTTTTCATAAAATATATATATAATAATACCAGGGTTATTAATTGTGGCCAGCTTTTTTCGATTTGTGTGCGTCGTCTGCATGCACAGGAGGTAGCTTGCATCGTAGCGGCGCTCATAACCTCGCACCAAGGTGGCCTCACACATAGGCAGCTGGAACCAGAATTACGTCACGCGGGCTTTTCCCAGCATTCATACTTAGTCGTCGCGTTTTCGTGCGCTTGAAATTTTTCACTTTTCATTTAATCACGAAAAATAGATATCGTCATTTAAAAATCTAAAAGCGTGAAATACGTACTCCAGGAGTAATCTTTCGATTTAGGCAATAAAAAAATAATAGGAAACCACCCTTTTGCACAGGTATTGCGTAGCAAAGCAAATGTAAACTTCCTCATCTTTTTTTCATCGTAAAGCAACACTCACAATTGTATTTACCTATGTCATTTCACTGCTCATTCATATCATTAAAAACGTAACACTCCGATAAATAAATTAAATTGAATGCAAAATTCCCGTTATTAAAAAAAGGCTCATCCCACGAGATCATGGCATGTGATAAACATTTACATTCGATCCCAAACCTCACCTGCGAACGATTGGCGATGGTCTTAGCGTCAAGTGATGTGTTGACGGCGAGTTACTTTCGATCGAGAGCCGGAAAACTTTGGAACGTCAAGTTACACAATCGCTCACAAAGCTCGTTGTAATCGAACAGTTGATCGTAACACCACGGGAACCGGATCTTTACGTTCGATCATAAAGCTACACAATCGGCCCCCATGCATTATTGGCAGCAATGGCTGATGGTGTGAATCGTTCATTTGTACGGCGGGAGTTTTGCTGAGTTAGTATTAGATCTAAGGTGACGTAGATATCCAATTGTAATCACCGTGTCGCCACACGTATCCCATCTTTTCTTCTTTCTTTCCTCGGCCCTAAGAGGGTTCAGTGGGAATGCAAAAGTCTTGTTTCCATAGCCACATATCCGACTGTCTTCTTCCTGCCCCGCCACCTTTCCTTCCTTCGTCTTTTCCAACTTCTTCCATTTAGGTTGTCATCAACTCCAAGCGGCACAGTCGGTGCCGAATCGTTGCATTTCTTCCTCTACTAATTGAATTTGACTCTTGGTATACCTTCTTATTCTTTGCAGTATTTCAAGGTTGGTAACTCTGTCTCTGTCCGAGATATCTTTAGAAGTCTTCTCCAGTAACACATTTCAAAGGACTGCAGTTTTCTCCTCATTCCTCAGAGTCCAACTATCTAAGTCGTCGGTGCACTTACTCGAATTACCCGTAAGATTTTTTTACTTGTTGATAGAGATTGAATTTTTTATGTGAAGCGAGTTTTCATCTTGATATAGTTTTCTTTTGTAAGTGTTACTCAGCAAAATAAAATTTTTCATCTACCATTATTAATTATACGGCAACTTAGATATCTAAAGTGGGAAATTTCGCTAGTTCTTCTTTACCTCGACCTCTAGAGTAAATCTCTTGCACTTTACATTATTTTAATTTTCTTTTTTATGGTAATGTTCACCTTTTTTAATCGGCGTATTTTGTAAAATAAATTCTTTAGCTCATTATCAACCTTTGCTAACTCCTTCCACCTAAGTTTCTCCTCTGAAAAATATAAAATTTGAAGGCCTGTCCTTTTAAAATGATCCGCCTTGACCGGGATTCGAACCCGAATCCCCGGTCGATTTCCGTCATGCATAGGCATGAATGACGCCTCGCCAGCTTAACTGGCTAAAGCACTCAACCGGAAATCGGGGGATCCGGAATCGAATCCCGGTCAAGGCAGATGAATTTTCTCTGTGGATCTTTCGCACAATTTGTGCATTGCGGGTGACTCCCGTAAAGTTATCACCGTGGCTAGTCCCAGTATATTTTAAAGTATTAAAAATGTTTATATATTCAATTCAATCATGTAATTGCGCTACAAAAAATAACTTTCTATTTCAAATCTCTCTTTGATGAAGCTGAACATGCACACATATATTTAGGGGCGGAAATTCAAGTTCAAAGGTTGTTGGAAGAAACCCTGGATTGAAAAGGGTGCTATCGTAGTAGCGGGTGCTATGTCATATACCTAGCCCAATTTATGCACGCACTCTACGCATTCACATTGACTGTGTTGCAGGGCTGCATTAAGATCGCGGAAGGGGCAGCTATTCTGCCGTTATTTGAAGGCATTGATGTGTCCCCGGTTTCATAAATGCAGGCGTTTTTCATCTGCTTTTTTAATCTCAAATATCTGGCACCTCAGCCCCGTGGGACGCATTGGGACGCAAAAGCGCTCTTATTCAAATTATCTTTTCTCTCACACTGCGTAGTGTCAACGTGATCTTACAGTGACACTTGGATGCCCTCCATCGTAGGTGAGTGAACAATTCATTTTTATAAAATCGATTCAGGTATTCACAGAGAGAGCCCCACGAAGCACAATTGTCAACCGGGAGTGGCGACCGCCCAGTGTGGCTTCGGGCGAATCGGCGTCTATTACATTCGGCTGCTTGGCCATTCGCTTACACTCTGCTGGTAGGAAAACAGGTTTGTTGGGCGGCCAGGTGAGTATGACTGGGCTCGACATTCGATCGTCGAGTGCAGCCGTACTCGGCCGCGGGTTTCCGGTTACTCGGCCAGAGTGCGGGTAGGCCCCGTCGACGGACGAACAACTGTCGATCGATGTGCGGGATCGTGAATGACGCTGGGCTATGATCGCAAGAGGCTCTTATTTTGGTGCTCGCAGGTGCACACTCCATTGCGCGAGCACCCCTTTGGAAATCACGGCCGCCCGAGTGGGTCGCGCGATGAAGGCTGCTGGGAATGAAAAACAACGATGCCAATGCATGGATCGATGCGGAGGGCGTCTTGGAGGGGTCGAGTCCTATTTATTGCTAGACACTCCGGATCAGCGTGGGTGCGAGCGGCCGTCGCTTGGGGTGGGTTGCGGAGATCCACTTGCCGTTCGGGGGTCACCGTGGAGACGGCGAGAGCAAACAAATGAGGAGAGGAGTGAGATCCGATTGCCGCACCTCCATCTGGAAGAAAGTCAAATAGATTTGTTTCGCGCTCAACACGAAATTCGTTCACGGTTCACGTTTATAAGCAGAGACACTAATTCATTCTTCGTACTCCATGATGGCGACATTTTCATTTGAAATTCAAAATATGTATGTTTTGGTCACATTCCATCCTCAACCAACAAGTAAGAAATATGGCAAATTATTCCTTAAAATTCAGTTGTTTGTGTGTCATTAAAAAGATTTTTCACATTTTTATCCAAGATTGCTTACCTCCATGACTTCCGTATTTTCATTTACTACTCTTACAAATATTGGAAGAGTTTCCGATTCGGGGAAATTTTATCTATTGAATTATTACAAATTTTACATGTGCTAACATAGACCAAAGGAAAAGTTTTTAAAGAAACTGAATAAAATATCACCATCGTTATTTCTATCCATTGTTTTTTCTTTCCATGTATTGAAAGCCCTGATGTAGCATACGTAAAATTCCGGAAAGTCAGCATAGTAAATTTGTGTCTCACGAATAGCCAATGGTACGAAAATAATTCCCAACTGACGATATATCTAGATACCGATATTGACCTCTCATTACTCGATGTGTTTTTTGGATCAACATACCTTGGGCCTTTATTGATGCTCTTGTATATCACTTAAATTGTGACTTGCCGATTTTTCATTTTAAATACGTGAGCCACTCATGCGCATCAATTCACTAGAATTCTGAACTCAGATCTAACGTTATCAGGCTTCAAAATTCATTGAATTCAAGGGAGCAGTTTTGAACTTGTGATCGCTTCATGTTAAAACAATCGCATTTATTGCTCCACTCTAACTTTTTTAAACCGACATTGTGTTTCGCAACTTGGTGCCACTTTTTATCCGGATCCTCTGCATGAAAAGGTTAACTTCTGTGAGGCTTGAGAGAAGAACTGCTTCCAGCCAAATACGATTGATGCTGAAGAGGATAAAATGGGGTAAACTTTGTAGAAGGGAAGAAGGAGCTGTTGCTGGCGTTCGTTTCAGCATGAGCGTACCATCTTGAAACGCTGAAAGGCAAAGGATCCAATGAGCGGTCTACATTTTCTCATCTGAATGCGACACACACACCGTAAAAGCCTTCTAGCAGCCCCGCGGACTATTGCGTTGGCCCACGCGGTGCCCCGAGTCAAATTATGTCAAATATTTATACAAATATACTAATTTTTACATTTATAACTTTCAGCAGTCATAAATGAATTTTTATTGTGAAAGGAATTTTAAAATTATATTTTCAGTTCAGAGGTGGATGCAAAAAAGTTAGGGTTGGATATTTGGAAACTTAGGCTGCAGCTAATCAAGGAATAGTCAATTGGGTTACACCGTATCAATTCTTTTTAACTTCAGTTACCAAACTAGCTCAATTTAAATCACTGCAGCTGCAGACGGGAATTTTTTGTCACATTTGAAAATTCGAAGTGTTCTCTCTCCAACGGTGTATTGTGAGGATGTGGCAACTGAACCGACATTGAATTCTGTGCACAGTGTGAATGTGAGTAGTAATGATTTTTACATTTTTAAATATTTTTTATTTATGCATTGTTAACTTTATGAGGCAATAATTAAAAATGAATATATGAGTTATAAATTTAAAAAAATAAATAAATACTGGGCATATGACAGGTGGGCCAACCTGCCCCTACATCGGGGTAAGTTGGCCCAGCGGCTGGGGCACGTTGGTCCGTGTATTTTTTGTTAAGCTGAACTAGTATGGTTTTAGGAATTCAAAATAAAACTAATAGTTATCACGGACTATATTTCAATATATGTAATAATTTCACCAAAACAACGGGAAAGCTTTAAATTGCTCTTGTGAAATAGCACGCGGATTTCATTGTTCACACATGTCTAATGAGCCCAATGCTTGATTTTTGTGCACTAAATACATTGTGCTCCAGGCTGACCGTCGAAAAAGTCACACTTTAGGCACAGTGAATCTTCATCTTCCTATATCGGACGCGCGTATTTTATTTTTTTTAGCTCCAGTTGACATCCGTTACATTGTGATACTATGTTACGTTCAAATAGAAGTCTATCTTCACCACTGCGCTTATATTTTAGTAGCCTCTGTGAATTTAATTGAGTCTTTGTGTCTAAGCAGTTCAGACGCAACCCAACGCTCCCAAAGACTACTAATCCCAGACCCAGCGGAACCTCTCGAGTTGACTATTGATTCAAGCTTACCCTCAAATGTAACAGAAAATAATTCATGTAAGTGAGGAAGGGGTAATCAAGCTTTCGAGCTCAATTTTTATTGTAATCCAATTCTTCCCACTGAAGAGGCAATCGAATGCGTAAGTCCACTCGACTTTTTTTCATTTTTCTCGGATGAGCTGCTTAAGCACATTTGCATAAACAGTGACATATATGCTGACCAGAAAAATGTAAATCTAGCTTTGGAGAAGGAGGAACGTAAGACATGATAAAATTAGGTAATATGACATGTAATGCTAATGTCGTACTACGATAAATACCCTAATAAACGAATGTGTTGGTCCAAAAAGGTAACAAAACTTAACAAAAGGTACATCCCCACACTCTTGTCGGCAAACATGCATTGTAACCGCTTTGAAACAATGTTAAGTCATTTACACCTGAATTACAGCTCATTTGATGATGGAAGTGACCATCTATTCAAAATTAGGCCATTTTTAACGAAGGAATACACAGGGCGGGGTATGTTGGCCTGGGTGGCCAACGTGCCCCGTCGTCGCTGGGCCAACCCGCCCCATCGCCATTTTTACAATAAATTCTATTGGTTACAAAACTCACTGAAGCAATTTAGATTGTATGCCACACAGAAGTTATCTTTAAACTATGATCTTTAATTATAGTACTCAACTATTGGGCCCAAATTGATCAAAACTTAAATAACACACATTTAAGCTGGGTGTAGAATTTTACTGAAACACGCGCAAACACAATTAATCACTATAACTTGTGAAAAACTGCTCCGCCAGTCATAATGGTATTGTGGAGAAAGGGGAAGTGTGCTACCAACCTTGTGATAGATTCCTAGCACGATTCAGTGTCTACTGTATGAATTAGCTCGACTGGGCCATCCTGCCCCTATGGCCAACGTGCCCCGGTCTCCCCTACCGTTGACTGGAGTAACTTTGACCCCACTTTTCATGAACTCTTGGAAACAAACCAACTTATCTAATTTTAAAATTAATAAAAAATGTATATAAAGTGGTTAAAATTATTTACAGATTCGACTTAACCTCTTTCTGAACCTGTAACTATTTTAACAAGGATTATATTTTTCATTTGGGCTAAAGTTACCTTGAATAGGAGTAACTTCGGCCCATTCCAATAAAAACATACAAATCTAGCTCTAAACCATGAGTTGGAGCAAACATTCTGCACACAAAATATCTCTTATCATAATGTTTACAAGTTCTCCTTGATTTTGACTTGTAAGTTTATTTTATACCAGTAAAAATTAAAAATAATAAATAAACATCCTGCTAGGAAAAATCATTGTTTATTGTAATATGTCAGTGAATGTATTACCAGTTAATGTTCAATATTCCTTACTAGCGTTCATCAAAATGTATATTGACCATCAGAAGAAGAGTCATACCTGACACCTGTCGACTGATGCAAGAACTTAATCCATATATCTATGCAAAGGGCAAAGTGCAGAAACTATGAATCTTCTCACGTCTCTGAGCCAACGTTACCGGGAAAGTGCCAAAGTTATTCCAGTTCACCGTACCTTAACTTCAGGAAAAAACGAGAGGATTCAGTCATAGTGTTTGAAAAAATATTAGATATTATATGTAGTATAGTGGATGAGACATTATGGCTGGAACATTGCATTATGGCCCAAACGGCGATATTTCATAGATTACACAAACTTTTACCTAAAATTGCTGATTTATAATCGAAGAGTTGGAGTATATCGACATTTGAACGTTTTAGTCATATAAGGGCGTAATTTTGAATTTACGGCATTTTACACTGTATAAAATATCGATATTACAGATACATTTGCTGATTCCGATAGCTGAAAATTCAGTTTGGTTTCAGCATTGCATTATTTGCACTTGCACGGAAAAAGTCATTGAATAGTGAGAATTAAGTGAAAAGTGAAAAGAAGAAGCCTTTGGAATGAAGCACACGAGGTAGAAAGGAGGTAGGCCATGTGAAAAGGCCTAGAGTGTGAATTGGGCCCCCCACCTGTACCGATTGCACACAATCTCTGAATCGAATCAGTGCGATAGTTACCCTTTTAAGCCTTTGGACCTCTGCTGGTCCCCAAGAAACCACGGGTGGCTATTTACGCAATTTGTGTGAAAGAAATAGGCGCCATATTTAACTTCCCCACACTCCGCATGTCTATCAAACTTTTTATGCGCCTGTTACACACGCGACCCGAAATGCATTTCACCTTTTTCTATTCGCTTAGGCTGCTGTGCAAATGACATTCCTAAGATTGAAATGGACCAAGTAAACACTAAAAATTATCGTTTCATGAGAGCCAAATCGTTTAATCCTCATCATAACTCCATCCAAGAGCGTTTATTTTCGTTGTTTATCAAAAGGTATCCAAAATAGGTCACTATTTCTCCAACGGCCTATGTTATTGACTTCACGTGCAGGCTAATAAAGGAAATGTGTGTTTTAATGCGTAGTCAACGGCTATGAATGTTTGTTTTTCAGACGAAATCAATGCCATCATCTCTCTTTGCCCTTCGCCCTCGCCCACGTGGCCTTCTCTCATTTTTTCGAGAACGCTGCTGTACCACATCAAAATTGGAATTTTCCCAAATATCGCTTAAATTCACGGTTCTCATCAGAATAGCACCGTTACATCGACATCTTAACGGGTGTTCCAAAAATGCATAAAGGCGCTATGCGGGCGAAGAAGCATTTTTTAGCATCTTGTCTCGTAGTCCTCATTGGCGCCCTTGATTCGTGGATATCTCCATCTTCCGGGTTTTCACCGCGTTGTTTCTAAGACGGCTGAGGGCAGTTTCACCGGGATTCCAGAAGGCGTCTGAGATCGAAGTGCCGATATCGGATCTCACGCAATCGAGAGGCATTGGTTGTATCGGTGAGTCAGTAACTCACCCCAACCAACCAGTTCACAAAAGAAAATTGAATAAGTGGCGCGCGTGTTGGCAGTATTAAATGCTGTCTTTGATACATGAGAAACTTAAAAACTAAGAAATTTTGAACAAGTATTAAACAAAAGAACAATTTAAACGTAATGCATTGATAATATTTGGAAAATGCATTCCATTTCTAATTATTTTTGTTATTTTTTCAACCAATCTGGTTGCATTTTGTATCTTTTTTCTTTTAAATGAATTTGACAATTCTCATTACTGCATACTGCTAATTGGAGAAAAAATACAAACATATTGAATTTACTTTCACAAACCAATAAAAAGGAACAATTCCATTATAAATACTAACATATGATTAGAAGTAGTAGAAGACTCGTAGGACTCATAGGAGAGAAACTGATTAGTAAATGCCTGAAATATATGTGTTGAAAATTGCCTGGACGATGAAACATTAAAATAGCTTGCAGAAGTAAAAGTTGGTGTAAAAAGAAGGGTTGTTTCATTGATGCTGCGTAGGGAAGAAAGATGAGATATTCGAGAACCACGAGAGTCCCAGGTTCGATACAGGCATGCACGGCGACAGCTGATTGGCTGCAGTTCTTCTTCTATATTTCTCTCTTGTGTTCCTGCAGGTCTCGTGGACCTGCATGTCTCGCCGATTTAGGATTTTCCGCGTGAAAAAGGTATGCGATATGAAACCTTGATGGACATTTTTGGGAACCTATCTATGGGTTTCTGGATTATTTATTTTTTTACTATAAGAGTATGCCAAGTACAATGGAAAGGAGATATGAAATTGTCAATCCAACATTTTTCTCCCATCCGCGGATTCAGCATTAGATGCATCAAATCCCATGCATATATGCATCAAATCCCATGGTTATAGTATCAAAATCCAAGAACCGCATGAATTTTCTTTATTGCCAAGTTCAACGTTTTTACAACAATTTCAAGCTTACCATTGCACTACGATGTATGGGTTATTTTCAGTTATCGAGTGCACTAATAATAAAAGTGTTTGTGCCATTCTCACCGCTATCGCGGATTGAGTGCAATTCAAGGCTCCGATAGGAGCGCGAGCAAATTTATTTAGGGGCATTTTGGGAGGACATCTCTTTTACAACTGCAGCCTACTGTTGGTCATGAGGATAAAATAAAATGGTTAACTTCCACACACTTTTTTATTAACAAACTACCGACCCGGTTTCGACACGTAGTGTCATTATCGAAACCGGGTCGGTAGTTTGTTAATAAAAAAGTGTGTGGAAGTTAACCATTTTATTTTATCCTCATGAATATTAAAAAATTCCACTATATATCGCCGGACACTGTGAATTATACTGTTGGTCCTCCAACGTCCATCGCTCTTGTCATGTCGGGCGGCTGCAATCGACCCTTAGGGAGACATCGTGGTGTAGGGCGAGGGATCACGGGGCAAAAAGCGTGCAAGCACGGATCCTTTAAATTAGTGAACTACTTGTGGAGGGCTCTCTTTCTTATTTTGTCCTTTTTAGCCATGCTTAAAACTCATTTTGAAATTTTCAGAGATTATTGAAGAGACACCTTCCACCATTTATTAAACGTTTTAAAATTGCGCATCGAAAACTTCAGTCGATATCTACTGCATCGATAGTTAGTTGCTCTCCCGCAGGTATTTTTCATATTTTTCACCGCGTATTAATTGCTGAAAACTGTCATTTTTAAATAATCATAGCTTATTGAAAAGCCCCTGTCAACATTTACTTATTTTAAACGTATGAAAATTCTACATAGAAAACTGCTAGTCTATGATTAATACATCGACTGCTATTCGAGATAATACCTCTTGTTTTCGATTGCCTGCATTCAAATTGAGTATCTCAAGCCCATTCTATAAACGTCTTCCCCGCTGTTTTCGTTGAAATATTCAGATAATGTCAACCTCTTCCTTTATTGAATGCATTAAAAATGTTCAAATACGACATTTTCTGACCTCCATACTTTACTGCATAATAATTTCTCAATTTTCTTTTTGTTTGATACAAATAATAAAAAATTGAATATTTAAGCCCGATATCGTTTGTCCCAATTCCACCCTGCTATAAAAATAGTCGTCCTCCGCCCGTGAGTGGGTCAAAAAGTTCAACTTTACGCGTGAGTGCCAGTTGAAGTGACGTAGGGGAGCGCCTACAATAGCCGAAGTATAGTATAATGATCCGGAATACAGAGCCACTGCTGAATATCGTTACCAGTCCCTCGTTCACGTTTGAAATACCTTTTTTATGGTATCCAGACGCGCGCTCTATCGTCAGTTAATAACTTTTGTCTTTCGAACGCGATTTGGTGAAACGATCCTTATATTAAAACTTCCTTTTGCAATCCCTGTCTTCCATCTTTTAGGGCCTTCCATACATTTATTACAGAGAAGAAAGGAAATGGATGAAAATAAATGATTTTGATGGTCCAATCAAGTGGGGTTATACCTACTCTCATACCAATCCAATAAAATAATCGAGCGAGCGATGGAAGAGAAAGATCTTAATACAAGTCGATCATTTTTTTATGTGGACAGGTAACGCAAAATTATTTTCTGTCAACGGGCATCAAGTAAAAGTTGTTATTTTCCCAGCAAATGTTATGGCTATGTCGATTCGAGTCTTAAGATGTGGTGAAATATCAAGCGATGTTCTCAAATCTCAATTTCTAAGCCAATCCCCAAAGGACGTGTGAATTTTCTGTGGAAAAGAGATGGCTTCTCGGCGTCAATGGGGTCCTTCATCATGATCTGCAACCCATTATAATCCGATAAATTTGGTTGTTAGAAGGGAAATGCAAAGTAGGACGAAAATAATCCTCCTTATTTAGCCATTTGCTCATAATATTATGATTAAGGAAAGAAAACGCGAGTGTTAGCACCCTATTTGCATGAGCTGGTGACTTCATTTAAGCTCAAGCTGATGAACACGCACATTGAGATCCGCTCGTCAAGGAATCACGAAAAAGAGTCAATTGCAATGAACCACGCGATCCGAAGGCCTACGAGTGGTGGACAAGTTTAGACACGCCTGCCATTGACTCTTGACCGCACAACGTATCTGAGAGAGGGATGAAGGGGTCGTTTTTTGCAGGGAATGCGTCAAGGAGTAGGCGACGCATAGTGGGCTCAAGTCGAACTAAGTTTGCCATAACCTCAAAAAGGCTTTTTTAGACTAAAAGCAGTTGAAATTCACTCTGCATCAACAATTTCAATTAAATTTTGCATAATTTTCCCGATTTTTTTTCCTTGCCCCAGAGTCAAATATTGATTTTTGTAATTTTTTTCAGATTTCCAATCATGATTTTTTCTGAAAATGACCGATATTAGCTTCTTTGCTGTAGTTAATTGAATCGCTGAATGTAAAAAGCATTGCCCTATAGTAAATCACAGTGCTTTTCTTATATTCGGTAGTGTTTCAATTTATTATTCAAGGTTTTAATTTATTATTTACTATTGATTCGCAACAGCATGGCGGAGCTTGTTTTCAGCTAATTATTTTTCCATATGCTTAGAGAAAGAGTAAATGCTTTTTCCGAGAGGCACCATGCTTTTTAATGAGGTTGTGCATCGGTAATATGTAGTGAACTGCGTGCGACCCCAATAAATTTGCGATCGACTCCGGTCCCGTGCGGACGCGACAAGCGACGACGTTGGCATGCTTTCACTTTCCCATCCAGATTAGAATAAATGAGCATAACTTATTTTAATATAGCATGCTACTAATTAAATTTATGACCTAATCTCGGAGATCACAAGAAATATGCTGGAAAACTTATCTCTTTGAGTGCACCGCAGATATTTCCTCGGGTTTTCCACTAACTACGTCGCGACGACGCGTTGTGCCCTTTGTCTGCAGAAGAAAATGTGGTTCTTTCGTCGAAAAACTTGGCACTTTTTCGTAAGCAAGATCCGTTAACTGGTTTCGCATGGCGTACACTTCCTCCACTTACGGAAGGGATAGGACTCTGCTTCAAAATGGTGTAGCACTTTTTCCAATCAGAAATGCATTTAACTACAACAAGAAGCTAAAGTTTTCAGTTATAGAAAAAAAGTAAGTCTGGTTTCTTTCGCGCGATTTGTTCGACTTTGACCTGATACACGCTGTTAACACCCAGGAGCATGAAACAATCCGGCAAGTTATGCACAATATAATTAACAGTGGGCATGCAAATTTAAAATTGTCTGCCTAAAACAAAAAACCTTTTTGATGTTTCTGCAAACATATTTCAATTTAAGTCCGCTGAGCGACGAATCGAAAAACTGGAAAATTCAGGTCTCTTTAAAATCAATAAAAATCATCAGTTCAAAATAAATGAGCCGACTCATGGAGAATGGCCCGGGTGACTTCTTTCTTTTTATGTGTCTGTGTTTTAGTTTATAGTGACTTGGACCATGTCCCGTGGAGTCACTCCCCACCCTTCGCCCCTCAGTTGACCCTTTGCCCTCACATGGAGAATGGATGAATGAATTGCTAGCTGTTTGTGAAGAACACTTTGTGTGAGCCGACGCCATTCTTCAGAAGTTTACATTGTCTTCTTGAGGGCTTTGAGTTCATAAACAGCAGGAGGGGAAAAAGAAGGAAAGGAGTGACATTCCATTGGAATGATATGCAATTTGCAAAAGAAAAGTTCATTTAAAAACAAAGAATGCATTAACGCATTGATCCATTGAAATGAGGGGATTAATTAATCCCTTCATTCTTTTCCCTGCTTTCATGCTTTCCATAACACAATGGCGCGGCCAAATTTTAATTTTTATAAATATTTTAATCATAACACATTTTATTATTTCATAATATTTTTTTGATTTAGCATTTATTCTTATTAACTTTAAATATTTCTTAAGCAATCTTTTTTTGTATTTCTTAGGCAGTTTTAAATATCAGTTTCACAAAAGAATGGTTCTTTTATATTAATGGTCTTCTTTTGCTTCTGGCTGAATTTTTTGCATAATAGATGATTTAGATATTAGAAAATTATATTTTTTTTATTTTGAAGTGATTGGCATCAAGAACGATTATCATTGCCATGGCTCAGTGTTTAATGTATTAAAATCCACCTATGATATTTTGGTTTAACAGACTAGTGTTTACAGACAGATTTCTTTCACTCCTTCCACCTCCAACACTAGTGTTATATTTCTCAGATGTGGGCATGCACCTTTCTGACAATAACAAATTCAACACATCGGTTCACATCAAAGCCACTAACAAACAGCAATGCCTCAACTACCTCCCCTCCCCCACACACCGCTCCCCCTTTTCCCTTGTCCAACGCACTCCTTTCCTCCCCATTCTGTCTCCGGCTGAGGAAGAAGTCACTGCTTCGAAAACTCCGAGTTTTCTTTTTCCCGGGCGACTTCTTTCTTTTTATGTGTCTGTGTTTTAGCTTATAGTGACTTGGACCATGTCCCGTGGAGTCACTCTCCACCCTTCGCCCCTCAGTTGACCCTTTGCCCTCACAGCGCACTTCATTCTTTCGATTTTGAGGTCATTTGTGAGGCCAACTGAACTCCCACGCAGGAGGCGGCCCACAGCTCTTTCAGTTCATTCGTGGGCGGGGGATAAATATGTGCACTACCCCTCCAGCCGCCTCGATAGGTGGGAAAGGTTGCTAGGAAACCAGCCGTTAGCAAGATTAAAAAAATATATCATTTGCGTACTAAGTTATGGTATGTTATGATACAATTAAATTTGTCCTCTGTGCATGATGCAGCAGAAGAGGCTGTATTTTTTGATTTGCCGGAAGATCTCGCCACCGTACCTAGGACACTTCTGAAGGAGGCTTTCCGTTTTCAACATTAGTCCAAAGTTATTGGAAAGGTTACGAATTAAATGGATGCAGACTCAAGGGACATTATTTAGAGGCCCAGCCGAATAGTTTCTCCAGTGTGGGTTTAGCACCTCGTGTTCCATGGTGTTATTGGTTTGACGTGATTTTAACTGCAAACACGTTGGTTCTGGTGAGGATATTCTGTTGGTCTCTTGCTGTCTTATTATTAATGGCCGATTCCAATCAATGTTCACATTTGTATTTCTTTTTTGAAGCAAATGCTGAGAAAGTCAGCTTTTCGTGTACGTTCATAACTCAATCGTAATTATTCCCCTTTACGTCATCACTGACCTGCAGGAAAATTTCAAACCATTAATTGTAACCACAGCAGATAGACACTTTGTTCGGCAGCAGGTAGAGATTTGAAAAGTCTCAATAGAGGTCACAGAAAAACAATCTCGGATAGGTGAGGGTAGATCTCACCCCGAGGTAAACCATTTCACACTCTCAGGGTAGGTGGGGAGTCCACCTCGCATTTCGAGCATTTTACTTGGGGATGTCACCGAGGTTTAAACCCGGGACTATTCGATCAGCAGCCGAGCGATCTATCCACTAGGCTACCATAAAGCAATATAGAATGATAATTTTACAATTTATGGGATGAGACAATTTCTGTAGCCTCGAATCGCTTTGTATTAACCTCGATTGATGTCGTCTGTGATTGAAAATCGCCGTACACCAAAAGTTCTTCTTTTGAAAGGTGATGCAGCCGGTTGAACGGTCGGAAGAGCTCATTATTTTGTAGGTGGTGTGGAACTAATTCTGATCAAACAGGCAGGAGGGTGAAATGCGTTGATTCAGGAAGCGTACTTTACACCGGATATTAAATTCATTGGAGACTGCTATTGTCTAATTTGTGAGAATTATTTTTGTGAATTCAGATGAGTTAGTGCTTACATGTATTTCCCAATCCAAATTTTAGGAAGTTAATTGTTTGATGGTTATTGTTTTTAAAATACGTGGCCTGAGATTTTATGGATGGTGATCTTTCCGAATTTAACTCAAGGAAACGTAAGTCATGAGCATCAATAGTACAACGGCACTACTCTCCGGATTGCCACTGAAAGTGTTGTCATCCACCGTGCATTTCAATTGATTTATAAAAGTCTCCACTTGCGTCAATGATGTTGGAGAGATCCGAATACCACTGGGAAATGGGCAGTGAAGAGAACTGTTAGCCGCAGTTTATGTTAATGATGCGCTGGAAATTTATCAATTTCATAAATTTTCAGCGCTATTTCCCGTCAGTGCAAATAGCCTGTAGCAAATAATGAGAAAAAAAGAATGGACCTCCTTCATGGAATCCTTTCTTTCCCAAGGTTTTTTTAAAGTGCTGTGAGCAATGTACGGGAGACTTTTTATTAACTAGCGTTAGATTGCCACAAATTTGAATAGCTTGAAGTATTAAAACATTTTGTAAGATTGTTATGGGAAAAAAGGCATAGTAATTATGGTGTCCGGGAGAGTATGAATGGGGATTTAGGTGCAGATGCACTCGTACGTACACCTTTGTTGAGAATTCACCAAACAGCACTGAATCGGATATGACATCAAGATGTCCCGACATTGCGTTTCTTCGCCCATCTCTGTTTTCTGTTTTCCGTCGCGGTCGACCAGCGAGACATTTACTTTGAGGAGAAGGCTGCTTGCTTTTTGTTAGTTGGCATGCGGGCTTGTTATGCTGATAACTTTTTTATTTGATTTCCGTGCGTCCGGAAGCAATAAATTTCAGTAAAGGAGCTTATAACAATTTCGTGTGCGTAGTGCTTCATCTTGGGTTGTATAGAAATAGCAATTTTTATTATGGCGTTGTCTCTGTAGAAGTTTGTTCACGAAGTCCGCCTAATTTTTCGAAAAAAAAATAAACGTTTGCACTGTGGCAGAAATAGCTAATATAATCCGATGTTGAGAAAATTTCGGATCTGAGAGAGACCCAGATGTCAGTGCACAACTATGAACAGTTGAGAGGAAGTCAGAGGATGAGGAGCCGCGGGCAAGCTGTCTCCCAAGGGCGAGAGCAGTCGCTGCGAAGGGAAACGAAGGGCGGGTGCCTGCTTGCTTCGACCTCTTCCTCATGCCCACACATCAACCCCCGTCCACAAATGAGTCTCTCCTTGAGTCGTTTCCTCTAATGTCGGAGTCGTGAGCACTGGGAAGTACATCAGACGGCGCGTGCGACTGTAGTTGTGTAGTTATCGGGAGTGTGAGCCAAGATGCCCGGCAGCTCTGATTGGATGCCGTGTCTCCATTGGCTGCAGCGAGGAAAGGCGACCAATCATGGCCCACTCTACAAGTGAGTGACGTGCACCGTTTTTTCATCTCATATTGAGCGCCACAAGTGACATGAACAATGCAAAAGGAGGCAATCCGGAGAAGTTGAAGAGCATCGCGAAGTTATGGCCACTCACTCGCTCTGTCATTCGATCCGAAAAATGTTTCGGATAGGCGAGGGTTGAGCTCAACCCGTATTAAGCCACATGCGTATGAATTTAACAAATGAAGGATGGACAGTCTTTTCCCTTGGCCACCTCGCCCTTAGAAGATGACGAAGAGAATGTCATTTACATCTACATAATACCCTGCGAGCCACCTCTAGGGTGTTTGGCAGGGGGTGATCAATCACCAGCATGCAGCATGCAAGTGGACTCCCACAAGCACACCACACCGTCCAAAAAACGTCACGTATACTAAAAAATTATGCTACCACATGCTGTTAGAAATAATAATAGAATTAAGCAACATGCATCAAGATTAACATAGGTTAGCAGGCTACACTACAAGTCATGTAATCTATTTATGAGTTCTATCGCTGCCGTTATAATCTCTTATTGATCGTGGAAAAAATGACATTCGGAATCTGTCTGTTCTACAATCTATTTCTCTTATTTTATTTATATGATCTGATCTTCCGTAGTATGTTGGCGTCCGTAAGATATGGTTAACTTCGTTAGAAAAGACACTACTCTTGAGGACACTAATGTGGTCTAACGAGGGAAAAGTAGCTAATTTCTCTCACTTTGTCGTCGCGCTTTCCTAATATTCTTTTAACAAAACCCATTTTACGATTAGCTTGACCGGTTATTTCTCGAATATGTCTATTCCACGATAGATCATTATTAAGTCTAACTCCTAGATATTTCACCGATCCAACAGTCTCTAATTGGGTGACCCGAATTAAATAGTTACGTTGTAGGGAGTTATTCTTCTTCCAGAAATTCATTGCAACGCATTTTTTCAAATTTAATTCTAACTGCCAAGCTTTGCACCACGCTTGGATAGCAGCAAGGTCATTCGTTAGTTGATCTATATCTTTGCTGGAACTAATTTCCCTGTAAACTACAGCATCGTCTGCAAATAATCGTAACTTACTATGCACTACTTCGCCAATCTCGTTTATATAAAGAAGGAATAGGAGTGGGCCTATGACACTACCCTGAGGGACGCCAGAAGTGACCCTTACCTCATTTGAGACTGCACCGTCTAATACTACTCTTTGGACGCGGTCGCTCAAAAATTCCCTTATCCAGGAAATGACATCTTCGTCTAGACCATAAGATTTCAGCTTTATTAGTAACTTTCCGTGGGGTACTTTATCAAATGCCTTTTTGAAATCAAGAAAAATCGCGTCTACTGGAATGTTGTCTTCTCCGGAGACTAAAATATCGTGGGCGAAAAGCACTAACTGGGTTTCGCATCATTTAATTTTCCTGAATCCATGTTGAGTTTTCATTAAAAAGATTTGCGCGTCTAGGTGTTTCATTACCGAGCTGACTACGATGCGTTCAAGGACTTGCATGAGATGGACGTTGAAGATATATGTCCGTAATTAGATGGCTGGTCCTTGTCTCCACTTTTGAAAATTGGCGTTACATTAGCGATTTTCCAGTCATTGGGTACTTCGTGTTGCTTGATGGACTTACTGAATATTATTTGCAAGTAGGGGGTAATTTCTGAGGCTAGTTCTCTATACACGCGAGAAGGGATATTGTCTGGACCAGGTGATTTATTTGGACTGAGCGATTTCAATATATTTTCTATTCCGTGCGTACCAATGTCAATAGGCGGCATCTTTCGCACGCAAAGATTGTCAACTGTCACGGATGAGTTTTCAAAGGCTCGCTGAACACGCTCTTGAAGTAGGAATTTAATAAATTGGCTTTATCGCAACTGTTGGTCAACACATCTTCATTGTCGTTTCTCAGCGAACATACGGTAGATCGTTTACCCGTAACTTCCCTAACATATGACCAAAATGCTTTTGGGTTATCCCGTAATTGCTCCACTGGCATTTTTCTTTTAAAATTCGTGAATGCATTCCTGAACGCTTCCTTCGTGGCGGCTTTAGCCGTCCTATATTTTTTAATTATTAACTCGCGTTCATGAGCGGATAAATCCGTGCTGACTTTTTTCATTTTAGCATGACACGCTCTCTGTCGCCTCAATGATTTTCTCACTTCCGCATCGTACCATCTCGGTTCACTGCCTTCTTTTACTGTTTTACTAGGGATGTAGCTATGAATTCCCGAAGTTACGAGCGAAAGAAAAGCTTTCCAAGTATCCCCTACGTTTAACTTTAATATTGATTTTTGAAACATGGGGAAAGCATTTTTCAGATGACTTTTAAACCCATCAAAATCCGCTCTTTTAAAAATGAAAACTTTGCGCTCTTTTTAAAGTTTACAGCAGTATTTAGAGAAAACTTTGCAGTTACTACCCTATGGTCACTTATTCCTTCGACGGTACTAACGTTTATTACCTGATGAGGTATATTTGTCGATGGTAAATCAAGAATACTTTCTCCTCTGTTCGGTGTGGATGCTATTTGAAACAATGGATTAGATGTAAAAGTGTGTAATAAAGCCTCGCAGATCGTGTTCTAGGGGTTCAGCCGGGATATGAACCCGGGATCCTTCGATTAGCTGCCAAACTCGGCGCTCTACCCACAATGCCCCTCCACTTTTAGGACATTACATTCTAGGACGGTTAAAAAATACATTTTTCTAATGTTGACTTTTACATTAGAGATTTGGATGCTCAAAGTAATCAACTCTATGACTGGAGGTGGAAATGTACAAAATTTTATCATTCTGCATCAAGTAAAAGTTGAAGCACGTTCGAGAAAATTGGAAGGTGCGAAAATCTTGAAATAATACGCCCTTGTCCTAACGAGCAGAAAATTACAATCCGTGGGTCGATGTTAATTTTTAGAAAATTTTTTAAATTCCAATTGACCCTAAATATTTCTTAAGTTTTATAATATTTTATCATAATGTAAATATTGATGTTTCGTAAGTATAAAATGCGAAAATTGTTTTAAAACGCCACATATTTTTTATCTTCAAAAGCATAATAGATACAGAGTAGAATTCCCACGGAATTCCAACATGCAATTCCTGGTGATATTAGTTTAGGATGTTACCGGTATTATGCCACCAAAATGTTCTTGTGATGTAGATTTTTTTTTAAATTTCACCGGCTTTTATCTGAAAAATATCAAGCGGTCCTCTTTAATTTCGGTATTTTCTGGAACCAATAGTAATAAATATAGCCAAATTATTTCTGTAAGCTAAACCACCCTAAAATAAATTTTGCGTAAATATATACCGTATCGAACCAAATACAAACGTTATATTTCCCGCTATTGATGGAAATAGTGAATTTTTTAATTAGGCAATGGATAAAAAGTGTTGATGAGGTGATTTCTATTGCTTTCACTTTGATCAGAGCCCGTTCCTTCGTGGCTGGTTCCTCCAAATCTCTCCCTCGCCTCCGACGAATTATTAGGTACACGTCTTCTATCACTCCCCACTCAGTAGTTCCTCATCTGCGACCATCCACCCCTGACCCCTAGCTACAGGCAATGGGACATCTTGGCTCGGCCGTCTTGGCGCGGGCCACCTTGGCACGAGGCCATTTCGGCGCGGGCCGCCTTAGTGCGAGGCCATTTCGGCGCTGGACACCTTGGTGCAAAAGTGGGCGCTAACATATTTATTCAAATAAACTTTTAAAATAAGTGGTAATGGGTCGAGGAATTATTAACCTTCTTCTTTAAATGGCATCAGTTGTATTCTGTCATTGAAGAATTGAAGCAGTTAAGTCATCTAAAAATCAATCTCTTTCAGATCTTGATGAGTTGAAAGCGTGAATTGCTGCCAGATCCTTTGGTTTGGTTTCACTTTGGACTTTTGAGTGACGCGTCACCTACCTGACTCAGGGCATGTCAAATTGTTATCATTAATCTTTGCTTTGCTATGACATGGAAACACTTCCAAAAAATACTAGAAGCCTTTTCCTACATATTATCTTTCAGTCCCTACTGATAATGCTGTGAAGAAAGGAGCACTGTATTCAGGTTGATTAAATAATCGTATTTAATTATAATTCTTTGGATCGCAAACGTTTCTAGACGGTCAACAGAGTGTCTTATCTCACGCACCCCGTAAGCTTTAGATACTGCAAAATGAAGTGCCAACCGTTTGAAGTTCCACGATCACCTATACTCTCATTATTATCCAAGTTATTCCTAGTTCTATCTTAATGCCCACCACAGAAAGCCATGCATATGGTGCACTCGACTCCATGAAATACAGACTTTCTTACAGTAGAGCTTAATTAATTTGAATGAGGAAAACAAGTAATCAATGCAATGAAGTGTTGATATTATTTTATGGGGGCATATTTCAGTCTCTTAATGACTGAACCACTCTTCGGGTTGTACCACTGAATGACAGTAATAATTCATTATTAAAATACTAAAATGAAATTAATAGCATCTGAAGATAAAATGAATACCTTTTTTAAACTGTATTACATACCTTGATTCTTGTACGCTAAAGTAATTTTATTTTTATATAAAGGTATAACTACGCCAAAATATTGCACTGTAACTGCATGGAAAGTGATCGAAATATTTTAAGAATAACGTTAGGATACTTCTGCGCAAGCTCGCATACTTTCAAGATTCCTCCACCGATTTCTATTTCTTTCACATGCTAGGCCAAGGACATATCCAAAATGCAATAATAACGAAAGGGTCTGGGAGCATCTCAATTAATCAAGATTTAAAATTAATTGATATCTGACGGTCACCAAGCATCTTCATCATGGTTATAGATGCCTGAACTGCTTTGACCCTTCAATGACAAAAATAACTGGTGATATTAAAAAAAAATGAAGGTTCAATGCCTCACAAACGGCTTAATCATAATTGATGTCAGAAAGGAAAACACCAGAATTTGAATGCATACTTCTGCGTGTCATTGCATACTTTAGAAATACATAAACGATAAAACCATTTGAATGCATATTTTTATCGTATGCAATGAGCTAAAACTACAAACTACAATCGTATTTCCCCGAAAAGAAAGCGTAAAAACTTTAGCGCTGAGATGGTCTCGCGCCTAGGTGGCCCGCGCCGAAATGGCCTCGCGCAAATGTGGCCCGCGCCGAGATGGCCTAGACCTGTCAAGATGATGCTAATGAGATGTCAAGCTAATGCCTCGCCTCCTGGGAATTTGTCGATGCCGTTTGTCATGAAGAGGTCAAGTCTAAATATTTAAAATTAGTGTTGCCGCGAGACGAGACGAGACTTGAGCCAGTCTCGTCTCAGTCTCGTTTTCCGCACTCGGGTCTCGTCTCGAGTCTTGTCTCGTGAACCCCAGTCTTGTCTCGTCTCGCTTCCCCAAAATAAATTTAGCACCATAAAAATCGGTTTCCTATGTGTACTTAATCGTTGAATCGTTACACTCGAAATATGAAAACCATAAATATAAATTTCAGATAGGTATATATTGATCTGGACAACTATTGCATCAAAGTGCTACTAAAATCCTTAATTTCATTGATAATCAATCAGTAACATAAATCAATGATCTAGAACAAAAAATTTCTAAAATGGAAATGTATACACAAATTTAAAGCAGAGATATCCACAGAAGATTTAAGAAAATAATCTATAAACTAATTTGAGTGGTATAAGAGATAATTTTCGCTGTAATAAAGTAGTTTAAATAATTTTCAGGTTTAAAAAAAAGGCTAATGAACATAAGTTATTTATTTGTCTGGCCAAATGTCTCCCACGAGTTCTCACGCACTAAACTTCCTGCTGATTCGTGACCCAAGCGGTTTCTATGCTTCCATATTGTCAAGGCCGCTCTTGAGAACAGGAACTTGCCTTAAGGAACAGATGTAGCGGGAATACTGAGGAAGTTAGTCGCCATTTTTGATATCACTGGAAAAGTTGCCTCATTTATCTTTCACCATGTCCATTTCTACATCACTAGGGGATCGCGGCAGTTTAAGATAGTCTTCAAATTTTTTCCTCCATTTTTCATGAAGGGATGTTTGACTGGGAGCAAATATATAAAAAACCATTAGCTCTTAACATAAAAGGGTTTAACTTTCTATTTAAAAGTAAATAAAAATTGATTCAAGGTTCTGAGACTAATTGCACTTTTCTATTAGGTAAAAATAGTTAAGGTAAGTGAAATTAGTCCAAAAGGAAGCAATGCCTGTCAGGACTGGTTCTTGACTGCTTATAGTGGTAACATACATCTAGAAGGTCTTCCTCGTCACTTTGTACCAAAACAGACCATTCAAAAAGTCTCTACATCCATTGACTGGGCGGACTATTTTCGAGTGGGATACCTTTCGTCATAGTTTCTGAACGGTTCCTCAAATTTCAATAGGGACTTTTCCTCCACCTCTTTTCTCCATGGCGTCATGGAGAAAGTTGCACATTTATGACGTGGATCTAATTTTATTCCGCGCAATATATCCCATTTGTCCAGCGGTAGTGCTTTAGCATCTTGTCCCGAGCAGTTTGATAGGTAAGCAACAGTTTTCCATCACCTTCATTCCTTCCAGGCTTGTTGTCCAGTATTTCCATCATTATGTCAATCTTATCCAACAGTAAGTTAAATGGAACGGTAACAAGTGGAAGGGTGACGTAATTTTCTCCTCCTAATTAATGCGTCTTAACTTTAAAGGTTTTTAAAACTTTTTGACCATTTTCAAGCAGTATTCATTCTGATCCAGTAATTTTGAGACGCCGTACGTCACTCATACCATCGCATGGGGTTGAAATACCTCTCTTCACGTTAACCACTCTTGCACTCATATCGTCTGTTCAATTGCACATAGTTGGGACGTCTATTACAAGGCTCAGTGATGGTTCCCGTGCAGATTCGCAAGCGCTACGGAATTTATTTTTTAACAGCTCACTTTTTTAACCAGAGGTCTTATTTCGGCAATTGAAGCTCTATTTTTTTCTTCAAAATCTAAATCCTCATCGTCACTGTCCTTTAATAGAAGCTGGTCTTCTGAAACCCCGTCCTCAAGTGACAACGTTCTTTCTAAATCCTGTACTGCAATGTTTATCACATTGGCTATGAATATAAAATGCTGATCAGTGCTTCAAAATTCGGTAGCACCTTGCTGAGTTTCTCTATAAATTTAGTATTTGGGGAGGCGTCATCTACGGTTACTACATGCTACATGCTTGTGCTCAAGCTCAACTGACTGAAGGGTATTCATAAAAACTTTGTAAATGTCCCTTCCTGTATGGTTACCATTGGATGGAAGAAGTCAGTAACAAAATATTGATTCTCCCACTTCTCGTCTATGAAATTAGTTGTGATTCCGTAGTACGATTTCCCAGCTACAAATGTCCATCCATCGATGGTGAAAGACAGGTTAGATTTATTTAGTTTCAGCAACTTCAACACCGCCTTTTGCGTCCAATGACAGCGGTCAAGTACCATCTGCCGCAACGCTGTAATTCTTGAGAATGCAGAGGTGGGATTCAAAATCTTGAAAAAATTTTGAGTGCTGTCATCATAAAAATCGGAGAGGGAGTTATTTCTGCGCTGACAGGTCAACTATTCCATTTCCGAAGTCCTTATTTCGTTCTTCATACTGATATCAAAAGAAAAAATCTTTTCTTTTATAATAAAATAATATTTAATACTGATCTTAGTAGCGAGTGGCATTCGTAGTGAGAGACTTTTCGTAAAGAGGGACTTGGAAAGCACGAAAGTTGAATAACACCCACATGAAATTATACAATCAACAATGAACTGAAAAAAAATTGAAAAATCTACTCCCCCTGTTTTAGGAAGGCCAGAGACAATGTTAATTTTTGAAATGTTTTAAGTGCTGTCAGACGGAGCAGGGAGAGGGAGGGGTGAGGACTGACCGGGGGCAGGAGAGCGCTCACTCCACGCGTCCTCAGCAGCATCCGCCGCTACTCTTCGCCCTCGAATTCTTCCGCGCTCTCATTCATACATCTGGCACAAAATCTCCTCCATCAGACTTTAATTCTCCTCCATCACAAATAATATTCAACCATTCTCCCACCCCTAACCCGTGCTCCCTCTATCCCTACTTTGGAAATTTCCCCTTAAACTATCTCCCTACGAATATATAAATGCAACGATAACGTTACACATAATCCACTCCAACCGTCCGCTGGTTTTTAAAGTGCTACTCCATAAGCCACCAGCATCCGGCTGCCTGCCTTACTGTGTGAAGTGCGATCTTCTATGCTTTATATGCATCTGTTAAGTTTAGATAAATAGTTTCGATGGAAACTTTTTAGATGGTTCATCATTGATAACTCACGCTCTTTTCTGGTCTCCTACTTCTGGGAGAGAGATGCAGAGCCCCGTAATATTTGTTACCATTCTCTCGAGCGCCAAAATACCATATCGCGCGATGTATATCCCAGTTCATGTCGGAATGCAACAGAGAGGTTATGATTGAAGATTCTCGAGTCATCATACTGCAGCATATTTATTTTGATGTCCAGTTTGAAGATAGGAGGCTGATATCCCCAATTATATGAGAACACTTGGCTGTGAATGATTAATCATGAGAATATATTACTGGGCTATCAATTTTGATAACCATTTAACCTCATTCAACGTGATACGCTGTTAACAGCTAGATGATGCCATTTAATTCGATACGTTACTTAAAATATTAAGGATCCCCTTTCTAAAAGTCGCATTTCATATAATAATGAGAGGAAATGAATGTAATTGAAAATAACTACGGTGAGCATGGTGAGAAGTATTGAATCTCTTTGAAGAGGATTTGCTAGGGATTACATACAGCACCAGAACTAAACAATTCCACCGACAGCATTGACGGCATGCGGATGGAAGTGATTGCAAAGGAGACGCATGAATCACAGGGAAGTGAAGCTGCCGATTCTGGATGAGGTGTAATCGAAAAAAATGGATAGCAGAGTAATATCTTCATGAATATTCATTTGCATCACGATTTTAATGAATTTGACTCTGATGAATCTACTTCCTATCCTCTGTCGAAATGAATAAAGAGGCGAACGTTAAGCAATATTAGCAGGAAGCACTTAGGAGACGATTACTCCCAATATGGATACTGAGTGCAGCCAAGACCGTAAAGGAGGAGAAAGATTTATACCATCATGATAATGAGAAAAAATAAAAAAATTGTTCAAATGCATTACATCTAAAAATTAAATTTTCTTCAAAACGGCAGCAGAGATTAAACCTCATAATTTCTTCCCTTTAATTAATTATGCGAGCTAAAAGACGACGCTGCATAAAACAGGCAATTTGCCGGATTTTTATTTTTGGTTCACGCCGCCAATCGGGACTGCTAAGGGCAAGTAGTAGTTGCCACCCCAGAATTACGAAATAAAAGTTTCTGATTCACAAATACTTAAAACTGAAGAATTAAAGTCTAAATCGGGAAATATGTTTCACACCATCCATCTATTATTTTAGATTAATTGCCGCTTACCGGCGTTTCTGGTGAAAATATTAGTTAATCAAATTCATTACTTCAGAAAAACGTAAAATTTACATCTTCTTAACCGAAGGACATTGTTTTAAGGATTAATCTACATTAAGTACCAATTAAGAACATGTATTTATTTGGAGAATTTCAAGAGCCTCGTGGAAGTGACTTCGTCTCGAATTCTGCCTAAAGGTCTCGTCTCGCGGCAACACTATTTAAAATGCAAAGTCTTCATTCGTCGTGGTCTCTATTCGCTCGCCCGAGTTGACTGCGCCTTTGCCGTCCCTCTGAGTCCACCCCGCGCAGCCGGTTTACAAATGAAAGTAAATGTTTGCACGTTATTTGAGGACCGAGTAGGAAAAACAACTTCAAACTAACACTGGGCTTTGAGTAGACATTTTACATCGCATAATCATCATAAAATAGTTATCACATGGCATCATTTTAATATTTTTGTAATGTGTTTAAATTTGTTTTTCTTTTTTTCCTCATTTATTATTTCAATATGATCTTTTTCTCCTTGCTGATTTTACATTTAAAATTCAATGCATTTAATACATGTGCGTTGTCTGTTTTTTGCCATTAATTAAAGAGAAAACAATCATAAGACTACGAAAAGGTGCTTGGACTTGAATGTCCCGAGACAGACAAAGAGAGAAGTGGCATGAGAAGCAGGGCAAATATTGTTTGGATGTTTGCATCGTAATCCCAAATTTACGAGTGTAGGGTCCTTTTAGTGCACCTATTAGCGCCTAGCATTGAGGTGAAATCATTCTTTTTGGGTACTGTGGACATCGTTTAATCTAATTAATTTTTGATCCGGATTAGAGGATGGATGGATTATTTTTTAAATGATTCCAGTTTCTTGCGGGGGCAAACATTTTACTAATTTTTCTCCGGTTCTGAGAGTTGAAAGGTCGGATCCATTCGAAAGAGGCATGTAATGAGTACACTACAGTAATATTTTTACTATCCTTACGAAAATATCTCCGTAAAAATCAGTTTATAATTGCTAATCAAAAAAAATTCCAGTGAGTGAAGCAAAGAAAGCACATCTATTTCATTATGGCGTCATTAAAATCAGTGCAATTCAGATGGCATTATCATCAGTCAGCAGCCCTGAGGTTCATCTATCTCTCTATCTCTTCTCACAGTCCTCACCTCTGCCAGTCCCACACAATTATTCCATTTTACAACAGCTGTTTTTTGTATCTAATTCATCTGGTCATTCTCTACTATTTTCCCTTCCGCTTGTTCTTCGACGACTGTTTTCATCGGACACAGCCTGTTAAGCCCATTATGGCGTTTCATTTTCTTCGCAAATTTTTCGAAATACTTATCTCCTACCTAATCCATTATATTTCTCATTCTTCTGTAACACCGTATTTCGGAAGCTTCCAACCACTACATTCATCCACTACTTTTATTCCTCATGTCTATAAAAAAGGATGGTCAAACTGTAATCCCTGAAGAATTTGCCTCCTTGCCTCTACGCATGCATGCCCGTTTATTTGGAGACTTCTCTTTGTTAGACATGCTCTCTTCGCTTGGGCTCTTCTGCTCATTTTTCGTTTTGCATTTTCCATCGCCAGTCATTAATCTGCCTTCGTTTCTCGACCCACCTGCTCACTCAACGCTTGAGTGTACATTACAATTGCTATTTAACCTTATTAGGCCTCCGAAGTGAGCACAGAGCATTCATGTTTCTTATTTCCGCGTCATCTTTCTCCGATTTCGTGCTTCGGCCTAGATTCGAGTGGCTCGTTTCCATAGCGAACAATAGAAGCTACCGGAAGCACCCCGAGGCTGTAGCCATGACATTCGCGAATGCCTTTTGTTTCCTGATCGCTTAGCAACGGGGGTCGGGCGAGGAATTACCTCCCCCCATTGCCCCCATAGTTCTCATGACAAAGTCCACTGCCGTCATCCACATGCAGCGGAATTTCTCTCTCAGTGTCTTCGATTGGCGAGCTAGGCATCACGGCTAACTTCCTCGTGCTCGATGCGGCAATCGCTGAAATTGTGTTTCATATCCTTCGTCCCCGTACATTTTACTATTGAAGAACGAGAAATGGTAATTAATACGAAGAATTGATATTTGCTAGTTTGAAGGTAGCCGAGAATGCGGCTATGGAAGAAGCAAGAAAGGAATAGGCAGTCATAGCAGAGGCAAGAGGAAGATCTGAAGAATACTGCATTAACTCTTGTAAATATAATGACTAGAAACGTGCTGAAAATCAATTCAAAGGAAACAAAATATTATGCTCTGCAGCAGGATAAAAGAGGCTAAGACAAGCGCTTAGCTAGGGAACCATAAAATTGAGAAGGATATCTTCTCCTTGGTTAGCCGAATAACCAACGATGGGCCAATTGAGGAGGAAATAGTAGAAAAGCCCAAGGCATTGCTCGATAAGGGGAGTTTCCGCGCTGCTGAAAATATAATCGCTCAAGTGAGGAAGCATTTTACATACATTTGGAGCATGCATTTTTATAGAGGTGATGCATAAACGATGAAAGCAGCGGAGAAATTGAGATTTTTAATAATAATGAAGATTAAATTGATGAATCTTGTGAGTAATGTCGAAGTTTTCAGGTGGAGGCGGGAGGGAATCTCCATTGCCCACTTCACACAAACACGTTGGTATGGTGAAGCCGTTTGGAGGGAATGTTGGTCAAGATGGAGTGGCCCCATGGATTGAGCCATTGGCATCCCAACGAATGGACATGCACCCTGGCACTCTCAGGAAGTGACGTCAGGGGAGTGTCGTTCCGATACGCGGAAGTCAAGGGTTTGAGAAAGAAGGTCTGCCTGCCTATAGTAAATAATATGCGCCCTTGGGCGGTCGACGCGACGGAAATAAGGAAGAAAACCACGCCGGCGAAATACACGATTGTGCTTGCCTGTTTAAGTGAATGTGGTTTAAATAAATTTACGGAAGTGTTCATGATAATTATGAGGAACAAAGCGCAGTATTCGAAAAAGTCCTTTCCGGTTGCTCAATATTTTATGGGTTTCTGTGGTTAAATCGTAACATAAAACTTGCAGATAGCTATCCCTGAAAATTTAAATCACATCACCTGTTTTAATATATTTCGTAACATCGTCAATAGCTTTTACTCGGACAAATCAAAAAGGAAGCCGTCAGTGAAATAGCTCGAGTAAAGCGGGCATTCCTCAAAACCGCTGGTAAAATCAAGGTTAAAGCAAGGAAGGAATTCATTAGGACCTTCAGTTAGAGCGCGCCTCTTTCCGGTATGAACGATGACTTCGGCAGGGAAATCAAGGCTGTACGTGTGAACGATGATTTTTTTGCTTATCGTAAGGTCGCTCTCAAAGTCTTAATGAAACGAAATTTTACGCTCGTTTAAGGGTGACAATGAAAAGTTATGGACAATGGAAGAGAAGAGAAGATCAAACTAAAGGATAGCGTCATCAGACCTGTCTTATAAGTTGCACGTTGCACCCGTATTATATGGACGTGTATGGGGGACGGGTGGTAGTGGAGTTAAGGGGTGAGGAATTGGTGAGTGGAGGGGTCCGTTGACGGTATGTGGAGGGTGAACACCCTTGTTTATTACATTTCAATGTCATCATATTTGATCCCACGCCTTCTGAGAATGAAATTGAATTAATCAATAGGGTAGTTTCCTTCATCAAAGAAAACGATAGGCATTGATTGCGATTCGTTACCCACCATTAGTGCATTCATAACACACAAATTATTTGGTTTTTGAAACACCGGTTTAGACGAATGGCAAGGGTCAAATTTTATCCTCATTTGAAAAAGGCCAGATTGGCGCCCATGCGATTCCACTCCGCGTGACGTCACAGGGACCTAGTTTCTACACGAGAGGATAGGAGTTATACATCGTCTGAGGTTACCAATGCATGCATGAGGCACAGAGCTCAGGGAAACATGTCTTAATAATCACCTATTAAAACTGGCTAAGGTCGGAAAGTTTTCTTCGTTTGATAAGGTATTAATAAACCTTTTTTAAGCCAAGCGCTACCATTCAGCAAGGTACTCAGCTATCCGCTAGCATCCTGCGTCCTATCAGCGCTCAGAGCCTCGATCAAGGTCAATTCACAAGGAGAGAGGGGGAACCAGAAATGCGTCGCACGGACTTTCCTACTTACGCGTCGCGTTTTTGCGCGCTTGAAATTTTTCACTTTTCATTTAATCGCGAAAAATAGATATCGTCATTTAAAAATCTAAAAGCGCGAAATACGTACTCCAGGAGTAATAATCTTTCGATTTAGGCAATAAAAAAATAATAGGAAACCACCCTATTGAACGATTAATTGATTAGTTGCCGGAAGGTCACAAAAAACAGAACATGATGGAAGTGAAGCAGTTTGCTTGGTAAGGGAATGGGAGAAATAGCTGGCAGAAGTACATACTTATACTACGATTGCAATTCTATTATGGGTGTAATAGTATAACAAAAATTATGACAATATCTGCGTGAGGTAAATGACTGGGGAATATACGATTAGTGCCTTTCTTCTTCTTTTTAATATGATGACCAATTGCTCCCAAATATCCCAAACGAAGAAGGTAATTTTTCGAGGTTTCTTTATCAATTCCAATTCCAAATTAGAAAGGCTTTTTTCCGGGATTTGAGTCTGATTCCCCTTCAGTTAGAAACTAAGCTCTGTGGCGGGTAGGCTTAAACGCTTAAGAAAGCACAATGTGAAATGCCTCAAATCTCTCCAAGGAAACTCTGTAAAGCAATCAACTGCCATTGTCTCAGCTGCCATTGTCTGCCCCGTTACATAGTATGCGCCTGTAGAAGCATCGCATGCTCCTACCCACCTGCCTGAGGTCATCTCAGGGTTGACCTCAGACATATGCTCCTATTTGCACGTGTCAGGCAGTACCCGAGTTCCATCCCTGGCCGTTGAGTCGAGGGGGCAGCAGCTGCAACTGTGGATTGTGATTACTCGTCCGAGTTCTTCCTCCCAACGTCTGTCATCCTCTCCCCAATGGCCGTTGCATTCTGTCTTTCCTGAGGCCAAGCGACTGTGGTGAAAACCCTCTCGAAATAAAGCCACCTCCCAGAGTCCCATGGAACCTTGAATTACGTTGCCAGTAAACTTTACTAAACTACTGAGTAAAGACGCATTTTAATTGGTTTGCAAAAAAGTCCGCAGCGAATGAATGAAGATCGGCCCATTTATTATCAATTTTGTAATAGAATGTTTTTTCGCTCTATGACTGGGATTTAAAATTAAATAATAAGATGTATTACTTCATCGCAAAGTTATATTACAGTTTACAGCACATTATGTAATTACGTATTCCTCCATGGAAATCAGGTCACCCGGCTTGTCAGAGACGCCATTGGCGACTTGTGTAAACCCATTTTAAAGCGTGGTGTTTGCAAACATATCTAGTGGCCAACATATTAAAATGCATGAACAAAACCATGGTTCACGCTGAACAACCATCAAAGGCAATCAAGTAACACCTCACTAGATCAAGTAATGCCTTCAGGCATTGACATCATGTGAGGCAATATTTGCGATATCGAGTGATGGCATTGAAAATTAATGAAATTTTAAGATTATTTGATCATAAATATGAATAACAATTCTATTTCACTGATTCACCGCGAAGGTTGGTTTAGATAGGTGACGGTAGAACTCCCTCCCGACTTGGCCTCAGGCGTTCACACACTCATGTTGTACTTTTCCTTATTTGCCACTTGGAGGAGTTTGCAGCGGGACTCAGCAATGCGTGGCCCATCAGCTGAGCGCCCCTCCTACCCACACTCCCCCAAATTTAAGTGGACATTGCTAAGTTTTATTTCCCCGCGATGTGAGAGGTGCGAGTTTGGGAGATGCATTTGAACGTGGGCGGCGTGTCCGCCGGGTGGGTCCTCTTTCGTGATGTTTGTGGTGCACTGGCAATCCTCCGAACATCACTTCATTCGCCTCCTCATGAACCTTCTTCTCTTTGCCTTTGCTCCAGGTGGCTTTTCCCATAACACGCTTTCTGAACTTGGCTAGCTCTGCGTTCATTCGTCGGAAAACTCATCGTCTGTTTAAAACCTCAGGGAGGAAGATAGCATTCGCTTTTCACCGCTTTTATCGTGCAGATTGACTCAAATGGACGTAACGGTACACAATGGATTTCCTCCTATTACCTAAATATTTTACAATTTATCTCTCCATCTAACGACCGTTGCGGCCATACTCATAAGAAAATTTCAGTGTAGACCGTGGAGGGGGAACTTTCTGTTCCTGTGGGTTGCCTTTGCACTTCCTCGGTGGTCGAATCAGAAAAGGGAAAAGTGTTGTTTGCAGGGAGGGAGGGATTATGCCCCCGTCCGTCGCACGGGAGGAGAGGTTGAGTTTTTGTGGCGATGAGCTAAAAATACGGAATGGCTACCGAAGGTGCACCATCTCTCCGGGGAATCGATAGGAGTAAATCGATTGCCACTCACTCTTCCGCGAAATCCACGAAAACTCAAACAGCAGTCACGTCCCTTTCCGCGTGCGCAACCATTCTCTGCTTCGGCAGCGGCGTTCTTTCGTCCCGGCCAGCCCTCTGCATGAGAAATAGCCTCTTTCTGTGAACTGTGGACGGAAAGCTTAGATCAGGCATGTGGCCATTTTACAAGTGTAGTCAAATATGGTGGAGGAATTAAAAATGCCTCTTCTACGCAAGGTGATAAATGTGCTTGCTCGCACCAGCACTTTGAATGCGCGAAGAGATACAGCGATAGATGGAGAGGCGAGTATTTGGTATTCGACTCCAAGCCTAAAATGGGGAACACAGTTTAAAAATGTTTATGGCAGAGCATTTAAGAGTCTATGAATTCTTTGAGCGTGTTTTTGGGTGGTTTCGGTATTAAAAAATGAGAGGGCTATTTCGCATCTAGTTAAAATAGAATAGGTTAATTATATATAAAATATACGAAATGCAACAATTATCTGCGTTTTAGATCAGTAGTGTTTTGGATCACATAAAGAATGAAAATCAAGAGTTCCTCTCAAATTAGAATTATAAACTTCAATATCAGCTACCTTCGATCCCCAATCTAAAATTATATGTTATGATGACAGAACTGCGTTAATGTCTCCTGCACCATGAAGAACAACAATTCAATTCATAAAAGATACATAAATACGAATACAGCTAATTTTACGTAATATTTAGAAACTTATTAACAATGTCGTGCTGAGCTAAAAGCCACGTTTTTACAGAACAAATAGATTTTCTAATATTTTTCCTGCTTTATACTTATCGGCAAATCATTCAATATATTAAGCTCCTTGACGATCCTTTTAAATAGAATTAAATTTGGATTATAAGGATTCAAATTAAATTTCCTCCTAATTAGGGACAATTTTCGTTTGATTAATGGCGATACTGTCATCTGTCGCGAAATTAGTGAACTGGCTTAAACATCCTAAAGGAGACTTACACGCCTGGAGCCAAGACTTGGGCGTATTCCGCGAAATTTGACGAGATTTTATTTCTTACAAAGAACACCCAATTGCAAAGGACATATTATGCTAAGGACGGAGATAACGTAATGACACCAGATGAAATCTAATATCTGTGAGTTGCCATAACTTAAAACCTATCATGGGGAACACATGATTTTTAGGATCTGCGAATGATATGCAATGCCGATGAGCGACCTCTTAACGTTGTCCGATTGAGCCAAAACTCTTACGTTTACATTCCACCAAATTGGACCCATAATCGCAAAAATACCTGTGGCGTATCGAAAACTCTGTGTATTTGTTTTCACCTTAGAGAGTGGTTATCCATTTCCTTTCTCTGGGATACGTCTCTACTTCACGTGTTGTTATTTTGTCTGTTTGGCAAGCATCATATTGGTGTTGAACTCGGGTTTCGACTGGAAAAAAAGGGCTGACGCTGCACACACACAAGGATATGGCTCGCAAAATAATCTGAATATATGGAAGACAAATGCATTTGAAGATAAATTTGCTTTATTTAAAATGTCATACACCAAGAGATTGAAATGATTAGGCAAGTAGATTTGACAGTTGCTAGTTGAAAGCACATCCAGTCATAGAGTAAGCAGAATTAATTTGCAACTTAATTTACTTTGAGGGGGGTCTCCTTGTTGCCGGATACTAAAATAAATTTGCACTTCGGATTTACACCAAATTTCCTCGTATGAATGTGCAATTCGTCTCTAGAATTTTCGCTCATATCCAATAATGAATGGCAGCAGTTATTTATCTCGAAAACGGATTCAGCAGTAACAACATAAGGAAGGGAATTGCAATCAAGCGCGCAGCTACGAATTATGGCCAGGGGGGTTGTAGGAGCGACTGATACTGGGGGTTATGGCTCACGGGAGGTATGGGTGCTCTCCCATAGAAAAGTTTTTAGGTAAATCGTTCAAAATGATGATTTTTACGACTTTCTGAGAGATATTTATTAATCCTTACACTATTCTATAAGTAATATTAATACAATTAAGTAAAATGGATTGACTTTTATAATTACCCTGATTTCTTGGGGGGGGGGGGGTTTCATTCCCCAAACCCCCCCTTGCTGCGCCACTGATTGCAATAGCTGAGGAGGCGTTTATGAATAGAATCTGGTGGTAGTTAACATGGGCTAAGTTTTTTACTTATAGTATTGGCAGTTAATCCGAGGAAATGTCGTCAAATGGCGAGCGTCATTGGTCGCCTCGGAGGCCAAGTCAAATGGCGCCCATCCGAACAAACAACGCCGACAGCAAGCAAACATGGCGGACTCGCAATGGCACCACCTGTCGAAGCTGCTCCCGATTCATTTGTCTTGTATATTTCAGCACTTAGGGCATGAATACTGCAATATAAGATTCTCCAATCTACCGTTAGGTGTACTGTTTATTAGGCGCATTAAAATGGGTTTATAAAATTCGCCACCAGCTGCTCTATCGATACTAATGATAGAGCGATACGGATCTCTGGAGGAAATAACTTGTATTTGAGGCTTTTAATCGAATTTTAAATTCGTTCTGATGTAGCGTATGTAATTCATACATTTTCAATACTATTCATTGTGAGCGCAAAAACTTCATTGCAAATACTAAAGTGATAGTTCCTACTTCCTTGCCGTCCAGTGAACATTTTAAGAAACCGTTTAAAATGCGCCCATAGTGGCATTTCAAACATTTCAAACATTTCAAATCTGTTACACGCCCTCATTCAAAGGGTTTTAGAAGACTACGTAACAAAAAAAGTTGAGGCCAACATTGAAGCCTCCTATTTCGGCATTGAAACGTTACGTTACGAATGGAAAAAGTTAGCAAATGAGATACTGAAAGACGCTTTTCGTGAAAACCCTCATTCTTCTCATCTGCAGGTGTAAGGTTTATTGGTAATACAATTTTCACTTGAGATAAGCCGCATGAAAACAATCTCTTCCTCGTAGCGCGCCAATCAGACGTATCGCGCGATCTCATGCCCTTTTCTTCTTTGTCGCATGTTCAGAGACCGAAAATCGCTCTTGCTTTCATTTATTCACTCTGTGGTGACCCAGCAAACAATACGGTGAAATACAAACATGGCGGGCTCTGAGTGGCGCCACCTGTCCTTGCTGCTTCCGCCTCATCTGGTTACCATAGCGACGCTGAGACCACGATTGTTGTTTCCACTCTGCCTTGGTCATTTTTTTTTATTTCTGTGTACACGCCCAAGATTTCCAAGGTCACTTTTCATGAGCCATCGGATAAAGCGACACCTTTCCACTTCTCCTTCTGCTTTTATTCCTACTTATTTGAATTATGCAAGACGTTGGTGTGTATTTTATTTTGTTTACTCAATTGATGTGCCCGACACAGTTGTATTCGGACCGTTAAGTTTTTCTCCTCGGTCGAAGTCCTATGTCACGCATGAGGTCCTGTTTTTCTCATATAAAAAAAGCGAAGCGCAAGTTATCGAGGTGGATGACGGAACCAATTGCCTCAATGGTAACGTGTATAACGGAGTTTATTATCTGTTTACGTTAATGATCGAAGTTCTAGAATTATTTCCGAGTGAACGCCTCTTTCTAAATTGCAGCCTGTCCGTGACAGTATCATAATTTATGCTTTGCGCGCCAGATGCCTCAATTAAGGCTTAAAAACATTTGAAATATGATCAAGTAAAGACAGCGTTAGGTATGACAGAGTGCGGTCATGGCATGACTCTGATACTCCTCAGCAGTAAGTAGCTACAAGGGATCTCGATATACCGTCCATGTCCCTTGATTTCTCTGAGCCGGCTGCATGATCCATTTGTGCGAAGGCTTCGACAATGAGTAGTGAATGCTCTAACGTTTCCCGGGTTTCCATCGCGTTTTTTCACGTCTGATGACGACAGTTTGGCCGGCAATCCAGCCAGCATATTTAGGTCAGAAGTGGATGTGATGCTAAATGGGGCTGTATACATTCGCAGAAGTGGTCATAGGTAGTAACGGTCCACTTCGGCTCTGAAAGTTTTGGTGGGATTGGCGGCGAAATTATCGTCATCAGATATGAAAAAACGCGGAGGAAACCCGGAAACAACTATAGCATGATTGATCCATGTCCTACCATGATTCAGATGTTTGAATTAGACTCGGAATATCATTTTCAGGCCTATGTTGCCAATTCTTTTTCATTCCTATTCCTTGTCCCTAAGCGTAGTCTGTTTGAAGGCGTAGTCATTTCGATACAGTGCTCTGAAATGAAGGCAGTTTTGCAGCTATCTAGTCTTCACCAGCCCACTCAGCCTCTGCTCTGCTATTCCTCGCTTCTAATGCGGTCGAATGGAGACCCTGAAAATCCTCTCTCCTGTCGCACATCAAAGACCCGCGCGTCGTCCTTCGGCTGCAAATCCTATTCAGGGGGCGAAGGGAATTTAGGGTGGAATTCTACCCCATCGTGGGAGAGGTGGCATTTTATTTTGCTTCGAGTTATGGCATGAGTCGATCAACGTCGAAATGCATGCTTTCCTCTAACATGCTCCATGACGGTAGCTTATGCTTAGGGGTGCCACTTTTGCATTAACGTGTAGCCTTTGGAAACTGCCTCTTTTCACGTCATCTGAACGAAAATTCCTTCGTTACAGGTGAACTCTCTGATCGCTTACGCTGAATGAATGTAAGCCCGATTGCGCGATATGGCTGCGTGCTCACACAACAAAACGGTCAACATTGAAACCCCAAATTTCAATGATGTTATCTACAGTTACACCTACATACTATCCGCAAGCCCCCTATATTGGCGTGTGGCGCGGGGTACTAGGATACCAGCCGCTTATGAAAAGATGGAAGTCATTGGAGTCATTGGGCAATTAGCTACAACCCGTTTAGCAGACTTCTGTTTCATCTACGTGCGCCTACGCAAGCGGCCTGAATAGGTTTATGGCAAAGGGAGTTAGGACACCAATTTATTCCGAAGTACGCGTCGCAGAAAGTTTTTCTGCCTCAAATATTTCATTACCACCGTCTGTGAAGATTGTACCGCCATTCCATTCTGCCCGCAGTGAAGAATCGAAGGAAGGAGTCAATCTCTTGCGTTTCGTGAGAGGCGATGAGTCCATGCCGCGCTTTCAAACGTGCTATTTTCCTTCTATGAACATGTTGGTGCGTTTTACGCTGGTGTTATAACTCCGCTGAATTTACAAAACTCCTTCATCTGCCGTCAGCGGCACTCTAATTCCTTGATAGAAATATTGCATGCCGATTATGCACTTAAAACAAAATATGAAAAGACTTCCCATAACGGGTTTATGTTTACGCTGAGCTATGACCTTAATTGGAATCACAATCTCAAATTTTATCATCTGCCTTCACGCCTACATCTACGCACTACCCTGCAAGACACCTCTCCACCAGGTGGTTACGGCACCAGCCGTTGAGCAAGAAAAGAATAGTACTTCGCAGTAAAGTGAGTTAACCACTCAGTTTATCCTTTCACAAACAATATTTCGAGGGAAAATTAATTCCTATTCGTTTTTGTTCGAAACAACATATTCCTTATTTTATCGATGGTTTCGGACCGAGAAATATTGTGAGGTTCTAAGATGATGTTCTCCCTGTCAAATATATCTGTTTGCAATTGTTCGATCAGCCTAAGCCTGGCACATTTATCCTGGCAGTCTCTCAATCTGATCACAGGCTGGATTACGTTCTTTGAACACCCGTGGCAGTTTTTCACGAATCGCGCTGCTTTCCTTTGCATTAAATATAGTTCACAGATTAAATCTTTCGGCGATGCATCCCAAATTCTTGCTGAATATTCCAGGTGCGGCCTGAAGAGTGTGGAATAGCACATCTCCTTCACTTCTTCATCATCTTAGAAAAACCTCCCACAACGCTCTTCGCGAATCCTCGCTTCTTCAGGGCTGTGCCACTAATATTTCTCACTTGTGTTCCCCGCGATAGGTTTGGAGATACAATAAATAACTCGTAGATTTGAGCGGGAGTGGAAGATGATTTGTTTTTTCTCGCCATGAGTCGAATCGGTGCTTACAACTGTGCGTATGCCATTCTCCTCTTGTAACATACACGCACGTAGGTATTACGTAGATGCGCTATTTCTGCGAAAATGTCGCCAGAGCAAACTGCCTCACCAGACGTTTTATTCATTCCTTCGCACAAGGGATCTTTTCTACTTTTATAGTGCAACGTTTGCCGTGGAAGATATGAGGCGCTAATTATAGAATTTCTCGCTGGAATTGAAGAGGTATATGCACTTTCTTGCTATATTTATCTCCTTTATCTCCTTTGAGAGGTGATTTCTGTCACATGCTAATTAGTCCAGTGAACATTTAGGTACTCGAGAAGGAAAGTTTAGGTTTGGGTAGCGCACAATAATTTTTAATCCATATTTTCTGTTTATTTTTGGGTTGCCATTCCAAATCTGAGGTAATATATCTAATATTATGGCGCTAAATTTCGAAAACCTTAAAAAAATGCAGAATTGAAATCTTTGGAAATTTTTACTCTTATCTCTGAATCATCAAACTTTTATAAGAAAATGTTTCATATTAATAATTGAACGTATATGATAATCCGTCTACTTCCTTCTCGTAAGTTTCGTTCTAATTGTAAGATGGTCTCCTGTGCCATTTTAACAGGTAATGGAGAGGAGAAGGAAAGGGAGATAGTAAGTTAACGATGGAGGAATTGGATGCGGGTGTGGGTTCGTTCGTCACTGCTTCTCGATCGACGATTGCGATTGTATTTCGACCATTAAGCGCCTCAATCCGTCACTTACTGTCGACATATTTCGAAAGAAATAGCTACGGCCTCGTCACAGATAAGTTGATGACGTCAAGGACTCATAGCAAGCGTGTCTCCACTATTCCTCCTTACGCATCGGCCTCGCATGCCTCGTCAAAACTCTTGGAAGGGATTCTTTTCCTTCTTCCTGTACGAGTAAATGAACCGGAACTTCAATCACGTCACAAACTCATGAAATTCGGGCGGCATCTATGGCGTCTGTAGGTTATTATTTATATCTACTTTATTTTACACTTATGAGAGAATTACTGAAAGAATTAAGGAAGGTTTATTGACTAATTAGCTCTTAATGCGGAGGAGCACTTAGCATCAGATTAATGCAGTACCCGTGCGTCAATGGTGGTGCTCACGAGAAAAGTTTTCGCGGATATTAGCAGCTGAAGTGAAATTGGCGTCGGATGCGGCTAAGAAAGAGTTGGAGTCGATTTCAATGCCAAATAGTGTGCTACAGATAGTTCTGCGGAAGAATGACAGATCCCCCTTTTCATCTTCCGTACTCTTATAACGAATTTTGATATCTCGTTTAAGGGAATGACTCCATGGCCGTGCACACCTTAATTGTACCTCTTCCAACTCTTTCGCCGATAACTCCCCACCCCCTCCTTTTTGAACTTGTGCAGGCATCACATTGTGCCTTACGATGCTGCAAAAAGACAAAACGGTCGTATTTACGAATATTTATAGTTCCAAGTGTCACTTCGAAAGCGCAGATAATCAAGTTAACTAGATTCTCAGTTTGCTTGATGGCGTAGGTCTCATATGACAATTTACCAACTACATCTATAGGAAGAGACATCTAGCGGCTGCATCGGTACCATTCCCCTTCAATAGACCTTTGGGTATGCTATGTTGAAGGAGCCAGTTCATAGCTGTAGCCAGTAGAGGTGCCACCAGTCCAAGAGCCAATCAGAAACATTATGATTATTATAGCAGAATTGGATTGTCTTGGCAATAGATACTAGAAATGAGATGAAGACCGTCTAAATAATATATGCTATGAAATGCAGATCACTTCCATATTATTAGCTCGACATTAGGTGTTACTGAAAGAGTGCACTGTCTTAGTGCGCCGAAACAAGATAGGTCTATGGATGATGAATTAAAGGGAGCGTAATTAGTGCATTTGCTTCGATACTGGGGAGAATTAAGTTTCATAATAAAATAAGGAAAGAGATGGAAAACATGTCTGCGGTGGAAAAGGGAAAATTACTCCGTAAAGCAACGATATGAGAATGAGACGGAGGTGCAGAGACCTCCCGAAATTTGAATTGAAAGGGATTGGTCGACCATGAATATCGCAATCAAGTTGCAAATCATTGGCACATTGAGTGATGATGTAAATATATTGTCCATCCTCAAGACGTACTCTAAATGAGCTGTCACTCACCGCGCATTTTGATGGGATTCTAAAAGTCGCCACTTGCGACGCTGATGGACAAATTGATCTGAGTTTCATGGGGGTTTAAGGTATGTTTCAATCGACATTTACATTCATCATGATGTTATTTATCAAATGCATAACTCTTCAATGCTATTCCTCGCTATTACAAATGTCATACTGCAAAATATTGGATAAAAAAGGATCGCATTGCACTCATCACCGCGCCGCGGACATTTTTGAAAACCGATTAAAATGCGACATTTTGCGGAATTTTGAACTACATATTTTCTTCTAGTTGAGAGCATGTTGGCCGTTGAATTTAATAACGCTTATCATATTTAAAGAAAGGACCACATAAATTCGTAGTGAAGCAAAATCTATGGAAAGGAAAGGTTCTCCGCCTGCATCAACGAAGCTCGTTTATCAACGATCAAAGTGAGAGGCCTTCGCCCATTAAATATGCACTTTTGCGGAAACATGTCACGTCCTACCACCATTTATACCTCGTCGATGCTAGCAAATCCCAAATGAGTGCTCTAAGCCTAGTAGAAACTTCGGGACATGAACATATTATGCGATCGATAATTAACTTGTTTTTGAATAAAATTATGAAAACAATGTAAATAAAATTTTGTCACTTCGATTTTTTGGAAAGATATTTCCTGGCATTTTTCTGACCTTTCTCTGCTAAAATTATATTATTGCCAGCACTTATCAGATCAGAGAGGCGTAGATGTAAATAATATTCATATCCATTTTCACCAATCGAATACGAAGTGAAGAAGAACGTTTATTTATCTTTCAATAATTGAGGCGTATCGGCTTTTGACTGATTCTTCCAAGTGGGCCCAAATCAAAGTGTTCTTTGATGGCCCAAATCAAATGGTTCTTGGTTATGCTCACGGATTTTCAAGTCCCTAAACGCATCTTTATTCCCAATTTTCTTAACTTGAAACATCACCAAAAAGATACTTTGCTCCCAAAAATGTTATACAGAGAAATGAATTGACGCTTACCCTTGGAAGGGGCCAAAATGGTTTTTTAACAAATGCATACTGGTAAACCTAAATGATTTCAGTCTACCTAGGTTTCCGTCAATCCACCAAAACACATGCCCATATGGAATTACAGCTTTGCAAAGTATATAATGTAAATTCGATTAAAAAACGGAGATTACACCTATTTCAAGATGAGGAACGGAATCCATGAGGCCATATCTGCATTTCCAAAGTTCCTGTAACCTCCTGCATGCACTCGATTCATGTGCTCATATCAGTACTCACCTCCGTGTACAGTTATACAACGAGTGTTTAACATAGTTCAATAATTAGATTCAAATATTTGGATATATTATACGGAATAAATATGGGATTAAATATATTCATTTTCCTGATAATAATAGCATTTGTAACCACAAAAAATAAATATTAGAACATAGTATAACTGTTCTGGCAGCTAGAACAGCACAGTTGACCTATTAATTCTAGCCTTTTAATTATTTTTCAGAAAAATGATAGTTTAAGAAGCGTTCTATGGGGCCATGGAGCAGGTACTCCCATAATGGGTATGGTACACCCTCCGAAGGGAGGCTAATCGTAGCCACCGAGAGACAAGGCCTGAGCAACCGTCCGTGACGTCACGACAAGAAGGGTTAGATTCTTGCCACTCGTCGTTCGCTTGAACGATCGCAACTGGACTGAGCATGATTCTTTCTAATTAGATATTTGAATTCCTTCGCATTTATTTTGCTGCATAAAAATCTTTACCATAAATATTTCAGATTTACTTTATTGAGCTCTCTACGTCCTATTTATTTACGATTGCAAACTAAACCACCGGAAGTAAGCAAACGCAATACTTGAACTTCTTATGCAATAACACATTCTTGCCGCGGGGAATTCTTTGAAAAGCAACAACACATTAGATCCTCCAAGTATATGATAAATTATTCCACGAGAAATTAATTAATATGTTTTAAAATGTAAATGGAATGAAGTAGCTGGCAAAGGCTTTAACCAAAATTCTCGGTAAATCACTCCGATAGTTTTAGACAGCTCACTTACTTGCCGAGCTCCTCTCCGATATTTATTATCTGGATACCATGGACCTGTTTAAAAATAAAGATCATAGGAGAGTGGAAGTGATGCATAAATAAGGATGTCAACAGTTGCGTATGAAGATGTTTATTATTATCATCAAAACAAGAGTGTAATCGTACTCATCGCAGAGGACATTCTCGAATGGTGCTGTACACATTTCCCTGGTACTTTTACTTTTGAGCAGAAGCTGAGAGATAGAGAGAGAAGAATTGCACTGAATATCTACATATCTGTGGAATAGTCAGGCTTATTATCAGATTTCAAGGACAGATGTTCCCCAGTAAAGTGATAACAGGGATCTCGGTCTGGCATGACAGATTTTCCATAATCAGAGGCAATGACTAAGGAGTCCATGCTATATCTACCAGAAGAGGCAGATCAAGACATTTGGGAGAAAATCTAACCTAAGATTCCAACATTATCAACTTTCTTGGGTAAGCTAAACTTCCCTAGTTTAAAAATTTGAACTTTTTCAGAATTAGCACTAACATTGCGTGCCTCGTTTGCCACAACAGAGTGCTAAATTCAAGGTATAGGATTGAGGACAATGTGCTCGGAACAAGTATGCCGTCATGCTTATGAACCACTGTCCAAACATTTCTCAAATCAAGAAACTGAAGCTTTTCTCCAAGATTCACTAAGCTTGAAATAATTTTCTCTCGGTCGTATGTCTCCTTCACCCTAATGCTTTCCTCCACCGCCTCTTCCAATGCACAAAATTCCTTCACCCTCCCTGGACTCTCCCGTATGCTTGCCTGGGAAGACAGGTAGCTGGGGCAATAGGGAAGTAAGGATGGCACAGCGTCTCAGTCGTGACCATTCCAATGGTGCTGAAAGTAATCTCGCTGTCCTCTCATCATACTTCTCTAATTCACAAATTATGCCATGAGGAGCAAAATTCTCTTCACACAAACCTGTAAAAGTAATGCAATTCACTATTTAGGTCCCAGTACAACAATCAAATTAAATATTTTACATCTTTACGCTCATATAAAAATGTAATCTCTCACTTCCCATTACATGATATTTTGGATGACTTTTAATTTATTTTACAGCATTTTTAAGTCTCTAGTCTACTGTTTTTCTATTCTCTCATGTCTTTAATATTTAACCTAGAGAAAACTAAGGCGTGTGTAGGGACACCAATGCCAAAAATATTTATTACGGGGGCTTCCGCGGTGAGTTAATTGGTGATTGCGTTTTCGGGTTCATCCCGCGTTGAATCATATTTTGCGGACGACAGTTTCGGGCGCGTTCCAGCTCCCGTCTTCGGGTCTAAATTATAATCAATGATAATGTCCAATCATCTGGACCCGAAGACGGGAGCTGGAACGCGCCCGAAACTGTCGTCTGCAAAATAGGAGTCAACGCGGAATAAACCCGAAAAACAATCACCGATAACAATATTTGTTTATCTATGAATAATTGAGAATTATGACTTACAGGAATTAATAAGAATTGATTCACCAAATAGGAGTCATGAATAAATACGATTTGACGAATTGCCCAACTTTTTAACTAGAAAGCAATGACTTTTCTCTCGCTGCGATCAATACAATAAGCCTTCCAATAAAAAAAGAGCGGTTAATAAATGCTACTCTAACCAATTGGATTATTTTATATTTGTTTAATTGCTACCACGGACGTGCTCCTTTTATTCACGATTAATTAAGTCAGTAATTATATGAATAATTGGCTAGCAAGACTAAATTGACGCTCTTAATCTTGGACTGCTGTTAATTAAATTAAAAGAAATTCTACTTTTTTTTAGTAGTATGTGAATGTTGCTATTCAACTCCTCGTCTCTTTATTTACAACCTGCAAGATTAATTGTACAGAGCCGTACAAAAAACACCGTCGACCTCTGAGAAATTCCATGTTCTGGGGCATCTACAATAACGATGTCAGGCAGTTTAACAAAAAAATGGTAAGAGTAAATATTTAAATTAAATCATGAAAGTATTTCATTCACATCAAAAAGTGACATAAAACAGAGATCTTTTATGCACTGGAGTAATTTCACCATGACTGTGCTACCTTTACTTACTACCGTATTAACAACCTTTCAGTAATTGCTTGAAGCAATCTGAATAAAATGATATCCTTCGATCCACCGAATGGGATTCATGACTAAATTAAATTTGCCGACTTACCAATTTAACAAGGAATAACTTTTCCGTCACTGCGATCATTACGAAAAGACTTTCAATAACTAATGCAGGAGCGTTTAATAAATGTTTTATCACTCAGGAGACTTTAAAAGTATCCATCGATTCATGTCCTTAAAATTTAAACTCGGCAAATTCATCGAGATAATTAGTAGTCAACTTAAACAATTCTTTTGAACACACTTTCATCAACACCTCTATAATACGTACCTTTCTGTTCTTTGTTGGCTCAAATTCTTCTCTCATAATGGCACGAATGCATTTTTCTCGAACCTCTGGATCGCTCGGGAAATTGAAAACAGACACCTTTGGCCCCGTCTTGTAATTTCCTCGGTAGTCAGAAACACTGCGGTAGTTAGGCTAATTGCACCACTTTTTACACTTTAGTAGAACTTCAGTAACATCCACTGCTACCATAGCACGAACCACTGCTAAAAACCTCATTATTTTCTTCAAATTATAGTTTGATTTTCACGTCTCACTCATTGCAGCGACTTCTGTTTACCTCTTCGACAATGCCACTATCCTTCCATCAACAACTCCCTAGCAACATTTATAACCCCACTCGTCCTGACGTCACCGACGTTCTCTGCTGGCTTGCGTAGGCCTTGTCTCTCGGTGGCTACGGGCTAATCCAGAACCATTTCCTCAACGCGCCGCTCACCCTGGCTGGCGCAACTCTTCGACCCTCCGAGCGGTGGGACTCCCACCCGAAAAGTAACCGCTCGTACTGCAATTTGAAAATCAATCAATCAATCCAATCATTAAGAAATGATTGTTTTCGTCGAACTCCCGCCAATCGTGCGATCTAGTACGTCTTTGAACCGTGTTTCTACGATGAAAAATATCGATCTTCTTGACTTTGCTGAAAACGTGGCTGCGGACCACCGGAAAATACCGAAAGCGCTTTGGAGAGGGTACGTACGGCAGCGAGCTGTTTGAGGAGTTTCGAGCATGATTCGGCCATGTCCTACTGCTCATTTCCACGCCGAGGCTTCAGTTACTTTACCCGAGTACTCTCTCAGCCTCTAACTACTGATACTAAGTTCGCATGCTCTCAAAATTCCATTCGCTCCTAGCGCTACAAAGGATAGGAACAGTGTCTGGATTAATAAAGATTTTTTCTCAGATAAAGGCACACATATCCCTCGCCAACCATCGTACTATGGTAGCCGCGATCACGAGAAGAAAATAAAAGAAATAGACTGAAAGACAGATATTTGACACGTAATTATTTACTCATAATGTAAAGGATGTCATCTACATCCAAAAAATACCCTGCGAGCCACCTATAGGGTGTTTGGCAGGGGGTGATCAATCACTAGCATGATTCCCACATGCACACCACACCGCCCAAAAAACGTTCCGCAACTAACAAATTATAGTATCGCATGCATTCAAAAGCAAAACTTCCCAACTGCTCATTACGGTTTTCTGCCAATACGGCTGGAGCACATAAAATATGCTGTTAGAAATAATAATAAAATTAAGAAACATGTGTTAAGGTATGCATAAGATAGTAAGCAATAAGCAAGTTATCTAATCTGTTTATGAGTTCTATTGCTGCCGTTATAATCTCTTATTGATCGTGGAAAAAAAGACATTCTGAATCTCTCTTCTACAGCCTCTCTTATTTCATTTATATGATCTGATCTTCCGTAGTATGTTGGCGTTCGCAAGATATGGTTAACTTCCTTAGAAAAGATACTGCTCTTGAATTTATCTAAAAGGTTTAGTCTATTTTTCAATCTGCGGTCCGACAGAGATTCCCATCCGAGTTTATCTAAGAGGCCAGTTACACTAACAACACTATCGTAACGACCTTTAACGTACCTGGCAGCTCTTCTATGCACGCGTTCTAACTCTATTATTTTTTTACATTACCTTTTTCATGAGGGTCCCTAACATTGGTAGCGTAATCTAAATAGGGTCTAATTTCTAAGAGGGAAATGTTGCTCATTTCTCTCACTTTGTCCTCGCACTTTCCTAAAATTATTTTAACAAAACCCATTTTACGATTAGCTTGACCTGTTATTTCCCTAATATGTTAATTCGGCAATAGATCATTATTGAGTCTAACTCTTAGATATTTAACGGATTCAACTGTCTCTAACTGGGTACCTGGAATGGTATAGCTATATTGAAGGAAGTTATTCTTTTTCCAGAAATTCATTACGGCGCATTTTTTTTTCTAATTTAATTCTAACTGCAATGCGTCGCACCACGCTTGGATAGCAGCAAGGTCGTTCGTTAGTTCATTCCTGTATTACTGGAACGGATTTCTCTGTAAACTACAGCGTCGTCTGCAAATAATCGTTAGCTAACTGTGACTATTTCATTAATGTCGTTTATTTAGAAAAGGAATGAGTGGACCAATGACAACTACCCTGAGGGACGCCAGAAGTGACTCAAACCTCGTTGGAGACTGCACCGCCTAATACTGTTCTTTGCATGTGCTCGCTCAAAATTTCTCTTATCCAGGAAATTATACCTTCATCTTGGCCGTTAGATTTCAGTTTTATTATTAATTTTCCGTGGGGTATTTTATCAAATGCTTTTTTTATCAAGAAAAATCGCGTTTACTGGAATGTTATCCTCTCCGAAGACTAAAATATCGTGGGCGAAAAGCGCTACCTGGGCATCATGGATTTACTGAATATTAACTGCAAGAAGGGGGCAATTTCTGAGGCTAGTTCTCTATTCACGCGAGAAGCGATTTCGTCTGAATCAGGTGATGTATATGGACCGTATGATGTCAATAGATTTTATATTCCGTGCACACCAATGTCAATAGGCGGCATCTTTCGCACGCAAAGATTGTCAACTGTCACGGATGAGTTTTCAAAGGCTCGGTGAACACGCTCTTGAAGTAGGAATTTTATAAATTGGCTTTATCGGAACTGTTTGTCAACACATCTCCATTATCGTTTCTCAGCGAACATTCAAAAGATATTTTACCTTGAACTTCCCTTACATAAGACCAAATTGTTTTTGGGTTATCCCGTAACTGTTCCACTAGTGTTTTTCTTTTAAAATTCTTGAATGCATTCTTGAAAGCTTCCTTCGTGGCGGCTTTAGTCATCCTATATTTTAAAATTATTAACTCGCGTTCATTAGTGGTTTAGTCCGAGATGACTTTTTTCATTTGAACATGGCACGTTGTCACCTCTCTCTGTCACCTCAATGATTTTCTCACTTCCGCGTCATACCATCTTGGTTCGCTATCTTCTTTTTTTTATTTACTAGGGATGAAGCTATTTATTCCCGAAGTTACGAGCGAAAGAAAAGCTTTCCAAGTACCCTCTACATTTAACTTTATTATTGATTCTTGAAACGTTGGGAAAGCATTTTTCAGATGGCTCTTAAACCCATCAGCTCTTTTAAAAATGAACACTTATGCTCTTTTTTTTAATTTTCAGCGGTATTTAGAGAAAACTTGGCAGTTACTACCCTATGGTCACCTATCCCTTCGACGGTGCTCACGTTTATTATCTGATGAGTTATAGTTGTCGCTAATAAATCAAGAATATTTTCTCCTCTGTTAGGTACGGATGCTATTTGAATCAATGAATTTGATATAAAAGTGTGTAATAACGCTTCGCAAATCACTTTATCCCTCCCACCAGGAATGAACATATACGTCTCTCAATCTTTAGAAGGTACGTTGAAATCTCCACCTACAATCAAGTTTCTTTCAGGATAATTGGATGCTATGCTGTTTATTTGGGTTTCAAAATCCAGCATTGATGTTATATCTCATTGTCAGTTGGGTGGTCTCTGATACGAGCATATTAATATAGTTTTGGATTTGGAACATTTTATTGAACACCACACAGATTCAACGCTGGTCTCAGTTACGGTTATCGCTCGGCTGACGATTGAGTTCTTTACAGCTATAAATACTCCGCCCCCAACTCGATTAGTTCTATCTTTCTGATAGACAGTGAAAGATTTTGGGAAGATCTCACTGTCTGAATTATTATCTGTTAGCTAACTTTAAGTTCCAATAATAATATTACACTTCGTACTGTGAATTAAATGGTGGAATTCGGGAATCTTATTTCTTGTACTACGGTAAGCCACAGCCACGATTTTTACTTTGGAACTAGTATTCTTGCGATTCGGGACTATTTCTAATTTACTCTTGTCGATTACGCTATTTTTAGGCTATATGACCCTGAGAAACGGAACTGCAGATTCTATTGTTTCACCATTAAAATGACTTGAGCCTTGACTGCCATTGAAATTATTGCTCAACTGACGTTTCTCATGCGTAAAGTTACTACCTATATTATTGTAAATTAGTAATGCTGATTCTAGAACACTGATTATTCCTTCTATTACTTACAAAGAGAAACGATCATATTAATTTCACATTGAAGAATAATATTTTCTCCGCGAAATGCAAGTATGAATAATCGCCCTAGTGGCTGGCCGATGAAGATCGGCACACCTAACTATAGCTTCCTATTCAATTTTCAGAAGAATATCTTTTGTATGTATGTAATTATAATTATATCATTGTGTTACAGAAGCATAATATTTTTCTCCGAATCGTGTGTTAGACACATGAAAAATCATTCAAGCCCTGTAATAATAGCAAGGTCGACTTAATTAACTATAGTTCTGTAATTAATTTTCAAACCGTGATTTGTACATATCATACAATCACCCACTGGATATACAACTCGCGCTTTAGTCTTATAATCAGTCAACTTGAAATATTTTCCGCAGCACTATATATACGCTGTGGAAAAGTGGATGGGAGGAGGACAGCCACTCGGATAATTGCTCTAGCGCCCGCGAGGTAGCGTCACATTGGAGCGAGGAGTGTTTTTTTTATATTCAATCGCCGCCGAGAGACATTGAATATGTCCCTCGACCGGAAAAGCCTCAAACTAATTGCGTCCCTGCTCTGAAAAGGGAGGATGCTCAGCTCTGCCATCCCATGTGTCACAACCTGCGTTTCCTGCCGCTGACGGAAGAAGCCTTAATTAATTAATATGCACACACACGTACTTACTGCTGAACATAATCACGGGGAAAGATACGCCAGGAAAAATCTCGTGGGAGAAGTAAAAAATAAGGCGCATATTCTCCCCATTATGACGGAGGGAAAGATGAGGCTAAGGTTATGGCTGAAATGAAACATGTGCGCTGAGGGAGGAGTATTGAGATAACGCCTAGAATCTAGAGCCTGAATGTATCATACGTACCTGACCTGGCTGAATTCCAAGGGTTCTACCTTGAGCACAGGTTCATCCCTAGAATTCTTTAAACTGTCCCTGACTAAGTCAAATGATACTTGGAGGGAATGTATTGGTTTTCAGCGCATGATTTTGTGTCGCAAAGAATACGCAACGAACCTATAACCCTACCCTATGAATTTATTCGTATGCTTGCGCTTAAGGGCGTCGCCACAGTGGGCGGAAATCGAAAAAAGCTTGACAAAACTAATATCTCCGTTATTATTCAACGTAGATCCACAATGTTTTCGATTCTATATTATTTTTACGTCCTTAATCCGATTCTAATGTTATTTTAGCTCTAGAACAATCAGGGGCCTCTCTAAAATAAAATGGCGGAAACAGTAAAAATTCCCTAATTTTAATATTAAAAGCGCTGCTTGTTAAATGCTTATTATATTCATACAAGTACTATCACTGACCTAGAAACTTTTATACATAACTCTAAACAACTTTACCGTGATGTATCGATGCATCACAGAATGTATAGATACGTGGTATCTATATAACATTAAGGATATGGATTTTATCAATGCATTCCACGGAAATTAATGCAAGTATTTTTCGATTATTTCCATTAGAAGTTAAAACCATATTTCTGTATCTGAAATGAATGATTAATGAAATAAAAATAATGCATACCTGAGTAAATACAGTTATAGGTCTTCGTCACCTGAATCAATCTCGTCTCCATCTGACTCTGCGTTCTCGTTAATCAGAAGAAGGTTCCTAGCTCCCTTACGTACCTTCACATTTCCGTGATTCGAATCGATTGATGCGGATATTATTGCGTCCGAATATAGAAGAAGTCTTCGAAAAATAAATCTTCGAACGACACCATTCTTGAAATTTTTCTGGAGTGCTGTTCTTTGAACCTCCTAATATCCTTGTGCCTCGATTCAATGGCCTCCTCCGACAATTGTCCAATGGGTAGCACTGCTGCGTTTACAATAGACGCTCCATGTATTAGAATCTTATGCACAGTTGGGGGCATAAAGTACCATTCATAGTGCTCCACATAACGGGCAGCAGTGGAAGAGCAATACTTGCGGAAACGATCTACGTCAGTTGGAAGTCCAGAATTTCCCAAAAAATCCTTTATCTCTGCATCTCCTTCAATGCTAAATTTTTAATAGAAATTTGAATGCCAATAGTTTTTTCAACTCTATCGTCTACAGCATTTCTTGGCACATAGCATCGTGCAGTTCTTTTCAAGTCACTTCCCTCCTCTCCATTTTCTCCGCTGTCGGAGAAAAAAACTTCTAAATCTACAAGCCACAAAAAATAGCTACATTTTCTAACGTTGCCTTATCGGCAGTAAATATTTCTACCACTAGTGGTGTTAATCATACATGTGACTGATTAATGTATTCCCTATATCGTGTACGACCTCTCTGTATTAGAGGAAGTTCGACAACCGCTAACCAATCGTTGGTTCACCTAGGAGAACTCATCTGTCAGTAGTCACTGTGGCTAAAAGACGTCGATATTTCAACACTCACCAGTTAAGTTAGACTGACCGTATGAGTAAAACTGAGGAAGCAAGACATTATCTAAGCCAAATAGTACGTGTGCATTTTTGGGAAAACCGCCTCGTAAATCGCCAGCTAATTTGTTCGCTAGCGTGTTCCAGAGAAGCGATCTTTTGGAGGGCATTAACCGATGCACGTGCGCTACGGTGGTTAAACAAATAGCGGCGACTTTTCAAAGAAGCAACCTAGCCCCAAACACCAAATTCACGAGCCCCACATTTTGAAGGAACAATATACTGGAGATGTCAAGAGGTGTTACTTAGTGAGCTACTAGTAGTGGAAGCGGATTACCGCCCCAAGGAAAAATTGCGGTCTGTCGGTCGTGTGCACTGACCGCGCCTGCTTCGATTCTTTCCCTCTCCTCAAGTTCGGAGGGATTTCTGGTTTGAAGGGACCTAAAGTGCGGGAAATTCCCTGTGTATATGCATGTGAGAATAAGTACTAATAAGGGAAAAGAGCACTCTGCCGACGTATGGTCACACGTCCTCATAGAGCTCATGGTTGACCGGCGGCAGGGGCAAATTTTCTACTTTCTATGTGCCACAAGAGAGTACGAAAGATTTTTTTTGGACAAAACATTGCCTTTACTTTTAGATTTCACATCTTTCCTATCAATTGGGGTAAAAATAATAGTGGTGGAACCATTATTTGCTTTCAACTGGAGCAAAAACCAAATCAGGATATTCCGCGGCCGGGCCGGGCGGCTGCGTTGACTTTTATGCATATCCCATCTTTAAAAGCGAGGTAGCAAGTTGGAGCAAGATTTTTCTTTAGGATCATATAGCCAAGATTCAGGTCTTTCTTTCCATATGAATTTTACGATCGAGTCTCGTCGCCCTCATAAAGTTTTTTTCCACTTTATGTCAAAAATAGTCCAAAAACAATGCACTTTAAATGTTTAATTATTATATGAAAAATTGATAAAAATAAATAAACTATTCAGTGTAATTCTTAGGAAAGGTTTACTCTTTTACAAAATATGCGTTGAAATTTATGGAAAACCATATTAACGGCTCAATAGTGAAAGTAAATACTCGATTTTTGCAGAAATTCAGAATTGGAATTTTTTATAATTTTGTCTCGTCTTTAACGGACTCTAATGATTTAATGGGTGAAGCAAATATAAAAATAACCATAGTTCCTTGATCCTTGGACATTATTCTATCGGACTGTACCACTTTTGTTTACCAAAAAAATAGTGAAAATTTAGGGTTTTGTCACACTTTTTTCGATTTCCGCCCACTGTGGCGTAGTATTGGCCATATTGGCTCATTTCACTTGGGCTCAGCGTACCCCGAAACGCATGTTCCTGTCTCTTTCAGCTACCGTGTGAATCTTTCCTTTTATTCTTGTGTCCTAGTCCGATTCTTCCGTGGCTGACAATGAGTGGTGAGCTGCCCCAGTGCCATCTATTGGTTACTCTTGTGGGCCAAAGCAAAGGGAGGTATTTTGCGTATAAACCCCCGCCGAAATCATGGTAACTCTAAGCGTCCTGCTAGCGTAACAAGTAGTAGAACACCCAGCTGACAACCTGGAGGTTCCATTTGGTTTTGGTTTCAAATCATCATGACCACCAAGCCAACCTTCGGCTCCAAATTGTGCGGTGGTTAGCCAGGCACATCCAAAAAGTTTAAAAATACAGATGAATAGTTATTTATTTCGTCTTCGTTTGTTACACAGTCAAGAGATTTGAGTGAATGCAGAGTACCTACGATTTGATTCTGAATTAAGAAGTTTAAGTCATCCGCATCTTCGTTCTTAGCAGCCAAATGTTTTCGTTCACTCAAACATTTGTGGTTATCGATCATAATCTGGACTAATTTGTTGACGAGCTCATCTGTCGATGAAACGAAATTGTAAAACTTCCCAGGAAATGAAATCAACCCGATTCATTCGTCAACAAGAACACAGCCATTAGCGATAGTCAACAATTGCTTGGAGATTTGTTTACACTCACGGCAGTGACGTGTTTGTGGACGAATCAGCTCGAGCTGGGCTTAGCTCGAATTAAAGTACTTTAATATTTTAATATGTTTTTATCATTAAAATATTTGTAATATTTTTACGAAGCTCAGTCATTATTAGCTTAGGCATTATTAGTCAGTATAATTGCTAAAAAAAAAAACAAATCATCTAGTTTTGACCAACTTTGCAGCTTTTACTGGGTTACCAACTCCTATAAAAATATCTATAAATTTCCGGTTAATTTTTTCGTCAACTTTTATTAAATTTTAATGTCATATATGTTGTCTGAGGCTAAAACGAATCCAAAAACCAAATATCATTGAAATCGCTACGCGGCCGTTCTCGAGTTATAAATGGTGTAGCCAACACAATTTTCGACTTTCTTTGCTATATATATATATATATATATTGTGACGATACACGCCCGGTCGCCGTGCACCGTCGAACTGAGATTACGATCCGAGTTCTTAAGTTTTCGTAGGTTCTGGGGCTCGCGATCAAGATGGGAACTCACGGCCTTGAACGCAATGATGCAGCAAGAGGATGAATGACCTCGTACACAGCGATTGACTGTCATACAAAAATTTATTCAGAGAAAATAAAACGAACACTTTTGTCCTTAAACACTAATGAGGGATGGGAGGTGATGCTGACTTGGGCGAGACATCAATGATACACTTGCAAAAAAGAAAAACGAAGCAAATATGCCAGACACAAAAAGAAAGAAATCTTACATCTAATAAATGAGGGATGAGATGACTACTGGGGTAAATGAACAGAAATGGACAAAAATAACACTGAATATCTCAAAGATTGCTATGACACGGGCACTCGTTATCTTGCTCGAGTTGCGACAAAAACCACTGCACTTCAAAGACAATTATGGGTAATGTTCGTTGTTCTACTTTCAAATGTTACATGCTCCACGTTCTGTTCAATCAAAAATGAAGCTGACGTCAACCAGATGGGATGACGCGAACGGGAGAATTGTGATATAATTTAAAGTGGTCTTTAGACCGAGAAAGAGTGACGTGAGTTTATGTCAGAAACCACATGGTTATTAGGATGACACACGTGCACACTGGGGACTTTCTTCGCTCAGGGCGCATGGGCTGGCTGGAGCGGGGGAGGACCGGGATTATTTCCCCGTCCCGGGAGAGGGTTTAGAGTACTTAAGTGTCAAGAACGGCGGGTCCGAATCCTGGTCGCCGGGTCACGATGCGTCAATCGCGGGGAACCACATCCCGCGAATCCTTGGACGATGTCGTGATGTCTTGACGAAAAGCGAGGACACTTTTCTCGTGCCTCGCTTTACTCCACGCTCTCCTCTCCGGCACGCCTTCCCCCTGGTCGCGTTACCCGACCTCCAGAATGCCGTAGCCCTCGTCTGCCGCGGCCTCGTCTTATTGCCCCACCTCGGCACTGTCACCTCTGATCTCAGTCCTCTTTAGCGGAATGAACCACCGCTCTCTTCGGAATCGACCCGAGTTCACACAATACCCATTAAACAACAAAAGACATGCTAAATGATAGCAGACGACACAAGAAAAAAAAGGTCGCTCATCGCTTGCTGTTGCCGCGCGCCAACATGAATAGGGAAAAAGACGCGGACGCAGAATGAGCCGTGACGAGGCTTTTCGTCACATCATATATATATATATATCACATATATATACCAGAAAACGAACGGAAAGCCCATATGCATGCCTGCTCCAAGTCCTTCAGCTCTAGGGGGGTGGTAGACGGGGGCAGGGAGGCCAATATTCCCACTTTACTTTCCGTGCGTTTTCTGGTCCAGGAATCAACAGCGCCCATTAGAAAGAACACAACCAATCCCCGTCCACCGTTTTTCCTCCCTCCATCTTTGCCCTCTGCTTTTCACCCTTCCTTATGCCCTTTCCTCACTTTCCCTCCTCTTCTCACTTGAGAAAGATGGGCTGCGTCCAATCGAAAATTTGTAAAAACAACCTTTCCCCGTAAGTCCCTCACTTTTATTTTATTTTTCGTTTTTCTGTCAATTCCTAAGTTTTTTTTGTGTGCCCACCCTAGGGCTAGAAGAAGTTCCTTTACATTATCTATAATGCTCGTGTGAGTTTATTTCAAACGTGTGTGTATATATATATTATATATATATATATTATATATATATATATAAATCGCGTTGATTAACAGTTTTTTTAACCGCGTTGAATCGCCAAACGCGTCCCATTGCATAGTTTTGGTTAGTTTAGATTTCAAAGCATCATGATTAACGAACCAAGCTTCAGGTGTAAATTGTGCCGTGGTCAGCCACGCACATCTAAGGAATTCGTCTTCGTTTGTTACACAGTCAATAGATTTGAGTGACAGCAGAGTGCCAACGATTTGACAAATAATTAAGAAGTTAAAGTAATCCTTATCTTTGTTCTTAGCTGCCAAAATTGCTCGCTCACTCGACCATTTGTGAATTTTAAGGCCATCAGTCAGGTTCGGGAACACTTTGTCGATGATCTCAGATCTCATTTTTTTATGAATCGAAAATGCCAAAATTTCGAGGAAATAAAACCAATCCGCTCGATCTGTCGACAGGAACACGGACGTTACCGATAGTCAACAATTGCGTGGAGATTCGTATACACACACCGTAGTGAAGTGTTGGTTGACAACTTAAATGGGGCTGGACTTAGCCTGATTTAATGATTTTAATAGCATGTTAATTGATACGTTTAAGCAATTAAAATATTTTTTCCTTGTAAAGATGCTCAGTCAATGAATTGATAAAAACAAAAGAAATCTTCTGGTTTTGACTGACATCACGCATTTAACGCTCTTTCTCGCCACTTCACGATGGAGAACTTGCATGGGTCGTCGATTGCTTTAAAAACTATTTTGAGTACGTAAAATTAATACATTAGATCGCAAAATCCCTAAATTACCTAAAAAAAACTCCATTAATCGTCAAAAGAAATTAAAAAATTGACTGAAACATTTCTCTGAGTCGACCACTGCGCGAAAACACCCGAACTCTGCCGAAGCAAAGCGTGACGTCATAGGTGCCTAAACTGCCGTCGGGAAATACACTGAGCGGATGCTGTAAACATTTTTTTGAGAGAGATAGGATTTAGCCGCTCATCGTCACTTTTGTATGTGCTGTCATTCTAGGGTACGTTTTCCTATTGCTATTGTGCCACGATTATTACTTAGGATACTAAAAATGCGACATCTGGATGATGAAGTACAAGCGTTTCACTTCGCATATTTTAGTTATCAGAAAAATGGATGATAACATTACCGCTCGTTCGTATAGTACACCTGAAATTCATCTACATCTACATAATACCCTGCAAGCCGCCTAAAAGCAGTGTGGCAGGGGGGGGGTTGGGAAACCAGCCTTTTATTAGGACACCAGAAATTGATGCCACGACCCTCATGGAATTTGTCATGACAAATTATTTCTATACGTCGGTGGAAAACCGAGATGTAAAAGAAACTTGTAATACTGGAGGATAACGGTCGTAAGCTTACGAGTGGTGCTGTTGAATTTGGCAACGCAGTATTAGCGGAGAAGGTAGACCCATCCGCCCTGCGGTGGTGCGATTCTCTTCCTGATGAAAATTCATCACGAATACTTAGCTGGAGAGCCTTAATCACGGGTATAAACACTCAACTCCTGTGAAATAACAAATAATATATTGCTCTGAATTCTTTCCAAGTAAGAACAGGGGTTTGGAATGCTAATGCCAATTCAGAGAGCACAAGAAAATCACTTTCTTTAATTATGAAAAATAACTTTTAGGTAGTTATCTATGAAAAGCAATGGACAGTTAAAGAAACACAAAAAATGCATTTATTGTTAAAAGAAACTTATTTCATGATAATGTGACAGAGTTTCACCATTTTATTGGTTTCACGAATACGAATTCACAGCAACACAACAGTCTGCACACAATCCACATGTGAGATCGCGAGTCGGTTCCGCTGCCAACACAAACACAAGCTACAACCTATTTCAATAATATGGGTAAATCCATAAACAATATATTAGCACATACCATAAAAATATAGTGGGAAATAGGCAAATACAATTATCAAATAATGCAAGTCACTACCATTCTTATATTTATCACGTACACCTTACAATAACGGGGCTCCTTATAATGAAAACAACTATTTATTCATTGATTTAAAGCCTTAAATTAGCCCACGCAAGTGACACAGGTGACTTTTCTCACTACTATTCGTTCATATAACAGAAAAACAAACTTCACATACAGTTTTGATCTTGCTAGCTTGATCGTGAAATGTCATATCTACGGTGAACGACGGAGTTGAACACGCCACTGACAATTTTTACACTACTGTTAGGCATTTATCGATAGCGTGATAGCACTTTTTACAATTCAATCACGATGGAACACTCATAATTAAAACTCTTGGCCGATATTTTTCAACCTTGTAAAAACTGTTCATTACAACCACTGGCACTGTGATTATTAGCAGTAGCTTAATGGGAGTTGTCGCGTTGAAAATAACACTATTTTGGCTCATAAAATGTTCATAGAAATCTCCAATCAGCGATCAAAAGTTGCATTGACTGGAATGCACCTCATAATACAAGCACAGGCAGTCCTAAACGACGGATTTTCCGGTATCTACGAATAAATGGATGAAATTATTGTATATAAAAGCAGACATTAGAAAAATTCATAATAGTTCTAATTACAAACTTAAATGAATGAGATGCCGTCGATAACATCAACTTAGATGACGTCACGAGCTCATTTTCGGGGAGGTGGGAGTGAAATGCTGAAATTTTTCGGCATTCGCACGCGCAGGAGGCGACGGACATTCATTCCCAAGATGCATTGCACTCGCTCCTTGTGGCGAAGTACGTCCGGTCGGTCGTGTTTTGTCTTTCTTACCCCGCGAACTCTTCAAATCTCAAGCCTTGAAATCTTCTGAGTGAATAGTTTACATATTTGTTAACACTTAGGAAAGCAATAAGTACTCATCAATCAGCTCATATAAATTCTTTTTGGGTTTTACACCGCGCTAAAATCTCCGCAACTGTAAATGTTTCGTTAGATTACTTATCAACCGTCCTATTGACTGAAAAAGGTACCGTGCCAAGTTTGTGCGGTATTTACCTGTTTGCTTTCATCTTGCTGGTCGCTGATTGGCTACCGCTTTTAATGCCCTTCATAGTACTGGGCGCCTAGTTTAGCACATCTAGAGGCCGTGGTCCGTATTGATCTTTTCCTCAATAAACTCCTTGGAGACACCCTCTCAGCACCTTATGCAGCCTCCAAGGGCACTGGTCGCACTACCTACACCATCCAAAATCTGTAGCAGAATTTCGGTCGGTTCCCATAGAATTTAAAGACTATTATAAATATAGAAAGAAAAATAGCATGAGTTAAGCTGAGAATCGTTAAAAATAGAGGGATGGTATGAGCGTAAGATCGTTGATGAAGGTTATTTAAAAAAAAAAACAGGAAAACGTTCGGTGGAAGAGCTGTCGGAGTTTTGTTTCGTAGAAGAGGGATGCCGAGCAATAAACGAAGCAATGTTGCACAAGAAAAATAAATCATTGTCCGCAAAAATCATTAACTTTCCACTGAGAATACAAGCATAGAAGTAACGTAATTTTTCACCATATTTGTCAAAATGGGAGACATTTCTTCGTGGGAGCGTAGGGTAGACATTGGGAGCTGCGGAGAAGTCAATAGTGGGATCATTCCAAATGTGATACAAATGAAGAATCTGCGCTTTTCCGGGTGAATATCATGGGTGAAAGCTTCTCGGGTTTCCAACCGTGTCAGGGTCTGTAGGCCGACGTTTCGTTGGGAGACTTTCCCTTTTTATTACGAATATTAAATATATCGATCGATTAAGTAATGAGGAAGTACTAAGAGGCGTGTGAGTGAAGTTTTTTAAAATCTCCGAAAAGATGGTTTACTTGTATCTGCCACATCATGATGGCCTGCAATTATCGAAGCAGATCATGGAAAGAAGGGAAAGGGAAATAAGTTTCATAGAATGATGAATTTAAAGAGAATGGACAAGAAAATGTGAACAAGTTTCCAGATAACAGAACAAGCTGCGCCGAAACAATCATCGGATTGATGGCTTCTGATGATGAACGTGTTTCATTACAATCCTTTCACATTACAGAAAGGCATTTTGCATGACGGATCCATGCAAGTGAAAAATGTTTGAGCATCGATGCGATGCATTTCTAGGTAGGTACTCAAATTCTTCTCCGTGAAATTTATGTTGGATATGTGTCCACAAAGCTTGTGGTTTAGTGACTTCTGCGCGAGAAAATTGTCGAATGCTCCTGATGAGGAGGTCGCGTGAGGAGCAGGTGTCGCGTGAACAATTGACAGTCAGGGAGCGAAGTCAGGTATTAAGCAGTATGTTCCGTTTCGGTGTCGTCGCTAGCAGAACTCCATTAGAGTCTGAAATTCTGTTGGCTACATGTTTCCTGGATATTTTAAATACTCACGTAAAATATTCAAGGTAATGTATCGTCACTCATCAAAGGTAGTCCTACCGCAAGCCTCCATCTTTCCAAGCATCGGAATAGCATATCTAATGAGCATCGATGTACGGGATCAGAAAATTAGCCAAATATTTTTTCCAGGAAATTTGTGGTTATATGGATCATTCTAAGTCGCTTCACGCAGCTCATTACTTGGCCTTTTCATATTCTCATTCCCAAGGATAGGTGGTGATATTTCTGACAGCATGCCTGTCAGAAATATCACATTGGAAATAATTCACCGCATTTATTTTCGCTGAGATGCAGGAGTAAGGCTCTTTAAAAGCTTCATGACTAAGTATTTAAGATCCTAAACCCGACTGTCCCATCTTGTTTGATTCCTCATTTTAATTGGAACATTAATCAGATCTGTGGTAGACTCCCCTTCGGAAGTATTCAACGGTGTTCGGCGACATGTTGTGGACACATTGCAATGATAAATGAAATTGAAAAACTTTGTGCTCGTCCACACTGGAAACATTCACTGGAAATAATTTATATGGGCGAAGGTGATTCGCTGAAACGCGTCTTACGATAATATATACTGTGGACATGACAAAGTTTTTCATTTTCACTCTTCCTCTTCGGAGTATCACTCAACTTAGATTATTGATACATTTTTCGTGGTAAAGCTTGAAGCTCTTTGAGTTGAAGCCTGTACTTGTTATACCTTTGGAGCTTTGGTGAATTAATAATTTTGTGAATATTTCTAAAATCTGTGAGTCCGACTTAATTGTTCACTAACTTTTTCTTATTAATATTTTATGCATGAAGATTACGCTGGTAACACAGAAAATGGAGCATTCATTGAAACTCCATTCATGTAACATTATTTCATTCTACTCGCTGAGCATAGCCTTATTCAGTACAACTATCATCATCAAAATTTTTATTAATTTGAAAAATATTTGTTTTTAAAAGAGATGCCAATGGCTCTGTTGATGTATTGCAATCATAATGTTTATGAAAAGAATACCCAAAGGTGTGACTAGTTTCAAGTCACAATTACTACAGAATGATAAAACCAGTAACAAAATACGTAAATCGTGATTCATGGAAACGTGATTTAATAATGACAATTATGGGTTATCATTCAATATAAATTTAAACGATTGGTATTAATTTTTTCATAAAATGATTTGAATTATCGCAATGATTATAAAAGAAAACTCACGCATCAAAACTACACTACTTATACTTAAGACACTAATAATGTAATCATGACAGCAAATAACACAAAACTTTCATCTAACGCAACTATGAAATTCCATTTATTTAACATGTATAAATATAAGTGATTGATTTAAAACAAAATGTATGAACCAGTACACTACATTCCTGCTCTGATATTTTTCTCTGTTACTATGCAAAGGAAATTTTTATTTATAAGTTCATTGTTCGCGAGTAGATTAATTGGTTTTAATTGGCCGTTAATGGCGAGTGTCCATTTTGCTGCATCCGCCACGGCACTAGTCTTGTTTTTTTTTGTGCCGATTACAGGGCCGACTGGTGAGAGGCAATGGGACTAGATGGGAGGATTTCTTGAACGTTACTTTTATTTTATAATCAAATAATTTCGATTGCTTTCTGTAATAAATAATGCGTTGCTTTTAAATACCGTGCAAGTGGTAGATCTCTTCTATTTCTTTGTGAAATGAATACGGATTTATTGCATTACATTCATATCACAAATTTAAAAGATAAATAATATTAATGGTATTCATGAGGAGAGCAACACGGGACACAACTTCAACGAAACTGAAAACCCTGATGGAATCATTATAGTCATTCGACACAAAAGGATAATTGAAAATAATAATGAAAACTATTAAAATATTATAATGCTATATCACATGTTAATGAAAGTGGTTGGTACAAAAAAATTATGCAAGAAGAGAATTATTAATTTTACTGGTGTTCTGACAAATTTTATTATTTTTATTGAATTTAAAAGTTATTTACTAATAATTCGTGAGAGGATTTTTCTTTTTTCAATCTACAAAAGCGATGAGTGTTTTATAATGCCTCATCCACTGTGATAGGTGTACTTAGTCAGCAGTTTCCTTTCATTTTGATATCGAGTGCAGTGGACATCAATTTCAGGACGGAGGAATGAAGCATGAGCGGCTCCTGCGAGTAATTGCGATATGGAGATATGATATTTTCAACGATATGGAGATATCACCTGCGAGGTGGCGCTCCATATCGTTGAAAACTGCGAGCATTTCCGTGCCATTTCATCTAATTCGCAAATAGGTTAGCGGGAGTATTTGAAATAAACATATCTAAGTGAAGTTGCATTTTATCATGTCGTGATTTTTTCATATCTTTTCTAATGTTTAATTTGTTTCATGATGATTTACTGCATTGTAATCTCATAGCATATAACAAATTTAAATTTAAATGTATCACCATCGTGGGGGTTAACACTGCACAGCTTATATACCACAAAACTATGATATCCGTAATTGTTGTTTGCCCGGCGTCAGGTACATACATATTTTTTTAAATAATAATGAACATGTTGGTATGTTTATTTTATGGAATCATAATTTCTATAACATTTACACATAAATGGTGTACTGATTGGATTAATATAAAAGGTATAACTTTTATTAATTTTCTGACATAATTTATTATGTTTTTATGTCATTTTAAAGTTAATATGTTAGTGAAATTATTCCGCTGTTGTTCTTTTTTCGTTTCCATTCTTCGTCGTTGCGGCATCCGCCATGATAGGTGCACTTAACACTTTCATTTCCTTCCACGCCAATCACAGGGCGGACGAAATAATGACATAGTAGAACGAGAGGGTAACACCGGCCTCATCGCCTCAAATCTAAGAGGATTCCTCTTTCCTTTCATCGGGGGCGGCTGCCCTTTTTTCCTGGCCGATCGAGGTCATGGAGCGGTGACGGACCGAAATAGCTTTAATGCTCACTGGTGCGGCGATTAATGACGGCCGTCCGTAAAAGAAAAAACTTTTTTGAAAATGAGTCTTTTTAGGAAAGAAAAAATAGGATGTATCTGAGGTGCTCTCAATAATCTCTCTAAAAAAGTATCCAGCCTGCTAGGCTATTCTGGTCATATGTGATGCTAAGTGATGTTCCCTTTATCGAGGTAATTTTAGCGAGATTATTTGAAGACTTTATACCAGTCCCTTTACTTAATGGGGAAATATTTTAGCATTGCAATCTCATTTCGGGCCACGGAGATCGTGGACCAGTAGAGAGATAAAAATGGACGATTTCTGATATCACTTTGTGTAAATTTTCTATTTTCGTGTTACAGCAGAGACATATTTTAAGGGTCCCCTTAGTATTTTAAAATTTCTAGTTAAAATATAAGTTTTGTGGAAATTTAAAAGGCTGTTTATTCAGCAAGAACCATAGGAGAATATTCACCTATGATTTTATGATTTTTTCATTAATAAGATTATGCTTTAAAAACGCATACGCAGCTGGTAAGTGACAACGAAGTTGGACTGAAAAAAACATTGCCTTTATGAAAAAACGACTTTTCAGAAAATAAAATATAGGACGCAGACATGCTCTATATATCCCATCGATATTAGTAACCTATACAGGCTGCATTGGTATTCTCAGGATTATTAGTTTGTGATGCGATATCGAAATCATTTTAGCAGCATAATTTGAAGAATTTTTATCAACCGCTTTACTTGGTGTGTATAATTATAGTATACTTTCATGCATTTATGATACATCATTATTATCAAACAAATTATCACCGACCCGTAATGCGACTTACATTGATGACTTCAGGACTCACTGTGACGAAAATTTTTATATGCAATATGAAATTCAAAAAAATAAGAATCTCATAATTATTCCTTTTAAATTAGTTTTAAAATTAATTTGTATGGAAATATAAAGGTTTTTTATTCATCATAAACCGTACCTAAGTTACCGTGAATTTTTTGAATTGTCTACGTAGGAAGAAAATATTTTAAGCAAAACATTCGAAGTCACTAATCCGCAATGAAAATGAACTTGAAAAAATAATCCTTTCGGAAAATAAAAAATAGAATTTCTGTCGATAGAAAGTAGACGCCTTGGCTATTCTTCTGATTTCAATTGATGAGCCGATCACCAAATTAATTTTAGCGATATCATTAAATGATATTTAATCAATAGCTTCTCTTGATGTAGCCTTAAATCAGTATTATTTCATCCACATTTGGAGTGCTATGTATCACTCACCCGTAGAACACTAAAAATTGTAATTTTAGCTCTAAACTTGATTAGAGACTTAAGGGCTAAAAGGGACATAAAAATTGCAACAAAATAAATTAAATTCGTAATATAGTCTGAGGTTTCAGGCGAGATGGAGTGGAAACGTGACATAATGAAAATGAAAAAGCAGGAGCAATTTCCACAATTTTACATTTATTAGTACGACCGGTTTCGCTTTTCAGCATCATCAGGTTGATGATGCTGAAAAGCAAAACCGGTCGTACTAATAAATGTAAAATTGTGGAAATTGCTCCTGCTTTTTCATTTTCATTAAATTCGTAATAATACACCTGCTATGCGAGGAGGTGAAAGTTAAATATGTATATTCAAATTCAGTTGAGGTCATACTCAGTAAAAAAAATTGTATATTCATACGGATAAAAAGTTTCGCATTAATAGAATTTTTATTTTTTAGACTGCCGAAATTCTTCATGAAACTCCATGCAAACTTAGCATAATCAGTGTAATACTTTGATATCAATAATAAATTTTATATAAGATATGATGTTAACTGCAAAGTTTGTTCATAGTTTTTAAAATTTAAGGTCAACTAAGCCATCAGATCAAATATCTAATGATTAGTTTTATATATAAGGAGTCTTCGGCTTAATTATCACCATTTTTTCAGTCTCTTTTCGTGCAATATCAAGGAAGTGCAACGTTAGAGTCCTTTTTGATAAAATTATTATTATTATTTTAAGCTCTTAACCTCAGTATTTTTCATTGCCATCTAATACATCTATGACTCTTGCTCCTTTGCAACTCTTTCTCATGTTGAAGTCTTAACACAAGTGTTTGTGGTTCTTTTGCAGGTAAGGACATATCCCGGCCAACCTTGGAAATTGGTTTCTCACCGTGGCAGCAGGACTGTGTGTGAGTTTTAACATGTCGTACATGACTGAGGACTGGTCCCAGTCCGTCCCGGGGAAGATTGATTAACGGTTTTCAAAAATATCGTCAGAGCAACGTTGACTGCTCATTGGTGCATTCATCCTCTGGACGAGATGCAACGGGCCGTAGCAACGCCCGAGTGCTATCAACAGTCCTTCACTACCGCTCGACAGGAAACCGAAATAATACAGTTGAAGACTTCGGGATTAGAATTTTAATATCCATTGTCATTTTAAAGAATGAATCATGTGCCTCAATATAATGTGGGTGGGTGCTTATAGCAGAGTTCATCTGGAAATATTTTAGAAAAAAATTGATGTGAAATAGGAAAACCACACTCAATTGCATTTCTATGTGACTATGTAAAATTTTCAATTGATGAGTCGACGGATAACTAGATAATATTTCTTTGAACCGTTCGATTGGAAAATAGCGGAGCCAATATCAAAATGGCTGAGCCATAAAATATGCCCAAAATATGTATTGCAAATGAGTGGGGTGGCTGAACTGGAAGTCTTTCTTTGACCGAGTCGTCTTTTTTCCATTTTTGCGACGGTTTGGTCTGAATTCACTGACGTCACGCGAAAAGGCAGATCCAGTGGTTGGGCTTATGTGATGGGCGCCTTTTCTAACGTCTCCCTCGATGAAGTTTTTTATTGAGAGCTGTGCCAAGTGAGAACGAGAGATGGCAAGTCATGCATCGGCAGGGCTGCGCAAAGCAGGAGCGTAGTGTGGCTTGCGGAAAGAACGACTAAGGTGTGAGCATATAGTCGCCTCATCCCATGTAAGTTTCCCCCGGTATACTTGCAGTGCACCGACCCGAGTTCCTCTGGCGGTGAGCGAGTATAACTACTGCTAAGTATATCTACGTATGTTAATTTGAGCTATTAAGTCAAAATTTTGAGCCTTTCTAAAGTCAGATTTTTTCTAGCTATGGCTTACTGTCACGGCATAATTTCTTTCTTTTAATGCTGAATATCTCGTGGTGATATTCAATTTTTCAACGGCTGCAGGACGATTGGTGGGTAAGGCTACATATTTCAAAACATTTAGAACCACCTACGGCTATCATTTGCGTAATAGTATTGTTTTTACTTTCTCGAATCAAATTCTGGCTCTTGTACCATATTATTGACGGATTATTACATTATATGGAAGCATATAATGGCAGCTATACTCGATCGTCTCTTGGAACCCTGGCGCTAGCCATCAACTGCACCAAATGGGCGCCACTTGTCGCGACTCTATGGACTGTGGTACTAGGACTGACCAGTTAAAATCATTTGAGACATGCGTTTGCCGTATCGTCTGTTTTGTGCCGAAAAGGAAGCTTATACCTAGCACTGTTAGATACAGAATTAGCATTTTGCATCACATAATCAGTCTAAAAGCATTTACAAATGACAAATTATAATATTTAAAGCTCTTGATGATTTGTTTTTTTTTTTTACTTTTACACATTTCATCATTTTTTAATATCTAACTGGCATTTTTCTTTTTAATTAGATCTTATGCTCATTAAAATATTATTTCTTTTTTATGCCATTGATAAAGGTATGAGTATAATAAGAATGAGGTAAAACCATAGGATTTATTGATGGAAGATTAACATGATGAAGCTAAGGATATGTTTTGACATTCTTGGTAGGAATTGCAGTGTCCGAAAGAAGTGTAAAAAAAGCTGAGCAGTGATGGAAGTAGAAAAAACTCATGGTCCTGCGGTGATGGCAACTCTCTTGCAGCAGCAGTTTGTCTGCCACTCAGCTCGTGGGTATTTGTGAAAGGCCGTAATGTGCCGTAAAGGAGGACGAGCGGGAGCGAGCGAGAGCGTTGGCCGCAAATGCAACTTGGGAGGGCGACTGGATCGCATGCCACTGGAATGAAAGTGACAAGGCAGCCAATGGCACGCGCGTGATAGGCGGAGAAGGCACTCCAAAAGGCAAATTAAAAAAGCGAAAGAAGGCTTTTTAGACGAGAGAGCTTTTTAAATAATTCAAACTGAACAGTTCGTTTAATAATTTGAAGTAACAGTGGTTTCAGATTTTCTGATGACCGAGGGAACATGCCTACAAACGTATTTTTGTCGACCGTAAAAGCCGTCGGTCTTGAGCTCGTAAAAATTGCTAAAATGTTTTTGCGGCAAATCTATTCCACCCGAATCTTTGATTGAAAGAGCACTCGCTCGCAAGATTCTTGGACGATGATCGGCAGAAATGCATTTGCACACCTGGCCCCTCGTCAGTTGGGCCTCACGCACGCCTTAGACAGTCTATCATATTTAATAAATACTTATCATTGAAACGCTCCCTATTACTACTACTCCGGCGGTGGCGTTTGTTTTAATGATATTTATTTCGATTAAAGATTTCGATTCCATGCAATCAAACTCACAATAAAAGGCACACGCACCACGATTTTAAATAAGAATACCTTTGAGCTTTTAATCAGCTAATTATTCCAGTTTTCCTGAGCGAGTAGCGAGCGAGCTTTTAAAGTCGAGTTTTGCAGTGTTGGCCGCATCTCTTGGCGATAGCGCTAAAAACTTTGAATTTGTTTTGGAAATATTTTAATTTCTTTACATTTAATCGAAAGGCATCACAAAAAGTTGATAGTTTTCGAATTGTAATCCCCTTTTCATTTTTTTTAATATTTCTTCATCTCCTCAAGTCTACGCTAGTCTCCCACTTTCAGCTTGGTCTTGCCCTCTTCTCATCTACTAAGGACCACTGCCTTTGTTTCCTTTGCAATAGATTTCAACTTATGTATATTCATGGTCTATATCATTTTTATTAAGTTTTTTTCTGGTACATATTCAGAGAAAATACGATTTTTTCATCATATTTTTGAGTTTTTCCAATAGCGCTGCGGCGTTGTTGAAAAAACCTTAAGGGGACTGGATACCACGCCAGAAAAGTGCCGTTGCAGCAAGCTACCATTTAGGTCGCTAGGGGGCCATTTTTGCATGTAACGAGGAACTGTTTCCACTAAAAAACATAGGATATATGTAGCCTTGGTTTGTATGTCTTCACAGTTGCACACGTAAAAACCTATTAGGAGAAAAAAATTGTAAACTTCCCAAAAACATCGCCTTTTTCCCGTGAGAATTACTCCGCTCCAAATTGAGACTCAGGGATGATCAAAAATTTGTCTGTCGTTGCCATCATAGGAAAAAATTATAATTGGAGTGCGCAATAAAACGGAGTATTGAAGTAATATAAACGTGGATTTTGTGAAGGATTGCAACAACAAACGGTAGAGAGAAAAATGAAACTGCAATTAACGAAAGTGATACACGATTTCTCGCGTTCTCGTTTCGATTAATTATATTGTGCAATATTGGTTACCGGCGTGGAATAAGTCAAGTCATACGGTCTATTTTATTTTTATATTATAAAGTACAAACTGCAATCTTATTTACGATGCATTCATTGAGGTACAGGATGAATAGAAATGAGACACCGTGAAGAAAGCGAGCGGAATTCAATGCGGGAACTATCCAGAGAAAAAGAGACAGACCGAAGGGCTGATCAACTAAAGTAACACAAAAAACACAAAAAGAGTTTTTTGGGCCTCAAGAGTTTTTTTGCAACACAAACAACTCCGTGGGGTCTGCATCGGTTATCCGAGATCCCGACCGCCAGCGGACCGAAATCTGACACCGCAGAAGGGGAGTTCAGTCCCTCTCCCCAACCATGAATTTTTCTTCGCTCTCGAGTCCCCCTTCCACCCAGTCAACTTCCCCTCCAATTCAAACGCAGCGGTCGCTTTCGGAACTAAATGCCAGCGACCGTTGCAGCGGAGTTCTCCCGAAGTATCCTATCCCCTTAAATGAACGCTAGTTCAGTTATCTTTGCACGGCGCTCTGGTGCAGTGATAGGCCCATTTACACTACACACTTGGTCTTTTTACCTGCTTACGATTTCCTAGGTATCCTTTTTGACAACATCCTTGTTATGTCTAGTCTGTATTAATCTTACGTTCCTACGTTTTTAACTTTCATCTTCCGTTATTCCGAGATTGACTTTGTCGTTTCATTGGGCAGTTATGATTAAAATATTTTAATAAATTTAATGAATTCCTGCTAATATCCTTGCCTTATTTTCGGTAGTAAGATTTATGGCGAAGTGCCCAAGCACCCAAATTCAGCAACCAAAATTTTTTCAGAATATTTTAAGCTCACAACCTATTTTTTTTTTTTTTCTCAGAGCATATAAGAGTGATTTACAGTGTACGCGATTGATATTTTAATGCATTTGGATCGTTACTCACTCGTTAGATCCAAAAGAAACGGACCACACGAGGCATATGAATATATGTGAATTCTAAAAGATAAAAGATAAAAATTAGCTCAAATTTAGCTGATTTACTGTAAAATATTCTAAAAATTATACAATTTCACGAAAGAATTTTATTCCGCGGGAGAATATTTTGGCCGTGAGAGAGAAATGGAAGGTGCCTAGATATGAGCTTTGTTACCTCGGGCATTACAGTGCTAAATCAATTTATGGGTATTTCTCTTCGTAAACCTTAAACAGAGCATTGAATCCATGTATTCCAAACAACGTTTGGGTAAAAAGAATTTTAGATCAAAACAAACTAAGCGAAACATGAGTAATCTCTTAAAACTTAAATCTTTGGAAGTTAACGATCCTCATTATGACAGTTTCTTAGTTTCAATAAGTATTTACTCCCAAATAATAACACACAATACGTTGGGTTGATTTACAGAGTTAATATGCCTGCCCGGAAAGCAGAAGGTCAGCAGAAGGTTCGATTCCCGGTCCGGGTGAAATTATTCCATGTGTTTTCGGCCTTCATTCCATCTCCACGCCACACTGTGTCATCGTCCTGTATTTATGTTTCTGTCTCTTTCTTTCAAACTCTACGTGTCATTATATTCGCCTGTGGCGACTTGTGCGTGAATGTGAATTTGTGTTATATATACATGTACGAGGGTTGTCCCGAAATTAATGCATCAAATTTTTTTCTTCGAGATTTATTTATTGAGCATTATGAAAATCACATGTATGAAAGAATGATGTTTCTGCTACACACCCTATTCTTCTCTGACGGGACCGTCAACCGTGTCCTACTCAGTAAAAAAAATTGTACATTCATACGGATAAAAAATTTTGGCATAAATAGAATTTTTATTTTTTTTAATACTTCCGCCAGCATGAAATAAGGGCCCTGGTGGTGCCAATCCTTGCTTTGCCCATTTCTTCACTGTGTGAATCACCCCCTCCTCGTCCTCAAATTGCCTTCCACGAGTAGTATCCTTTGATAAACCAAACAAGTGGAGGTCCGAGGGAGCCAGATCGGGGCTGTAGGGTAGATAGGGCAACACTGTCCAACCTTGTTTTGCGACTTGTTCAACAGTCCTCAAACTTGTTTGGGGCCGAGGGTTGTCATGTTGAATTAAAACATCTCCTGGGTTGGTATGGCGCCGAAATCGCTGGAAACGCATCTTGAGTTTTGCTTAAGTGTTGGCATATGATTCTGTATTTATGGTACCGCCTCTTGGCAATACATCAATGAGAATCGCACCTTCGCTGTCCCAAAAAAACATGACCTTACCAGCAGATGCAATTGCTTTGAATTTTTTCTTTTGGGGAGAGCGAGAATGACGCCATTCCATTGATTGTCGTTTTGATTAGGGCTCAAAATGGTGAGCACAGGCTTCTTAACCAGTCACAATCCGGGACAATAAGGCCTCCCCTTCAGCCTCAAAACGTTGCACAAATCAGAACAAATGTTATTCATGTGAGACTTGTGATCCACCGTTAGACATCGCGGAACGCACCTTGCAACACTTTTTGAGTATCTGAGAGTGCGAATGATGGTATCAACACTTCCTTTGCTGATTGACAGATGCAGAGCCAACTTCCGGGTCGTAATGCGTCTATCCTCGCGAATGGCTACATCACCTTGCTGCAACATGTCAGGTGTCACAGCTGAAGACGTTATTCCAGACCACTCCAAGTCTTGGAGCACCGTCGAACCGCCCTTAGATGATTTTGCCCTCTGACCTCGGCGACTAACACTACTCGTATTGATAGCAGATGCTCCATAGACTTAGCACAAACGTTTGTGAATATCCACCACTGCTTCTTTCTCTGCAGTGAGAAATTCAATGAAAGCACGCTGCTTATATAACGCACATCACCTACAGACGCCATTTTTAAACAATCCTACAGCTACGCTAATTGTCGGACGAGCCAGCAATTTTGCGCGCGCAGCCGTGAAACTTGTAATAATGCATACGTAAATGCATCGCACCATTGCTGTCGGCCGAGAAAACAACTGAGGTGCATTACTTTCTGGGCAATCCTCGTATATATAATGGGCTCCAAAATACTCCGTTTTTCAGTTTTAATTTTGTATTTTTAATTTCTAAACATATTATAAACATTGTATATTAGAGTGCATTAAATTTTAATTGGCCTAAAATCTTTATTGGTCGCTCTTAAATACTTTTTTGTGATCGAATTACTTTTCGCGAAAAATAACTATCAAACAAGACCTCTAACGGAATAAAATATTTGTATTGCGGGTTGCGAAGTAAAGAAATTTTTCAGAAAAAAGTTTCTTTTACGCAGAAATATGATAATATGACATCATTGTATGGTAATCAGTCTTATAAACATGAAATCAGAGAAATAGTAGATTCGCCACTGAACACCAAATTTACACCCGCACTGAAAGTGTTAATAGAGAACACCATTCTTTCAATGGCCTTTGAATATATGTATTCCATTTTCGCGAAAAACTCACGTAATGTTCCTTATATCGAGCGAGTTATGATATCTTACCGTAACCGGGATACTCTTTCAATTATTATACATAAATGCTGTATTTTAAGTCAAATCAGGTCATTTATATCTGTATGCGCAACTGTTGGCTCAAATATATAAATGGAATATATAAATTACATAAATGGAAAGTATGAATACTCGAAAATAGAGGAATTTAATTGCCTGTTTACATTTTGTGCATTCCTATTTTACTTTTACATCTTGATGGATGATGTGCGCAGCGGAAAACGTTTGTTTGTTACGTTTGCGATTAAGTTTTTGCTTTGGATCGCGCAGTTGTATACGTATGTAAGTACTTACATCCAGCAATATTCCTAGTTTGAAGCGCTCCGACTGCTAACAAACTATAAGAGTTTTCAAAGAGATACATGAAACGCAACTCAGAGAATGGAGGCAATTGGTAAGGAACTAAAGAAGGAAATCGGTATTGATTATCGGGGAGATGAGATGGATGCAACCAAGTAGATGGAGCAATGGAAGAACTTTGAGGGGCGGTGATGAATAATCGCCTTCCGAGTTCTCTGCGGAGAGAGAGTGAGGGGGCGTAGGTGGAGAAAGAATTATCGTTAAAATACTCAAGGGAGGTATATTGTGGAAACCTTCATCAGCTCACGCTAATGCCCCAACCATTAAAATCTTTCACCCGCGAAGTACAGGGTTTAAATTTTTTTAAAATTGGGCTGGAAGTAAATTTTGGCGAGGGCATACCCAGAACACTCGAAGGTGATAGCGGAAATTTTAAATGAGTTAAAGCTGGTATATATAGAAAAATATGTGAAAAAGTAGTCGTAGGGAACACTCAATACTCACATCAGAAGCCATGCGACAGTGGCAGCGGCCTTAGAAAAAATTGCGAGGAACCAACTGCTGAGTTAGAGGGAAAAAAGCGTTCACGCAGAGTTGTAGTCATCCATGTTTAGGCTGTTCAAACAGTGACGTGATCTCGGGGTGAAAATAGTATGGATACTACATGGAATTGATAATCTGAGCCCCAACTCGAAGACATCGAATCGCCTCAACTCTACGCCAACACTTCCCGTGAGGCAGAGTGCTGCTGATTCCACAGAAGAAGAATGACGAGTGCTCACTTTAACTGCATTCATAGCACGAGACAAATTGTAAGAATTAGAGGCTGGGAGGCCCTCCAAAATAATTTTAGAGCAAATGCATTGTACATTTAAACTATTCTGAAAAAAATGTGGGGGTATTGAGTGATAGTAAGGTTCTTTGCTTTAAATCACGATTCCTGTAAATAAATTAGGAAAACTTAAAATTCAACGCCTTAATGCATTAAAACTAGAAATTAAAACATAGCTGCACGATATAAGGAATAATTCACTGTCGGAACGGGAAAGAGCGACTGGTAAATCTAAAAAAGCTAAAATTACTCCCGACTAAAGGCCCCATTTCCGTGAGGTTTTTCGTTTAAATTTATTCCTTATTTTTTCTATAGACCGGCTCTTGCAATTAACTTATAATGTTTTTCCCTACGTTGAAATATATGTTCATGCCGTTTCGATGGGTGATAAAATTGAAGATATCACATTATAGCTGCAAATATTGGTCGAATGCTTTATCGTCGAATGTATACAGTAAACATTACTCCATTTAAACTTAGCATTAAAATGCCTACGTACATTTCGATATGTCTCGATGACGTTGGCACGGCGTTATCGATAGAACTCAAAATACGCGTCAGCATCCATACTTATGTAACAACACATTGTAACATGTGTAACAATACAAAGTAACACACGTAAAAACGACACGAAATTGAACCATGGAGAGAGAAACCTCATAAGGTGGGCGCTGGTCGACCGTTATGAGCTCAACCGCCTGGAGAGTGTGTTATGTTAGCGGGAGCGTTGGGTGCGGCAAAGCGGCGCGGATGCGCAATGAACACTATAAATAGTGGGTGCTGCACCAGGTCGAAGGAGCAGAGCGTCGGGTAAGCGGCACCATTTGTGTTCTCCAAACAATATAGAAACATATACATATTAAGCGTCCTGGTACCGCAATTGGTAGAGCACCCGGCCGGCCACCAGGAGGTTCTGGGTTCGACTCCCAGTTATGCCGCATTTTTATCCTCTCATTTCCGGCTCCATTCCATCTACCACAGCACCATTGTCCTCGTCCTTTTCCTATCACATGTTCCTATCCGTAGCTCTACCAATAGCGCTAATAGGACGCTTAGGGCCGGTTTTATAATGTCTGGTTAAACTGGAGTTTAAGCTAAGCGTCGGTTAAGTTCCAAAATTCTGTTTTATAATCGATGGTTAAGTCAAATCTGAGCGTTAAAGTGGTAGTCAAGCTAAACCATGGATTTCCCTGTAGTCGAGGAAAGATACGCGAAAAAAGGCCATAATAAAGAAATTTTTGCGTCCTGGACGGATCGGAATGCGGTTTTTTGCATTCGCTTGCAAAAATTATTTGTAAAAAAGTTACCATATTTTCATTTGGGAGAAACCTTTAGTTGCATTGTTGCAGGCCAAAATGCACTTGGAAAATGCAATTTCTGAGACGCCCTTTCGAAAACGTAATAACTTTGTAGAAAAGAGTCAGAACTGGCCCGGAACGGGTACTCGGGGGTTTTTGAGGTCGCTGATCACGATTATGATGTTCAAATTGACACCCGGACCACCTAGGGCTCAGAAACACCGTCGAACGTCATCTCCGTGGAACTGTCCCAGAGTTCATGCGGGAAAGGAAAAACAAGCGGCATCCGGGGGTTTTTTGGCAAATGAGCCTTTAGAGTGTGGAAGTTTACTAATTATTGTACTTTTTGTGACTAAAGTAATGACCTCTCATCCTTTTGATCGAAAAAGATTTGGAAAGGCACCTTAAACAAGAAAAGTCTTCTCTTCTCTGAGGGTTCTAATGTGTAGCATTCAACGGAAAAAAATGCGACTTTATTGCCTAAGTGCAGTTCGTAGCCAAACATAGGTTATGTACCTACTATTAAAACCTCATAGCAAATTATCTACCATCAAAAGTGGCTTCAGAGCTATAGAATCTGTGGTGCATCTGCCATCAAAAGTAGCCTCAGAGCCATAGAATCAGTGGTGCCCATCTAGATACCTCATGTTAAAATATAAGAGTGCCAATTTGGTTACCAATACTTATCTTATTTCAGGTTTGAATATTTTAATATGGTGAAAGTAAACAATTCGATACTTTATCCTGAAAAAGTTTGATTTTATTCCACACATTTGAGCCTTAATTCAAGGAGAGAATTTGGACCCTTGCACCTGAAGACTCATGGAACATCAAAGCCAGATTAATCAAAGAAATATTATTTTAAGGTTCTTAAGCATTGTCTGCTAAGGGAATATATTTATTGATGTTCTCAAGCATAGTATGCTAAGGGAATGTTTGAAACAATCAGAGTCAGTTGTATTTCTTACAATATTGAGCCAGCTGGGCTACTCTTGCTTGCAATCGGGGAAAGCTGTTGTCTGTGTACATATGTATTTGCTCATGAGGTTGAATTTACAGGAAATGACTGCATTCACCACCATTACATTCATTATTTTCCATGCTTATCAGTGACTACTGAAATTTTTTCATCGATAAGCTCTTTCAAAGTATTTTGTATGATATTGAGCAAGATATGGTGAAGTTCTTCACATAAGTAAAATTAGACATTGCAGTATTTCCACTGAGTTTTATTATAATAAAATCTGTGGAAATATTGTAATGTCTAATTTTACTAATAACTCTTTCAAAGTCTTAAGTGGGATCCTTGGTATGGTTTCTTCCTAAAATATTAACCCTTACTACTACTTGTCAACGTTTAACTAACTAATATGTTTAATAAGTCTTCAAAGGATAAGTGAAGACATATTCCTATAACAGCCAATTTATATCACATATCTGGTACACTCGTTAGTTTCTTGGGATGTCAGTCCCATACGTAGCTTTCATTAATTTTTTCATGCTCCATCAGCCAATTTATATCACATATCTGGTACACTCGTTAGTTTCTTGGGATGTCAATCCCATACGTAGCTTTTATTAATTTTTTCATACTCCACCCATTGAACTGTCACTAATGAGTACATATGTTCAAAAAATCTATTAGGTATAATATCATCAACACTTATAATAATGCATGACTAGATATCTCATTCCATTACTTACTGTTAGAAGTGATCTACTCATTAAGGTTGACATAGTTTTTTGTAACATACATGGTTATTCCATTTATTCCAGAACCATTGTCTCCCTGCCCTTGCTTGTTACTCAAAATCCTTACCTTAATCACTGTTGTCAGCATTCAAGCTTGATATACACTTCATCTACATCATTTATATCTAATTCATCTCCTGCAATTATTCCCTCACCTCACTTATCAGGTCTAGCTAGCACTTCCTACTTCCTTTTCCTGTCAATATTATCTATACATTCCTGTATACCTCTATTCTTATCCTCCTTCTGGGTAAAAAATACCAGTTCCATAGCAAACCTTACTCCATATATCTTAACCAGACTTCTATTTGCACTTTGGTACTGTGATTATCCCTTTAATTCTCCTCTTTTTATTTATTCCAAGGATTATCTCTGTCTCATCTGTCTCGCTCCGATCTGCATCACTAGAGATATATTTTAACATGCATAGCTGCAACATATGTAATGAGAAACAGTCTATGTTCATGTCACAAAGGCAAATTTTCTTAATAGATTTGTGAAAGTGGAGTGGATGTAAGGGAAATTGCTTCTATAATAACTTCATAAATAGAACATGGTACGATAAAATTCTGTGAGGAAGTCATATTATTGCATTTATGATAATGGAAGCACATACATTAATTATAAGTGAGTGATGTCAGTGTGGTGCATTCAGAGATTACTTGGTACAGCATTTAAAAGGATTACCCCAGAAGTAGGTAGTAAAAAGATTACTTACTGTGACAACATGTAACAACATAATTCCATTGAAAACCCATATCCCAAAAAGACAGTTGCAATGAAGGAGTCATCATGATGGAATCCTTATGCTTTGCATTTGATACAAATAAATTCTTTAAATGCTATATAAATAACAGTATATTTGTTCAGTGACGGATACATGGGGGGGGGCTAAGGAGGGTATCCAATTTGCTCCCCTTGGGTACCATCCACTTTACACTAGATAGAATGGTGGTTTATTTCCAACCCCCACTACAGCTGGAATTTTAACCTCACCTAGTCCAACCCCCTTGTCCCTATCCTGGATCCACTACTGTCTTTGTATAATTTAGTACTCTGCTAAATATTTAAAACATGTTCAATGAAAGCTTCATATTTTGTGGGCTGAGAATAAAAGAAAATATCTATCACATGTATAGTATAGTATTCATAAACACCACTGAGAGTTGAAATTTAATGCTTTCATTCTGATTAGATATGTTTTTCGACAGATTTTTTTATAAATTGAACCCAGCAACTTTAATATCCTTGCACCCCATCTCTTTTCCTTAAATCTTAAATACAATACAAGCCATTGCTGTTGATTAGATATGAAGTTAGTTATGTAAGCACTTAAAACTTATTCTTACACAAGGTTTGCAAAAATAGTATTAACATAAAGAATAGATCCCCCATCCCAAGCTATGAGCCAAAAAGAGTTGCAATATTTGTTACAGATGTATATTTTTATAACAACATGCAGCCTACTTGTAAAGTATGAAAGGTTTGCTGCAAACTGCACATTTATTTAATAATTGGATAGCAGGAGCCCTTGAAGTAACTTTGGTAGGGTTATGCATAAGTTATTCAATCTTTATTCATTCTTCTCTAATTTTAATTTTAGACTGTGAAGCTATGTTCATAATCAGTGATTTCTGAACATCCATTCAATTTAAAATGGCAATGAATACATTCTCAATGGCATTACCATAAAGACTCACAGTCATCCCTATTACAATATCAACTACACTATTGACAGCCAGTATCAAAATATGTTTCACTTTATACTTCAATGGTAAGGGCTACTTGGTGTCATGCAATAGATTTTGGTCTCTCTAATGAAGAAATTTAAACTTAGTTCTGTCCCTTATTGAAAATTTATTTGCCAGAGATTATGGATTTCATGAAACATATTGCTTCTCAATGCTTTTCGAGTCTGTTACACGAGTGACACATGGCTGAATATACCTCCTCATTGTGAAAATTTTAATAAAACTGAAAATGCTCTATAAAAACACAAAAATCATCAAAGGAATTACCATTAATTGATCATAACAATGACATCATTGTGACAGAGTCCTCGTTATCGTTTTAATGAACACTGATGAATTTTTCTATTAGACGGTGGTTGGTTATAAATTCTGTTATTTAAATTATGGCCATGGTGAGTACTTTGAAAACGGGAAAGGCTTTGATAATTCACAAATTGCAAGTTGTTCCTAATTCCGTAGGGAACGCAGAGATGATAATAAATTAGCGTAGGGGCCATACTAACGCTAAGAAGATATATCTTACTGCAAAAGTATGATTAAAATTTATCGTCATTATGATTAAATTGTAGCCTCAAAATGCTCCTAAAATCGCTCTGTTGGCGAACTCAATAGAAAACCATTTCAATTGGTTTCACAATACAAATGAGAATCTTCGTTCTCGAATAATAAGCACAAACAAGGTTAATTTACCACTATTTCTTGCAAAGGGACTCCACCTTGATTCAATCCATTAACAAATAGTAATTCATTATCTCCGTGTAATTTATGGTTTACACGTATAGCAGCACTCATACAATTAACACTCGTACTTGCCAAATATTCATAAATCGAGGCGAGTATTTTTATTTTAACGACACACTGATGATTGACCATAAGATCGTCAACGATTAAAACCGAAAATATTGGCGTTATCTTCGTTTTCAAAGCTAACCATCACTTCAAAACAAACGTAAACAATTCTAAGGCTGCTATTATGGATGGAATAGCATTATGCTATTCTTCATTATTGCAACCGATGTTGCTATAATATAGCGTATTGCAACGCCTATGCTATTTGGTATTACGAACGGTTGCAATTCGTGTTTTTACTACACCGGAAGACGTAATTCTCAGAATAGCATAGGCCCGTTGCTATTTACTATTATGAACGGCGAATTGCAACCGGTAGGCTTGCTATAATATTACGCGGTCTTCGATGCCGAGCAATTCGGTATTGCAACCAGAAAACGTGCGCATTGCGATGTCGAATTGTTTTTCTGAGGTTAAAGTAAACTCAGGGAAAAATTTTTGCTTTGCAACTGCTTTGGAACCCTATTGAAACTGCTTTGGAACACCAAAATCTGCATTGGAACTGCTGTGAAACTCATTTTCACTCATTTGTACCAAAAATTAGAAATATGAAGACGTTTGTAACTCATTTGTGATCCCCTTTGGAACTCCTTTGTACAGAGTGTGTTCGTTTGGAACTACTTTTGAACGATTCGGCAGGATTTCCAGACGTCATCATTCGTATTGTAACTGCTGTGTACGGAGAAATGTCATTTGGAACTCCCTTTGAACGAGATGACAGGATTTCCCTGCGTCATCATTCGTATTGTAACTGTTGTGTACTGAGAAGATTCATGTATAACGGCTTTCCATACGTTTGTAATTCTTTGTGAACAAATCCATGCGATTTATATACGTCATCATTTGTTTTGGAACTGTCTTCTACGCGCCAACATACCATGGCAAGGTTCAGTCTGATACGTTTGGTCGAGAAAACGAAAATTCTTTAATGTATGCAATAAAAATGCATTAGTGGTTTAATAAGAAATAATCGCAAGTCAGTTAATAGAAACGGAACTCCCAAATAATCACTCGAATTAGTTTAAAAATTATTCTATTTTCCTTGTGGCTTAAATCGTATCTTTGGGTCCGATTTGAAATGCGACAAGATTATCTTCACTACGTACCGAGAATTTTGGTTGAGTATAATAAAGGTATTCAATAACAAATTCATAGCGCTCGCGTTTTTTTGCGTTTCCAAGTATATTATTATCGTAAAAATTCAATGTCTATACTTTCAAAGTATAATTCGCAATTATAAATATTGCGATTTTTACGGCATATTTGCAACCTTTTCTTTCATTGCTTTCGTTCTTTGATATTACCGGAAAAGTAGTATTTTGCATAGATTAATATACATAAAACCATAGAGTAAGTATATAATATGCTTACTCTATGATAAAACATACCGATGTATTGTCTTCGCGATCCCTTGGAAATGGTTTATGTCCATATTTGGATCCGTATTTAAGGGCTGAATTTTTTCGCCATGAATCCCTCCTTCGAAAATATATTTCAATGTCGAGGTTGACAAGTTCGATTACCCGGAAAGGCCTTTTTTCGCATTTCCCATTGCATTTTCAGATATTTAACATGACGGTTTTCAAGAAAAAATATCCAGAAACGAAGGCATTTCACTCAAAAATGGACACTGAATGATCCACACCAACCACGTAAGATCGGAATTAAGCTCTCGATAAGGACTTTCTTGACCACCAAAGTGACTTACTCCTCACTCCGCAATATGAAAACATAAAACTTGTGTTCAGCTTGTCGAGCTTGAAGGTCTTTCGTTTATGACTAATGCTATGCAAAGCATTGGAGCTATAGTGAAATGGCGGCACTGCCGCACTTCAATTCGTAATATTCATCTTGCCTAAATATCCGAAACAGACTAAAATAAACTTCAAGAAATTTGAGTACGCCATCTTGAACTGCTACAAAGCAGGTGGCATGGTGTACAAATGAGTTCCAAATGGGTGTCCAACTGGTACAAATCAGTTTCATAACGGATGAACGAGTGGTACAAACGAGTTCCAAATTTAAATCCAAATGAGTCCCATAGCAGTTTCCAATGGAAATCCAAGGCAGTTCAAAATATGTTACAAATGAGTTGATGACATGGTAGGACGCTATGACGTCATGAACTGCTGTGTACCGTGTTTCAATTCCACAGTAGTTCAAAAGCACATACAAATCAGTGGTACAAAGCAGAAAGATGACACTTCCAAATGACTTACACAGCAGAAATTTTTCCCTGAGGTACCTAATCAAGCATTGAAAAATGGAATAATAGCCAAAAATAAAATGATATCAGCTTTATTTTAATTAAATAATAGTAGCATAAGTGATGAATATTTAACTAGTTAAGTGATTTGGTTAGGAATCAACATTCGAGCTTAATATATGAAGCACAAGCTTGCTTCATCGACAGTACGAAAACAATAACAATTAATGCAAAGAATTACTACCATTAGCCCAAATTTTACGTGTTTTATTCATATTTACAATTCATAATTTTATTTCATCACTTGACTTGCTACTAAAAATATCCTCAATGTAGGCTATCAGGTCGATTCTTGAAAAATTTCAACCTTGTGTTAACACCCTAACTCGCCAAATATATTAATAGTTATAGCTTTCAATGAAAATCATATATTACCATAATAATACCATATACTTTGATCAGCCGTTCATTTCCTCAATTGGACAGTATATACAAATACATGCAACGAGTCGAAATTTTTTTCCCCACTATTCGCTGCCTTCTACAATTAAAACTAAAAATTTACTAAATTATAAACACGGGCAGTCGACTTGAATTACTTGCTTGAAAACAAAGGATTTCTCCGAACACCAATAAAGTTTCCGAACAAATATGATTCACCACAAACGTTTAATGGAATATCCATGCACTACATCATTAATGCATCATCATCATATCATGTGGAATTGAATACAAATTGTTTCCTCTATAGACAAGTAAGTTATTCACACAATTAAGTTTCAGTTTATCGGCACAGTTCAGGGTCTATCATAAATTTCAGTGAGCACATAATAAAATCAGCTGATACGAAAACAATGATAACTGACACAACAGCACTTTCCACACGATTCACTATTGCTAGATTCACTTTTTCACAGCTGTTCCATCCATCCTCAAATTCACCATCACCTCCCTCTGCTTTTTCCAAATATGCAGCTGAAATATCGATACTATTCCATCATAATACATGAAAGCACAGCTGTGACGTTGCCACCTACTTCATTTCCTAAACAGAGAATGAACACTGAAATTAGGGAGTCATATAATATATAGATAACATTAGAAACGAAAGCTTCTAGTTCATACAGTAAAACGATATCGTCACGAGCAATACAATAAAAGTTGATACATATTAATTCTGATATGCAACAAACAGACTTCGAAGCCTAACACATTTACGAAGAAAATCAAACATATTTAGCTTTCAATGATTATTTCGCATAGCATATATCTCACGGTAAAGGACCGATCGGATATAGGTAAATCATTGAATATTTATGTCCGATAAATCATCATTATAACAACGAAATTATGACCTAACCCACCTGTCTGAAGCCATTGGGAAATTATCACAACGACAACAAACAGCTGATTTCTTAAATGACATTTTCAAAGCGTATTATATATTTCCAAGGTTTAATATGATTTTTAAATGTAAATAAAGCAATTATTTATAATTTCAAGTCAATATTCCGTAAAATACAGAAAAATATATAAAATATCTTCTCCCTCATTGGTTACGCAAACTGTTCAGAAAGTTTTTCATACGGGAAGAGGCGGAGCTTCCAAATAGCTCGCGCAAGAAATAGCATGCTGCTATTCCGAACAAAATTATTACTACGCTTCATTCATAATACGGGGTCGTTGCTATAATGACCCGCAGAATAGCGTATGCTATTTTTTGCAACGCTTATCCATAATAGCAGCCTATCACCACTCTCCAACTCGATTTTTTTCAATTTTGACTTTCGTCTGTTTCACTTTTCGCGATCAATTGTTGGTATGAGAATTACAGTAGCTACGCTTTCCTCTCGTTAAAGTTCCCATCAGCCAACTGGCGGTAGGATTTGCTTTATAAAACCCAACCTCTCGTTAAACTCCACGTTACCGTAATCTCCACGTTAGTTAACGTGAGGTTTAACCAGACATTATAAAACCGGCCCTTAGAGTTACCATGATTTCGGCGGGGGTTTATACGCAAAAAAAACTCCCTTTGCTTTGGCCCACAATAGTAACCAATAGATGGCACTGGGGCAGTTCACCACTCAGCAACGGAAGAATCGGACAAGGACACAAAAATGAAAGGAAAGATTCACACGGTAGCTGAAAGAGACAGGAACATGCGTTTCGGGGCACGCTGAGCCCAAGTGAAATGAGCCAATATGGCCGATACAGTGCTTCATTCATTCACACGACGCCCTTAAGCGCAAACATACGAATAAATTGACAGGTGAGGAAAGAAAGGGATAGGAACACATAATAGAAAAAGGACGAGGACAACATTTATTTATATTTATATCTCCTCATTTCTCACCATATCCGTACATTTTAATTCCAGCATCCTCCTCCAGCTTGTATATAAACCGCTCCTTTGTTTAAGAGCCCATTTACTCTCGACCATGCGATAGACTTGTGGGCGAATATCAATATTGTATAATCAAAAATGGAAATATTAAGGCCTACCATTACTATTTTCACTAAACAGAGCTTATGAACAGAACAACGACCTTCGGCTGGATTAGTGTCTATTCATTAAGAATGGTGGGGTTTGCACACTGCTCGGTCACCAATGATGTCTAGTTCTATGCCGAAGCCTCATCATAGCACGGTGGCGGATACAGAGGGCCCCCTTGATGGGCCGTCCGCATTGCCTAGCATTGCAGAAACACAATTGTAACTAATTTATATCATAGATGGCATTGCCTTGTACAATCGGTTTAAATAAATCTCTCTTAAACTTTGCATGTGAATTATTAATTTTTCTTTGCAATAAAAGTAAAGGTAACTCGAGAGCCACGCTATGAACAATTGCCGCGGCCATAATTTTATTTTTCGTTGATTTTTAGAGAGCTTGAATGAATTAGGACATTTTTTTGCCATTTTCCGATCCAACGCCCACTTTTCGAACAATTCGCGACGAATGATCGAAGGCCTTGTCACCCTCCCTCGAGTAAGTTGATGACGTAGCTGACTCATGTGCGAGCGGTTCTCCGTTACTCCTCGGCCTTCTGCGTCGTTGTGATTCGTTGCCGTTGTGAACTGTTTCTCTCGACGAACACGCCAATCCACCAGAAATGGAATTACTCATAAAAAGTGGTCGGCCTCTCTTATTTTACACTTACAAGAGAATGCCTGGATAAAGGAGACTTTTTGCCCTTATTATTTTATTGAACTAATCTTGCGTAATAGATCTTGCGAATTACGGTAGTTAAGGTACGGTAGTCATGAATAGGAATTAGCTAATGAAAGGATCGTTATGGAAGAGATTTAAGTAAATACCCGTGAAGAGACGGAGCGCATTATGGTGTGCACACTGAGGAAGGAGTTCGAGTTCCCACGGGATGTGGGTTTGGAAAAGAATGAAGGTGGAGTGGACCGAGAGGAAGAGGATCTACGAAGTGCTGGGCATGGTGGGTGAGGAGAATTTAGATGGGATGCGGAGGAAAGTGAGGGTTTGGAAGGAGCGAGTGCTGAGCGGGCACTGAGGATTGGACAGAATGGAAGGCCGAAGAGAAGTGAGATCTCGCGTTTGGTAGGTGCACCCTCTAACACTACCTCAACCGGTTGATTACTTAAATAATACTTTTGAGTCCCGTCCATCCGAATAATAACTCTTTTCATTAAATTAAAACATCGGTCCCGAGAGAATGATTGCGTTAATGTAACATTTCAACTAACGTTTCTCGGGTTCTCCTCCAAGTGATTTATTACTCCCATTTCTTTTGGAGTGACAATCATATTTCACATTTATTCATCGAGAATTCTGAATTCTTCCACTTGGAAATTTTTCTATCTTAGCATTTTTCGCTCCCCTTATAATTTTTTGGTTAAGCTTGCTGTAATGGTCATGTTACCTGTATTGAGAAAAGTCATTTTGAAATATAGTTGTACAGAATTTATTTTCTTTTAAAATATGCCACCCTCTGGTTTGGCATAAACTCAGATATTTTGTGTGTATACCGGAGTATTCGCTTAGGTCTATCTATTTCTTTTTTCCTCGACTGCTGCCATGTCATGATGAGTTGCTTCATAATTTTAGAGATTCGCAGGAACCACATTTCGCTGTACCTTCATTCTCATGATGTACTCCGTACGCTTCTAACTGTGTGGTTCTTAGATGATGATTTGGAGAGAATTACTTCATCAAGAATTATATTTAAATAAATGGTTTATATTGAAAAAATAAAAACAGTTGCGACAGGTGTTGATATACACAGTTTGATAAAAAATTATGATTTAATAAATAAAAATATGAATGTAACCATGTAAATTAGTAATCACAGAAAACTCTTTGCATAAAAAGTATGTGTCAAAATTTGAAGTTCTTTTCTGTTTAGTAGTTGTTTTTTTATCAATTTTTCACTCTAAATTATTGTGAGACCTTATTACAGACCTTTCAATTTTTTATATCACTAACTTCTTTCATATTTTCATTCTAGCCTTGGTAATGGAAATTTAAGTCCCAAAACTTTGGCTTTTCATCTTTCTTTTAGTGATAGTTAAACCCCAAGAAATGGCCTACAAATATAATATGAGGTCTGGAAGAAAACTCATTCAAAGTACATAGTATAAACACTGTGACGTCAGTGCTCCGGGCTGATGCTTGGTTAGATCGTTTCCATGATGAAGTTTACCAGAGAGCGCAACTGTTGTGTGAGGATTCCATCGCCTCCGACAGAGTTCCACCCATCTTCACTGCGGTCCCTCTCGCGGTCCATTTCATCGACTGTCTGTTCCATTCCTTCACGTCACGACATGTACTCCTCCCGCTTCCCACAATCCTCTCCGGCCGTCGTCAATGCGCGTGCAATCGATATAAATTCGCTCGATATCGAGTGTCGTGTTTCGAGTGAAGGGCGAAGAGATGATGACACTAGATTGCTTTCCCTTCGGCCAGAACAGAAAGTGACGACGAAAGGAAAAAAAATGAGATTTTAATTCGAAAGAAGACGCCGCCTGTCTTTGCAAGTTCCTTTAAATAAATATAAACAGCTCGACTCTACTTGACATTCTATTTCGATTTATAATTAATGTAATTCTTATTTCTGGAGAAGACATTCCTATTATTCTCAAAGTTCCGCATTACTCACAAGAGCTTTATCATTCTTCAATTACATCATATTTTCGATGTTTGCTTTTTTCTTTTATCTGCTGTTACTATCATTCATGAAGAAACATGCGCCAATCTATAAAGAAGCATTGAATGTAGGATTGCTTCCTTTCTTCAGCGCTTACATTCCCAGCTGTTAAGAGACTCTTCTTTTTAAGGAATGCCCACTTGGTCTTGATGATTCCTCCCAACTTCTACCCTTATAAATCGCTAATCCCTCGACTATCCAGATAGCTGGACACCTTCACCTCCTTAAGCTAATATTTTCCGAGTTTAAGGTTGGTCTAGTCTTATTCTCCTCTACTGCAAACCAATATCTTGTTTTTCTTCGCATTCATTTTTTTCCATAAAAAAACGTGAAAATCGCGTGCACTTGTATCGAGAAGTGTGAAAATCTGCCAAGTATATGTAACTCCATGCAGCACAAAGATGAACCACGCGTGTAATAATACAGAAATGAAAAATAGAGTTCGTGTTAAGCACATAGTATTCTGAAGACAGTGTGCTTCAGGGAGGATCTTACTGAGTGTTGGCGGCGAAAGTCGATGGTCTGAACGGAACAATCTCAAATGTAATCCTTAAAACGGCTTTTCATCTTCTTTCGACTTCTGAAGCAGTGCCAAAGCTATTTTAACCGCCTCATCTCGTCGATAAACCGTCATCCAAGCTCTTTAATCAACTGGGCTTTTATCCCATCTCTCAGTTTTCCTGTCCCTCCACGTGAACTTTAAAACGGTTACTTTCATCGCCATGCCCTCAACCTCCTTCGTGTTTATTTCTTTGCCAAACTGTGGTTGCTATTAAACGCAAAGATATTAACTTGGTCATTAAAATTGAAAATATATTTGCTGCTTTATTCCCTAAATGCCTTTGAATCAGCATATTTTCGCTGCTTTTTTGAATTGGGGCATTAAGCCCACTAAGCTATTATTGACTTCTATGGTTTTCATGGATGAAATTCATCAAATATCGGTTCGATAATCAAATAAAATAAGGTAATCCTAATTTTGGCGGCGCTCTCACCTTAAAATAAGAGTCACCATACCTGCTGCAAAAAAGTAAACGGTGTAAAAATTACGCTTAGTCAAACTATTTTGTACAGAGAACTTCTAATTATTTATGGATCAATGGTGCAGTAATAACTTTTAAGAGAAGAATTTCATTTTATTATGCTGATGTAAGAAGACGAGGGTGTATTGAAAAGTAAAAGTCTCCAACGACGTCATTTCCGAACGCGAGCCACTAGACAAAATTGGACTACGGCATTGCATTCCTTGGTTCCTACGCTAAAATTTAGAACCACTCACTTTACCTTAGGTCACTCAGTCGCTGTGTATCATTCGTTAAGGATGAATGCTCCCGCTTAGCGCGCCCGCCAGGTGCGAACTACGCTAAGTCATTCGATAGCGAAAATGTTTTCTCCGATAGAAATTCATTACCAGTTAGTGGAAGTACATGACGAGAAGTGTATGGGCATCAGAAATGTGCGGAAATGGTGTTGGGAGTTTTCTGATGGACGGGAAAATTTCCAAGATGAGCAGCGGTCGGGGAGGCCGAGTTTGCCGGAATCAACTGCGGCTCGAATTGACGAGATGGTACACAATAACCGAAAAATAACACATAATGAGTTTCGCTTTCAAAATACTCCTTGGGGGACAGAGATTCAAGTCAGACGAGGAAATGCAAGACGCAGTCGACAGTTGGCAGCGAGTCGCGGCAGGAGTGTGGTACGACGCCGGTATGAAAAAGCTGGTTAAAAGGATGGAAAAAGTGATTGACCATCAAGGCGTCTACGTAGAAAAATAGCACAATGCGCAGCCTTTCCATTGATATACGCTAAGTTGAGAATAAATTTATTTTCCATTTTTCTTAAAATAGGAGACCTTACTTACCTCAAACGACCCTCAATGAACTCAAGGCAGTCGGTCCTGAGGTAAATACGAACCAGTGACGTCACACTAATTATATTCTCACCAGTGGAAATCATTAATAGCATGGCTTTCATCTGTTTGTTTCAGTTGCGCATGCGTAGAGCGACTCAATAGGCATTTGATTCTTGTGATGCACACCAAACTCTTCATGACTCATCGTGAAAATTATTTATACAAATATTTTGCACTAAAAATACAATTTCTATTTACGTATTCGAAGATAATGTCCCACAACAAATAAATATCTATCACTAGGATGTGAGACTATTATGGGACAGTTTAAAGTACTTGGGTCAGTTCGACAAAATCCTGGGGATCTGAGGAGTATGGGATTTGAATACAATTCAAGCGACGAGTTTTCATCCAGATTCCTGAGCCAAGCTATCTCATTTATTTGCCAGCGATCCCACGTATTCAAAGAATATATTTATCTCGTGCGTTGAAAAGGCACCAGATGTCATATTTTTGCCTAAATCTAACTTTATTTTCTATAATTTGCCGTCAAGATTGTGATTGTTATTAGCAAGTTAGACGCAGAACTCTGAAAAGGTGTGTGAGAGAGTTATTTATTTCTCCTTAGTAAAAAATATTACCTCAGTAAAATAACATGAAACCAAATCAAACCATGTAGATATATCATTTGATCCAGGCAGGGGTGGTCTCCTATCCTAGAAATCCTGCAATCGCTCTTGCGTCTGAGGACATGAAAAGGGTTGAGTATCTTGTGATTCAGGATTTATATATGGGTAATGGGAGTAAAAACGGCTTAGTAATTATCCGCGGAACATTTATTTATCCCAACTGATTTCGACATTAAGAGCCGAATTCCAAAACGCTACTCACTAACGCTATGATGCGACTCAAACTCTATTCGGTGCCACGTTGATAATAATACGAGACGGAGTCTCAACGCAAATGCCACGGTCGCCTCTCCCGAGCCCCCGTGAATCAGCGAGCTTAATGAAGCGTATGAAAAGACGCATTAGAATCTTCCTTTTCACAAGTCCTCCTTTAACCCGTATTCACACATTATTATCTGAAATTTTAAATGTTATTAAACTCTTTATAAAATATGATTAAGAAGTGTGTAAAAGTAATAACTATGACATTAAACACACTGAGATCAAAGATTTACGGGGGCAAAAAAAATAGTTTGTGGGTGTTGCGAAACGGACACTTCAAGACAGCAATTTAACGTATTTTTTGTTAAAACTTTCGCGGGCACTCGTCATGTCAAAGGTTTTATTTATCACAGCTATTTAACGCGCAAATTGCTTTTCCATGCCACAAATTACCAGTGTGTGAAAATGAAAGATGCCATAGTTTTGAAGAGGTAATCATGGGAACAGGACCTTGGAACCGGGAACCATAATACAGCGATCTATATAAAAGCATGTAGTTCACAAAATACTCCATCGATAAATGAGAACCAGTGTTCTGAGCAATGGAAGAGCATAGGAGCACGCGGTTGAGTCCAGCCTTACGTATTACATTGGAGGGTGGTAAACAGTTGTCTAAATAGCTGGGCCACTGACTTTGTCCCGTTGATACCGTTTATTAGTGGGTATGGTGTCGAGTCGCTGGTGGACAGGCAAAAGAGCGGCAGACCTCAAGCCATCAACGATTTTGAGGGCATTGGGAATCGCCATTTGAACTAGGATAACTTTCTTAGTGTTGGTGGAGTAGCTGCCATATCAAAGGAGGCACAATTTAAATGCATCTACGCAACAGTTACGAGGCGGGTGCTTAAGTATGGTATTCAAAACCACAAACCTGCTCACGACTCATTCTTAACAGACCAATAAACAGTGAATTCAGCCGAGAAGTTTTGGTTAATGACCAGGATTTTTTTAACTTATCCGTTTTCGCTGACGAGAAATCTTTTCGAAGCTATGAACAAGGAAGAATAGAATAGCGGAGGACGAGGAATCCGGAGGTACGGAAAAATTTATTCTAGTTCGTAAATTGCTAAGAACTTTACCCTGTTTTTTTTCATTTCGATACAACTTATTGATATAACTCCGACGTATTACGTTAACAGATACAATCAACGGCACATCCTAACAAGGAATAACCCCGGACGCGTCAGCAAAAGTTATTGTGATGAAACGCTGGCTGCAGAGCAAGGCACTATAGTTCCAAGGCCTCCAAGATGGAACGTATTGCAGTGCCGTACATAGAAGCTGTCGGTCCTCCTGGCGAGGAAGTGAATTTTCGTCAAAGACAACTTCCCAACCCATCGGGAAAATATCGTCGTTCAGCTGTCCGAAGTACATCCACGGATTCATGCCATGCTGCGGCCACCTTATTGTTCAGACCCATATAAAACCTGAGGAGTACAATGGTGAGGGAATGGGACGATAGGGATGGACGCAATTCGGATCCGACAGATGGTCACGTGGCCATCGAATGGGCGCCGTCCTCAGGTCTGCGGGAATTTAGTTCTTCCAATGACTTTAAAAAATACGTTATTTAGAAAAATTTGGCGACTTTACACGCTATTAATTAAATATTTATTTCATAACTATATCTTACGTTGTACCTAAAGAGAATTTTCAAACTTTGTCGTGTTTTTTGTATTTATTGTGGCGGAACATGAAAACGCCACCTATTTTACTGGGTGGGGAGGGCATCAATGGTCCTGAGTACGGAATGATCGAACGATTATTGAGTACTTTGAGACATAAAAAAAATATATTTTCCACTTCAGACATAGCATACACACACACTTATCGAAATTAAATACCCTGATGAGAATGAGGTGAACGAAAAGTGCACAAGATGATATGGTTCAATTGCCCCCCCTCCAAAAGAAATACAAAAAAGCAACAATTTGTGATTGGTAGAATTCGTGGGCCGAGTTTACAATTTGCCCAAATTAAGTTTTTAGGCTGCTCTCGTGGTAACACTGAATCAGATTTCTGACAAGGAGTCAACAGTTTGGTGATTACATACGGCGCACCGGGATAGAGAGAAAGAACCCAAATATTTTGGCTACACAGTTTGGGGATTAAATCGGGTCTGGGCGAACGAGCACGGGGACGGGTCGCTGACTGCGACGTTCTTACGGTTTCGTCGGAGCCTTGAGCAGTAGGAGCCGTCGATGATGCGACACGTTGGACCCCAAATGTCCGTGGGATCGGGGGCTATCTTCCTCCCGACCTCTGGGCGTTGGTCCTGCCTGTCGCTCGTCTGCAATCTTGCTCTCCGCTGCTGGCTACCTCCGTAGACAATCTCGTCCCGCTAACAGCACTCTTTGGGTACACCCAGAAAAATGACGACCAATCTGGCACGTCATCAATCCCTTTCTGCGTCGATCAGGATAGCGTTTCTCGCCCGTCGACCAAACTAGCATTTCTCGCCTGGAGGCTCTCTCCGTCCGCCGCTTTATAGTGATATTGGAGGGGGATGATACACAGGGGATGGTTTTTTTTGGGACAAGAGGGGTTACACTTGGGCCTCACTGTTGGGTGGGGCAACCACCGGTCCGAGCTGACCAAACACTGAACATTTGTGAGTCACTTGTACCTCATGCCCGGGGCATGACACACTATTACGCACACACTCAGACATACCCACGCTCATCCACACATATGTGATCATCCCCTACTCGGGTCATTACATAACGAGAGAAAATACGTGACATATGGTCGGTATGTCACATTATATATACTTTTTTTTTCTTTTCTTGACCTTATTTAATATATAATATGGTATTTCCTGGAGTATAGGTCATTTAAACAAAAGTTAGCAGCCAACGTTTCGATTTATTTTCTTAAATCATCTTCAGGGCTATGTTAGAAAAAGTGTGAAACAATATAAAATACAGAGAATAAGACGATACACAATATTTATACATAAAGAAGGAACAATTGGTTTTTTTAATATAATACAATATAATTTAAAGAAATATGTATATATAAACATATATATAAGAACAGAATGTAATATACAAAAACTTTGACATACCTCTAAACTTTGAACATATTTATTTATGTTTTGTTTCTAAGGTATTGCCACAACCTAGGTTACCATTAATTTTGATGTATTAAATAAAAATAAATTTTTGCTAATTTCTATTGATTTCTTGATATGCTAACAATTAGAAATCACGATGGATCCATTCAAGTAGACTGGTGGAAGAAACCACACAAATCGGACAGATTTCTAAATTTCCAATCACATCACCCTCTTAAACATAAAGTAAATGTAGCACTTGCGCTAAAATTTAGAGCTCTGAATTTGAGCGATAATATATTTCACGGAAAAAAACCTTAAAATAATTGAGGATATTCTAAAGAAAAACCATTTTCCAAAGAAACTTGTTCATTCTATACTTCACAAAAACAACACTAGATTTTCACGTACTCAAAATTCACTAAACAAAAATGAATCAGCAAATACAACATCCCCATACCGTGGAATCATCTATATTGGTAAATTATCTGAACAAATTACGAAGGTATTCAAAAAAATAAATTATAAAATTGCACACAAAAATCATAACACTCTAAACAAGCTCCTATACACAAAAATAAAATCTGAAACCCCTAAAATTCTAAACAGTAATATAATATATAAAATTTCTTGCCTCGATTGTGACACTTGTTATATAGGAAAAACATCACAATATTTAAAAAATAGAATTTCACAACATAAATCAACAGTAAAAGGTGGTATAACTCTGTGTGCTCTTGCTAGCCATAGCATAAGCAATGGCCATAGTGAATAAAATCTTCTCGGGTTAAGCACCGGCTCAAAAAGCCTGACCCGGTGCTTAACCCGAGAAGATTTTATTCAATCGATTCGCCGGGAAAAACTACGATCATTTATAATGGCCATAGTTTTGATTATGAGAACGCCGAAATTTTAGATCATGAAGTTATATTGAAAAAAAGACTTTTCAAGGAAATGGTTTATATTTCAAATACGAAAAATTGTTGCAATAAAAAAACAGACATCGATAACCTCAGCAAAATTTATTTTTATTTAATACATCAAAATTAATGGTAACCTAGGTTGTGGCAATACCTTAGAAACAAAACATAAAAAAAAATGTGTTCAAAGTTTAGAGGTATGTTAAAAATTTTTTGTATATTACATTCTGTTCTTATATGTATATATGTTTATATATACATATTTCTTTAAATTATATTGTATTATATTAAAAAAACCAATTGTTCCTTCTTTATGTATAAATATTGTGTATCGTCTTATTCTCTGTATTTTATATTGTTTCACACTTTTTCTAACATAGCCCTGAAGATGATTTAAGAAAATAAATCGAAACGTTGGCTGCTAACTTTTGTTTAAATGACCTATACTCCAGGAAATACCATATTTTATATATACTATTATCGGTTGATAAAAATATTTGCAAAATCGCGATTAAGTTTTTTTCCTGACATATTCTACTGAAAAAGAATGGTAATTGCATGTCTGAAGTTTTACATATATTTTGGGATCGTGTGTGTTTCTTTTCTGTTTGTTCCTTGATTCTTATTTTCACACTAAGTATTTTATTATCATTTGGACTGAAATGATTCCCTTCATATTTACAAATCTAACTGTCCTAAAATTATCTTTTTTCATTTGCCTATGTCATAGAATTTACTTCATTTCGTTAGTTTTCATTTTTCAATTTAAGAAGAGTTTTCTGTTGGATGACTGACAGTTTTGTAATAAAAACTTGAAGATATTTCAGAATTGTGGTGGGCTGGAGAGTAATAGGTGAGGTATAAGTATGTAATACGTGAGGGAAAATTTATTTAAGCATAGAAATATTTCGCATTATCGGCATCGTGACCGCCATCTGTTGCAAACATTTTGTACTTCAGCTTACTCCCGCAGTTGCGCTGTGCTTACAACAGATGGCAGTCACGATGCAGACCATGCAAAGTATTTCTATTTTAAAATAAATTTTCATCATAAATGTAATTTTAATAATTTAAACTATAATTATTGTTACAGTAATTATTTAATCAAGTCCCTGTGTGCTAACTTGCACTGCACGAGCCCTGGTTTGCACTGCAGGAGCGTGTAGAATGGTTGCATTTTTATTGAAATTCACTGCTCCACTACTCCAAATGTAGTGGAGTCGCAGTCATAATTTTTTGTGCGATATTTATATGTGTATAACGAACATTCTGTGAAATTTTCACTTGTTTACATTCAGTCCCTTTTAAGATTTTGACCTGCTATTGAAAATGGACGTTAAAAGACTTTCGGCATTATTTGACAACCTCTAGAAAAAAAGGAGTGCAATCTCAGTGCCAAAACTTATACTCCAAGCATTTTTTTAGTATTTAACTTAGAAAAAAACTTTTTATTAGTGAGTCTCGTTTCCTTCATAAAGATTCATTGCGTTAAAAACTTAGTATTGACAAATTTTTCCCGAGTTTTGCGGAAAGATTTTGACTTACTGTCTTTTATGATGTAAAAATTATAAAAATGGTTTCTGAAATTTCTTTTCATAATAAAGACACTGGTTTTTAAATCATTCCGATATCTTTTAAAATAACTTTGAAATTAAATCTTATACCAACCACGTTTTTCATCAAAATTTGCCCAGCCGCTGTTTTAAAAATGGCTGCCAAAAAAGTATGGCTTGTAAATTTTTTCAAATGGTGTTTTGTGATTGTCTACTTGTAGGGAATCAATGATTTTAAAAATCAGGATAGTTAAAAATGTCGCGCAACATTGCCTGGGTGATTTGAAATGGATTGACCCCATTCCGTCCGTCGAATGGGACGTTGAGCCGTGGTCCCTTGGTGCCTTTCGTTAATAGTAGGCAAATGCATACGCCGAATTTCCTTCCACTTATCCCTCCCTAATTGCCAAAGACCTAAGCCCTAATCGGTCGCCTCTTACGAATGCCATGCAAGAATTTAACTTCAAAAATTCGCACTCAAACTTAGCGTGGAGTCTGAAATCTGAACCAGCGCCGAGGAGCACGGAAGATTGAGTCAGGTTCCGTGATGCGGCCCTTGCTGTGCTTTTCTCAAACGGACAATTATTTGGGAAAGGCTGTCAAATTTATACATTCATAATCGCCTAAGACGCCCAATAATCAATGAACAGGTTAGTTACACGATTTATAAATCAAGAGCAGCTGTACTGATTTGAATTATTTCTGACATGTAAAAAAAGAAAAAATCTATAAAACCACAACATTAAGCATAACAATGGCATGTTAAAAAGGCATTTCTTTCTTCAATCTGCATAGAATAGACCGCGGCACGTATCCACGGATTTAATTCATTTTCTAATTTTTATGCTTTAAATTAACTGATCAGTTTTTTATCACCGTTCTATTGCATAGTTTAGGTTGATTTAGGTTTCGAGGCTTCATGACCACATGAGCCATCCTTCACCTGTAAGTTGTGTGGTGGTAAGCCAGGCACATCCAAGAAGTTTAAAACTTCAGATGAATAGTTGGTTACTTTGTCTTTGTGTGTTTCACAGTCAAAAGGTTTGAGTGAATGCGATTTGATTCTGAATTATGAAGTATAACTCATCCACCTCATCCTTCTTAGCCGCCAAAATTTCTAGCTCTCTCGACCATTCGTGATTTTGTTGTTATTAATGAGCTCGTCTTTCGATGAAACTAAATTTCAAAAATTTAGATGAAATGGAATCAATCCGCTCGACAGCATCACGGCCATTACCAACGGTAAACATTTGCTTGGAGATTTGTTTACACACATGGTATTGACGTGTTTGTTGATGACTCAACTCGGAGCTTAGCTCGAATTTAATGATTTTTAATATTATTTTCATATTTTCAATATGTTTTAACGATCAAAATGTTTATAATATTGTCACGCAGCTCATTCATTAAATTGGTAAAAACAAAACAAATCATATAGTTTTGACCAACTTGCAGCTTTTGCAGTGTTAGCAACTCCAAAAGAAATACTCCTTAGGTCAAGAGTAATTTTTTTCGTGAACTTTTACTACTTTTTTCTGTTATCCGGGTCTGAGACGAATTCAAAAAAACGAAATAACATTAAAATTGGTACTGCAGTTTTCGAGTTATAAATGGTGTAACTAACACGATTTTCGACGTTGTTTTACATATATCAGGCTGAATTAAAGAGGCAGTGTAGCTTGTTGGTCCTCTAATGTGTAAGAGGGAGAGGTGATTTGGTGCGGGGTTCTGACATGAGTGCCAATGGGGAGCATCATGGTGCGAGATGGGGGTGGAGAATATCATTTTACATCAAAAGCACACCTTTTGAAAAACGTCCGTCATGGTCAGAACAATTTGGCCTAAGTTTTTCCGGCAGAATCATTGTTCACGAGCTCTCCACTACCACTATTCTAATACTGAATTTCGCTTAATCAATACTTGGGAAAATACTTTGAATTGCATAAATCACTTAAAGATAGAGCATAAAATAATTCAATGGAAAATTGCGAACATCAACCAATCAGGTGACACCTAAAATTTATTTCTGGGAATTGCCAACGGTCAATTTAATTCCGTGTAGAAACTGAATCGGTGAGATAACACTCATTGAAAGTGGAAAGCAGGTCGTATTCCAAAACCGCAATGAAAGTAATGACCTGTGTAAAGCCAGAGAAGAATTCTAGAACGGATTGACTCTTTGCAAATGAAAACAGTTCTGCGCTTTTTATCATGACGCAGAGGTAAGTTCAATGTAAGAATTAAAAAAATACTATCATTTATCATTAAGCTCACAGCACAATCTTTGAAATCTTAAAAACGTTTCAACTTTTCATTGATTCTTACTTCAAAACTGATTTCCTGTGGAGTATAGCGATGCAAAATGAACATATTACATCTTTCATTCTAAACAACCTCTTTGTAATAAATGAAAAAAATATAGTCGCCCAGACAGAACATGAAAAACCACCTACAATACAAAAAAATACCAATAAGCAGATGTACTTTTCAAACAAAAGAAGGCGATAGTCCTAATAAACAACTTAAATTATATCAATATGAATTCAGTGACAAGAAAAATCACACAAACCAACACTTCCCCTTGAATTTCTTAAATTAAACACATCATCAGAACTTCATGGTCCCCGTTAATCAAAAATTTAACCACACAAGCAAAAATGATGTCGTACAAATACAATGCTTAAAACAAAAAATCACCTTACTTAGGGAGCAATTTAGCCAATCTTTACGGCTAATTCTTGAGTCTTCCTGTCGGTTAGAGACTTGGCAAGTAGGGACTTAAACAATCTTTCGTGTAATCGACAAGCGTTTCCTTTAGAGTCAGTCAGTCCAAACTAATACAGGATCTGTTCAATGTGAACCATATCGGTCAATACTCATGCAATGGTCACCGAATCTCAGTATATGGAGTGATTGAAAGTCTGAGATCTCTCCAAGCTCCCTAAAATTCTACCTCGTCGTTGATATTTTCTTTGAACTTGTTGAGACCATCCCCTTTCTACACCCAAATTCATTGGATCATCCACATGTAATCCCTCATCGATCTTTCTTCCTTGGTCAATGAATAAACATGGATCTGCATGCGATGGTTTGAATCCAATTGCAATGAGAATTCCTCTTATCCTTGTTGGCCATTCCATCCCATATTATTTGAGACCTTAGAAACATTTCATTCGCTAGCACACAATGGAACATGACTTGTCTACAACGTGCTCATCTGATGCTACATCAACATGTTCACACCTCCACATGCTGTTGCACATTCTGAATGACTAACTGCAATTATCATCCACAAATGCTCTTCTCTCTTTGGTTTTGCCCTTCTTTTTGATTAACTTGGCACTTTGGGCGCCACTTCCTCCACTTCTACTTCATGAAGGTCATCTGGCAGACCAGGGATGTCATGATTCACAGGGTACTCTTAGTTTCTTAGGTCATCATCTGATGTACTCTCTTCTATACTTCTTCAGAGTCGGTAACACGCAATTCAGGGCAAAAACTTGTTTTATTTTTAGATTTTTCTTCGCTATTAGCTATACACCCCAATAGGTGGGGGTAGATTCCTGGACAGCTCCCGACGGACTACAAAGTTTGATTGTAACCTGATTCTCTTCGCAGCTACGAATTCAGCTAACATGAACCTTGTAACGTGTTTCTGTTCTGCCTTTCCCTTCTTCCATTTTGCGGTTTACAGTATAGCACGATCTTTTCATGAATAATTCCCGGTGGTCATGGTGGTCCAGATATTGGTCGAGCTCCTCATTTACATACTCCACCACAAAATCTTACCTAATTCTTGTATGCCTTTTGCCAGATAGGTCCTTCACTTTAGTCTTGTGCTTGCACAGCTTCTCCAGTACCTTGTCCTTGGTTTCCATCGTCATCACCAACACGTCTTGAATTTGGACGCAATAACGTATTGTGCCCTTCCGCATGAGGTGAAACTTTCCCATCAACTCGGGGCGGACCAACTCGAGAGGCGTGCTCGTTTATGAGTTGCTTGCCTTTGTAATTCTCAACCTTCACTGGACACATATTTCGCATCTGCCGCCATATTCTTTCTTTATTCCACAGAGCGCACGAATCTTGCTTATCTTGTCCTTACTTGCATCACCAAGCCTCTTGTCCCAAGTTTCCATGGACTTTGCTTGCAACGAGGCAGAATAAAGTGCGTTTTCTTCCCTTATTGGTATGTTTACATCCAAACATATATTTTCTCATCGTTCAATACTCGAAATATGGTCTTCCCCCCATCATTGCTATTGCAGTTCCCTCTTCAAAAATGATTTTCCACATTTTTCCGTCTGTCGGTTCACGGGTAGCAAATTGCCGTAGATCTTAGGTGCATACATGACTTCATTCAAGATGATTTTCCACTCTGATTTTACCCCTACAGTGCCGACGCCTTCGACATGCAGCTTAAATACATCAGCAACTTTTCTCGATCCCTTTCTTGATATATCCGTAAATGCATTTACGTCGTTGCACATGTGGACAGAAGCTTCAGAGTCGACAAACCATTTTTCCTCTGATCATCTGTTTACATACGCATGGAAATCATCCTGAGCACGAAAAGGTGCGGTTTCCACTTCCTCATCCTCTGATTACAGCTTGTCACTGTTGCTTCGCCACTGGCATATTTCTTAATCTGTAGATCCTTGAAAGCAAGCCACACTGCTTGGCCGAGTGCAAGTCCCGTACTTGAGTAACATTTCATTTGACTTTGGTTGTGTTCTCCTTTCAGTTAGACAACTGTCGCACCTTCATTGTCTTGCTTGTACTTCCCACCGCCTTGCCTGCTATTTTCCTGACTGGATATCATCGTAAGGGCCATTGTTTCCTCTGTGCTTGAGGACGTAGCCACCAGCTTTGACCTCTTCTAATGGCAGCCTTCCTTAGATATTCCTGGAAGTAAGTTTGCCAAGGTCTCCTTCGATTGAACCCAAGAACGAGCTGTACTCGCACAATGAGATGTTGCAGAGGAGAGATGTTGCCAAGCACCGGTCGTCGATAGGGATTCCTCCCATTATTATCACCTTTTGGATGAGCTCGCGTATCGCTGATGATGCGGTATCCCAATTCTCTGCCCTAACCTTTTTCGCCTTAGAGGCAGGCATACTCTCCATGTCATAGATCTACAATCTACAATAAATCACTTCCAAGGCCTCGCTTTCTCCCGTTCTTCGCCAAAAATCCAATCGAGAGTCTTCATCGGAAAACTACAATATGTACTTAGACATGGGCATACCGCCCTTCTTATTCCACCTCGTCGTTTTCCTATAGAATATAATCCTGTGAATCATGCCAAACTCCCCTTACATTTAGCGTGCCGTGTCCCATTCTTTCTTCGTGAGCTTACATTCACCGACATCATAAATTACGCAGCTGTTCAGAGCATCAGATAGGATATAATATTCGTGGATGGCGTTACAGAATCCCCGTGTCGTGAGCGTTCCAGCAATTTTTGTCGATTAGTGCAGCCTTCGAGTCTCCTTCACTACCCATCGCTCTTCAAAAACACTATTGGCTCCCTCGCCTCTTCGGCGGCCATATCTCTTCGGTATCTTACTCCTTTGCGTCTTAAATTCCTTTTCTTTTCGTTACTTATTGCTTCTCACTTCTTTCGACGGTGTTAAGGTTTCCTAGGCCCATGACCTGTTGATTTCTTAATGGATTTGCACTTCTCAACAAATTCTTTGTGGAGCTGAGTGTTAGAAAGTGAGCGTATTACGTCTTTCATTGTTACCATTTTTTTAATGACACAAAAAATAGTTAAACTTGGATACACACGGGAGACATACAACTTTCTACTATATAAAGCGATGGCATTAGCGCTAGTACTGCTCTTTAAAAAAAAAAGAGTCGATAATCCAAATAGCCACGTATATGATATCAATATGAATTCAGCGACACGAAAAGTCGCACACTCAAAAAAAACTTTAGTTTTGTAAAACATAGGTGAATGTAGAACATTTAGAATCTGTAAAAACTATTAATAATCACTGCACGAGGTACACTTTGTATAGTCACAATTTCAAAATTCTCTTAAAAATACAGCTTCAGACTTTTGCAATGAGTGCGTAACTCTTTGGTCGAAAACATTCAATCCCAACAGTTTCTTTGCAATTGCACCCTTAAAAATGAGGGTGTACACACACAGCCGCATTCAGGGTCGAAAACGTCCGGGTTAAGTGAACGTTGAGTGGAAAAATACTAAACCGTTACTACTCCCATTTATATGACAGTATTCCACAAAGCTGGCCCAGCAACGATCAAATCATTAAGTTAGATTCCCTAGATAATCCTCTGGATGAGTACCCACCTGAGCTCCCTTCCGCAAACACTGAGGCTCGTGGAATCAGTCGAGAGGAAGTGTTCACTTGGAAGGCTTCTAGCAAGCATAAGTAAGTCCTTTAAGTAGTTGGCAATTTTCTATTAAGTACGACTGAAATTTTCGAACGCGATTCGGCAAGGAGAAGTAACGTGCGATCAAGCTGATATTGTTTTTGTGTGTTTTCTGATTCCATCACTCTAAGAAACTCATTCACACTTGCAGCTTTCGAAATAGTTGATGAAGGGCCACCCCTTGGAAGGGCTGCGAATGATAATTGAGGTCATGTGGTGACCTCTGCCAACCACGCACCCTCGTGTGCTATGACCCCAATCTCCTCTTCACCTTTGCCTACTTCCCATTGTTGGATCAGCTTGAAGTTTTGCAAACTTGCTTGCCCTTCCATGGGGCGGCCCTTGATCAACTATTTCGAAAGCTTCAGTGTGACTCAGTTTCTAGGTGTGATTGAATCAGAAAACACACAGCAATACAATCTTCAACAATCAGATATTTGAAATTGTGTTTTCCATTGTGCTCTTACCTATTAACTTAATTTCCACGAGTAAAAATAGTTTTAACGTTTCTCAATAGATGGCAGTAGTTTATTCTGGACCTATTGACTAAGAAAGTTGACGCACGAAACGAGTCCATTAGATTTTTCGTGTCAAATAGCTCGAGAAGTAAGCGACTGATAAAAAACCGAAAATATCAGCCTTTCTATAAGTTTCGAAAGTTTTTTGTATATCAGTTGTAAGCAATACATACAATCAAATCATATATTAATACAATTGGCAACCGTGAAAGATTGTCTGTTCGAATATTACAAATTTGTGAAGGCATGCAGTCCCGTCAGATACGTGTTGGAGGGTTTATGGGGAAAGGGTATGTGCTGGGGACGGGATAAATATTCATTATGCAATATATATAATATGTAGTTCATATCTATATATTTTATGAATTTTGTATGCATAAATACGTAAAGAAGCATGACTACAGACCACCATATGCTTAGTTTCTGGGCCTTTACATCACCCCCGTGTAGAATATCATTTTTTGGTCATATTTTCCTTAAATGAACACTCCCGATTTTCATTCCTGCGAATTTCGACTCCTAAACTGTTCCAAAGTATCCTCCAAATTCTTAGATTTTGGAGGCGTTTTTTTTACAACCCTATGCATCATTGAGGGTCGATCATTGAGGCGAAATAATTATTAATACCAGCATAATTCTAAACAAAATGATCAATATACAAGTAACATCTCCCTCCCAGTGAATATATCTTCACCTGCAAACGCAATGTTTTCAGTGAGTAGCTAAGGGAAACAAAATACGAGTAAATTAATGTATGAATAGGAAAAAGAAATATTGTTCATAAGTATTATTGAAAATAATTGGTAGACCTAGAAATTGGTGTTCGAAGTATCATTTTAAAATATTACCTAAACGTTAGATATCTGAAGTGAGTTAATGCCGGAGGGTGACGAGAATCATCCGGTAATTTTCTCTTAAATATGTACAACAAGTCGTGACCGTTAGGCTGATTCACTCACTTACGTCTAGACTGAAGGCACTGACACCTCTAAACTTTCACAACTCTCGCCATGCATACGCGCACCAAAAAAAACTTATTTTTACATTAAACAATTTTGGGGTTGTTACCCCCATCAATTTAAATGTTTTTGCTCCCTTAAAAAACATTCGATTCGCTGTAGACCTTCTTTCGTTTGTCCCTGTAATCACTTGCACTCGAGATGCTGGGTGGAAGTTTGTTTTGCAGTAGTACTGCATTTAATTCCATTATTAAAAATGTCAACGTACTTTCGTTTTCTTCTGATGAATGCATTTTTAGATCAACGCCATTTATTTATCTCCAAACTGGAAATTACACTCATGTTAGCAATGCGGTTTAGACTTGCATTCAAAACGAGGGAATGGAATGCAGGCAATTTGTGGGTTGGCTGAAGAAATGAATTATTGTGTGCATATATAGTTGGTTTCGTGGGTAGGTTTCCGGTATATATCGAATTCTTTCTGTTTCCTGACCGTGTTAGGGATAAATCAAGGAAGATAATGGTAATATTATTTTCAGCTTATAGGGTAAACTTATTAAAGGGAAAAAGGTTACTTAAATTGTCCCCAAAAACATTTAGATTTTCATTTGTTGGTTTCAATCGTGTAAAAAATGTCGTCAACGTAGCGATATTTCTGTTTCCCTGTGAATATTTACCAGTCTAGCTATCTCCATACTCTGGGAATTTCACTGTATGTATTTGCCTCACGTTCGAACGGGATATTTCTTTAGAAAAATTAACGGCCAAGTAGAAGTGGGGCTGTCACGAGTGGGCACTACTCGTCTGCTCGAGTTATCTCCGTGCGATATTCCTATCGAGGGCTGTGTCTTTTCCTTTTCACCTCCACTCCACCCCATTCCATTCTCGTTCCCCTTCTCGTGCGAGGGGTATTCAGCGCCCACCTGTTGCCGATGCGTGCGCAGACACGCGTGCCTGCCTCCCTGAGGATTTCTCAAGGAGGTTGTGAATAAGTGGAGGAGCTGCTGTTTCCGAATTTATGGCGTGCTCAAAGTTCCGCCACCTTAGTTTGATTATAATTTTTGGACTTGAGTCTCCGACTGATATTTTGAGGTGGCTTAGTTTTGTCCCGAAAATGAACTACATTAAATGAAAAATACTACCATAATCATTAGTATTTCGCCTGTAATTGTGATAGGAATTTTCCCATCATTCGCGATACTTCTATTAATTTATACATTCTCTATTTCTCTGATTTAGCCACTTTACCAGTGGGGATATCGTTGAAAATATACTTTGTTACTCTAATTGTTAATTTCCGTAGGCTATAATGAAATCCAATATTAAATGACTAGTTTGCTCTCGTAAAATGTCATTTTAATCTGAGCTGGTTGTAAAACGTACCCGTGGTGATTGATGATAATTTATCCCTGAAAAAATATTTTTGAGTCATAAATTCGCGGAGCCTACCAATGAAGTAAAAATGTTTGAATTGCGCGTTCCCTAGTTAATTTTAATGTATTACCGAGGTATGACCAAAAATTTCACTCATTTGTAAGCATTGTCCATAATGGGATTGTCGATGTTTTGGTGAAAGTGGGCGTCCTTCCCAAGCACCCCCATTCCGGCCACACTTCGCTCGAAACCAGTGCCCCCCCCCCAGATATTTACAACCTCCTTGGCAATAGGGTAGTTTCCTTCATCAAAGAAAACGAAATGGAATGATTGCGATTCCTTACCCACCATTAGTGTATTCATAATATACAAATTATTTGGTTTTAGAAATCCCAGTTTAGACGATTAGCAACGGTCTATTTTAACCTCATTTGGAAAAAGCCAGATTGGCGCCAATGCGATTCCGCTCCACGTGACGTCACAGGGACCTAGTTTCTATACGAGTAGATAGGAGTTTTACATCGTCTGAGATTACTAATGCATGCATGAGGCACAGAGCTCAGGGAAACATCTCTTTATAATCACACATTAAAAATACCTGAGTTCGGAAAGTTTCCTTCGTTTGATAGGGGAATAATAATCCTTATTTAAGCCAAGCGCTACCAGCCAGCAGGGTACTCAGCTAAGCCTCGCCCTAATGTCACCTCACAAGGCGGCATGGGGAACCAGAACGACGTCACACGGGGTTTTCCCTGCATTCATACTTAGCCGTCGCGTTTTCGCGCGCTTGAAAATTTTCACTTTTCATTTAATCACGAAAAATAGATATCGACATTTAAAAATCTGAAAGCGTGAAATACGCACTCCAGGAGTAATAATCTTTCGATTTAGACAATAAAGAAATAATAGGAAACCACCCTATTTATAAAAGACAAATATCAGGCATGTAAATTTTATTACATAGTTCAATACAGTTTTATACAATATACATTAATAGTTTTGAACAATTACCAAATGTATCTTTGATTTTCAAATCCTTAAAAGACTGTCATTGTAAAAGAAGAGCTGCCAGGTATGTGAAAGGTCGTTACGATAGTCTTGTTTTTGTAACTGACCTCTTAGATAAACTCGGATGGATAAACTCACACTGGTATTTAAATTATTCTGATGTCTTTTAAAATAGCTTTGAAATTAAACTTAATGCAAACCACGTTTTTCATCAAAATTTGCCCGGCGGCCCTTTTAAAAATGGCTGTTAAAAAAGGTATGGCTTGTAAATTTTTCAAGTGGTGTTTTGTGATTGTCTACTTGTAGGGAACCCATGATAAAAAAATCTGGATAATTTAAAGTGCTGATCAACATTGCCTGGGTGATTTGAAAAGGATTGACCCTCAAGCTTTTGTTGTTTTTAAATGGAACGACCCATGTGCAATATTTATTATAAATATATATTTCTTCATTTGTTGCAGTAAAGTTTGATTTCAAGAGTCACTGTAACGGTATTCTACACGATGTATCGTAACCGGGATAACTTTGCCAAGTGGGACAACTTTACCAGGCTTAAAAAATATATTATCAATGGCGCCCTCCCTCTACCAAGAAAGGTTTCTAGGCTTTCATGACACAGGTGATATAATTGAACCTCCTTACAATTAAACCTATGGCAACTTTGCCTCATTCTCAAGAAAATGTCAAATTTTTCTTTTAATATTGAAATTAGTGAATTTTTAACATTCCTTTTTCAATTTCTTCAGTATCTCTATGTACCTTTTCACAAATTTAATAGTTTTCAAAGCTCAAATTATTCTTTCTCCATTTTTTATTGAGATTTCCACTGGTTATAACTCAGTTGGTAAAGTTATCAACAATATTTTTATGTTTGAAACGCATATACTTTTATTTACGTTGTCATCTTTTCACATACTAATGTTTTATGATTCTTTTAAAGCATTATCGTACCTTAACTGACAAGAAAGCAGCTGAAAAAGAAAAAAAAGTGTCCCGGTTTCCGGTACGTTGTATAAGTCTCCTTCAGAGAGAACTGCTTTTTTACCACGTATGATTTTGAGTATTTTTGCAGGATATCGGAATTGACAACATCAAGCATCCCAAGTACCATTTTTTATCATGAAAGCAAACACTCAGCTAAAACCCCTGCGTTTTTTCCCAAAGACTATTTTTGCACCAGTATTTTTATGATCACCGCTAAACTTTATGGGTATATTCTTTTATGTACCCGTGTGCCTTTGTGGTCATAATTCTAGAAGTAGGCCACCGTTTTTTCCACTAGGAGAAATTTCGAAATACGTCTCCTATGGCTGAAACTTGGCTGGCATGATTGAGCCGGATGCGAGGGTTTATAGGGAGGTCTAGGATAATCCCGCTGTGTTGTTGCCAGCGGACATGCGAAAATTTTAGGCAATTGAAGGATGAAATATATATAGATGTTTATGATATGGCTACTCTCCTGATTAGATGCATAAAAATTCTAAGTATCTAAGAGAAAGATTTGGCGTTGGCTGTTCATCATGGAGGCTATAGATCGTATTTCCATGTACACGGCACCATTTTGGCGAGATTGGGAACTAAGGAAAAACAAATTAATTACGAAATTCGCCAAATTGTGTTTTTCAATGCGATGAGTGTAAAATACGGGTATGTTTATGGAATGGTAATGTTTCACTGAAAACCTATGTCCGCTAAAAATAATGTAAACAAATTTTCCGTCCCTAATTTATGCCCAAGAAAATTATTTGTCAATGGTAAATCATTAAAAAACTTTCTCTGAGGAGAACTGTTAATAGATGTAACACTAACTTTTCTATTTTTCACAACAGTAAGAGATAGATTTTGCCGGACGGAGAGATATTGGGATCATTTTTCCCTTAGATACAAAATTTCAGGTAGGACTCAGTTATCAAATCAATATAACGACCAATGTTTTTGTAAACAGGCAGTGTTCCAACACCACAACCTACCGCATGCCTTTTGAGGTGGTAGGTATATAGGTGTAATTGAGAGCATTTTACCTTCGAAAGTGGATATGAAATCGGTGAAATCAATCACTGATCATTCTGCTGATTAACGCTTTTTCTGCCAATTAACGCATTTATTAACGCGTTGCTAGGCAATGTTTCGTAAATCTATGATAAGGTGTGAGGTAATCGACTTCCGTTAGACTCGAAATCACGAACACAGAATATGAACAATGAATTGGTTTGTACGCGGAATCCGTAAGAGATTAATGCTGAGTTTTCTGATTACAAATCTCTTCATTTCTCAAGTGACTCATTTTGCGTACGAGGAAAAGCATCCACGGATAGGTTAGTGTTAAAATATCTTTCACATTATTTTTCAAATTATCGGTCGTGATAGGGATTTTCAAATTAATTAATTCTCATTTTTCCTCTTTTCAATCAGTCGTTAACTTCCTCTCGTGCTATGCGCAAGGGAAGATCGAAAGCCTTGACCCTATCGCAGATAATTCGTTGACGTCACCGGCTCCAATTAAGCAAATTACCGTATGTAGGCTACTCCCCGTCCTTGTACATGGTCCGCTATTCATTCACACTCTCGCTGGCGATTTTTTTCCTTTAATAAATGTCTCTTTCTGAATGAGTGGATGAGCTGAAGCCCAAGTGATGGCAGTAACTCATCGCAAGACGGCGTCAACTTTCTCTTTTTTATATTCTAAAATGGCTGGACGAGGAACGATCCCTTCGCTTCCATTGACCAAATTCTTAAAATTGAATTACGCGTTCAGTTCTGAGTGAATGACTGCGTTGTTTTTTTACCACTGAAATTAAGGGAAACAAAGTAAACTGCCCAACCCGGTGGTGGGCGAGTCATTTCCGCGGCAGCCAAAATTAAGGCAACTTGCCCGAGTCTCGCCTACGTAGGCCTATTAATGTCAATATTTTATTATATTTAAATATTTATTAATTATCGGTTAGCAATATTTTGGCTGCTTTTTCGACTTTTTTTTCAAGAGTTTACGGCAAAATAAGTCCTCTAACACGTCCATTTCATTTCAAAAAACGTCACTGACGCAATAGTGTCGATTTATTTAACGCGGACGCTCACGGGAAACAACAAACGCAGTGGATCAGTATGGTCGTCTAGGAAATGCGTAAAGGGAAACTGTTTTCCGCTGCCTTGACGTCAAAGCATAATCACCCTCTCCAGGGACATTTGGGTCCGACTGCCTTCACCGATTTCCGTGAATTTTCTGTCTAAACAGGGAAAGCATTGGAACAGTTGCCACTATGAGGGCTTTCCCTCTCCTGAAGTCACGCTATTTATAATAATACAGAAAAATATGATAAATAATAATAATAAAATTCACAATTATACTTATAGATAACGAGATTCATCGTCATGATTTTGAAGGGAAATATTAATTATTTCACTGTAATTTTTATACTTTGATTCACAGTACTCAATCGATAAGTTTGCTCACTAACTTCAGCAGCCGTTTGGTCGAGAGAAGGGTAGAGCTCGACACGCTCGCTTTCTGGTCCAAACTCACCTGCCTTTTATTGTATCCCGTTTATTTAGCATCCCCTTCGCCCGCTAGAGGGCCTTCACTCCCCCATATCCAAGATCCTCCTGGGTGACTGGCCTTTGAGTCGAAAGAGTCGCGGAAACACTCTTGGTACGGCGATTAGCAGTTCAATCTCCACGTACTTTTTAAGTATCCCTGACATCTTTATTTAAAATCTCCGATTTAATTGTACCCCAGAGCTACTGTCAATGTTAATGTTAGTGCATATCTCTCACAGAGCCTCTCTGACAACAATTTAATTTAATCGTATTTCACCACAAGTGGTTTTTCGAGGGATATCTTATTCGAGATTCATACCTAACAAGCACCCTCCTGCGTATTGTAACTGTTATTATAAGGCTACGAACTCCAGGGGCCCGATTCTCGTTCTTTATGGGTATAGCCAGCGCGATTTGTCGAAAACATTGGCCAACTGTGTCTGCATTCCTATTCTCATTCTCATTCGCTGGTTATTTCACCACGAATGCTTCGCTTCGTTCCCCTGAAGACAAATAAGTTGTTTTAGTTCTGCCTGGCGATCATATGGCGAATGTAAAAATTCGCCAAGAGCGAATTTCGCCAGCGACGACAATGCAATCGCTCAAGCGGCTTAGCAAAAGAATTGACGAGAGACAAACTCGTGAGTTTACTACCGCTTTACATCATTATTATGTTGTATTTTTCATCTCTGTGAGTTTAAATGTTATTAATATTATTGCTATACAACCTGATTGTTGTTTTACTCGTCTTGTCGTTTAATGTAATTAAATAAATGGAATTAAAACTGTGTTTGCATTTTAATGAACCGCGAGGCGTTTGTTTGATAAGCGTATTGTATTACCGTGGGAGTGCTGTCATTCTAAGCATATTAATGTGCTTGACTGCTAGAAAAAACGGTGAAAGTTTATTTTTATCGAATCCGCAATTCTCATCCTCACCGTGCAAGTTACCATTCCAAAATCAAGATATGTACGGTGTTATATATATATTTTTATTGTAGTAGTAGCGCTTCCGCCACCCCTAGGATTGTTTAAAATGTGAAACAAGTTATAAATCCTAAGTTTGTTGAAGATTGTTATAGAATTGTAGATTTCTTTAAAAGCATACTGTTACCGAGAAAACTTCTTGTTTTGGTTTCTATGCTCTTGAACTTTTCACCGGGAACAATAAGAAAGAGACTGACGGGAGTTTTGCGATATAACTTTATTTTATTTGAAACCCGACGCAGTGGTGCAGTGGATAGAATGGCTGGGTGCTCATGGTCATGAGGTCGATTCCTTCATCGTTCACTTTTTTTCTGGTATTTTATTTATTTCTTTATTTTCTTAACCCCGAAAAGAGCACTGATTGGCCTTTACGACGGTGGGATTGGACATAACGACGATTGACGATAACTGACATCCATTCCCTGGGCAGGGGTAACATACCCAGGCGGGACTCGAACCCGCGGCCTTCAGCTTGGCAGGCGAGGGCCCTAACCCGCCGCCACAGAGGCCGGTTTGGTATTTGGAGGAGGCGACCGACAGCTGAGGTCATTTGCGCCGTGAGGAAAGGGTATGGAAGGAAGGGTGGAGGGAAACCCAGCGTCTTCATTAGCCGGCTCTTGAATAAAGGCGCCAAGGGGACCACGGCTTAACGTCCCATCCGACGGACGGAGTGTTGTCCTCGAAATGTCCTCCACACAACATTCAAGCAGGGATCGGGCAGTCTCTAAAAATTATCGGCCAGGATTTGAACCCGAGCCCACTGGGTGAGAATCCAACACTCTAGCCATTCATATTCCTTTTTTTCTCTCTCATCATCATCATCATCACTGGTCAACAATCCTAGGATTGGTTTGACGCAGCTCTCCACTCAGTTCTCCTATCAGCTAATCTTTTCACACCTTCGTAATTCTTCTCTTTCACATCTCTCTTTACTTGTTCCATATATTTTGTCCGAGGTCTTCCTTTTCCATTCTTGCCTTCCACTTGCCCTTCGACGATTGTCTTCATCAGGCCATCATGTCTCAAGATGTGGCCTATAAGGTTGTTCCGTCTTCTTATTAAGGTTTTCATGAGGCTTCTCTTCTCTCCTACCCTTCTTAGGACTTCCTCGTTACTAACTCGGTCGATCCATTTGATTTTCATCATTCTTCTGTAGCACCACATTTCAAAGGCCTCTATCCTTGCTTTCTCCGCTGCGGTCATTGTCCATGCCTCACTTCCGTGTAGGAGCATACTCCAGATGTAGGTTCTTATGAATTGTTTCTTTACTTCCATATTTAAGTTTCCCGCTGTAAGCAGGTCTCTCTTTTGGTGGAATGCTCTCTTCGCCAGGGCTATTCTGCTGATAATTTCTTTCTTGCTTCTCCCGTCACTAGTTATCTTGCTTCCCAAATAACAGAATTCATCCACCTCTATCAGTTTTTGCCTCCCTATTTTAATGTTGGTCTTGACTTCTTCTCTTCTGCTGCATACTAAGATCTTGGTTTTCTTCGTGCTTATTTTCAGTTGATATCTACTTATTATCCTACCCATATTAGCCAGAATATTTTTCAAATCCTTCTCTGTTTCTGCTATAACGGCTATGTCATCGGCAAATCTTAGCATGCTATTTTTTTCTCCATGGATATTCACTCTCAATTCCTTTTCTTTGATTTCCTTAATGGCTTTCTCAATGTAAACGTTGAAAATTACGGGTGACAATGTACAGCCTTGTCGCACTCCTTTCTTCATTCTTGCTTCTTCACAGCTGGGCCCTGAATTTATCACGGCTACTTGGTTTTTGTATAAACTGTGGATGATTCTTCTGTCATTATAAAGAACCCCAATTTCCTTTAGGATTCCAAGCATTGTGCTCCAATCCACGTTGTCAAATGCTTTCTCTAAGTCCACAAACGCAACGAATGTTGGCTTGTTCTTTTCCATTCTCTTCTCTATGAGCAGTCTTAGGGCCAATATTGCTTCCCTTGTGCCTTTGTTTTTTCTGAATCCAAATTGGTCCTCATCCAAGTACTCTTCTGCTTTTCGTTCTATTCTTCTATAGATGATCCTTGTCAGTATCTTTGACGCATGTGTAGTAAGGCTTATGGTCCTAAAATCTTCGCACTTCTCCGCTCTTTTCTTCTTAGGAATAGGGATTATAATGTTCCTCTCAAAATCCTTTGGTATCTCACCTGTCGTATACATTTCACTAATGATTTTGTATTGCTGGTTCAACGTCTTCTCTCCTGAATTTTTAATTAGCTCTGCAGGAATGTCATCAATGCCAGACGCTTTATTTATCCTGAGGTCTCTTACAGCCGCATCAAATTCCGATCTTAAAATTGGGGCTCCCATGTCATCGGTATCCACTTCCCTCTCGTTTTCAATAGCATTCGTTCTGGGGCGACTTCCTTTGTACAAATCTTCCAGATATTCCTTCCATCTCTTCCCTTTTTCTTCGTTTTCAATTAATAGTTCTCCGTTTTTTTTCCCTTAGGGTATTACACAGGCACGCCGACTTACAAAAAATATTGGGGGGGCCCAAACCGGGGATCTTTTCCCGGGAAATTTTATAAGTAGTGAATTGTAAGTCTTTTATGCATTTTATAAGAGTCATATGATCAACATTAGAACCCTTATAACTACAATCTCGATATCTGGACACTCCGGGGAAAATCGACAAGCCTGACACTTTTTTCCTCACACCCATAACGAATTATTGGGGGGGCTCGAGCCCCCTCAAGCCCCATGGAGTCGGCGCCACTGGTATTACATCTTACGCCCCTTTCCTTAAAGTGGTTCCTCACAATCCTATAAGCGGCCTCTACTTTTCCATGTTTAAGATTGTTTTGCACGTCTTCGCAAATGCTTTTCATCCACGTTTCTCTAGCCTTCCGCGCTTTACGACATATTTCGTTCCTTATCCTCTTGTAACGATTCTGTCCTTCCTCTGTTTTCGCAGCCTTGTATTTTCTTCTTTCTTCAATGAGATCTAATACTTCCTGCGTGATCCATGGTTTTTTCATAACGACTCTTCTTTTACCAAGAACTTCCTCAGCTGCCGCCTGCAGACCACTTCTAATAGTTTTCCAACTCTCTTCCATTGGTTTGTTGGTCGTATCCTCCCCTATTTTATCTTCTACAGCCTCTTTAAAAGCCAGTTGATGCTGAACGTCCCTCAATTTTTCAACCTGCCATATGTTTTTCACGGCTTTCTTCAACTTTTTAAATTTAAGGTGGCATTTCATCATAACTAAATTATGGTCACTATCGATATCTGCCCCTGGATAACTTTTGCAGTCCTTCACCTGGTTCCTGAATCTTTGTTTCACTAGAATGTAGTCGATTTGGAATCTTCTACGATATCCTGGCATCTTCCACGAGTATCTTCTTCGCAGGGGATTTTTGAATAAAGTGCTGGCAACCTCTAGCCTGTGCTCCGTGCAGAATTCAAGTAGCCTTTCTCCTCTTTCATTTCGGTTACCCAACCCATATTTCCCAGTTATTATTCCGTCTTGACCTTCTCCGACGACGGCGTTCCAGTCACCTAAATTAATAAGATTTTCTTCCCCTCTTACCTGCTTGATAACTTCCGCTATATCTTGGTAGACATCTTCTACTTCTTCGTCTTCATAATCTGACGTAGGCATGTAAACCTGTACCACTACAGTAGCTACGGGTTTAGTATCTATCTTCACCATTACTATCCTTTCATTAAACTGCAGGTAGCTTTTAACACGCATCCCGGCGCTCTTTCTAAGCATTATGCCTACTCCAGCATTACCATTTAGCGATCCCGTGTGTATCATTCTGTAGCTTCCACTCCAAAAGTCTCCTTCCTGGGGCCACTTCATTTCGCTGATGCCTAATACATCGAGGTTCATTCTTCGCATCTCTACCTTCAAGCAACAAGAAAAAGGTTCGCATACTGTGCTTTATATCTTTGCCAGCTACTCGCTTGAAGTTGTCAAAATATTTTCTATTTACAGGAAAATCTCAAAGACTCGATGAATTTCACTGATTGGCTTTAAATCCATGTCTGGGAAAGCTCTAGGCAGCATAGGACGTACAGTACGCTGTTCTGTCGCCTTTGGTGTTCTTCTAGCAAAAGCCACATATGATAATATGACGATATTTGACTGCATTCCTTACCTATTCTTCCCTAAAATCTCATACTTGCGTTATATAAGTTCCTTCGCGTACGATAAGCTACTTATATTTTTCTTCCCTAGGAAACCAGTAAGAAACAGATAACTCTCTGATTTTGTGCCATCTGGGTTAGGTTAATATTTAAAACACGAACCCATAAGTTTCACTGGAGTGACTTTTGGACTCATCGTGTGCGTCTATGAAAAAGATAAAAAACAAAGAGAATGATTTTATGTTCAACTGCAGAAAACGGCTAATGAAATAGCAATATTGGGAAACAATTCTAAATAAAGCAATTTGAGAGTTTCACGTAAAATAAAAAACATGGCATTATATATTTTAGAAATATGATTTGAACTTACAAACGAGCCTCGCGCTGTTCAATTGTTTCCGACTGCGGAAGATAGGTGTGCTGATCGCTCAAATTACCTTATGCCCATTGACTTATGGGTAATTCGTCATTGCTCACGTCACAATCTCTCGCCAAGGAAACGAAGTTACGCGAACTGAAGCGATAGGCGGGGCGGGGCGAAAAGAACGAAAATGTTCGCTTCGAGTGTGAAGCGAAGACCCGTGCGAAAGGAGACCCCAGAGAGTTGGAGCCCAGGGTCGCTTTGTAATTCATGCCGTCTGTGATTGAGACGTATCAAAGCGAGACTCCGTGCACTGGTACACATGTAGTGGAGTCTTGAGCGTTGACAGTGGTAATTTATTACGAAATTTGCTAATCGGTATATGCATTTAAATGTACGTTGGGTGGCAGCACATGAGGTGTCCGACTGCCAAAACCTTGATACTATGGGTACCATTGGAAGTTCGATGCTCATTTATATTAAATCGGCAATCCGTGACGGAACTTATGGGTTCGTGTTTTAAATGTTAATCTCACCCAGATGGCACAAAATAAGAGAGCCATCTGTTTCTTACTGGTTTCCTAGGGAAGAAAAATATAAGTAGCTTATCGTACGCGAAGGAACTTATACAACGCAAGTCGCAATCCGTGACGGAAGAGGCTAGCGGTCCTAATCCGTGGTGTCCCTCGCAGCGTCGACGGCGTTGAAGTCTCCAGGTGGCATTGCCTTGGCCGAGGAGGCTAATGAGCAAATGCCCTGATCATTACGATTATTATGGATTCTCGCTCTCATTGATTATATCCAAAGGTTTCTTTGGATGAGTCGGGATGGATTTACATCAGTCTAAGTGAATGACACCAAATCAGCGCTATATATAGGAGACTCCGTGGCCCACCTCGCTTTTCCAGGATTTTTGGGGGGCCTTCCTCCCCTTTACTAGAAAAAACGGACGAGTCGAGCAACATTTATTTGGGACTTTTTATGCTATATTCAAACGTAATTTCTAAAAAAAATCATTTTCAATATTTTGGCCGACATTATTCGATTTCAGACAACTTTGTGACCTCCTTAAATTCAGGCCTACCTGGTCACTGCTTCTTTGCTACTCCTCGTTCTCGGTAATTGGCTTCACCTGGTTTTTTTGTTTTGTTTGCACTCTTGTGAGCATTTCTTTTCCTCAATTATTTCTTCTCTATTTTAGTGTTAATAACTCTTAATTCTAATTATGCAACCAACACTAGGAAAGAGGTGTAAGAAACGTTGTATTCTATTTAAAAGTATTCTATTTAAAAAAGAGAATGTCTGAATGAAGAAGCCTATCGTCGAGAATTAGTTTTCCCATGCATCTTAAAATTCTTTTAATCATAGTATGCGTCACCGAGCCTGAGTGAATAATGAAATTACGATGCAGATAACGAGCGAGTGATAAGAAAGCGAAATTAAAAAATTTGCCACCCTAGGCGATTCTCGTCATGTACTCATCATATCCTGCGGCAATAAGGAATACCTTTGCAAAATTGCTAAGCAAAATCCCACTTTTGGCAATTGTTAACATCCTGGGCCCTTGAAAACATATTAAAATCCACAAAGAATCACTTTAAATTTACATGAGTTTTGAAAAATTGCATCGTTTTATGCTATTGGACGTAATTCACAAGGTGATCGGCGGGCAGCAGTAACTTGAGGCACAATATTTAGACTCTATCTTTTCCTATCATCGGGAAAGTCTCCGCAAATCCTTTCTGCAGTCCCCATTCCACTCAAAACTCACTCAGCCCCTCTCCTCTTCTGAAGAATGGAAGAGAGCAATGGAAAAAGTGCGGGCGGGTTACCACAGGCATTTTTATCACGTTCAATCAGAATCGCCAGCAAATTACATCTACATCTACATAATACCTAACGAGCCACCTCTAGGGTGCTTGTCAGGGGGTGATCAATCACCAGCATGCAATTGGACTCCCACATGCACACCACAAGTTTCAAAAAAAGTCACGTATAGTGACAAATTATACTGCCACATGCTGTTAGAAATAATAACACAATTCAGAAACATCCATTAAGGTATACATGCTAAGTATAAGTACTAAGGTAAACATAAGTTAGTAGACTACACTACAAGTCATCAAATCTGTCAGTGAGTTCTAATGCCGTTCTAATCTCTTATCGATCGTGGGAAAAAAGACATTCTGAATGTGTCTGTTCGACAGTATATCTCTCTTATTTTATTTACATGAGCTGATTTCCCGTAGTATGTTGGCGATTATTCAAAAACGAGATTTGCTTGTCGAGGTGTTACATTACCGAGCTGACTACGATGTGTTCAAGGACTTTGCATGAGATGGACATTAAAGATATCGGTCTGTAATTAAATGGCTGTTCCTTGTCCCCACTTTTGAATATTGGCGTTACATTAGCAATTTTCCAGTCATTAGGTACTTCGTGTGGCTTGATGGATTTACTGAATATTAACTGCAAGGGGATGTTTCTAAAGCTAGTTCTCTCTATACGCGAGAAGGGATTTCGTCTGGACCAGGTGATTTATTTGGACCGTATGATGTCAATAGATTTTATATTCCGTGCGTACTAATGTCAATAGGCGGCATCTTTCGTATCCCGAGATTGTCAGTTGTCTCTGATGAGTTCTCAGAGGCTCGGTGAACACGCTCTTGGAGTAGGAATTTCATAAATTGGCTTTATCGGAACTGTTTGTCAACACATCTCCATTATCGTTTCTCAGCGAACATGCAAAAGATATTTTACCTTGAACTTCCCTTACATAAGACCAAATTGTTTTTGGGTTATCCCGTAACTGTTCCACTAGTGTTTTTCTTTTAAAATTCTTGAATGCATTCTTGAAAGCTTCCTTCGTGGCGGCTTTAGATAACCTATATTTTTAAATTATTAACTCGCGTTCATTAGCGGTTTAGTCCGTGCTAACTTTTTTCATTTGAACATGGCACGCTGTCACCTCTCTCTGTCACCTCAATGATTTTCTCACTTCCGCGTCATACCATCTTGGTTCGCTATCTTCTTTTTTTTATTTACTAGGGATGCAGCTATTTATTCCCGAAGTTGCGAGCGAAAGAAAAGCTTTCCAAGTACCCTCTACATTTAACTTTATTATTGATTCTTGAAACGTGGGGAAAGCATTTTTCAGATGGCTCTTAAACCCATCAGCTCTTTTAAAAATGAACACTTATGCTCTTTTTTTTAATTTTCAGCGGTATTTAGAGAAAACTTGGCAGTTACTACCCTATGGTCACCTATCCCTTCGACGGTGCTCACGTTTATTATCTGATGAGTTATAGTTGTCGCTAATAAATCAAGAATATTTTCTCCTCTGTTAGGTACGGATGCTATTTGAATCAATGAATTTGATATAAAAGTGTGTAATAACGCTTCGCAAATCACTTTATCCCTCCCACCAGGAATGAACATATACGTCTCTCAATCTTTAGAAGGTACGTTGAAATCTCCACCTACAATCAAGTTTCTTTCAGGATACTTGGATGCTATGCTGTTTATTTGGGTTTCAAAATCCAGCATTGATGTTATCTCTCAGTCGGGTGGTCCCTAATACGAGCATATTAATATAGTTTTGGATTTGGAACATTTTATTGAACACCACACAGATTCAACGCTGGTCTCAGTTACGATTACCAATTGGCTAACGATTTAATTCTTTACAGCTATAAATACTCCGTCTTCAGCTCGATTAATTCTATCTTTCCGATAAACGGTGAACGATTTTGGGAAGACCTCATTGTCTGATCATCATATGTTAGCCAACTTCCAGTTCCAATGATAACGTTACACTTCGTACTCTGAATTAAATGGTGAAATTCGTGAATCTTATTTCTTAAAGAACGGCAAATAACCACAGCCACGATTATTACTTTGGAACTAGTATTGCGATTCGGGACTTAAATTTGGTACGAGAGACACTCCCTTGTTTGTAAATGTCTAATGAAGCAGCGACGGAAGAAGATGAAAGAAGTTAGCACCTACAAAAGAAATATCCACAAACAGGAGGAATTTTAAGCATAGAAGTAGGTAAAAAATTCATCGCAGCTCTCGTTGAAATATTCTTTCCGATTGGTGTTAGGAACGGATGATGTCAAGCTAAGAAATCAAGGTGAAGGTATTCCAAATGTGAAGCGGCTGAATTGGAAATGGGTCAGCCAAGTTATCGATGAAGAAGTCCTGAGAAGGTTGAAAGAGAAGAGGAGTCTTATGGCAACCGTATGAAGAAGAGAGAACAACTCAATCGGCCATATCATGAGTGATGATGGCCTGATAAAGACAAGCAGGTGGCAAGAATAGAAAAAAAAGACCGCTAATAAAACATGTGCAAAGAAGGATGCGAAAGAGAATCAAAACTTAAGATTAGCTCATTGGAGAATTGACTGGAGAGCTACGTCAAACGAATTTCAGGGTTGCTTGTTGATGATGACATGGTTACAGTCAGGAGGCACTGATTCCAGCAGCGAAACTCCTTTTCAACGCAACTGTGCTATCGTATGGATCTAGGTAATAGTTTCGTTGAAAATCGGGTTAGTTCATAATACACTAGTTCCAATTGAATTCAAATATTTTCCGATAATGTAATCGTTTACTTCCAACTAGTTAACGCTGAGGCTAATCTATGGTATTTTATTTTCCACTTTCATCTTAAATCCTTTTTACCCTTTAGAGCATTTATTTCGATCAAGACCAGTGATTTAATGCGTCGAGGATTCATTTACAAGAATCATTTACAGGAGAATAGAACGAAGAGTAGCAGAAATTCTGGATGAGAACAAATCTGGTTTTAGGAAAACCAAAAGCACAAGCGAAGCCAGTTTGTATCTTTTTCTGCTAATAGAGAAGAGAATGGAGAACAACGAACCGACTTTCATAGCACTTGTTGACTTGGAGAAGGCATTTGACAAGTGAAATGGAACTCAATGCTTTTAAGTCTGAAAGAAATAGAAGTGCTCTACAATGATCGTAGAACTGTTCGCAGTTTGTATAAAAATAAAAAATCTTTGTATGAATTCAGAAATAAGAAAGAAATAGTATGCTGCAATTTGCTGACGATATAGTAGTCATAGCCGAGACAGAGAATGATTTGAAGAAGACTTTGACAAATATGGGAATGACAATGTCCAGATATCAGCTGAAATCAACAAAAAGAAGGCTTAGATATTAGTATGCAGCAAAAGCAGGAGGCTAGGGTAAACATTGAGCTGCGAAAACAAAGATTCGAAGAGGTGATAGAGTTTTCCTAGCCGAATTGCCAACGATGGACGAAGCAAGAAAGAAATGGTCAGTAGAATAGCATGGGGTTTTCTTCAAAAAGGAGAATTTTCTTTCAGCTGAAGAGTACAGGCATAAAAGTAAGGAAAAAATTCATCAGATTCAAATTCATCATTGTTTAACTATCAATATGTACTGCATTACCACATTATTTCTACACAAATTTCTACTATATATTTTGCACATACTTCTCCGGAACCCTGACAACAGTTTAATGAAAGGCCCTGAATTGGTGTTGTCAAGTTTTCTTCAATTCAAATCTTTTTTTGTCGCGATTTGGTAAAAAGCAAGCTTTTCTTCGATTCGAAATTTACATCTCCGTTTAGAGAAGAGCTACCCTTACATCCTGAATATAAGCAGGAGAGTCTTTGCACTCGCGAGGGATAGCGCTGAAAAATAATGAATTTGACAGATAATACCATCATCATCTCAATGCACACGATGGACCGCGAGGGAGTTGGGACGCCGTGAGCCGCTCGCTGAAGTCATCAACTATCTGCAAATGGTTAGGACCAGCGCATTGTCGCTGCGAAGAAGGAAAAAAACAGACAGACACGGATCTCTTCATTTCTCAAACTCGATCACAACCGATTATGACGAGCGAAGAATAAAGGTAATGGAGTACATGTCCGCTTTATTTGACTACAATTGGAAATGAATGGAGTACGTGTACTTTTATTCAATAATTTAACTACACCGGGACTAGCCTCGGTGATAACTCGGAGTCACCCGCATTGCACAATTTGCGCGAAAATTCCACTCAGTAAAAAATCATTCGCCTAGACAGGGATTCGAACACGGATCTCCCGATTTCCGGTCGAGTGCTTTAACCAGTTAGCTACCAAGGCAGGAACTGTGGAACGTTCGCGCAGTTTAAGCATTGCGATTTACTCGATAAAGTCTTCATCGTTATACTTAAATTAGTCAAGGGCGAAGGCCTCTAATTGTAAATGTTCAAAGTTCGGGCTTTGCTCTCCGGCTGTGGCGCAAAACACAAGAATTGGACTGATAGTCTCATAATATATACTCAGCAGTCAATAAATCATTCGACCGGAAATCGTGAGATCCGGGTTCGAATCTCAGTGAAGGCGGATGATTTTTTTTCTGTGGAAATTTCGCACTTTTATTCAATTCTTGGCCACCGCCCAAGTTCTCCTTATGCTTTGTTAAGGCCTAAAGTGTGGCTGAATACGACAATATTCATCGAGAGTGATTTGCTTACCGAAGCGAGATGAAGGTTAAACGGAAAACTTGAAAGATCTAATAGAAAATACAGAATTTAAGTTTTCTTATTTCAACATCATCTGTTCGTCACTTATCTAAATAGCAACTTGTGATGGGAATGCGACCTTCTTGACAATTTCCAGCTGAGCGGAAGTTACACTCATTATTTTACCTTCGATTTCAGCAAATGAATAATTCATTGAATGTAATCATAACGAAGACAAATAAGAATTCCCTCTGTATGATTCCTCGGGAGCACACCATTATTTGGCTTCGGACCGGACGGATTGCTTGTTTTCTTCATTACGGGGGAAAAATTATGCTAATTACAAAAGTAAAAAATAATCGAAATAATTAAGTGATAAAATTGAGTCTTCATCAACTCGACTTTATGCCTGAAGATTGGTTAATTTTTAACACTCTTTTTCACTCCTCTCTGTCAAAAATAACAAATGAAAAGAGGAAAATCTTTTTCTACCACCTTTCTCAATAAGAGTCACGCGGCTCCAATAGCTGCTTAGGAATCACACTTTAAGTTGGCCATCTAAAGAAATTTTACACCGTAGGAAATTAATACATCGCACTAATAATAGCTTCCGCCAATTTTCTCGTTCAACAGAGAATCGCATTGCTTGGACCTGACATAGGGATGCTCAAAATTGCTCGTCTAAAGGTATCGTTTGTAAAACCAAAGAACTAAAGTTATTTGAAATTTTGCCGCCGAGCTGTTGAGAAGTAGTTCAGTTTCTGGTTCCTTAGGGTCACTCGGAAGTTTCTGATTGGAAAAATGAATAAGCGCAAAGCATAAAGAGCAATTAATTGAAGACAAAGTGAAGTGAGGCATTTTCAAGCGAGTTATTTGCATGACGTAGTCTCATCGCTTCTGCGTGAAACCGCAATGAATATTAATGAGGAAGAGCAATAGCGGGGAGGGAACCGCCGGCGACAGCCTTGTCTTCACTTGCCTCGTGAACAGACGTACCCCTCCCCTTGGATTGGACATGCTCCTCCGCTAAAAAAAATTAATGTACCAATGCTCAGTCAATGAGCTTATCGTACTGTTACATAAAATTTCGTAATTCAAGACACAAAAACAGGTTTTTTGAACTGTTAAGCACAAATATTTTTACGTTACTTTTTGTGATTCCTTCCTTCAATTAGGGGTTTCCTCTGTTCTGCTATCTTTCGTTTTGAAGCACCAACTTCCCACAACATTTATTTTAGGATATACTAATGTCACGTCTCGAAATTAGCGTGAGTAGACTCCCTCGAGTTTTTCAAGAGCGGCCTTTTCTATAATTGCTTTCAACGTTCCTCGAACTTTGGATGATCTTCCCTCTGCGTAAACTGCGGACTCACAATCAGGACTTTCACGTTAAGGATCTTCTCGCAAAGGACTTTCGCGCAAAGGCCTTCGACTTAAAGGCTATAATGCTCAGGTCGCTAATGTCTCGGAACCCTGTTTCCTTCGTCTCCGATCCCTGCCATAGCAGTAGTTCAACACTAAAATAGCAGTCCTTCGGATGAATGTATAGGTTTTGGGAAACCAGGGAAATGTAGTGTAGACCCATAGTCTGCAATTTGGAATGAGAAGTATTTCAGATTTCACCAATCAAATCTCTCTCTCTCCCTCCAAGACCTCATCCAACCATTTCCCTCCCCACCCTGGCCCATTTGAATTCTCCTAACCTCACATGGGGACTGATATACCAACAGCATTATGGAGAGGGAGCTGTTTCCCCACTTGCCCCCCCGAGCGTGTTCGACGTATGAGCAGTGTTCTGGGATTTCCAGTCAACCCGAAAGTTACGGGGAAAAATTGGGCACAACTTCAGATATTCCAGAATATCGGCCAAGCCAGACTTTGTGAGCACAGTCCACCGCCTTGGGCTCAGCCAATCATATCAGTGGCAAGGGCTTTTGTCTTTGTGACCTCCATGGGCTCGCAAGCTGCCCTCCACTCTCCTCGTCACCCACGTGCACTCCGCACAGCTTTCGCTCTCTCTCTGACAGCCATGGGCTAAACAAGTCTTTTCGATTGGGGTTGCTGAGGCCCGTCCAAGTTATTTCTTTTCATGATTAAGACTCGTCTTGAATATTATTTCGTAATACTTCTTTTGAAGTACTCACAATCAAGTTTTTAAAGTATACTGATGAATTTATTGTTCTGTCTTTTCATACTTTGGTTTGTCTTTGTGGAGTTTTTCCATCGTTTTTTCATCGGCAGACGGAAAGAGTTCGTCGTTTCGGGGAAAACACTTTACAGCGTTACGCCGCAATCATTTCGTCGTACCTGGGAGTGACATGATTGGTCGGTGAACGCGCACTTCATTGCATATAGCCTCTCGAAATGCTTCGGCCGGAACTTGGCGCCCAACACTCTCTGAACGAGATAATGAATCATAACTGCAGTGACCTCACTAACACATTACAAGTGGGCGGTAAATTTAGTGTTTATTTTTAAACTATTAGAGAATATAATTTTCCTTGCAACTCATGTTTCCTTTCCGCCGGACGAATTCTGTAATAACAGCGATTTCGTATCTGACGGAACAACCTAAATGCAGGAGATGATATAATAATAATAATAATAATTTATTCTTCCATGCATACATATTTTTTACAGACTATTACAGCCATTCAAGGAAGTAAGGTAGCCCATAAGGCAATAAGCCTGTGTTTAGGCTAACTTCAAATTTCATAAATTGCGGAAATGATAACACATACAACCAAAATACACAATACCTTGAGGAAAAAAAACATGTGCGTAATAATATAATAACAGAGCTGACCTTAAGATGAGATACAACTTATAATGTACAACACATATGATGCCTAGGGTATTTTCTGCAATATACCGACCCTGACGTCTTCAAAAGCTTTTCGACGTCTTCAAAAGTCATTATCCATTTCTGTATCAACCTTTTGTATTTATCAAAACAATTTGTCTCTTTAATTGTATTTGGTAGCATATTATACAATTTTGGTCCCATATACAAAAACTCCTTTTATACATCGTTAAATTAGGCTTGTGCATATGGATCGAGAAACCTCTGCGAGAACAGCACATTGCTCCCAAATATTTTTGGGCTGTATCCACTACGCAAAAAAAACATTTTTAACACTTTATAACAATACATATATCTTAGCGGGAGTATGTTAAGTTCAATGAATAAAGGACGGGAATGTTCGTAACGCTTTTTAAGTAATAATAGTCTAACAATTTTTTTCTGCACGAAGTAGGCTGATTTTCAGGTGTTAAAATATGCTCCACCCCAACAAGTAAGCCCATAATCCAACTTGGAGTGTACCAAAGCATGGTAAATCATTTTTCGGGCAAAGAGAGGGCATTTATTACGTATAAAATAAAATTTGGTGAGACTACGCTTTAAAACAGCACTTACATTTGCGATTTGCTTATCCCATTTCAGGCGATAATCTAATGTTACTCCCAGATACTTCACTTCTTTTGTCATTTTAATAACAGGGCAAGTACAAGAGTGCATTGAACAGTCTAAGGTGTGATACTGTAATTTGACATCAAGATTGTAATAGTCACAAATATCATAAAACACACATTGTGTTTTTCTTTCGCTTAGTTCCATAAAAGCATGAGTCATTGATTGTGTTTTGTTTTCCCCGCATAGGTTCTACTGGGACTTGTGCATGCTGCTTCTTTTGGTGGCCAACCTCATCATTCTGCCCGTCGCCATCTCCTTCTTCAACGACGACCTCAGCACGCGCTGGATCGCCTTCAACTGTCTTTCCGACACCATCTTCCTCATCGACATCGTCGTCAACTTCCGAACTGGTGAGTCCAATTTCGACAACATGAGATAATTCTAAATGCGCCTCTCATTTCAGTGATTTTGAGCCTAAGTTGAAGTCACGGATGCCATGTGTTGTTTAGTCAAGGGCTCAGCTGTATCGATGCACCACTTCCCGATTGAATGGCCAAGTGAGCAATGCTACTTCGCCCGGAAACAAAGGTTACTTGGGTGACCGCTGGTCTCTGCTTTTGTGAGCAGCGGAAGCGGTGCTATTGTGGTTTGGCGGTGTGGGGTGGAGCCCTTTGATGAGGGGGTGGAAGCCACTTACGACTTATTATGAGATGACACTTAGAGCAAGGCCACCACTTCCACAGTTTTCTTCCAAATAGATTTTTTCGTCCCCAAAAAGATTAAATCTTGGGCCGCTTTACTCGGTGAATTTTCATTCGGATGATCATTCAAATTAACTTGTGAATGACCATCATTCATCGTGTAGAAAGGAAATTTCGAATGATCATTCGAAGGAAATTTCACGCATGTTCTAATGTGTTTGAATGATTTCCGTGAATGATAGGAGCGTACGGCGTCCATCTTGCCATTGGCACCTTTTTAAGATCATGTATATAAACTTTGGAAGCATACTAACCCATACGAGAGCTGAAATAATCAATATGTACTTTGAGGGAACATTAATTCACAAACATCAATTATCTAAAGTGGGTAATTCGGAAATTACATTCGGAGATTTTCATGAATGAAGAAGTTGTTTTTCTTCAAAGTTGCGTCGATATTTTTTGAATTTACATTTATTAAACTATATTTCCTTGTTTGAGCGCTATAGTTTTGGATGAGAGTCCCAATAAATGACAAAATCTCTGTTTATTCGGTGAACATATTCCAACGAAAGCGAGCCGTTACATCATATTGGCCCACCTAGGAAGTCACCCTCTTAAGGTGCTGCCTATAAGTGAAGGGGCAAGCCCCTTAAACAACCCCATGAATATCACAGTCCTCTTTCTTCCCCTGCATCGATATTTAAAGAACAGTAAATTCTCCGTGGTGACTAATTTAGGTATTCAGAAAACCTTTAACTGTAATTGTGCGCAACTTCCCATAGGATATCTTGAGAACATTCGTAGCCTTGCGGTAATGGGAAGTAGCAAGCAACGAGATAACACTGAGCCAACTTATGGTAGAAAATATGAGGATGCTGAAACGCACTCCCTCGAATATAGAGCAGGCCCCTTCCTTTTTTCTCTTCCCGGTACCTTTCTTCTCTCGCACAGGAATGACCTTTGCTTGGCTGCATGGTGAAGTCTGTTTTATGTTTTTATGTTTGGGGTGCCCTCGCGACGTGACCCCAAACATAAAAACTCATTGACGACCGGCCTTCACCCTTGTGGAGCCTTTGCTCTAAGCTTTTTGTGTTTTTTTTTATTGGAGCTGGACGCTTCTGCGTCAATACGGGACTCGTCTCCATGGGGTAGGATTTTTCTGAGCGAGAAAGTACGTGCAGTTCTGCCCCAAATTAATTTTTCACTTACTTTATCATTTGCTGAATCGGAAGGGAAAAGACTTCAGGTAACCATTTGAAGAGTAAGTTTCCTTGTGATTATGTTGTAGAGCGCACTATCTTGAAAAATAATCATGGTTGCTCTGCAACGAAAATAACTTATTACTTCGCAACTGGATCACAAGACGCACGATTTACTAAAGTGGTTCTCCGCTATCAATTCGTACCGTTTTAATCCCTCTCATTACTTAGTACGTCATACCCCATCGAAAGTCAAAGCAATACAAAATTGTATTCAAGCGCACATGTAAACGAAGCATTACGTTGTCTGCGACTCCCACTACAAATCATGTGGTCAGAAACGGTCGCAAATATCGTTAGGGTCGAAATACATTATCGATAGTCGCACCAGTACGCATCGTTCCATCGCAGAAAAATAATACATCGCGCCAGTACCTTCGCAGGGATCGCGCGGGAAAAAGTTTGTGCGAGTTTGGGAGAAATTACATGTCTCAAGTCTCGGCGGTTGATGGGTAGTCACCCGGGAATATTCATATCATTCTCAGTTGTCGCGATTCGAGTTATTTCCCCAACCTTGACTTTCCTGGCTTATTGGATAGCTGAAAATTCATTGATAGTAATTGCAAGTTTGATCAACCTTCCTTCCGTCTGCATCTCCTCTGACACCTCCATACTTAGGCGGACATCTTTTAAGTAGGCATTAAATAATACATTGACGTTGTCATGCCTTCATACGTTTCTCTATGACCCATTCTAATTTTTTCTTAAATAAGCTAGCTAACTCTTGCCCATTCTCACGTTCTCCCATTTCTTTCTCAAATTGGAGGTGTTGGGGAATCTATGCTGAGAGCACGGCCCTTATATACTGGTTGCTAATCTCCGGCTCGGGAGTGTTGCCTCGACGGACGCTCCACAACCCCGGGAACCGCAGCGCTATCACTAGGGGGAATCTGGAATAATCTCATAAGAAACATTACCAAAAACTAAGTAGAAGCTGTATTTGCCTGACAGGACCAAAAATGATTTTTATGGAATCACTCTCTCAGCCGACCGATGTGTTCACTGCGAGCGCCGAAAGGAGAAGAGGGTGACCCTACCCCGAGCAGTGGGGGGGGGGATTTTGCAAAGGAGTGGAGGAGGGCCGCGTAATGGGGAAGTTGCATGAATTTTTTTTCATCGAAATAATATATGATTCTTATAGCAATTTTCACCAGGGATCCATTTTCACCAATCAAACTTCTCGTAAACCATTGATTTTATCATGAAATTCATTTAAAACAGTGGAATGCGTCTGCAAACGCGAAGTTAGCTCTAATTGTTGGTGACGTCATTTCTCCCTACGGCGTTTTCGTTTTGCATGCACGGCCGCAGAAGCTACAATGAAGCAGTCGTTGAGTAAGTGAATATTTCGGTATTTTTTTAATCGTGTTTTCTCTCAGACATTTTATGACTTTATAGTGTAAGTTTTTCTAGTTTATTATGGCATTACTGGATCAGCTTTTACGAAAGCAGTAGTAGCTACTCCGCCTCCGTTGAAAATTTCTGCATGAAACATTGATGCATCTAGTTAGTGCAAATATAGTATATATGGTACAAGTTATGATTTTTTGCTTTCTGTATGATATCAGCTTTTTGATTCAGTATGTTGTGAAATGCTTTCTGTGCACAGATGTAAGGCAATTTTTCTGTACACATTATGCACATCATACTATGGACAGTTTTAAGGTGTATTCTGTATGCATACTGTCTGAAGTGTGTACAGGTTTTGACAGGTTATGCACTTTTGGAGCCGCTTTTATAGTGGCTGATTAACGTAGGCATAAGCATAAGATAATACAGCTTTAAACGTTAGCTATGAAACTTCTATTAGACGTCTAAATAATAATTATAAGCAAACGTATGACAAAATTCAATCATTTATGTTAAATAGTATTAGGTGCGCAACTAATCTCTCGATGTTTTTAAATGAAAAATACATCTTTATTTCAAAAAAGGTTATAAATGAATCATTCAAAGTATATTCCGTCGCTTCCTAAAAAAATTCCCCATCATTGAGGCAGAGCCCGAATATCGTTATGGTAGAAGTGATTGTCTTTTAAAGCTATCCTCTAATCCTGCTTTTTTGCACTAAACGGTTGTCAATTCAGGAATGAAGGACAAGCAACTTGTATTCCCTGACCTTTCTTATTACTCTCTCCACATGGGTCCTAAAGCTTTCTATTTGCTTGGTTAGCTTAACTTCATCTTGAGAGCTCTCTACAATCTTGGAAACTCTTGGTGGTCTAATTAACTCTCAAATTTTACCACTGAATGAGTGAACAGTTAGTTTGAACGCGCAATCTACTTTTACCCCACAGCCTTTTAGAATTTGCTCAAGAAATCCAGTCTATGCGAATGACACTATCTATTGCCCGGCCACCATTACCCCTCGAAATGAAATTTTCTAAAGAAGAATCATATGATTTATTTTTTTTGATTGAGTTTAGATAGAAATATTTGAGCTATAAACAATTCATTGATTTTATAGTAATGTTAAAAATGATTCCTTTTGAAATAATTGCGTTTGAAAAAACATTATTTCTATTTTTCTTCACAATCAGCAGTATAATGCACTGATTAGTTCTGTAAAAAAACGGATTTAGAGTTTCCTTCGCAATTCACTTTTTTGCTATATACCTATCGCAGCGTAATAAACTAAGCGCAATTTGTTACACTGATCGCAGTAAAAAGAACTGATCCATACAATAGAAAATGTCACTCACTGCAGCGAGTACTGATCTATTTTTTTATGCTCCAATTCAGGTTAAACTTTGCCAAATTGGGTTACCTGGCTTTTCTATTTCTATGTCTAAACAATCAATAGTTGACTCTACATGTGAAGGCGAGCAGGAAAGGGAATTGGCATATTAAGCAACATCTTATTTTTGTCAACCCAAAAAACTAGATTTTTTAAAAGACCAGCCACCGGAATAATGGAAGCAGAGAAATATCGTGCCGCTGTCAAGGGTGAGACATTGAGATCTTCTAGGCTAAAATATTGAAGGATTTGTTGAGTCTAATTTTCCTGAACATAGCAATAATAGGTAACCCAGTCTTTCCTGATAGCATATCGACAATAAAATAATTTTCACAATCTACTCTTAAATACAATGCTGCCTTTTTTCCAAGAAAAACACAATATACTTGACCCTTTGGCTACATATCTCCCTGTCTGTTTCCATGTCAGTCACTTATCATATTCATAGGAGAAGTAGCAGCATTGGCGGAAACAGGTTTCTTTTCTGAACACCAACAATTTTTGACTCTGGTTTCAATTGGCATGACTTTTCCTGACCTCGACTTTCCACCACTTCCTCAGGTTGTATTTACTCTTATGGCTCTAAGTCAGCTGATTTGAGGAGGTAGTGATTATGCATCAGTGAGTTTCTTACAAATTATACACTTCTAGGTAGCAAATATGGTTTCGAGGGAGTTCAGTTGGAATATTATGCATGTGAATCAATTGATTTCGGAGAGAGGGAGGGTAGCCTACTGTATGTACCCTTTAAGTATTCTTATCATGATTAATCATTGACGAATTCAAAACATATTATAATTATAAGACGTCGGGTACTACGAGGGCCGTCAACCTACGATAACTCAGCAAAAACAGCATGCAAGCGACAGGCGGGTACTGCGCGAACAGGGCACGTCCTCCGCACCACACGCTCAAGTCATTTCTCAGCATAATTCTGTCGTAATTACTTAAGGTAAAGTGATCTTCACGAACAAATCCCGTCGTTTTCGTCGACAGATCGTTCTTCCTCTTCATCGCCTTAACCCACTTCTTTCTTCTCGCTTTATTATTCGACATAAGGACGAATATTTTATTAGAATTTCGAGATGTATTTGAACGCATAGGCACCATGCAATATTTATTATTCGATATTATAAACAGCACTTCACGTAGGTAAACATACCGTATTCCTGGCGTACGTATACCGCAACAATCTCGAAGCTCCACGCCTCGGACGTTAGCAACTCTGTTTGGGGAGAAATGACGTCACTCCTCTTGGACACACTACTTTCGTTCGCACCCCCCACTCCTCCACTTTGACCTTTAATATCTTGAAAACTAACGCCTGTATTGAAATTTCCCCCGGTAGATATTCTTTCCTAGAGGTTTACTAGATTTTGACATAGTTTTCAAAAAATGTGAAAATTCCCCATTGCGCGGTGTCCAAGGTAACTGCATCGGCTTAGAACTCCCGGTTGGCGCCCGTGATGACTGGGACCTCTGGAAAACGTCCGTCATCCAAGCCGGGGTTGGGGGAGAACAGCGTACCGCCGGGTTTCCTCTCCTCTATCTCCTGGGTTGGAGACATAGCCAAGTGGTGTGATAGCTGGTAGAGGCAAGCCATTGGAATTCAAGGAGGGGAAAGACTAGGATGAGGTGTTGGAGGGAGAGAGAGTTGTGATAGACAAGTGGAGTACTACTCACTCCAGACTGCATTCTTACTTATGCCTCAGCATCCGCTTCCCCTATATTGCCAGGAGAAGGTACTCCTCCGCCGTACTACCTATGTAAGTCTTGATCTCCAGGTGGGCTGGGTCGGAGGGCAGCGTCGAAGGGCATCGTTCGAAGGACAGAGTTCGGAGACAAGAGTTCCGAGACAGCGTATCCTAATGGAGGGCTCTTGATCAAATTTACTTTGTGATTTTACCTCTTAGAAAGAAATGGAACATTCGCGACACTGTAGACTACACTCTTTCATGAAACGAGACCCAGGAATTCAGGGCGAGCGCAAGGAGACGTCAGCTACAGGAGGTCGTATTTCGGAGGCATTTCTGTTAAAGTTTAAATAGGAGGCGATAGTCGAATGAGAGGCGAATAGAGTCTCCGAGCGTTTGAGTCGAAGGACCTTTGAGTCGAAGGACCTTTGCGCGATAAACCTTAGCGCGAAAAGTCCTTAGCGGGAGAAGTTCTGCAGATAAGTTCGGAGGAATTTGGAGGAATTTCTGGGGGGGTACACTAAAAATGCCACAACTATTCCATCAACACACCAGGCATTCAAAGAATAGCACACGGACGACGCTTTCATTTCTTTTTCGGTTGGACAAAAGCTATTAGTTAAAACTTGGCATTCTGCTTTTTTGAGTAAAGACCATATGATTTAATTTTGAATTTTATGCGTAATATGTTCAACAAAATAGTACAATACAATCCATTTCACTTGATGAATACAACTACGACACCGTTTGAAGGCGATACTTGTCCAAGGCAAACTTCCCTCTATCTCTGCTGGATGCCCAATGGACTTTGTCCATGTTGTGGCATTAGTCCCACTCGGTTGACGTTTCTCAGCAGAATCCAAATACGCTCGCCCTCGACGAGGCTGGGATGGCTTCTATAAGGAATGGCTGTTACTTGCATTGTTCTCTCCTCATTCAACTCTCCTCGAAGGTGAGAGCTGGTCAACATTCACATCACAAAATTGTTAAATGTTATTCAAAGCATCAAATGTTATTCATAGCATGGTAATCAAAGCGCTACAGGGAGAACACTAATGAGAAATAGAACAAATAATTAACGAACAAAAATTGATTTTCAATCAACTTTAATATTTATGAATTCATACATGGTAAGAACAACATATATTGCGTATTGGATCAGACAACACAAACAGCTTTGATGATGCCAATTACCCTTAATACATCGCATCGGGTCATATTGACATCTTCTTTTCTTCGGCGTTTTTTAATAAAATTATGGCGTTCGAACTGAAGTTTTTCTGGTCTCTAATTTCTTGAATTTCTACAACTAATTAGCATTAAATGTTCAAAAAGTTCCTTAGTTTCGATGCAACCGATGTTTTGACCCTATGCGACCGTAAGTTTTACAATTTATTCTCGCTACCGATCCATCGTAAAGACGATTAAAATTCATTGGCTGGCATTTGGCTTGATGAAATCGTCGATATTTGCAGTGGTACCTACTTATTTTGCCACTGTAAAAGCACATACCAGAGTAATATTTAGCTGTCATTGAGGCAAAGGGCCAAAATTGATACGCACACCGAAAAGTGATATGCAGGCAGAAAAGCACAAAAGGCAAGGCGAAGGATTGTATCTATGGTAATGTTTCATTTATTTATAGTTATTTTTATTTATAATGATTTTTTTTCCAGTCGGCGATTCTTAGAAATATATTGATAGCTTAGTAAAAATACAACTTTAATGACTATCATTTCGAACCATTTGTGCATACTCAACTACTATATGCTAGAATATTTTTCATTTTTTCTTTAGTATTTGTCGAATGTTAAACCGTCCATGTATCATTGAAAAAGAACTTCTGGAAGAACTGAAACGAGAATGCTCTTCCATGTATTAGGAGGATTTAGAAAGAATACATTTTAACCCATCTTCCTAGAACACACCATGAGCAAAAAGTGTGAATTAAAAACCATAAACCATTTTGCCTCTTCTTTTTTCGCGGAAGTATTAGATATAGGTAATAGTGAACATCACAAATCTCTGCTTTAATTCCGTTTCTGGAAATTATACAAGAGATCGCGATACTAGGCATTTGAGTGAAGATGAATAATAGGATCTCATTGGTCTCCTTTTTCCCTCGGGTATGTATAAATCTTCCAAAGTTGATTTCAGGGAGATTTGGAGCAAAGTTGTCTATCAAATTTTTTTCCATTACACTGAGTTGTCGGATTTTTTTACTACGGTGTATTAGTTTTTATGACCTTAGTACTAGACGAGAAAGGAAGAAAAGTGACTAGTGAGCCGCAGTTACTGAGTTCATAAATAAAATTTCCAACAATTTGAATGTGCATACACTCCATCAGAGTACATCACGATCGTTGATCCACTTATATCATTTCGTGGCCGATGCCCTTCTACGCAGTATCTATCCAAAAGCCAAAGAAATATGTTATTGAAGTCATTTTTGTGGAGGATGCTAGAAAAGTTTACCTAAAAAAATTGAAATTTATATCAAGCCAGATCAGACCCCTTTCAAAGAATCTAATTCACCTCATGATATAGTCAAACGCTTAGCAGAGCACATTCAATGCAGAGGAAGAAATAATACCAGTAGTGAACCAGCATAAATAAATAAATACCTTTAGCAATATAACTTCTTCAAAAATATTGGCTGAAGTAAGGACGATGAGTAAGAACAAAGCAGACGTTCCTCCTGAATTTCTCCCAAGAAAAAATAGAACATTACATCCTTCCCTTTTTGGGCTTACTCTCGGCATTTCCAGGTTGTAATGCCTACGTTTCAATTAAATCCATGTAGTACTTATTTCTACCATTCCCCACGACGCAAGTATTAATGCCTCAAGTGGTAACAAAATGCTTCCTGACATTATATCATTTTACAATACTATCAAGGGGGTGTGGATACAAATGATCAGCTTTGCTTAAATTACAGTGTCGGCCGAGGAACGAAAAGGTGCCCCTTTCCGTGGGATATTGTCTCCCTATTCTGACGCAAAGCAACGGGCACCCTTCCCTTATTATGTAATGATTTATTTGCGATTTCCCTCAGCCTGTTGCAGTAGTTGCACAATAAATGATTTATGCACTCTAAGTACTAGGCAGTTGATACCGTAGGGCAGTACTTCATTCAATTTCTTCGTAACGCTGCTGTCGCCATCACCTCCGAATGAAATCACGGCATTTTAGTATCTTCCAAAACAATAAAACTGAAGTATTCCGTGCCTTATATTACCCTACCAATTAACCAATGATATTTTAAATTGTGCATCCTTATACGTGTTTTGAACCCTTCGACTAATATGTGAGCTTCCATTGCTGTCGAGGATTTGCTCCAATTTTTGTAGCATAGCTCTTTCACCTCCGATTTTGTAGTCATGCTTCTCGCACAAATACAGCAGTATCTGTTCCTCACTTCAATAAACAAGAATTTTTGAGTTCGATAATACAGGCCTGTGAAATGAGAGAGAATTTAAATTGTAATGCAATCAAAATGTAGTTTGAAATAAAATATTGCATCCAAAATTGTGTCTAACACTACAGAAGTATTCCTCTCTTACTCCAATATTAGATATTAATGCAAATGTGTTGACAAAATTCATGCTGTTACGTTTGGGCAATAGTAAACGTTGTTGGACTAGTATGCCTCTAGATATTTCTGCTCTTCTAGGTACCGAGGGATTATAGGTATGAAATCATAATTATTAGTCAACAATCCTAAGATTGATTTGACGCAGCTCTCCATTCTTCTCTCCTATCCGCTAGCCTCTTCATAGCGACATACATATTTCTTCCCTTTTGTATCCTTTGTAATCTGTCCAATGTAACTCATTCGGGACCGCCCCTTGCCATTCTTCCCTTCCACCTGTCCTTCTATGATTGTTTTCATCAGGCCATCATGTCTCATAATGTGAACGAGTAAGTTGTCCCGTCTTCTGCTTAAGGTTTTAGATGACTTTTTTTCTCCCACTTTCTTAGCACTTCTTCATTACTCATTCGATCAATTTTATCTTCATCATTCTCCGATAGCACCACATTTCGAATGCTTCCACTCTTGACTTCTCTGCTGCTATCAACGTCCAAGCCCCACATCCATAGAGAATCATACTCCATATGTAGCAACTGATGAATTGTTTCCTTACTTCTATGCTTGCACTCTCAGCTGTAAGCAGATTCCTCTTTTTGTAGAAAGCCCTCTTCGCCTGCGCTATTCTACTGTGTATTTCTTTCTTGCTCCGTCCATCGCTGGTAATTCGGCTTCCAAGGTAAGAAAATCTCTTGTAGCTTTTGATTTCTTAGCTTAATGTTTGTCCTAGCCTCCTCTCTTTTGCTGCATACTAATATCTTAGTCTTCCTTTTGTTGATTTCCAATTGATATCTGGCCATATTCCTTTCTATATTTGTCAAAGTCTTCTTAAAATTCTTCTCTGTCTCGGCTACGACTCCTGTGTCGTCAGCGAATCGTAGCATACTAATTTTTCTTCAATATTGACACTCAGAGCCTTCTCCTTGATTCCAATCACCTAAAACAATAAGGTTTTCTTCACCTCTTACCTGTTTGATTACTACTGTGATATCTTCATAGTCGTCTTCAACTTCTTCATCCTAGTAGTCTGTCGTAGGTATGTAAACCTGTACCACCACGGTATCTACCGACTTAGTCTCTAGCTTTACCATAACTATCCTTTCATTTAGGGGGTACCACTTTCCCAGAATTTCGATCGCATGCTCCTTATCTTTTACATAATTAACGGAAAGAGGAAGATTTCCCGCAGTTTTTTTCAATGTAAATTAGTAATGGCATTAGAAATAATTTATCCCCTACGAAATTAAAGCGGGCCAAGTGTTGGCAAAGTCGAATCCATTACTTCGTAATCAGACATAGTTTGGTCCTAAGAAGATACATTGAATGAATTACACACCATTTGTACGTTGAAGATGCTGTCATAACATTGAAATCGAGGTCACAATAACTTTTATTATAATCGTGGAAACTTGCAAGTGTTTATTTCAATATCGAAAAATTCCGCTCCATCACGCTTAAATCTTCGGATTTTATTTGTAAATTGAATTAAGTATCTGTTTTTATGTAGAGCGTTAGAAAATCATTAATCATTCTACCAAATAAAGTTGTAAAGAATGGAACGGCAACTAAATATTATCTGCCGTATAGTGGTAGTTAGAGTTATTAAAGAAAGAGGATATTCTAGCGTCACATGCAAAAGGTTTTGTGCTCTCACCCATACAAGTACTGCATCGAACAAGCAACTTTGTATGCAGTCACGCGCGCGAGTGCATATTTAAGTATGCTATTCGCCATGAAAAAAATCATTTGGCTTACTTGGGATTCGAACCCGGATATCCCCGATGGTCGGACAAATATGCTAGCAATTATACCATGAAGCCACCTTTTTACTTGAATATGAAATTCTCTTTTTACTTGTGTCTAAGATTCGCCTAGAAAAAAATTACTTGGTAATGTAACTGACCGGCAATCGGGAGGATCTGGGTTCGAATCGCGGCTAAGCGAAATGTTTTTTTCGTGGCAAATAACATTCTTGGTATGTATGTATCCTCATTCTAGAAAATAATATTGGATTGTAAGAACTAAAATTCCCTTTGAAATTAAAAAAATGGGAAACATACCAAGTACAAGACCTGACTTGACCTGACTATGCTTTCGCCGACCTAGGTTGGCCCGTGGTCGGACCCCAGCAGGCCAAGTTTTTTTCTTTATCACCCGAAGCCCTGTGTTCTTGTGTTGCGAGCGGTGTGTTTAAAACGAGGCTAGCGCGAGTTTTCAAGTTTTCTGTTCTTATGCGTGGAAGGAAATCAAAGAGGATGAATAATATGAAGACCTAATGAGGAGAGAAGAGTAAGCATATGGGAAGGTGAAAAAGAACTATGAAATATACCGCTACACATTATATCCATCCTGTTACCGTAGAAGGTAGATTGCAGGTGAGAAAAGTTTGGTCATTCCTTTCAAAAATGTGGTCTGTAAAAATTATCTACATGATAAGCAGTTTTTACCTATGAAATTACCACTTTACGTATCTATTGCATAAGTATTTCCTTGCATGTTTCTAAAATTCGTCTATTTGTGGACAAAGTCGCAGATTTATCTAACCGCAGTTTGACGACGAAACTTTGCGACTTTCATTTTCCAGAGAACTGATTGTCCGCAAACATTTACTGGTTTTTCATGGGACCAAGTGACTGAGTAACGTCGACGAGAAATTCGGATGATAGGTCAGTTACTCAATGGCTGATAGTTTTTCTTTTCAAGCTGCAAACCGGAAACATGAACAGTACTAGTTCCTCTTTGTAACCATTCCCTATTTTTACCCTTGATGTGTTGTGGTTTATAAACCCGGACCTTTTTTTACAAATCAAAATGATGTCAATGATGAAATCAAAATTCTCTAAAAATCTATCTTGCAATTGGCATATCCAATGAAAAGTTTCATGAAAAAGGGTGAAATTTTGATTCTGGATAGAGGACTTCGGGATGTTGTGTCATATTTAGAACATGATTTAGAGTTCAGTGTGCTGATGCCGACGTTGAAAGGCAAGCGAGCTCAGTTAACGACCAAAGAATTGAATCAATTGTGATTCGTGGCTAAATTAAGACGGGTAGTTAATTTTTATTTAGAATATGCTTACATCGAATGGCATCGTATGAGGCAGCATATTGACATATTGCTGCGATTGTGGTGATGGAAATAGAAGAATACGGTGTTTATTTATAATTAATCTAAAAATTGAAATTTGTAAAATTTCAGCTGAACCCAAAACGCTTACCCGTGCCATATGAGGCTAAAGTGGAAATAATACGAATTTTAGCAAAAAATAGTTTTTCATCAGTAAAATAAAAATCATTTGTAGCATGAACTTAATTCTTGTGTCATCTAACATCTCTGTTGTCTTCAAGTTTTGATTGAAATATTTATTTTATCTAACTGGTAGATTTGGTAGAGTTTAGAATTTTTATTCAAATTTCAACTCGGACGAAGAAAGGTTGTCGAGGCAGAACACCTGACGAAGGCCTCCAAAACTATGCATTGTAATACCAGTGTGTATTTTGTAAAGAAAATGGTCAAGATCTTTAAAATAAGTGAATTATTTGAAAAATAAAAATATCCTTACTTCAACTTTAAATTTCCTCACTTTCCAGTGTGGACATGCACTGTATAGAAATATCGTTTTTCCTAATATTTATCAAATGATGCTTTTATTATTTCTGGAAAATGTACAGCATTTTAAGTACGCTAAAATGAAATGTAACCTTATTGCCCCCAGGACAAACATTTACGACAAAAATTATCACATTGAGGAAGCAATGCCTGTCCTACATACCGTAACCGAAGTGCTCTTCCGCAGCCAGGACGCACATGGGAGCAGAACGATGGACTAACAAGTAGAAAGGTCCAAGTGACATGGGACACACACGATGAAGGCCCCTTACCATGAAATCCATCTATCACACGCTGCGCAACCGCGATTCATGGGGTGGCACCTAGATGAAGCAATTTGTGGTGAAATATACTTTACATTATATGGGGCTCACAGGCCAAGTGTGTTTTGCAACGGATGCACTGATGCAAGGTCAAGAGGCCCCAAATGTCAAATTCCCCCCTTAACAAACAGAGCGAAAATATATGGGGGCATTTTGTAATGAATTGAAGCAAACTGCTCAATTTAAAATTGAAAGGAAGAGTTTTTAAGTTCTTCTGATGCCTAAGTAAACATGCTAACAGTTGTTTTCTTGCCTAATTTAGAATCTGTCTTTCATCGCATAATTTTCTTAGACGAAGAGATGTAAAAACCCGGAAGTTGAATCCTAAATTCAAAGAACGAAAATTACTTAGATGGTGCATGGTACGGTCCGCAAAAGAACACGTACAGGCCCAGTGCCTATAATATCAACAATTCCATTTAATTGATCATCTAATTAGAAATAAAAAATCACGCCAAAGACCAGGCACCGACACTCAATTCCAGATTTATCACTTCAATACGCCAAATTATAAAAAAAAGCTATCGAGAATATTCTTGCCCGAATATTGTCCTAGGATGCGATAACACCGATTTCATTTACTCGATACTCCACTTAGAAAAAATCGCATCTTGGATCCGGTCCTGTTCCCTTTATGGCTTACGATATTTAGCCTGAATGTTGATATTTCTAGGATGCCATCAATTTCATTCAGTTGATCAACTAGTAAGCAAATACATAATCCCGAAGACATCGGTTTCAGGCACCGATTCTCAGTTCGTGTTACTTATTCAGCACTCTGTATTACGCTAAATAAACAATCAGCAGAAGTTGATCGCCTGAATGTTAACATTGCCTACAAATCAACAATTTCATTCAATTTATCAACACATTGATCAATAGTCTTATTATCATGTTATGGTACCAATCGCGAGACTCAGTGTCCTTCAAATGAATTCTTCGCCAATGAGATTATCAATTGATTGAAATTATTGTTATCGTAAACAACATTAACATACGCGAAAACAAATCGTCTAACGGAATTGTTCATTTAGCGCATTAAAATTCTAAATAAATGGAGAGAGAAAAAGCGATAATCGGTGCGAGAACCGATGTCTTGTGGATGATTTTTTCGCTAATCAGACGGTTCATGGAATTAAATTAATATTAATTTAGACATGATTACTTCACGCAAACACTATACTAACAATTTTTTTGGTAATATTAATTGAGGGAAACACATCGTCTGAAGCAATTGTTCGTGCAGGTTATTCAAAGGCATGTTATAGAAAGCGAGAACCGGTGCCTAGAACCTGTGACTTTGGAATGATATTTCTGCTCATTAGAATATCAATTGGATGAAATTTATATTATCTTAGATTTTTTTAATATTCGGGCAAACAAATTTTCTCAGGCATTTGTTAATTTAGTTTATAATAGTGCTAAAGGAGGAACACGAGCGTAGAACCGGTGCCTTTAGAAAGATTTCTTTTGCTAATTTGATGATCACATAAATTACACTTATGTTATTTTAGACTAGATTTATTCAAACAAACTCCACTGTAGACGAGATCAATTCAGGCAATCCAATCGTCTAAAGTAATTGTTCATTTAGGGTATTAAAGTGGTGAAGAAGGAAAAGGCTTCGAGGACCTGTGGTTTTGGAATCATTTATTCGCTAATTGGATGGTCAATTAAATTATATTCATGTTATCCAAGACAAGATCAACACTCGGGCAAAAAGGACGTCTGGAGAAACAGTAAATTTACCCAATCAAAGATCTCAAGAAGATACCCGAACTAAGTACCGGTGACCTTTGAATGATTTTGTCGCTAATAAGATTATCTATTGAATGACATTGATTGTATATTGGATAAACTTAACACTCATGCGAAAGGATTCCTTTCGCTGTTGAAGATTGAGCTAAGTGATAAGTGCTTAGTTACAAGCGGAAACGAGAACCGAAAATATTAGGAAACGACCCTAATTATAAGTAATACATTAATTCATTTTTAATGCCTTTTTTATCGCAAAGCAGGCCTCCGTGGGGAGTGGGGGAGCGGGGGTGGGGAGCGGGGGGGGGGGGTGTGCGGGCTAAGAGTTGCGTATGGACCCCACGACCGCACTCGTGATCTCCTTGATTCCCTCTTCCTTTTGAGCCAAATCATCAAAAGCACTATGCAAACGGACGCATATTATCCGTCCGTGGGTGGAATTTGGAACACCATCTTCAGGGGAATTCTCGTGTGACGAGTTTTCACAGAGAATGAATGATTCGATGAAATGGCCTCTATTCAGGGAATAACGTTTTAAGAAGCACTTTAATGGTAGTTTTGTGATGTCTTCCTGGCAGTTGTTGTGGTAAACATTACAAGGTACCGCTCGCAACACGCTCTCTCGATGGCTCTTATTTTTGTCTTTAATATTTCTCATACTTCATCTGTATACTTCTTAGTCACACTACTCGCTAAGGCAACGTTTTTATTTATTTCTATGGCATCTTCAGGGCTGCTAAACAAAAAAACTAAAACCAGGAGAAAAGCCAAAAGTAATATAGAAATACAAATTTAGGTGTTCCTTAGAACATGATAACACACATAGGTACTAATCAGATTAAAATATTCGTTGAAAACCCCTACATAAATCGCACCTGGCACCGATAAAAACATTTATTTTACGGTAAATTTCTTTTTAAATTTTCAAGGCAACAACGAAACAAAGAATTAAAGTTGTACACTTCAGCAACCGAGCTATAGAGACAAAAGATATTAGAATTGAAAGAAAAATAAGTTAAACACATAAATAATGCGAAGCATATTTTGAAAGAAAGAACGTGTTACACATTGAACCAATTAACAATGCTTTCAGTGTATTTTCATTCAAGAATTCGGGTGGTCTCCAATGCAAATAATTTCTTTCGTCGATGTTTCACTTTTTTTTCTTTTCCTACAGAAAAATGAAAAAGAAGCGATCAGTTGGTCTTCAGCATTATTAATTTTTCAACTGCATGGCTGTGACATTTCAGGTATTACATTTTGACCTTGCCTGAACCTTGCTACTTATTTTGTGGAATTCGAAAAACCTAAGTTGAGTTGCCATGGGGATGAGACAGAGGTGCGCTACAATTTCTGCCAGAAGTTGTCTTGATCTTCATTAGGTACATACTAGTGGTGGTTAGAGAGGACGTCTCGCATGGCAGACCGCAATTGTGACCACGATCTGAAGGATTCAGTCAATACACTTATGCTCGAATTTAACGGGGTGAATTATATTATTTTAAATTTATGTCGATATTATTCTTCAGGGCGAGAGCATAAAATTTTTTTGTTCAGTTTCAGTTTAAGCTCGGTGTGGATTCAGATATTAAATTTCTGAAGCATGGGTGTCTAAATTTAATTCAAGATTCTCTAAACTGTTTAGCCATGCCACGTCCTCTGGACTTTGTGATAAGTTTGGCGAAGTTTTAAGATCAGAAAAATGTCCAAAGTGTGAGTGCATCTTAACATCATCCGTCACTGGGACTTGATCCGAGGAACCACTCCTTGGTTGCGTGATACTTTACCCGCTACATCACCGGAACGATTGTCTTCTGAAGCAGTTTCAACGCCCAATATGTCGTGGCTATGTGCGCAGTCGTCCCGACGAGAGTAAACTCCATTCTAGGAGAGTCGTGGGCGAAGAATAGTTCGGAGAATATGGGGATGAATTCGTAGCTAGGTCTTTTGCGCGTTGCCATAATGCGACGGATATGATTATTTCCCCGGTAAAAGGAGTTAAAGTTCCCGGTTGTATGAGAGCATTACGAGGGCAAAATTTTAGGAGATAAGTAGTTCCTGAACTGGCCGCTTTCAGTCTCCAATGAGCTTTGCGTTAATTTTTTCCGCCACTGTAACTAATATTCCACACTCACTCCTGGGCTGCATTCCTGGAGAAAATGCTCCAGCACGAGCGATGCTAAGGTATTCCTGGACTAGAAAAGTCCACTACTGTGAAATTACTTTGGATACACTTATGTTTATATTGCCTATGAGGTATGAACCTTGACAGCCTTTGATCCATAATTGTCCCTTAACACACACTATAGCATTGGACACGTCGCGACGTTATAGTGCAATGTGACCAAAATCTACTTACAGTGACTTGACCACGTCGTAATATGAAGCTTCTACTTTGCGAATCTAAAGAAAAATCTTGCACCAACTAGCAACCCCGAATTTTTAATAATTTTTTCGAGCGTGCGGTCAACTCCGGTTCTGGCCGGCGGCGGCGGCGGAGAGTACGGCGACTCGGCAAGCGTGTGGTTGCAATATGGCCACATTCACTTTGATATCTGGATAATAGATATAATAGCTGTAGAAAATAATCACCAGAAAGTGAAATTAATAAATATTACTACGAATGACTCTTAATATGCAATCGCTGGGCACTACAAGACGTATACTGAAAGGATTCGTGCTTTGAGTGCATTCCACATACTAGTGATGGGTCGTTCGTGATCGATTCGTTCAAAATGATTGAATCACCAACTGACTCAAATGACTCATGATTCATTGCGCAAAATAAAGTCGATCATCAATCATCAATCAGTCCGACTTCCGGTTTATTAGGTGTAAGTTAATCATCAATCAGCCAGACTTCCTGTTTATTCGGTGCAATTCAGTGATCGATCCTGAGTATATCTTGTGTGAATAGGTCTACCGTTGTGCATTTATAAAATTGGTTGTGTTTATCCCGAATAATAGGGAAATTGCATACTTTTTATAAACAGTATGCTGATATACTACAGTAAACACTTAGTACCGCAATATACTTTTTTCCGCTTAAAATTCAGTTTATACACTAGAAAATGACTCCCAAAAGTCTCCCGAGTTTCGCGGGCTAAAAAAACCTCCCCCACTAATCTTAGGCCGTGACGTCATAGTTCGTTAGGAGTCCAAGTTCCAAGCCCAGTAACTGCAGGTTTGGAAGAGCCACGTTGCGTTTAAAGGAGAACATGGGTGAAATAAGGAAAAATTACAAGTGGTGCACTGCACCTTTGTGCAATGCACCACTTGTACCCAATGCACCCCAGAAAAAATTTTCGTCTGCATTCCCACGGAGGAAATTAGAAGAAAAGCCTCGATGCATGCCGTCTGTCGGGATGAGCGTTACGGAAAAATAAGAGTATAATAAACGGAATGATAAACCCGTGTGCTATGTGAGCGAAGATAACTTTAATATAAATAATATTTCCATAGTTCATTGACTGAATAACTTGAAACTGAGATTTTTCGATAATTCGGCCGCCGTAGAATAAAAACTCAACTTCTCAACAAAAATCGAGATAGGTGTTTCTCGATGGCTACGATGGACTCAAATTATTTGTGGCACTTGTTCATTTTCAGTTACGGAAGGACATAGAAAATTCCATGATGTTTAAAATCAAGGGAGGAAATATGAAAATATAGAGCAACGTTGATCCTCATGCATTCGAGTGCCAGCCAAGAAGACAGCGTTTTCTTTTACTGTCGGCGTCAAAATGATGTGCCGCTGTACTTTGCAAATTTATATCCTGGCTTCACTGCATGCTATAGTAATGAACTATACGTAATTTTAAAGGAAATTTTATCCTAAATTCTGATTTATTTTATTACAAAAAAATGAAATATGTAGACACGGCCAGTGCAATAAATGACTCCGCGCACCGAAAAATTAGCCGTTTTGTCAACTTCATGAACTTTGCAACTCAGCCTAAGGAAAACTACTACGTCTACAGCATTCATCTTCCACATTAATTTACACTCATCAGTGCGGATTAATAAAATGGCTTTTGGGTATTTTTAGAACTTATATTTTGTTATAAATTAATGAAAATATTTAAACATTATCTTGTCCCATAGTTTTCCCCGAAAGATAAAGGAAGTTGTAGATGGAAAAAGAATGGAATCCAGGGGTGGTCACAAAAAATGAATCGCAGCATTTTTTTATTTTATTCTACGCCGTTGCTTGCTTTTCAGAAATAGTTGAGTCACAAGAGGAATGTTCCGCGGCCCTTGATTTGGAAACTGTGGAGGTAGAGGAAGCCGTGTGGATCAGCGATTTCCATTAGTTGGTTGTCAGGATAAACCAAGGATCCATTTAAAGGTTGTCAGGCCATCGTATAAATATAGGACTGATGTGCACCACAGGGGAAATGGGGTGTTTGAGGAAAAGTCAAACCCAAAGTTGCCCAAAGAATGTGCAGTTCTATGTTGCTCTTTCCCCAGTTAAAACCAAATAGAAATTGGATTGGGATGATATTTTCACCACGGGTTCCAGTGATAGTGAGAGTGCAGGCAGTGGCGCCGACTCCCTGGGGCCTGAGGGGGCCCGAGCCCCCCCAAAAATTCGTTACAGACGAGAGGAAAAAATGTGTAAGGCCTGTCGATTTTCCCCGGAGTGTCAAGATATCGAGATTCGAGTGATCAGGGTTCTAATGTTGATCATATGACTCTTCTAAAATGCTTAAAAACTTAAAATTCACTACTTATAAAATATATCGTGGCTAGGTCCCCGGTTTGGGCCCCCTAATATTTTTTGTAAGTCGGCACCCTTGAGTGCAGGTGATCACGGTCATCGTCGAAGGTCATCCCTCTAGGATTTCCGATACGGAATTTTTAAGTGACAACCGATCGCAATGACGATGAGCTCGCCTTTAGAGTAGGTTTCAGATACATCGTGAGAAAAGCTCCCAAAATGTATTAAAGAATGTTTGGAAAATATTCACATTTTAATTCTACTTTAGGAAGGCTTTCATTACAAAAGTAACTTATTAACACCTGAAGACGTTGTGTTTATTATATTGATCGAAGTGCGATTGACCGATTCTTTCTGCGGAATAGGAAGTGGCTTCGGGGTTTTTGAGTCACAAGATGGTAGATTGTGTTGGAAGTTCGTCTATATCGCTACTAAATTGAAACATTAATAGTCTGGCTTCCTCAGAGCTTCCTGTCGCCCTCCAGGCAAGGTATTTTTAAGTTGAAAGTATCATCGACAGCTTCGAGGTGGAAATAAGTTCACCATAAGACTCTCTACCGGACTGCCAAAAGAATATACATTTCACATGAGTATACGCTTTCGCTAATATTATACGCAAGTCTCACTTTGTTATGAACTATAAAACATTTCAGATGCACATCAGCTACCTTTCCATTTCTCGGCATCGACTTTCGGCGCCGACGAAGTCTACAGTTTTACTAAAATACCCTGTTATCATGATGGAATCAGTAACAGGAAGCTTGCTAAGATCAGCCTAAGAATAACCATATTCCTTCATCTTTACGCAATCTATCGCTTTCAATGGAGGATAAATAGATTAAATAATATCCCTGAAGTCACAAGGAACAACTCCGATACGTCTGCACTTCAATAAATGAATCATAACCACGCCGTCGCATGTATCCAAGTATGCAACCTCTACTATGGCCGTGCCTCCTCGTACTGTATAATGACGTAACTTTTCTACCAGCCAATCATCGGGCGTTTTCGCTTCTCACCTGCTTTTGAAAATTCTTGTGAACTTTGATGCATTAAATATCGCAAACCACGTCATAAAATAATAAAAAAAACTTTCACCGAGGTATGCAAACATATATTTTTATATAATTTTGGGGCTATTGATTATATCTGAAATATATGCAAGTTCCCTTTTCCAGATGGTCGCTTTTTTCACCCAATTCCCTACATAGTTGTAAGCTCCGTGCTGTGGTAGCAGCGACTTTGTTGAAAATCAACCAATTTTCAAAGAAATTATAATTTTTTGGAAATATGCACGTGCACAAATATAACATTAAGGTATTCTATTAAGTTTTTCTAGAACTACATGGATGTTAAGATTCAGTTTTTCATTTGCATCGTATTTTAAACCTCAAAATCAACTTGTATAACTCATTATTATGAGGGTGTAATCAAGGCGATAATCTCAAAAATTGTTACATGTGAATGTTATGTTTACATTATTGAAATTGAAGGTACAAAAGCACAGTTGGCTGCATATATATTGAGGGTGCAGGGTAATGATATAGCCTTATAAGAACATCTCAATCAAGAACACAAAAGTAGATTTTGGAATATTTATGCGACTTTAATGGTGGTAAATTACTCGCATACCTTCTAATTAGAATAACTCATATGAAAAGGTATTATCACGGAGTGTCCCCACACTCTGATGTATGACTGAAGGGCTTTACAGTCACAAAGGATTTAGCAATATCGTATATTAAATAACAAAATCAAAAATGTTGCTCATGACAAGTTTATTCCTTCTGCATGTGCCTAATAAATATAAATTGCACTTTATTATAAAAAATAAGGATCTTGCATCTTGAAAAAATAATAAGGCTATAAAAGGAAAAATGCATGTCATCCCTTCAGTAATTACATCTGAAACATGACATATATGTTCTTCACTGGCAATGCATATTAAAAAATAAATCTTACAATATTAGGTAGAGGCACAAAATCATTGCAAATTAGCATTGAGGAACATAATTTCTGAAACCCTCTTTGAGGATAACCTGCTTCGCCTTTCAGAAAGAATCTGTCCGCTTTTAGAAAATATTCTTTCACACGGTACAGATGTGGCTGGTATGGCAAGCCGACCACACATTATATCAAAAAGATGTGGATATAAAGTTTTACGGTCGACCCACCATGCCAGAGGATTTTCTGCCCTCTTAATGATATCTTCTCGCATGTATTTCTCAAATTCAATTATCCCAGCTGCAGTGCTATTTCGAGTACGAAAAAATTCTTCCATTGTGTTGTCGAAATCCTCCCATATGGAAGAAGTTGATGGTTCCTCAGAGGAGGTGGAATTCAATCGAGGCTCTTCTGGGGCGTTAGAGCAAGCTTGCAGCGAGGACAGCCTCTGTTGAATTGCTCTTGTTGTATTTTTCAATGCAACCTCATTTGTGAATCCGTGTTTTTTGAATCGTGGATCCAGAAGCGTGCTTTCTGAGAGGATAGGGTTTGCCTCTATTTCTGCAAATCTTATTTTCATTTGATCAGATATTTTTGTTGCCATTTTTTTTATGCCTTCAGGCAAGTTTGCCTCACTATTTATTCTCTCTACATGCTTTTGCAGAGCTTTACTCACTAGTATAACTTTTGATATTGTCACTTTGTTTTCACCACTTAATTCTACTGTCACTTCGTAGAAAAGCCTTAATAGCTCACAGGGTTTTGTGAGTACAGACCACTCTTCCTCAGTCACTGGTTCAATGTCTGTAGTGAACAAGGCCATTGTGGACAGCACAGGTTCCCTAAGTGCAATCATTCTTTGGAACATATCATAGGTTGAGTTCCACCTTGTGGGGACCTCCTGTTTTAATTTTAAGTCGCTCACCCCAGATTGCTTCTGGAGAGCTCTTAACTTAGCAGAAGCATCTGGCCTACGCTTAAAAAATTCAACTACCTGCTTCACCTTAATTTTTAGTGCAGAAATTTCCTGCACACCTGCTTTAACAATTAAATTGATGGTGTGTGCAAAGCAAGGTATGTGTCTCCAATGACACTTTTTAATAGCAGCCTTTATATTTGCTGCGTTGTCACTCACTACCACAGAAATTTTTTCAACTACTTCCCACTCTGTGGCTATTCTTATTATTTCAGCAGCCAAATTTTCACTCGTGTGCTTTCCTGTTAGTTCAAAACAATCTAACAAGTAGGACTTCAGGTCACATCCGACCTGAAAATGGACTGTCACTGCGAGAAAGCTGTCATTGTTGATTGAGGTCCAGGCATCAGTTGTAATTGACACTGAATGAACTGATCGTAATGTATTTAGTACCATTTCCTTAGTGCTTAGATACAGCTGTGGCACAAGGGTGGAAGATACAGTTTTCCTGCTGGGCAACTTATAGTTAGGATTCAATAGGTATACAAAAATTTTAAATTATTTATCCTCCACTAGTGACAGAGGATGGTATTCTTTTGCTATCATTTTTATGAGTTGATGGTCTAACTGTTTATGTCTCTGCTGGGAAATCGGTTTATTTATATAATTGGTGATTCGCGGCTGATCAGTAGCAGCTCTCAACACCATTGGAATGACACCCGGAGCTTGGTCAGGTGTAACGTCAGGGCACGGAGGTACAGAGGAGGAAGAATCTTGTGAATTACGAAGGTATCTATAAGTTCCTCTCTGTTGATCTCAGGAGGGATATCTTGGACTTAATTGGGACCCTGGATGCTTTAATTTAAGGTGCCTTCTTAAATTAGTATTAGCACCTCCTAGAAAAATATTACTTGACCACACAACCCACATTTTGCCTTTCCTGATCCCATGTCAGTGAACGATGTCCACAGCAAGCTTCGCTTTCGCTTCTCCATGGTCCTTTGAAATAATATTTAAATGTAAGGACATATAATAGATAGTTTATGCATGTAACTTTCTATGACAATGAGTATAGTGATATATATGATACACCCATATGATGTATATCTTATACTCTGTGGTATTAGTAATTGAAGAGCGAAATCAAAAATTAATGAAAAAGGATGAACTGGATTTGGTGTTCAAAATACAAAATCGCAGTTCTTTTCCTTCAGACATGCTATTACAAAAGCATGTACGCATTTTTTTCATAAACTTAATTACCTCAAAATTCGTAAACCTTCCCGAAAAAATATAAATTAAAAAAACATTCTGCGTATCTGCAGTACCAATTCGCTACCACCACTCAACCACAGGTTATTAATAATTTCAAATTATCTGTTGACTACAGTCTCTGTGGTACGTTAATTGCAATCAATTTCTGTCACATCTCGATCATAATTTGCTAAAACTATGTGATTCATTTCAATCGATAGGTCACCGTCAATCAATAAATGATCGGTGTTGAATGGCTAACCGGTTTCATTGAATTGGATCAGACGCAAATTCAAGATTCAATCAGGGATTTGAGTCAGTTCCATCAAGTCAATCAAAATGATTGATGATCGAAATGATTGAATCAGTTAATGGAATCACCCAAGTGACTTGATTCATAAAGATCGAATCTTTGAAAAGAACGACTTTGCCCATCTCTACCATATACTACTACGGAGAGTGGATCTTGTGCTTACAAAAGGGAAACTGTCTCATTCATTAACAAAATCACTCCCTCTCTAGGCAAGAGCCGTTGATGATCTATGGCCTCCCCATTCATATTACATTTAAAGGTCTACCTACAAGGTACACGTGAGTGGTTTTTTGCTGACATTTTCGCGGGTATATTCTCGTTTTTCGGAAAGGTATTCGTGGCCCACGTCCATTGCTATAGTGGTTGACTGCTAGGTATACAGCAAGCTGAATTTCCAAGGTTAAGGGACTAAAACGACTTATCGACTTTAAAAACGATATTATTACATTAGTTTCCTGTTGGCGCCTCCTGTCGGCAGATTTCTGAACTTACTTGCCTCGACGGTAGGGCGGATCGGAAAAATCGGTTTTTGTTTTCAAATCCATCTATAATCCAACATATTTCTGTCGTAGAAATGAGTGCTGATGATTGCTACTTTTGAAAACAGCCCAATTTTTCTGGATAAATTTTCCGTGGTTATAGTCGCAGGAAACAAGGAAACATAGTCAGCTCATAGCGTGGCAGGCATTTACATTATTATATGTACCATCCCAGCGGCCGGATGAGATTTAAATGACTTCGCCTTTTTGGCATACTTTCTTTCAATAATTTATAACTTTCATAATATACAATCAGTATCGTAGAATTTTTAAACTTGTGTACTATAATGCGCTACTATGTGATAATTTTTCAAACAATTTGAATAAATATTTATTGTTTTATGTATCTCGTTCTCTGAACACAATGAATAAGTTTTCAGTTTCCAAAATTTTAAATTTTGTTTTCATTCACTAGCGAGATCTTTAGCATGCCATATAATAATTAAGAATAATAACGTGATATATTTTAGTGATAAACGGTTAAAAATTTCATAACTGATTGGATGTTTTCAATAGGATTACCCGTTTCGCCTACATGAAAATTCATGACTTCACCCATTTATTTGACTTCGTTCCATTATCACCGAATCATTTCATATAGGTACTTAAGTTCTGTAGTTTCAACCGTCAATATGGAAATATTCAAATGATTTTACCGAAGTAATTCCGCTTTGTGTGACGTGTTTGAAAGCAATGCAAGCGTAAGCCCACTGCACGTTGTCCACACCATTGCGCTCTGTTCCTCATTTTCCCGCGATTGGCTCTCCTCCTCCTTGGGTGCTCGCTTTGATTTCTTTCCAGCTGCTGGAATTCTCCATGGGAACTGTCTTTCTTTGAACATTGGTTCTTAATTGTCAATGGAGTGACGGATTAGTACAAACTGTCGGTATGAAGTTGCATATTTAAAAATATTCCCTGGAATAGCTGCACGAGAAATGATAAGAAGGCCGACTGTTTACATGTTTACATGTTGACATTTATACATGTTTCTTCTGTGAATAACGTATGATTTCAGGACTGCGGCATTCAATTGTCTCCTAAACAACTTCTTAGACCACTTGTTGTGGCATCTTCTTTCTATTACGAACGAATTCCATAACAGGTGCTTGAGATCCACCCCACACATTAATTGTTGGCAAAACCAGCATTGTTCGTCAAAAACTTAAAGTTACATATTTTCTTTCTTTCAGAAAACTTAACAAGTTTTACCTATTCTCTCGGCGTTTGAATAAATAGTAGGGCGGGTAGAAATGTATCGCATAAGAAAGTTTGAGCAAAGCATCGGTCCACTCGAATTACCTACTCCGAATACGTCCGCAGACAGACGAAAGTCCAGACGAATAGGCCCAATTGGACACCTCTACTGGTTGATTACCACGCACACAGCAAGCTGAAATTCCCATTCTAAGGCATTGGAACGACGCATCTGTTAAAGTGCGTAATGAAAAATTGATGTTAGCGACAAGGGCTCTTCATTTTTTTTGTTGGAATGATCAGATGTAAGTGAATATGTAACCCTCAAAAGTTGGAGAATGAATCCCGAAAGTTCGGAGGCAAAGGAGCAGGTGGGAGGTGTTAGGATTAAAAGCTATATTTATTTTGTTTCTATTGCCTTATATTGATTGTAAAGCAATTAGAGGAATGTTAAGTTTTTTTTTGTAAATACTAATGCACTCTGTTATTATTTTGGAATGTGTGAATATATTGTATCTATTTTGCTCCAAAGAAAAAAAAATTATTTTCTATTGTTATCTCAGCCACAAATTATTTTCTTTAGATTTCGTATTTTTTTATCTAAGTACATTGCCTCTCTAATTGGGAGGAATAAACTCAAATCCGATAGCCACGTACGTCAATAATCAAGTGTGTTTTGTTTTTTTATAAAGTTGTGTGCATGTATTTGAGGTTCATGAGCACTCAGGACATCGGCGATCCACGGGTCCGCGGCAAAGGGACTGGTCACCCCTGGCCGTGGTCTGGGCGATACCCGCCTTCTTCTTCTGACGGCTGACCACCGCAAGAGAAAAGGTCAGGCTAACGCATGGCGCAGACTAACCAGAGCGCCCAGTTTGGATTCCCGCCGGCGAGGAGGCGCGCGCAGGTGTATGTGCCACCGGAATGAAGCGTCTGCTAGTGTGCGACGCTGCTGCTGCCCTCCGTGAGGGAAATGTTAGAGAGAAGAGCTCGCCACGAAAAAGCTCTCTTTGGCCTACGAACTTTCAGGAGTCCACATCTCTCCATCAAGTGTGCTTAAAAATTCAAACCAGTGTGTGTGTGTGAGTGAGGGATTGAGGTATGTGGCTAAAGGGCTTTGATGATTTCTAATGTTCAATTTTGCTTTTCGTGATTTTCTGTTACGTGCCCGTTATTGGGATCTAAATTCTTAGCGTTGATTTTGGTTTGTGTTCCTTGCTGTTTCCAATTCATGTGCATTTATGTCAGGTCTTCGGGACCACGTGCGCCTTATGCCAAACTTTACTTTGTGGTTGGGATTTCTATAGGCCTCGATGAGGCGAGAATGTATTGTGAATTTGTCGTTCTTTCTGTGAGCAGCCAAATATTAAAATAGTTGGGGGAAAACATTATTTTGTGATTAGGATTGCTATATTAGCCGATGAGGCGAGAATGTATTTTAAAATTGTTGTTCTTTCTGTGTGCTGCCAAATATCCAAAAATAGTTGGAGAAATAAATATCTTACCTTGGCTTGTAACAGCTACTATTGAAACGTGTCGTTTTCTTCAAGGTCATTAGAAACCCTGGATAGTACCTTGAATTTTTTTCCCGTTGATTATTATCTTATTTGTTTTCTTGTTATTATTCACTCTACTGTTAGCTATCCGCGTGCTTACGTGGTGGACGGGCCTCTAGTCGAAATAGGCTGAATTTGCAAACCCGACGAGAGACACCCGTTACAAACTGTCATGGCGGTGTGATGTTAAGTTAATAAAAACTTGTAAAACTGATAGCATGGACCTCTTCAGGTTATGGGCCCAGGGACGTGTGTAAAAAAATAAGGAGATAATATTTCTATAACATTTAGAAAATTAAAAGTCATCGTTATACAGTTCAACTGAAAAATGTCGCTCCCAACATCGGAAGATACCGCACATGTGCAGACATTGAAAGCGGCCGACTCGTATCCTATGTGGACTTTCCAGCTCAAAATTCTGTTAAGTGCGAAAGATTTAATGGATATAGTTGATGGTAGTGAAACGTTAAGTGATCAGGGTTCTGATGCAATCAAAATTAAGAAATGGAAAACCAAAGACGCGTTGGCACAACACTATATCGTGCCCACGATAGATAGACAAGTAGTGTCACACATCCTAACGTGTACGTCTTCGAAAGAAATGTTTGACACTCTAAAAAGGATCTACCAGAGGAAAACCGGGCAACAAAAGTGTCTCCTTCTTCAAGAGTTCTACAACTTTCGCTACGACAAAACGAAAGACATGATGACCAACATAAGCCATCTGCAGAACATCGCATTCAAGTTGAACCGCATGGATCAACCCGTAGACGACACCATGATCATCACGAAGATTATGAAGATCCAGCCTGAAGAGTACAAACACTTCGGCAGTGCCTGGGATTCAACGAGTGGCGCCGACCAGACGTTACAGAACTTGTGCGCGAGGCTGCAACTTGAAGAGAACAAGCTCAACTTGGAGTCTAAAGATGCAAACGTATCCTTTAAAGCTGAAATAAAAGGTAACCTGAGTAAGTACTCTCCTAAGTGCTACCAGTGTAACGAAAAAGGACACATTAAGAAAAATTGTCCACTAACTAGAAGATGTGGTATTTGTAAGAAAAATAACCATGCTGATAACCATGCATGATAACCATCCAAAAATAACCATGTTCTTTTTGTGGTAAAACCAATCATAAATCAGTGGACTGTTTTTTCAGGGACAATAAGAACAAATTTAAAAGTGATAATAAATTGTGTTTTCAAACAGAAATGAATGTTAAAGCTAACTTGAATACCGATTTTGATTTTGTAGTTGACAGTGGCTCCTCAAGTCACATGGTGATTGAAAAAGAACTGTTAACCAATGCAGAATCATGTACAGAAAACATTAAGGTAGCAAAGAAAAACCAAAGCATGAATTCATAAATAGTTGGAACATTTATTGGTGATAAATGTGATTTACAGAAAGTTTACTATGCGCCGGATCTTTCTAGAAATCTTCTGTCAGTGAGTGCAATTACTGAAAATGATGGTGTTGTGGTATTTACCAAGGAAAGAGTTGAAGTCTTTAAGAACGATTCATTGGTACTTGAGGGTAATAAAAATGACAATGGATTGTATGTTATAAAATTGAAGTCTCAGATTGAAGCCTTAGCAATACAATGCAATAATCCAATCATAGAATGGCATAGAAAATTAGGGCATATAAGCTTCAAAAATTTGATGAAAATACCTCATTTGTGTGATGGAATTTCGAAAACTCTTGTCAGTTCAGAAAATAATATTGTTTGTTCCGTATGTATGCAAGCAAAACAAGTAAGACAATCTTTTGTAAAACACAGGGTAAGAGCTGATAGACCGTTACAATTGATGCATTCAGATGTCTGTGGACCTATAGATCCTCCAACACATGATGGAAAAAGGTACTTTGTAACATTTGTAGACGATTATACACATTTCTGTGTGGTGTATCTTATAACTCATAAGAGTGAAGTATCAATGTATTTGAAACAGTGTGTAAATGAAGTAGAAACCCATTTTAACCACAAAATTTCCAAAATTAGGTGTGATAACGGTGGGAAATACCAAAATCTTGCCTTGAAACAGCGGTGTAGAGTGAAGGGCATAGTGTTTACAATCTGACAAAGACTTTACAATCCCCTATTCTCCTCAATTAAATGGGACTGCTGAGAGATTCAATCGTACTTTGATGGAAAAAGCGGGAGCATTAATATTTGACTCCAAACTGGGAAAGGAAATGTGGGGAGAAGCTGTGTATACCTCAGCCTATTTATTGAATAGAAGTCCTACGACAGCAGTTCAAACCACTCCTGCGGAAAAATGGTTTAACAAAAGACCCGACTTGTCTAACCTCCAGATTTTTGGCTGTGTCGGCTATGCCAAGACTCTTGGACATCTAAAAAAGTTAGACAGTAGAAGTAAAAGGTATATTTTCATGGGTTATGCAACAAATGGTTATCGCCTTTGGGATCCAAATGAAAGAACAATTGTTGTATTAAGAGATGTGGTTTTTACTGATCAGTCAATGGAACTTGATCTCCAAACGTACCACAGGAGGGCACATCAAGAAATTGCAGTAGAAGAAGAAGAAGAAGATACCGAAAATACTCCTTTTCAAGAGCTATATGGAGAAGATGAAGAAAGAAGTGACATATACTGTTTAAGGCCTAGGAGTGCAATAAAAAGACCACAGAGATTTGAAAACCTTGTCTCTGACTATGACCAGGAAGGAATGCTGACTTACAGTGAATCCATAAAAGGAAAAGACCAAGATCGATGGCAGAAAGCAATAAATGAAGAAAAGGAATCATTAAAAAGAAATAGAACGTGGGAATTAGTTGACCCCAGAGAAGCAGAAGGAAAAGGTATCCTTACTAGTAGATGGATTCTCAAAATTAAAGACAATGGAAGATACAAGACGAGACTTGTCGTTAGGGGCTGTGAACAGACATCCAACAGCATAGACTTTGAAGAAATATTTAGTCCTGTAGTAGAAACAAGCTCCCTGAGAATTCTTTTTGCTATTGCTGCCAGGAATAATTTGTCTATTAAAACATTTGACATTAAAACAGCCTTTTTGTATGGAGAACTGGAAGAAGAGATTTTCATGAGAATGCCTGAAGGTTTCCAAGATGCTGGAAAAATCTGCAAATTAAAAAAGGCGCTTTATGGACTTAAGCAAGCTCCAGCAAGATGGAACAGCACACTGACAACCTTTCTCAAAGAAGAAGGGCTGATTCAACTCAAGACAGATCAGTGTATTTTTAAAACCTCTGACAATAGCCTATATTTAGCTATCCATGTGGATGATGGAATTCTTCTGGGCAAAAACTCAGTGAAGATGAATGATTTGTTGTTGAAGATGAAAGAAAAGTTTGACATGACAATTTCTGAAAATCCTAAAATATACTTAGGCATGGAAATCAGAAGAACAAATGATGGTCCGTACATAACTCAGGAAAACTATGCTAATCAGGTGCTGAAGCGTTTCAACATGATAAACTGCAAACCAATAACTACGCCTATATTGCCTGCTGTTGACGAAAGCGAAGATGAAATGGAATCACCCTTTCCATACAGAGAAGCCATTGGAAGTCTGCTCTACCTGAGTTGCAAAACGAGACCGGATATGGCATATAGTGTTAATCTTGAGAGTAGATCAATGGATAGGCCTACCGAACGAAATGTTCAAAATATGAAACGGACGCTTAGATATTTAAAAGGGACAATGAAATTGGGAATTCGTTACTTCTCTAAAGGTAACATGTGTATAGAAGCATTCTGTGATTCAGATTTTGCGGGTGACAATAAAGGCAGGAAAAGTACGACAGGTTATGTGATAATGTTTGCTGGTGCTCCCATTTCTTGGTGCTCCCGTAAGCAAAAAAATTCTTGCTTTATCTTCTAGAGAAGCAGAATACATAGCTGCGGCAGATTGCTATAAAGAAATTGAATTTATGAAAACTATGATAGAGGAATTGATTGATGAAACTGTACCTGTTACTCTCAATATAGACAACCAAAGTGCTCTTAAGATGATAAAATCAGGTCAAATGACGATAAATAGTAAACACATACAAGTGCGCTATCATTCACTAAGTGATCAATACAAAAGCGGTTTATTCTCTCTGAAGTATGCCTATCGAATGAACAGGTAGCGGACATTCTTACTAAACCCCTTTTGTCAATAAAATTCATGAAATTTAGAGGTATAATACTTTCTGAAATATAATTTGAATGTATTTTGTTATTGTATACATGCACCAATTGCTGTGATATTGTTGATGAAAATATTTTTTTTTCTTGTATTGAGGGTACATAACATTTTTTTCATTAAGGGGAGATGTTAAAGTGCGTAAAGAAAAATTGATGTTAGCGACAAGCGCTCTTCATTTTTTTTGTTGTAATGACCAGATGTAAGTGAACTGTCATGGCGGTGTGATGTTAAGTTAATAAAAACTTGTAAAACTGATACCATGGACCTCTTCAGCATCGACTTTAAAAACGATATCATTACATGAATTTCATGCGCTTCCAGACGGCAAATTTTGGAACATACTAACCTCGACAGATCTGTGGCCGAAACTATTCGGCTCGACTCGACATTCGAAATCCAACTCGAAACACTCGAGGCGAGTCCTGACCACTCGACTCGAATTTTCGACTGCTCGCACATCCCTACAATGTAGCTATCGAAGCGTTGAAGAGGAATCACTAGGACGCATTCCTACCACGGAAGTGGATTATGACTCGAGAAAACCCCATTGGGGGCGTGCAGTTGCGAACGAATGGGCCATTATGTTGGGGAAAAGGCATTTGACTAGCTGATGATTCATTAGTGTAACTGTAAGTGTAACACTCAGGACCAATCAAGTCGTATGAGAGAGAGAATAAATTATATCGTTCTATCCTGCCGCGTTATGAGGCGGCGGAATCCACTTTATTGTAATAGGAAAAAATTCTCCTGGACAGCGTTAAATGCTCGGCCCCTCAAGTGACATCACGAGAGAATGTGGGCCTCCAAGAAGCCACCAGAAGGTGAAACGCATTTCAGAGCTAACGCTGCGGTAAACGTGGCTATGTGTCTTCAAAGCCTGCCGCACGAGCTGCGGCACATATTTCACGTTAACATCTATTGGAACTCTCTCTTCTTCTCCAAATTCAATGTCATCTGCTTTCCCTCATCACTTTATTGACTACAGAATCCTGTCAGCTCATATTTTTAGACTGACTTGACATCTTCAGAAATTTTTATCGCATAATGATGAATTTGAGAGCGAAAAAATTATTTGGGTTAGAAAAAAATCATCGTCAAAAATTTTTGATTTCTAGATAAATTTGGTTGGTTTCCGAAAGGAATACTCTGTAAATTTTCTAACTTGCTGGTAGTTAATATATGTATTGATGAATAAATTTCATACTTGAGAAACAGGGAAATGTTGACAAGTTCTACTTTACGTATCCTGAGAATTTTAAGGCGAAAGCCTAAGTTTTAACTAGCGAGTTCTAATAAAGTTATAACTAAATAGTCGCCAAAATCAAAAAAATATACGAAAAACTGTGAGGGAGGTAGGCGAACCCTTCCATGGCGTTTCTATCCACTCATCGTCAACAAAACTTCGTGCAACAACGTTAGCCCAAAAAATAGGGGTACCCTTGCATAAATTGCCAACAAGCTGAAAATTTGCATGAACCTTAAGGACACCACTCTAATGAAATCATGAAAAGTCCCCATCGATCCCGTGGGTGCAAAAAATTTAATTCAAGGTCAAAGGTCACAAAAATGAGTTTTTTTGCATTTTTTAGCAAAACGGTTGGTTTTCTGATAAAAATTGTTCAGACCAAAATTGTAGATCTTAAAATTATCTACAAAATTGGTGTTTTTTTCTCTAAGATTTACTGTTTGTGAGAAAAAGCCATTCGAAAGTTAGCTGGAGGTGTATTCTCCATAATATGCATGACTATATTGTTTCGCTCTCCGAACATTATTGGACGCATATTGGTTACCAGCTCTCGGGGGTGTTTCAGAGTCTCGTAGGATTGGCGGCGTCGGACACGGATTCATTCCGAGTCGATCGGGAACCTATCCTACGCTCGTCTTCCGTGCGTTTCACACATACTATCGGAAAGCGTTCCGCTTTTGGTATGACGTCAACAGTCATCCTCCTCCGGGAAACGAGAAAACGTCACAATTTTCAAGTGACAAGTGAGCAGCGAAAATAACCTCCCGCAAGATTTGATACTTCACAAGGGAGGCGAAAGGTATATACGGGCATAAATAAGTGCTAATTGATACATTGTCACATAATTGACGCTGTTGCCGGGTAAAATAATTTTAGAATTGTTCGTATGTAGTTTTTTTTAACGTAATACCTTGTCGTTTTGAGCAAATTACGGGAATGAAGGAAAATTTGGAACGAGTTTGTTCTGTCATTCTCGTGAGAGCATAGTTGATTGTTTTTAAGAACTAAACTACAGGCACTCACGAAATCCATAATTTTTTCCAACAACATATGGTTTACTTACTCAATTGTTTAACCAATTTGTCATATTTTCATTCAGTATCTCAATTAAATATGAATATTGATCATCATAAATGATGTTATGGCCTTCATGATATGCCGTAAACGTCTTACAAATTTTCCGTGAAAGTGGAGCTACGCTGGAAGAAAATACAGTGATTACATTAGGTTGAATAGTGTCCATTAATAGTAATGGCTCGAGTTATGTACGCTAAAATGACGCAAAATAATTTTGTTAGTTTGTTATCTGTTTTGCACGTTCTCGGTTATTTCTATAACACCATTTTATTTGGTACGAAAATGACAAATTGTTGCTTTGATGCACCTTGAAATACATCTTCTAAATTATATTTCAGTGAGCGATAATTCCACAAAGAAAAAAAATATTCGCTGTAAATGGGAATCGAACCCACAATCTTTACCATGCTGCATACTGCCTTAACCCGCTGCGCCACCGTCAATTGTTAATACAAGGCTGAAATTTGTAAACTATAAACAAAAGGATGGTATGAGGGAGCTTCGGTATAGTTGTTATCGTGGCTATTCCCGTTATGCTTGAACTAATATTTCGTATTAAAATGAATATTTAGAATGTACATGGAATGTACTGAAACCATTTACCATGGAATCAACTGAATTAGGTACATAACCACGTCTAATTTCGATGTGACTACGATGCCAAGTCATACACACAATCATTTCAAACTATACAAATTGTTATACTTCCTAACCCACGGACACGTATTCAATGCATTATGCTACCTGCATATTTGTAAGTCATTACGCCATGCATTCCAACTTGTTTCACGTTCTTTTTGCCAAATTACTCGTCCAAATAACAACGCAAACGAACTTGTACCGTCAGTGATACAGTCTGCCTATTTATCGCCTAATTTACACGAGAATTAAAGTCACTTGCACTTATATTACTCTATCATAATATCCACATATATCAGCACTCATGAAATAAAGTGGTATGATTTTATTATAGCCAAATACAAATACAAATATACTAAAAAAACAGCAATATAACATATCTCCACTCGCCACCGGAATGAGTTTCCGGCACCTCTAGCCCACTCGACTTCTATCCGATAGGAAAGCCGGCCTTGAGTCGATAGGAAGCCAGTCTGAAACGCACGGATTGCCTGGCCGATAGTAAGTGACGTAGAATCCGCGTCAAGTCTCCCGGTCCGCTCGGAAAGGGAGACTCTGAAACATCCCCCTCACCTGTCCATCCGCCAACAATCGGGAAAAAGGGTTTAGTATTCTCCATTATATGCACACGTTTCCTCGCCACCTATTAGGCAGTGCATGAGGCGCATTTTTTAAGCGTAGTTTCCCCAGTAGGTCCACTCCACGGTCTGTTTTACTTGTAAATCAGGTCTTATTGAGCTTCTCCTTATTTATTTCTTCTTCCACCCTTACCTTCTTCTTCCTCTACATTCCTGGGGGTCGATGTAACTTGTTGTAGCAGCGATACATTATCTGTTTCGTCGTTGATGTCGGTACTTCTTCAGCTGAAAGTTCAACGTTTGAACCCGACTGGGATTGACAAGTGATGCTTGCCGTTGAACAAAATAATCCCACTTTTTGCAACTAAATTTTGAACTAACCCTTTCTTGCGGTTGCAAAAAAATAATAAATGCGTTAAGGAGACGGTCGTAGAGTGTGGATAGGCTCCATTACATTGTGTATTAACTTCCAACCCCATTCTTCTGGACAAGAGCGTACCCAGGATCAAAAGTAGGGGGGGCAAGCCATGGTTGTTCAAGTTGTAGGTAAGATTTAAGCATGGAAAAGGTGAATGAAATCAACATTTTAAGGAAACTGTAGCAGCTCTTTATTATCTTTAAACATTATTTGCTTGAAACAATATTATTTTGCTTGAAGACATTTGCGATTTTTGATTCTAGGGGGGGGGGGCAGCTGCCCCCTCCTGCCCCTCGCTGGGTGCGCCCATGCTTCTGGGTCCAGTTTATTGCCAAGTCACACTTGAACCTATTGATACAATCGATAGAAATATCGCTGAGCAGAAGCTGAGGTTGATGGAAAATAAGCAAATTGCTCACGTTTTTCAGCAAAAGATAAGAGCACGTGATTTTTGTTGGAGATCCATAGACTGAAAGAAGAAAGCGAATTCTGTGACCGATTGGAGTATTAAAAATTTGTATGAGTCGTTTTGAGGCAAACTGCCGATGAAAAAAACTGCAATACCCAATTGTAGCTGGGACTTGAAAGACCGAGGTATAACAGCAGTCATAATACTCGGACAAATTTGTGCATACTGATTTCATATGTTCTAAATTTAACCGTTTCCCTTTTAAAATAATTTTATCTAAAACATGTGTCAATGACCACGGAATATATATTTTTATATCTACAAACATACCACTTGGTGGAGGATAATGAGAATTATCAATGGCTAACGAGTGAATATCATCTCGGAGGATTGCTGCCGCAGCTTCTAGGATCTTAAGTCACTCTTCTTTTCTTGATCATTATGATTATGAATCAAGCATATAAAAGTTAATTTTCTGGGTTTCTAAGTGATAATAACCCTATTACAATATTTAATATTGATCGTAGTTTAACACTTCTATTATCAAGATATGAATTTTTGCAAGTATTTTTTAATTCTTCCAGTGTAGACTGACAGTCGTCACTACTCTCGATGTAGGCAAATATTTCTTCCATGGCCAGTTTCAATGCTTCACCTCGGGGACAACCAGTTCTACTTCCAGTGGGTGGTTTTAAAAAAGAATCTGCAACCATGACGTTAACTAGCTTCAGCATCTATTAAATTATGTTTAAACCTCATGCTAGCGATATTATTTTTTTAACTACTTTCAGAACGAATTATTATAAGCTATATACAGAACAGATTCTTTGAATGACAGTGTAGTAACTTTACAAATTCCAAGCCAATACTTCTCAGCTCGTTTCCTTTCTATTCTTCATTCCGTTCATCGCCGCAAAAGAAGGAATGATTTTTAAAACAAAAAAGCTGAGTCATTTAGCTTGCATAAATTGCCAACAAGCTAGTCAACTAGGGTCAATGTCTATTTTGACCGGACTATGTATGATTATCTGGTATCAATGGAACAAATCACTTAGGGCCTTGGCTCCCTTTGCGCTGTTAGTACCAACCTATATTTTATTGAAACAATGTACGTATTATATTTTATTGAAACGATATTTAGAGTTTTCAGTCTAAAAATAGATATTTCATCCCAGTTACTCACTCGAGTCCTTCAATAGCACGCTTTTAATCATGAAAGACTCGGCTACAACGCGACACTTTTCCCATCTCGTTTAAGCGAGACTCGATTGGGCATGGGAGCCGTTTAGTATGCTTCTGCCCCGCGTTTAATGGAGCGCCTGGGCACAAGAGCACCTCGTTATCTTCCAAATGCCACGACTTCGATTCACGCTTCGATTGATCGCTACGTCATCAATCGACTTGTCTTCCACGAGAGACGTGACGCGAATGATTGAAACGGGGTAAATCCGTCCAAGTTGACTGCTAATCCATCATTGGAACTCAAAACCTATCTTTCGCATCTATTAATGGCAAAGAAGTATCGAAAGGGTGTCAAAAACGCTTCGTTGGGTTGGAGATTAAAAAAAAACAAGAGAATTGATTATGGGGAAAGAAATAATTTTACCCTCCATTTAATTTTTTTGAGAAGTGTGTAACTGTGAAAATTACAGTCAGCATTTGCTTCCTCTCGAGCAATAAATTAATGAAGAGCAATTGGTGGAGAGCTGCGCTAACCTTGAAAAATCCTTTTTGGATAAAAGATCAGTGGGACTGACGCAAATCTTTTTTAACACTCTTATTTTCACAGAAAATGTTTTTATTACAAAAAAGCATGTAAAACAGAGATATTTTTTTAAAGCATTGCCATTCAACTTCCACAGCCATCGATTTCTCATGCCAACAAACAGGAGGCCCTAATCCGTCTCTTTCTTACAAGTTTGGCGTAAGGCGATTTTTTCCGGTTTTCAAAAATGTGTCTGCAGTGACGCAACGAACAGAGAGCGACCCCTTTATTCTAAGCATTAATTGATTGCATTCACGTGGAATAGCACTCAAAAATTATGAACTTGATGGATTATACCGAATATAATTTTAATATACATTAATAGCCCTAATGCGTTGGGTGCAGGCACATTCAGTGGTGAATCCGCCGCTGTACATTCTTGCAAAAATTCCTAGCAATCAGGCGGAAAAATGAAAGGAATTGCGAACGTGAGAAAGAAATATTTTCATCCCTCTGTTTTATGAGAGAATATTGTATACTTCTATTTTGGATTGAATGTGTTCCATTATAAACATACGTGTAAAAACTAGCGAGATACATTTAGTTACTTTCTTTTCCTGCGTAACTTAATCAACATTCCCGCTAATGATACACATGTTGTCATCAGTTTTAAATGCGCTCAGAATTGAAATTTTTCAACTTAGGCAATGGATCTAATCTAGATCGGCCGCGCTCTCTGTTAAATTGTTCTCTCTTTGAATTCAGTGACAGTTGTGAATAGTCTACTGTTATAGCAATCAACCTAGATATTTAGACCCATGTGAAAGTGATTTCAGTATTTTTATTGGATATATTTGATTGCAATAGATTTTTATAAATACAAAGGATCGTATGTTTCGGTTTTCCGATATTTCGCATGCTATTTATGCTATTCATTGCGAAAAATCTTCCGCCTTTAACTTTTCGGAGATACTTTGATGGTGTCATGCCGGTTGGGTCAGCTTCTCATCCACTCTTTGCACTTTCTTTGTGGAGTGGTGTGTGAGTTTGTGATGCTTCAACACGCTAGAGAGAGAACACTCCTACCCTCAATCAAAGCCTGTTCTCCCTGGACAAGTTAAATGCCCGCCTGCCCCTACAGACGCCATTAACTGAAAGTGGATTAAAACTCGCGTTTTATTAATTAAAATATGCGAGGTAAATGATTTGCGAATGTGTAACATGTTTTTATCAATCTCCACTTCCCTCTCTTTATCGGATTCTTTAAACGAATGCGATTACAGGTTTGAGTCAATGGCCCCATTTTAAGCGACAGACCGGAGATTCATTGATTGAGCCACACACGGGCAACCGCTCCATGAGACATTTTTCGTTTGTGATTTCGTAATCGTCATTTTAAGCTATTAAAGTGGCAATATTTCGATGAAAATTGTCAAAAACTTCAGCGGCGGTTGTGTGTTGCGTTGAATTTGCACTAAATTTAACTTTATCATTTTGATTTCATTGTATGGTTCCAAGCGAAAAATGTTTTTGCCTTCTTTTCTATGTAAATAATCCAAGATAGGAAAAAGTCAGAATTTCAATTGAAAATGTTGTTTACGAAATTTTCGAGCGCGGGAAAACAATGGAGCTATTATTTATAAAAATTGCAACCGTGACCCATGTAAGTTCACAGCGGCTATTAGATAGTTACCAAGTGTGGTCACCACCGAGGTCACGGGACGGAGTGGCAAGGGAGAAGATGGTCTGCAAAGGTGCGAATGTATAGGCGATCGTCAGTCACACTGTTCGCCGCTTTCAGCAGGTGGCGCCAGTGTTGGCGTTTCGCTGCACCGTAGCTGAATGATGAGTCAAAATTATGTTCCGTCGCGGCGTTTCACCTCCTGCCACCCATTGTAGAAATAACTACCTGCATCCTACCCATGCAATAGAATATTTCAATGGAACATTCGTGTTTTTTATTTTTATGTGTATTTTGAATATAAAACATCATAGGGTGTTCTACTTACAAGCTGCTTGTCCCGATCTTATATATTACCCCCTTACCTTCTATCTTAAATATACCGTCCTTATTCGCCACTGCATGACTATGAATGGATGATAAGTACCATTTTTGACGAAATAGGTGCTTTTGACGATGGAAACGTATCAAACAATTTTTTAAACTAATACCCACAGAATCAAAAAACGAATTTTATATAGCCGCGCAGGCAATCACGAGATTTATATAAAACTGTTAGGTAAGATATTATTGAAATCGAGTACCCAGAAAAATCAACAGAATCTTGACCCGTCCTTCATTATTTGGTTAAAGCAAGTTGCGCCATTACGAAGAGATGCGGAGTGATTTTTTGAGAATGCATTTCATTATGTATGTACCGTTCCATGTCCTGCCTTTATTCCTAGGACCACAGAGCTATGCTTTGCAGTATTGTATGTATGGTTGGATCTTCTCCTCTAATTTCAACAAAGTCTAAATTCAACAAGTCAAAAATCCGCGGGGAAATAATGTGCCCTGAAATCTGGATGTTCAAATGGTTGAATCCCTGGCGCGAACTTGGGGGATGAGGATTCAAATCTCGTTTAAGGCAAATGATTTTGTCTCCGTGGAATCTTTGCGCTTTATGAGTACTTTGGTGTAACTTGTTAAACGTACGCTGCTGGTCGGCCTGCGGTTATTTCCTTGAAAAATGTGGAGTCAGGAAAATGGAAAGTGGCCAGCGAAAGTACTTCGTGTTGAAATGTTAATTTTCTCATTGGTTAATGTACGTGATCAATGAGGCTTTCCTTCAATTGGCCCATCCCCACCCGGCCTGAAGAAATAGTGCGACTCGGGGGTTAATTAGAGCTGCGGTTTCATGCCCCGTGGGCCCGGGTTCGAATCTCAGAGGTGCAGAGATTTTCCAGAGGCTGAGCGATTCCTGCTTGGGTGCTGTGAGGGGAGGGTACCTATCTGAAGTGCAAACGCTCTGGCCGGGACCCCTTGGCCCGGGCCTTTCATTGCACGCTGATGCCGACGCCGAGTTTCTCTCCATCCCTACTTTCCTACCCCTCCCTTTGGCGTAAATGACCTCAGGTGTCGGGTGCCTCCTCCAAATCCCATACCATGCTGTTTCGCTAATACTGTTACAATATAATGCATAGTCAAAATGACCCCTTACTCTCCTAATCCGTCATTTTTCTGACTTCCACATTCTTTCCTTTTAATGTTGGTTTATGGCTCGATTTTCTTCTCATTATACACATATATTTAGCGAAATAGAACTATTAAGTCTGATATCGGCCCCTGAAATCCCTCTCACGAAGCACTCAAGCAGGGATCGGACAGTTTCTGAAATGTCTCTGCCACCGATGGTATTTGAATGTCGGTGTCCATAGGGTGGGGAAGCATCACTTCAGACAACTCATTCTCCAATTTTTGATCGTGTGCGACTACCACATAACGTTGCACAATGACGAAATCGAAAAAAAGTAGTTCTCTTGAGTTGAGAGGGGAATATTCTTCCATGGAATGTCCCTAGGTTATAGAGTATCATCGTCTTACTTATAGAACTTGGTCGGAGCTCATACCATCGCGGCCTAAAACTTTCTGACTTAAAAGAATGTATTCTCAATGTTGGAATCTCTCCTGTGCAGTGGCGCCGACTCCATGGGGCTTGAGGGGGCCCGAGCCCCCCCAATAATTAGTTATGGGTGTGAGGAAAAAAGTGTCAGGCTTGTCAATTTTCCCCGGAGTGTCCAGATATCGAGATTAGAGTTATCAGGGTTCTAACTTTGATCATATGACTCTTATAAAATGCATAAAAGACTTACAATTCACTACTTATAAAATTTCCCGGGAAAGGATCCCCGGTTTGGGCCCCCCCAATATTTTTTGTAAGTCAGCGTGCCTGCTCCTGTGAAGTATTCCTAGTATTATTCAGTTCATGTTTCACTATTCAGTGATAAGGAAATATTGTCAATTACAGAATATTTTCTTGGGACTGACGCTGTGGCAGCAAACCCACAAAAATGAATGAATCTTGTAGGATACTCTTTTTCCGGGCGATACTCTTAAATCAACCGAAAGCCTCTCGAATTTAAAAATAACCGTCGTGTGTGAAATTTGCTGATTTTCTTGTGTGTTTTTCCAGTGTTTAAACAAAATGAAATTAATGAATTGTCTTGTTTTCTCCTCCCCCCTCTCTCCCCAACACCACACTGCTACGAACAGGCATCATGCAGCAAGACAATGCGGAGCAAGTCATCCTCGACCCGAAGCTCATTGCGCGCCACTACCTGCGAACTTGGTTCTTCCTCGACCTCATCTCCTCCATCCCCCTCGACTACATCTTTCTCATTTTCAACCAGGTGAGTCACTCTTATTCCTGCGATACATCAGCAGCTCCAGAGACTGTCTGTCGTCCTTTGAGAGATCCTATCGTTGGAGTTCATTCCACAACCATTGATAAGCAAAACTAAGAACGCTCAACCTTATCTTGAAATTTTGAAAGGTAAATTTCACTCCCAAAATGTTTCATGGAAAGCTTTAAATATATTCCCGTGGCTTTTGAAGACACATTTAACTTAATGTGGATAGTAAGTCACGTGAGAACAATGTCACATAAGGGTGATTGACTAGCAAAATTATGCGTGCAATTCCAATCCAAATATAAGTAAAAAATTTCATTTTGATTGGAACAGTCAGCGTTGACCGTAATGTTTAAACCATATCCGGTAACATTGACGACATTCTTGTGTTACCCACGCAGGTGTTGTCGTGATTTCCGTTGATTAATATTTTTAAGTTAAGAGGAAATCAAAATACCATCATTAATAATCTGTATGTAGTTAGCCTTTTTGTTCTTTGCCGTCTCAAAAGAGCCAAACTCAAAATTATGTTCTCATTGTCATCTTGCGCAGATTTTCTTCTTATGTCATCAATTTTCTTCAAGATTGAACTCTACTTGTACTTACATTCACATATTTTTTCCGGTGAGATGATGGGTATATGTCAATGAAATCCTCTGCCTCCAGTTTTTCGAAATGTTGAAGTCGCAAGAAAACCTATAGTGGTTCACTTATTGTAAACTAAATAATATTAAATGCTGGACTTCTTTACGAAATTAGATTCTTTCAATTAACTTTTTACGTAAGAAAACCATCATTCAAAGTTGCAAAATTAAGACACTATGCCTCAGGAAAAGTACATGATAAAATGTATGAAGCATTTATTTCCTACGTTTGTTTGGACAGAATTTGTGTTACGTTTTTGACAACGTGTTTTCAATTTTTAGAATATTCTAGTTCCAAATTGTAATATAATTAGACGCGTTGTCGAAGAAAAGCTGTTTCTTCAGCGCACAGCACGATTTTTGATTCACGTGGATATCAATAATTTTCAGGTTTCTACTTTGAATTTCAGTTAGCATACTTTTCATAGTTACCTTTATGGGTCTGAAAATTCAAATTACGAGGCAAAAATCAAGGCTCCATAATTTCTAAAGCAATAGTTGATTGAAGTCCTCGTCTTTGCACTATATTCAGTGTGTCATGGAGTGCAGTGAGCTGAATATCCCATGCGTGCGAATGCTGAGTAATTATTCTCCTCCAATTATCTTCGGTCTTCTAACCTGCAGTTGAGATCTGAAGGACAAGGGAATTACTTGGAGGAGCTATCAGTTTTTCTCCTACGTTACCACGTCGAAGACTTTTCAATCGGCTCCATAAATTGGACGACGTGTGTACAGCGAATTAATAAATCTCAATATTTACAATTTAGTATTTCCACCAGCAAGAAATGTCTTAGAAAAGTTGTGAATTCCATGATTTATCTATTCAATTGTATAAATTTAGCAAACAGCGCTAATTATAGTTCATTGTCTAATTGTAAAATTATGCCGCTGTTCCGTCAGCGACGCGGGTGGCGACTTTTGTAATCTCATTAAAATGCGCGAAGTGCATACAGTGTCCGAGTGGAGAATTCTCCAATGTGTAATATTCGTGGATGCGGAGAGGGAGCAGATGTCGGCCGCCCCAAGGACACTTACGGAGGCGGAAAGTCCTAGTGTATATATTGGCATTTTGTTTCAGGATTTTAGCGAAAGTTTTCAAATCCTTCACGCGGGACGCGCTCTTCGCATCCTGAGGCTCGCCAAACTGCTCAGCTTGGTGCGCTTGCTGCGGCTGTCGCGATTGGTCCGCTACGTCAGCCAATGGGAAGAAGTCTACGTAAGCTTCTACTTAAAATTCACCCATTCTCTATTCTTTATTATTATGTATAACCCCGTACTGATTAGATGATCACTGCCGTTTGAATCGAAGTATGTTACATCAGCCATCATTGCTATATAATTTCTTTCTACTCATTATTTGTACCACCAAACTCCATATGCTATTATTAATACCTGTCATTATTACTTCCTTAATCCCGGTAACCTTGGATTTGTTTGTTTGTATAATAGAATAATTTTATGCAATGGAAGATATTTTTTAGAGAACTTCCGAGGAAATTTTTAGAAAATATAATTTAGAACCTCCAAGGAATTACTGCTTTCATAAGAATGTATTTTGTTGGTTGCCGATCTGATAAGGAATAATATTTTATGTCATCAATGATTTTTTCCAGAGCCATTAAAGCTATAAATAAAATTGAAACATGGTTTAACTCCCCAACGGCTTCAACTTTAATGTGCAACTTCTTCCGACGCCCTAGCTCTTAGTTATTTATTTTTTAATATTTAACAGCTATGTTGTATTTTGATGCTAAGGTAATTTGAAGGGAAAATTGAGTCGTGGTTTGAAGTTGGACAAAGTTTCTCCTTGACGATCTTTTGGAAGTAAAAAAATACATCTTCATGATTCCCATGTTTAATAATAGTTTAAGCACTGTTCCTTAAAATCATTTACTTTTTTACCTAATCAAAAGTCGTTTATCTTTTATAACGCATTGCATTCTTCCAGGCACATTTGTATATACGTATATAATTAGTGTTGTTAGTTATTTTACTAAATCGTTTATAGATTAATCATGTATTGCTGAACTAGAATATTCTCGGTAGGGATATGTAAGCTGGATCTCAACATATTTTGGGATCTGCGGAATATAAAAAAACTATCAGACAACTTTTTCGATTGCCATTCTACATGGAACACATACTACCTATCGGTGAAAATACGACCATGTGCCTGATTACGTCATCCATTTAGTTTCAAAATGTCGAACTCCACCAACTACAAGCATGTAAATAAGGGTTTTTTGTACATTTTAGTCAAAAACAAATATCATATTTAATTTTTACAAATAAATTACTTTTAATCCGTAATATATTTTTATGGCTTGTTGTCCGACGGAAATATCTTGTCTTGAGTATTTTTGTGATCATTCAGCAGCAAATAGTGACAAACAGCAGTCAGATAGTTTCATACCGCTGTAACAATAGAGTTGTTTGTTGCGCGTTTAAAGGCCGCACGGACAAGAATTTTAAAGGTCGTGGAGCGAGTCTTTGAGAGCGGGGAAGCTCGCGAGCCAATGGAAGAGGAGACATTCGCCGACAACAAGCAGCGCGCCAGGCGCCAGTCAACTGTTTCTTACTCGGGAAGACTTCCGCGCCGACAGCTTGATTCTGAGAAGAACTTTAGGTAGTGGTTGCAGTTCCGTGTTGTCGGTTAAGAATATGCCAAACATAACCACTCATTCATTGTTAATCGAGTACCATATGGAGTAATTGGGTGTAATTATTCGACTGCTCAAATTAATATATGAGTCTACTGATTGCATCTAGGCATACTTTTGATGGCAATGGATACTTAGACGAATACCAAAGTAACGTGTTTCTGACCACCTTAGTGAAGCCAAAGATTTTTGTGTTTGTGGCCATTTTGGGAGAGAATTTGAGATTTGCGCTTTGTTTTAATGACTGAGATTTTCGAATTCAAAATTTTTCTCGAAGCATCTTCTCGCAGTTGAATTTCGTACATTTTCCCATTTGAAGTACGCAGTAGTTGCTGACATTGGCAGGTGCAAGTCTTGCTTTGGCATCTCACCTTCGCGTGCCGTGCGCACGTCTTCTTATTGCATCGAGTTCAGTGTTCCAGAGGAGTATATATTCAACCAGTTACTTAGGCTCTGCCCGGTGTACTCATTTCAGGTATACTTAGTCAATGTTGTACACTGCGGAACCTGAGAACTTGGTGTTTTCTGTACTCGACTAGATAGGATTCATTTTGGCCATTTACATATTAAGTCGATACTCCGAGTCGTAACAGACTAAATGAGTACTTGAGTATTTTTTGTATTATATTTTTGTATTAAAGTATTAATTCTGGATCTAGAGTCATTACTTTTGGCACACTCCGAATTTTTATCCGATTCTTTCTGGGAATGCAATTAGTGTACTAGAGAATGAGAAGAAGGAGGAGTACGCGTAAAGGACAACGGAAGATGTAAATGAGAGGGGTCAAGTGGTCAAGTCAATGAGAGGGGTAATGCCTGTGCTTTTGCAATGTGTACTACAAGGGCAGCATGATAATAAGGGCACCACTGTATCTTATTTCACTTTAGTAATGAGAAGAATGAGCTTCACTTGTGCCTTAAGTTTATTTGTAGCACAATTAACTCGTATATACCTATTCATATTACATTCACCCCTTGTCACATAAAAGTGGCTTTCGTATTTTAACTTCGTTTAAGTGCGATAGTAGTGGTCGGCTCATTCATTTCTTCGCTGACTTCGAGGCTAATTTGTGGCAGAATTATTTTTGTCTTAATATTTTAATACCCCTATTATCATTTTCCGTTAAAAGGAAATATCAGTGCTTCTTTTTCATCGGCCTTCTGATATACATGTCAATACAGAACATCATCCTTTGCCAAAATGTCAGTTAAAATTTCGTCGCAGCAGTGGGACGTGGTCGCACACGGTGTACTCATCACCAATAAGGAAAATACTCGAGGAAGGAGAATTTCACTGCACATTCAGGGAATAATAGTAATAATCAACTGCATGAATTGGTGAAGATTCAAATATACGCACGCTATAAATATGGTAATGGCATTTTTACGCAAAAGTTTCGCTGACGCTAGATACTCTTTCAGAGAATGACAGTTTCTTTCTTCCATGCTGGATTTTACGTCCGAGCAAACAAAATGTCTCCGTATGAAAAGTGAGTGCAGAGTTATGGTGGGTGGGTTAGGAGTTGGTTTTTCTCTAATTTTTATGGAGTCGAGTGAAATTCCTGAAGTAAAATCTCTAGCCTTAGTGTTTTATCTACGCTTCAAACCGAAAGAGTTGATTGAATGATTTATCCTTTTCTATCCAACCCCAACGTAGTATCAATAGCTTCCTAGAATCTTCCAAAACTTTCTGTACACAAATTTCTAAACCTTTGCAGCAAGTGTTTTTTTTCCGATTTGGGTCATAATTTCGCTGGATGGCGTTGTTTCGAGATCCGTCATAGTGTTACGGGCAGAAAGAAGGTGATGATGTTCATCGAAACTTCGGTGTCCAACGTAATTACGACTCGATGCAATTAGCAATTATCCTGCGAAACACGCGCCGGGAAAAACTGGCATTTTTCTCATCGTTAAAGCCTTGCTAGCCTGAATCACACAATGCTTGTGTTTGAGCAAGGTTAACTTGAAACTGTTGTCGATTTAGCATGCGAATCGTACTACAATAGCATGTCGTGCAAACATCAATCAAAAAAGATTGGCCGGCACATATTAATTCCTTCTGAGCTTCTGAGTGCAATACTGAAACTTAAACGGGACCAGCAATTGGAAATGTCATACCAGCCAGGATGCTAAGCATGACGCAAGATATCTAGCGTGGAAGCAAATCACAAAGTACTATGAATGCCGTGGCGTCTAGACGCTCGTCCTTATGAAAGATCAAATATCAAGATAAACATAGGCTTTGGTCGGATAAGCTGAGGAAATTGAGGGAGTCGCAATTGGAGCCCTCTGTTGTCTGACGTATGCTAAATGACTGATAATGATTGCGAATAAGGGCAAGTTTTCGACTTTTTCTGCACGTGAAAGAGAGAATCTCGCAAATCACGAGATGTCCCAACCCTCCCCCTGCCCCGATCTCTCCGCGACCGCTGATTGGACCGCTCACTCAGACTGATCGTGAGGAGGCTGTGAATGGTGAGAAGACCGCGTCCATCTCATTTCACATTTCTACTTCCATCTGTATTATTTATTCATTCGTTTCAATGTGTATTGGCTTGTCGTGAAAAATTATCAGGCCAAACCGTATCAGCCAAACCGATAATCATAATAAATTCAATGGCAAGAAATGCACTGTTTTTTTCCTAAATATGCGCTATTACAAATAAAACATTAAATTATAACTCCAAAAATACGTTTTACTTTTATACTCTACACTGTTTTCTTTTTAAATGAAAAACGCAATTTGCGCATAAACGCAAAATGCAGTAATGGATAGCATTCGTGAACGGAGTAAGCAATCTTTTTAGCTCAACATCTCTTGCGAGCACAGGACCATAGCGAAGGACTTGATAATTTGAAAGGAGTAGCTGTTTATATTGTAAAAACTCAGCCTTCTCTGCTAATCGCCCAAAGTGTTTCACATGTCTAGTTACTTCGATCTGGAGAATTGTCTTTTTATATCGCTGACCCTTCACAATCCACCTCCGCTTGATTTTATTTTTGTAAAAACTTCCTTTATTGAAAAGAATTTATGTATGAATTATGATATTATCATGTTAATGTTTTCCTTCGTTTCACTTTTATCTTTTATTTGGGCTAATTTTCTTATAAAGTTTTCATGTAAAAATATTTTTGAAAATCAAAATTTAGTATAAGTACTAAAGGTAGGTAATGCCACGGACAATTCACTGAAATTTATGATGGCATGCATTGATGTACATTATACAATGTACATTCGGAATTAAATTAAAGTGTAGAGATGGGCAAAATATTTTTAAAATTGATTTAAAATATTTTTAACGGTATCTGAAACTTTCTACAGGCTTTGTACTATTCCACAATACTTTCCCCGTAAAGCAATGAGTAACGGCCGTCTGGGCTATCCGACTATATTTGGTTTTGTTTAGCCTGACAATGAGACCATATCTGAATTCTTGATGAAAGTAAGTTATATACGTAGCTCTTTTTACAATAGACCACAATTTTGGTCAAACCATTCTAAAAACAACTGGCTATAGCTAAATGAGCACTCTTAAGAAAATATAATTGTGACATTGAGCAAAGTCGATTTTTTTCAGTGATGGTCGATGTTCTCGTATTTACTTGAAATTATCACTTTTATCATCAACTTAACCTACCATTAAATATGGTTTTCGTTTTTCGATTTCTTTTCTTTATTTTTGGTAACTTTTAAAGTTTGACTTGAAATCGCACGGGACTCGTAACTAAATGTCTCCTGACTGTAATATCGAAACATAACTTCACCGCGGTTGGTCCGCGCTCCTTGAGTCGACTCGGTTGTGCCACTAGCCTCCTCTTCTCCGCTCGTGATCGACCAATCAACCACACGGCCGACCGATGGTCTCACTTGCCGACCCCACCACCTGACATTTCGACCTCCCACTCAACTGACTGCACGACCGACACATTGCCCGACTGTTCGAGCATACCATCACTGTATCCGACCAATCGACCTCCATAGCAACGAGCATAGATCACTCCGATTTTTATTCGCTCCGAACGCTCAATCTCTCCGTTCGATCGAGCGTCCAACGAGACAATTTGACCGAACTGTCAATCGCCCGACCGTCCATTCGACCACTTATCCGACCGATCACCTTCCCGTCTAACAGAAGCCCCCAACGCCTGATTTCCCGAGTGACTTATGCGCAGGTCGCCCGACAGACAGGTCTGACCTTTCGCCCGATGACAACCCAAGCAACCAACCGACCTTCCATTTCATTGAACTGTCGTCCGACAGATCGGTCGATTGTTCTGGCCACCAGCCAGCATGTCCATCGCTCGACTGGCTTATTACCCGACTGACCTTCCGTCTAACCAATTTCCCAACCGTTGGTTCGACTAACCGGCCGACCAAGGTCCAGCCGACCCCTCCAACCCATCCGCTCTCGCTCAGGTTCGCTCTTGCTGCTCTACGCACTGGCTGGCGCTGCTGATTTGCGTGCATTTTTATGTCTCCTTTCTTGTTTAGTTAGCGTCAGAGGTTGAATTTGGAAACGCCCATTGCTTTGCTAGAGCACTTCATGGTTCCAAATTGTGCCAACAGTGGGTGGGTTGATTTTTAAGCGGCTTTGATTGCATTTTTACGTTCCTATGCTGCATCTACTTACGTGAACGCATTTGTGTGTATTCATTTTGGCAAGAAAAACAGAATTTATGATTCATTTCATGGCTCTTTTGGCAGTTCTGGTCGCATTTTAAGTTGAGTTGGGTAACGCCTGAAAGTTGTTAGGGATTATCCATGATAAACTTTGCTCTGCTTGTATTAAAAGAAATGCCTCAGTTTACTAACAATGTCTTTTTAACGCCTCTTTTTTCTTCTTCTCAAGAAAATGCATTTAGGATATGGAGTTGTGTGTAGGGTGAGCCTCAGGTAACATTCCACTCCTGGAAGGCAGTGATTTTCATTTGTATCTGCATGGGTGGTGGGAATATAATGTTCAGTGACCAGTTCTAGTGTCATATCAAAGGGAGACTGTACTTAGTGTTTACATTAATCAGAACGGCCCTAATGGGAGGGAGTAATTTTTTAAGTCTCCCTAGGTTCATAGTAGTTATGTGGGGCCTAGGTAAAGATGACCCAAATAATCAGGGTCTATAATGAGGGTCCTCCCTCCTTTCTTATCCTTTTCCGGCCCTATGCTCTAGCTTCGAGAGATCCGTTCCCTCGGGAGGCATCCATCCCAGCTTGAGGTTCCTCTGGAAGATTTCACCAGTCATAGTACAATTTTTACCTTCTTAATTCGTTCTTTAGCAGCATAGGGAAAGGTTAATAGTTCTCTTTGCTGAAGAGTTATGAATAATGTCTTTTGATTAAGGAACTGCGTTTAAAAGTAAAGATTTCAACAAATTTTATGATTTTTTTCCGACGTCTTCCAGAAAATTTGGCAACACGGAAGCATAGCGAGGGTGACTGAGTAAAGAAGATGAGACCCTTTTCTATCATGTAGCATGAAGTGCGCATGAAGCATGTAATGCGCTATATGTGCAATTCATGTCTATTGAAAAGATTCCGTGCGCATGTTTACATTTACTTCGATCATCGATTCACCGTGGGTTGTCATTTTCATGGCAATAGGTAAACGAATTGCTTCTGTAAAAATTGTACAACGACTGGTCATAACCGTCGCGGGCCTCTAGCTGTGGCGACTGTTTCCTAAGGCCTATCTATATCTCTCGGAACAGGATAAAGGTCCCGATAAAGAGTAGGCTTCGAACGAGGAGGCCCCTGGCTTGGGTCGCCTTTCTTTGGGCTCCACATAATTACTATGCGCCTCTCCCTCTGCCATGTTGGAGCTGTAGATTTTCTATCCATTTAACTTTTATGCCTTCATGTGCATATCATTACATGCATTTTGTTATAGCACCCAAAAAAAGTCTTATTGATAACAAAATTACAAGCAAAAAAGTTTGTTTCTGTGCAAAATTATTTTGTGAGTTGTTTCCTTTGCGTTTATTTTTCCTTTGTTTTCATCCTTCCTTTCTCTCTCTCTTTCTCTTTCTCTCTTTCAACGTCCCACTGACCATCCAACCCCACCCCATCCGACCTCCCCGTCTCCTCGCACTCTCTTCTGTTTGCTACCCATAGATGTCTCTACAACAGGCGGGGAAGGCAGTTGAAGTCGGCTATCAGTCCGTATGTCCCGGCAAAAGGACTCGTAAGGTGCATCCGCCGATTCCCCTCAATATGTCTGTCTGTCTCTGTGTCTGCCGTCGTGCTCTAAGCAAAAGAGACTAAGGAAACGTCTTCACGTTCTCTTTTCATACTGTATCTATTTTATTACTCGTGTGTGTATTTGCATCAACGTTTTTCTTCTTTCTCTTCTATATTTACCTATAATTACTTTTTCATTTTATTTATCTTTCTATTCTGTTTTTTTTATAAGTTTTTATACATTGTAACCTTAACGTTTTGTTGGACTGAATCCCGTATGCATTCGTGGTGGATGTGCACCCTTGCAACCTTAACCATCCTGTGTTCTCTCTATATTTTCCAATCCTTCCGCGTGAACGGCGGTGAAAATTGCCACGGAAAAGAATTCTCCTGGACTGGAAATTGAACCACGGATCTAAATGCCGTGGAAATCAGAAACTTGGATATTTAAGTGGTCTGTGTGTGTGCAGTGGCTTGGAAATCCTTAACTACGGACGTGGTTTGATTCTGGGTCCAGGGGAATTTTTTCAACGATTAATATTGTGAAAATTAACCCCCAGAGTAGAGTCATCTTGCTGTGGATCTTTCAACATGAAGTCCTCGCGAAATCTTACGGAGTTGCCTAGAAGACGATTTAGGGACTAGTAGAGTCTGATGTGCCCCAGAAGAAGATTTTCGTAAGCAGACGGGTAACTAAAGCAGCCGAATAAAGTTGAATGACAAGAACAAGTTTTCTGCAATGGCTATTGAATATAAAACCTCGTCAAGGGTAAAGGTCGCTGTACTGCGTCGTTTATTGGGCACGAGGTGAATGACAGCAGTTACAGCCTCTCAACCGGAAACCCTCCGACAGTGAAATATAATCGGGTGTTTTCCCGGCGTAGGTGTTGGATGAAAAGTTCTCGGGCTTTCCACCGGGTAATAAAATCCTTCTCCGTCGACGTTTCGATGCCCCTGATGGACATCGAAACGTCGGCGGAGAAGGATTTTATTACCCGGTGGAAAGCCCGAGAACTTTTCATCCTCCGACAATGCCCACAAACATGCTCTCGACAGTTGGGGGAACTTCTGGTGAGGTTAATGGGATACAGCTTCTTAGATATCCGGGGTTGTGGTATCGCCCTAATAAACAGAATAATACTCATTTACGCACTCCATGCACTTCAATCCGGGAGACTGCTCCAACTCCAGGGATGAGAGAGAGGCTACGGGAATAAGCGAAGGCGTTCCCATGAGCAAGTCACCTTCCTCTGCACGAAAAAGGGTTAATTTTCACTGCAACGATACTTGGAAATGATAGCAATTTTGTAATTCTTGGAATTTTATATATAAAGCATAAAGATATCCCAGGTTGGGCAGAAACACAGGACGCTAAAAGATACAAAAAAAAACACTCACTGAACTAAATTTTCGGTGGTAACAATCCATCTTCCTCAGAGTTAGGTAGGAGACTGTAGGAAAAGGATGAGAGATAGCTGAGGGAAGGGGAAATAGTGGGGAGGTAGGGTCCAAAGGGGGGGGGGAAGAGTGTGCTGAGGCAATTAAGGGATTATCGGTTAATATTTAAGCCGGGAGGAAGAAATGCTTTAAATAGCCATATGTAGGTTAATTCGATGGAATTAAGTTTAAGTGGGTGGTGTGTGTATATGTATATATTTTTCAGAAATTTATACGTATCTAATTTCAAGCCTATAATTCGTTTAGGATGGGGAAAATGTTGTGATTGTTGTGTGGGGTGGCTTGCGCCCCTTTTCTCGCCCGCTGAAGTCTCCGTCCGGTAAGTTTTGATTTGGCAGATTCAAGGTGGGTGGGTTGTAGCGTGACTGTCGTTGCCAATGCGTGGCGCATCGCATGGGTCGTGCAGCATGCAGTGTGCCTTAACTCAAGCAATGCCAAGGTAGCTAATGTGTGGATGTGTGGCCGCTTTTCAATGGCCAAATTATCCCCTCTGCAAAGCAAAGGGCTAATTCCCAACTGCGATGCAATTTCGCATTGATAACGTAGGCGGGAAATATCAAGTATAGGTAAAGAGGAGAGACATTTGAGCAAGGCTAAATGAGCCAAGACCTGTCATTATGACAATTCGTAGGCCGTAGAGTTCATCTTATCCGAAGAGTAGTGCTTCCATTGCCTGCTTGGAATAATTTTCGAGTTTTCGAAGAATTTTAATGCCTGTACCCATACATCGCCCTGGGGTATTGAACGGTGCCGGCTGCATTGTGTATTATCTACGAGGTACCGAAATGTTCGGTAAGCCTTGTGTTTGCATTCATCCGTTAGAACGTTTTCTTGTCCATTCCGCCTCCCAAGATTTCACTTTTCCTCTCCCTTCCATACCTTTCACCGCCTCTCTTCAACGCATTACATGCCGTCAGTTTTTGTTGGATAAGCTCCTGCAATGAACCTTTACTTTCTCTCTCCACTCTGTCTAAAACTTTTCCCGTTACACCGTCAACAATTTGACGTTTCAATTCCCAAACTCGTTTTAAATCATTTTACCACTTCTATAGACTTCCCAGGAAAGCTTCCATCGTTGTGAGTGAACAATTTTGACATTTTTTGTGATTATTTTACAAACTGGCTACTGCGTGTGGGACAATAGGGTTTTTGTGATTATTCTTGCCAGATTTGAAATTCTCTTCAACCGTTCAATGTATTTGCCTCTAGCTATTCAATTCAATTGCATTAAATTAAGATTTTCCTACTACCCTCTTCTTAATTACGAAAATTTTTTATTCAAGACGCATTTTGATGCGTCATCGTAGTGATTAAACAGTAAGTTCCGACGCAGCAAAGTATCATAGCAGGGGTTGGTGTGGGGCGAAATAGAAATTAGGGGGAGCAATGAGTGGAAAACGTGAACCAAGCATCTGAGGACCGGATGAGGAGGAAATAGAGGTAATGACACATTGTCGCACTTTAAAAGTGGGCACAGCCTTATTTGCTTCAACTCATCTTGCTGTTCCCCCTTACTTCGCGTAGTACAATTAAACTAATTAGTTGCAAGGAAAGATTTAATTGATCTATCCCTTTTGTGAGCGAGCTACCTGAGGCAGGAGCAAACCAATCATTCATTGCTGCTTGGAATAACGTTTCTGTGCTGAGACAATGTGTTGGCCACTCTGCGTGTTCATTCCTTCCTCACTCTCTCACCTACTAGATTCATTTACACTTTGGGAACATTTTCATTAGTTTCCGAAAGAGCCAGAAGGGCGCTTAGTAATCCACACATTCTCAGTATTTTCAAAATGTGCTATAAAAATCAATAAAAACTTAAAATACGATTAATCAAATCATCATGAAAATTAATTTTTGGGAACAGCCCCAACTGTAGTTAATTTCCCCATGAAATTGGGGTCACTCCATTGGCAGCGACTCGTTTTAATGTGCGGTGGAAGATAGCATTTCATATTCAGCGGTCGTTGAGCAAAAAGGAGGCGATTTTGAGGGATGGGTGCTCGCTCATGTTGACGATTTTCGTGGCCACATTTTAATGTGATATCAATGAATTCAATTCCTTTGAAGTTATAAGTCACATCTTTTAATGCGGCGCTGCGGTGGCCAACTCTCGACAAAGCGATTCAACCACTCTCCTCTCCACCCTTCACTCTCATTGTTTCGTTCTCTGCTGCTCTGCTTTTCATCCTGAGGACAAGATTCCACCACAATCCTCGGTGGACTTGTTATCAGTGGACTCCATCTGCGGAGAGCCATCATTATCCGTGGAGCTCGGATCAAAGTATCGCTGAACCCAAATGGTATAATCTCGATCTAAACAGGGGATCGGGTTTTTGTGGTGGCTACAGTGTTGCCTTCTCTCCCCGTGGTCACGGGTTCAAATCCCGTTGGTGGCAGAGAATTTTTAGAGGTCATCCGATACGTACTTGGTGTTGTGTGGAGGACATTTTAAGCGCAGCACTGCGTCCGTCGGATGGGACGTTAGGCCGTGGTCCCCGTGGCGACTTCCGTTATGATCAGGCCAATGCCGACGCCAAGTTTCTCTCCATCCCCCCTTCCCTACCCAACCCAACCCTACCCATCTATCATGGCGCTAATGACCTCACTCGCTTCCTCCAAACACCCTTCACAAAGAGAAATTGCACGCTTGCATTTTGAAGGAAGCGCGCCGCCGCGGCCCTTCGCTTACCCGCTTCGCTCTGTGCTGCGTTTTCCAAGTCGTAAGCTTTTGCGAGGACTTTATGAAGAGAAGTTTGCGTAACATTCTGCTTGCCGTCCGAGTTATAGCACTCTGTCGTCTATGCCATTAGTGCAACCTGTTCAAACCAGCATTGGTGCACATTCATCGTGTTTTATAGCATTGGATGGAAGCGGTGACTAAGTCACCTGGTGCCGTATGATACAGTAGAGCCAAATCCGTCGTTCCGACTGTTGTTTTCCCTCCATAATCCCCTCTTTCTGTTACCTATTGCCTTGTTTGTGCAGGCTAGAGGAAAGTGTTTAATGACTTAGATTTAGTGGATATTGTCGATGGTGTTGTTCTTTTTTTTTTTTGATACGGTCATGTGACGAGGCTGTGCGCTACTCGAAGTTCGTCAAGCTAATTTGGTACGCATCAATAAAGCGATGAAAGAGCATAAATATGTTTTTATACGTTGCCAGAGCACCTGGTGTAATCCTTCGTTGGTTGTACTTTTCCTATGAAATGCATTTTGTACATACAGTCTTAAGCCAGACAGTGACATGTGTGTTCTATTTTGGGTGTTTTATTATTAAAATGGTTGAAATGTAGGTTTTGTTTGCCATCCTTCAGAAACAGTACATGGATATATATTCTGTTTAGCATTCTTAATTATCTCTTTTTTCACTTATATACACTATAATATTTTGCATGTTTTTCTTTACTTTTTGAATTTTTCTGCTCTTGATGTTGTCGGCATGTTTGCCTGAAGTTTGTGTTTTTCGTTCGTTGCTTGGGTGCCTGACTGAATATCTATAAATATTCTTCAGTTTGCCTGCTATGGTTAATGTTGATTTTTGATAATCTATTGAGAAAAAGAGATATGTCCCAAAGTCTATATTCATTGTTAGCTGAGCTAAAATAAATCATCCATCTTCATCATCCATTTATGTCCATCATCCAAGTCCATTACAGTGTCCTTTCATCTCCTCATCCAAACCCTGTGTTTAGAACATCCTACCTCAAATTGTTGTTATTATCAATAAATATATAAACTCCTCCATCATTCACTTGAACCACGAAACTAGTTACACATTATTTTTTTGCTTCCACTAAGCCTATTGTAAAATAAATTTTCTCGTATGTATGCAATACTATGTATGTATGTGTGTATATATACATACATACATGCATACACATACATACGAGATACAGAATATTAGAACATAATGCATCTAAGACTAGCACCAAAACTATCGTTCACTCTTACATTCTTATATACTCTCCTGTGTAACTCTTGTGAATCTTTATTGCGTAATGTTCTCCATGTTTCCTCTCATCTGTACCTGTACTTTTAAAGTGACACTTGAGAATCTGAACTATTTTCTCTATCTTTCTGTCTTTACTGCCTTTTATTCTGCTGCCTTTCTCACTCATATAGTTAACTATTTTGCAAATAAATTCCAACGCAATTGTGGTTCGTCGTAAACCTCCAACGGTTTTGTTTTATTTTTGATAAAACTTTTCGCTTTTCCGCGTATTGACTGATATTGCTTAAAAATTTCTTCCCGCTAGATCCATGGCAGATAATTTTACCTAAATCTACTTAAAAACGCATCATTCAGCGACGATTTTTTGGGTTCGCAATAACAGGTTCGCCAATCGTTGTGGGTGTCTTCTAGAATTCTAATAAGGTCAGATACACTTCAAATCTGAGAGTCTGTAACAGTCTAAAATGCTCAGGATTCCCGTTGAAACGAGTACTTCACTTGAGTTTCACTCCACCCCAATAAAATGATGCAAACAGCACGTAAATAAACACTTAAACATTCGGATGTCCCTCGATACAGCGGCCAATCATTTCCAAACACGAGAAATGCATGTGATCATGTCTCCCGGGGTTCATTCCGGGTGATGTTTTGTCATAGCCCCGAAGTTTGGAAAACATCTGGTTTTTTGTCATCAAGAATCTTCTGCCTACTATGCCAGGATTGGCGCTATTCCGGTGATGAAAAACTAGCCTTTTTCCGAAACATCGGCGCATGTGGCTTGGTGTGAAGGCCGGGAAACATTTTTACAAGCGATTCACGGGATAATCTCAATTGGTCATTTGCCAAAAGTGCATCTTCCCTCATCAGCCACAAATCAATGCCACGATCATTTGGGGTAATGTAAACGAGAGTGCTTATGGCGCCTGCGCAGTAAGCAAAAGGTGACACGAACTCTGAAATTCTGTTTTACTATTGAAAATTGACAAGGTTAGCAAATCAAATACTTCTATGGTGAAATGAAATAATCTCTGAGATATTATGTTTGCAGCCTCACCGCATTTCACTCCTAAAAACTCCATCTCCATCTATTGATGTCTTGAAAGCATTGAAACTTTTAACGTTGTGGTTTTCAACAGAGCGGTGGAAAATTACCATGGAAGCAATCATTTCTTGATATATCTTCCCACTATATCAACACTGCAAATGATGCTTAGTTTTTCCGGCATAACGAAGTGGAATCACCGTATAGAAAAATAAAATCTCTTTTTATACGTTCCACATTTGTTCATTACTTACACAAAATTTATCTGATACTGCTACACCATATTATTTCTCGACAATGTCATGACAGTGTCGAACCAATTTTTAGTGTAAACAAATGCCAGTGTGAAGCCTAAAAGGAAATGCAATTTCCCTGCAAACTTTTGTTTTAAATATGTGTAAATAGGTTCAGTTAAAATCCAAATAATCTTCCTTCTTCGTGAGCGTTTTCTTAATTTAATTTTTCAACCGTTTATTTAAATAAAGCACTTTTAAATAAACGCTAGCATCGGATTCATTCCAATCTTGGTGACAGACGCAGAAGGCTAAAATCGCCCTTGTTATTATTTTCAGTGTGGGCCCGATTCACTCTCACGCAAAAGAACGCGTAAGCCATAAATAGCATACATACAACGCGACAGCCTCTCGCTCGCATCCACTGGCGGGGAAAAATATCATTTGTCGTGGAGGACAAGAGCGCACACGATGGCTGTCAACCGGCCGAAACAAACTCCAACTTCCAAATAGCTACGAGAGATAGAATCAGTGAAGTAAATAATTACTGAGAGATCTAATTGCCATTCTTGTACTTTTCATAATTCGTGATTATTACATTTAACGAAAATTAAGTTAATAATCTAGGCATAAAAAATGAATGAAACGCTTCCAATCAGACCCATTACATTCATCACGTGATATAGGTTTTTGCCATTTTCACCTTGGTTCCTTGCGCAGAAGCCTAAGCGCGCCTTTGTTTAAATATTACCCCATTCGCTATGTTCCATAGTCCATTCGCCATCCAAGTCTGCTCTTGCTATCTATCCCGCAAGAGAATCGATATGCATATTTATATCTTACCACCCTTGGAGTAATTAGGCTGTGGGCCGAAATGAATATTTCCAAAGACAGGAAATCCAAGTGCCAATTTAAGGTGGGAAAGGTAAATTTATCCGGAAGCGGTTTTTCAATTGACCAAAGCAGTCATGAAAGGGGAGAAAATCCCGCCGAAGGCATTACTTACGAGAGCCCGAGAGAGAGAGAGCTCAAGAGGGTCTTTCTTCATTTAGCCCTCGGCGGGTTCAAACCTCCCCGTGCATGATTGACCGAGGCAATCGAATCGAATAACCAGTTTCGCAGATCCTTCCAACTTATGATTGGCATTCGGAATGACTGTGTAGGGGCACAGTTCTCTTTGCTCCCTTCCCAATCAACCAACCCGTCCCCCAACCCACGGAAAACAAACCCACGACTGACACAGCATTCAAACAAGCAGACACACTCGCACAACCAGACACGATCTCTTCCTATCGCTCGCATCGCCTCTCTCTCTCTCTCTCACTCTCTTTCTCTCTCTACACCTTTGTGTTTCTCGCTTCTTTTTCTAGATCTTGCAGAACCTTCAAAAAAAGCGAACTGAACGGAGGGGACGGCTAGCCTCTGACGCGCCCAGCAAAAAGAAGTTCAGCAAAAGCAATCTCATTTTTAAGGTAACCACACGCTCCACAATTTATCATGAGAAAAGAGTTGGACAAGATTTTTTTCACTGGGGAGAAGATGCCAAAAAAAGGAAATGAAACAGTATATGAGCAAAAAGATGGAGATGGCAAAAGTATGCTGATATTTTTGGGGGTGATAAAAAAGGAGGGAAAACATATATTTTGCCTCTGATGATGACAGAGAGAAGTATTTCAATTGTGTGTGTGGTGTGTGATGAAGTTGAAGTACTGCTGTATTATGAGAGAGAACATAGATCTGAATCTGTTCAAAAAAACCTTCCTTTTTTAACGCTCTGGGATAGAAGGTTGCTTAGAGAGAAGTATTCTGAGTACTGTATGTTTGAATGCATAACTATTTATGGTCAACTAAGCCCCAAGTATTTACCGATGCTGCATTTTTGTCTTTTGGAGGAAGTTGACGACCTAACCGCTGCACTCATATGCATATGGAATATATTTATATATACATATATATATTATATATACATATATTAATATATATATAGCTGCTGCTATTGCTGCTACTGCTTTAATTACTGATTCTATCGCCGCAAATAATATTAACATAGTCTTGTTGTTATGATTTGTTAAATAAACTATCTTTATGTTGCGCAAATATCTTGATTTGCCTCTTTCTTTTAGTAAAAATGCATGCGCGTTGCTCAAGGATTTAAATTTCTGTCCAGACTAAGCCCATAGCCCAGAAATCTTATTTCTTTACCTTGCCCGGCTGTGCTGTTCATGAATTCAATCTCACGAAAAATTTCAGCCGAGAGTTTATGCTGATCCGAAGCGTTTTAGCCGTTACTATCGTTCTATCCTCAGTGAATGTTTTTTTTTGCCGAATCGTTCGACGTGGGCTTCGATGACTTGCATGTTTCGCTTCAAGTAGGACACTTTTCTCTTTTTAACAAATATATATTGCTTTTCTCAAATATATATTGCTTTTCTCAAACATATATTTCTTTTCTCAAATATATATATATTGCTTTTGCGCGCCTAATACTCATCCGCTAAGTTTTTTTATTTGTGTGAAATGATTTTTTGGAATACTCACCATTTCGCCCTCTCCGAATAAACTAATGATGCGTTGTTCATTTGTTTACTCTTTTTCCTTCCGATGATACCACATTGAGCTGATGACGAGAGACAGTCTCGCCTTTAACAAACTTCCATTTGCTCTTATTTCCAACTGACCAATCTGGCTCTTCCTCTCCTTTTCTTCCTCTTTTTGCATTTTACTTGCCACACTTTCTAAATTTGCCTGCTTCGTTCAAAAGAGTTATCTCCCCTCTCACCCGTTACATGTAACTTACTTACTTTTAAGTTGCTCATCCCAAAGTATCCGTCCCGATACCCACAATAACACCACCACCAACTAGATGTGCAACTTAGAGTCGCTGTGTGTGTCTAACCGAATATGGTTACTTAGTAGTGTGTCCCCCTTAGTGTCCCCGGGCAGCCTGTGTTCGTCCCCACACTGTTTAGTCACCACACTCGCATCCCCTGCCACTCATTAGTAATCCCCGTTGTGTTTTATTTGACGTTTGATGTTGTACTTCCGCTAAAAAGCTCTTTGTAATAGTTCACCCATTTTGATTTGCAGTCAATTGCGGCCGCTTAAAGCAGTGCGTGACGGAAAGAGTTTTTAACAGGACGCATCGCTCCCTGTCGTTCTTTTGTCTTCAATTTGTTATAATTCGTTTGAAACTCACGCTATTGTCTCGAAATTTGAAGGGCACTCAGTACAAGACTTAGGACAAGGGTACACCCTTTTCAAAAATTTCTCAAAAAATACGTTTGCGGGGTATATATTTGTGGAATAATGAAAAAGGATTAGAAAATTCACTTCTACCTTCTTAACTGACACTTAATTCCTGGCCACCGTTCCGATACTGTTAAGCCATTTTGACATTGTTACGTCATGAAGAGATAATGATAGAACAGTGCGGAAACCAAACTCGAAAAAATAGTTTAAGTTTTCAGCGTACCGGGAGCATTTTATTCCCTTTATTAAGATTTAGCATTAGTATTTTCCCAGAAATAAAACGTTACTCTTGAATTGCAGTCAAATAATGGAAAAGGTGCATTCAATGCATGCTGAAACTTTCAGAATGATATCAAAAGTTACTACGCCGCGAAAAAAAACACAAAATACGGTTTTTCGTGAAAATTTAATCGTTTTAAATGAATACAATAATCTTGAAATTCACGTTGTGATTCTAATAGTCCCTTGTCAGCATTTACCCGTGTCGTAGTTACCGTAGTATTTAATACTGCAGAAATTTGTTAAATTTGAGCCTCAGGTAAATGTTGAAGGAAACAAGCATTTTCCGGTGAATGGATAGAGTGAAAAATTTTCTGGCGACATTAGATGAACATCTACTCAATATTCTCTGTCAATTTGAAGTTTTAATCAAGTAATTGGAAGCGAAAAAAGAAACAACTATGACCAGTGGAGCGATGCGTCCTCTTGAAATTTTCTCTCAAGTCGTGAAATCACTTATATCCAATGGAAGCATCGGGTTATCTGTCAGCCATATGTGAGGAGAATTTTTGAGCTAGCCGCCATTCTACGTGGACTCCGTGACTGGGGGCCATTCGATATGGCCGCCGTCCGCATCTTTGGGCTTTCTAAGATCCTTGGGCTTCGACCATCCACTCCCACTAAGCAAAATTACGGGAGGGAAATGGCGTCGAACGCACAGTCGTGGAAATCCTCGCTCGAGGGCTGCGCCGTCATTTTTTGATTCTGGAAACATTTCTCGAGAAGGCGCCCAAAAAACATATGGCTTCAGATAACCCGAAAGTATTTGTGTGAGTTTCTTAAGGAAAACAATTGTGTATCCTGAATATTCGCAACATCTCCGGCAGTGTGGGAGGCAAAATGCTTTGAATGGGAAAGCCTTTCCTCCATGTGTTGCGAATTTTGACTAAACAAGGAATTGATGAATTTGAATAAGCTTTATTTTTCACTTGGTATGTTCAAAATATGTTCTATGTTTCTCCATCCACATTTTATCAATGAAAACTAGTGTCCATAGCTGTAGTATTAAATTTAAGTTTAATGTAATTTTTGTGATCCTAGATAGTCGTTCCATCGTAACCCATGACAACACTGCCTTTGCAACGGTAACTATTCTGAAAAATTGTATATTATTTAATGTCGACTTGGAATTGAATGACAATCATCAGATAGTGGTATGATACCTTTTGTTGTAACCGTATGTTATTTTAATATTTAATTTTCTATTCATCTCTGATTAATTATAATTTTAAGGCATTTATTATGTGTATGTTAGCGTACTCTTCCAAGTGAATTTACTTGTAATGTCAAAAACGGATTTACTCTAGATACTATTTTACATGTAGAAAATTTCATTTAATTTATTAAGTTGAATACTTTACGAGGGAAGTAGTATCATCCCTTATCCATACCTTTGCCGAGATGCTTCTACATATAATTTCGTATATTTCATGTCACTATCAAGGTAAACGATTAAGACAGCTATATAAAACTGTAAAATATTGTTTAATTTTTGGTAGGCTAAATTTAACACCACTGACTGTTTCCCTTCAAGTTATTAGTCACTGCATGTATTTTTAATGTTTAATTATCTTATTATTTGTGTTTTCATGCATTTAAACGTAAATTTGTTCCAGATTGGGTTGTCAAGGTGATCTTATGCACACGTTACCTTTTGAAATTTTGTGTGACTTTCTTAATCCATTTCTCGAATATCACAAACTTTCATTACTCTGCTCATTGCAAATGTCTAGAAATGTCATTCTCTTATTTTATAGCATTTTTTGTGTGTTTGAAGTTATTTGTGTCATTGTTATGAATTTCTCCCTAATGCCACAGTGTATCCATCTATCATTTTCAACACATTCTTGGCACTCACCTATCCTCCTTTCCGAGTGTTTCATGTCTGCGCCAAATGCTACGGATGCTGTGAGTGTATTTGTTCTTGCTATGTGATTCACCGCATCAAATATTTGTGAAACGAACATATTTATGAATTGGCCTTTCCTCAAAACTACATTACCGATTAAAAATGTTTAAAAAAATGAAGTGCATATTCAGTCGCGAAATGACTGCTGCTCGCAATTAGCGCTTTCCATACTTTATAGATTTCAAAAATTTTCAATTCTAAATTACCAATTTAAAACCACTAAGAACATTATTGAGTACATTCGAGAGAATTCTTTACTCTCGCTGGATCGCTATATTTTTGTGATACATTACGTTTTAAAACTTTACTTCTTGATCTTGATAGTTTCTCAGAGTACTGAACTAAAACTTTTCCAGCATTCACCTTATGTCTCTTGCAAAGGCTTCCGCGGTGAATAGTTGGTGCGATCACGTTTTCCAACACGTTGTTAGATGTCTGATGAGGACAGTTCCGCCGGAAATCTCGCAAGCATTCAGGTGTGATTAAGCATTGATATGGAATGGACTTATACTCGCGAGCGATGCCGCATTTGCTCAACAAACGCGACTGTAAAATAGTCACAACTACCACGTGCCACTGCGAGAAATCCGGGCCTTTAAATGATCGCCGGAGAGACTGTAGTCGTACGATATCGAAAAACGTGGCGGAAAACGTGATCGCCTGTGCCTTGAATACCAGGAGTGTAGGAAAACGCTTAAATACTTTAAATTAAAGACGAAAGTAAATGTTAGGTAAAGGTTTCCCTCTATTTTCTTTAAAAAAATTTTACTGCGATAGGTTAAGTTTTTAGCAGGTGGCGCACGTCACAAATGAGTAGATACGAGTCTCAGTCGGCTAGGACCCAACCGAGTTCTCCCTCGTGACAACCGGGGAATGGCTGCCGATGGCAATGTTACCTTTACAATGAGTCATTTTCAGCATATCATTCAGCATACCATCGGCAGTTTATTATATTTGTCTCTTGAGTCGTGCGACAGAGGCGGAATGAGAGTACAGCCGTGATTTTAACCTTGATACGCTTTCAACCGAGGCACGCCTTGCCAAATATATCCCTCCATGTTTTCTGCATGATGTAGGGGCGGTCTGGCCAGGTCGGCGATCGCCGACGCCCCTGTGAGCTAAGGGAGCCGCCCGCAGCTATCGTGAAACCTATTTGAAAGGTCTGATAAAAAACTTGATTATTTGAACCATAGTTTTTTCCCAATTAGAAAATAATACGTTATAATTTTTTGCTTAATTCATAGCATATTTCTTTGTAGGTAAACATTTCTCTTCGTTTATAGTTGTCGTTTCCGAGGAATGAGCGTGAACAACGTCTGCACTTCCATCAGATACTCCCTCCTGCTCGTGACTTACGGGATAAGCAATTTACTGAAGGCAAATCAGCATATTATTCGCGAAACATTTCTTCCTATTTAGATATGGATTACGCATGCATGTGCTTATAAAGTTTGTTTGGAAATGAGGTAATTTTTATGAGCAAGTGTCGTGGAGAGCATGCCTTAGAAAAATATGTGGCTGGGCCGTGAAGAAGCTGGGAACGTCTTCTGGGTGTTGTAGGAAGCTTTTGGATGAGAGGAGCTGTGATTCACCCGTCCTTGAGTTCGCAACGAACATGTGGGATGTGCGCCGAAAGACTAATCTCACCGTGAGCTCATTAACAGAGACTCAGGAAAGCTGCACGATTCGTCAAAAACTGCTGCGGATGAGAAGGAAGCGTTTCGAAGCTTATATACGACTTGGGCCGGTAGCCCCGAGAAACTCGTAAGCTAAGTTCTTAACTGGACAAATATCTTGCAGAGAGACACGGAGATTATCATCTTAGAACCTCACTGTGCTCCATAGAAGCGATTAGATAACAGAAATATTTCGTGACACGAAATTATGTAGCAATTTGTTTTTCCCCGAACAATAAAGGACGAGAAATGCTTTTTGGGTCTCAGTTCGTGCATCTCCTTTTCCGTCGTATTATTTTGTTAACGGCTCCCGTCCCCCCCAAGCCCCTGCTTGAGAGGCAGAATGGATATTTGTTCAGAAAGAACCTTTCGCAGAGCCTTCGTGCGGAATCAATTGCTCACTAAAGTGTGAAGAACACGAATACGACCACGCGATATACTTGCACTAGACCTAGGAGAACCCGAGAGGCCGCGACCCTAACGGCATTAACTAGTGACGTCATCAACTTATCTTATAAAGGGTGAAAACCTTCCATTTTTCATAACGAATACCTCGAGAAGTAGGCCACAGATTGCAAAATGGAAAAATACAGGCCTCTTTGTTTTCAAACTCAATCACTAATGACAGTAACGGAAAACTGGTTTAAACTTCAAATTTCCAACGAACTATTAATCAATATATCCAAAGTGACTAAAATGTCCACTCAACTTGACACTTCCCCAGCGATTCTCCAGTGAAAAAACATTTCTAATTGAATGTATCACATATTAGAATCATTTTGTTCGTGCTTCAATTATTATACTTAAAAGGTGATTTTTTTATTCTCCTTCAACTGCAACCTTCGCATTTCCCTTATTTTCAGCAGCCTCAGGAGAGGATTTTTATCTTTGTTCCAGATGTCGTTACATTACCGATGAACCTCGCTTAAATTTTGAATATTAACGAGCAATTATATAATTACCGAATTTAATCCTTATATTTTTAGCATAATTTGAACAAATATGTGAACGCTCTCGTTGATATTTCATGCATTTGTAGTAAGAAATCTGCCTCAGCAGTTTTCTCTTTTGTTGATTTGATATTAAATATTTCATGGCGAGGTTTCATGCAATATGAGACTCAATATTCATGCAGACCGGCCTACGCATAAAAGAGTAAAGGAAATAAGAAAATCCGCGAAGAAAAAAACTAATTTGAACCCAATTATAATTCGTCAGAAAGCGGCGATTTTATATTTTTTTAAGTATATGTCTAAAGAAACCAAAACATATGTTGGAGGCAAGATACGAGGGCAGATCGGAAAGTAACCCACAATATTTCTTTCTCCCCTGGTATTGCAGTTGGAATATTGAAATTTCACCACGATATAGTTTAAAGTTTGAGCTATAAATGGTATTTTGTTTTTTCGTTTAGCTCTAGCGAGAGAGACTCTGAATGAAACATGGCGCGCATGCTACTGTCGCCCACATGTGAAGAGCAGTGAAGTGTAGTTCGATATTTGTGGGCCAAAGAGTATTCACCGAGTGAAATTCACAGGTACAAGCGTGGCGTGTATTGGGACAACATTCTGGACCATAGAAATATTTGCAGATGATGTGAATTCTTGCGAGAGGAATGCGTGAACCTTATGTTAGTGATTCGCAACGCTCCAAGTACAAGTTTCAACCTGGCAGAATGTCCGCGATATTGAGACGGCAATCTTGAGGACCTGCTTGTGCACCCGTGACCCTTATAGCTGACGTTCAACATTTCCCATGATGCAGTACACGACATTGTTGATGACTCGTTGAAATTCCGCAAAGTCAGTGCTCGTCTGACTGACAACCATAACGGCCAGCGAATGAAGACAAGTTTTGATTTGAATGGAGTTGGAGCACCGCTAGGGCGGGAGGTGCTGAAAAAATTCCTGGCCGTCCAACACTTATTAACGGGTGGAAATGGAATCAGCAGTGCGCAGATGGCTATACTCCCCACAAACGAACTTCTACGTATTGAAACCAGGACGGGAGAATGCGTTGATTAAATTGGTGACGATGAAGAAAAGTAGGTCAAAGACATCAGTTAATTTGTGATTTGTCTGGTTGAGGTACGTATAGCATTTTTAGGACAAAAAATTATTGTGCGTTACTTTACGTACTTCCGATCTGCCGCCCTTGTATTTTCAAGGAAGAAAAACTATATGCGTTATCTTCTTAAACATTTACTTTATCGTAGCACGAGCAGTAATCGCCAAACGTCATTCTCATATTTTTTCATAGATCTCTCGTATTTATGGTAGAATTTTATTTTATCCTTTTGTGTATCATGAAAGCTTTTTGGGAATCATTTTAGGATACTTAGGAAAATTTTTTTTGATGGAACGGGAAACATGCGCTATTTTTAAAACTAGTTTTAACATATTAAACATATCCATAGGAATTTTTTCTTTTATGACGTTGCAGTAAGAGTATACTATTTTATAAAAATTTCTCGTTTTCAGAGGGTTGATTACGACGTCTTCGGGAAGTAAGCGCATGGTGTCACACCTTTCGACTTTGAAAATTCGTTATCTCAGTTAAAAATGATTTCACGAAAACGATTAGCATGTAGGTAAAGTAGGTTTGGCAGCTGGCATTAGATATTATTGGTGAAAGGTAACTTCTCTCTCCAGATATTACCAACAGTTTGTCAGCTAGAATTCACACAGCCAACTTGTTATCCTAAAAATGCACGATTGTAGCATTCAGTTGGTAATTAATTCAACTTATTCATATACTGATAACTTAAACTCATGTTGCAATTGCGTGACAGAATCTGCGGTTTATAGATTATGACTTACTTATCCCATTACTTCTGGAATGGTAGCATCAGATATCCAGAGCGATGATTTATTAACAGTCATCAGTGACTGACCGTTAATAAATCATCTACGGACATTATTCTCCTCAAAGCTTTGAAAAATATTACAGAAATCGAGCACATCGATATCGATAGGAATAGTAGTTTAGAGTAAATGGTGCAAAAGAAAACGGGAGACATAGACAATATAAATACATACGTCAAATATCGGTGATAGACCTAGTTGCGACGAACTTAGAGATTAAGTATCACAAAATATGTCTCTCACGGCAAGACGACCAATTGCCCACACCAAATTATTCAAATCACGTGAAATTACGTGAAGACACTCTATTAAATACTCATACCTATGCCAAATCCATGATATCGAGGGCCGGGTAAGCAAATCAACATAGCCTGTTGACAACTAATCTATACGATGCGACCAAGGATGGGCAACGGATTACCCTTTTTCGTAACACCACGTGAGCCACACACAAGCAGGCTCTTAAATTCCGTCGTGTTCATAAATGCCATACGTTTTCTTTCCGACAAAATTTCCTAAATAAGCTTAAAAGTTTGGATTAAATCTATCATTCTCACGTCCTGAAAAACTTTTCCCTTATAAAATTTTCGTAACCTTAGACAAAGTGGAAAAATAAATGGCTATGGGAAATGATGTCAAAGACAATCTCTCCTAGATATAATTAGGCAGTGAAGTATTCATGGTGAAGCAAAAACCAAGAAATGTTCCACAAACTTTTTATTGGCTGTCAACTAGTTTCAACGTCTGAAGCGTCATTATCAAGACAAACAAAACAGACCACTAATAAAAATTAACATCGTTCCAGTGCATTGTTTATCTTGATGTTGACGCTATAGACGTTGAAACTAGTTGACAACAAATAAAAAGTTTGTGGAACAGCTCTTGGTTTCTGTTTCACCATGAATATTTCATCGTTCCACCAGGTAACGCCCAAATCAGTTGATTTTATTTATAGTGAAGGTTTCTCGGGGGTCGCACCGCGTAAGGCCCTCCAAAAAAAAACATTCTTTTTTCAAAATCGTCAACCGGATTTCGATGACCCTCGGGTATGCAAGGATAGGCAAAAAGATTTTCGAAAAATTATAAATAATTAGTCAGCGGGAGGCGCCTAAATGCCAACACCCTTAATTTGTCACACGATTTCGCGAAAACTGTCGAAATAAGGTAATAATAATGGTAAGTTATGACCCATAGGACTAAAATTTCATCGGTTTTACGTATCGTTCCCCATTTAAGCCTTGCGGCCCGTGCAGCCTGGCGCCAAGAGTGGCGCTAAGCGATGCGGCTCGCGCGACGCGGCGCAACAGACGGCTGAGGCCGTCCCCCTCCCCTCCCTCTCCCCCTCACCCACGGACGTCCGCCATGTCCACATGCTTCAGTGACTCTCTCAAATTCAGATTTTGAACTCGTTTCGTAGACCAAATCATGTCGGCACGTATGGTAATCATTCTTAATTTTATTTTGAAAAATCGTCATGATTTGGTCTACGAAACGAGTTCAAAATCTGAATTTGAGAGAGAGAGTCACTGAAGCATGTGGACATGGCGGACGTCCGTGGGTGAGGGGGAGAGGGAGGGGAGGGGGACGGCCTCAGTCGTCTGTTGCGCCGCGTCGCGCGAGCCGCATCGCTTAGCGCCACTCTTGGCGCCAGGCTGCACGGGCCGCAAGGCTTAAATGGGGAACGATACGTAAAACCGATGAAATTTTAGTCCTATGGGTCATAACTTACCATTATTACCCTTATTTCGACAGTTTTCGCGAAACCGTGTGACAAATTAAGGGTGTTGGCATTTAGGCGCCTCTCGCTGACTAATGATTTGAAATTCGTCGAAAATATTTTTGCCTATCCTTGCATACCCGAGGGTCATCGAAATCCGGTTCACGATTTTGAAATTTTAAAAAAATGTTTCTTTGGGACAGCTTAGTCCTCCATGTTTCGATGGGCGAGTTTCTCATCGAAAAGTCCGATGGACCCGGACGGAGACCCGAGAAATCTCCACTGCCGTTGAAAAAAACAGACATTAAATCAGGATATATAGAATGCTTTCGGAAATCGTCAAGCATCAATGCTTTGCCTGGAGTAATAAACTCTCCACATAGATCTTTGATGATTTGTAATTCATTTCTGTTCGCCAGTGATTATATATAACCCTGAGCGCCGATTGATAAATAGGGAATAATGATAAATTATTCATTTTTTCTCACTCATAACATTTTGTTATGAATTAGCATAAACACAGAATACAAATGAGTTCCCGCATTAAAAATTGTTTTAAACGTTGTAACTGTATTCCTTAATAGAGATACGCTATGTACAATGTGAGCATGAGCATTATGTAGTAATCATATTTGAATGTACCTTGATAATGACGCAGTAAATTGTGGAAATCATATTTGTCAGAAAATAAGCAAGTGTGTATTGGATTAAAAGCATTATTATTCGGAAGTGTGAATTAATCAAAATTGCATTTAGTGACACCGACGGTCCTCACCCTGACGAAGTCAATCCGAAAAATTGCGCATTTGGCCATGTTGAGAAGAAACTCGAGAATTTCGCTCCGTTTTCATAGATAATGAAACCCGCAACTGGAATTGCAATTGCAGGTGCATTGATAGCAAATGCAAAATGCAAATTCACAATTTCCACTAACAAACTTTGTGCGTTTACCCAATCTAAATAGTCGTCGGCCGTGATTGTAGGGAGCGGACAGGTGCCATGGCGGCCGTCATTCCGTTGTTTCACTTCAGTGTTGGGCGCGTGGCTTTGATCAGATCCAGTGAAGCTGATGAAGAAGAAGAAGATGCCATCCGAGTTGAGTTCACCGACTCAAAGCCATGAGTGTTGCACCACCGTCCTGAGTTTGCCACCTTGTTGCTCTTCTAATATCAAAGAGCGAAAAGGGAGAATAATAGTGGCAAGTTTTCTGCTATGTGCAGTACCCGAAGACGCGTGCGTTGTAGATGCTTGCAGGCGCGTGCTGACGCTCGTCAATTGTTTCCCCCAGGATCGTCAAACGTGTGCGCGGCCTCTGAAACGACGATGACAGATATCACGTGACGCATGGAGCATAATTTCTTGCGGGACGAGTTTCCGAACTGACGCAGCTCAACCGCGCTGGAAAGCACGGATACTCCATAAAGGCAAGCGGCGCTCGGTCACGCTCTAGGAAAGCAGGGTTCGAAGGGGTGAATGGGACCCACTAAAAGCGCTGCTTTCCAAGAATCACGCATCGGTGGCTGCTTGATTTTTGGTGCTCAGGAGTGAGATCACGGATCCGTGAAAGTGATTTGTAAGAATGCGGCAATCACTGCGCGACGACGGTAGACATCCTGTCAAAGACCAAGTCATGCAGTAGTCACTTCTCGTATATAATCATTTCAATTCTTCGCGATAATTCAAAAAACAAACATAAAATTGAAATGAAGAAAGAAGAAAAGCCATCCCATTTAGCACCGCGATTTATTTCATGAATTGAAAAACTTTTGCTATCCCTGACTTTGCGAGGAAATAATGGCACCTTTTATCTTTCTTTCCTTCGGTCTTGCTTTTCTCTTTTATCTTTCTCTCGTGACGCCTCCTACCATGTATAGTGCGATGGTCAACAAAGGATATTTTTCATCTAACCTGAGGAAATCTGCGCCAAGAAATCATTGCTCTCCCTGATAGTACGACGAAAGAATCGCACCTTTAAATTGTCTTTTCTGCATTCTATTGTCTTCTTCTCTAGATCCCTCCCATCATATTGCTTCGGTAAACAAAGGATATTTTTTGCTTCAACTGAAAAAAAATCCTCTCTCAATTTGCTAAGTGAATTTTGCCAATAATCTCTCTTCCTCCCACGACCTGTAGTTCCTGAACATGGCGAGCGTATTCATGCGCATCTTCAACCTGATCTGCATGATGCTGCTGATTGGCCACTGGTCCGGCTGCCTCCAGTTCCTCGTACCGATGCTGCAGGGATTCCCATCCAATTCTTGGGTCGCTATCAACGAGCTACAGGTGAGCCCCGCACTTGGACCTGAACATAGTAGTGGGATGGTAAAAGCAAAAAACGCGTGCGTGTTTTACTCTATCTCATTTGGTTGGCAGGAGATGAAGTGTAGGCATCCCATGGTCGTGTCCATCCTTCAACAAACGGAGGGGGCCACTTGATAGAGACACACAAAAAAGAAACACTCACACGGGAAAATAAACCCGGAAGCTTTCGAAGTACTAACTTCTTTCTCGTAGTACTTCGAAAGCTTCCGAGTTTATTTTCCCGTGTGAGTGTTTCTTTTTTTGTGTGTCTCTATGTTTATTGATATTGACTTGAACTATATATATATGTATATTTCCTTTCATCCTTGTGTCCTCGTCCATTCCTTCCCTTGGTGAGTGGTGAGCTGCCCCAGTGCCATCTGTTGGTTACTCTTGTGGGCCAAAGCAAAGGGAGTTTTCTGTGTATAAACCCCCGCCGAAATCATGGTAAATCTATGCGTCCCAGTAGCTCAACTGGTAGAGCACCTGGCCGGCAACCAGGAGGTTCTCGGTTCGAGTCCCAGTAAGGCCGCATTTTTATCCTCTGATTTCTGGCTTTTTTTTCATCTATCATATTACCGTTGTCCTCGTCCTTTTTCCGTCCATCATCTCCTCTCCTTTGCCAGTTCTCCGCGTTTCGCGTTGACCATCACAGCCAACTCTTATCCTTCGCAGGAGTCTTTCTGGTTGGAGCAGTACTCGTGGGCTCTGTTCAAGGCCATGTCGCACATGTTGTGCATCGGCTACGGTCGCTTCCCGCCCCAGTCCCTCACCGACATGTGGCTCACCATGCTGTCCATGATCTCGGGCGCCACCTGCTACGCCCTGTTCCTCGGCCACGCCACCAACCTCATCCAGAGCCTCGACTCGTCAAGAAGACAGTACCGCGAGAAGGTAAGCGCCATGCACCCACTCACTCCAACGCAAAACAGCTGACTGCCGCATCGCGTCACAAGTCAAAGTTATCGCTCATTTCGTGGTATTTTATGCTGGGTTTATGAGAGTATGAGTTGATATTTTCCATGCCGCCGTAAGTAGGAATCCAGGTATGCCTATGAGCAACCAATCGACTATGAATGCTGGTGGTAGCTGAGAAGTCCCTCAATTATTATTACCTTTTAGCACTTCCTTTGAAGGAGTATAAATTCGAGTGGTTTGGGCCAATTTTCATATTTGAGTAAAGATTTCCATCAAACAGAAAATACTTTCACATTTTATGCAAAGATGTACATTAGGGTGGTCCTTATTTTTCGATTTTTCGAATTTCTTTCGGGACACCCCCTCATTTTATGCCAATTGGTATAAAAACATATCCTGTAAAATATTATTGCAATTGGATGACGGGAAAACGTGCCGCATCGCACCCAAAGTTGAGAAATTTTGGTATTTTCGGATGTTTTTCGGATATGAATGGCGATAAGAAGACGCTTTCCCATTTTCTCCCAAATAAAACTTCTTCTTCTTTCTATGGAAGCCTAGAATAAGATTGCAAATTTAAAATTACATTTAGAAAGTTATGGAACAGAAACCTTAGCACTGGAAACCTGGAAACTTATAGCCAACAATATTCTTATCATGACCAATTAATAATATTTGATCGGCGTTTATAGTTTCTATTTCCAAATTCTACCATGCCGGCCCTACATATACAAGTTGGTTTTAAAAAGTGTCCTCGACGCGATCAAGATCGGGAAGTCGTCGTCCTCTGTTTTAAATATTTCAAAACCTAAGGAGAATAAATCAATAAGTCCAAATAAAAGCCCGTTTCGGCAATAAACAGAGACAAATATAGCATTAAAGGCTATATTGACGAATATTAAGTTTATCTAAAGAATTTCATGGTTTTACGATGAGTGAGAATGATACACAAATGTTGAGTGTATGCAACCCGCGTGCCACCCAAAGTGTCTACTTAGGGTGGGGCGCGCTCACTCTTGGGGCCGTATCTCGGGAACCACTGGTCACAATTGGAAAATATTTTAGGAGAAGTATGCCAAATGTCCATTGTATCGTTAGTTACCATAGAAAATTAGTTGAAAAATACCAGCGTCTTCTTATCGCCATTCATATCCGAAAAACATCCGAAAATACCAAAATTTCTCAACTTTGGGTGCGATGCGGCACGTTTTCCCGTCATCCAATTGCAATAATATTTTACAGGATATGTTTTTATACCAATTGGCATAAAATGAGGGGGTGTCCCGAAAGAAATTCGAAAAATAAGGACCACCCTAATGTACATAATACCCCTGTCTTAGGAAGGTTTTGCATAAGTAGGAATCCCGTCGTGGTCAGTTGAAAGCACAGCAGTTGCTGAATAGGGCTTTCGTTATTTCTCTTACCGCTAGCAGCTGCATCCAAACACTAAATGTGATTTTTTTATTCTTTTTATTCTTGAAGTCTTTTTACTTAATGAAAATTTGCTCCAATCACTTGAATCCACACTCCTTTTGAGTTAGTGCTGCAAGACCATACTAATTTAATGAGCTCTAAGATACCAGTAACGTTCATTGTCCATTGCTGGCTCAGAGGCATCCCTGGATTCCTACTTACGATGTGTTCGTATCATAATCCTATACTCTCCATAGACCGAGCACACACTGCCAATTGAAGAGTGACTTTGATTTTTGACCGCGCTTTGTTGAGCGTATTCGCCACGAAGGCATTCGGCATTTTGTCTCTTCTCGCTTGTGCCACTCATAAGATGGAAATAAAGCGGTGATTGGCAGCCTGTCTGTCTGTGTCACGTTGAGCAGTAGTATCGATTCAAGTGGCCATCATAGCACAAACCCCTCTAGCGTCAAGGCAGGGCTTTTGCCATCCCAGCGGTGAAATCTTCTCATTTTTTCAACCGGTTGATCTAGTCCACTCATTCAAACAACGTTTCGATTGCCGACTCGGCCATCATCTTCTGGGATCTTGAATGCTGTGGTATCCGGTGTTTCGGGTTTTCATGTACTGTGACAAGTTTTCTTCCGACTTGTATCCATTATGTGATTCGAAAATCCTGATTCATGGTCATTAGAGGCAAAGGACGGCCCCGAATGAGTTATATAGGACAGGTTATAAAGGATGTAAAAGAGAATAAATAGGTATGCAGCTATGAAGAGATTAGCGGATAGGAGAGAGAAATGGAGAGCTGCGTCAAACCAATCTTAGGATTGTTGATTAATGATGATGCTCATTAACACCGAAATGTAGCTGACGATGGGGAAAAGGAAGGGTAGGGTGCGTGGCATCATCAGTCAACATTTAAATCGAGAATTCCAGGTGTCACAGCATTCATCACCTCTCAAGGTGATGGCCAAAACGGCAATCAAAACGTCACGACGCGTCGTGATAATTGGGGCAGTTCAACCGGCAGAAAACCCGATAAGATTTCATCCCTCTAGGATAATTCCACGTCGGCTCAAAACAAGAATTTCCCAACCCGTACCTCTCTCTCCGATTCCTTTTAAATTTGGAATATTAGTGACCTTATTTTTAGTAATTAATAGAAATACCAATTTTTGGAGTTTTACAATTATTGATTTTTAAAGTTGCGGGACACAAAATTAGGGATATTTTTATTTGGATGCATCTGTTCCTAGATGAACGGCTACAACTTTAGGATTCAATGTTAAAAATGCTTTTTTTAATCAATAAATTTTTATTTAAAATGTTATGGAACGCGGGCTACTTAATTAATTTTCAAACCACGAGTCACAGGCTCAAAACTTGATTTTCAAAGTACCCCTGTCATTTTTAATAGCTCTTTTTATGGTTCCTTTGCATTGCCAACTCCGATAAAAATATCATAAGGGTTAAATTTTTCGTCACAATATGGTCGGAAACTTATACTTACCACGTGGGGAATCATTACATTCTGATACATCTCGTGGTAAATTTAGAGGGCATAGAGTTCCTGCAATTTTCACATACCATGTGTGATGTGTTTGGTTTAAAAATCATCATTCATTAATTGTATAGTTTTTCATGCTCATCGTAGAATCAGGTGGGCCCAGAGCAACAAACAAATGAATCGCGATCCCTTCGGCGTGAATTCTCTCTGTAATCATCGCGTGTTCGGAGGACCTTTTTTGTCATGAGCTGGTCCCGTTTTCAGTGACACCCTCGATCAACATCACTGCTCAACTGGCTCTGCGCCAGATGACCGGCCACGCACCTGATTCGTCGCTTAGAGTGCGCCATCGTTCAAAGCCCCTCCATGTGCTGTTCGCTACCATCTTGCCAGAGGCAGGCAGGGATGACGGACACGAATCTTATAATTAGGGGTCACTTCGATTCGAAGCTTGTTTTCTAGTTGAGGGTCGAGTTCACCCAGACTAAGCCACGGGATGACACATTTAGGATTGAGGAACTCCATCCATCTCGTGTCCCTCTGAGTTTTTTTATTAAAAGGGAAGCGCAAGCACTTTGTGGTCACTGATCGAAGGATCCGGATATCAAATGCCAGCCGAAGCCCTTAGCCTAAGCTTAGTATTCAAGTGCCAAGTAGCTGCGTCACTCACTCTATGACATTCGCTGAGCTAACGGGCTCTGCCCTCACCTATCCTAACAAAGCAGCGAGCGAGTGAGTGAGTTGCGTCTTTGTGTTCGTACAATAGAGACAACTAGGGCTGATCCGAGGGTTGAACACGGTGAATTTTTGTTTCGAATAATCGTTGGATGGAACGGTGAGGAATTTTAGTTAGTTTATGCCATTTCCTCGTGTTTTTCGTTGCAACCGTTTGTGGGCAGCAAAAAATTAAAAGATATATTTATTATCAATAAACAAAAATGTGATCAAAAGATACTTGCATAAATTTACTGTATAATTAGTTTTTTACGTGTAGTTTATATCTTTTTGCAGTTAATATGCATATGATTAATTTCCTATCATAAAAATTTTTACTCCTCCAATTATGAAAGAAAATCTTAGTAGAAGTGAGATGTGATGCATGACCTAATTCTTAAATGAAATTCAGAGGGAAAGATGCATTTGGTGGAGAGTTGTCACTTTTCTATGCTTCATTTATTATTATTTTATTCTGAATTTATTCTGCTCTCGAGCATAATTCAAGGATGCTTTTCAGTCGGGTACCAATGATATGGCTCCTTTCTCTCACTGAAAATGGATTATTTATCTACGTTTTGACTTGAAGTAAATACCACCTTTTATTTTTCAAAAAGCTCACGCATTTCTCGAATGCTCACATTTTACTTCTTTTTCTCTTTCAAAGTGCACGCTATGCACCTTGAAATGTTTGCGTTTATAATGTATACCATTTCCCGCTTTTGTTTATAATTCAAATACATGAGTTTTAGCGAGGTAATTTTCAAATTTGAAATACAAGCAAATGTTGAAAATTATCTATATAAAATGACCTGAAATTTTCAAAAATGATGGAATTGATTTAGAATGGCTGTCCGAGACAAATATTTTCACTCAATCAAGTTCAGCACATTCTCCTAACTTGTTAAATCCATTTGGACCAATCTTATAAACACTGGGCAGTTGATGTGTTTTTTATTAAAATCCATCGATACAAACCCTAGGTGCCCCACAACTCAAATTCATTTTCTCCAAATGAGCACCCACTTTATGGATACCCGAATAGAACATTGATAGCTTTCTTGATCTTCTCTATTCGATCAAATTGTAACAGTGTGGGCACTTTCACCGTTGCTAGGAATTGTCCTTCCTCAGACATGTTCCTTGATAAAAAGTTGCAACCTCAGGTACTCCGCTCAATTCACTGACTATGTTCGGTTGCAAGGCCCTTGCTGAAGAGGGCTATTTTGTGACCGATATCCGCAAAGACGAGTTTCAACTTCGTCTTGTTCCGGCAATGTCCCGACTGCGCTCATCTTGAGCAATATTCTCCCTCATCCAATTGAGTGCGTGAGTGGATGCAGGAGTCATAGTGTTCAGAGGACTCCTGAGTTCATGTGTAGTCAAGGCGTTGGTATTGTCAACAGGGTCCCAAAAGCCCTGTGAAGACACCAGGTTATAACCCTGATCAAGTCATAGTGGAGTCATTATATCCTATAAAAGTGAGTTTTCGTAATTTCCAGAATTTCTCTCGAAGTGGAAACTTTTATGACACCCAACGATTGGATTTATTTCTTTGCTCATTACGCTTAAATGTACTCATATTAAGCGCTTTGGCAGTGGTTCAATTAATCAGTGATATAAAAATAATCAGAGTGAATGAAAATTTAATGTTAAATTTTCTGATGTTGTGCAAGTGAATTTTAGTGATTATAAGGCGAACGAGTAGAATATAAATTGATCTCCTCATTAGCGTCTTCGCCGTTTCCCATCCAAGGTCTTCCCATTCAATGCCTTTCACCCTTCATATACTTTATGGTACATTTAATAAATGTTCATCCAAAGTAATCATAATATATCTAGATAAACTGCGTGAATCCGATCAACTACGCTCCGAGTAGTCAAAGTGGACATTCAAACAGCTTACGAGTTTCTTCATATTCTTGGCGGCTGCCTCTCATGAACTTGTGAGCGGAGTGAACGAGCGGTCGATTTTATACAGCCAGACTCGCTTGGCTCGAGTTTAGGCATTCGATTTAGCTGGAAACTATGCGAAAGCGGACGAGGAAGTATTTATCACTTTCTGGGATTAATTATGGGCTCCCAATATCTTGCAGAGGGCCGACGCAAGTTGTCCTGTGCGCAGGGAAAGTTTCGAGGCACGCGACTTTGCTTGAACCAATCAGACGACAACAAGCGTCCCTTAGGGCCGCAGTCGCCCTCAGACCCCCACTTTGTTAAGGGGATGGGAAACGGTGCCAAAATACGCTTATTCTTGCACTATTCGGCGATAAACTGCGTCAGATTGGCTTGCTTGCAGAGAGCAAGGCTGTCACCGCTCGATTCTTGAGCTTAAGTGTTTTTGGATTAACGCTATGGAACCCATTTTGGAAATCATCCAACATTCTTCTTTTTCTAGAGCATTACTCGGCACATTATTGAGATACGAGAATGAAGCAAAGTTTATAATGAGTCCAAATATCCTTGTAGCATCTTAAGTCCCACAGAATGGGTATGATAATTATTATACGCGTAATAAATAGTCCGGCCTTTTCTAAGTATTCGTGAGTGTAATATCTGTGTTGACAAACCTTAGCATTTCCCAGTTCCCGACACCCTTACGTCTTAGCCGTTTCCCATCCAAGGTGCCATTCAATGCCTTTCACCCATTCTGGGTTCGATGGCGAATCTTTCCTGGACCGTTCATCTTGTCACTCTCTAATTGAACTATTCCCCCTCCTCTCCATTTGAGGGAATTCGAACATAGTGGCGGAACTGGACCTCAAATACCTTTGGCTCACATGCCCACTCAAACAAGCAGATTTGAGAATGCTCGTTTGGCAACGCCCCGTGTCAGCCCCCCTCCCCGCCATCTCACCTGCAAACACATTTCGAACCGAGCATATCATCAGTCAGCATAAATAGAGCCATAGCTTACCGCTTGTTTTCGACCATCCTTGTTTCTATGGCTTGCGATAGCGTAGCAGTATTTGCAGCACCCTCATTATGCCTGTACTTTCAACTCTGTACTTCTTTCTCGTAGTTAGGTTCCACTTTTCCCAGCCACGTGCATGCACGACACGTAGGCTCTGCTTCCGAGATGCTGTCGTAGCAATTGCCTCTTCAACCCCTCTCTCTCTGCACCCACACGGCTTTATTTCAATACGATCGACTATTGCGCCGCCGCCCCTTCAAATCTCTCGCTGAGCAATCTCTCCTTTGGGATGCACTCACTGCCCCATCATCGCAAAAAACATCGTAATGCAAGCAAGAGGACTCTGTTCTCTCTATGCAGCCAGCGCCTCTCTGCGGCCGAATCGAGAAAAAAGCGGCTACGCCTCGAATCGAAGGAGTGCGAGCGAGCAATCGACAATCGACTGCCTCCTTTCAGTCTTGCTCACACGTCCATGTTGACCGGTTGTTGTGGCCTAAGTTCAAACGTGATATCTCACCACTAACATCAACGCAAAAGTTTCCCTATAGTGCCAACGCACTCTGTGGTAGAAAAACAGAAGAGATGACAGTGGCGTTCTCGTCTTGTCTTCAGTTTCAGAAATAATATTTGGCTTACTATTTATCTCCCGTAATGAATAACTTCAAAAAAGTATGAACTATGTTCTTTGCCCTTGTAGGTAAATAAACGTTTGGCGCGTCAAATATATTCATATGCATCGATTTCTAAAGCTTTCAAACTTCAACTGCTTCACGTTCACTAACTGATCGAATCAAGATGACCCACGCCCTTGATTGATTCGCACGCTCCTCGCAGTTCTTTGCGGTCACCGCACGAGTCCAGCGTAGTGGTCGTAATATCTTGTTTCCACCCCGAAGTATATAGCTGAAGCAGAAGCTCTTGTGCAATTCGAATATGAAATGATTGATAACGAGATATTTTTGTCAGCGAGTTAGCCAATCGAAATCAGTTATTGAATCGATAAACAAATGCCACACAACTTCGCTGCTAAAATAGGAATAATTCAGACCAAGAACGTCAATCATTAAACTCAATACGAGAGAGTCGATAAGTTGAGCGCATCCGGAATGACCGCTTGCATGACCTAGCCTACATGACCATTTGTTGGGAGTGGAAAATTCTATCCTTTGCTAGGTACCAAGTCGGGTTCTTTGGGTACAAGATTGTAAGTACTAGAATGACCGTTCACACGAAAACAATAGACTTTTTGGATCGGTTAGATTCCGGCCCCGTGAGTCCAGGTTGAAATCCTGAGAGAGGAAACCCGAGAGTTGATTTACGTAAGATGGAAAAAATATATCCGAAACTGGTTTTTCAATTGACATGGGCGATCATCAACGGCGAGTGCTACAGAGAAAGAGGGGTGCGAACAGATGCTATTCCGCAGAGGACTTAAGTTGAAGAGTGCTCACTTAACAATGACCAGGGGGCCGATTGTGTAACTTTACGTTCGAACGTAACGATCCGGTTCCCGTGGAATTTAGATCAACAACTCGAAAACAATTGAAGGAGCGATTGTGTAACTTTACGTTCGAAAGTATTCCGGCTCTCGAACGAAAGCATCTCTTCGTCAACACATCACCTGGCGATAAGGCTATCGAATCGTTCACAGGTGAGGTTTGGGATGGAATTTAAATGTTTATTACCTTTCATGGCCACGTTTTATGTCCTTTTTTTTGGGATTAAGTGAATTATGCAATCAATTATATTCATAAATCGCAGTGTTATGTTGTTGATTACGTGAATTGTAGTGAATTGACATTAATAATTGCAATTTATGCGTATTAGTTCACTATGGTATAAAGATGAGCATGTTTACATTTGCTTCGCTATGTAATGTGTGTGCAATTGAAATGAAATTATCTCATGTGGAATTAAGTGAATTAAACATTCTATTTAATTTGTACATCATTGTGTTATGTTTTTAATAACGTGAATAAGTAGTGAAATTACATCGATAACTACAATTTGTACGTGTTAGTTTACTATACGATACAAAGATGAGGACGTTTACAATAGAGTATGTGCACATTTTTGGGAAGTGATCTTAAAAAAGAATTTACACCTCAATTAGGCTAAATTCCGAGTCTGAGAATAGAGAGGTACTTTTTAAGCGAGATATTAACTATTAAAATTTGCAAAATTAATGATGCGCTGAAACACCAGTCGGCCATATTCTCAAGGCTGTGACGTCATTTTGTTCGACGTGTTCTCAGGCATTCGTTGTTCTTAAGGGTCAGCCCCTCTACTGCGTATACTGTGTTTGGAAAGAAGCCATGGCATGCCTTATGAACTAGATTTAAAGTGTGTACATGCCATCATCTACATCTTTTAATTCATTTGTTTCTCGGTTACGCTGACGACAAGACTCTATCAACTTTTCTGCCTCGAACTACCTAATCGTATTTCTTACTCCTCGGTTCTCGCATTTGCGTTCGTTTGCAGATTTATAGTGACATTAAAATTAAGAGACACTTAAACAGTGATGATCCTTGAAAATAGTACGACTTAATTCGTGAAAACTAAGTCACTAATTAGTAACTAACTTAGTAACTGTACCCGTACTACTAACTAAAAAACGGAAAATTAATTTTCGATAAAAAGTGATAGTTTGGGTATTCAAAATGTTTGTAATTTAATTCCAAACACAGTGATGCTAATATTTTCCAAATCGGATGTGAAATAAGCTCATTATTACGTATCACAAGTCGGGACTACTTTTTGGAAATGCACCGCGCGCAGGGATTCCTCGCTTAATGGATAGTCATTACAAGACACTTGTACCTTGAAAACCAATCAACTTATGCTGTGAAGAAATATAAAATGAACCAATTATTAAATTGTGCTAACAAATGCTTCGAGAAGCATATTGAAACCGAATGAAAGAAAAGTAATCGTCTGATCTAACTATCAAACATTTGATTTCCAGCCCGAGAGATTTCCGACATTCATCCGGATCTAGTTTTCAATAACCAATTTTTAGACATACCCCACAAATGCTATTCATAAACCTCAACCAAGAAAATGTACATCTGACTGACATATCTATGTTGGCGAACTGAAAATAACTTGTAGAAACATTGAGATAATCAGAACTCTGCTTTTGAATACATTAATTCTACGAAAGAACAAATATGTCGACTAAAAGTGCGTTTTGTTTTTAAGAAAGTAAGATCAGATTACTGCTTAAACTGGATCAAAATGTAACTTCAGTTATTTGTGCTTACGTTTAAAACCTTAAATAGCCCAGAATAAGAAGAACCCAGCTCAGTAACGGCAATTTAATAATTAACTATGGATATTCATCCAGTCACCACGGGCCATAACTGAATATGAAAAATTATTTTTCGCGAGTCAGTAGGTTAAATAACAATAGAATAGAAAATAGTTAAATACATAGATTAAATTATGATCGGTATTTGAAATGACAATAATACAAATATCGATAGTTATCTACCTACCGGCACTTTTAGTTCCGTAAACCTTCAAATCGTGCTAACAAACTTTTGGCCAATTACCTACTGTAAACAATCTTACTTAATTCACTTATGTTAGACCTAATTTCCGATGAGGTTTCCCGTCCATTTCTCTTTATTATGAATGAGACAAGACAACAAAAAAGCTCCAGTTCAACATTAAAACTTCGTTCCGAGGCATGTAGGTATAGTCCAACATAAACAGCACGGTCAATCATTGAAGCATCCACCTTCGGGATATTATTTGAAGAAACCCTCACGAAACCTGATTCCATGATAAGCACTTAAACGTATTTCCCTTTACACAGATCAGATCCACCAAATTTTTCCAATGCACACGTAGTTTATTGAATCATAAACACGATCATAACACGATAAACACCTTGCACGCTGATGAGATAGACCAGAATGACGTCACATACCGAGGAGCCAATAGATGAGCGTTTTCGTCTGCCTAATATCGTTGCGAAAACAATGCATATTAAATAGTAATTATTAAACAAACTAAGCAACAATTAATGCTGTTAATCGAAAGTAATGATATTTACGATACACTTTATCGAATAAACTGCATTTCATTCGTATTCCTCCCGAGTGCACATACTCTATTGCTTCGCTATGTAATGTGTGTGCAATTCAAATGAAGTTATCCTTTTTGTATGCTTGATTTAAACGTGGTTCCACTATAGTATATTAGGTAAATTATAGTTGTGCTATAATACATTGCCAAATTTATATTCTCTACGAGGTTTAATTTAATTCGGATCATCGGGCGGTTATTGACAAGTAAATGATTTAATTTATGTATTCAAATAGTTTATTTTAACTTCTCAATGACGTCGTAAATTAAGTTGAATTTATAAGGTTTATGTACTTCAATTAATGTCTCTGATGCGATATGGTTTCCTCAAAAAGGGTAAATTTTCGAACTGATGTTCGGGTGTTTGAGACGAGAGGAGATATCAAAGATGACTATGCATATTTGCTTTTTCTTTCAAGTAATAGGTGAAAGGTTTGTGATGATGAGAATGTTTTTGATTGAGAATATTAACGTACTTATTTATTTCGTGAGTTACATGCTTTTTTAACTGTTTACCTTACGACTTATTATTAAGACGTTGTACTAATTCACACTCGTCAGTTTTTATTTCTTGCAAATATTCAATATTCTGCGGCATTGCTCCTTGCAGACACACAAAGGCGAAGACGAGAGCCTATCAATATCGAATATCCGTTCATATATTTGATCTAAATGACTTTAGTCAATTACAAATGATACAAGTTATTATTTAGCGAATTGCAAAAGTAACGAAACGGAGACTTACCGCGGCATTTCTAAATAGTCAGCGATATCTAAGTAAAAACTACTTATCCCAAATATCAGCTACGCTCCAACGAAAAGGAGGAAAGGAAATACTGAATTGAAAGAGATTGATTTATACGCAAAGTTAAATTCTTTCATTAATATAAACTTAATTGGCCAATTGTCTCTGAAACCAATATTGTTAAGTTAGTTTCGCTATTCAAAACAACCACAAGCACTTTCAGCCTTACTGCGCATGAGCAGAAAGAAAACAATCGCGTAACGTATTCCCAATTCCAAGTAAATATGACAACGTCGTAACTTTCGATTGCTTGTTGACGATCGTCCATACACAATCGCACATCGGCTTACGTTCGAATACCGGGAACTCAATCGAGAGTGAACGGATCTCTAACGATCGTTCGAACGTAAAGTTACACAATCGGCCCCCTGGGGTAACTTGGCTACCTTTCGATCGTTAGAGGTCCGTTCACTCTCGATTGAGTTCCCGGTATTCGAACGTTAGCTGTAAGTGCGATTGTGTATGGACGATCGTCAACAAGCAATCGAAAGTTACGACGTTGTCATATTTACTTGGAATTGGGAATAAGTTTCGCGATTGTTTTCCTTGAGCGCATGCGCAGTAAGGCCGAGAGTGGCTGTGTTTGTTTTGAAAAGCGAAACTATGTTAACAATATTGGTTTCAGATACAATCGGCCAATTAAGTTTATATTATTGAAAGAATTTAACTTTGCGTATAAATCAATCTTTCTCAATTCAGTATTAAATACCTTCCTTTCCGTTGGAGCGTAGCTGATATTTGGGATAAGTAGGTTTTACTCAGATATCGCTGACTATTTAGAAATGCCGCGGTAAGTCTCCATTTCGTTACTTTTGCAATTCGCTAAATAATAACTTGTATCATTTGTAATTGACTTAATTCCTTTAGAGGAAATATATGAGCAGATATTCGATATTGATAGGCTCTCGTCTTCGCCTTTGTGTGTCTGCAAGGAGCAATGCCGCAGAATATTGAATATTTGCAAGAAATAAAAACTGACGAGTGTGAATTAGTACGACGTCTTAATAATAGTCGTAAGGTAAACAGTTAAAAAAGCACGTAACTCATGAAATAAATAAGTACGTTAATATTCTCAATCAAAAACATTCTCATCATCACAAACCTTTCACCTATTACTTGAAAGAAAAAGCAAATATGCAGAGTCATCTTTGATATCTCCTCTCGCCTCAAACACCCGAATATCACTTCAAAAAGTTTACCCTTTTTGAGGAAACCATATCGCATCAGAGACATTAATTGAAGTACATAAACCATATAAATTCAACTTAATTTAAGACGTCATTGAGAAGTTAAAATAAACTATTTGAATACATAAATTAAATCATTTACTTGTCAATAACTTCCCGATGATCCGAATTAAATTAAACATTGTAGAGAATATAATTTTGGCAATGTATTATAGCACAACTATAATTTACCTAATATACTATAGTGGAACCACGTTTAAATCAAGCATACAAAAAGGATAATTTCATTTGAATTGCACACACATTACATAGCGAAGCAATTGTAAACGTCCTCATCTTTGTATCGTATAGTAAATTAACACGTACAAATTGTATTTATCGATGTAATTTCACTACTTATTCACGTTATTAAAAACATAACACAATGATGTATAAATTAAATAGAATGTTTAATTCACTTAATTCCACATGAGTTAATTTCATTTCAAATGCACACACATTACACAGCGAAGCAAATGTAAACTTGCTCATCTTTATACCATAGTGAACTAATACGCACAAATTGCAATTATTTATGTCAATTCACTACAAATTCACGTAATCAACAACATAACACTGCGATTTATGAATATAATTGATTGCATAATTCACTTAATCCCAAAAAAGGACATACAACGTGGCCATGAAAGGTAATAAACATTTAAATTCCATCCCAAACCTCACCTGCGAACGATTCGATAGCCTTATCGTCAAGTGATGTGTTGACGAAGAGATGCTTTCGATCGAGAGCCGGAATACTTTCGAACGTAAAGTTACACAATCGCTCCTTCAATTGTTTTCGAGTTGTTGATATAAATTCCACGGGAACCGGATCGTAACGTTCGAACGTAAAGTTACACAATCGGCCCCCTGCTCAAAGTAAGTCAATCGAAAAACCGGGTCCGGGGAGGAACATTTTATTCCGTTGATTGGAATTTGGGTTTCTTGTGTCTGGGCATCTTCAATTAAGACAATGAGTAGCTCAGCTTAATTATGAAAATTAATAAGGCTATGGCCAACGACTATTTTCGACATTCCGCATCATAAAATTATGATGTCAACGTTTGAAATCGGTCGATGTAAGTAAAGTGTGCTAAATGAAGGGATGATTTTTTTTTTAATCTTTCGACTGATATCACTTAAAATTTCGTCCACTGGGGTGATCGGAAGGAGCGCTAGTTTGTGGTCAGGGCAGTTGGTGAGTCTTCGAGGCGGTGTGTGCGCTTGTCGATTGTTCGCTCGGCAGCGAGAAGCGCTTGTCGATGCTCTGCTGTCTGTCTGTCTCTTCCGCTTGCGCCTTCTTCTTCTCATTCCTCGCCCCTCGGCGCGCGCCTTCATCTTGCGCCGCGCGCTCTCTCTGTCGGCAAGCAGGTGAAGCAGGTGGAGGAGTACATGGCGTATCGCAAGCTGCCTCGGGAGATGCGACAACGCATCACCGAGTACTTCGAGCACCGCTACCAGGGCAAGTTCTTCGACGAGGAGGCCATCCTCGGCGAGCTGTCGGAGAAGCTGCGCGAGGTAAGCACTGCGGCGAATAAAAACCACACTCATGTGACACTATTTTTTAACTTTTCATGTGTTGTTTTTATTTATACATATGCTTTTTTTAATATACGTCATAGTAACTCATTTCGTATTAATGATTATTTTTTTAATTGAATGATTATAAAAATGAGGCGAACAGAGAAAAATCGAAGCACGTTTGAAAGCTAAGAAAGAGGCTGATCAATCTAATGAATGAAAGCCACTTTAACCAAATGAAAGATAGTGGAAAACTTCTAAATTATGATAATATTTATTCGACGTCTACAAAATATGCTAGTGCAAGACAATATGATAATATTTTTCCGGTAACCATTCCACTTTCATTTACATTTTTTTGTCATCTTTTCAGTCTTTTTTGTCAGTATGACCTCACCATTTTTGCCTATCCTGAAAAATATTTCCCTTTCTACGTGACCTGCAGCATTTATATTTAATAGGTTTATAACTAACTATTGGTTTCCTGACTTATTTTTTTTCAATTTATTGATTTCATTATGACAGACTTAAATGTCACATCATGTTTAGACAGAATTTTTCTTATCCCTTTTCGAAACTGTTTTGAAGCGAGAACAAAATTTTTCCCATTCGTCGAATAATCAATCGATGTTTTGCAGGACGTGATCAACTACAACTGCCGCTCCTTGGTCGCATCTGTGCCTTTTTTCGCCAACGCGGACTCTAATTTCGTCTCTGACGTCGTTACCAAACTCCGGTACGAGGTCTTCCAGCCAGGTAAGTTGTTCCAGCTGCTAATGTACACTGGAAACAATGTTAATCTCAATAAATTCAACGGTATCAGGCGATATATGGTGGAACTACAAGTCATATAAATTAATTGCAAAACTATCATATCTACATTCCATTTTCTTACTTTCATTTCGACTCGTTTTAATACCTCAAGTGTAATCAGGAGGATAACTGATTTGTTCAAAAACAAGAGGCATTTCATACAAGAGGCTGTCAGTACAGAAGGAAAGATATAGGAGGGTTGGAGTAGAATGTGATATCATTCATTTTAAAGTGAGATAAACGGTTAAGTTAGGACTAAGGGAAGTGATAAATGGATCGTAATTAAGGAATGATGATTATGAAATTAATGCATTATGGTTATTTAAATGATGAAACATTAAAGAGGAAATGAATTTTAGGAATGCATGGCCATCGCAAATTATAGTTTTGTACTTATCACTTAAACAAAATTATAATTTCTTGATTTAAACTTTCGCGGCTCATGACGATTAAAAAGTGACGTAAGCGTGGGTCAAATATCGGATTTTGCCCCGACGCGACGCAGTGGGCTAGACTCGAATTAAGCTGGCCAAAATCTCATGATCGATTTTTTTAGCTTGGAAGTTGAAACTTCGCATACATATTCTCAAATAAATTGTGCATGACTTGTCTGATTATTTCTTTCCTGTGCCTTCACGTTAACAATATAATTGAGGTCAAAGTTGAAACAATTTAGCGAAAAACGACTATCCTCGGCTTTTTCTGAAAAATGCCAACTTTATCCTCGTGCAGTGGTTTCATGAATAGTTTAATTGACAAAACTGTTATACCACCTTACATTCCTTTACCTTACACTTGGAGGGTTTTTAAATATTTTGCTTCATCATTAATTAAAGATATATAACAAAATGGCGGAGCTTTTTTCATCCAATTTTTTACATAAACGCCGAGAAAAAGTGGATACTTCCGCCAAGTTACTTATACCACGTCGATCTATGAAGGTTCTACATTGTGAATCTAAAGTTAAATGTTGCACCAACTTCTTGAGCCCAGAAAGTGAAAGTGATAAGGACTCGTGAGATAGTGAATGAAATAAGTAGCAATCTCCGTCCTCGCATTCCTCTAAAGTGGCGGTATTTTCGCTGGCCTAAGTATTATGCGAGGAGGCGTCTATGGCACTAACGATACGTCTCAGTGGTTTGCCTTCTATATGTATTTTAGGTGTTCGTTCCTTCTAACTTCTTATCCATCATAACTAACATCTGGTCCATCTACATGTTTCTCGGTGGCTTCGGTGATTCCCCTTTTGAAGTGGGAAGTTGATTCGCGTTCTAATTTCCGGTATGGGGAATTCGTAATGACCTCCTCCATCTTCTCAACGTTGTCCTCTTTGTTTAATATAACCGTCGCATTATCAATATCCGCTGGTGGGATGATCAGGTCCTCCTTCTTTCTGAGTTTTTTAAGAGCCATCCTCTCCCTCTTAGTGACGTTGTATCTCTGCAGTTGGGAAGTGGCGTTCGTAAGGATGTGTCTTATTTCGCTCTCTGCTGCTGGCCTCTCCTGCTCTCAACTACGAGAATGACGTCTTCGACGGGAATTCTCGCTGGCTCCAAGACACAACTCAGTTCTTTCTTTAAGGTCTGTGTCGTTGGGAACTTAGGCAGATGAAATGCGTTATCTTAACGCGGTTTGGCGGGTGCTCTTGTTGCTTTGAGGTCGTTGAATTTCTTAAGGTGTTTCTTCTTTCTGGCATCTGTGACGGCTTTCATGTGTACCGTAGTCAATCGGTCGAAATCTTCTTTCTTCCGAGAGTTCGCGAGGAACAAATGAATCTCGAAAAGTTTTTTTCCAAACGTTGTCCATTTCGCGGCGTGTTTCTTGTATAGCGGCACGCAGTAAGGTGCTGGCTCGTTGAAGAATTCTTGTTGTTCGGGATGAGGAAATTAGACATCGATTGTCAATTGATTTTGGTTTCAGGGAGGAATATGGGAGATGGTGGGTTCATTCCCGCGGTGATGAATGTGTGAAGAAATGGAGGCGGTGAAGAATGTTTCTTTTCTAAATTTCGAGGTGCACGATAAAAAGAGCCAGTAGAAAAGACCTGTCGCGTGTGTGTGAATAAATCAGCTGTCCCGAAGATGACGCTGATGCGTTGAAACGTGTTCAATTAAATTTGAACACAACAAAATAGCTTTTTTTATTTATTATGAATGCATTTTGTTCCACCGAAAATCGCCTCGTATACGGACTTCGATAAGATACCGCTGAATTCATCTCTCATTTCGAGATAATCTCGGCAAAGGAAAATACAGAGGAGTTATGGAATTTCTTGAATCACTTATACAACTATTCCAGATATTCATTTCAATTGCCATGAACAGATAAAATCGTTTTTCCTACAAACATTCACATTCTAATATTAGAATTTGAAGATATGTGCGTCCGTTGTAGTAACTCTTAGGAGCTCCCTGAAATTCTGTTCTCCCACTTCCACGTGTGAGCCACTTGTTGCCAGCATTTAAGGATAGAGTGGCATTCTTCAACGTCGCGTCGGCGGAGAAATTATGAGCACTCGAGCGTGGAAACGAATTGCTAAGTAACGAAAGGAGACACAAGAAATATAATTACATATTTGTTTTCCTTTTGAAATTCTGGATCGTTTTTAATGTGACCTTTACCTAAGAAACGCATTGTTATTTCATTAATCTCGCGAGAGGAATATTTGGTCTTCTTACTTTCTAATGACAAGATAAAAAGGCCCTCTTTAAAAGCCTGTTGCGTGTGAATGAATCAGCAGCCATGAATATTACGCTGAGGCGTTAAAATAAATGGAAATTAAAGTAAAATTAGGACAGTGCTATAGCTTTGTTATTTATTGAGAGATGCGTGCTGTTCTACCATATATCGTTATATACTTACGCTTTTATTTAGAGTTATTCTCAGCAAAGGAGAGCAGGAAATCACTTTCTTGAATTAATTATAATGCTTTTTAAGATATTTGTTACTTTTGCCGTACGTTGCTAAAAAGCTGTTTTCCCAATAACATCGCCATTTAAATTGCTCCGATGGTTCAATTCGATGACCAGTGTGCTTCAACCAGGCGGAGTCCCATGAGGCTGGGACCAAAAATGATAATATTTCCAGGGTCAAATTTTCCCTGTGCGGGAAAGTTGCGGACTTATAGCAGGCTCTAAAACCCGAAATGTTTTCAAAATTTGATATGTTATTTTTGATTCCCGAGCCCTAAAGTTTAACATTTCCGATTCCTTTACGGCGTCAAAGCCTTCTAAAAAATGAATATCCTGGTAAAGCTGTAAAACAATAAAATTTTACGATTTACGTTTCGCGTTATGGCTGAGGCTGCAATCAAATCGTGCAACTCACTTCTTCCTGTGCTATTTCAATGAAAAGAGTTCTTCCCTCCCAAGAAAGTAATTTGATGCCCATGCTAGAGGAGTGTGCATAGAGGGGCTATATATAGAGCGTGTGTGGTTGCACAGAGGGGCTATAGATATTTCACTCAATCATTTGATTCTAAAAGAATGAGTAGTGAGGCTGTGGTAATCAATTCGTGTAATTCAAGACTTGATAAGTGATTAATTATGTCTTTATGATGCAACCCTCTAATTCTGTTGAGCTATTTCCTTTCACCTTAAATTATGGAAAAAAATGTTTATTCCTGATTGTCCATAGCCATTGTTTGTCCTCTTTCTTTTCGCCATCAAAGGCATCTAAAAACTGAATTTTCTGGCAGAGTTCCTATAAGATATGCTTTAGCAATATAATTATACTTACTATGTATTCCAAGTTATGAGTGAGGCCACAATATTAAAGCTCAAGTCCTCCTCCTTCCATTAATGCAAGACATTTTTGAAACACCTGAATTATTATCTCCTCACGCTATCATTCATTGAAAATTGTTACCCCCCCCCACGTCCAAAGAAGTCTGGCACTCATGAAATAATAGATAGCGGATGGTTTATTATACGTGCTATAAATATGTCGAATAACTCAACTTGGAATGTTCGCACTACTTAAATGTTCACTTTTTAAACACATTTGTAGAGGGAAACGGGTGCTCAGTGAAGAGTTTAACCAAAACTTGTAAAGTGCATGTTTCGAACAATATATTGGGGAAGAGGGTTTGCTTGAATGTCATAACTTTCTCTGATAAGCATAACCAATTACATATTCGTTTTATTACGTTTGCTTCAAAATCCGTGTATTGTTTCGGAAGCAAGACTGCACTGGTATGAACATACTTAATAGCTCAAATCGCAATCGAAAATTAATTTTTTTAGCAAACTGTAATGAAAAGGAAAGCTAAACCACCTATTCGACGTACACTCTCATCCTTTGAGTTGGAAGCAGTTGAGAACGGAGGCGGAGTCGCTAGTCGGAGGTGGACCAGCAGTAGCAACCAATAAACCATTTTTTTCGTTCTGATTTCTGGGAAATCTCCCCACAAAGCTAATGAAGAGATGTTAAGGTATGCGAGACCTATTCAAGGGTTTATATATGGTATCTTAATAAACAAAATATGTTTTAGTTGGAATATATCCTCAAATATACATTTATACAATTTTACATTTATTTCTGAATTAACTGTGGTGATCATGATGCTTCAGTATGGAAATTGTTTCTCTCTAAAAGATCATTGAGGCATGTAAAAAGAGATAATGTGTGAAAATTAGTTAATAAGTTACCTTAAAATCCAAGAGGCACAATGTGAAGTGATGGCACGCGGGTTGCATACATCGCAATTCGTTGATCACTCGCAATCATCGTTAAACGATAACATTTTTGACATAAACTTTAAACTTCGCCAGTGTAATCTTGAAAACGATTTTCATCATTGTTTATTTCCAAAATGAGCTTAGTTGTAGTGATTTATGCTCTGATATTTATGCTATGCGGTCTCATTCGCAAGGCTGAAGCATGCTGCCCCCGTGAAGCACGCAACGCGCCCACTTGCTCGACTTTCTCTGCGAATTATTGATGCTGTTTTCACGAGCACACTCTCCGGGGGAGGGAGGCCGCTAGAAAACTCTCCGATGTTATTGTGGCTTGTAAGGCCAAAACGCCTGTCTATAAAATTATCGATAAGTTAACGAAATAGTGCACTTATCGTGAGATTACAGGATATTTTTAGTTTTTGAATCAATTCTAGTGCGCCATGTCATTTTCTTGAGCGCTTTCCTCCCAAATATTGCAAGCTCAATCCGTGAATCTTGGAAGGAGACATTTTGGGGTTAAAAAACACATGGATTTCTTAGCTCCGGACCAGCCATGTACACGGTTTGCGTGTATTCTCAGGTGACATAATCATAAAGGAGGGGACGATAGGAACGAAGATGTACTTCATCCAGGAGGGCATAGTGGACATCGTGATGGCCAATGGCGAGGTGGCCACGTCCCTCTCCGACGGCTCCTACTTTGGCGAGATCTGCTTGCTGACCAACGCACGGCGAGTGGCCTCCGTCCGTGCCGAGACCTACTGCAACCTCTTCTCGCTCTCCGTCGAGCACTTCAACGCCGTTCTGGACCAGTACCCGCTCATGCGACGGACCATGGAGAGTGTGGCTGCCGAGAGGTAAGCGAAGACTCCAGCTCCAAACCGCAAACCCTTGGGGGTCCACCATGGCTTGATCTATTGGCGTTATATTCTTTCTTTACTAAGGGACTTTATTTCCACAAAGTACTCGTCGACAATCAATCTGACTTCCATTTGTTTTTTTCGTAGTTCTTCATATTTGTATGCTTATCCTTCGAATTATTCTATTGAGCCGAATATTCAAAGCTGTTTACCTAATTTTTAAATTTTCTGGAATTCATATTACAATTTCCTTTGTAGGCATGTACTATCATTTGCAAAAGTCATTCAAAAAAATTGAGCGGCGCCACTTTCGCTAAATTGCCGATTTCTGACCACTACTAAAGGGCACAGCCGGATAAGAAGGAGAAAAGTCCCCCCTCCGGGATTTTTCCCGTACTTAGATTATGCGATTTGGGATCAAATAGGACAAACCTCCCTACATTTCCAGCCCACTAGATGCCCACCAGGGCCGGCTAGATCGAAAATACGATTTTCACTCTTTTTTTAAATATCTCAGTCAAGAATGCATATTTTTAATGCTGTTTGAGGCATTTGAAACCTTATTGAATGGAGCAGATTTCCAATTGTTTTCAAGAACTTTGAGCGCGGCAAGAAGATATGGCGTCGATTTGAAAATTTCTAAAGCATGTTTTCATAAAATATGCTTGAGAGGGCCAAAAAGAAAACACGTTTTCTGGAGGTGTTTTTTTAATACCTTTCGGCTGGCGTATTGAAAATATAACTTTTAGGTGGTGGAACATCGCGAAAAATGCTATTAAAAATATACAATTTTGGCCATTTGGCTCTATGCTCTGGCCCTCCATAACACTCCTTTTTATTTATTATAGTATTCTACCACAGGGACAGAATTGTATGGATACTGGTGCCGAAAATGGCCAAGGTAGCCAGTGAAAGTGTTAAACTTGTGAAAAAATGAAAATTTTGAACACAATTTGTACATTATGTACACTGGATTTCCCGTTTACAATTGTGTACAAATTGTATTAAGAATTTGTAATAATATGGCTTTACACAATTTGTGTATAGACACTTTTTTATACAATGCATAAAACTGTGTAAATTGTATACAATGTACAAAACTGTGTAAATTGTATACAATGTACACAAATTGTCTAAAGCCAAATTTTTTGTACAATGTACACGTTTTGTATACAGTTGCACGCAGGAAATCCTGTGTTCATTGTGTTCAAATTGTATACAAAATTTTCATTGGGGTATAGGAGTACGGTACAACATCACGTTTATGAAACTGGGGCAAGAGGACCCTTATCTCAACGCCCAAGTAAGGGAGGTGGGTGTGTGACTTCTTATTTCTCTGCTGCCGAGGAAAATAAATTTGCCAATGCAATAAAAGTTATGGAAAAACTGGCTTTGGAAGTATTAGACATTGTACAGTGTTACATTGTTCTTAACGAACTCGATGCCAGATTCAAAAATCAGCGACCTGGCCCAGACTAGCTTTTCTCGTTTCGAAATAGAAATCGCTTATCCATTCAAGTTTCCTCAAAGCATTCAGCACTCTCGTTGTGACCAAACTAATCCTGGAGGAATTCGTGACTTTTTTGACAAATTACCGGATTTCATTCAGAAACTTAGTTTGAAAGGGAAGCCAGGCCAAATATTCAACTGGAAATTCAGACTTCCATCTGTCACGATCCCTCCAAAACCTATGGGCGCTATTAATCAGAATATTGAACGCAAAATAAGCACCTCTGGAAGAGATATCACAGAAACATTGCTTTGTGTTTCTGATAGTGGTATAATCCTTCCTCTATTATGTGTGTTGAAAGGAAAATCCGTGAGGTTCCGTTACTGTCGTAATACAACGGCCGTAAAATTCAAATTTATCACAAAAAAGCTGCGTAAACCAGTATTTTTCTGATGATTTAAAAGTGCTTAGATAGATTCAGTCACCCAAAATAATTGTGGCAGTGCTCAAATGGGATTTTCCACGGGGTGATCCAGTTATCCCGGCGTCGTGGGGCCAACTGAGACGCGAAAGTAATATTAATATAAAAAATTATTAACTGGCAGAAATTAGATTCAATTCTCATGATGGGTTAGTCCGATAGTTTATAAATCTTAACGTGTTTTTTCTCGGTCATCCACTGGTGTTATCTGTACAAAAAATATTTGCAAATGATGTTATACTATCGCATTGAAAAGCTATGCCCCAGTTACCCCGGAGCACCTTATATAATGAAAAATTTGGAATATTCGAGCTGCATTGTATCTATTATGTCGTAGATATTGTATTAAAAACATCAACTCGAGTCAATGGGTGTAAACAAAAATCTGCCATGTTCACAGCGTGCGTTCACATCGTGATTTCCAGCTCTCTTAAAAGATCACTCTGAAAGAGCCAAGCTACACACGGAAAAAAAAGATTTGATTAAAAATATCGAACTGGTGTGATGTGGAGTATTTTTGTTAAATATACTTAAACTTCGATGCAAATTATTAAGCACTTGATTTATTTTACCAAACGCTAGCGTGAGATCTTGATATATTTCATCAAACATTTCGGTATTGCATAATTTGGTCAATTGTACGGAAGAGTTTCGTAAAAATAACCGAATTAATTCAATACGATTCTGAGTTTGGTAACTTTTATCGAAGTTATGATTAATTTTACGAAGGTGATTGCTTGTTTGGTAAAAATTATCAAACTCTACATTGCTATGCAAATTTGGTTTGATAGAATTTACCAAGTGTTTCGTAATCTATCGAACGGTCTATCGTTCCTCTTATGTTTATACCAATACACATTTGTTGATGAAAGATTCTTAAACAGGCCTTACATAAAAGATAGGTTGGTAGAAATGATTTTGTTTTCATTATCTGTGATGGCGATAACGTTTTAATTTTGTTTCCCTTCATTTTACAGTTTATTTCTGCTTTAAATTTCAATGTTATCCGTAAGCTGGTGCATCAAAGACAATGATTGAATAGCCTATTATCACGGATATTAAAGCTGTAAGGAGATGCTTGTGTATTTCGATACATTAAAACTTCAATTAGAGGTATTACTGAGTAATAATCATTCGAGATCATGTTTAATAACATGTGATAAAAGTCGTCATACCAGACCCAATTCATAAGGATATCACCCAGCACGTCAAAGTCATATCTCTACATCGATGTAAAAAGCCTGCGAATAAAGTTTTCTTGCGCATCTACAAGAAAATAATCTAGATATTGATAAGGAGTACCTACGTAATGCCATTGTGTGCATCAAGAATTCCTCTTAAGCCTACAAAGGGAAACTGTAGCCACACCTTATTAATCATAATAAAACAAAGGTTGATTATTTACAATAATAGTATATTACGACGTTTGTGTGAGCTATTATTATGGTAACCGATATAGCCTAGTTGTTCGAGTCCATTTCTACCACGCGGGGGGCCCACGTTCAATGTTTCGTGCAGTTGTATTTTTTCTCCACTTTTTTTGTATTTCTTTTGTAGAAACTTACGCTTTACTCTTAATTTTATGATTTTTATTCAGAGCAATGTTTTTCTGGGTGGAAAATCTTCCATGTGTGCACGCTACGTCGGTTTTATTATCCTTTTGATTTTGCTACTTTTTATCGAACTGCTGTGGCCAGTTCGGTAACAATTACCAAACCAGTTTGATAGAATTTATCAAACTGGTTTGGTAATTATTACTGAATTTTTCAATGTGCCATATGAACCGAAAACTTTGATAAATTTCATCACAATTCGATAGTTATTACTAAACTTTTTCGTGTAGTGTTGGATTGCTGCGTATACCCTAAATTCATAGTTTTCGGGTATAATCGTGTTTGGAGCGAAAGTGGCGCCGCTCGATTTGTTGCACGACTTTTGCAAATGATAGTACCTACCTAATTACCTAGTTCCAAACAACTACCCATGGTAATAACTGATATAGTTACATGTTTGCTGGAAGCGGGACCAACTGAGGCTCTTTCCCTCGTGGGGTTATTCTCTGTTTGGGCTCGGATTCGGGTGACGTCACAGAGCAAGAGCAGCATTTTGTGTTAGTTGAACGGCTCACTTCCACGGGAACGGGATCAATGTCCTCCGCGTCATTGTTTTAACCTCGATCAGTGAATGACTCGTCGAGCAATTCGACAGCTGCCCAAATTTTCACCCAGAAATGTTGATCTCCGTGTGTTGTTTCTGCAGGTTGAACAAGATCGGCAAGAACCCCAACTTGGTGTCGCAGCGGGACGACTCGACGGGCGAGAGCAAGACGATCAACGCCGTGGTGAACGCGCTGGCCGAAGCCGCGGACCGAGTCACCTCCACCGACGACGAGTCGCTGTCGGACGACGAGGAGGACGACGACGACGAGGATGAGGAGGTGGACGTGGAGGGCGTGGAGGCGGGGGCCTCGGACGGGGCGGCGGAGCTGAGGAGGAGGCCCAAGAGGCACCGCGCGCGCAGGCGGGCGCGCGGGGGCAGCGGGGGCGACGACGACGCCACCGCACACAGTGAGTGCAATTGCGCGCGACGGAAGTGCTCCGGAGCACTACGTTCACTACGAACCGGACCGCACCGGTCGGGAGCGAAGTCAAAATGGCGGAAAAGAACGAGGGCTGGCAAACTGGGATTATGAAATCGAAGAGATGGTTTTAATTGCGAATTGAGGCGATTATGGTCATTGAATATTAATGATTATGTTCGAATATAAATAATATGAATTTTATTTTCCAATATCGAGGTTCCACAAAGTAAAGCAAGAAACTTTGGACCGTATTTCTCACACCTACCCCCGCATACCCCTTCGAAATTAAACTCATTATTCTTGTAAAGTATAAAGTAGGTACTCAACCGTTTACTCACTTGAAACATATTCACTTATTAAAGACTATCATAAAGCATTAATCCATTCCAATTTTTTATATCCAACTTTTCCTCAGATTCTAATATATGACATGAGAATTGATATGTCAATGTATGTTCTTACCATCGTTTCTTATTCTACATGCCCTTTTAATACTTTGCGTTGCCTTCTGAATGTAAAGGCTGCTTCCAGACACATTTGAGTTCATTTTGGGGGAGATACGAGAATGTTTATGGATAGATAGTGCTTGCTATATATTTATTTAAATCACAGTTAAATTTACATCTATTTACTATGCATGCCTACTCCGCTACTTCGGAGTCACCTTTATTGAAAAAAGGCGTCCAGATTCAGCGTCAAACAACAACCAGTGGCGTAGCCAGGAAATACGTTCGGGGGGGTGGGGGTCCAAAACCAGGGGGGAAATTTTTTGAAAAACAGGGCACTATGTAGAGGGTTTTTAACTAATTTTAACACTTTTCATGATCGAAAACAACTTCATTTGTTTAAGAAATATTGTGTAAATTAATTATTTCCAATATTTTGTTTTCTTTTGTGAAGGGAAATAATTTTGTATTTATTTTTCGGGGGGGGTCCGGACCCCCCCCCCCTCTGGCTACTGCCAACAACTGCAACATGAGTAATCTCTCCATTGCCTCAGTGCACTCCCTTCGAATTTCCGCCAAAGATGACTCGCTCCTCGTATGACGTTTTCCGTGACGTCACAGCCTAACCTGTAGCGCTCCGTAGCGAATAACGGACTGCTTGGTGACGCTCCGTAGCATTGGTGGCGTTCAACGGACCGCACCCAAAGTAACAACATTAAGTGTTTTTAAACTGCATATACACGACTTGTCCTTATTGCCACTTGCTCCACTCAGAAAACAGCAGGCGAACTGTCGTTGAGAATGCAAATGTCACTCCAAAATCATTTCCGCCTTATTTCGAGCCACAAGACCGCTTGGGGTGCGTGCAATCGTGCGTGCGTGAAGAGCAAGTGGCGATTTATAATGCAGATGTCCTGCTGTAGGTACATGCTATGAGGTTGAATTAAGGTGAAGCAGGCCCTGTTCGATCTACGCACGAGAAATTTTGGGTCTGTCACCATGGAAGGGAATCAGAATGTTATTGCCATCTGTTAAGGCCGTTTTACACGGGGCACGGAATTGCGCAGGTTAGAGATGTATTTATTTCTAAAATGGCGTGGAATTGCGCGAATGCATGAACGAAATTAGAAAAGGGGCTATTTTGCCATCTCACGTCCACGCATACTCGCATGTGTTCTAGCAATTCAACGCTTTACACGACGCAATTTCGACTGTGCCTTCGTACGAACGTCAGATTGTGCAAGTACTTCCCCGTGTAAAATTGCCTCTATGGTTGTAATTTTTACTGCGTATAACAACTTTGCAGTACTTTGGAAAACGCTTGGTGACGAAATGGAGTTATCTCTGCGACACACAGTGGGCCAAAATCCAAAAAAGCTGGCCAAAAGTCGAAAGAAAAATGAAGTTAGCGCAAATCGACCAAAAACAGTTGATATTATTATTATTACAGTATGTACTCTTAAAGATAGGGTACCATACAGAGTATGGAATACGTTACTATAATTTTTACAGCTGGTCAGAGCATGTCGGAGTGATTTTAGCGACCAATTTTTTTTCCGTTAAAAATAGCTAAATTTGTGGCTTCATTACAGAGTCGTTGTTAATAATATTGGTTTTAAAGTATTTTTATCCATAAAATTGATCTTCGTGTAATGAATAGAGACAGTTTTTGTTTCATTTTACTTGTTAATTAATATTTTTATAATTTTTATAAAACTGTGTTGATTTTTCATTGAATTTTATGTTAAAGGTAAATATCGTTTATATCGACATCAGGCTACACGGAGTTATTTGCATTGTTAGATAGATAAAAGCATATAAAACAATGTTCAAAGTGTAGTTTTTGCGATAACTTGCGATTCTAATTTTAACAACCGTATTTATGTAAATCCACCCCGGCCACTCGGACCACTACTGTGGCGGCCACGAAACGGCAGCGGGACTAAGCGAAGAAAGGATATGACATCCGTGCATAAAGACGACGGAATGCCTGTTCAATGTCATTGGTCAATTGAATACATATTTTATGAATAATTGTTATCTTGATTATTGCACATTATACTATAAATGGCTAAATTCGACGTATGTACATCTTGTCGCAAATAACAATTTCTTGCTATATTGGTGTCTGGCAATTCTACGATTAGGAGGTCATTGGGAGGTTTCTCAGCAGAGTTATGGGCAAATATCTTTGAAAGGATTTTCCCAGAATTGCGGATTTCCCTCGAGCATCATGGCCAGGCTGCGATCGAGGGGTTTGGGGAAAGTCATGCACGTGCAGCGCGCGCCGGCTGGTTGGGGATTTGCGACCCTCCGTACTTACTGGCCCGACAATGCTGGCTTTACAACCTTACTAGAAATTAATCTTTTCTACGCCCCCTAATTCATCGGTAGCTATCCCAAGTTATGCTTTTTACCCTTTTTTTCTCTTTTTGCCGCCACTTGTTCTGACAAATGGAATTCTTAGTTAATGTCCCAAGGCTTTTCCGGTTGTTTTAGCGTATCACATTCATCAGTTCCTTTCCCTTGGGCGACCTTGTCGCGGTGGAAAGGCTTGCGCGTTCCTATGACCCCTAGAGCTGCGCTGGCGGGATTAATTCTAACTTATTCCCGGTAGGGCCACCCATGCCAGATAGGTCGAAAGGTAGGAGCCAGACGAAAGGTAGTCCACGTGATGGTGTCACGTGAAAAACACTGTTGGAATGGAAGTGGGAAACCCTACCAACTATCTCTTCCCTGAAAACATGGAGTACAACCAAATGAGCCTCGGAATCTCATCGCCCGGGACCCGTCCGCAAAGGGCGGGTGTCGGGCACGGCAGCGAGGTCGGCAAGGTCCTCGGGGTCGTCAACATGCGAAATCCTTGCAGAGACTTATCATCACCATCAGCGGCAGCAGCAATGAAGAAAGAAGAAAAGAAGACCAAGAAGATGGAGAAGAAGAAGTCGGCTATAAATGTATGTACGTGGAATGTGAGGACAATGATGAGAGCGGGGAAGTTATAAAATATCAAAAGGGAAATGGATAAAGGGAGAATAGATATCTTAGGATTATGCGAGGTGAGGAGGAGGGATGGGGGGGACTATTGGAGTGATGGGTATAGGGTTATATATAGTGGTGGGGAGGAAAGCCAGCGAGGGGTAGCTTTAGTATTAAACGGGAAGATGGGTAAGCGTTTGGTAGGCATAGACCAGGTAAGCGATAAGATTCTGGTGGTAGAAATTGAGGCGCGGCCCACCAACCTTGTGGTGGTCCAAGTTTACATGTCCACTAGCAATCATAGGGAGGAAGAAGTAGATGAGGTGTATGAACAGCTCGAGGAAATAATTACACCGGGTAGGGTAGGGTAATAAAATAAACACACCGGGTAGGAAAAATCTGGTAGTGATGGGGGACTGGAACGCTTCAGTCGGGGAAGGGAGGGATGGACACGAAATAGGAGATTTTGGTCTAGGAATACGGAACGACAGGGGACAGAAAGCAGCAGAATTTTGTAGGAGAAACAAATTATTCATCACAAACACGTGGTTCCATCATCATAAAGGGCGAAGGTACACATGGAAAATTCCAGGGGATGTGGGGAGATATCAAATAGACTACATTATGGTAAGACAGAGGTTTAGGAATAGTGTGAAAAACTCACGCAGCTTCCCTGCATCGGATGCGGATTCGGACCACAATCTAGTGCTCATGAAATGCAACGTAAGATTCCAAAGACTTATGAAAGTTAGGAAGGCGAAGAAATGGAACGTAGAAGCCCTGAAGGGGAGTATGAGGAGAGAATATCAGGAACTAGTGGACATCAATATACGGGAGATTGAAAGTACTAAGACTGCAGAGGAAAGATGGGATAATATTAAAACGGGAATAGTCAAAGCGGCGGAGAAGTCAATTGGTTACGTTGACAGTAGAAGAATAAAGAAGCCGTGGATAACGGAGAACATGATAAGGGAAATGGAAGAGAGAAGGAAGTAGAAGAACGTGGACACAAAGCAGGGCAAAAGAATGTATAGACAAATTTATAATCGATTACGGCGTGAAACTAAGAGAGCAAGGGAGACTTGGTGGAAAAGACAGTGTGAGGAAATGGAGAAGTTCCAGAAGGATGGAGAAGTAGGAGCGTTGTACGCCAAAGTTACGTCGCTATCGGGCGGCAAAAGAGAACAAGCCATGTCTAAAATTAAGGCTAAAGATGGGAGGACGGTAACCAAGCGGGAAGAGGTACAGCGTAGATGGAAGGAATACGTGGAGGATCTGTATGACGGAAGAAACAGGCCGGAGAGATTGAGCTTAGAGGAGGAAAGTGCAGTGGAGGAGGATAATCTTGGGCCGGGGATATTAGATTCGGAAATAGAGAGAGCACTTCGTGAAATGAAAGCTAGGAAAGCAGTAGGCGTGGACAATATACCGTGTGAGCTTCTGAAGAATCTAGGGAAGGAAGGTAAGAAAAATTTTTTCGAACTAGTGCGCAGGATCTATGAGGAGGGATGTTGGCCGGAGGATTTCGTGAGGACGGTTCTAATTCCGCTACCGAAAAAGAAGAAAGCTGTGTAATGCGGGGACTATAGGACTATCAGCCTAATATCGCATGCGGCGAAAGTGGTGCTGAGGATATTGAACAGACGAATGGAGGCGAGGGCAAACGAGTATTTGGGCGAAGATCAGTTTGGTTTCAGATGAGGGAAGTCAACTCGTGATGCAATAGCAATAATGAGGTCCCTCGTGGAGAGGAACCTAGAATATGACTAGGACGTATATGCGTGTTTCGTGGATTTTGAGAAAGCGTTTGATATAGTGAACTGGGTAAAGTTGATGCATATTCTCAAAAGAATAGGGGTAGATTGGAGGGATAGACGACTGATTCGTAATCTGCATATGGCCCAGACTGCGCAAGTGAGGGTAGCGGACGGAGAATCTGGGTGGGCAAGCATTTGCCGAGGTGTGAGGCAAGGTTGTCCTCTATCACCGCTGCTCTTTAACGAGTACGCTGAAGAGATGGTAAGGGAAGCGTGGGATGAGTTAGAAGCTGGAATAAAAGTGGGAGGAATGATGTTCAAATCAGTGAGATTCGCGGATGACTAGCCAGTCAGCGAGGGGGCTTCAGGCTCAAGTGGATGCGTTATACGAGCGTTGCGAGGAGTATGGAATGAGGATTAATCACAAGAAAACTAAGGATATGCGGTTTTGTAAAGCATCACGAGCGAGGAATGTGAGACTCAAGATAAAGGTGGGTGGTGAAAAACTTGAGCAGGTTGAGCAATTCAACTATTTGGGAAGCACATTAGAGGAAAACGGACACAGTAGTAAGGACATCAGGAAGAGAATTGCATTAGCGAAGGAGGCGTTCATGAAGAGGAAGGAGCTGCTCAGAGGATCGTTATGTAAGAGTTTAAAGAAAAGGTTAGTGAAGAGTTTGATCAGGAGTGTAGCGCTCTACGGTGCGGAAACGTGGACACTGAGGAAAGAAGACGAGAGAAGATTGGAGGCATTCGAGATGTGGGTATGGAGAAGAATGTAGAGGGTGAAATGGACGGAGAGGAAAAGGAATGACGAAGTGCTGGACATTGTGGGCGAGGAGAGGCAGCTTTTAGATGAGATACGGAGGAGACAGAAGGTATGGATGGAGTTAGTGCTTAGCGGGGAGGGGATGTTGAAAAAGGTGTTAGAGGGTAGAATGTTTGGGAAACGAGGGAGGGGAAGGAAAAGGATAGGATTTTTAGATAGATTGAAAGAGAGTAGGCCTTACAGCGAATTGAAGAAGGCAGTGCTGGAAGGTAAGGGAGGCTCCCAGATCACTTCTTGAATACTCCATGGAAACCTACCTTAATCGGTAGAATACCATAATAAAAATTCATCAGTTGTCCTAGAGAGAGTGTCGAGTGAACATCCACCGTAAGTGACTGTGCTTTTTTATTACATTGGATTGATCTGTTCAACCACGAATATTAAAATATGGAGTCCCCCTGTGTTCAACGTTAGAAGCGCTTCAAATGAGGATACAGTTACCTACTTGTACCTCGGAACCAAAGCCTCCTTGCACTCACCTCCGTTTCGTTGTGACTTCAATAAGTGTACTCCGCATCCATCGAAAAAGATTTAACTTTCCATTGTGGCGAGAAGCAGTTTGAAGTGGTAATGGTACGCAAAATTTTGATTTTTTTAAATGGATTCCTACCCAGACGGCACAGAATCCTCCGTATCTAATTCGTATGCAGATAGTATCCATTGACAAAAAGCGACGGAGCGGTAGTCAATGGATACTATCTGCATACGAATTAGATACGGAGGATTCTGTGCTGTCTGGGTAGTTGGACTCCGCAATCTGTTTTTTGCAAACCATGTAAGAATGATGATAGTTCGGCTGTCGATGGAACTGATTGCCTGATATTGTTTTATTTAATTTAGTAGTGCTTGATACTAAATTTGTGAGAAACCATAGAGAGTAAAGAAGTGAAACGGTTACAGTTTCATGACAAAATTGTGGAGAAAAAAAAGTATAACGGCACGTGAGAAAAATGTGATAGATTTTATGATTGAAAAATATCGATTGATTGGAGATGCCAATGCAAAAGGTATTTCGACGAAGTGCCTACAAACATGCTTTTTCACAAGATATTTTGAGAAATAGAACAAGGGAAAGCTTATTTACTGCTAATAAAAGCAAATGGCTAGAGGAAGAAATCAAATTCCCTGAAGTAGTATACAAATATCTTTTAGCTACCTTCGGTACGTTCATTAAAAATTTTAATAAATATTTTTTTGACATAGATTCGCTTTTCTATGTCATGAATTCGTATTTTTAGATTCGCCACAGGACGCTGTATTTGGTAGACCTGCTTTACACTTTGAACATCCTAGTGAAAGATCAAAACGAAGGAAAATGGAGCAGCTAAGTGCTGGTACATCGGCAAAGGAGTTATCATTCGCCGCGTCCATGAAATTCCGCGAGCGAGGAGAAGAATCAACTGCCAAAGTAATTAAAGAATTGACAATGGCGACTCCCATAGGAGCTAATAGAATTCTTTCCAAATGGAGGAAAGAGGACCATTCTCAGAGGGAAATGAGACCAGAAGCGGCACTTTCCCTTTTTATTTCAGTGAATATGACAAAATTCCATTACAACCTCATCCGGCATGTGTAAAAAAATCACGGGTATAAGCTGTTTCCCAGGTACAACCAGGTGTTTTCCGCAAAAAAATCAACTTATCTAAAAGGAATACATATCAGCGAGGAAAATTGTGAGGTGGGCCTACAAGAGTTACTTAATCATACGGCACAAAGGATCAATGAATCCATCACAAAAGATTCTATGGAAAATATAGCCATTCCACATGAATACGCGGAAGATATCAAGAGAGGCGACTAATGAAGATTTATTTCTGAGGTTGCTGCTCACCTCTGATCCCTTGATATCTTCGATTTCATTTCGTAATAGTAAATTGAAGGATGATTTAGATCCAGAAGTGAAAAAACTGATTGATTGCGGGAATGATGAATGTAAAGATGAGAGTGATGACGAGTCATTAGATGATGAATGAACACTATTCTTTGATGAATTAATTGATTAATTATATTTAATCAAGTTTTTGTCAATGAAATTAATAGCTAATATTTCTTCAATATTAAAATTATAAATTATTATGGTCTCTGCCACTGGTTTATTATTTATATTGTATTGCACTCAACTACTTATTATTTGCGGTGCCTTTACGGTATGTACCCTTTTCTGAGTGTACCCTTGGGTCTTCGCGCGCAGGCCGCGTGCGGACGTTAATAAACTTAACGGTTCGCGCGCTCCCCTCGCCCTTTTCACTCAGCGGCTGCCCACTTGTGTACCAAGATTTGTTCTTTAACTTTGAACGCTCGCAAATTTTTCCAATCTAGAAATTCAGTTTTCCCAAAATAAGCCGTCTATGCGATTGGCTCGCTCATTTCTAGTCGAGTCAGTCTCCCTTCAGTCTTCCTTGCCGAAGGACGTTCACAGAGTAGTTACCCAGTTATGGATACAACGAAAGTAACTAGTCAAGATTTGCATATTGTGGTCTTGGCAAATAAAGAGGGAACTATTCACAAAGTTTTAATACATGGAGCGGGAATTGTGAAACATGTCATTCTTCCAATTGGACAGCTTTTCGAAGAGGCATTGGAAGCCCGACACAAGAAAATTAGAAGATTAGAGCATATCGGGAAAAACATACCAGAAAATTTTGTTTTTGTACAAAATTTACCTTATAAACAACTATTCGATAGCTTTAACGTTGTTAACAGTAGAAAAAATCCCATTTTTCCCTTGATATTTCCATAGGAGGAAGTAGGTGTGCCCCTGTAGAGTTTGCTTCCCGCATCACATTCACCTATTTTTATTGTTATCGCCCTTCTAAACAATATTGTGGCATACATAGTCCTAAATAAGTTCAGTTGCATCTTTACAATACATAATTTGTAAAAAGTTTCGTTAATTTACCAATACTTTAGACTCTAGCGACTTTTGGCCAGCTTTTTTCGATTCCAGCCCACTGTGCGACAGTCGCTTCCTGAGCACGGCCTCTATCTCCCCTGTGTGTCACAACTATAAGAGACCTTGTTTGGTAAACACAATCTGAAGTTTGCCTTGGAAGAAGATGACTTGGTGGTGTATGTGGTGGCCTACCTGACCGGCGGCTAAATATATTACACTCTTACTTGATTTTTTACAGGTGACTAGAAATATTTCAACCATTATTTCATTTACTACTTAATTACAATATTTTGGATAGTATGTATCCACGCAATAGGGTGGTTTCCTTTTATTTTTTTATTCCCTAAATCGAGAGATTATTACTCCCGGAGTACGTATTTCACGCTAACAGATTTTTAAATAACGATATCTATTTTTCGCGATTAAATGAAAAGTGAAAATTTTCAAGCGCGCGAAAACGCGACGGCTAAGTATGAATGCCGGGAAAACTCCCGTGTGACGCATTTCTGGTTCCCGCTGCCGCAAGTGAGGTGACCTTGGGGCGAGGCTCTGAGCGCTGATACGACGCTAGAGTACCATGTACCATGCTAGCTGGTAGCGCTTGGCTTAAATAAGGATTATTATTCCCCTATCAAACGAAGGAAACTTTCCGAACTTAGGTATTTTTAATGTGTGATTATAAAGAGATGTTTCCCTGAGCTCTGTGCCTCATGCATGCATTGGTAACCTCAGACAATGTAAAACTCCTATCTACTCGTATAGAAACTGTGGAGTGGCATCACATGGGCGCCAATCTGGCCTTTTTCAAATGAGGATAAAATTGACCCTTGCCATTCGTCTAAACCGGTATTTCTAAAACCAAATAATTTGAATATTATGAATACAGTAATGGTGGGTAAAGAATCGCAATCAATGCCTTTCGTTTTCTTTGATGAAGGAAACTGCCCTATTGGAATAAAATCATTTACTCAAACGGAGACTAGAAAATGTTAGTTAGTCTTCTATCTTGATCACCAGTAATTTTATGAGGCTTATGAGACAGTTTCTTTTCCTCTAATCTTTCCTTATGACAGGGGTTGTCAGGCCCAACAAACCGAGACCACCACTGTCCACGTACCTTACTGCTCGTGCGTGGTAATCTTTTTCAAGTACATCTGTTTCTCTTTTGGTTGTGGGTGCATTCTCCGGTTCGCCTTAAATTCCTTAATCTGCCGCACTCTAATGCTGTCTATGTCCACAGTGGCAGCAAGGGAGGACAGAGGCCGTCGGAAGCGGCGCAAGCGGCGGCGGGAGCTGGTGGCGCCACACGGTGGAGTCCTCTCGAACCTGGGCGTGCCGGGCAGCGTCCTGGGCAAGGGCGGCGTGTGTGGCGTGGTGGTGGGTGGTGGAGGGGGCGTGGCTGCCGCAGTCCTTGGACTCCCGCCCCCTCGCCCCAAGAGCGAGAGCGAGGTGTCCGGGATGACGGAGCTGGGAACCAAGGGGCGCAGCGGGGGCAAGGAGAAGGCGGGGGAGGGGGGGCTGCTGCCCCTCAGGGACCCTGCCCCACCCTTCCACAAGTCGCACGACGAGACGGCCTTCGGGAGGCGGTCTGGCGGCGCGGGGACGGGCCCGTTCCACTGAGTGGAGGCGGCGGGGGGCAACAAGAGGAGGCGAAGCCGCCCCCGGGGGCAGCACGGGGAGGGCCGCGGGAGAAAGCGGCGACGGCAGTGGTGCCGACGTCGGGGGCGGTGACGACGATTTCAGGATGAACAAATATGCGTTAAGTGCTCTTCTTTGTACGAGCGAGCAGAGAGAGGTAGGAATTGAGAAGAATAAATGCCTTTTGGTGAAGTGTCCCATTCGACTGGGAGGCAATCTGACTGGGCCCTGGAGGAACAACGAATCGAGGTGTCGATGCAGACGACGAAAGGGGGGAAAAGTGCGCTACTCCGCACAGACACCGCCACAGAGTACACAAACCTCCGAGTCTGGGCCCGGGAAGAGAGGGAAAAGCGTCCATGATTTATGCTCGTGCTCATCAATGGAGGAAAGAGGAGGTAGTATCTGGAGGGATGCCGGTTGTGAATATAATAATAATAATATTAATAATAATAAAATAATTGTGATTGAGTGAAGCAGGGCAAGGGTGAGTGAGTGAGAGCACATCTGTGGGTGGCTGTCCGTCATTCCTCGAACACTCCTCCTCCCCCCCACCCCCCAAACCGCCTTGAGATACGCCAGCGACAACAACTGTCCCCTATTACATTTTGCACAGCCAATTAATTGCGAGGACAAAGTGTTAAATTTTCAACCCAAAGTTTTTTGGGCAAAGGAAACATACAAAAAATAAAGAAAAAAGAATGTTTGTGCGTGCCCGTTGGGCAATAAAGAATGAGCGATAAAAAGATGGGAGAGGAGAGAATTATTATCGTTGAGAAATATTTTAGCTGTTTTTTCATCATAATTGTGAAGAATCTATCATCCACTCACTAGTTACTGCATACACTCAAAAGAGACACTAATGACCCTTCATCACCCTTTCGATCGCCCCTTTCTCCTCATATCGTACCATCATCCATCCTTCATCAAGAGAGTTTCGTAAATCCATCGAGCCTCCCTTTGCGTATTGCTTCTGACAGAAGCACAACATGAGCGAATGGGCACTCTGTGTAAGTATCATTCGCAGAGGGACTTGCATCTCAATTGATGTTGCTTTTATGATGATCAACTTCATTTGTTACGTCTCCATCTTAGAGATATTAGGTCTGCCTGAGCCTTAACTTATTGCAGACTGATTCGTATTAAAATAGAATGGCCTTAATGTCACTTTTTCTGGGCCTATTGCATACAAAACAATCGTAAAGTAGGAGAGTGATTGGTTAACTGTAGGGAAACATTGCTTGGGGTTATTTCTTGCTCCTCAATATCCATTTTGTTTTAAGGAGTGCCATGGAATGTCATTTGCCACTGTGATTTACTGACCTCCTTACTTGTATAAATATGGTCTTCAATCAAAGTTTTATTTTTTGGAGACATACTTGGTGCGTAAGAAAGAGAAAAAGTTACATCACCGATTTAGAGTGTAATCCCTTCACATATTATTCTTTTTCTCAATTTTCTCAACTTTAGTCAGGGTTCCCCCCAAATTTTTCAAGAGTGTTGACGATAGGCATTGATATTGATGCTACTAAAATGTGAATCCATTTCTCATTTCCACCCCATGTATTTTAATGGTCCCATTTTTCTATTGCCAAAGCATTATTGTGTACAGGGTAGGATGATGATGTGTTATGAGATACTCTTCTTGAGGCATTCACTTCTGATGAATGTGTTACATGCTTCTCACACCATTTTGCATGTGGTTTTTTTTTTATTGCTGACTACCACTCCCATTTGGTGGAGCAAGGGTATCATATTGCATATGAGCTGATTGCAGTTTCCCCCTGTTCAGTTGTAATGGGTTCCAAATACCTTTTGCAGGTGAGAAGTCAGTTCTAATCAGGTGCAGGTGAGTGAAGGGAGAGTACCACTATCTTTAACTGTTCAGATGGCAGCAGGCTTAATGTCACTCTTTTCCTGGGCCTTTTGCATACAAATCAATCATAAAGTAGAAAAGTGACTGGTTAGCAGAGTGGTTTTCAAGGTCTCAGAAATTCATTCTTAACTCCATTATGTTAGCTTTATGAAGCTACCAACTGCATTGTGAAACCTAAGCTTTCCCATGGATGCTCTTAGTTTTGCCATTTTTCCATCTAAATCCACATTACTACCTACTCCTACAGCTGCATTTCATGAAGCTGCATTCCTTTCACCCACTTAGGGGGCTGGTTCCCCACTTAGGGGCCACAATCAATGATGTTGTTATGATCGTTGATGAGAGGATTATTCTAACTCCTCATCAACTTAGGTTCCTTGCATGTTGGCTGAGATTCACGTGTTTCCTAAATCCTATGGCTGTAGTTGCTAGTCTCTGCAGAAAAATTTGCAAGGGAAGCCAGAACCTTTTTTTTTTCTCCTGGGGCAGAGGGTCAGAGCAGGTGTGAAGAGACCAAGGGCAGACAGGAAGAACCCCACCCACTGAGGGCTAGATTTGTGCAGTATCGGATAATCTGGCAAAATTATTTTATTGGCAAAACTCTACAAAACCATACTATGAATTTTATTTGTAAATCCTGGTTAATTTGAGGTCAAGTAAAATGGGTTAGTTTTGGTTAAAATTTTAATAAGCGCCTAATTTCTCCCATCCAGTCTCTCTCCAGAGCATATTGAGAGGATAATGGATGGGCAGCCTCAAGGGAAGCGAATGTGACCCCGCTCATAACCAAGGAAGAACTTATTTTGGGCAGAGGGGATGGGTGAATGTTCTTTTATATTTTCCCCTCACTCATGGACACACTCTTGCTCGTATGTTTCCCACACCTGAAGGGTTAATCTAGCAGATGCGATGCAAGCAGCACTTTTGGCATACGAGATTGGGTTGGCGTTGCGGCTGGACTACTGGCTTTGCATACCGTGGGCCCAGGTTCAAATTCCTGCGTTGGCAAAGACCCTTTTTGGGCAGAGACCCTGCTTGGGTGCTTTGTGGAGGAGGGCACCTCGAGTTCACCTACTTGACTGGTCTTTTTTGGCGACGGATTGCTTGCCTATAGCTAGCTGAAGGAATTGAAAAGCTTGAAATCTTCAAGGCATATGAAAAATGGAAAATTTAGATGTTATCTTTTTACTATTTTCTCAGATTTATTTTTTTAAGAGAGACAGGCAAATCTTTAGCAGGGTCTGCTTTGAATACCTTGAAATTTTCAGCGTGAAAGCAAAGTTTTACACAAGTAACCCAGCATGAACAATGGATCATTTGAGGAAGAGGTACACATTGTCTTAATCCGTGGTCCCCTTTGTCAAGAGCAGCCCTACACCAACACCAGGTTTTCCAGATCTCTTCCAACCCCACCCTTCCCTTTATGGCACATTTGACATCGGCTCTCGCTCCCAACCATAAAACCCAGGGTCAAAAATGGGGGGGGGGTCGTCAAGCCATGGTCATTCAAGTTGTAACATTTTAACATGGAAAACGTGAATGAAACCAACATTTTAAGAAAATTATAACAGCGCTTTATGAGTTTTTGAAAATATTTGCTCAAAAAAATTATTTTAGTTACTTATATTATACTAATATCATTTTTCGTGGGTTTAAAGTAAATTTGTTGAAAACTTTCCTTTCGTGCTGAATTTTTCTAAAAACTTATGGGATTTTTGTTTCTGGGGGAGGGACCCCCATGTCCTTCATTGTTTTGATTGACTCATGCACCTTATTGAAGTATTAAATTCCAGAATACAATACACTTTTTTCCATGAATTGATTTGTTTGTGGAAAATAATGTGAAAACTATTAGGATGTCTGGTTAGATGTTTAAGACAACTCAACAATGGCTTTGGAAGCTCTTAGCCCCCCCCTGCCCCCTCATAGTGATTGCTGGCGACTGCATCCACTGAGGAGACCCACTTGCCAAGGGACACTCATCATCTGACACTCCATTTTTTTATAAATCTGTAGTTACACTTCATAATGTCTGTGATTGAATCACTTTGAAGCCACAAATCCATTATTCAGTCTCCTTTGTGAGGAGGAAAGAATTTAGTGACACAGAAATACTCAGTGTGTGAAGATGAGGCACAAAAATCATAGAGAGAGGGGAATACATATTACATATGATTATGATCAGTAAGGCAGAGCAGATGAGACACAGGCGCATAATTAGGCTGACTGCAGAACCTCCAAGAAGGTAGAATGAGTGCAGACACACCTTTGGTAAAGAGTAAAGATGAGTATTTATTAATTTTAATGCCAAAGGAATCATTACATTATTCAATGAACTACATGGTTTTCTAATAAGTGCAAATCGTCCAAAACTTGCCACTCTAGTCCATCTGCTCACGAGCAAATCAAATATCCAGCTACATGCCTGCCTCCCTCAATTGCATCAGCCCTCCCGCCCACCAAAAGGTATTTGGAACTCATGTCAATGTGAATGCCTGTTATTTTCCAGGTAGTGGAGCATGTAGATAGCTTCATCTTTCACATGTATTGTTGGCACTCCTGTAGACTACCAACTCGTAGTCACCAGTGCTACATTCTGGGAGACGATGGCACACTCAGTGATAGGGTGTGAGCCTCAATGTATATCATTACCCTAATTTCAAAAAGAGGACATTCATAATGGGAAAATGCTTGCTCAATATCAATTCAAAGCAAGCTGGAGTCCTGTAGATGTTATTTTTTGTCCTGCCATGGTTTTGGCATAATTTTTCAAGTCTATGCACATTTTTTATGGGTAAATCTATTGGCAGGGAGTCTGTTTATGTCAGTGGCTGTGATGGCCACAAGAGTGTTGCTCTTTTAGACGTTTATAAGGAATGTTAAAGAGGTTTTGCAATCAGTGATGAAAGACAAGAAGGATGTCTTCAAAAATAGCTATATTTTAGAAAGACAGTATTATTTAGCCAACTTTAAAACCAGTTTCCAATAATTACCAACGTTATTTTTTTAAATTAGCACTGTGATCATGAAATATTAGTAGGATTTCTAACCAAATACCCTTGCTTGTGTTTGAATCACTTCAGCAATGCTGATTAATAATTTTGCTGGGTTATTTGGAAACCTTCCCAATTGTTCCATTGGAGGCAATGACCCATGCACAGTTCTCTTGGAAAGATTACAACTTCTGAAGCAGTTACACTGCTGCAATCAAATATGTATAATTGCCTTTAAATGCCCTTAATTTGCATACATCTTTACCATCCATTGTAAACAGCTATCTAAAGAATGACATATTGGCATTTAAGTGATCAACACTGTAAGGGTGCTTTAAAGTTACTAAGAGTGTAATAAAATAATCACTTGACGTTAAATCTTTTATAGAAATGATTTTTTAACATTCAATCACTATAAACACTGATAAAATTTTTTAGCAATATTATTGTTGAGAATTTTGTATTTGTGAATCCTTTGAATTCATCCCAGAAGTTGTAAATGTTGCATCAGTGTTTTTACATCACTAAATAATTTCCATTGAAAATACTTTAACCACATTAAAGGTTTAAAAGTTAAAAAAGATATTTTCCTGCTGAAGTCATAAATTTTCCAGCCTCCAATAAATCAGCATCAATTAGAAGTGGCAAAAATAAGTAATTACATGTATCACTTTGTAAGAATCGATCCTTCAAAACGAAACCCTTTAAAATAAAAAAAATAGTTCACTTGGTGTAATAAGCATGCTATCAATATACACAATTTCATCTGGAAAAATTCTTACAATGTTGTAGAAGAATGCTCATATGCCTTATATTATCATATACATTCTTATAAACCTATTATTTCTATCACATGCTAAACTTGATGGTCTGCAACTTTTTCCGTGGGCAATCTGTTTTCTTTGAAATAGACACTGAGATAATGTTTCAAAATTTTAAAACACAAATTGCTATCAGAAAAGCACTCAGAAAAAGAGTGTAGTGAACTGTAATACAGAGTCTCAAATCCTTTATGCTGAGGACTTTATACTGTTAAATTAGGAAAACAAAGTAATCTTTCTTCGAGGAAATAAAAAGCCGCATATTTAAAGAAACATGCTTGTTCTCCCTGGTGCTCAAGAAAACAGTCCAAATGCACTTAAGACATAAAATGAGACAATTGAGAGAGAGAGAGATGGATCATCTGTGCTTGTGAATTTTTACGGAGGAGGGATGGAGTTAGCTCATGTTATTTGTTGCTGTTACATTGTTAACTGCAAAAAGTGTGCCTGATGTGTGCGCGTGTGTGCGTTTTTGCCAAGTGGATGTTTTTTTCAATGTGGGCCACAACCACATCAGAAGCATAATGCAGATTGGGAAGAAAATATATTTCACCAAAAAGATAGTTTGAGCGTAGTGGCTACTAAAAAATAAACTGTGCAATATTTAGCATACATAAAAAATAAAAGAAGTATATAGCTTTAAAAAGATTTTAGGGTGCTCAATATTACTACAAGTGTTAAATAGGAAGCCATGTTTTTACACCCAAGTCACAGTATTTTGTGGTGTGTAAATAAAATGTATAATAATAGTATTTTACTAGTGAAAAATGACATGTCTACATATGATTATATGTATAGCAAATATATATATATATACATAAAAGTATAAATGGCTGGACCATTTAGATGAAGATGAAGATCTTGATGAAAAGAAGATGAGTTCTATTTGTTCAAAAGTATTTTCAACAGTTGAGAATATTTATTTAAAAAAATCATAAGAGGCTTCTTCCAAATGACCCTTTATGTCTTTTAAAAATTTTCAGCATTGTATGAAGTGTTTCTTTCTCGTGTTTAAAAAAAAAGTTTCTGTTTGTAGATATGTTGCCACAAGTGTATGATGTTACATCTCCTTCACCACCTTTTTGTGCCTCGTTTCAATGTTTGTTTCACTGGGTCGATGATTTTTTTCTTTTAATTATGGAGTCAGTGACAAAATGGACTCTCTTGTGGTGAGTTGGCTCGGCTGTATATTTCTGAGACTGTGCCTTTAGTCAAGAAGTAAGCTCTCAACAGAACGGTTTCCTCCCTTAAAAAAGCCTTGCTCTGCATTTATTTCTATTGTGGTTATGCAACAATGAGTAAGGTTGATTAGTAAAAACATTTTTTTAATGACGTCTGAACAGTGCTGGAAGTGAGAAACTACTCTGGTACGGAGTTCAAAAGGGGCTGCCACATATACCTAAACATTCAAAAAAAAAAGTCACAAGGCTGCATTTCACATGACCCATTCAGCAGAAACACAGAATCCTTATAAAGCCATTTTCCCTTCGAAAGTCATGCAGCACCATTCATATGTAGGAAGGGCTTGCAATGTTCTGAAAAAAAAACATTTATACATTTCCAGCACTGCATGTACTCTACATTACTTACTTGGTAATCATTAGTGAACCCTGGGCAACAAATTTAAATGGAGGTAAATGGTAATAGAAACTAATGCAGCCTAGATAGAAGTGGAACGGATTTTTCTTTGAATAATAAGGTAATGTGTGAGATTTGGTTTAACATAGAGTCAAGTGCAGAGCTGTTATATGATATTTTTTAAAATGGGTGAGGAAGTTATTCACTGCTGTAGAACTTTTTCAAAAGTGTCAATATGTGTTTGTGAGGAAAATTGTAATGATGAACTTTCATATAGTTCTCAAACACCAACAGAATCGCAATGTCTAGAGCATTAAAAATGTCAAATGCCACTTGATAATTGCTATGAATGACACAGGTAAAAGGGAAAAAACTAATGTTTTCTAACTGACTGCAGCCTTGTTTTGTTATGTTCCTCGAAGGCAATAAAGCAAGTAGCCTTTCAGTGCAGCTTTGACAGGCATTTTTCTTCTCGTCCACCTCCTTCCCTACTTCTCCACTTGGTTGCCGAGAAACATGTCCGCTCTAAAAGTCTGGTGAATGCAATTCGTCAACACGTACAAGTCAATGTGTGTGCATGCAATGTGTGCAAAGGTAAAGCATATATGTTAGAAGAGGCCCTCGTTCATCTCATTGAAGCTTGATTTACGCTGCCACTTGGCAAGCTTTTCTATTGGTCTTGAAAATGTCTGCAGCTTGGTTATAAGTGCTTAGCAATCCATTTGTTCACCATTTTTACAATTCATAGAGTAATTGCACTCACAAGGAATAGCATTGTAAAACTATGAATTTCATGGCTTATATCACTGAAAACATAAATTTTGTGTAACAACCCCAATTATGTTTAGTTTGTTTTTTGTGAACTTTAGGTCACTCAACTCTCATTGTTTCTAGGGACGATGTTTGGACATCCATTTAAATGCAGGGACTCCGCAAACACAACAAATAGCAGTGGATGACCGCACTGAGGGGATAGAAAAGGGTCGTTCATTTCGAGGAAGGGCCTGGGCTCGAGGAACATCCACATTAGCTGGTCTTTTATGTCCCCATCAGTCCCTTTCCTAAACCCTGTGTGGCACATACAATCGGTTAGGCACTTTAACCACTTTTTAGGATAATTTTGTGCCACCCAGCATGAAACTATACGATGTGGAAAATAAACTGTTTAGGATCCTAAACTTTTAAAAGTGAAAAGTTTCGTGCTGGCCTGGTCCGAAATGAATCGGATCGCTTTGTGCCTTTACGGTTCGGGCAAGAAACGTAAATTTTCGTATTGGATCACATCCCTGCTTCCAACTAACCAGCAGACCCAAATCCTCTGCTGACGTTATCCAACTATTCAAGGTATGGGCTGCTCACGGAAAATCACACCATTGACTGATAATCCGTCAAAGAAAGAAGTCCAGAAATTTTTTTCAGTGCATCACAAACAGCAATTTACATGGTTAAGTGTATGCAGTTGGTGATTTAATTGGCGGTGGAGTGAATATTTCTCATGCGTTGAAAATTTCACACGGTCGAGTCACCATGGTGATTGAATGCATTTGTCATTTCCGTTTTGTTGAAATGAATGAGATTGAGACATTTTTGAAGTTTTCTCTTCATGCAGTCAATGGTATGCTCTCTAGTCAGGTCTTTTCTTCTAGTCCATTTCGGAGATGGTTTTGAGTCTTCACTCAGGAGTTGAGAGGCATAAATTTTCAGGATTGCTTTCATGATCTGTCTTCATTTGGAGTCTCACAGAAAGCTGTTGTCAAATCTCCAATACATACTCTCTTTTAGTAATGAGTTTTGAATCTCGACACTTGACTGTAAGCACTTTATCGCAAGAAATAGTCAATTACAGGCGGTCCTCGACTTTCGTACAATTCGCACTTTCGTACGTTCAAAATTGACACCTTTTACTCGACTTTCGTACGCTAAATTCGGACTTTCGGACGCTGGTCTGTAATTTTTTTAAAATTCCCGCTATGTTTATTGCGCATCCCAACATTCAATTGTTTCAAATTGCAGTATCGGCAGTATATGCGAACAATATGAACGTATATAATGAAGGGAATTGTTGGTAATGCCCCGTTCACATTACGATCGTCCGAGCCGTCGTCCTAACGATAGTTGACCGAACTAGCCGTGTGAATGCAAGTTCTGACTATAGTTGACGTAGTTCCGAACGTTGCCACTTTCCTATGGTTAGGCGCTGGGAGACCGGAAACGGAAGCGACAAGAGAAGGACGAAAAGCTCGTGAAGCTCTATTATTTTCATGGATTTGTCCTAGGAAGGAAGAATATGAGCGGAAGAAAAATTATTCGGTAAATACACGTTGAAAACAGTAACATCTTGTCAATGCAAACCTCAACAGCTTTGCTAATCATCAATTTCCCGTTCACTTTAGATGTCAGCACTAGAGAGCAGCACAGGTTTCAACCATCGTAATGTGAATGCACGATAGTTCCGACGACGCACAGTGGGCGGAAATCGGAAAAAGCCGGACAAAATTACAAAATGGCTTTTTTTGAGGTATAAACTTGAAACTTCGCAGGTATACTCAGAAATGATTGAAATTTATGGATATGTACTTCATTTGACTTAGATCCTACCCGTTACTGAGATACAGAGGCTCAAACGTGAGCAAATTTCCATAAAAACGCCCGTCTTCAATTTTCTCTGAAAATCTTCCAAAGTAAGTGGATGGTGAAGTTATGGGTGGATTCTTGCGAAACAAAAAACCACATAATCTGTTGGCATGGTGTTTTTTCTTTAATTTTCCGTAATCTTAAAGAATACCGTCCAGAAATTCTTACCGTGCAGTAACAAAATGGCGGATACTGTTTTTCGACAAAGTTTTACATTTAGGTAGAGTTTCAAATAGGTTTTCGGCGAGGTCGCGCGGAGTAACTTATATGAGAGCATTTGTTGAAGATTTCTTAAGGTTTTTATGCAGTTTTCTTTGAAATAAGTTTGCGTCGCCGGAAATGACATTGATTTTTCGACCGCGCGGCAGGGTTCGTCTCCGCGCGTCGGGAGTTGGATTAGCCGCGACGCGGTAAGGTTATTGAAGCTGTATGGCTTTTAACGCTCACCATTCACCGTTTTTATGTTTTTCTTCAAGACACCGATTCTCAAATGGTCTACGGTGAACACAGTGGAGGTTTTTCATACGATGTTATTGCACGTTTCATCGAAGTTGATTTCGTTTTCTTTGGATACGATCGAAGACCATACTTCTATTAAAAGCGTTCAAACCTCGAAAAAGTGAGTTGTTTTCCTGGGACTCATACAAAAAGACCTACCAGAAAGATACCAGCTGAGACCCTTATACCTTCTTCACTCTCCGATCCCTGACCCTCAGCATTCTACTTCGAAAACGGTCGTTTTATGACACCGCGGAGTGGAGCCTTTGACCGTCTTAACGGGGGTATTTCCACGGGAACTTTTTAAAAATGTGTATCATACCCTCAGTTCTACTTTGACTTATAGATTACCATGTCTTTTACACATTTACCATACGTTCTTCCCCGTGTACTCATTAGGACATAGGATAACCATAGGTTCGACAAATTTATTATTTCTAAATTTTACATAGGCTCCATCCGCCACTCAAGAGAAAATGCCAATGAAGTAATGAAATAATATTGGAATTGGGAAAAAAATTATTCACTCGGAAAAAAAAATATTTGCTGCATTATTTATCGCGGAGGCTGAATTTAGGACAAGACCCTGATGCTGTGAAATTTCTCAATGACTTCCTGACATACAAAAGTTGGCTCGCTGAATCCATAACATTTCCAGAATTTGTTATGCATCACCTCCCCGATACTTCAACGACAGCCGGTTGGTATTGTATTTTTCTAAAAATATATTCCTCTCAAATTGATTGAATTAAATAAAATTCCCCCTGTAGCTTCATGTTACAAAATTCATATTATATTTGCTATGCATTCCCGGGCGGCCAAAAAAATGTCGCACCTCATGTATAATATCACGCAGAAGAAAATTCAAACTTTAAAAACTACTTCTACTACTGCTGGGCTTGCTCTCGCGGCATCTGTGAGTTTGAGAGAGAGGGGAGACACTAAAGCAGCTCACCTAATTGCAGAAATAACAACTACAACCCCTACTCGGGCCATGAGAGTTCTTTCAAAGTGGAGGACGAGTGAAAAGGTCCACACTGAGATGACAGTGGAAGAGGCACTGTCATTGATGATTGCGTCTGAGTTGACCAAGAGTCAATATCGGTCTTTCCGTAGGACAGCTCTGAGCCATGGGCACGATTTGTATCCCGGATACGACAGAATAGCGCTAACAAAAAAAGGACTTTTATAACGAAGGAATTAAAATAACCGAGACCATGTGCGAAGTAAACCTTCAAGCACCACTGACCCAAACCATATCGGGAACAATAGCCTGCTTAGCCACCACTTCCACCTCTCAAGAATTAAAATGTGTGGTGAACTACACATTAATCTCTAAGTACGGTTTTGATGGAAGTTTGGGCCACTCTCAATATAAACAAATGTGGCAACAAGTGGATGCTGTAGACGAATTCCTATTCATGAGTTCCCTTGTATCTCTTAGTTTGATTAACGACGCTACAGGTAACGACTCAAGTCTTATTTCCAATTTCTCTTGGTTAATTAAATTTATCTCTAAACTTTTGATAAAAAATTTAACTTCCACCAGAGGCACTTCTCACATCTGGGCTCTACAATTTTAGGTGACACTATCTGGGAAAACCCACGGCCGACGTCGACACGATTTTGTCATCCCATCCGCTTTAGGTGAAAAAAGAGACGAAAGAAGTTACAAAATCAGAGACATTACCTATATTGAAAGGCAAGTGGATGGCGTTAATGATCAGGAATTTACACGATCAAGTTCTGTTTACTACTGACAATGATCAACGGAAAAGTCATGCTTATATTGCTCACCTTCTTTTCCTAATTTTTTCTTAATCTTAAAACCCATATAATTTATTATCCTACAGGAAAGTATAGTCATTTCGAAATTAAGAAAAGCGATAGTTTTTAGTTTGCAACACACTGACGGACAGCTGAATCATGAGGTTCTAAATCTGCGGAGCAAGAAAGTCGGGTATGAATAACTTAGGAGATGTAAAATATCGTACACCTGATATCGATAAATATTCTGTTGGTTTGTGTACGCTGCACTGCCACATACGATTTTCTGAATGCATATTGTATATAACTAATAACTTCAGGCTTTACTTTGTGAAACCTCTCCACATTGGAAGTAAGGAAATAAAACTTTGTAAGGTTCACTGTTATTTAATTATGGGCACGACCCGGGTTTCGTAACTTGGTTACATCGCCAGGTCATCGTCAACCTGACGATGTAACCAAGTTCTCAACCTGACGATGTAACCAAGTTACGAAACCCGGGTCGTGCCCATAATTAAATAACAGTGAACCCTACAAAGTTTTATTTCCTTACTTCCAACATATTGTATATGTCGTATCGATTGGAATTTAAACAGTGTCATTTGATAATTTAAGCTTTAATTTATTTTAGTTAGGAAAGGAATGCTAAGAATTATTTCAGCAAAAATTGGTAATATAAATTAAAATAACTATTTTGAAAAAGATGTTCGGGGATTTATTCAAAAACGTACTTACAGGCAAGTGGAAGTTTGGAATCTCTACGCTCCAAAAACAAATTCAAGTCACTTTCACAAATTCTGCGCACTCAAGAGAACTTAACTTTCCTACACCACAGTCAAAGTAGAACTGAGGGTATGACACACGTTTTAAAAAAGCTAGAAGTTCCGATGAATTGTCTACCTAAACTACCCTATCTTCATCGTATCTGCTTCAACATCTTTCTAGTACTAACTGTAGATGCCGAACATGAGATTGTCACGCGATCCATAATTTTCGTCCATAAAATTTAGATTATTTAGTTGCCATCAGATGTTATGCCCTAGCTTCATGATTAGTAGTTATGTTAAGTCACTGAACACTGTATTATTAGCCATATTTATGAACATTATTCTCTTCTTCTCAAGAAGAAAACATTTTATGGATATAAAGTAGAACTGAGGGTATGATACACATTTTTAAAAAGTTCCCGTGGAAATACCCCCGTTAAGACGGTCAAAGGCTCCACTCCGCGGTGTCATAAAACGACCGTTTTCGAAGTAGAATCCTGAGGGTCAGGGATCGGTGAGTGAAGAAGGTATAAGGGTCTCAGCTGGTATCTTTCTGGTAGGTCTTTTTGTATGAGTCCCAGGAAAACAACTCACTTTTTCGAGGTTTGAACGCTTTTAATAGAAGTATGGTCTTCGATCGTATCCAAAGAAAACGAAATCAACTTCGATGAAACGTGCAATAACATCGTATGAAAAACCTCCACTGTGTTCACCGTAGACCATTTGAGAATCGGTGTCTTGAAGAAAAACATAAAAACGGTGAATGGTGAGCGTTAAAAGCCATACAGCTTCAATAACCTTACCGCGTCGCGGCTAATCCAACTCCCGACGCGCGGAGACGAACCCTGCCGCGCGGTCGAAAAATCAATGTCATTTCCGGCGACGCAAACTTATTTCAAAGAAAACTGCATAAAAACCTTAAGAAATCTTCAACAAATGCTCTCATATAAGTTACTCCGCGCGACCTCGCCGAAAACCTATTTGAAACTCTACCTAAATGTAAAACTTTGTCGAAAAACAGTATCCGCCATTTTGTTACTGCACGGTAAGAATTTCTGGACGGTATTCTTTAAGATTACGGAAAATTAAAGAAAAAACACCATGCCAACAGATTATGTGGTTTTTTGTTTCGCAAGAATCCACCCATAACTTCACCATCCACTTACTTTGGAAGATTTTCAGAGAAAATTGAAGACGGGCGTTTTTATGGAAATTTGCTCACGTTTGAGCCTCTGTATCTCAGTAACGGGTAGGATCTAAGTCAAATGAAGTACATATCCATAAATTTCAATCATTTCTGAGTATACCTGCGAAGTTTCAAGTTTATACCTCAAAAAAAGCCATTTTGTAATTTTGTCCGGCTTTTTCCGATTTCCGCCCACTGTGCGACGGCTCGGACGATCGTAATGTGAACGAGGCATAATTGACTCTGATCTAGGTGATTTATTTAGGAGAGAGACTGCCTGCTATAGGCTCCTTTATCAAGAGAAGAGGAAAGCCTTCATTAAACATATTTTTCAAAAGAAGTTGACTAGACATCATCTAATAGCTTTCAATAAAACTAGTAAGACCTTTCTAATTGTGTTTTTCGTTTGAGTGCTGTTTAATTCATGTAAACCTTCAGCAACGATATTGCACGACATATCACCCGAATTCCGCTTGTCTTTTGTCTTTTTTGAATAACATGCGGAATATACGCGATCACGAATGTCACTTGCCAAACATCGAATTTTGGTGTAAAAATTAAAAGGTATCCAGAGTGCGGGTTCAACGAATACATTTTTTTATGCTACTTGATATGTCCTTTTATTTATAGTGGACGTAATAAGTGGAATGCCAACTTAAACGCCAAGAGGAAGTTTCACTCGATAGCCAACGGAGTTCTTGTTTTTTAAACTTATATTTGCATTTTCTGCGTATTTTCGAAATAAATTATATGATTTGAGGAGTTTTATTAATATATTATTAAAATTAAGTCAATTGAAATGAATTCCGTGAAAAAAAAGGTTTTAGTACGTAAATTCCGCTCTTTTGGAACGTAACCCCTAATTAGTATGGAAGTCAATGGTTCGACTTTCGTACAATTCGACTTTCGTACAAGTTTTCGGGAACGCATTGTGTACGAAAGTCGGGGACCGCCTGTATGTAGTTTCATATTTTTCACTAAGTGTGGTTGGTTTGCTCTAATATAAACTCTGTCTTGCCTCAAGCTAGAGTTGGTACCATAAAAATTGTGACTTAATCCCTTGGTTGCATGGATGGGCAAATATCAACAAGGTTGTGCTTTGGGATGATGGCATGTAAGGTTTTTTTATCTTGGGTCTTCTTTCCCGATGATTAGTTCTGTCCTCCTTTGAAAGTATGGCATTGAAGTCACCAAGTAAACATATTTTGTCTAAAGCTCTGAGGGGAGTGTCTGGTAAGCCAGTTACCAGCCAGATAATCGTCAAGAGCCTTTGATGAATTCTCTGTTATAGGGAGTTATGGCAGTGGTAATAAGATTCACACAGCGTTAGTTCAACAAGATATATTCGGATATAAACGGATACAACTCAATGGTACATTAGGCGCGAACACACAGAGAGAGACCACTAGCGTGCACCGGAAGTGCGCGCGCACACAATCGACAATCATCCAATACAATGGATAGTATCGAACAATCGATACAGGATCATAGCAGACAGACATAAAGAAACTATTGAGCACGCCCTTCAACACTCCCCTTTGCTCATAGTTGCAGCCCCAATTCTTTAGTGAACTTCTGAGTCTTTATACGGTTTAATCCCTTGGTTAAAACATCAGCTACATTTTCAGAGCTTGGGATGTGCACATAAACTATTAAACCCTTGGATACACAGTCTTTGACATAAAAGTAACGCACTTGGACATGCTTTGAACTTTCAACAACAACCTCGTCTTTGGACCATGAAATGGCTCCCAGGTTATCACAAAAAATCTTACATGGTTGAGGACAGTAAAAGGATTGCCCTAATTCCTTCAACAAGGATGATACCCATACAACCTCTCTAGCTGCTTCCTGCATTGCAACAAATTCTGCCTCACATGTTGATTGAGATACAATCTTTTGCTTCCTTGACAACCAAGACACAGCACTGCCAGCCAGTATAAAGACATACCCACTCCTGGATTTTCTGTCCACTGTGCAACCTGCGAAGTCTGAATCACAAAACACCCTTAAAGTTTTTCCAGTCTTTCGATAAACAAGTTTCAACTCTTTCGTTTTGAGCAAATACTTAAACACACGCTTCACAGCTCTCCAATCAGACAAGGTAGGATTTACACACTTTTGACTTAGTTTACCTATGGCACATGCAACATCTGGACGGCTTACCGTGGCAACATACACGGCCACAATGAGATCCTTAGTTTCATTTACATATACACATGAATCACTCAAACAAGGTTTCGAGTCCATACCCTTCAAAATATTGTTTATGTGTTTGAACCACATTCTCCCTGCTTGCTTCGACCCATAGAGACTTTTCTTTAGTTTGCACACATATTGGTTCCTATTCTTTCCCTCAATTTCAAAAAATTCAGGTTGCTCCATATATATGTCCTCATCTAAGACACTGTTCAGGTAAGCGCACTCAACATCAATGTGTTCATAACACCATTCATTCTCAGCAAAGAGAGCAAGTAAAATCCTCAATGTTCTGCATTTTACAATTGGACTGAAGGTTTCAGTGAAGTCCACCCCAGGTCTCTGCCAGAATCCCCTTGCTACAAGTCTAGCCTTTGGTCTATTTGAGTCCCTTTTAATGCTTAGAACCCACTTACAATCGATCACATTTGTATTTAACGGTCTCTTGACAATGTCCCAGACATACTTTTTGTAAAGGTTCTCTAATTCAGCCTCCATAGCTAATCTCCATTTTCCAGATTCATTTCCCCTTAAGGCATCATTTACAGAAATGGACACACACAGATCTTGAGCCCTACAAATCATTGCAATGTTCCCACAACAAGAATGAGTCTTTTCTTTTCGAAGTCTGGAAGACCTCCTAGGGGCAAGTACATTTTCAGCTCCCAAGTTAACCCCATCGTCAAGTACCCCCTCATAATTTTCATCTCCATTCATCAAGTTCTCCAAGAAAAAATCACCATCTCCTTCCTCATACTCACCATCACTCTGGACTTCAGGCTCATCCGGGTCAAAGGTCCCTTCATCATCCACATGCCATATCCAATCATTACATCTCCTTGGAATGTGAGTGATTTCACACACCTCTTTACACGGGAACACCCTCTCCTCAAAACGTACATGACATGATATAATGACACTCCTACTTTTTGGCAAATAGATTCTGTACCCCTTCACTTCTCTATCATATCCCACAAAAATACCTTCATCTGCCCTACTGCCAAACTTATTTCCAGTTGGACTCACCAGATACCAGACCTTACAACCAAACACCCGCAATCTAGAAAGCTCCCCTTGGATGTCAGCCTTCTCTCCTTTCCATAATTCCAAGGGAATTTTGTTCTCAATTGCAGATGATGGACACAAATTTCTGATATGACATGCTGAACTTATTGCTTCAGCCCACAAGAAAACAGGAAGCCCTGCTTGAATAAGCAAACACCTTGCCATTTCCACTAGTGTTCTATTGGCACGTTCAGACACACCATTTTGCTCGGGGTTTCTAGGCACACTTTTCCGATGCAGAATACCCTCAGCCTTCAAATAATTCTCAAACTCAACACTTGTGTATTCGCCACCATTGTCTGATTGAAAAGCACTTATTTTCACCTGATGCTGAGCCTCAACCTCTCTCTGGTATTCTCTAAAGCATTTAAATACTTCACTTTTTTTCTTGATTATCCTGACATTTGTGAATCGAGAGAAATCATCAATGAAAGTCACAAAATAATGACCTCCCCCCAACGATTGACACTGTGCCCTGCCACTTACGTCACTGTGGAAAATTTCTAAAGGGCGTTCACAATTGTGATGAGCAACTTTCGGAAATGACAACTTAGCCATTTTACCCTTCACACAGACTTCACATAACTCATCGTCCCTTTTGGAATCCTCTTTCTTGAGATCAAGACCTGGGATTCTGTTCATAGCACCTTCATGGAGATGTCCTAATCTCTCGTGCCACAACGTACTCTTGAAGGCTTTGGCCTGAAATACTTCGATTTCTGTACCACCATTGCACTCATCGTTGACAGAAACATTTGCGACGTAGCTCTCATCTGGCTCAGTCTCTAAATAATATACACCATTTTCCACTAAGGCATTGAACAACACATCACCGTCATCATGCTCTCCAATAGCTTCATTTAATCTGAACACGGTCTGTACACCTTTCTTCTTTCTTCACAAGATTCACGTCCAACTCAGGTACCCACAGAGCATTTGATAGTGACAAGGTCCAGCCCCCACAAGAGTTTGCTAACTTGATGACAATAGTTCCCTTCCCCTTCACGGCCAGACGTCCCTTTCCAATTTTTACTTCTCCGGTGGCAGGTTGGAAATCGAAGAAGCGGTGACGGTCTGGCGTCATGTGGTTCGAAGCACATGAATCTAGGTAACTAACACACTTTCTTTGGGAGCAAGCCAAAGCAAACGCAGATATGAGTCCTTTAAACTTCGGCTTGTCCCCTCCTTTCTCGTGTCTCTCCCGTGACTCCTCGCCTTTTCCCTTCCTTTCCTCCGACTTGTCTCCCCTCGGCGCACCACACTGGTAAGAAATGTGGCCCCACTTACCACACTTATAGCATTTCTGATCAGCAGTGCTCCTCTGCTTTCCGTTGTTGGCTGCTCTCGTCCTGCTGAACTTCCGCGCTGCCAACGCACTGCCATGCTCAGAGGACTCCGCAGCATTAATCCTTCTCTCCTCAAGCAGAAGGTCTGACTTCACCGCCCTCGACGTCAGTCTCTCATTGATCTTTGTTATTCTCACGTACGTAAAATACTGTGAATCCTTCACGAGTCCCGCCAATATAAAAGAGGCCACAACGTGGTCTTGGAATACGATGCCGTTTTTGGTTAATTTACCGCAGAGCTCCTGTATCCTCCCAGTGTACGCTGAGATGTCCATCGCCTCTGTCTTCTCAATGCTACCCAGCTCTCGGAGACACATAGCTATATCCATGGATGTAGCCCTCCCATGAATCTCTTCTAAGGTGTCCCAACACTCCTTGGCTGACCTCAAATGGCTGATGTCTGTGAGGTACTCCGGGCGCACATGCCGGAAAATGTATGCGCGAGCCTTGTTGTCCTTGCGCATATTTTCTGGTCTCTTCAACTCGTCTGCACTCAGCCCCGGGTTGATTGCGTCCCAGCAGTTCAGAAAAATCATCGACGCCTCCGACATGGTCCTCCAATATTCGTAATTATCCTTGCTCAGGATTGGATTCATTTGCCTATCCGAATCCAGCAACTCATCTTGATCCGCCATGGTCTCGCCTTTTCTATTATGTCCAATTTACCGAATCACTAACGTCTATCACCACACAGCACGATCCCTGGGCCCATAACCTGTTATAGGGAGTTATGGCAGTGGTAATAAGATTCACACAGCGTTAGTTCAACAAGATATATTCGGATATAAACGGATACAACTCAATGGTACATTAGGCGCGAACACACAGAGAGAGACCACTAGCGTGCACCGGAAGTGCGCGCGCACACAATCGACAATCATCCAATACAATCGATAGTATCGAACAATCGATACAGGATCATAGCAGACAGACATAAAGAAACTATTGAGCACACCCTTCAACATTCTCCGTATCTGCATAGGAGTGCAAAGCGTAGGAAACTATCACGTGCAATAGGGGAATGGCTCTTCTTAGTTCAACCTCAACCGCTGGTCATTTGTGAATCTTTGCAGCTACTGCTTGGAAAAATTCAGGAGAATTTTTCTGACACCAATAGCAGAAAAATGGGGACGCTGGTCCATTAAAGGAAATATGGAAATTGAAATTTCAATGTGGAAGGGAGGTATTTCGGTGTGCCTCTTGAAGTAGTGTGATATCTGAGGTATGCCGATTGAGAAAAGAAATTTAATGGGCCCACATGATAGGTACTATTCTTTATAGATTTTACATTTTAAGGTTGTAACGTGTAGACTTTCCATGATCAAAATGCAGGGAGATCAGACACGTTTTATTCATCGTCTTCTCTTGTCCTGAGCTCATGGAAGCATTCACCAAATGGGAAGGATGCAAGTGAATGACTTTGGAGCCTGAGCATCGCTTGCACCTCTGTTTGATGTTCTCTCAGTCACAGACATCCTGCCAGTCATTACATGTTGGAAGAAGTAGATATTTGATTTCATACCACTCAATAAACCCATCACATGACTTGATAGTCCTTCTCAGTGAAAAAATTTTGCTTTTGTAACTATGATTAACTAATATGCTCCAATTTTTTGAGGAATTTTCATGGAAAAAATAGTATTTTACAAGTACATGAAATTATGGCAAAATGAACTGAAAAATTAGTTTCTTCAAGAACATATGAATAGAAAATAAATGCACTGAGCTTCACAATAATTTGGTAAAGATGCATCAGAAATAATTGTTTCCTGTTTCTAGCAACTTTTACATCACAGGAGGATCCCTGATAAAAATAAACTCCTCCATTAAGGAGAGGTTTACCCTCCATTGAGGGTACAGGAAGGATAGGTGTACCCTTCCTGTACCCTTCAGCAAGGGTACACGAAGGGTATTTTAGAACATTGGTGGGTACGCTCTCTCCTTCCTGGAGGGTACGGGAAGGGTTAGGCCAGCCTCGATGAAGGGTACAGGAAGGATAAGTGTACCCTTCCTGTACCCTTCAGCAAGGGTACACGAAGGGTATTTTAGAACATTGGTGGGTACGCCCTCTCCTTCCTGGAGGGTACGGGAAGGGTTTGGCCAGCCTCTATGAAGGGTACAGGAAGGGTAGGATAAAATAAAAACTAAAAATCCATAAATTAACATAAAAATTTTAAAAAAAATGCTAATAAACTATATTAAACGAATGGGGATGAGTTGCAACAGTGATTTCTAAAGTTATAGGGCAAAAAAAAAGTAGCCTTCACGTGGTCTTGAACCCAGGACCTACATATTACAATATCACGAACTAGAGATTTAACAACCTCGGCTATCGAGGTGCTTGACAGGTGTAGTTTCTCAACGGAACTTATACTACAAAATCTTAAGATGAGAATCGCACCCGGGCCTATGTGGAAGAAAGCTGTGACTTTTTTCTACCACGCCTATTTCGTTTCAGAAAATAAGATCGGCATTCTAATACTGAACATCACTCTAGCGATGTCTCATTGTCAGCCACACAAATAGGTTACATCCTAAAACGTGAATGGAAGAACTTCTAAATGAGCTTTTTTCACACAATTACAGAAACTATTGTGTACAGTGGCGTAGTCAAGAATTTCGTTTGGGGGGGGGTCCAAAACCAGGTGGGAAAAGTTTTGAAAAACAGGATAGTAAGTATTGGAATTCAACTTATTCAAACACTTTTCATAATCGAAAAAACTTCAATAGTCAAAGAAATATTTTTTAAATTCATTATTTTTTAATATTTTGATTTCTATTATGAAGGAAAATGATTGTTTTTATACTTCGGGGGGGCGGAGGGTCCGAGCCCTCCGGACCCCACCCCTGGATACGCCACTGAATATGTAAACTATTGTTTTCCTTAAGGAAATTTTAAAGATTAGTTGTGTAGCCCGTCTATATTTGCTTTCAAAGACTGCTTACGTTCTTGTACGGAACTCAATACTCTTTAGCAGGTGAAAGTAGCTAAGGAGAGTCTTTCAGGATATGTTTTCTTCAGTTATAAATGCTAAGTCCCAAGGAAGGGTACACGAAGGATTTTTCTCTCCTTCCCTTACCCTTAATGGTGGGTAGAGGAAGGGTACACGGATGGTAAGGGAAGGAGTTCCAAGGAAGGGTACACGAAGGATTTTTCTCTCCTTCCCTTACCCTTAATTGTGGGTAGAGGAAGGGTACACGGATGGTAAGGGAAGGAGTTCCAAGGAAGGGTACACGAAGGATTTTTCTCTCCTTCCCTTACCCTTAATGGTGGGTAGGGCGTGGGTTCTGCAAGGGTAACTACCCACCATGAAGGATGCCACCCTTCCTGTACCCTTCCTGTACCCACCATGGTGGAGTTTATTTTTGTCAGGGATAGCATAAAGTCACATCATTTATAGCAATAGGTTGTATGAAAGACAGTCACAATCATAGCAGATGGCGTAAATTTGGGTAATATGGAAGAGGATTTGATGCAGAAGAATACTACTGAAATTTTTCCATATTCTTCATGAAATAAGATTTTGAGACAAATAATAGCTATTTCTGGGGCAAAAAAATGAATTTTTGCCACACAAATTTCATAATGACAATGGTTCATATGCATTGAAGTGGATGAGAAAAATTTGTTGTTGCCATTGTTGCTATTTGCAAATATTTTATAAAATGCTCAACAACATCACCTATCTCAGCATCCAGTGCTTGGGGCAGAAAGGCTTCCTGATAGATCTGCTCATGCAGGAGCATGACAGTGATGTTCTTTTACTAGCTGAACACTGTCTAACAAACGATGGAATTTTGACCTTTAATGTTAGTGGCTACAATCTTATCTCATCCTTCTGCCATCAAATAATGAAGTGTGGTGGTGTGTATGTTTATAGTAAACCTTACATAGGCCTAAAAAGCTCAAAATTTCATAAATCTGTAGAATCTGTTTGTGTGTGCAGTGTCCATTGTAGCAGTGAATTCACAAAAATACTTTATTTTTGTGATATATCGTCCACCAAGCGGTGAAGTTCGTGACTTTTTAGACCTCTTGTCAGAAACTGTTAATTTCCTCATCTCCAAATTCACGGATGGCATCATAATTTTTGGTGATTTTAAGCAACTCTCCTCATAAGTCATCCTTTCTCAATGTGTTATCATCCTTTGCTTTAAATGTCATAAATAGCGAACCAACCCAATAAACATCCCACTTCGAAACCCTCATTGACCTGATAATTAGCAATCTCCCTAAGTCGTGCTTCTCCTGTACTATAGTATAGTAAGGGAACATAGTACAGACATAAGGGAATCAAAAGTATACTTTTGATTCCCTTATGTCTGACTATCTTGCAATTAATGTAAACATAAAAATCGAAACCCCCACTCCACCTCGTCTGTACCTATGTCACAGCAAGCTTTCTCAGACTCTGCTATGGAAAAATTCCTGCATGATCTATCCCTAGAGAATTGTGGATTGTGGAATAACACAAAATGTGGAACCCTAACCCCCTCCCTGATCTTCTTCAACGGCACTCCTTGCTCTGATCCATTAATCACCATAGATAGCTTCAAAAACAATTCTTTTACTCACCCTCAACCCTTAGTTCCATAATTGACATTGAAGCACTCAACCCCAAACAAAGCATTTTTCTCTTCCCAAACGCGCAACCTGAAATTATTCGCATTTTCACTCATTCAAAAATAGTTGGACAGCAGGTACTGATGGTACACCCATGCCTATCATTAAGCATATTGCCAAAGTCATTGCCAGTCCCCTTTCTGACATATTCAATACCTCCTTATGCTCTGAAGTCTTCCCAGAGCTTTTCAAATATGCTTCCATTATCCCAATCCATAAGAAGGGCCCTCTAAATGACTCAGGAAACTACAGCCCTATAACTGTTCTCTCTGCTTTCTCAAAGATATTCGAAAAAATTTTTACCATCGTGTAATGAGTTATCTCAAAACCTTTAAAATACTGAAAAATGCTCAACATGGTTTCCGTGAATCCAAATCAGAGTCCTCTATATTGCCATATAATAACTACGAAGTTGAGTCGTCGCAACCTGCCATGTTTAGTCATATCATTAATGGCGGGCTGTGTTGTTGCATAGGAGGAACGTCGAGTTGGTGCAGTTTTTTCCATTTTTGTAATTGATAAATAAGAGAGATGGGCGGTTCTTCTGCACCAAACTCTTCCATTAGTTGTGGGGATGTGTATCGCGCTTTTGTTTTTCCTTGTAATCCTCAGGTAAGGGCTAAATGGCTACAAATGTGGGGGATGGATGAGTGGCAACCGTAGTCGTCTTCCACTATTTGTGAGGTGAGTTAGAAGATGATGTAATTCAATGTATTGGGTAAGTATTCATATGAAGATCAAGTTCTTACTTAGTTTCGGCTTAATTTGATGAAAGGCTGTGATTTACTTCAAAGATTAATACCTTTGCCAATCAGTTTTACGTTGTACGTAATGTAAACAGAAGAGTGCATAATAATTCCTGCTATTGTTGAGAGTTTTTCATGTATAGGTATAAGGTTATTTGTGTCAATGGTTTTTAAACTTTGATAGTGCCGTAATACTGATATAAGTAACCCGTGCTACATTCAATTGATTAATTTAAACTATAAACTAGAATACGCAACTTATTTACATGATGGAATGTGGTAACCCATACAAAAAATCTGTGCTGTGGCTGTACTAAAGCTGCACTGTAACTGTGCTAAAAGGGCTGTACTGTGACTCTACTTAAACTGCACTTGAATTGAAACATCGCAGTACAGTTATAGCACGGTCAGAGTGCAGTTGCCATAGCACAGTCACAGTGGAGTTGTCATAGCACAGTCACAGTGGAGTTGCCGTAGCACAGTCACAGTGGAGTTGTCATAGCACAGTCAGAGTACAGTTGCCTTAGCACAGTCATAGTGCAGTTGCCATAGCACAGCCACAGTGCAGCTGCCATAGCAGAGTTTTTACTGTAATACTCTTTCCATGAATCAATAATTGAGTCTTGATGTGGCTATTGCATTCCCTGTATATCTTATTGAAAACAAGAAGCAGAATTAAATCAAGATAGGACAATTAGCAGAGATATATAGTTCCCTTTTTGGGTGTTTGAAGATTGGTTGCCTGATCCAATCAGAAAACAGCAAAGAGATAACAGTGGCCAAAACGACTACACTCATTCGAATGTTGACTAGTCTAAGGAAAGATAAACCATATTCCTAACAAACACTCACTGAATTTGTTACGTTCCACTTCCTTAATATGAACAAAGTTTATGGTACTAAAAATATTGCTATCGAAGCACTTAGGTTCTATGAGAAAAATTGACAAATCCTATTCTGCACATCAACGGGCACTCAACATAAAAACCACCAAAATTTACGTCAGTGCTATTTGTCTAGTTGCCACAAATATGCCCACCTTGATAGTTTTTGTTGATGAAGTTTCAGTACTAACGCCGTGGAGCACAATAAATGACAATAAGATATGAAAATAAAAGAAATTTATTAAATACAAATACATATACTCATGATTATAAACATAAAAATGAAAGTCTTGTTAAGGCATGGCCGCTCAATTCATTTGCCTCTTTGGCTTCCTTCCTGAAATTAAAAGGAAAAAACATTACATACTGATATCTAATAAAGTGTTACTTCAAAATTTGACTGTTTAAGTTTGTCTGAATTTAATTTTAGATAAGTTGAGTACTTACCTCCAGCAGCAGAGTATAAATAAAGATATGTCTTTTTTCAACTCTCTCGTGCTTCGCAAGGAGTAGATTGCGAGTCGTCGAAATCAATCGTGGAAAGTTGATTCATCGCGAACCACACGGATTTCAGCAAAATCGACGATATCACTTCACCCGCAAGAAAAATTCCCGGCTAAGTAGCTAATTTTGATGTAATTCAAGTAAAGTTCACTTCTTCATGTTCTTAGCGTCGATCTTACATCGACGCATCCATCGTACAGCGTAGAATTAAAAGGATGAGAGCACGTAAACAAGGAATGTTACAACCGGTTCAACACCAATGCTGTCTAACAAAGATGGCTGAGTATCGGCGGAAGTTGTTCTTTTGACCATACTTTACCAAAATAATAAGCAAGCTGGAGCTATGCATTGCCGCTGTAATGTCAACATAAATTTTTATATAATTTACGAATTCATATTCTCATGGAAATGATAGTTGATCGTGATATGAAATAATATAGGAAATACTTTCTCCTGTCAATGACTAGTTTGAGTCCAGCCCTGTCGCAGCGGTTTGAGCCATAGTACAGATCCAGTCATGTTACCCAGCCCAGTCACAGTCCACTTTTAGCCACAGTACACTTCCAGTCATGTTTTCTAGCCCTGTCACAGTCCAGTCTGAGCTATAGTACAGTTCCAGTCCAGTTACCCAACCCAGTCACAGTCCAGTTTGAGCCATAGTACAGCTCCAGTCATGTTACCCAGCCCAGTCAAAGTGCAGTCTGAGCTCTAGCACAGTGATCCAGCACTGTTACAGTACAGTTCTTCTCAAATTATAGCTGCCATAGTACAGTCTAGTACAGAAAAGTGTACTGTGACTGTGCTAAACACAGAGTTTAGTCCAGTTACAGTGCAGATTTAGTGCAGTCGCAGCACAGATTTTTTTGTATGGGAAGTTGTTATTATTTCGTCACGTGAAAGTTATACTTGTAAATGTCCTTGAAAGTTATACCTGTAACATATAAGTAATTTCACGTTTGAAATATCATGAGGAACTTTACGTGTGATACAATCAATGATACCAGTTTTTATTAAAGACTTACTGAAATCATGTAATATTCATGTCCTTTTTGGAACTATGTTGTTGGTAACGAATGTTTGTAGGCAATTGAACTCGAATCCATGTCGGATTTTACACCTTGTAATTTCATGCGATTTAGAAGCCGCAAAACCTTCCTTGATTAATATTATAGTCAACATACATTACATAATGCATGCACGTAATTATTTAGCCATTTAATCATTATTAAAACATATTCCTGCGAGTTATCCTCGTTTTCTTTGCCACAGGTGCACTTATACGAATCAAAATTTGAATCCACTCGGAAGGAAGGCTGGAAAATATTAAAAGCCCAATGATGTTCCGACGATTTTCGACGTCGCAAATTGTCCTAAGCCTATTACGCCAAAGAGGAGGCGTCTAATATTCGATTGCCGGCTGATAAGGACATGCCACTGGTGTCGCCTTAAGTCTTTTCCTTTGCTGAAGTTGAAGAGCCATCGAGTGTGGTATGTACGTATTAAGGTTGTACTGTTATTCAAACCATTCTTGGCATTTGCTGAGAGAGTGTGTTTATGTTGTTATCAGTGTCAGTGCATTTTGATGAAAGGTATTACTATTGGTGATAACGAAGTATTGTGTCACCGTTCTATTGGGTTACTGTCTTTCAGTCATCTGGTTGTTGGACTTTGTTTTCTTTTGTTCATCTTGAGTAGCATTTTCAATTCCATCATCCTTTGCTTTCACCAACATACCTTCGCTCAACAGGTAGCACTTTTTTAACACAAGTTTACTGCCCACTTATCTCTTCTTATGATGACTAAATTTTGAAATTATTCAATAGTAGCGCTAACGGTTGTCCTGTTTAGATTATTAACCAGCCTGAGAAACAATTACCTATTAGATCTAGGCTGTACAAATATGATTGTACAAGTAATATCAATCCCTTTATAAATGGGTTTATTGGAAATGTTTCTTACAAACAACTGGTGGATTGATAAAGTGATGCCAGGGCATAGGGAATTGCATCAACAAAGCATTCATGTATCCTTATCGTCCATTCAATAGTTTAGGTTCTCAATGTCAGGCACTGCCTGAAGCAGTGGCGGCGCGTGCGTATACGCATGTTAGCAAGTGCACACCCAAAGATGAATAAATTATAAAGAAAACTATTCCTTTGCAACGCGAAGGATAAAAGAACTGTCTGCATATGCAAGAAACATGAGCCTCCGAACGCTACAGCTATCTCCTTTTCGAATTCACCGCTCTACAAGTGTGCGATCCCGTGGCATCATGCCGGGCGCATTTTCGGTCTGTGCGATCGCTTGAGGGAGCTCTGGCGGGACGAGGTAAGCGGGGGGGTATGTGCTGTTCAAAGGGACGATGGGAGCAGACCCAAAACCATGCGAATGCGCACGCGCATGTTTTTGGTGACTGACTAGCAGGTAGTGTAGTGGTGTAGCCGCCACCTACACTACCTGCGCCCAGGATCCTAGGCCGTCTACAGAGCCATCTGTATAGCCGTTTTCTACACTACTTCCTCATAGGGTGTAAGGAAAAGAGAATGAATTTCAACTACCGCCACTTGTAAAGGTGTGTTGAGAATAATTATTTTCATACATGCTAATATTATTTCTGTTCATGCAATTTTAAGGGTAGAGTGTACCAGTGATATGTTTTGCTTGCTATGTATTCTATTACGACGAAATATGACGCTCATGGATTAGGATTAACATAATATAATTAAATCATCCAAATCTGCTCTAATGCACACCCTAGATAAATTACCACCAGCCGCCACTGGCCTGAAGTATAATTATTAAAATAAAGTGGTAATTAAACATACTCTTTAATTATTGGTTCACATTTGTACTAATTGTAAGTAAAAAGTGGCAAGCATGCACAAGCAAGTGATATCTCTACTTTCCCTTCATAGCTTCATTGTATTCTTGGGGTCTGTGAACTAATTTACAAATCAAAAACATTGCTGATATTGACAATTCAAATGATGTTGAAACTACCTTCATTTTGTGATACCATATTTGAACTAACTGCGGCTAAAAGTACAAAAGAAAGAAGACTTTTTAATAATTAATTAAGAGGTACCTTCTGGGAGGGGTGAATCAATTTGCACGGTTGTTCTCTGGGTATTGGAACTTTATTCCAAAAGACAAAAAGGATATGATACACCATACACGAATGGATCTAGCGAACTTCGCACCATGACTGCGGCCAACCGACCGAACCGACACACACGTACCGACCAACTTGGACAGACTCGACGGACTGCTCTAGCCCGAGCAGACCACACACCTTCTCCCACACCGCAATATCGACAGTCAATTGTCACAGTATATATGAGAAATTGTCTCAACTACAACATACCTAATTGCTATTTTCATTGTTAAAAGTCCTATTTGTTTACTTCTTTATAAGAGAGTACTTAAATGTTATATTAAAATGTGTATTGATACAATTTTTTTGCTTGCAACCAGACCCATACAAAAAAATCTGTGCTGTGGCTGTACTAAAGCTGCACTGTAACTGTGCTAAAAGGGCTGTACTGTGACTCTACTTAAACTGCACTTGAATTGAAACATCGCAGTACAGTTATAGCACGGTCAGAGTGCAGTTGCCATAGCACAGTCACAGTGGAGTTGTCATAGCACAGTCACAGTGGAGTTGCCATAGCACAGTCAGAGTACAGTTGCCTTAGCACAGTCAGAGTGCAGTTGCCATAGCATAGCCACAGTGCAGCTGCCATAGCACAGTTTTTACTGTAATACTCTGTCCATGAATCAATAATTGAGTCTTGATGTGGCTATTGCATTCCCTGTATATCGTATTGAAAACAAGAAGCAGAATTAAATCAAGATAGGCCAATTAGCAGAGATATATAGTTCCCTTTTTAGGTGTTTGAAGATTGGTTGCCTGATCCAATCAGAAAACCGCAAAGAGATAACAGTGGCCAAAACGATTACACTCATTCGAATGTTGACTAGTCTAAGGAAAGATAAACCATATTCCTAACAGACACTCACTGAATTTGTTACGTTCCACTTCCTTAATATGAACAAAGTTTATGGTACTAAAAATATTGCTATCGAAGCCCTTAGGTTCTATGAGAAAAATTGACAAATCCTATTCTGCACATCAACGGGCACTCAACATAAAAACCACCAAAATTTACTTCAGTGCTATTTGTCTAGTTGCCACAAATATGCCCACCTCGATAGTTTTTTGTTGATGAAGTTTCAGTACTAACGCCGTGGAGCTCAATAAATGACAATAAGATATGAAAATAAAAGAAATTTATTAAATACAAATATACTCATGATTATAAACATAAAAATGAAAGTCTTGTTGAGGCATGGCCGCTCAATTCATTTGCCTCTTTGGCTTCCTTCCTGAAATTAAAAGGAAAAAACATTACATACTGATATCTAATAAAGTGTTACTTCAAAATTTGACTGTTTAAGTTTGTCTGAATTTAATTTTAGAGAAGTTGAGTACTTACCTCCAGCAGCAGAGTATAAATAAAGATAAGTCTTTTTTCAACTCTCTCGTGCTTCGCAAGGAGTAGATTGCGAGTCGTCGAAATCAATCGTGGAAAGTTGATTCATCGCGAACCACACGGATTTCAGCAAAATCGACGATATCACTTCACCCGCAAGAAAAATTCCCGGCTAAGTAGCTAATTTTGATGTAATTCAAGTAAAGTTCACTTCTTCATGTTCTTAGCGTCGATCTTACATCGACGTATCCATCGTACAGCGTAGAATTCAGAGCACGTAAACAAGTAATGTTACAACCGGTTCAACACCAATGCTCTAACAAAGATGGCTGAGTATCGGCGGAAGTTGTTCTTTTGACCATACTTTACCAAAATAATAAGCAAGCTGGAGCTATGCATTGCCGCTGTAATGTCAGCATAAATTTTTATATAATTTACGCATTCATATTCTCATGGAAATGATAGTTGATCGCAATATGAAATAATATAGGAAATACTTTCTCCTGTCAATGACTAGTTTAAGTCCAGCCCTGTCGCAGTGGTTTGAGCCATAGTACAGATCCAGTCATGTTACCCAGCCCAGTCACAGTCCACTTTTAGCCACAGTACACTTCCAGTCATGTTTTCTAGCCCTGTCACAGTCCAGTTTGAGGTATAGTACAGTTCCAGTCCAGTTACCCAACCCAGTCACAGTCCAGTTTGAGCCATAGTACAGCTCCAGTGATGTTACCCAGCCCAGTCAAAGTGCAGTCTGAGCTCTAGCACAGTTCAAGCACAGTGATCCAGCACTGTTACAGTACAGTTCTTCTCAAATTCTAGCTGCCATAGTACAGTCTAGTACAGAAAAGTGTACTGTGACTGTGCTAAACACAGAGTTTAGTCCAGTTACAGTGCAGATTTAGTGCAGTCGCAGCACAGATTTTTTTGTATGGGGAATCATTGACCATTGGTTTCTCGATAGTTTTCCTTGGAAAAAAATCATCTTTGTGTTTTGCATAGTCGATGGCTGGATGAATCCAAGGTTTTGTTTCTTGGAGAGGTTTAGTGTTTTTTGAAGACTACATGCAGTCTTAGGAGCTGGAGATATTGAGCATGTCTTTATTTGTGTGTTTATTCATGTCATAAGCACCTATTACCCTGGGTCATGGTCTTCTAAAATCTGTTGTACATAGTTTGTCTGTTTCTATTATGCCTCATTTTAGTGTATTTAGGTGGTGTAAGTCTTTCTTTCTTATATTCCATATATGTCACATGCACTTGGTATTTTGCTGGGATATGACCACGTATGTATATTTTTAAATGAAGTATTTGTAAACATTCTCATTCATCCATTATATTTTGAGAAATCAGCACAGTTGTTGAAAAATAAGCATGCAGTCTTTGCTAATGCTTATCATCTATCAAATAAGGTAGCTTCTTAAATTGACAAGTTTGTTCGAATGTAAGATTGAACTATCCATTGCAAGTTCTTTTCTTTCACATTGCCTTTGTTTATATTCTGACAATTTTTCAGTTATACCATTTTTCATTACTTCCATAGCATCCACATTGGTACTTTACATTGAAAAAGTGTTTTCAAAATCCTTCTGGAGTAATTAAATTGAGTCACTGGTTACTCTTATGTTAAGCTGTTTTGGTGGCCCATGATTGTGTCGGATTTGAGAACTACCATCGTGTTTGCTATATTCATTCTGACACTTTGATATTCAGTATCCTTTCTTGATTAATATACTTTGGATTCAATTATAATAATGCTTCTACTGCATTAAACTTGAGTGTCTTATTCAATAATGTGCTTAAATGTTTCTTCATATCTTGGCTCATCATCTGGGTGCATCAGTTAGAGTAACAGGGTGGGCAATATCTTGAATTCAGGTCCTCCTAAATTGAGTGCCTAAGAATATTTTGGTACTAAATTCCACCCTTAATATTGTATGGATGAGTTTTATTTATTTTCTAAGTGGATAGTCCTTTTACCAAGGTATTCTGCAGTACATATATTTTGCATTAAATTGTAGTGCATGTTATGTGAATGCCAGTGGTGATTGTTTTATTCTCATATTTTACTCAAGTTCACTCAGTTAATGTCACCAAGATTATTCCTTTGTTCCAGATTCATCGCTGCCTGTTGCATCAGGTTTTTCTGAATTGATGGCTGTATGATGGAACAACTGCTACAACGATAAGATACAATTATTGCATTTCAAGTCCAAATAACCTAAGCAGGAGAAGCATGTGCAGCATTATATTCCCAGCAATCATCTTCTGCATTGGCTTTGTGGTGTCACCTTGTATTTTGCCTAATGAGAGAATATATCAGGAGTAGCAAAATGTATTTTTTTCTTAAATTTTCTAGCTTGTTGTCTGTTTTTCTATATTCATTTTCAAAGGCCAGACTGAATGATATTGAACTTATATATGTTAAAACTGATTCCATGGGTTGTCATCCGGACTATTATTTATAGCAAGTGTTTGATGTTGCTCCACATAGCTAGTTATAACAGAGTCACATCTGTTAGTGTTTACCTGTCCTTGATGTATTTTATTCAAAAGTAATTTTTTAAATGATTACCTCTTAACTACCTATTCCGTTGCTTTAATCTGGTAATTTACATAGGTGGGTAAATTTTTGTGCTCTTTACATCAAATTTGATGGTGAGTTGCTGATATGGAATTCTCAATCTATTCAATAGCATGGAAGCTCCTTTATTCTAATGCTCTAGAGCAGCTGACATATATTTGGCCTGGTTAACTAGTTTTTCCCTCTTTGCTTGTTGTGTGTTGATACGATGACTCTAATGAGTTCTTAATGCATATATCCCTCTTTGGCATATACACATTTCATCATTACCAATATGTGCAACTTTTATGCCATGAGTGCTTGGTTATCTACCAGTTGAGTAGTGGTTAATGTGGATTGTTGACGGCTTTACACATTCTAGTGAAACATGATTGCCTTAAGTTGTCTGATAGAGGTATACAAGCAACTGTTAAATCAGATATTTCATTATTTTGGCATAAAAAGAGTAAAATTTTACTGTAATTACGACCTAGTGTCAGAGCTTTCTTGTTTAAATATCCTTAGAAGTCCTTAATTTGCGGGAATGATTTCCAAGAACACTCCTTACCTAAGATTTTAATGAATGTTCAAGTCTGAGAAAGATTCTTACATCACTTTTAAAAGGTGCATGGTATGTTCTTTAAAAATATTATTTACCTTCTGTATAATATCTTGTCAAAAGTATGAGCCATTTTTCTCATTTATTACCATACAATACTGCTACCAGTCCACTTGTTTAGAGAGAACACATCAAAGGACTTGTGAATAAACTTAGGTGATTCATGCATGCTAAATTTTTGTAACTATTATTCAGATGTATGGCAATCATTCTATAATTATGTTAATTTCCCAAGTATATGATGAGGTAGTAAAAAATAACAACTAAGCTATTTATGTCATTCACATTTATCTCCAATTTAAGGATATTGATACCTAAGTGTGTGGAAATTGTAAGTTTATTCCATGGCATATTTCAGTTAGGCTAACAGAGATGTCATGTAGTAAATCTTTCACGGAATTGCATTGAGACAAAAGTGGACTGAATGAAGAGCCTGCCGTTGACAAAAGTCATATCAATATCTAGCTGACTTGAAGCTAACTAAGAAGGAAGATTTATTTTCATATCTTATCATACACTTTTGAGTGTTTTGTTGCAAAATACATGGGCATGCCATTACAGGAGTTGTGCCCTGGTCATAAAAAACTTCAGTGATCTTTTTTGGATTAATAATAAAATAGTTCATGTCATTTATAGATTGACTTTTATTCCTGCATTAGTGCCCTGGTATATGTTATAATTTTGGCCTTAATATGTGCACTTTGGTTCTCCTTTATTTATCTTATGTTTCACTTGTTTCACCTTAAGCAGAGATGGGAATTGCTTATACATAATTACAAATATATTACCCGGGATTGGGGTATTGTGGGAGGAATGATCTATTTTTCAGTCATAGATAATTTTTTGCCAAATTCATCTGCTTGGAATTTAAAAGTTAGTACCCTTGTGTCAACTCAGATTAAAGAAGTTAATATCTTTTGTCTAGTTAAGTATTACCTACTTTTGTTATAAATCACAACTCACTAGTTCACAGGGTTATGATGTGTTATTAGGTGTTCATTTGTTGTATCCCACAAGTTTTTATGTTGATTTAATTGCAAGAGTACCTACCTCTTTCTGTACCTACTAGGCTTTTTGAGAATGGTCTGACATGATTCCTGTTAGATTATTTTCTGTTTTTACTTCTCAAGGTATTGTACGAATGTTTTAGAATTGTTTTCTTTTGTTATTGTTTCTCTATTCCAAGTACATATTTCCCAGGAAATTACCCGAGTGGTTCACCTAGGCTTGTATTTATTAAATTTTATTTCCATTAGAAATGCACTAAACAATGGAAGGGCTTGCATTGGTGTGTTCATAAGCAAGGCGTCTAAACCGTGATTCAGGTTTGTTTTTTCTAGGTTGCTGCAAGCTTGATTCTGGCTTGCATTGCTATATGGGTACAAGGTCGGACTGGCCAGGTTGGCAATCTCTGAGGCACCCAAGGTTAGGGGGGCCCTGCTGCATCTTGAAGGGATATTAAAGGTGTAATTAAAAAAGATATTCATTACTTAGATTACTTGAACCAATGTTTTTTTTAATTATAAAATTTTTCGTATTCATTTGTTGCTTTCTTAACTGCATACTCATTGTAAAAAAATGAAGTGATTTAGGTGTCCCGAAGACAAAAAAGAAACTGCAAGTGCTTATTTGGAAGGGTTATTCGAAAAGATTGTATTTAGTTTCTTTTTTTAGATTTCATTGCCGTTTATGGGGCAAATTCACCAAAGAGATATCAGCTCCCTAATACATTAATAATTTTCTCACTTTTCATAGTATTTTTTCATGCTAAACTTCTTTTTTATTAACTTTAATCTACTATTTAAGAGTGAGAATAGTGTCAAAGTCCATTTTCGGGCATGCAGTTTCTAAAATTTTCCAAGAAGGACCTCCGAATTCCCCCATCAGGACCCAAATCACCCCAGACCGCTAAATACTACCATCATTGGAACAGATATACCCTCTGTCTGTTTCTATCATTCACGTTTGGTATTGAGCACATCTATTCATGTGAGTACCCTGTAGGGATGCAGCTAGGAATTAAGGGGGGGGGGGTTTAGGTGCAACTAATACATGTGTGTGTGGGGATATAGAATACCCTCCAGGATTAGTGATAGGTGCGAGATTAGTAAATTGGCGAATTTTAAGATAAATGGTGAGTTTTACTGCTTTCTGAGGGATATTTTATTAGTCCTTACACTATTCTCTTGGTAATATTAATCCAATTAAGTAAAATGGATTAAACTTAAAAATTTCTCTTGAGCTCTGGGGGGGGGGGGGGAGAATTTATCCCCCAAAACCCCCCTCGCTGCTCCACTGGTACCCAGGATCATAAAAAGGAGGGCATGTCGTGGTCTTTCAATTAGTAACATTTTTGCAAATAAAGAAGAAACCAAAATTGTAAGTAAATTATGACAGCGTTTCATTGGCCTATACAATGAAGAGAATGATTTTTAAATTTGTTCCATGCCTTATGCGAGTATAATTTTAAAAAGAATTTCTTTAAAATTTTCGTTACGAGCTTAATTTATTTTCGCTTCTAAGGGGGGGGGGCGTAGCCAGGAATTTCGTTCGGGTTAATGATCGAAGAAACTTTATTTGTCAAAGAAATCTTTTGTAAACTCGTCATTTCTCAATATTTTGTTTTTTATATTAATCAAAGTAACTGTGTTTTGATATTGTCGGGGGGTGGGGGCAGGGGGGTCCGATCCCACCGCGCTACGCCGCTGAAGGGCTGTTTCCAGCTGGTTACGCCCATTCATGTACCCGCTGTCCTACTATCTGATTTCAGTCATTAAACTCGCGGCGGAATTGCTTGTGTCAGTACATATTTTGCAAAGAGCCTTTTTATTGAGGGTAAGAGTTTCCGTTAATAGTACTTTCAGTGATTATTTAGCGCAATTGGGTGTCAACCCATTAAAATAAGGGTTCAATCAGGTCGTAATACGCTTAGCCTTTGCCGTGGTTTTATTTTTATTATCGTCGTTTCCATTGTTGTCATGCCTAGAAAATTTGTATTTATGTTACTGAAGGTTTCGAGAATCAATATCAACTATCCGAAAATTACCAACATTCTTCGCTTACCAAAAAGACGAAGACATTTTACCACATCTCCTTATGGGAAAACGGGGTGTTTGTACTAACAATGGCGGACGTCGTGAATCCCATAGTGGAAGCCTATGCGACGACTCGACATGATGAGAGAGTAGTGTTGAGAGAGCAATCTAGAGGACTCTGATCCAAATCCACAAGTACTGCCATCTTTCAGCTATTAGATCAACTATGGACAGGAGGGTGGTCCTTATTTTTAAAGTTTTCCAATTCCTTTTGGGACATTCCCCAGAAAATAAATCGTGTAAATTATTTTTGCAATCGGATGCCGGGAAAACGTGCTGCATCGCTGCACTTAAAGTTTAGAAATTTTGTGTTTTTTGGGTGTTTTTCGGACATAACTTAAGATAATGTTACTCTCGGATTATTCTATCACTTTTCTGTCCTTTACAACGACTCGTTAGACATTTATATTGTATCACCTCAAATATCTTTCATTTCTGCCCATTGGTTCTCGGGATATCGCACCGAGAGTGAGCGCGCACTAGGCATGGGCGGTACTTAAAAAAGTACCGGTATTTTTGTGATGAGTATTGAAAAGCAATAACAGTACTCTCCCGATAGTACCAGTGAAAAATACCGGTATACTGGTACTTTCATAATTGATAAAATATGTTAATAAGTTGAGATTTAACGCCTGTCTTGCCCTAATTATCCAGTATTTCGGCAAGTTAGCGTAACATACAGAAACAATGCACTGAAAAAATCATTAACTGGATTTTTTTTACGAAAATTTATCGGAAAAATACGTGGAGGCTAGATTCTCTAATAGTGAGAAGGGTGACAGCGATGAAGTTTTTAAAGGCAATGATTTTGGTGCATATCATTAAATTTTGGTGTTTTCCTGGCGCATATGAAGTGTGAAGTTCTCTCAGGAACTCTAATCACATGAGTTTTTTTCCAAAAACCACCGGTTTGATTTCTTAGGAAACATCCTTGGCATTAATTAAATAATCACTTCCTCCTGAAAGCCATTGTGAATTGGTGTTTATTTCTTGGAAATGGCCTACTTCGCTTGATATAATCAATACTCAATTGTGTAAGTAGCTGAGTAGGTAGTTGATTGATAACACATAAGATGGCAGTGCCGTCGAAGTACCGGTATTTTTAGTACCGATACTCCGGTAGTACCGCTAAAAAATACTGGCCGGTACTACCAAAGTAGAAAAAAAATAGTACTCGGTACTACCGAATACCGGTATTTTTTGCCCATGCCTAGCGCCCTCTTTAGGGTGCCACGCGGGTTGCATACTCTCAAAATGTGTTGATCGTTCTCACCCATCGTAAAACCATCAAATTCTTTAGATAAACTTTAAACTTCGCCAACATAACCTTGAGTACTACATTAATCACTGTCTATTGTCAAAAAGGGGCTTAGCACTATTGATTTATTCCCCATATCTAAAGCTAATATCTAAGTGCTTCTACCTAAATTCAGCCTGAATGTTCGCAAAATATTTGACTTTGGGGCTCGGGAAGCGGTAATTAATAATATCCGATTTTGAGTAATGTGAGATCTGAGCCCCTGATGTATGTTGGCAACCATCCCACAAAGGGCATACTTGATATCTTTCATTTCTGCCCTTTCGTTCCCAGGATATCTGTTGATGTTTTGTAAAACCTTGAAAACTAGAATTATTAGTGAGGCGATAGTATTTAGCTTCCGTAATTACTGAAATATAAAGGATGAAAGAAAGTATGCATTATTCATTTTGTGATATTAGCAGATATTTTTTATTTTTGTTTTTAACAACTATTAAAATACATGTAAAACATTTTAAACACACCAATTGTGTGCAGGAGAACCTTTGTGTGCAGGAGAAACTGACACGGCATCAAGTTTTAATGGTCACCTGTAAGCAAGAATAATTTCTCCGTGAGTGTGATAGGAGATATGTTAACCTAATATTGTAATTGTGGAAATTGGTGTTTTTGAATGCAAATTTAAAATGTTCTGGCATCCGATTGCTAAAATAATTTACACTAATTTCTCCATGTTTCTGGTGCAACCGCGTCGGTTTGTTGGTGATGACAACAGTTTCGCTGGCACTGCTGCCAGCGCCTTCAGGTCGAAGATGATGTTGTCATCACCAACAAACTGACGTGGTTGCACCGGAAACATGGAGAAATTGGAACCTGAACACTGCGGAAACCTACGTAGTCATAATTTACACTAATTTAATTTTTAAATTTTAATCTATTTTCTCACCAAATGGAACAAAACTGGGGGGTGTCCAAATAAATTTGAAAACTTTAAAAATAAGGACCACCCTAATGGACAGCTTTTCAAAGCATGTATTAGCTGCTGGTGTTTTCTTTGATCTAAGCAAAGCCTCTGATAGAAATTAATCATGCAATTCTTCTCTCAAAACTGCAGTCAGTGGGCATCTTGGGGAGAGCTCTCTCCTGGTTGTCATTATACCTAACTGACCACCAGCAATTTGTTAAATATACCTCCAGAACAGCAAAAAGTATTACAGTAGTCAAGTCAAATCCCTTAAATGTTAAATCAGGAGTACCGCAGGGTTCTATCCTAGAGCCATTGCTCTTCCTAATCTTTATTAATGACTTGCCAGACAAAGCCCTCTTTAGGGTCTTTAAGGGTTATCTCGAGCAAAATAACTATGCCCTCTGTAACTTCGAACAATGTATCCATTTACTGAGGCATGAATACAAATGCGTCGCACTCAGAAAATAGGCGAATCACGATGGCCACGGATTCAGTCACAGGTTTGCGCTATGGCTTGAGTGGGCTAAGGGACGTTATTCTCTGTATAAGGGTGCCAGATCTCTAAGGTCCCGCTACCGGTGCCAAGGGTCCTCCGCCTGTCTCCCTCATATATATATATAAAGAAAAGGAGAGAGAGAAAAAAAAGGGAACAGAAAGGGGAATGAAGGTTTGGTGCTATTGGGGAGTTAGGTGGCGAAGTCGCGGAGGTGCACCGGGAAATGGACTCTGCGTTTGGATCTGGTGATGCAGCCATTCCGTCAGGCTGAGGCAGCAGCGGCTGTTCGGTCGTCGCTGCGGGTGCCTGTGCTGCAGCCTCCCAGAGTGGCCATAGAATGGTAATAGGTGGTGCTGCATCGGCAGCAAGGCAGTGGATTGGATGTCCTCAAAGGTGATGAAGGCGGGCTTGAGGCGGTCGATGGAGACCATCACCTACCCCCCACTTATGCGCAGCACGTACCCCTTGCTGCCTTGCTGGAGGACCTCGAATGGACCCTGGTAAGGCAGCTGGATCAGGCACCTGGTAAGGCGGACCCTCGTAAGGCGGTGGTGGGATCTGTCATCTTGAACGAAAACAGAAGGGGAGGAAGCCAAAGTTTTGAAAATAAAAATGGCTCTTTCACCGTGATGGGATGCCGGCCGGGGGCTCAATTTAGACATGTGACGCCACAGCTGCACCACGTAATTTGACTGGTCCTCCATTGTATGGCCAGTCGATGGTGATAGAAACTCGCCAGGGAGGCTCAGCATTCCTCCGTACACCATCTCCGTGGAGGTGGCACCGAGATTTTCTTTAAAGGCTGAGCGGAGGCCCAATAGGATAGCTGGCAGGTAATCCATCCAGCCTTGGGATTCGTGGCTGCATATGGCTGCCTTCAGTTGCCGGTGAAGACGCTCCACCAACCCATTGGCGGAAGGATGGTAGGCGGACGTCCTCAGGTGTGTGGCTCCCGAGAGATCGGCCAGCTTCCGGAAGAGGAGGCTCTCGAACTGGCGGCCTTGACCTGAAGTGATTCGGCGGGGAGTGCCAAAACATGAAATCCATTCTCGAAAGAATGTTTTGGCTACCGTCTCTGCCGAGATATCAGATATGGGGAAAGCTTCCGGCCAATGGGTGTAGTGGTGGATCAAAGTAAGGCAATATTGGAAACCACCGGAGTATGGCAGGGGGCCCACCAGGTCCAAATGCACATGCTTGAACCTGTGGCTGGGGGTAGTGAAATCACCAATTGGGGAGTTAACATGCCTTGTCACCTTACTCTTCTGACAAGGAATGCAATTCCGGGCCCACTCGTTGCAGTCTTTCTTTATAGAGGGCCACACAAACTGACTAGCAACGAGTGGAGCTGATTCTTTAATCCCCAAGTGAGGCAGGCTGTGGAGGGAATTGAAACCTTCGTCTGCGAAGGGGGCGGGCAGTGGGGGTGGAGATGTTGCACATGACGGTCACGTCGCTATCAGGCACATACACTTTCCTTAACACAAGGGGGAGGATCCAGTTCATTGGAGCACAGTGAGTTCTTCATCTACCTCTTGTTCCATGGCAAGGTCTTCCAAAGACACGGCAGGCAACACGGCCTCCATGCGCAAGAGTGTGTCCACAACAATATTGTCTTTGCCAGCGATATGGTGGATATCGCTAGTGAACTGGCTATTGTAGCTTAAATAGCAAAACTGCCTCGGGGAGCACTTTTCCCGTTTCTGTTGGAATGCGAAAATTATCGGCTTATGGTCTGTAAACACAATGAAATGTCACCCTTCAACCATATGAGGGAAATGGCGAATAGCATCATGCACCGCAAAGAGTTCACGATCATATCGGCTGTACATACTTCCTTTGTGGCATCGTCAGCTTCCTAGAGAAAAAACTCAAGGGTTGCCAACGTCACCCATGCACTGCTGAAGGGCAGTGCCGATGGCAAAGTCCGATGAATCCGTAAATAATGCTAGCGGTAGGTCGGGGTTGGGGTGGGCGAGCAAAGTGGCCTGCGAGCAAATTGGCTTTGTTTACAAGCCTCGAAGGCTTTCTTTTGTTCGGGAGTCCATTGCACTTGGTCTTTCCCTTTCACTTTCCCCCCAACAAGTCACTTAAGGGAGCTTGGAGGGTGACTGCGCCTGGGACGAAACGCCGGTAAGGGTCCTCTGCCTGTCTCCCTCCAGGTGGTGCTGCCTTTGGGCGGTAGCGCGCAATGCTTTGAATGCTACACCCTCCTCCAAAATGCCATTCTATATGTAGATGACACCTTGATTATTTAAAGTGAGGTAAATAGGAGCGACCTAGTTAAAACAACAAAGCAAAGCAATATCAACAGCATGTCTGAATAGTGTCATGATAACGCCCTACAAATCAATATTGACAAAACAGTTTTTCTTCAGTTCCATGGCAACCAGTCTCAAAGTACCCTAAGTATGATCTTAAATTAGGTGTTATACTCACTGGCAACCTTGACTGGTCATCACATATTGACTATATAATGAATAATCTATCCACTGGCATATTTATTACACTGGTCGGCAAAATGAAACTTTTTTTTGCTCCCACGAACGAAAATAGGTGATTCCTGCAGGTTTTGAGCTTCTGAACACGAATCCATTTTTCTCCAGGACGTACCTGTTTGCAGGGAGGAGGATGGGGGGTGTTTCAATATCCACCCAAAAATGCTATTCTCCATCCATTACAATTTTCACGTTATAATTAAAAATCAATATAAATTATGCCTCGCGGCTGAGCTTAAAGCCACCGAGTGCGTCCACCGGGTTGCGGATGGTGGGTCGACCTTTAGATATAGAGGTTAGCTGCGAGATAAGCGAGTTCTCTCGTCGAATAAGCAGTCGTGGATAAAAAGCGGCGGTATTCTGAGGGTGTATTCAAAACCTGTGAAGATACCGTGACTTGGCGACTGGGGGCCGCCAACAATTATGCCTCTCATCACCCGGGGGAGAGGGCAGCAGCTCTTCTTCACATGTGCGAAGGTGGAGACCATACTGGTCGGTACAGCGACACGCATTCCACTACGGGCGTGGTAACATTTACTTTAACGGCTGTAGTACTGCGATGTGGAAGGCAAGGGGAAACCACCACATTATCATCCCGAGGAGTCACAGCTACTCCACTCAATTTATAATGACATGATGGAATTCTCTCGGGTAAAATATTCCGGAGGTAAACTAGTCCCCCATTCGGATCTCCGGGCGGGGACTACTCGAGAGGGTACATCGGTCAAACGAGATAGAATGTTACGGATAGGAACATGGAACGTCAGATCACTTCGTACCTGCGGTAAGCTAGAGAACTTGAAGGTGGAGATGCGAAGAATGAACCTCGATGTATTAGGCATCAGCGAAATGAAGTGGCCCCAGGAAGGAGACTTTTGGAGTGGAAGCTACAGAATGATACACACGGGATCGCTAAATGGTAATGCTGGAGTAGGCATAATGCTTAGAAAGAGCGCCGGGATGCGTGTTAAAAGCTACCTGCAGTTTAATGAAAGGATAGTAATGGTGAAGATAGATACTAAACCCGTAGCTACTGTAGTGGTACAGGTTTACATGCCTACGTCAGATTATGAAGACGAAGAAGTAGAAGATGTCTACCAAGATATAGCGGAAGTTATCAAGCAGGTAAGAGGGGAAGAAAATCTTATTATTTTAGGTGACTGGAACGCCGTCGTCGGAGTAGGTCAAGACGGAATAATAAATTCCTACGTCAGATTATGAAGACGAAGAAGTAGAAGATGTCTACCAAGATATAGCGGAAGTTATCAAGCAGGTAAGAGGTGAAGAAAATCTTATTATTTTAGGTGACTGGAACGCCGTCGTCGGAGAAGGTCAAGACGGAATAATAACTGGGAAATATGGGTTGGGTAACCGAAATGAAAGAGGAGTAAGGCTACTTGAATTCTGCACGGAGCACAGGCTAGTGGTTGCCAACACTTTATTCAAAAATCCCCTCCGAAGAAGATACTCGTGGAAGATGCCAGGAGACCGTAGAAGATTCCAAATCGACCACATTCTAGTGAAACAAAGATTCAGGAACCAGGTGAAGGACTGCAAAAGTTATCCAGGGGCAGATATCGATAGTGACCATAATTTAGTTATGATGAAATGCCACCTTAAATTTAAAAAGTTGAAGAAAGCTGTGAAAAACATATGGCAGGTTGAAAAATTGAGGGAGGTTCAGCATCAACTGGCTTTTAAAGAGGCTGTAGAAAATAAAATAGGGGAGAATCCGACCAACAAACCAATGGAAGAGAGTTGGAAAACCATTAGAAGTGGTCTGCAGGCGGCAGCTGAGGAAGTTCTTGGTAAAAGAAGAGTCGTTATGAAAAAACCATGGATCACGCAGGAAGTATTAGATCTCATTGAAGAAAGAAGAAAATACAAGGCTGCGAAAACAGAGGAAGGACAGAATCGTTACAAGAGGATAAGGAACGAAATATGTCGTAAAGCGCGGAAGGCTAGAGAAACGTGGATGAAAAGCATTTGCGAAGACGTGCAAAACAATCTTAAACATGGAAAAGTAGAGGCCGCTTATAGGATAGTGAGGAACCACTTTAAGGAAAGGGGCGTAAGATGTAATACCCTTAGGCACAAAAACGGAGAACTATTGATTGAAAACGAAGAAAAAGGGAAGAGATGGAAGGAATATCTGGAAGATTTGTACAAAGGAAGTCGCCTCAGAACGAATGCTATCGAAAACGAGAGGGAAGTGGATACCGATGACATGGGAGCCCCAATTTTAAGATCGGAATTTGATGCGGCTGTAAGAGACCTCAGGATAAATAAAGCGTCTGGCATTGATGACATTCCTGCAGAGCTAATTAAAAATTCAGGAGAGAAGACGTTGAACCAGCTATACAAAATCATTAGTGAAATGTATACGACCGGTGAGATACCAAAGGATTTCGAGAGGAACATTATAATCCCTATTCCTAAGAAGAAAAGAGCGGAGAAGTGCAAAGATTTTAGGACCATAAGCCTTACTACACATGCGTCAAAGATACTGACAAGGATCATCGATAGAAGAATAGAACGAAAAGCAGAAGAGTACTTGGATGAGGACTAATTTGGATTCAGAAAAAACAAAGGCACAAGGGAAGCAATATTGGCCCTATGACTGCTCATAGAGAAGAGAATGGAAAAGAACAAGCCAACATTCGTTGCGTTTGTGGACTTAGAGAAAGCATTTGACAACGTGGATTGGAGCACAATGCTTGGAATCCTAAAGGAAATTGGGGTTCTTTATAATGACAGAAGAATTATCCACAGTTTATACAAAAACCAAGTAGCCGTGATAAAATCAGGGCCCAGCTGTGAAGAAGCAAGAATTAAGAAAGGAGTGCGACAAGGCTGTACATTGTCACCCGTAATTTTCAACGTTTACATTGAGAAAGCCATTAATGAAATCAAAGAAAAGGCATTGGGAGTGAATATCCATGGAGAACAAATTAGCATGCTAAGATTTGCCGATGACATAGCCGTTATAGCAGAAACAGAGAAGGATTTGAAAAATATTTTGGCTAATATGGGTAGGGTAATGAGTAGATATCAACTGAAAATAAGCACGAAGAAAACCAAGATCTTAGTATGCAGCAGAAGAGAAGAAGTCAAGACCAACATTAAAATAGGGAGCCAAAAACTGTAAGAGGTGGATGAATTCTGTTATTTGGGAAGCGGGAGAAGCAAGAAAGAAATTATCAGCAGAATAGCCCAGGCGAAGAGAGCATTCCACCAAAAGAGAGACCTGCTTACAGCGGGAAACTTAAATATGGAAGTAAAGAAACAATTCATAAGAACCTACATCTGGAGTATGCTCCTATACGGAAGTGAGGCATGGACAATGACCGCAGCGGAGAAAGCAAGGATAGAGGCCTTTGAAATGTGGTGCTACAGAAGAATGATGAAAATCAAATGGATTGACCGAGTTAGTAACGAGGAAGTGCTAAGAAGGGTAGGAGAGAAGAGAAGCCTCATGAAAACCTTAATAAGAAGACGGAACAACCTTATAGGCCACATCTTGAGACATGATGGCCTGATGAAGACAATCGTCGAAGGGCAAGTGGAAGGCAAGAATGGAAAAGGAAGACCTCGGACAAAATATATGGAACAAGTAAAGAGAGATGTGAAAGAGAAGAATTACGAAGGTGTGAAAAGATTAGCTGATAGGAGAACTGAGTGGAGAGCTACGTCAAACCAATCCTAGGATTGTTGACCAGTGATGATGATGATGATAAATTATGCAAATAAAATTACATAATAAGCTAAAGTTTAAAACTTACGAGTCACTTGGTGTTCCTACTCCTCTTGTAATTACTAAAGGGTGTCTCACATGTCATATTACAACAGAAGTCTGCCAACATATTCACACTCCATTTACCACAGTAGCGCCTCTCCATGGTCGCTATTTGCTGATGCATGGTAGCTTTTCTCCGTTTTCGTCAGAGACCTCCCCCAAGCTGTACATTTCAGGGAAGAAGTCCAAGTGGCAATGCAGGTAGTGTAACTTTAAGGTTATATTACATCCCATATGACGAAATGAGGTAATTAACCAGTCCACAATGTTTTTTTAATCAGGTGACTTATGATTCCCTAGAAAGTTGTGCACACTTCTCGAAAGGCCTCCCAAGCCTCACTTTCTTTTTCATTAAGCTTAGAAGCAAATGTGGTATCCTAAAACACGTCTCTGATTTGAGGTCCCATAAAAACACCTTCTTTCACCATGGCCTCGCTGAGTCTTGGGAATAGTTATCTGAGATGATTAAAGGCTTCACCATCCCGGTTCAGGGCCTTAACGAAGACCTTCAAGGAGCCCTAATTTGATATGAAGGGGTGGTAAGAATATTTTATCCAGATCCACAAGACGTTCATTTGCCAAGTTCATCTCTCCTGGGACCAGTTGCTTCCTTGGTGGCCATTTTGTGATTGTGTACTGATCTTTGGCTCGACTACCCCAGTGACACAGGAAACAGCAATGCTTTGTCTTACTTCCTTGTAAACCGGTGACGATGGCAATAACCTTAAGGACAGTGCGTACAGGCCACTGGAACTGTTCGTACTTTATTGCCTGCAATAGGTTTTGCATGTTCTCGTATGTTTCTTTCATATGTACAGCATGAACGATAGGGATGGATGGCTTTTCATTGCCATTGTGTAGTAACACTGCCTTGAGACTTATCCCAGAGGAATCTACAAATAGCCTCCAATCTTCAGTGTTGTAGTTCAACTTCAGTTGTCCCATAAGTGATGGAATGTCACTGCAATACACCAAATCACCATCCTTCGTAAATTAGGAACTAGTCTCATCTCTCTTTTCCTGTACATTGATATATAGACATTTTGATTTAGTAGATTCCATTGTTGAAGTCGTGATGCAAGCAACAGAGCCTTAGACTTGGGAAGGTCTAAGTCTCTGATCAGATCATTCGGCTCTTCCTGACTTATCACATGTGGTTCATTAATGTCAGGCACCGGAGGGTAAGTAATTGGGGTCTGACGGTGCACTCAAAGATTGTGCAACATCCTCACAAGCAGCAGGTTCTTCATCAGATGAAACACTTTGCAGGGTGTATAAGTCTGGTGGTATGTGTTGTGTAAGGGACTATTTCGGAAGTGGCGGTTAACGGTTTGCCGCACTGGTGGAGCCACCTAACGGGAGCGTGCGGCGGGGGGAGCTAAGCGTCATGGTCTTTTGGTGTGGGTTTTGTCCCGAGGTGTGCGGGGATCGTATTTGTGTGAGAGTCACCTAAATGAGTTAATAAACGTCCACTCAAACAGTACAACTGGTGTTGTCTTTTCGTCATCGAGACACTTCAGTGGCGACGAGGAAAATTGCGAAACGTGTGTACGAACAGAAAAATGATAGGTCACGTCGGTGAGTTTGTTGCCGGGAAGGAGGAATTTTCCTCGTACGTTGAACGTTTGGAACAGTTTCTGATCATCAATGATGTGAAGGAGGAAAAAAAAGTTCCTTTGTTTATTACGCTAATCGGGCCCGAGACGTATGGAGTGTTGAAGAATTTGTTGGATCCGGAGAAACCAGTGACTAAAACTTTCACGCAACTAGTGGCCACGCTATCGGCTCATTTTCAGCCGAAAAAACTGGTGATCGCAGAAAGGATGCGGTTCTATAAGAGGGACCAATTGCCGCATGAGAGCCTCTCGGCATACATCGTCGAGTTGCGTAAACGGGCCTCGACGTGTGATTTCAAAACGTTTTTGGACGAGGCCCTCCGTGACCGCCTTATATGCGGCATATCCTCTGAGTACGCCCAGCGGAGGATGATCCTGGAAACTGAGTTGTCCTTTGATACCGCTTGTATCCTGGCGCAGGAATTGGTGCTGGCTGAATCTCAGTCTATTGTGTTGCGCCCACCTAGTCATCCAGAGTCCATAGACGTTATCTCATCGCGCCAGGCTGCGGGTAGGAGTGTGGGGAGAAAGGGCTCTTCAGCTTGTTGGCGCTGCGGACGAGCCCACAGTCCTGACTCTTGCCCAGTTAAGACATGGGAGTGCTACCGATGCAGGAAGCGAGGGCATATGGCCAAGATGTGCCGCGGAACCTCGGTTCAACTGGTGAAAGAGGACCAGAGACGCCCGGGACCCGAGATGTACCAGAGCGTCCATGAGATTGCCCCGGCAAGAGATCCCGAAGGTTTAAATGGTTTTGATTTCTGTTCCTATTCTGATGTGTGTACTTGTTTGCTTAAAGTAGAGGGAGTTGAAATTGAGTTTGAGGTAGATAGCGGGGCCTCTGTGTCGGTGATGGGACTTGATCAGTTTTCCACCTTTTTGCCTAAAGTTAAGCTAAAGGAGAGCTCTTTATCTCTAAGGTCAGCCTCCGGTTTTGATTTGAAAGTAAGGGGCCAAGCTCGAGTTCATGTAGAATCACCTACTCAAAAGGGCTGGCTCCACTCTCTGGCTCTCACTATCATTAATTCACAGTTGAAAATGCCACTTTTGGGGAGGCCCTGGTTGGACGTACTCTTGCCAGGATGGAGAGACAACCTAAAAATAAATATGGTGGAAGACAGAGTGGCTGAACTTGTGTCCCTGTACCCAACTGTATTCGATGGGAATCGGAGTTCCAAAATTAAGATCTTTAAAGCACACATAAAGATAAAACAAGGGGTTGTGCCTATTTTCAGGAAGGCTTACGATGTCCCCTTAAAGATCAGAGACAAAGTGAAATCTGAGATAGACAAGCTGGTAGATATTGGGATTTTTGGGCCCTTAAGGCATTCGGAGTGGGCGAGCCCTTTAGTCGTGGTGCCCAAGAAAAATGGCGATCTTCGTCTCTGTATTGACTACAAAAATACCGTCAACACAGTTATAGAGAGGGATCAATATCCACTTCCAAGGTTGGACGATATTCTCACAAGTTTATCGGGAGGGAAGGTGTTTGTAACCCTAGATTTGAGCCAAGCATTTATGCAGCTAGAACTATCAGAGGAATCGAAGGCTCCTATGGTTGTCAACACAATTTTTGGTCTTTACAAAGTCAACAGGCTCCCATACGGGGTTGCTAGTGCACCCAGCATTTTCCAGTCCATAATGGACTCCGTCCTGCAGGGATTGGAAGGAGTGTATTGTTACATCGATGACGTGGTCATTGCGGGGAGGACACTGTCTGAGTGCCAAGAGAGAACCTTTGTAGTGCTGGAGCAGTTGAAACACTATGGTCTCCGAGTTAACGTGGGTAAATGTCAGTTTTTTCGGCCAAGCATAGATTATTTGGGTCACGTCATTGATGAGGAAGGTATCCGACCGGCTAAGGGCAAAATGAAGGAAATAATGGATTGCCCACACCCAGAAAATGTACAGCAACTCAAGGCATATTTGGGGATGTTTAATTTTTATAGTAAATTTGTCCCAATGTCCTCCACGGCCCTCAAACCCTTGCACAAGCTAACCGAAAAGAACGTGCAGTTTAAATGGTCCAGGGAGCAAGAGTTAGCATTTCTTGAGAGCAAGCGCTTGTTGCAGTCAAACTGTCTTCTGACACTCTATCAAACCCATTTTCCATTAATTCTGGTAACAGATGCTTCCCCATACGGAGTGGGAGCGATACTATGTCATGAAATTGAGGGAATAGAGAAGCCTATAATGTGTGCATCAGCAACCTTGACCCCTGCAGAAAAGAATTACGCCCAAGTTGAACGAGAAGCTCTGGCAGTGATCTTCGGGGTTCGAAAGTTTCACAAATTTTTATACTGGCAAAAGTTCTCCATAGTCACAGATGCACAGGTGCTAAAGAGGATCTTGGGGCCTAAGGTGGGGATCCCTACCCTAGCAGCAGCTAGACTGCAGAGATGGGCACTCATTTTAGCAGGGTACGACTAACAGGTGCTTTATAGGAAAAGTGTGGAAAATGCAGACATGCTTTCACGGTTACCCCTGCCAAATGAAAAAACAGGGGACATGGAGTGTGTATTTCATGTGGGAGGGCCCCTGAGTAGTTTAGACATACGGAATCGAATCACTCCGCTAAGGACCAGGTCCTGCAGAAAGTTTTGCAAAACACCCAAGTAGGGTGGACAAACCACTGTGAGGAAGGGTTGCGCCCATATTTCATGCGGAAAAATGACTTATCAGTCACTGAGGGATGTCTGTGCTGGGGAAACAGAGTCATAGTACCGGCCACACTAAGGGGACAGGTCTTAGAAATGTTGCATGATCAGCATGTTGGGACAGTGCGAATGAAGCTGTTAGCCAGATCCTATGTATGGTGGCCTGAACTCGATAAGGACATAGAGCATTTAGTTTCCAGCTGTGAAACATGTCAAGCCACCCAAGCAAATGTCTCAAAAAAGAATTATCTAATACCCTGGAAATAATCTACACAGCCCTGGGAGCGGGTACATTTGGATTTTTTATCTTTCCAAGGGCATGACATTTTAATCCTCGTGGACAGCTTATCAAGGTGGATTGAAGCGTGGGTTATGGAGGGTACCAACGCGCAGAATACTATCGACAAACTAAGGAGCTTCATGGCAATATTTGGGATTCCACAGGAAATAGTGACCGATAATGGGCCCCCATTCCAGTCTGGAGAGTTCATGGCATTTTGCTCAAAAAATGGAATCAAAGTTTCTAAAAGTCCCCCTTACCATCCTACCTCAAACGGGCTTGCGGAACGGGGTGTGCGTACTGTAAAGGAAAACCTAGGGAAGCAGTACTTGGATACATTGGTGGCTCACCTGAGGGGGGATATCTCAAATCAGTCTCGGTAGACGGTAGAACATCACCTGACAAACATTTTAATGGCATACCGGAACACACCATGTTCAGTGACAGGCGTCACCCCGGCATCCCTAGTGTTGAAACGCCCCCCACGTACAATGTTGTCATTTCTCAATCCCACCTCTGTGCCCCAATCCCAGAACTATAGGGGAGAGAACAAAGCAGGCTTTCCTAGTTTTAAATTGTCCGAGGAGGTTTTAGTGCGAAATCCTAAGGGGGGTGTCACCAAATTCCTAAGAGGGAAAGTCATAGCTGAGGTAAGCAAAGCTACCTACAGGGTCCGCCTACAAAATGGGGAGCGGCTAGTGCATGTGGACCAAATGCGAAAGTTCAGACCCCAGCAAAACTCCACCAAGCTCAAAGAAGGGACGAGTTGGGGAATTTCAGACAGTTATCAGCTACCAGCCTCATGGGGGAAGAAACGCCAACCATTATTTCCCAATGAATCATCAAATGGAACTAACCTTAATCAAAGTTTTGGCTCATCAGGGAGCGTACCCCTACAAGTCTCCCCTGATATACCCCAGGGACCAGTCATAATGCCCCGGAGAAGCAAAAGAGAAATTGTACCCCCAAGGAGGCTTAACTTGTAAATAAATCTTACCTATTGCAAGCAATAGGCCATGCCAGTTAGTTTGGTATTATCATTATATGTAGTTATGAGTGAAATCCGTGCTATTTTACTGGTAAAATGTTTGTAACCTTTTATAAACTGTGTGCTCTGTGGCTAATTAAGAAAAGAAAAATTAAATACTCAATACTATGTGGCAGGTACCAGTGGCTACTTTGAAGACATGTGAGCCACCAGATATCCTGACGCCAGCGACCCTCGAAGATGGCAGATGTGTGTGTTAACGGTGGATCAAGAAATGTCTTTTATGTGTTGTATTTGTGTACTGGATGTAGGGGACTTCTTTTTTTTCCTCTCTCTTTTTTTGATTGGAGTTGGGAAGGAGTGTTGTGTAAGGGACTATTTCGGAAGTGGCGGTTAACGGTTTGCCGCACTGGTGGAGCCACCTAACGGGAGTGTGCGGCGGGGGGAGCTAAGCGTCATGGTCTTTTGGTGTGGGTTTTGTCCCGAGGTGTGCGGGGATTGTATTTGTGTGAGAGTCACCTAAATGAGTTAATAAACGTCCACTCAAACAGTACAACTGGTGTTGTCTTTTCGTCATCGAGACACTTCAGTATGGGTACAGGCAGACAAAAATCGTATTTAGGATATCAAATCAAATAGGAAACCGTATTTTATGCTTCATGTTTTTTTTTTTGAGAGTATATTAGTCAGGCAGAAGTAACAGTCTGAAACATGATCACGAGGCTCGCGCCAAATCATAGGTATGGTGAACGGCATTGATGTATGTGTACCTATCAACTATCCTGTGAGAGAACATGCACACGAGTTACAACTTTGTTTTGGAGCCAAAACGCGATCCTGGTCGCCAATTTTAACACCCAAAGTAGATGATAGGCTGTCTTCAGGAACAGTGACAATGGCCTACTTTGTCCCTTAAAAATCACATCCCCACGTACGTAGCAGTATGAATCTGTCAAATTTTTGCAATTTCTTGGCATGTTCGTTTAACACAATATACGACGTGGTGTGGTGTTATAATGTGGTGTTACGACACAGCATCTGGTGACATTGGAAATCGTCAAAAAAATAATAAAAATAAACAATAATAGTTACAAATAAATGAAGTGATAGGAATATTTACAATTTTTACACAATGTCCCCGTCACAGCGTAACACCACATTGTAACACCATGGTAAACTCGAAACTGAAATATTTGTTTCACGCGACAATCTGGTGTATGTCTTGGCACCTTTTTTTATTTGTCTGTCATCTAGACAAAAGGGAGCCGACGAATGATTGCAAGTAGATTACGAAACCTTTATCCGTCAATAACGTCTCGGTTTTAGTGTATGCAGTGTAGAACGACAATAATTTACGTCCGGCGGATTTTCCCCCAGTTGGAGAAGAGGGCAAGGAGAGACGGAGCGGACCAACGGGTCTCTTCCTGGTGTATCCCAGGAGGTCTTGTATCCCACACTACGGCGGCGGTAAAAGCAGCGGTGAAGGACACGGGCTGTTCTAGACTGCGGGTGGTTGCCCATGTCGGCACTAATGATGCCTCCGAACGCAGAGCTGATGAGATCTTAAATTCCTTCAGGGATCTAAGCTCGGAAGTGGAACGCGTTCGGAGGGGCACTGGTGTTGATATGCGACTGTCCATCTGTAGCATTGTTCCACGGACGGACTGCGGCCCTCGAGTTTGGGACAGGATTTCCTGGATCAACAAGAGGCTGTGGGAACTCTGTGTGAGCATTGGGGCAGAGTTCGTGGATCTTCGGCCGGTGCTTAGATCGTGCCGGGCTCCCCTCAATTCGTCTGGGGTGCATTATTCCAAAGAGGCGTCGGAACGGGTGGCTCGTAGGATTTTTGAGCACTGTAGGTATTTTTTAGACTAGAGGGTAGGTCATCTAGCGGGGTTATCAAAGATTTAATTGAACGTAGCCTCCGAGGAAATCCGCAATGCGAAATATACAAGAAAGTAAGCTTAGAAGCGTTAACGCCGGACAATAGCGTCATTATTCCCAAAACGCGTGCTCCAGAGAAAGAAAAAATATCAAATATTATTAGTACTGCCAATAAAATTCTCCCGCTGAGTATACAAAAGCCTAGAAAAGAACCAACCGAAACTCTAACTACAAAATATGACATTAACCTTGTTGTAGTTAATTGCCGTAGCGTAAAAAACAAGCGCGCCGAAATCGAGCATATTTTTCAGGACGCAGACGTGGTCATGGGGACAGAGAGCTGGCTTACGGAAGATATAAGCGACAGCGAAGTTTTTCCTCCAGAATATAAAATTTACAGATGCGATCGACGCAATAGAACAGGTGGCGGAGTTTTTATTGCAGTTAAATCCCATTTACAAAGCGCCGCCCACGAAATAATTGACAACGAAATTGAAAGCGTATGGTGTACAATTAAACAACGAAACAAAAGGAGTATTCATGTTTGCTCTTTTTATAGACCGCCGAACTCCGAAGTTGATATTATGTACCTGCTAGAAAATCAAATATCCGCATTTACTCAGAGAGACAGTAAAGGTGTAATAGTAATCGGGGGAGATTTTAATCTTCCATCCATAAACTGGGATACTTACACTGTAAAACCGAATTCAAGGAATAAAGAAATCGGCGAGGTATTACTCAACATACTTGCAAATAACTCTCTCGCCCAAGTAGTTGACAAACCTACGAGAGGAAACAAGCTATTAGACCTTTTAGCAGTAAGCGATCCTAAGTTGATAAAACAAGTCGATATTATTGACGGTATAAGCGACCACAGAGTAATCTTTGCAACGTTAAAAGTTGATGTGATGTCAGCCGTAAAACCAAAACGCAATATTTACCTATTCGATAAATGTAACTTCACTAAATTTGGCGAGATGCTTAATGACTCCTACAAAAAATTCGTTGTTACATCAAAGGACCAAAGCACAGATGTAATATGGACACGTTTCTTAGAAATTCTGCGCCAAGGAATCAACGAACATATTCCGCAAAAACTGAAATGTGATAATAAGGAACCTCGCTGGTACAACAACGATGTCAGAAGAGAACTTAGGAAACAGAGAAAACTATACAACTTGTACAGAAAGTCCATCACGTCTCGTAATAAATCGAAGGAACTTGAAGCTAAAGAAAGTTACGCTGCTCAACGCTCAATAACCAAGAAATCAATGCGAACTGCAATGCGAAAATTTAAGAAAAAAGTACTTGGTGAATTACTCGAAGAAAATCCGAAATCCTTTTGGTCGTACGCGAAAGAGCTTCAGGGAAAACATTCAACCGTAGATTCGTTATTTGATAAAGATGGTAAACTTGTCACCGAAAATATAGACAAAGCTAACACTTTAAATGCCCACTTCGAAAGTGTATACACTACTGACGATACTCAATTCAATTTAGACATCCCATATACTGAGGATTTGATGGAAGAAATATCTATAAAACGTGATGGGATAACTAAACAACTACAATCGATTAAGAATAGTAAATCTCCGGGTCCGGAGGGAATACCCGCGCGTGTCCTCAAAGAGTTAGCTCCACAGATCGCGCCTTACTTAGAGATCATATTCAAGAAGTCACTCTCCGAAGGGAAGTTACCGCCCGACTGGAAAATTGCAAGTGTTACACCCATTTTCAAAAAGGGAAACAGAAATGACCCAGGCAACTACCGTCCAATTTCCCTAACATCAATTATAGGCAAGATACTTGAACATATCGTTGTTAGTAATATCATGACTTTCTTGGACAGACGTAACTTCCTCCATGACTGTCAGCACGGATTCCGAAAAAATAGATCCTGCGAAACACAGCTCGCGCTCTTTCTTCACGACGTTATAAAATCTGGTGAATCGAAAAGACAAGTTGACGCACTATTTCTAGATTTTAAGAAAGCTTTCGACACTGTACCTCACAACAAACTTTTATACAAATTACAGTCATGCGGATTAAACGAAACAGTTGTAAACTGGATACGCGACTTCCTCAGAGATCGTAAACAAAAAGTAGTTCTTGACGGAATTAGCTCTGATGTTGTAAAAGTTACATCAGGTGTTCCACAAGGAAGCGTAATCGGCCCCCTGTTGTTCATTATATACATTAACGATCTGTGCTCCCGCATTAGCAGTAAAATACGTTTATTTGCTGACGACGCTGTCATCTATCGCGAAATTAGTGATCACTCTGACTATGAAATTCTATCATCTGACCTAAACAACGTTCATTTGTGGAGTCAAGAGTGGGGACTCGAACTTAATCTGAGCAAATGCATGGCGGTACATTTTTTGCGGAATTCGTCCAACACTAACAATGTTTATGCAGTGGATGGCATTAACATAAAGGCAACAGACGAAGTGAAGTACCTGGGAGTTACGATAACCTCGAACCTCACGTGGGGAACTCATATAAAGAATATTTGCGGCATAGCCCTGAAGAAATTAGGATTCGTCAAGCGTATTGTGGGAAGATTTTCGGATGAGAAAGTAAAAGAAAGGTGCTATTTCGCTCTTGTCCGACCGCACCTTGAATATGCAGCGAGTGTATGGGATCCAGTGCAGAAAGACTTAATCCGCGAGCTGAATAAGATACAAAGGAAGGCTGCGCGTTTCGTCAAAAACCGCTACGGGCGTACTGACAGTGTTACCCAGATGTTAAGCGAATTAGGCTGGGAGCCGTTGGAGACTCGGAGGCTGCGCGCTAGGCTTAGATTGCTTGAACAATTAAGAATGGATATATTTAAGAGCGACACAGAGAACATAATCTTAGAGCCACACTATATTTCCAGGTCCGACAGAAGCGATAAATTAAGAGAGATTTTTAGCCGAACGGATAGATATAAGAATTCGTTTTTCCCCCGAACAATAAAGGACTTTAATAAACGTTTGTCCCAACCTCGTTAGAGCACTACTTTTTTTTTAATAGCTGTAAACGGCTGGTGTCCTAACACCCCCTGCCACACGCCTTTTAGGCGGCTTGCGGGGTATTATGTAGATGTAGATGTAGATGAATAAATCTTGGTAACCCAAGGTGAAGGGGAACGTTTCCGGGGGTCTTGAGCTAGAGAAAAGAATGTTCCTGGGATGTAACCTAGTAAGAGTTCTTGGATTAAGATAAAAATTCAGAAATATGCACTACAAACACGGAAAACACATATTAACACGTTCACTGCGGCGTGCGACACAGTGTCGCGTGGCAAGTTTGTTTCTCCCGGCGGGCGTCGACAGTGCGTCGCTGTTGACTGCTTTACTATTTTAGTGCCCGTATTGGTTTCGCTTGCAGCGAATTTATTTCCGATGCATTCTCAGCCCTCAGAATGGTCGACAGATAGTTCCGGTGGTTTCCGTTGTGAGTTTAGAGTTTTTTGTTGCCGGCCAAGATACTCATTTTGTAAGGTGGGTTAATTGCCTCCTGAATTATTTTTCGGATTTTATTACCGCATATATTCTATTTAGATACATTTCACTTGGTGGACATTAATTTGTATTTAATTTCATCCTTTTTGCCCGTATCGTGTATCATTTTCGTATCTTATAACGTCTTTGCGCTTAATGTTTACAATATTTTTCGTGGAGGTGTTTTTTGGACATCGATACAAAATGTGTCAATGTGGTGTACCCGACCTTCAAAGGCCCGACCTTTTTTGCCAAGGAGAAAAATTAAGTTCAGTGTTTGCTCTGATCTCATCAAGACCAAAGGATATTACCGGGGGTAGTCGTCTTGTTTTTTTTTCTTTCCTGCTCAGTCCACTTTTTCGACGGTACCCAGACGGCACAGGAAGTTTTCGTACCTGAATACGAGGGTGGACAATCGAGATACAAAAATCGCGCTTAGGAAGTTACTTAGAAGGTTTTGTTTCTTTATTTCCTTTAATGACGAAAAAAGATGCAAGAGGACTGGCAAATTCATATGCATCGATAAAATTGTATCTCATCGATAAAACTGTATTCGGTCTGGGACTATTTTCTTTCGCGGGTGGTGCCATCTGGTGCCATCGCACAGTGGGCTGAAATCGAAAAAAGCTGGCCAAAAATCAAAATATCGACTTTTTCATTTCGAACCGGGAATAATATATTATCGTTTTAGAAGTTCCAGGGCATGTAAAACTGAAGTTGATTTTCTGTCAAAGTTTTGTGTTGAATTTTTATAGCTCGCCAAAAATCAATAAAAATCTATGAAATCGTGCGTGCGCGATTTATGCGTAAAAGTTCAACGTTTGTTCCCCATGCAATGGAAAAAAGTGAATAATTCGGAATTTTTGAGGATATTTATTGATAGTACCACTCGTTTAGTTAATTAAGAGCGAACTTTTGTTTAAGTCAATTGTTATGTATTAACTTTACGATTCCTTAATTAATTAATTAATTAATTCCGATTAACCTTACGGCTATGTTTCATGGTTCATTTATTTGCTCAAACTGCTGCATGAAATCTTATACCCAGAAAATAGAACTTGTGCATCTTTTTGTACAGCCATCGGTACACATTTTGGTGTAGAGTATCGTGAACCTGATATATTTACCTGGAGGCATTTACTGACTATAGCTTTCATGTAGTGGAGTTGAATAAAAATAGCTTATCTGTATTTTTATTTAGTTCCTATCTCTATTTATAAGTTTGTATGTCTCTCTTCTTATAATTGTCTGTATACTTATTTGTCTTCATTCTTTGCAGATGTTGCACTGAACCAGGACGATACAGCCACCAATTCTAGTGTGGAAGTTACTGTGAAGAGTTGGCTGGAACATGCTAAAGCAAGGCATGAGAGAGAGGTGTAAGTATTCGTTTGATTATTATATAGGTTTGGGCAAGGAGGAATAATTTTGGTCTGGATACTTTTTTGGCAAGTTGCTCCTGTCAAGGGAGCTCATATAAAGTAAATTTAAATAATTATTAAACATCTTGTAATACAAGGTTCACCCTTCCATGCTAAAGGTAGAGAAAATAGTATTGTTATGTACTATTTTCAGATGCAGATTCCACTACCAAGTAATTCAAACATTTGAAAACAATTTTTGTTCTGCATATGGGAGGTATAATTACCAAAAACATGGTTGAAAAGGATCTCATGCTCTATAAAAGTTCGATGTATAACACCTGTAGAACTTAAGAATGGGATAACTTATTCAACAGGGATGGTAGTTGCAGAGTACTACAGAAGCTACTATTTTCTAGTAGCTCTAGCAAACTAAGATGTTTTGAAGTAGGTGTTATTGTAGGAGCTATAGAAATTTCAGTAGCTCACAGCAGGCCTTAGCTGCTATTCCCCTGTTATGTCTCTGTCGAAATGTGAGTATTGCCAGTGAGCTAGGTTGTCACTTTTGCCTCGATACCAGACTACATTAGAAGATCTATTTTAATTATTAAGATTGGAAGAATTCGGAGATCTAAATCATGGAATGGCCTTAACTACAGCAAGTTTTGCTAGTTTTTCAAAGATTCTATTTTTTTAAGTTGCATCTCGGCCAATGCAGCTAAGTGGTTTGTGTGCCAAATCAGTGTGGCTGTTTTCACACTAATCCCAAGAGATCTAGTCCACTTAAACTTCCTCCTTTAAATTTTCTAGTTTCCTTTACTCCTATATCATATTCAGCTCTTCTGCATTAGTCTTCCTTAGCTCCAGCTTATGTAACACTTTTCTTTACCTCCACAATTCACTCTAGTGTAGTCATAATCTTCAAGCAGAGGCCAATTGTTCAGAAATATTATCCTCCATTTGAATGCTTTTTCCAATATCTTTTTCGAGACCTCTACTTAGCTGTCTAGCAAGGATGGATCAAAGAATTTTTTTCTAGATGGTGCACTAGTGTCTAACAGGCAAACAGGCAGTCTTCTCATATTTGGGATTAAAATCTAGTGCAACAATTGTTCTATGAAAAATGTTCTTAATCATAATATATACATTACTAACATATTAATATTTTTACTCAAAATCTTTTCTTATTTAAGAACAAGAAAAAGTCAAAGAAAAGTTTGTAAAATGTATTCAGCCTGTAATGGACAGGTTTCCTAATTTTGAAACCTTAAGAATGTTAAACACGTGACTAATAAGACTGTAGCGTCCTGCCTTATGTAATCTGCTTGTTACGTACAAGATACAATTTCTTGCTACAATGAAATGTTTATACACTTCATTATTACAGGAGCAGTGCAGGAGAGCATGACCGCTGAAAAAGATGTGGAGGTTGCCATCCAAAACTGGCTAAGGCACGCCAAGGAGCGGTTGCAGGGGAAGATGAAAATTAAATAATATGTATGTAGTTTCTTGCATTGTATTATTTTAAGAAGCCAAATAAATATTGTGCATGGAATTGATGCCTTATTTATTTAAATTCTTGTCTGGACCTATTATTTATTTGTATCGAACAAAATGCAATCCTAACCTAAACGTGTCCTGAAGGTGTCCGGAGCAGACACTTTCAGGGCGTCCGTAGGCCACCTTTTTTACTGACATGCGGACTTGCAGCGGACATCCTTTGGCATGAATTCGCACGTCCGTAGGACGTCCATAGGCCACTTGGCGGACAATCACCGGATGTCCGAAAGGTGTCCGTGTGCTGTGTGGGTACTACATCAAGTAATGCCCCTTTGCACGCGAGTGAACTCGTCTGAGTGCGTGCCTCTAAATTTAACTTGACGAAAAGGTCGAAATATTACGATTTTCAAAGAAAAATAAAATCAAGCATAAAATTTCATTTAATGGGCAAATTACAAAAAGATTAATTCACGACACAAAATTATTTTCACATTGTGCAAGTAAAAGATTCAACTTTGGCATATCAACAGCAATTGTAAACATACACAATGCATGGGTGAGGCCAAAAATGCAAAACCGATCTGCAAACAGTATAAGGCGATTGCAATTCATAATTTTTCCAGTGAGCAACTGCCACTCTTCATGATTCATCACAGGAAAGTAAATGGTGTAAGGTTTTCGGAAATGGCTTTATAAAAGGACCAGCAAACTTCCAAGGATATCCTGAAAAAAGTAGAAAGGCTGCGAAAGTGAATATGTATAGGTGGAAAAAAATTTACTCTACAATAACGATTATTTTTATAAATACACCAATTCCAAAAAATATTACTATAGATAATGTATTTAAATTAAGGTACTAACAATAATTACCTCTTCCTGCCCCGTAAAGTTTAACATATGCTGAGAATAACAATCAAATAATGTAATTAACAGCGTCCGGTGATGCCTTAAGGTAATTACAAAGGGCAGAAGCTGGACTTATGAGAAAATTGACATTGTTAACTGCCCGCATATTCTTTGTAACAATGAAGTGTATTCTACCTAATCGCCTCTAACTTAACTTCTAATCTACTACCTAATCGCCTTAACTTCTAAAATCCTACTTCAGCATCTTAGGGAACAGATAGTTTAAAAATAAAACTGACTAATTCACTTCATTAATTACACGTCATAACTATACGGGATAATATTGAAGGCAACGCGAGAAGTAATGCATATACACTCACTAAAGCTACTATTGCCTAATTCATAACGAAATACAACGGTCGGTTTAACGATCAAATGATTGCCCAGACGGCAAAGAATCCTCCGTATCTAATTCGTATGCAGATAGTATCCATTGACAAAAGCGACAGAGCGGATAGTCAATGGATACTATCTGCATACGAATTAGATACGGAGGATTCTGTGCCGTCTGGGCAGCTACAGTTAAATTTACATTGCTAAGTAATCACACTTCCCTGCAAATATTTCTTTACCAATACCTTTATTCACAAACTTAGTAACAAATCCCTAGGTATCATACTTTCTTTCTCTACGTTTCAAACATTATGAGTACCGATGAACACAGCATAAAGCACGCTAAGGCCACTTTTTCACTAGTTCTTTCCGTCATTGAAATAATTAATATTACACACTTCCAGGGCATCATAACTGCTATGTCTTCTTCAATATTTTAAGTGAAAAATTACAGAACACCACATAACTCCGCATAATACCTTACAATCCATCTAAAAGGTGTGTGTGACACGTGTTTCAGTCGCATTATTTCCCATCGTTAATATTACACTCGCAACAAAATAGTTAACATGACACTTAAAATATTATACTCGCAACAAAATAGTTAACATGACACTTAAAATACAAATAAAATACTTAATTACTACCGTTGACTAATAACATTATCAACTATTCACATTAAAAGGCACCCCAAACACGAGCACGTTGTAGGTAACAAATTCAATATGTATCAGGTGTAGCGAACATCTCACGCAATATTGCATTTTTTTGACTATTTTATTCTATATTTTACTCACCGGTGGAAAGTAAGACCTGTTTTCTTTCTTTCCGAGCGATTATTGCATCCGTAAGCCGAGCAGCAAACCATCTGCGAATGCAAAGTTTAAATAGCATATATCTGCCTAACGGAATGTTTCCGGATGTAGATAATAATATCCATGAAAATAAACACACTAATAAATATTTACGTACCTTTATATGACCTATGTAGCCACTGGTTTCAGAAAAAAACAATATTTACTTAACGTGTAAGCTTACGGCAAATCGACGAAGCGGGGCACTGCATGATGGCTAAATGCGCAAAAGTACCATTATGCCTGGTTATGCCTGGCTTCACCTCAGAGCGCTTATGCCCCCTCCAGATACCTCTATGCTAACCATAGTAAAGTGGCAACGTTCGGAACTACGTCAACTATAGTCAGAACTTGCATTCACACGGCTAGTTCGGTCAACTATCGTTAGGACGACGGCTCGGACGATCGTAATGTGAACGGGGCATGATAGTGGACGTTCATCGGAGAAAGTATTGAAGATAGTTTTTATGTATCGACCAGTCCTCTTTTAAATAATTTTCTATTCGAAAGAGAATAAGAGTAATTGTTTCGCTAAATTAGATGTGGGATAGAAGAGAAAATTGGAAATATTATTGTGGTTGACAATAGAAAATACATAATATATGTATTGTATTTCTGTGGGTTTTTTCTTTCCTGCCTCTTTAAAATTTCTTGTGGTGGTGACTTCATGCAAAGTAAGTATAAAATCGGAGGTGTGATCTAAGAGATACCATGTTTTATTTTACAAGTGTTTATGCTGGTGATTTGGCAGGACTTTCATATTTTTAATAGGTTGATACATTTACTGCAGTGACCTAGAGACTTTTACTCATCCCAAATAATTTTTCAAATACTTTAGCGCCTGATATGGGTAAGTTTTAGTAGCTGTGACTGAACTATACGTTAATTTTTGCTTGCATTTTGATGAATTTGATCATACTAATAGCAGATGTGTCAGCAATCCTGTTTCATCGGCAATTTTTATTTAAAAATTTTATTTCGTCAGGGTTTAGGGTAAGCTTTTTAATGCTCGTGGGCTATGTGATGTCTTATTTAGTGTCAAAATTAATAACAATTTACTCTTATTAACATCTCAAGGTTTCCATGTAAGTACGAGCCACTTAAGAATGCTGGGGGTGCGTGAATTAGCCTTGAGAATCTCATTTTTCGCAGTTATTTAAGTGGCCGAATAAGTTTTGTAAGTTCTCAATAGGTAAATAGTACTGTATCATGGTAATTAGAATTCATGATATAGTATTATTTACCTATTGAGAACTTACAATTCATAATGATTCATAACATTCTCGCTACGGTCGGTAGCTATCGATTGTGTTGCGTTCGATACATTTTTCGATCGTGCGAGTTACGATATATCTAATTTCGACCTAATCGATCGAGATTAGCCTGAGTGCCGTGTTCCTGCGCGCTTCGTATCCAATCGTACGTGCTTCGTAGCGGACATTCACATGCTGCGTACGCGCTTCGTCGACAGGCCGTGAATGGAAATTATCCATTGACGAAAAGCGACGGAGCGGCACAGTATCCCCGTGGTCAATGGGTACTATGTACATACGAATTAGATACGGAGGGTTCTTTGCCGTCTGGGTTCATCAAAGAATGTCAGACCTTTATTACCCCTCTAAAGAGTTGAGCATAGACCCAGTGAGAAATGGATCATCGAATCTACGTCGATTCGACGCCGAAGAACTCATCGATAAAACGTCGATGGTAACACATCGATCGATGTCTATATGGTCCGAAAATCGACGTGTTTTCGACGTCGAAGCCATCAACGTGTTTTCGACGTCGACGCAATCGACGTGTTTTCGACGTCGACACCATCGACGAGTTTTCTATGTCGACGAGATATCGTCTTTTTACCTGCGATTCCTACTAATAATTGCGGAAATATACATCTTTTCGGCTAATAAAGAGCATCTATTGCTGCGCCAACGACGTATTTCAATCGAGCACGAAAAGTCTAAACAAATGAAGGCTGAAACAAATTTATAATGGTGATTTGTAATCTTAAGTCCTTCGTATTCATCTTCAATAATAATCAGAAATCCTTGAGAAAAAATGTGAGGTGTTGACATCTATGACGCGAGTATAAAGGTATCGAAATGAGGTAAACGTAGTCACAAAGCCAAGCTTGTGCATATCACATACCACGCAGGAAAGAAGTAAGAACTTGGACGCAAATAGAAGGTCCGGCGTATGTGGCAAATGTGTGAATATGGAAATCTTGAACACATTAAATAGGGGAAGCTAATCCTGCCTGTCATACAGCGGTCCAAAAGCAGACCGATTCCGAAGTATGGAAGACGTAGTGAAGCTTGTCTTTACTAAGCGACGGAATGCCTTTTTCGATGATTAATACGAATCCAAAAGCTCATTAAGTTTCAGAAGGATTTTAAATACCAATATCAGGATTTAGAGCTAGCAAAGTTTGTTGCGCAAAATAAATGCGACAGTAAATTTTCTATACGGTGCCGAATGTCTCTGTTCCGAGTTTACTGCGAAGAACTAACAGCATGACGACTAACAGCTCAACTGATACACGCAATCGAACTTCAACGATCAAGTTACAGAATTAAAAGGGATCAACGATTGTTCTCGGAGATTAAAACTAATGTTTATGGATAAATAAAATAATTATTTAATTTTATATTTCTTATTTAAGACACATATGTTGTAATAGCGTCTCACCGTTATTTTTAAGACATTAAAACTACATCACTAAGTTCTCCCCTCTGCCAATCAACACGCTGACCCCGCTGGCCAATGAGAATAACACGTCGAAAAAACGTCGATTGAACAAATAAAATCGACGTCGACCACATATCGATCTATAGTCGTCGAATCGACGAAGATTCGACGTAGATTCGACGATCCATTTCTCACTGGGAGATGAGTCAATATTGTTATGGCGGGTATGCCTTTTCTTCAGGCAATATATCCAGAATAAGAGGCGCAAATATGGCACCAAACTATAGATACATGTTGACACAGCCTAATGGTCTCTTATTGAAATTTAGAATATATTGGGGTTCGGCTGATAAGGTAGTAGGTGGATCGGGCCGTGTTGAAAAGGTCGTGAAACACCTTATAAAAGATCACTTAGATGTAGGCCATGCAATATATATGGATAACTATTATTCTGGGGTTGGTTTAACAGCTTACTGTCTTGATCGTAAAACATCCCAGATAGCATGCTAAACTTGCTGCAAGCTTGTCATGACAAAGTTGCAAGTTTGCAGCAAGCTTGTCATGACAAGCCTGCAAGCTTGCGGCAAGCTTGAATCAAACCTCCTAGTTACGCTTTTTCAAACTTGCAGCAAACTTGTCGTAACAAACCTGCGGCAAACTTGTCGCAACAAACCTGCAGCAAACTTGTCGCATCAAACCTGCAGCAAACTTGTCATGACAAGCCTGCAAGCTTGTGGCAAGCTTGAATCAAACCTCCTAGTTACGCTTTTTCAAACTTGCAGCAAACTTGTCGCAACAAACCTGCGGCAAACTTGTCGCATCAAACCTGCTGCAAACTTGTCACATCACACCTGCTGAAAACGTGTAGTGTCACACCTGCTACATACTAGGAAATCTAGTTCCACACCTACCATTTCTGTAGTGACACTTGCTGAGGAAAAACTGGCTTAAAATTTCTGCTAAATAAAATGCTCTCCTAAATAATGATCAATTTACAACAACAAAATTGAAAATTTTCCACTCTATCGATTGTTAGTCATTTCACATGCACAGAATTTGGCTGCTAAATTTATTTAATAAAATGGGCAACAAATAAATGCTGAAGTTTATTTTTCTCATTAATTATGTACATGTTGAGGCAGCGGGGGACATACCGAAGATAGATATCTAGTCATCGATAGTTAATCATTATTAATGAAGTGAGTGAAATACTTACAAACTGAATAGGAAACATCAAAGACAGAAACACTAAAAAATTTATGACCCCCTAGGCCACACATGGTAATAACTAAAATACAGAAATCTTCAAAAGGTAAAAACATATTGCTCGAATTTTATCAAAACATTCACAAGTATGCTGATTGGCTTTGAGGATTTAAAATTCATTCTTTTGAATTCTTGTTTAGTTATGGGAGAACAAGGTTGTGCATGGAACTTACATGGTTGCATACTTATAGATCGTTACTGATGAACTTATTAAGCAAAATTATTGTCTTCATCAGCCTGATCCTCAGTCTGTTTATCCTGCCAATCCCTGAAGAGAAAGTAGTAATTACTCCATGTGAAATGATATATCATGTATCATTTGCTTAAATCAGGGAGGTAAATTGAGAAATTATTAACTAATATTCCAAAAAGAATAAGCAATCAGATTTAATAAATGAGATGTCCATATTGTACCCCCACATTCTCATAATGGCGGTAAATGAATCAACTTCCATGGAACATTATAGTGTATACCTATTGTAAGAGGGAATGGAAAATATGAAGAAAATGTCTGGGATGATCGAATTAATGTGGCAGGGAAATGAGAAGCGACTACTTACTTTCTTATTATCCTGACTTTAGCCTGGTTGAGCCAATTACTCAGACACCCTTTCAGCACCACATCAGATGCATCATGGTAGACCCTTCTGCATACACCTATGAAATTAATTAAACTTAGTTAATGTCACTTAATGTAATATGTTAAAAGTTCATTTCAATGATCAATTATTATAATAATCTTAGAATATCTTATTGGATGCACTCACAAAAAATAATAGGACATACTGAAGAGCTAGAAAATGATTTCTTAACCGAATTCTTCTGAAGTTTGCCTGTTAGGGAATACAGCTCTGCTACATTGTCATTCTAAGACGACGCACATATTTTGTAGAAGTGCTCATTCATTTCTTCTACCAACTGCTACCAAACATTGCATCTAGAGATAAAAAAGATCAGATCAATTAAGAGTTACCAGCTAATACAAGAATAACAAAAATCATGTTTACAGCCAGAAGAAAAATTCACCAAAATAATTAACACAATTGTCATGGTTAGTATGCACATATAGTATGTGTGCACAAGTGCATATGAAATAACAAAAATCCAATCATACCATAATTGTTTAATATTTAAAAATCATTTTTACAGCCAGAAGAAAAATTCACCAAAATAATTAACATAATTGTCATGGTTAGTACGCACATGTAGTATGTGTGCACAAGTGCATATGAAATAACAAAAATCCAATCATACCATAATAGGGTAGTTTCCTTCATCAAAGAAAACGAAAGGCATTGATTGCGATTCGTTACCCACCATTAGTGTATTCATAATACACAAATTATTTGGTTTTTGAAATACCGGTTTAGACGAATGGCATGGGTCAAATTTTATCCTCATTTGAAAAAGGCCAGATTGGCGCCCATGCGATTCCACTCCGCATGACGTCACAGGGACCTAGTTTCTACACGAGAGGATAGGAGTTATACATCGTCTGAGGTTACCAATGCATGCATGAGGCACAGAACTCAGGGAAACATGTCTTAATAATCACCTATTAAAACTGGCTAAGTTCAGAAAGTTTTCTTCGTTTGATAAGGTATTAATAAACCTTTTTTAAGCCAAGCGCTACCAGACAGCAAGGTACTAGGCTAGCCGCTAGCAGCCTGCGTCGTATCAGCGCTAAGCCTCGCCTCAAGGTCACCTCGCAGGGCGGGAGGGGGAACCAGAAATACGTCACGCAGAGAGATTTCCCGACATTCATACTTAAGCGTCGCGTTTTCGCGCGCTTGAAAATTTTCACTTTTCATTTAATCGCGAAAAATAGATGTTTTCATTTAAAAATCTAAAAGCGTGAAATACGTACTCCAGGAGTAACCGTACCGTATTGAAATCTATGCTTACGGAAACTACCGTATTGGCTGAAATTCATCTCCTCCACAGCAGCATCCTTTCGCTTTGGGTCACAAGCCAATAAAGCATCTACTTTCCTCTACAAGCGTGAAAACCCAGGTGCCATTTCTCCCATCCACATGAGGAGCTGGCTATTCTGTAGTTTTAATTTACTGCAGCCTGTAAATATAAAATTGTTATAAATACACTTATACCAATTGATTTGCTCACTACCTTAGCAGACTTGGTACTTAATCATCATAAATCCTGCCTACATGCTTATCAAACAGGTGCTAACCATAGATTTTAATATACCACTAATTTTTCTGTCAACAAACACGAGTAATTGATTACTTTACATCTCAAAAATTTTAAGAATTGCAATCTTATTGCACAGAAACAGCTTAGAAATGTGTTACTTATGCCCTTGAGTGCAACATGCCTGTTAAGAATGTACTGGCAGAAATGTACGATATATAGATGGGCATTTGTAAAAAAATGTACTAAAGCACAAATCAATGCCTAAATTATAATGATCGGAGAGAGTTCAACTGATGGCTATGTTTAGAACAGCTTATTAATTGCTATTATTCTTCGACATATTCCCAATAGTTACTCATTTTCAAGAAAAATCATTCATAAACGAGTTAATTGAGGTTGAGACTAATGTTTTAATGTCATAAAGAACTGTTAACAAAGTGGCTTCAACTGCGAGAACCCTGATATTTCAACTTTAACCGTCTGAATGGATTCTTTTCACTATGCCAGTGAAAGCAAAGACCATGCTAAATTGTAATTACCCTGAGAATAAAATAATGAATAATCTTAAATAATTATTGGATAGTAATTGGCGGTTCATTAATCATACATAAGTATCGAATGGAAAAAAAATGTTTATTTACTTACATTTACATGGTCCGCACAGCAGAGAATCTCTTCGTGACGCTAAAAGCCACTGTTTCCGGGAATTCAAAAACTTATTCAGGCGTTGATTTGTTGCATGAAACAGCATACTTCCAATCCCTTTTTGCCAGTATTCACTACGAAGCACGGATTATTTTCTTCTTCCATAGCATACTTCAACAGGCTACGCTTCAACGTAAATTTGCTTGTAATCACAGCCATGCGCAATCACAAAATAACAGTAACCGTTAGGTCACGTGGTACACAAGACGGCCGCCGGGCGTTTTGGCGCGAGTTCTAAATACGATTTTTAATCCAAAATATTAAAATAAGTTCGTAATATAATGGGAAATTTTTTTTTACTTGAGTTTTTTATGAATATGAAGATAATTATATCAAATAACATTATATTGTTATATTACTATAATTCTCATTAAGTAAATATTATTAAAACCTTAAAACCAACCTTCCAGTTTTATCGTTATAATGGAAGTAATTGTTTTTAGCATAGATTTCAAATGGACCCTTTCGCATACATTTTTGTATGTACACTGTATTCACTTGTGTACATTTTATACCGTGTAAACACTGTATAAAGTACTATATAGGCTCTAAAAATATATATAAAATGTGTACATTGTTCACATCCCGTATAGAAATTGTGTAAAAAATATTTTCGCCATAACACCTGAAAGGCACCCTCAAGGCGCCTTTTGGAGGCAGTTTCTTAAGTGGGATATTAATCCAAGAAAATGTATTTGTAAATCTAAGCAATTCTCATCCCTGCTTGAGGGTGATCTCATGACTGACAAGGGGAATACACGACCTTCGCATCGCCGATCGAGCTCAAATTTTGCGAATCGGTAGTTTATGGGTACAAATGTAATATGCCAAAGCGAGACGACGCACTTTTCGTAAAATTCCGAGAAAAAAGCAATTAAAAATCGTTAAAAATGAAGGTACTCTATATAACCTGTTTTGAACGTTCATGTTTAACAATAGGGCGCCAGCCCAGTGGATACGGTGTCCGACTGTAGAGGTGAAGGTAGCGAGATCGATGCTCGCTCAGGGAACTTTTTTTGGTGTTAATTTTTAAGAATTTTATTGTTTCAATTTTTAAAGTTCGTTTTCTTATCTTCGTTACTACTATGGAATATATTTTTAAAAGAGTTTTTTTAAATATTTAAATCAGGAATGGATCAGCTTGGGATTAGGAACTGAGGATGAAGGGTGGATAGAAACCCGGCGTCGGCATTAGCCTGCTCTTAACGAAAGGCGCCAAGGGGACCACGGCTTAACGTCCCATCCGACGGACGGTGTACTGCACAACTAGTGTAATCCACATTACACGCAGGGATTGAATTTAGGAATGCCCCTTAATTCTTTACCGAGATTTGGATGTGGAAGGCCAGTACACTGCCTCACCACTCCAGTTAATCCTTTATTTGCAATTTTCAGGACGGAACTCATCATAAAGACATGCAAAGCAAAGTGATTTGCGGCACCACGAACAAGCAGAAAAGGCTGATCTATCGGAATGTTGAACGCGTGGTTCGCAGCTAATATAATTTTTATCGATGAGCAGCTCCCAGCAATAGTGCCACGCACACGTTAACTCATCCGTAGGAATATCCAAGGATAGAGTCTCTATGTTCAAAAGAAGTGTGTACCCCTAACGTATCAAAGCGATAAAACCAAAGGAAAATATCACTTGACAAACTGTATCTTATGTACATTCACTCCAAGATGGCTCTCTGCCTAACAATCTACTATTTATCTCTCCTCACCATAGTATCAAATCAGTAAAAAAAATCAAAGCAAAAAAAACATCCTCACAGACAAATAAAACAACAAATAAACTCAAAAACAGAAAACAAACCAAGCACATACAAAAGTGATTCCGGTAATAAATACACATACATCACCCCTTTCCGCTCATGCCCGTCGGCCGCGAAAAAGGGAAAAAATTTGCAAAACTTTCCCCAATTATTCGATTCTTCTATTACAGGTTAATCAAGTACCCACATAACATTATATGTTTCCGGGAAAATTATTGAACATGCATGTTTGCTTCGAAGCTCGCTGGCACGAGACAATTTTTCGTAAATGTAAATGATGTGTGCCTCAAATTTTCCTTAAAAAATTATGGACAGTCGTTGCAGTTGTGGAAAAAACGCCTTTTCTACTTGTTCGTGGTGCCGCAAATAACTTTGCTTTGCATGTCTTTATGATGAGTTCCGTCCTGAAAATTGCAAATAAAGGATTAACTGGAGTGGTGAGGCAGTGTACTGGCCTTCCACATCCAAATCTCGGTAAAGAATTAAGGGGCATTCCTAAATTCAATCCCTGCGTGTAATGTGGATTACACTAGTTGTGCAGTACACCGTCCGTCGGATGGGACGTTAAGCCGTGGTCCCCTTGGCGCCTTTCGTTAAGAGCAGGCTAATGCCGACGCCGGGTTTCTATCCACCCTTCATCCTCAGTTCCTAATCCCAAGCTGATCCATTCCTGATTTAAATATTTAAAAAAACTCTTTTAAAAATATATTCCATAGTAGTAACGAAGATAAGAAAACGAACTTTAAAAATTGAAACAATAAAATTCTTAAAAATTAACACCAAAAAAAGTTCCCTGAGCGAGCATCGATCTCGCTACCTTCACCTCTACAGTCGGACACCGTATCCACTGGGCTGGCGCCCTATTGTTAAACATGAACGTTCAAAACAGGTTATATAGAGTACCTTCATTTTTAACGATTTTTAATTGCTTTTTTCTCGGAATTTTACGAAAAGTGCGTCGTCTCGCTTTGGCATATTACATTTGTACCCATAAACTACCGATTCGCAAAATTTGAGCTCGATCGGCGATGCGAAGGTCGTGTATTCCCCTTGTGAGTTTTCTGACCAGAAAATATTTCCACCTTGACATGGCAATGGAAAATCTATATGGGTAGCTTGACATAGGCAAGGAAAAGTCAAGTTTGACGTAAGCTTACATGCTATGTGGGTAGTAGCAGGTTTGATATGGCAAGTTTGCTGCAGGTGTGATATGGCAAGTTTGATATGGCAAGTTAGCTGCAGGTTTGATATGGCAAGTTTGCAGCAAGTTTGATATGGCAAGTCTGCAGCAGGAATGATATGAATTATCTGCTATGGGTGCAATATCCCTGAGAGCACAAAGTTTGCAGAATACCACATGTAAACCAGATGTAGACGTCTATATGTGGTATACAGCAAACCTAATGGTTTGCCGTATACCAAATGTAGGCGACTACATTTGGTCTACATCAGGTCTACATTCGGTCTACATTAGGTGCAAATGTCTTCCTTTTTTGGTCTACTGGTAACCTATAATGGTATAATTTTGGTCTGCGGTTATACCAAATGTAGACGTCTATATTTGGTCTACATCAGGTCTACATAAGGTGCAAATGTCTTCCTTTTTTGGCCTACTGGTAACCTATGATGGTTTAATTTTGGTCTGCGGTTATACCAAATGTAGACGTAATTTTTTTTACAAATACATACATTTTATACTGCTAATCTTGTAGCAAATGCATGATTTTCAACTGAAATGAATTTATGGCAATTTTGATGACTACCTTTGAAAAATTGTCAATTAATACCTGTTATTAATAGGTTGGCATTTTCTGCAGCAGCAAAGTGGTAGGATAGCATTTCCAAATTCTAGCGAAGGACATTCAATATCTGTAAAGTTCATCTGACTGGCCAGATAAGGTGAGATCATAGGCGGATCTAGGGGGGGGGCACGTGCCCCCCCCCCCCCCCAGGCCCTTAATTATATGCAAGATTTTTAATACGGTCCCATTATCATTGTGTTCGTTTTGTATTACTATCCCTGTGTCCCCCCAGAACAAAATCCTGGATACGGCCTTGCAAGTGGCCCCCCAGAAAGAAATCCTGGATCAGCCCCTGGGTGAGATATCATAGAAAGGCGATAGTATGTATGAAACGCACAGAAGACGAGCGTAGGATAGGTTCCCAATCGACTCGGAATGAATCCGTTTCCGACGCCGCCAATCCTATGAGACTCTGAAACACCCCCATGGCCATAGGTTCAGCATAGAGTTAACACAATGAAACCAACAAAAGCCTAGAATGATGGACGGATAACAGAATCTACAATAAGAAACTTCAAGACACTATAGTTTCTATAGATGACAGCGAGAAGGAAGAATCGATAAATAAAATATATATATATTTATATACAGGGTGTCCCATTTTAAGTTCCCACCCCGAATATCTCGAAAACTGAGCAAAATGAGAAAAAATGTTTCAGATAAAAGTTATAGGGTTTACAGGGGGACATACGATGGTGATATTGAAAATTACCTTGAAGTCGATTTTCAAGGTCAAAGTAGGGGTAACTTCCATTTCTTAAATGGAAAGCCATATTTTTTATTGCAGGATCGTGTTCTACGGAAAAAATACAAACTTTTTGTGGGAAACTTTTTATTGAAAAATGCGTTTGGTTAGGTCTTATTCTCACATCAAATGCTCAATTGCGTGTCCATTCTGGCCAATGCACCTTTGCGTAGAGGTCTTCAGCAGCTTTATAATTGTTGTCATACACCCCGACGACTTTGATTATTTCAACGATCTCTTGAGGTGTGTAATCCCCCATTTCACAAGAAAATTGTTGAAAAGCTCACTGCGTGTAGATCTACTATCAGAACGCTGAACTTTAAGCATAAGTATAAAATCCTATCGAAGCTCGATGGGGTCTCGTCATATTTCTGTTTACTAATTGTTTATTCAACTACAACAATGAATCATGGAAAATTGTTTAAACGTAAACATTTAGCTTCTACGGTAAAAAGAGTGTAAAAGACCACGCGAAAAACAATGAAAACATTGACACGGTCGTCTCCTTCTTCTCGTCATAGGCATAATATTTGATTGGTTATTTTCATTGTAATTTTTATAGACAGAGCAACATCTTCACATTTCGAATAGCTTTTTAAAATTAAATGTGACCCATTCCATTATTTTAAAAATGGCCGAAAGGTAGATTTCAATTTCCGAGGTGTGGAGATGAAAATGAATATCGCAGTCACATATGAAATATGTGAAAAAAGTTCTAAACCTCTCATGTAAGGAAATGTTTATTCGGCCGCTGAAAAATGTTAACACTTTTTCCTGAAAAGAATTACATAAAATAACTTGTAACTTATTTGAAGTAGGCAAAATACAGTTCTGAGATTGGTCTCTTAAATTGTCCTGATGGGGTTTGTACGGTCACCATTCTCACTAAACCGTGAGAGCCTGGGTGAATTTATTTAATTATTGCAACCTTACAAATCATTGGTGGGAAATTGTCTTCTTTCAATACACAAATATTGTTCTTCTTAGGTACTTAAAATGAACCAAAAAGGCGAAAATCGTCATTATAGTATTCTGCATAGCCGCGAGGTGATTTCCGTCTTTTTGGTTTATTTAAAAAAAGAGGAATTATAAAAATTTCCTTACATGAAAAGTTTAGAACTTTTTTCACATATTTCATATGTGACTGCGATATTCATTTTCATCTCCACACCTCGGAAATTGAAATCTACCTTTCGGCCATTTTTAAAATAATGGAATGGGTCACATTTAATTTTAAAAAGCTATTCGAAATGTGAAGATGTTGCTCTGTCTATAAAAATTACAATGAAAATAACCAATCAAATATTATGCCTATGACGAGAAGAAGGAGACGACCGTGTCGATGCTTTCATTGTTGTTCGCGTGGTCTTTTCACTCTTTTTACCGTAGAAACTAAATGTTTACGTTTAAACAATGTTCCATGATTCATTGTTGTAGTTGAATAAACAATTTGTAAGCAGAAATATGACGAGACCCCATCGAGCTTCAATAGGATGCTTAAAGTTCAGCGTTCTACCTTTTTTGTGACGATAGTAGTTCGAAACGACGAAGGTAACACCTGAACAAATATTTCACCAAAGAAAATTACGACCACGAGAACAACTAGACTATTATTTCACCACAAAAACTAATACCCGATACTAGGTTGTTGTGAAACTACCGTGTTTTTCTCAGTTCCGGAAGCGGCGCGATCCGTGAGGGTTCCTCCCGTAGCCCCCTGTTAGCCGGCCAGATTTGCGCGAGGACCTCTCTCGGTCACCTCACTCTCTCTTAAAAAATTCAAGAATTTACGAAGCTTGAGGCGGTCAAATGTCGGGCACAACACATGATGATTCATTCCGCTGTTCTGAAGAGGGTAATTAATGCCTAAATCACAACCAGGATCCATGTGACACTACAAATAACAACATGAGCGAAGTTTATGAGAAAACTCTGGAGGAATGCATTTTTCAATAAAAAGTTTCCAACAAGAAGTTTGTATTTTTTTCCGTAAAATACGATCCTGCAATAAAAAATATGGCTTTCCATTTAAGAAATGGAAGATACCCCTTCTTTGACCTTGAAAATCGACTTCAAGGTCATTTACAATATCACCATCGTATGTCCCCCTGTAAACCCTATAACTTTTATCTGAAACATTTTTTCTCATTTTGCTCAGATTTCGAGATATTCGGGGTGGGAACTTAAAATGGGACACCCTGTATATGCATAATTTTTATTTAATATTCCAGAGGATAAATGAAATAATAATAGTACACTTTTTCCAGCTGTACTAAAAAATATTCATTATCTTCAAAGTCCATCATTTCATTTACGTTATCATCTAAAACATCATCTATAAGAACATTATTTTCATTAGAACTTTCATCTGTTTTTCTTCTCTTAGATTTCCCTTCCTCTGTTCTTTGGTATGATTGTTTCAGCCATGCCCCAATGGCTCGCTCAACGGTAATGCTGTCCGTGGGTGGTCCGTTGCTATAATTTAGTTTTTCTTTTAGAGCTCCTGGAAAAGCCAATTAACATTTTTTGTGATAGCAAATATTTTTTTATTGTTATACAAGTTAAAAAAAATACACTTGGAGAAAACTATAGTTTTCTCAAATTAGAGATCTACACTTAAGTGTATTGTAACCATGTAAAAAAAAGAAAAACAGTATATATTAAGTAATTATGTCTTAATAATTGATTTTTTCTCACTTAAGATAGCATTAATTATGTCTGGGCATGCAATGCTAATCCCGATCTTGGGTTCATCCCCTGGCTTTCTCTTATTACTCCCTCGAACATTGAAAAGAACTGCTACTTCGTTGGACATTATAGATTTCATCATGCACCTCACAGCGAAAGCTTGAGGTACATCTATGTCCTTCTTTGTTTTTGTCAAGGGAGGAAACAAAGTAGAATGTATGTGTCTTTTAAGTATGTCACCTAAAAAGAAAAAAGTGGTATTTTACTTCTGTTTCCTCAAACTTAAATTCAATAATTTTCATTTAAATACATAACACAAAAGTATAACATTAATTTTTGATGCTGTACTTTGATCTAAATATATGAAATTCATAGTGTGCAAATACTAACTTAAAATAATGCAATCCAATCCAATTTTGGTGTTCAATTCCATTGATCGACATTTGTAAAATGAAGAGTATCAATGCAATTTAAAGCCTATGCCAATTCAATTACAGGTTTTCAGAAAAAAATAATACATAATTCCATTTTAGGAGTGTTGGTAGAAGTGAAATATATACTGCCATTACTTACAAACCAAGCCATGAAAATTTTATTGCACTTCAGTTCTTCCTGAAGCTTAAATATCTCAGTTTTGCTGGATAATGGAAACTTGTATTTATTCGAAAAGTTCGCCACCTCTTGCGGGGGACTTCCATTCAGACAGGATTGTCTCACAGCCGAGGTAATATTATCAAGCTTTATTTCTAAATTGTTGACTTTCTCTTCAAGAGATACTAGTTTGGTGCTCAAATCGCTGTGGCTGGTTTTAATAGCGTTTAGAATTGTGGTCAACATATCTGAAAGAATTTGAAGCCATTGGAGAAAGGTTGTGTAGAATGTGGTTAAGAATAAGAGCAAGATTAAATGCCGTCAATGAATCACACCCTAAGGGAAGTGTACAATAAAATTCAGAACATTCTAGATGAGAGAACAGTCATATTTGATTATTCATTTTGTTGTTTTCTCCCTATTACAAATAAACAAGATGCATTAAATTTATAAAATTTCATTAGGAATATTGTTATAAATGCTGTATAACACTATGCTACTAATGATACTTATATTCAAAAATTTTAATTCAATCTTTGATGAAGAAGAATAATTTCATTTGTGCATACTTACTATTTATTGACAAGTCTGCTTCATAATTTGTTTGCAAAGTGAAATCTTCTGGAGTTTTGTTAATTTTATCATCGGTATTTAATGAAGCTGGATTGCTTGGTCCAGCCGTTGTTTGATGTGCTCTGGGTTGTTGATTCTGTTTTTTTGTGATGACATTTTCCGGAATTTGGTCAACTGCCATTTCTTCTTCGATTCGGCGGACTAATTGCTGTAATGTTTTGTCAAATTGTACGACAGACTTTTTCAAATCCTGTAGCTTATTTTCAAATTTAAATGCACTAAACTTATCAAGTGGCCCATATTTCTCACAATCATCAACTAAATGTAGAAGACCATGAACATTATACGAAAGATTTTCTAAATCATAAAGGGAACCAAAATTGGAGACAAAATAACGTAGTAATTGTTTTGCATATTGTATATATGTATTGAAATAACTGTCAGATACTAAGATTCTTATAGCATAATGAAACGATAGAAAGTGCTTACTGACACTGGGACGCAGTATCCCATTGAAAAGGTATGGGCCACTGTAAAGTAAGATTTGTCTCAATTCTGTTGCCTTCCACCTTGAAAGATCGCCTAAACTTATTGGTTTCCGAGCAAATTCTAATGACATTAAATTTCTAATGCCCTGAATTTTATTATTTAGCTCAACTGTAAGCCTGCCTGGTAGTCTGACTCTCAAGTTTCCCCGCTGAAATAGAAACAACATTTTCCTCATTACACCTAGGCATACCAAATGCATGTAATCTAAAACTACTTGAGATACCAATTTTGTTCCTGGTATAGCGAGCAATGGTGAAGTTCCAATGTGATGATCATCATCTAATTTATTTCGGAAACTCTCATCTGTTCTCAATGGGCAATTAAATTCATCGAATGCAACTCTGCTTGAAATATAGACACCATGAACTGTGCACCTAGCACATGAAGAATACCCAGTGTGACACTTAGTTTGTGTAATGAAAGCTCGAGCAGGGGCATCACATACATAAGCAGTTACTTGGACCTCAAACTTCTTACCCATGTACTCTAAGCCAGCTGTTTTTAAAGAAATCATTTCATTGACATAATCTTCTAAAAATTCCTGAACGTCTATTGGCTTTGAATACCTACTATGGTATATTCCAATTGGAAACGGTGGTATTTCTTGATGATTTGCAATGCTCATTAAAATTGGCCAAAGTTGTTTCCCACAGCTACCAGAAATTGGCACTCCGTCAATGTTACAATGCAATGTTATGGTTGTTTCTTTGGTTAGAAATGAATATCGTTGGAAGAGATGGAGTAAATTTTTTTCGATTCCTAAATGAAAATATTCTCCGCCTTCTATTTCTTTTATTACTGTTTTCCTTTGTGTTTGCAACAGTGTTCGAACATCCCGCGGCAGCGTTTCGAAGGATGGATGTGTTCGAAGCAACTTCAGAAGAGAATTTACTTTGCTTCTCATTGGTCTTGGCTTACTGCGAGACCAATCCGCAAGAGCATTTCGAAATTGATGGAAATTAAACTCATTTCCCCTAGCATTTGCCTCCTCCTCGTCATCAGATTCAGGTTCCAAAAACTCAGGGTCATTTAATAAATAGTTTTGGAGGTCTACTTCCTCATTATCATTGAAATTAGGTACCGTTTCTTCATTGACAACATTCCCAAGTTCAACTTCGCCTAAATCACCCATCTCAAACAAATTCTCGGAATTCATACTAGCTGTTGCCTGACTTTCAGCATGTTGCGCAAGCTTCTCCATAAATATATCACCTTGCTGTACTCTACGTCTATGCTTTTGGCGACTTGTACACCCTGCGACTGATTTATAACTTTTATTAGGCATATTTCGGAAAATCTTCTATAATTTCGTCCATATAAGGTATCTAGAGAAAATAAAATTCAAAGCTCTAACGTTCCTCACACTCGAGCTGAAATGTTACACAACAGAAATATATACAATTCCATAACATAAAAATTCTTGATATCACAAAAATTATTACTTCATCAAAAAATCTTAAAATATACACTTAACTTTCCACGTGGTAATACAATTCAAAGTAATTTAAGTTTATCAAATTTAATTTCTTATAGTTACCAGACATCTTCTGCGTCAATGTTTCCACTTCCTTTCCGCAATCTGAAAAAATATATATCTAAATTAAAGATGAAAAATGTAACATTACACGAAAATGTCTAAGGCAATGTGATTTTAGGAAGGCCATTTTCATTAAGACTTACCAAATGATGTCAATGCCTTTCCTCTCAGAAGCACAGGGTTTTTTAAATTAAATTGCTATTATAAGAACAGAATGAATTCATTAATGATTAGCAATCCTTAACAAACTGGCAAGGTTACATTGTGTCCTCGTTTAACGTTGTTTCACGATAACGTTGTCCAAAAATTGAAACCGTTGATCATTTAACGTCGTTATGGCTTGCGATAACGTGCTGTTCAAATTATGCGCGACGAAAAAAAATGAATGGTGAATAGGACGCAAGCGCATCTGATGTACAGTAAATATTGCTATATTAATGCGATTGATAATTTTCGTTCGACAGAAAAGGTTGGCGTGGGTAGCGTATGTTAGATATGCATCTGAGCGAATAATTATCGCCTCATTTACCCATTATCCGTATATTTTTCTGATTCCAACCGAAAAAATGCGCGTAATATAAATATGTTGTAAAGTCATCACGCGTATATTTTTGGTCTACAGCCTTCCATCGGTTAAGTTGCCTGTAGACTTGAAATATCCCAATTGCGGTAGTAGTACACCGCGTATATTTTTGGTCTACAGCCTTGCATCGGTTAAGTTGCCTGTAGACTTGAAATATCCCAATTGCGGTAGTAGTACATCGCGTATATTTTTTGTCTACAGCCTTCCATCATCTAAGTTACCTGTAGACTAGAAATATCCCAAATGTATACGCCTTCAATTTTTCGTGTATTATACGTCGCGTATATTTATAATTGGCTGTTTCAGGCGTAACTTTATGGAATCTACCTGTCATGATGAATATACATGACATGATATTTATGTGAAATAACTAATGCTTCCTTTACTTTTCATCACGGGTATATTTTTGGTCTACAGCCTGACATCGGTTAAGTTACCAGTAGACTTGAAATATCCCAATTGCGGTAGTAGTACATCGCGTATATTTATGGTCTACTGCTAACTTCCATCGGTTAAGTTACCTGTAGACTAGAAATATCCCAAATGTATACGTCTACAATTTTTCGTGTGCTCTCAGGGATGGCATGTATTCTGCAGGTGTAATGTACTATTCTACGGCTTGTATGTGTTCACATAACTTGTAAGCTTTATTCAAGCTTGTACATAACTTTTTGAAAGCTATGTACAGCTTTCAAGCCAGAATAGGTTTGTCACAGCAAGTTTGCTGCAAACTTGCCACGACAAGGTTTGTCGTGACAAGCCACCCAGACGGCACAGGAAGTTTTCGTACCTGAATACGAGGGTGGACAATCGAGATACAAAAATCGCGCTTAGGAAGTTACTTAGAAGGTTTTGTTTCTTTATTTCCTTTAATGACGAAAAAAGATGCAAGAGGACTGGCAAATTCATATGCATCGATAAAATTGTATCTCATCGATAAAACTGTATTCGGTCTGGGACTATTTTCTTTCGCGGGTGGTGCCATCTGGTGCCATCGTGCCATATCCTCCTAGAAAGATCACATGCCTTCACAAGCCGTTGGAGATGGCATGGTTTACGTCACGTCTCACCACATTTCAGGGATTATTGTGGTTAAGTTTGTGAAAAATAGAGTGTATGGTAATGGTGAAGTTTCCCTTATTCTTTAATTTCATTCTCTGGGCTTCAGAAACGTGTTTGTGAGATATTTTTGTTAAAAATGCCTTCCGTGTGTGTAATGTCGGTATGTAATGGAAACTCCGGGACATGGCTCAAGTTTTTAGCTTTCCAAAAGATCCTGAGTTGAAGAAGAAGTGCATTTGGGCGATAAGAAGAAAACATTTCACCCCTACGAAAAGCTGTGAGGTATGTACTCTTTCTCGCTGTAATTATTTGGATGTAATTTTAAGTTAGAAGTGGCTTCGGGATGTTGATGCATCAACATCCCTAACTATTCAGTACTATAGTACTATTCAGTACTAAAAATGGCGATTGAAAATATTGTAGCAGCAATTCTTTTGAAAATTCTTGCATTTTAGTTGTCTTTTTTGTATTAATTCATTCGGTGAACGTGTGGTTAAAAGGAGAAACTAGGAATAAGCTGCCAAGTTTATAGGATCGAATATTGCTTCTTAGCTTGCCCTATGGTGTATTACACGTCGGCTTTCATCATTTCAAATTATCTTATGCTATAGTGTAAAACAATAAAAATATCAGGCATACAAATATTTACTATATTTACGAGCCTAGTAATTTGATTAGAAATACCAAAAATTGGAAATGATTTGACCTAATAAGTTACATGCTATTTTATTATTTATTAATTTTAGGTGTGTGAGCTTCACATCGCACTGTGGCGGCACAATTTAAATCCGCGCGCCAGCTGTTGGTGCGCCTGGCGACCGGCAATTGTCGCGAGAGTTCGGAGACGACACAGCCAGAGGTCGCAATGGTCGACCACGCCGCTGACTGGGCGCCGCCATTACTTTTTCCGGAGAGTCCGACCGAATCTGGTGATTTGTGCGCACGCTACCGTGACCACGCCAACCGGCGTTATTCTGTATTGAACGATCTAACGAAAATACATTGTTATTGTTTAATTGAGGTGGTTTATTTGACTGTACTGCACCTTCCCCCTCAAGTGGTGACCCCGACGTGATCTTCGAGTTTAAGTTATTTTTGTGCATCCTGTTAGTTGGCGTCCAAAATGGCGACTCCCCCGAACCAAGTCCCGCCTACCGGCGAGGCTTCGGTTAATCGTGTAGCCATGCGTGTGCCACCTTTTTGGCCGGAACGACCGGCGCTTTGGTTTAGCCAGTTGGAGGTGCAGTTTTCCCTCGCCGGCATAACCAGCGAACTGACAAAGTTCTCCCACGTGGTCGCTCAATTGGACAACCGCCATGCCGTGGAAGTGGAGGACATTATTGTGAATCCCCCCAGTGAATCCCCATACAAACGAATTACGGAAGAACTAATTTCGCGTTTGTCCACCTCGCAAGAGACGCGCATCCGCCAACTCCTCGAACACGAGGAACTCGGGGACCGGAAGCCCTCCCAATTCCTCCGACACATCCGTTCTCTCGCGGGTAATTCCGTACCCGACGACTTTGTGCGGACTTTGTGGGTGAATCGCTTGCCATCCTCCGCCCAAGCGATCCTGGCCACGCAGGATTCCACGGATTTGGCGGGATTGGCGAAGCTGGCCGACAAGGTATGCGAGGTGACGTCACAACCCCAGGTCGCCAGCGCCGAGGCGTATTCCGAAATGGCGGAACTTCGAAAGCAAATGGCGGAGCTAACGAGGCAGGTCGCAGCGTTGAGCACACAAAGGTACCGCGCCCGCTCGCGATCCAAGAGCCGCCCTCGCCATCGCAGCCCATCCGGAAACCGTGACCCGCGGTTTTGCTATTACCACGGGAAGTTTGGTGCTGCTGCCCACAAGTGCCGCCCCCCCTGTGCTTATGTGGCGGAAAACCCGAAGAGCAGCGGTTAATGGCGGCCGATGGCCGTTGCTCTACGCCCCGCCGCCTTTTCGTCATTGATGCCGCAACGAAGACAGAGTTTTTGGTCGACACAGGGTCCGACCTCTGTGTTTATCCCCGTACAAAAGTGAAGGGACGGAAAGCTTTATCCGCCTATCAGTTGTTCGCCGCGAACGGCACCGTGATCGCGACGTACGGATGGATCGACTTGTCGCTCAATTTCGGTCTCAAACGCCACTTCCGCTGGCGATTCGTCGTCGCGGACGTTGACAGACCGATAATTGGCGTCGACTTCCTTTCATTTTTTAATCTACTTGTGGATGTTCGCGAGCGTAGATTAATCGACGGCATAACCTCGTTGACGACCCGCGGCCGTGAGGTGACCTCCAATCACCCGCAAGTGAAGACTGTTGTAAATAGTTCTCGTTTTCACGCGGTGTTGGCTGAGTTCCCCCAGATCACTCGGCCATCTGGGACCCCCAGCGATTTTCCTCACACGACGATGCATCACATCAAGACGACACCGGGTCCGCCAGTCGCCTGCAAGCCCCGCCGCCTTGCACCGGATAAGGCGAACATCGCCAAACAGGAGTTCGAGGAGAAGGTGCGGAACGGCACAGCGCAGCGCTCCGACAGCTGTTGGGCATCGGCACTTCATCTAGTGCCTAAAAAGGATGGTGACTGGCGCCCTTGCGGCGACTACCGCGCACTGAACGCGCGAACCGTCCCCGATCTGTACCCGGTGCCACACATTGCGGACTTCGCCCACAATTTAGCCGGTAAGTGCGCGTTTTCCCGCATAGACTTAGTGCGTGCTTACCACCAAATCCCAGTGGCCCCCGAAGGTGTCCCTAAAACCGCCCTCACCACTCCCTTTGGACTCTTCGAGTTCACACGCATGCCCTTTGGCCTGCGCAACGCTGCACAGACTTTCCAGCGTTTTATCGACGAAGTGCTGCGAGGCCTCGATCACGCGTATGCGTACCTTGACGATATTCTGGTCGCATCGCGCGACGCCAATGAACACGAGTGCCACTTGCGTGCTCTTTTTAAACGGCTCAGTGATTTCGGTATTGTAATTAACCCGGCGAAATGTGTATTAGGTGTTGACGAAGTGACTTTCCTTGGGCATACAGTGACTGCCTCTGGCATTAAGCCCACCCCGAACAAAATTGACGCTGTGAAGTGCTACCCCATACCCAAGACTGCCAGGGAACTACGTCAGTTCCTTGGGATGGTAAATTTCTATAGACGGTTAATTCCGAATGCCGCCGACGTGCAATCCCCCCTGTGCGAAGTGTTAAAGGGAGGAGTGAGGGGTAGTGATGCCATTGAGTGGACGGTTACGTTAGACCGCGCTTTCAATGAATGCAAAGACGCTCTCGTGAGCGCGACATTCGTGGCTCATCCGGATGTGCGATTGCCGCTGGCCCTTTTTTGTGACGCGTCAGATAACGCAATAGGTGGTGCATTGAATCAACGCGAGGGTGACGAGTGGAAACCACTTGGTTTTTTCACTCGTAAGCTGAAGCCGCCCCAGCGTAAGTACAGCCCATACGACCGTGAACTTCTTGCCGTTTACGAAGGAGTGAAATATTTTCGACACATGTTGGAAGGGCGTGAATTCTGTATATTCACGGACCACAAACCCCTTGTTTACGCCTTTCAACAGAAGCCCGAAAAGTGTTCCCCCCGGCAGTTCCGGTACTTGAATTTTGTGGCCCAATTTAGCACCGACATTCGACACGTCGCCGGTCGGGAGAACGTTGTCGCGGACGCCCTTTCGCGAGTTGAAGCGCTCTCAGGTGGAATTGATTTTGACGCGCTTGCACGCTCGCAGGCGCAATCCTTTTCCAAGTGCGATGAACTTGACAATCCCCTTAAGTTAAAGAAAGTGCGCGTCCCCGGATGCAATGGTGAAGTCTGGTGCGACGTTTCGACCCCAACGGTAAGACCTTACCTTACGGAGTCGTTCCGTAAGCCGGTGTTTGATTCCCTCCATCAATTGTCCCACCCTGGCATTAAGGCCTCCACCAAAATGGTCTCCGAAAGGTTCGTGTGGCCGTCGATGCGGAAGGACTGCCGCACCTGGGCGCGAGCCTGCATCCCGTGCCAACGGTCCAAAGTGCATCGTCATACAGTGTCCCCCATCGCCAGTTTCGTTTCCCCATCGCAGCGCTTCGACCACGTCCACCTTGACATCGTAGGACCCCTGCCAGTGTCCAATGGCTACCGCTATTTCGTCACGTGTGTCGATCGCTACTCGCGATGGGCTGAAGCCATCCCAACATCAGACGTAACAGCAGATACGGTCACACGCGAGTTCTTTCGCGGCTGGATCTCGCGTTTCGGCACCCCATTGAGAGTCACCACGGACCAAGGCCGGCAGTTCGAGTCTGCTCTCTTTCACCGGCTTTCGGTGCTCACCGGTGCCCGTCATCTGCGCACCACTGCGTACCACCCCGCTGCCAATGGAATGGTGGAACGATTCCACTGGCAGTTGAAGGCTGCTATCATGTGCCACGAGACCGACAGCTGGTACGACACTCTACCTGCTGTGCTTCTCGGCATTCGAGCAGCTTGGAAAGCCGACATCGGCGCATCACCGGCGGAACTTGTCTACGGAGAGCCTCTTCGCCTTCCTGGAGAGTTCTTCGCTCCTACCAAGCCTGACAACGAGGACGAGTCATTCGTCGTGAAGCTGCGCCGACACTTCCGACGGATCCAACCCGTTCCCGCCTCGCATCACGGAGAGAGGCCAGTCTTTGTCCACAAGGACCTCCAGTCAGCCTCTCAGGTGTTCGTGAGAACGGACGCCACCCGGCCCCCACTGCAACCGCCGTACGAGGGCCCCTTCCGCGTCGTAAGCCGCGACGCCAAGTTCTTCGTGGTCGACATGAAGGGCAAGGAGAAGGCGGTATCCTTAGACCGCCTGAAACCATCGTACATCTTGGCAGCGGAGGACGGACGTCACGACGCCGGTGGTACATCGGGACCACCGCCAGCCAGCACCACAACACCGCCTGCCATCGACCCTCCGGCGACATCGCTGACCGATCCCGGACAGGCGCAACGAGCAACCCGCTCCGGGAGATGGGTCCATTTCCCCAAGCACTTGGAGGAGTTCGCCACCTAGGCGATATATTATTTTTTTTGCAATATCACTGGCGGCGGTCACTGCACTGTGGCTTCCATTCCCTCCCCCCCCCCCCCCAACCCTATTGATTGTCACTAATTACTTTTTTTTCTCTAAATTCTTTAGTGGCCTAAAGACTGCGGAGGGGGTGATGTGGCGGCACAATTTAAATCCGCGCGCCAGCCGTTGGTGCGCCTGGCGACCGGCAATTGTCGCGAGAGTTCGGAGACGACACAGCCAGAGGTCGCAATGGTCGACCACGCCGCTGACTGGGCGCCGCCATTACTTTTTCCGGAGAGTCCGACCGAATCTGGTGATCTGTGCGCACGCTACCGTGACCACGCCAACCGGCGTTATTCTGTATTGAACGATCTAACGAAAATACATTGTTATTGTTTAATTGAGGTGGTTTATTTGACTGTACTGCACCTTCCCCCTCAGCACCATTGTGATATCAGAAAGTAATCTGTGGCCTTGGACGAGAAGACGAGGAGAAAATTCTTGCTGAATTGAAGGTGCCCAGATTGGAGGAAGGTACCATTGCTTCACTTTTACCTGTCGCCAAGAAGACAGACATTGTGGCAGAAGTGACATATTTGTGGATGTGGATTTGATTTGTGCAAGTTGATGCTGTGATAGTGGACGTTCATCGGAGAAAGTATTGAAGATAGTTTTTATGTATCGACCAGTCCTCTTTTAAATAATTTTTTATTCGAAAGAGAATAAGAGTAATTGTTTCGCTAAATTAGATGTGGGATAGAAGAGAAAATTGGAAATATTATTGTGGTTGACAATAGAAAATACATAATACAGACATTGTGGCAGAAGTGACATATTTGTGGATGTGGATTTGATTTGTGCAAGTTGATGCTGTGATAGTGGACGTTCATCGGAGAAAGTATTGAAGATAGTTTTTATGTATCGACCAGTCCTCTTTTAAATAATTTTTTATGTAATAGTAATTGTTTCGCTAAATTAGATGTGGGATAGAAGAGAAAATTGGAAATATTATTGTGGTTGACAATAGAAAATACATAATACAGACATTGTGGCAGAAGTGACATATTTGTGGATGTGGATTTGATTTGTGCAAGTTGGTGCAGTGATAGTGGACGTTTATCGGAGAAAGTATTGACGATAGTTTGTATGTATCGACCAGTCCTCTTTTAAATAATTTTCTATTCGAAAGAGAATAAGAGTAATTGTTTCGCTAAATTAGATGTGGGATAGAAGAGAAAATTGGAAATATTATTGTGGTTGACAATATAAAATACATAATATATGTATTGTATTTATGTGGGTTTTTTCTTTCCTGCCTCTTTAAAATTTCTTGTGGTGGTGACTTCATGCAAAGTAAGTATAAAATCGGAGGTGTGATCTAAGAGATACCATGTTTTATTTTACAAGTGTTTATGCTGGTGATTTGGCAGGACTTTCATATTTTTAATAGGTTGATACATTTACTGCAGTGACCTAGAGACTTTTACTCATCGCAAATAATTTTTCAAATACTTTAGCGCCTGATATGGGTAAGTTTTAGTAGCTGTGACTGAACTATACGTTAATTTTTGCTTGCATTTTGATGAATTCGATCATACTAATAGCAGATGTGTCAGCAATCCTGTTTCATCGGCAATTTTTATTTAAAAATTTTATTTCGTCAGGGTTTAGGGTAAGCTTTTTAATGCTCGTGGGCTATGTGATGTCTTATTTAGTGTCAAAATTAATAACAATTTACTCTTATTAACATCTCAAGGTTTTTAAGTAAGTACGAGCCACTTAAGAATGCTGGATGCTGGGGATGCGTGAATTAGCCTTGAGAATCTCATTTTTCGCAGTTATTTAAGTGGCCGAATAAGTTTTGTAAGTTCTCAATGGGTAAATTATACTATATCATGAATTCTAATTACCATGAAAAACTCACAACCGACAAAAACTTTGTCGGTCGTGAGTCTTTCATGGTAATTAGAATTCATGATATGGTGTTATTTACCTATTGAGAACTTACAATAGGGTGGTTTCCTATTATTTTTTTATTGCCTAAATCGAAAGATTATTACTCCTGGAGTACGTATTTCGCGCTTTTAGATTTTTAAATGACGATATCTATTTTTCGCGATTAAATGAAAAGTGAAAATTTTCAAGTGCGCAAAAACGCGACGCGTAAGTAGGAAAGTCCGTGCGCCGCATTTCTGGTTCCCCCTCTCTCCTTGTGAAGTGACCTTGATCGAGGCTCTGAGCGCTGATAGGACGCAGGATGCTAGCGGATAGCCGAGTACCTTCCTGTCTGGTAGCGCATGGCTTAAAAAAGGTTTATTAATACCTTATCAAGCGAAGAAAACTTTCCGACCTTAGCCAGTTTTAATAGGTGATTATTAAGACATGTTTCCCTGAGCTCTGTGCCTCATGCATGCATTGGTAACCTCAGACGATGTATAACTCCTATCCTCTCGTGTAGAAACTAGGTCCCTGTGACGTCACGCGGAGCGGAATCGCATGGGCGCCAATCTGGCCTTTTTCAAATGAGGATAAACTTTGACCCTTGCCATTCGTCTAAACCGGTATTTCAAAAACCAAATAATTTGTGTATTATGAATACACTAATGGTGGGCAACGAAGCGCAATCAATGCCTATCGTTTTCTTTGATGAAGGAAACTACCCTATTCATAATGATTCGTATCAAGGTTCTCGCTACGGTCGGTAGCTATCGATTGTGTTGCGTTCGATACATTTTTCGATCGTGCGAGTTACGATATATCTAATTTCGACCTAATCGATTGAGATTAGCCTGAGTGCCGTGTTCCTGCGCGCTTCGTATCCAATCGTACGTGCTTAGTAGCGGACATTCACATGCTGCGTACGCGCTTCGTCGACAGGCCGCGCATGGAAATTATCATTGACGAAAAGCGACGGAGCGGCACAGTATCCCCTTAGTCAATGGGTACTATGTACATACGAATTAGATACGGAGGGTTCTGTGCCGTCTGGGCAATGACAAGCCTATGACAAGTTTGCTGCAAGCTTGCATGCTATCTGGGATACGTAACAGGAACTTTGAAGGCGAACCGGAAAGGTAACCCATCAGATTTAGTGCAAAAAAAAGTTGAAGCCTGGTAATGTACAAGCAACTTACTCTAATAATGGCATCTGTGTTCTCAAATGGCGAGACAAATGTGACGTTCTTATTGTGTCCTCATAGTTTGGCGTCCGTATGTCTGAACACAAATCCCGCTCTGGTAAGGTTACTCAAAAACCTGAGGCTGTCCTAAAATATAACGAGAGTGTATGGGAGGGGTCGACAGATGTGACCAATTATTAGCATCCCAGCTAGCACATTATAAGTCATTGAGATAAGGTGAAAGGAAGAAATAAGGAAGTCGCTTCTCAAGTAAGCTTCCCAGACGGCACAGAACCCTCCGTATCTAATTCGTATGTACATAGTACCCATTGACTAAGGGGATACTATGCCGCTCCGTCGCTTTTCGTCAATGGATAATTTCCGTTCGCGGCCTGTCGACGAAGCGCGTACGCAGCATGTGAATGTCCGCTACTAAGCACGTACGATAGGATACGAAGCGCGCAGGAACACAGCACTCAGGCTAATCTCAATCGATTAGGTCGAAAATTAGATATATCGTAACTCGCACGATCAAACGCAACACAATCGATAGCTACCGACCGTAGCGAGAACCTTGATACGAATCATTATGAATTGTAAGTTCTCAATAGGTAAATAACACCATATCATGAATTCTAATTACCATGAAAGACTCACGACCGACAAAGTTTTTGTCGGTTGTGAGTTTTTCATGGTAATTAGAATTCATGATATAGTATTATTTACCCATTGAGAACTTACAAAACTTACTCGGCCACTTAAATAACTCTGCGAAAAATGAGATTCTCATGGCTAATTCACGCACCCCCAGCATCCAGCATTAAGTGGCTCGTACTTACTTGGAAACCTTGAGATGTTAATGAGAGTAAATTCTAATTAATTTTGACACTAAATAAGACATCACATAGCCCACGAGCATTAAAAAGCTTACCCTAAAGCCTGACGAAATAAAATTTTTAAATAAAAATTGCCGATGAAACAGGATTGCTGACACATCTGCTATTAGTATGATCGAATTCATCAAAATGCAAGCAAAAATTAACGTATAGTTCAGTCTCAGCTACTAAAACTTACCCATATCAGGCGCTAAAGTATTTGAAAAATTATTTGGTATGAGTAAAAGTCCCTAGGTCACTGCAGTAAATGTATCAACCTATTAAAAATATGAAAGTCCTGCCAAATCACCAGCATAAACACATGTAAAATAAAACATGTTATCTCTTAGATCACACCTCCGATTTTATACTTACTTTGCATGAAGTCACCACCGCAAGAAATTTTAAAGAGGCAGGAAAGAAAAAACCCACAGAAATACAATACATATATTATGTATTTTCTATTGTCAACCACAATAATATTTCCAATTTTCTCTTCTATCCCACATCTAATTTAGCGAAACAATTACTCTTATTCTCTTTCGAATAGAAAATTATTTAAAAGAGGACTGGTCGATACATACAAACTATCGTCAATACTTTCTCCGATGAACGTCCACTATCACTGCACCAACTTGCACAAATCAAATCCACATCCACAAATATGTCACTTCTGCCACAATGTCTGTCTTCTTGGCGACAGGTAACAGTGAAGCAATGGTATCTTCCTCCAATCTGGGCACCTTCAATTCAGCAAGAATTTTCTCCTCGTCTTCTCGTCCAAGGCCACAGATTACTTTCTGATATCACAATGGTGCGATGTGAAGCTCACACACCTAAAATTAATAAATAATAAAATACCATGTAACTTATTAGGTCAAATCATTTCCAATTTTTGGTATTTCTGCATGAGAAATCAAATTACTAGGCTCGTAAATATAGTAAATATTTGTATGCCTGATATTTTTATTGTTTTACACTATAGCATAAGATAATTTGAAATGATGAAAGCCGACGTGTAATACACCATAGGGCAAGCTAAGAAGCAATATTCGATCCTATAAACTTGGCAGCTTAATCCTAGTTTCTCCTTTTAACCACACGTTTACCGAATGAATTAATACAAAAAAGACAACTAAAATGCAAGAATTTTCAAAAGAATTGCTGCTACAATATTTTCAATCGCCATTTTTAGTACTGAATAGTACAATAGTACTGAATAGTTCGGGATGTTGATGCACTTCTAACTTAAAATTACATCCAAATAATTACAGCGAGAAAGAGTACATACCTCACAGCTTTTCGTAGGGGTGAAATGTTTTCTTCTTATCGCCCAAATGCACTTCTTCTTCAACTCAGGATCTTTTGGAAAGCTAAAAACTTGAGCCATGTCCCGGAGTTTCCATTACATACCGACATTACACACACGGAAGGCATTTTTAACAAAAATATCTCACAAACACGTTTCTGAAGCCCAGAGAATGAAATTAAAGAATAAGGGAAACTTCACCATTACCATACACTCTATTTTTCACAAACTTAACCACAATAATCCCTGAAATGTGGTGAGACGTGACGTAAACCATGCCATCTCCAACGGCTTGTGAAGGCATGTGATCTTTCTAGGAGGATATGGCACGATGGCACCAGATGGCACCACCCGCGAAAGAAAATAGTCCCAGACCGAATACAGTTTTATCGATGAGATACAATTTTATCGATGCATATGAATTTGCCAGTCCTCTTGCATCTTTTTTCGTCATTAAAGGAAATAAAGAAACAAAACCTTCTAAGTAACTTCCTAAGCGCGATTTTTGTATCTCGATTGTCCACCCTCGTATTTAGGTACGAAAACTTCCTGTGCCGTCTGGGTTGTTATGGGTTTCTTACGGCCAGGGCGACAAACATCCAGAGTAATGGCAAAATGGATGCCAAACTTTCAGCACTTCCGTAGATGCTGTTATTATCCCATCGTTACAGAGTGTTAATTAAGGCCTTCATGCATTAAGAAAATGTTTTTATTGTTGGCGCTTCTATATTATGAGGAGAAATAACATCATACCGCCATAATTTGAAAATCATTCACATTTATGAACTGATAGCTTAACGAAGGTCGTAAGAAAAACACAATTTCACAAGAATACCAACGTAGAGTAATATAAAAATGCCGGAAGGAACATCTAATATACGTATTGCAGTCATCGGGTTATCAAACCATAATTTAAAATTCATAAATGTTAAAATGTATGGGCCTTGAATAAATTCAGTTTTTCATGCACATGCCAAACAAGTTTTTTTTTACATAATTGGATATTTAATTAGTAACTACGCCTCCAATTTACAACAACTGCCGTGGTGTAGTGGTTAGCGTGTAGTACTTCGGTTCCGAGGGTCGCACGTTCGGATCCACCCTGATGTAATTTTTTTTCTTTCCGCCGCATGGATAGAGTACTTGTACTATGCTTCATATCTTCACTAGCCGGTTGCTTGCAGTTATTAATTTTTTTCTATTTACGGGAAAATCTGTTATCAGCTGTTCAGCCCTTATAAAAACTCGCTAAATTTCCCCAATAGCCTTTAAATTCATGTCAAGATGAGCCGCGTAGCATGTGTAGTACGCTGTTCAGCCGCCTTTGGCGCTCCAACAGAAGTGACTTACATTGCCTGAGGATATTTGACGGCATTCCTTACCTAAACGTCCCTAACGTCTTACCCTAGCCTTATATAAGTCCCTTAGCTTACGATAAGCTGCTTATCAATTTTTTCCGTAAGAAAACCATAAGAAACGGTTAACTCACTTACTTTGTGCTATCTGGGATACTACCCCTGTGAAAGAAAAACTCTTCGCTGGTATGCCAAAGTTGGCGTTCACATATTCCATGTTATACTTAACAATGCCTTTATACTGTATAATATTTTCAGCAATAATGAAAAACTGACTCTCTTGCAATTTCGGGATAGTGTGATTCAATCACTGATTTATCAACATCGTCCACCTCCAGAATCATGGGCAGAAGATCCCAAGTCAAAAAACATCCATATTTCGAAAGACGTTCCCCGGAATGAAAAAAATAAAAGTAAGAAAGAGATGTATCATCTGTAAAAATGCAAATATGCGGATAGAGTCGAGCTATTACTGCGATCTATGTCCAGGCAAACCAGGATTATGTCTTGAAAGCTGTTTTGCACGATTTCAGGGCTATAAATGAAAGACTGTACTGATATTTTTACATATTCCTCTTTGTAAAAAACATCTTACCCATTTGAAATTTATAATTATACATTTTTCTCTTGTAAGAATGTGTTCATAAGGATGGTGAAATAAATATTTTATGTTTCGGGAAAGTATACCTACTTGGTTTCAATGTCCAAAAGTAATGGATGGTAAAAATGTGTAATATTAAGGTAAAATTGATTTGGATCTTAACTATATATCTTTAGTTTACAATAAACATAACTTTTTGATCTGACATGAATAAAGAGAGAATCTGACAAAGTAACATTATTTGGAAAATCCAACCGAGGAAATGGATTTTTTACATTTTACGCTCTTTCAATAATTTATATTTCATGTGCAAATTTTTATTTGGTTGTGTGTGTGCGAGTAACCTAGATTAACTATTTTAAAGCGATACACTGGTGTATTCCTGTTGTTATATGAGATATATTTTGCATGTGCCCAAAAATCTACGCGCTTTTGGCGGTGATCTACGCACACATAATCGTTCGCCACTTTCGAATGCTTGCGCAAGCATAAAAATGACTAGCACTAAAATAATCTATAACTATTGAGCCCGTATACAAATTCTTAGGAAACTGGATAAATACAAAACCTGCCACAAATACACCCAGACGGCACAGGAAGTTTTCGTACCTAAATACGAGGGTGGACAATCAAGATACAAAAATCGCGCTTAGGAAGTTACTTAGAAGGTTTTGTTTCTTTATTTCCTTTAATGACGAAAAAAGATGCAAGAGGACTGGCAAATTCATATGCATCGGTAAAATTGTATCTCATCGATAAAACTGTATTCGGTCTGGGACTATTTTCTTTCGCGGGTGGTGCCATCTGGTGCCATCGTGCCATATCCTCCTAGAAAGATCACATGCCTTCACAAGCCGTTGGAGATGACATGGTTAACGTCACGTCTCACCACATTTCAGGGATTTTTGTGGTTAAGTTTGTGAAAAATAGTGTCTGGTAATGGTGAAGTTTCCCTTATTCTTTAATTTCATTCTCTGGGCTTCAGAAACGTGTTTGTGAGATATTTTTGTTAAAAATGCCTTCCGTGTGTGTAATGTCGGGATGTAATGGAAACTCCGGGACATGGCTCAAGTTTTTAGCTTTCCAAAAGATCCTGAGTTGAAGAAGAAGTGCATTTGGGCGATAAGAAGAAAACATTTCACCCCCACGAAAAACTGTGAGGTATGTACTCTTTCTCGCTGTAATTATTTGGATGTAATTTTAAGTTAGAAGTGGCTTCGGGATGTTGATGCATCAACATCCCGAACTATTCAGTACTGAAGTACTATAGTACTATTCAGTACTAAAAATGGTGATTCAAAATATTGTAGCAGCAATTCTTTTGAAAATTCTTGCATTTTAGTTGTCTTTTTTGTATTAATTCATTCGGTAAACGTGTGTAAAGGAGAAACTAGGAATAAGCTGCCAAGTTTATAGGATCGAATATTGCTTCTTAGCTTGCCCTATGGTGTATTACACGTCGGCTTTCATCATTTCAAATTATCTTATGCTATAGTTTAAAACAATAAAAATATCAGGCATACAAATATTTACTATATTTACGAGCCTATAGTAATTTGATTTCTCATGCAGAAATACCAAAAATTGGAAATGATTTGACGTAATAAGTTACATGGTATTTTATTATTTATTAATTTTAGGTGTGTGAGATTCACATCGCACCTTGTGATATCAGAAAATAATCTGTGGCCTTGGACGAGAAGACGCCCAGTGAGAAATGGGTGGTGGAATCCACGTGGAACCCACGTGGAGATTTAACGTGGATACCACGTGTTTTTGGTCGTGGAATCAACGTGGAATCCACGTGGAAATTTGGTGGAAAAATTAAAACAGCAGTAGGTGCAGTCCTAAAACCATTAAAACCTCAACCACTCTATATCTAAACCTTCTATATATGTGTCTACGATTTTTCATGTGCTCTCATGGCTGCCTTTCCACGAATTATATAAAAATAGAATGTGCGATACATTTTCACATAACTAGCATGGTAACAGGATTATAAATGACGCAATGTCACCAGAGAGTTAAGTTCCACAAATTAGAAATTCTGTTTAACATTTTATGCTAATCACCACAAATCCACTTGAAATCAACGTGGATTCCACGTGGGTCCAACCACTCAATATCCACCACCACCAAATATCCACCACTCAACGTGGATTCCACGTGGGTTCCACGTGGATTCCACCACTCATTTCTCACTGGGCGAGGAGAAAATTCTTGCTGAATTGAAGTTACCCAGATTGGAGGAAGGTACCATTGCTTCACTGTTACCTGTCGCCAAGAAGACAGACATTGTGGCAGAAGTGACATATTTGTGGATGTGGATTTGATTTGTGCAAGTTGGTGCAGTGATAGTGGACGTTTATCGGAGAAAGTATTGACGATAGTTTGTATGTATCGACCAGTCCTCTTTTAAATAATTTTCTATTCGAAAGAGAATAAGAGTAATTGTTTCGCTAAATTAGATGTGGGATAGAAGAGAAAATTGGAAATATTATTGTGGTTGACAATAGAAAATACGTAATATATGTATTGTATTTCTGTGGGTTTTTTCTTTCCTGCCTCTTTAAAATTTCTTGCGGTGGTGACTTCATGCAAAGTAAGTATAAAATCGGAGGTGTGATCTAAGAGATACCATGTTTTATTTTACAAGTGTTTATGCTGGTGATTTGGCAGGACTTTCATATTTTTAATAGGTTGATACATTTACTGCAGTGACCTAGAGACTTTTACTCATCCCAAATAATTTTTCAAATACTTTAGCGCCTGATATGGGTAAGTTTTAGTAGCTGAGACTGAACTATACGTTAATTTTTGCTTGCATTTTGATGAATTCGATCATACTAATAGCAGATGTGTCAGCAATCCTGTTTCATCGGCAATTTTTATTTAAAACTTTTATTTCGTCAGGCTTTAGGGTAAGCTTTTTAATGCTCGTGGGCTATGTGATGTCTTATTTAGTGTCAAAATTAATAAGAATTTACTCTCATTAACATCTCAAGGTTTCCATGTAAGTACGAGCCACTTAACAATGCTGGATGCTGGGGATGCGTGAATTAGCCGTGAGAATCTCATTTTTCGCAGAGTTATTTAAGTGGCCGAGTAAGTTTTGTAAGTTCTCAATGGGTAAATAATACTATATCATGAATTCTAATTACCATGAAAAACTCACAACCGACAAAAACTTTGTCGGTCGTGAGTCTTTCATGGTAATTAGAATTCATGATATGGTGTTATTTACCTATTGAGAACTTACAATTCATAATGATTCGTATCAAGGTTTTCGCTACGGTCGGTAGTTATCGATTGTGTTGCGTTCGATACATTTTTCGATCGTGCGAGTTACGATATAACTAATTTCGACCTAATCGATTGAGATTAGCCTGAGTGCCGTGTTCCTGCGCGCTTTGTATCCAATCGTACGTGCTTAGTAGCGGACATTCACATGCTGCGTACGCGCTTCGTCGACAGGCCGCGAATGGAATGTATCCATTGACGAAAAGCGACGGAGCGGCATAGTATCCCCTTAGTCAATGGGTACTATGTACATACGAATTAGATACGGAGGGTTCTGTGCCGTCTGGGCAGTATGCCATAGCGAATGTCAACAAGCAGGAATTCCCGTGTATTGCGGGACTGCATAAGCACAGCCTATTCTAGGGGCTTTCGTACGGCGCACAGTGGGCTGAAATCGAAAAAAGCTGGCCAAAAATCATATCTTCCATATTTTTATAATTAGCTCGACGAAATTTTTCCTACTATTCATATTTGGGTTATATAACATGAATATAAAGACATTTTGCTGAAAAATTGGTCCTGGGAAATTTTTTAAACAAAATCGCGGAGACGGAACAAAACCAAAAATCGACTATTTGGACCGCTTCAGTTAATAGGGAACTTTTAATAGAAATTAATAGTAAGGAATAAAAAAGTAAGTAGTTTAACATGAAATTTAATAATTTAAATAAAATGTTCATATAAAATACATAAATTATTTTTTTAAACATTATTAATGATTTAGTCAACTAATTTTGCGTTAACATTTTGTCTGAAAGGACACACATAAGAAATCACCTAGCAAAAAATTTATACCATAAACTAAAATGCCACATAAAATTATTTATGAACCATAATATATTAACATAAATATATAAAACATGAGAAAACATTAGGGATAAATTTACCATCCTCACCAGTTTTCATCGGATTCCCAGCCGCCCTGACAAAAATAAACTCCACCATGGTGGGTACAGGAAGGGTACAGGAAGGGTGGCATCCTTCATGGTGGGTAGTTACCCTTGCAGAACCCACGCCCTACCCACCATTAAGGGTAAGGGAAGGAGAGAAAAATCCTTCGTGTACCCTTCCTTGGAACTCCTTCCCTTACCATCCGTGTACCCTTCCTCTACCCACCATTAAGGGTAAGGGAAGGAGAGAAAAATCCTTCGTGTACCCTTCCTCGGAACTCCTTCCCTTACCATCCGTGTACCCTTCCTCTACCCACCATTAAGGGTAAGGGAAGGAGAGAAAAATCCTTCGTGTACCCTTCCTTGGAACTCCTTCCCTTACCATCCGTGTACCCTTCCTCTACCCACCATTAAGGGTAAGGGAAGGAGAGAAAAATCCTTCGTGTACCCTTCCTTGGAACTCCTTCCCTTACCATCCGTGTGCCCTTCCTCTACCCACCATTAAGGGTAAGGGAAGGAGAGAAAAATCCTTCGTGTACCCTTCCTTGGAACTCCTTCCCTTACCATCCGTGTACCCTTCCTCTACCCACCATTAAGGGTAAGGGAAGGAGAGAAAAATCCTTCGTGTACCCTTCCTTGGAACTCCTTCCCTTACCATCCGTGTGCCCTTCCTCTACCCACCATTAAGGGTAAGGGAAGGAGAGAAAAATCCTTCGTGTACCCTTCCTTGGAACTCCTTCCCTTACCATCCGTGTACCCTTCCTCTACCCACCATTAAGGGTAAGGGAAGGAGAGAATAATCCTTCGTTTACCCTTCCTTGGGACTTAGCATTTATAAATGAAGAAAACATATCCTGAAAGACTCTCCTTAGCTACTTTCACCTGCTAAAGAGTATTGAGTTCCGTACAAGAACATAAGCAGTCTTTGAAAGCAAATATAGACGGGCTACACAACTAATCTTTAAAATTTCCTTAAGGAAAACAATAATATACATATTCAGTGGTGTATCCAGGGGTGGGGTCCGAAGGGTTCGGACCCTCCGCCCCCCTGAAGTATAAAAACACAATCATTTTCCTTCATAATAGAAATCAAAATATTAAAAAATAATGAATTTAAAAAATATTTCTTTGACTATTGAAGTTTTTTCGATTATGAAAAGTGTTTGAATAAGTTGAATTCCAATACTTACTATCCTGTTTTTCAAAACTTTTCCCACCTGGTTTTGGACCCCCCCAAACGAAATTCCTGACTACGCCACTGTACACAATAGTTTCTGTAATTGTGTGAAAAAAGCTCATTTAGAAGTTCTTCCATTCACGTTTTAGGATGTAACCTATTTGTGTGGCTGACAATGAGACGTCGCTAGAGTGATGTTCAGTATTAGAATGCCGATCTTATTTTCTGAAACGAAATAGGTGTGGTAGAAAAAAGTCACAGCTTTCTTCCACATAGGCCCGGGTGCGATTCTCATCTTAAGATTTTGTAGTATAAGTTCCGTTGAGAAACTCATCCTATCAAGTACCTCGATAGCCGAGGTTGTTAAATCTCTAGTTCGTGATCCTGTAAAATGTAGGTCCTGGGTTCAAGACCACGTGAAGGCTAATTTTTTTTATGCCCTATAACTTTAGAAATCACTGTTGCAACTCATCCCCATTCGTTTAATTTAGTTTATTAGCGATTTTTTAAATTTTTATGTTAATTTATGGATTTTTAGTTTTTATATTAATCCTACCCTTCCTGTACCCTCCATTGAGGCTGGCCAAACCCTTCCCGTACCCTCCAGGAAGGAGAGGGCGTACCCACCAATGTTCTAAAATAGGTACCCTTCGTGTACCCTTGCTGAAGGGTACACTTATCCTTCCTGTACCCTTCATCGAGGCAGGCCAAACCCTTCCCGTACCCTCCAGGAAGGAGAGAGCGTACCCACCAATGTTCTAAAATACCCTTCGTGTACCCTTGCTGAAGGGTACAGGAAGGGTACACCTATCCTTCCTGTACCCTCAATGGAGGGTAAACCTCTCCTTAATGGAAGAGTTTATTTTTATCAGGGCGTCACTGTCCTCATCAGAAGTTGGCTCCTCTAATACAAGTAAGTTTCGTATATCCTTTGAAACATTTCTTTTAGCATTTGTACATACAAAACTATTGAATATTAGATAATCGGAAGTAAGGAGGAGCTTTCGGAAAATATCTCCCACTGTGACACTGTGTCGCAAGTCGTTTTATTTTATAAACAATGTCCAAAATGCAAAAAAGTATTTAGATATAGTTTCTATATGTCAAAAAGAGAATATTTAAGAAATAAAACATTTCAGCCATCGGGGAGGCTAAAGAAATTTAGCCCAGCAGTGAATGTCCCTTACAGAAAATTAATACTGGTGGCCAGTATTTTTAATACTGAAATACAGTATTAAAAATACTGGATTCAGTGATTTTCAGTATTAAAATCACTGAGAGCCAGTATTTTTAATACTGGTTCCCTGTATTAAAAATACTGGCTCTAGTGATTTTCAGTATTAAAATCACTGACAACCAGTATTTTCAATACTGGAAGAGTGCCTTTAATACTGGATCTCAGTATTAAAAATACTGGCTCTAGTGTTTTTCAGTATTAAAATCACTGACAACCAGTATTTTCAATGCTGGAAGAGTGCCTTTAATACTGGATCTCGGTATTGAAAATACTGGCATCAATGATTTTAGGGAAATTTATTATTAGGCAAGTGACTTCACTGCTGGCCACCATTTAGCATTAAAAATTTTGGAATCTGGGGTGCTAAGGAAAAAAATGCTGCCTCCATTTTTGTCACAAAAAACTTTTATCTCAACTGGATCATGCATTTCATGTCATATACTATAAAATGTTTCGTGATGTGTCATAAATTAGATTACCCACTTGAATGAAGAGATAGGTGTATCACCAAATAACTGGATGCATAAGTTATTGAAAACAATGACATTATTTATTGACCATTTTAAGTACTTTTAGTCCCTTTCCAAAGAGTTAACCAGAGGAAATATACATAATTTATTCTCAAATGGAATCAAAACACACTTGTTGCACAACATTTCTGGAAATACAGCAATACATTCAGGAGTTAATTCAGAAATATATGGGAAGGCATTGGAAGTAATACCAATTGATTTTTCTCGGAAAAGTGTTTCATTGGTTTGGTGTAGCTTCACTCCTAAAATAATGCATGTCATTTTATTGGAGCTCACAGTTTTAACTTTGAGAGCATGCGTAATAAAAATCAATTGCTTATTTTGGAGCTGCACGACATAATTAACTCGTTTCGTCATACGTGTATAGCTTTGAACATGAAAGAGAACATTTTTATAAATAAATCTCTGGAATGAAATTGCATTGTTCCAATATACTTCCTCACCAACTAAATTTTCAACCGTCACTTTCTGAGCCAAAGTCAAGGATACAATGTCTGGAGCACCAAACAATCTCACATAATCACTATGATTTTCGCATAAACTTGATCTATGCTTAGCATAAGTAAGCTTCCCATAGTAAGCTTACTTTGCACAGTTGGATTGAGATGTTTCCATAATTTCAGAGGCCTTTTCCCTAAGTGACTGTAACCTTAAATACGACTTGCATATTTGATGTGGTACTGCTTGTGAGCTTTGGAACATTCGGGCCAGGACCCCATTGTTGTGCTCATAAGGGAAGGCTGATACTCCCCACAGAGATCCAAAATTTTGTACACTTTTTGGGATGTGCAATAACAAGTGACAATTAAATTTCAATAATTGTGGGGTATTGTAAACATCCTCCATTGATAGCACAAACTTCCTCAGAGCTTTCTCAGCCAAAGAGAACTCTTTCGGGCTGATATGTTCTTGAAGGAATGTTTTAATGCTATACACCAAAAGGGACCAATGGTCAAGGTATTTCATTGGAAAATTAACAGCTTTTAAAGAAATTACAGAATAGTACAACAAAAAATTTTTCCACTCTGATGCCTTCCATAATTTTATGTCACTTAATGAGCGAGGTGTTCTAGTGATTTCACTTGGTGGTTTCACAGACTGAAGGACATTATCAATTATTTTACCTTTTTTATTGCTACCGATGTAAAAGGGCTGACTTTGATTCATGGGAGAAAGCCACCAACACACCAGAGTCTTCACTACACCAAGTAGCACACAGTGCATGTATTCTGGGACGAAGGACACAATGATATTGAAAACTTTCAGAAGCAAAAGCACCGAGGGTCCTTTAATTCCATTTATGGTCTTCCCCGTCCTTTGCACCTCTCGTGTATCACGCAGGTGCTGTTCCTGCGTTCTCGGAAGTCCTACATCTCCCCTGTACATTCGTGCTTGGCCACGACCTACCGCAATTTCCTCACCTTCGTGCAAACAGAAAGGGCATCCTTGAGCTCCACGAAACGTTTTTAAGTTTTGCAATAAAGGCCTTGCTTGGGAGTCCACAGAGGCTAGGATTGTATGAACTTTAATGTTACGAACCTCTAAATCATCCGGCAATTGAATTTGGATGCCTTCAGTATGCAAAACATTCAGCTCCTCAATGAATGGCTGGAGATAAGTGTTCATGTTCGGTTTACTTGGGCCATACCATAACCCACAGAGCATTATGTTTTCCCTTCTCTTCTTAAAAGGCAACTCATTCACGGCTACCTGAATTGGCCAGAGTGAAACTTTTGACGATTTAAAAATCTTCACGCCATCAGTGTTCCACTGTAGAGTAATGTCAGGCTTGCAGATTACTCTCTTTTCTTTCAACTTTTTGTACACTTTGCCACTAATCACGTCCGTTTCTTTATCAACGTCCCACCGCAATGCAGAACAAAAAGTTACATCATTCAGCAGTTTAGCCAATTGCTCCTGCAAAGGGATTTGAATGAAGTAACTCCCTTTCTCCTTCAGTTCATCTATGGACCACCTCAATCCACACTCACACTCTTTCTCTTCCATTCCATTCATAAATTTTATGAGCTTAAGGCAATTCCGGTCACCACAGTAAAAGTGAGTTCTGACCTCTGGCAACGTTGCGAATCTTTTCAGAAACATATGGAGAGAACCGTGAGTTCTGGTGGGTAGGTGGCAGTCAACTAGTTCAATTAAATGTTCTAAGGCTACGTCAGACAACCCAAAACGCAAGGCATAGCTCATAATTAAGAGGTCACTTTCCTTCCTTGGTATTTAACACGTGTTAAATACCAAAAATACATCTGTCAAAAATTTTTCAATCGATTATGGAAACAGCACCCTGCCAAAAATAAACCTTACGTGCTGGAACTTTCTCAATGAGATATTCGTAATTAACACCTCGAAATCTATCCAGTACACCCTTTCACCCTTGTGGGAGGATTTTGATGCCAACCAGTGTTATAAGAAAGCTTGCCGAAGTAACTACCATTGATCCATTGATACTCTGATACTCTAGCTCTCTTCATAATCATGCAATCAGAAATGACCACCAGAAATGATGTTCACCTCGAAGACTACCCCAACAGCTCCTGCCAAAAAGGACCCTTATTCTCCCTATCAAAATTACATAACAAATTACCTATAATATCAAATGTCTTCCACCTACACCATTCAAGAATGCTTTGAAGACATATTAAATGGAAAATAACTACTATAGCCTGAAAGATTTTATGCTGCGCTCTGTGAGTAATTTTCGTCCATCAGCCACAAAAAGTGGTAACTTTTCCTTTAAAGTACAAAAATTGTAAATATTCCTATCACTTCATTTATTTGTAACTATTATTGTTTATTTTTATTATTTTTTGATGACTTCCAATGTCACCACTACAATTGAGATCTCTAGGAACAATAAAAATTATTATTATTATTTTCATTTTTCCCTCTTGCTATCTTACAAGGATTTTTCACAGTGAACGGACCAAGTCAAGTTCAAATGTGTTTTGTTATTACTTCCTTTATTATTCTATAGAAAGGAACCGTCGGACAGTATGACAGGTGTCCAGGATGACTGACTTTTGTATTTTTGGTAGAGTTTTCTCCAAGTTTAGCTTTTTTAGCTGGTGTAGAATTTCGCACGGTGTTATTCCTGTTGTTGTTATCACTATTGGGCATATATCTACTGACTGCATCTTCCACAAGGCTTTGATCTCTGCTGCAAGTTCTGCATATTTATTAATTTTGGTGGATTGTGCTTTCTGTACATTATGGTTTAAGGGAATTGTCACGTCTATGAGGGTAGTGTGCCGTTTTATTTTGTCTATTATAACTATGTCCGGTCTATTGTTTTTAATTGCTCGGTCAGTTTTTATTTCTGCATTCCAGTATAGTTTGCACTCATTGTTTTCCATAACATCAGGTGGATGGTATTTGTAGTATGGTTCATCGGTGTCCAGGATTCTATTTTTTCTTGCCAGTTCTTGGTGCATGATTTTAGCTACATTGTCATGTCTACTGGTATATTCATTTGCTGCTAGAGCCGTGCAACTTCCCATAATATGCTCTATTGTCTCAGATTGGTTCTTGCATCTTCTGCACTGATCGCTGTTTATGTTTTCTTTTAATATGAACTTTCTGTAGTTCCTTGTCAATATTATGCGATCTTGAATGGCCCTCATAAATCCGATTGTTTCCCCATATATATTCCCTTGTTTCAACCATATATTTGAAGCCTCTTTATCTATGTGCGGCATGTTTAACTGATGAGGATGGTGCCCATGAAGCTCTTTACTTTTCCATTGATTGATAAGTTGTTCTGTAGTTTGATTCGGGATGTCTAGTTCACGGTTGCTTAGATGTAGTGGTGTGTAGTGACTGTCTGTTTTACATACTATTTCGAAAAGTTTGCATTTGACTCCTTTGCCATAGAAGTATTGTCTTAGATCAGCAATTTGCTTATAGTGAAGCTGTACAGCATCAAGAATACCAAGTCCTCCTTCATGTGTGGGAAGTATTACTCTTTCTGTGGAGCTCTTTGGGTGGTGTAAACGGTGTTTTGTAAGAAGGGTTCTCACAATTCTGTTTATTTCATTAAGATCGGTCAAGGTCCATTTGATAATTCCAAAGGTATAGAGAAGGATTGGTATTGCAAAAGTATTGATGGCTTTTACTTTATTCCGCCCGTGAAGTTCCGTTTTCAGGATATTTTCTATTCTGCTGTTAAGTTCTTTCTTTATGTTGTCTTTTAACTGTGTATGGGGTATGCCCATTAGTTGGGCAATGCCTAGATATCGGTAACTTTCGGTTTCTTTAAGGTTTTCTATTAAAGTATTTTCATCGAGGGTATAACCATCTGTGGCTGTTAGTTTTCCCCTCTGTAGATGAATGGATTTGCATTTGTCTATACCGAATTCCATTCTGACGCCTTTAGTAAAATTGTTAGTTATGGTTAGCAGTTTTTGTAACTGCATGGGCGAGTTCCCGTACAGCTTCAAGTCATCCATGTATAACAGATGATTTAGGGTGTAGTTGTTGTTTTTCGGGCTTGTGGCTATCTTAAACCCATAACCTGTATGGTTCAGTGTTTTACTTAGAGGGTTTAGACACATACAAAACCATAGAGCACTGAGGGAGTCGCCTTGGAATATCCCTTTGCGGAAGTATATTGTTCTAGACTGCTGCGTTCCATTTGTTGTGTTCAATTTAATTGTTGTTGACCATTTTTGCATTATCAGTTCAAGGAAGGCTAATATATTTGGGGCAATTTTATATATTTTAAGTACCTCCAGTAAGTAAGAGTGAGGTATCGAGTCAAAAGCTTTTTTATAGTCTATGTAAGTTATGCTTAAGTTTCGCTGTTTCTTCAGGGCCTGTTGCGTTACTATGGAGTCTATTATTAATTGGTCTTTGCATCCTTTTGAAAATTTGTAGCAGCCTTTTTGCTCTTCTGTCATTATTTTTTGCGCATCGAGGTGAGCTTGGATTTTATTGGTGAGTATTGAAGTAAGTAGTTTGTACATGGTTGGTAGGCAGGTTATTGGTCGGTAGTTTGCAGGATCTGTATTTGCATCGTTTTTGGGAAGGAGAAAAGTGCATCCTCTAACCAAAAACTCAGGAGTATCTATTGGTTTCTGTAATATATGGCAAAATATTCTTGCTATGGTGGCATGCAAAGCAGTGAATTTTTTAATCCAGAAGTTCTGAAGTTTGTCCGGGCCAGGTGATTTCCAGTTTAGTGTTTTGCTAATGGCTTCCTGAACGTCGTGTTCACTTATTCTGACTGATGGCATATCTTTTACATCAGCGACCCTGTTTCGTTCTTCACAGAGTGTCTCGGTGTTGTTGTCGTGTGTATCTGTTTTTTCCCATAAATTAGACCAATATTCTGTTAAGTGTGCTATGGGGGGATATTCGGTTTGCGTTTTACTTTTTGCGTTCATTAAATTTCTATAGAATTGCTTTTCGTTCTTTTGGAAGAGATTATTTTGGCGCTTCCGCTCTGTACATTTTTTGTATCTCCTTAGCCTTTTAGAGTAGACGGCCAGTTGCTGCGAGTACTTATCAATTACCTCTGTGATCTTCTGAGCAGAAAGATCTTCCTCACGAGCAGGATAAATTATCTGTTTGACTTTTTTGAGCAGTTTTCTTGTATGTGTTCCTCTTTTATATTGTGTTAGCTGGCCCAGTATCTTCCGTATGTTTTCAATCCGATTCGTTAATCTTTTCTCTCATGGGGGAGCTGACTCAGTCTTCGGCTTACGTCTTCCATTGAAAGTGTCCACCTTCATGTTTAGTGATGTGACTGTGCATATTGCAGCACAGTACAAAAGCAGTTGAAGTTCTTCTATGCTATTGCAGTTCGAAGCTTGATTTGGAAGTATTTTATTATTGATGTATTCCATTATTCGAATCGCTTTATTAGATGTTGTGATCTTTGGAATGTAGGGTCTAAGTGTGGGATCGGTTCCAAAGTATTTCTCCTTTGTTTCATAAAAATTGCGCAAGATAATTTTTTCTTCCTCATTATCACTTCCCTTATCCTGTAATGTAACTGGATCCATCTCTGGAGTTATTTCTCTTTCTTGTTCGATCAAGGTGTTGATACCTTCTGTTGTGCTCACGTTTTCCTGGTTCGCGTTATCACTTTTGATTTGTGCTTTGATTCTATTCAGCTCAAGATTGGAGAGAAGGTTGCGCGTGACTATTGCTCTTCTCCTATCTGCAAGGTTCTGTTCCGAGATTCTACCGGCCAATTCAGAGTGTGCATTTATAAATAACTGTAGCATCCTGGATCTATATCTTATCAAATCGGTCTCCATTTTAGTACTGATGTAGTAGCAACGCATGACTTCTTCATTGAGGCTAGTAGTCCATTCAATACGTTGCCTCGGTCTACCTGCTTTTGTGGTTGCTTGAGTTCTATCAGGCAAAGCACGTTCAGCAGGAGAGGTAAGTGGTTGTTGGTTTCCCTCAATTTCGGTGGCAGTAGTATTTTCGGGTGTCCCGATGAGTGCCTGCCACAGCGCATTCTCATCACTGGTGGTCCGTATGCTGTCAGATCCAGCACCAGCTCCAGACCTGCCCTGGCGATCCCCAGGCAGCGACCCTTTCCGAGGCAAATTAATATTCTCCATATCCAAAATGTATGGGTGTAGCTTTTTATACCTACAGCCAGGTTTATAATGCAGCCGGTCCTCACATGGACAACAGACGCTGACCAGGACGCCGCCCAATGTGGGAACAGACACGCCTGGATTTTGGGTTCCGTTTTGGTCCGCGGGTGGTATTTTATTTCCCACCTACCCTGCATATCTGCCGAGCATTCCCCTATCCGCCACCTGGGGACGCGCCCGATGGGGGACGGAAAACCCCACACGGGTTATTATTATTATTATTTTTATTATTATTAGGTATACTCCCCCGGGCAGGTTTAAAACACCACATTTGTATAAGAGGGTAGTTTCCTTCATCAAAGAAAATGAAAGACAGTGATTGCGATTTGTTACCCACCATTAGCGTATTCATAATGCACAAATTATTTGGTTTTTTGATATCCCAGTATAGACGATAGTGAATGGTCAATTTTAAAGCTCATTTGGAAAAGGCCAGATTGGCACCCATGCAATGCCACTCCACGTGACATCACAGGGACCTAGATGCTACACGAGTAGTCAGGAGTTTTACATCGTTTGAGATTACCAACGCATGCATGTGGCACAGAGCACAGAGAAACATCTCTTAATAATCACCTATTAAAATTGCCTAAGGCCGGAAACCTTCCTTTGTTTGATAGGGTATTAATAATCCTTATTTAAGCCAAGCACTACCTGCTAGCACCCTGCATCGTATTGGCGCTCATACCCTCACACCAAGGTGGCCTAACACGGTGGCAGCCAGAACAAGAGTGATGTTACACGGGCTTTTCCCAGCATTCATACTTAGCTGTCGCATTTTCACGTGCTTGAAAATTTTCACTTTTCATTTTATTGCGAAAAATAGATATTATGATTTAAAAATCTAAAAGCATGATCTGAAACCACCTCATTACATATAAAGTGGAAAATCCACTGGTTTACCACTATTCCAACTCACTCACTGATGCCACTGCTGCGTCATTAGGAGTTTTCTCAAGTCATGCACGGGAACAAACCAGTCTTCTAGTGAAACTGAATCAAACTGATTTTTGGCACACAGTGGCATTATTTGCAGTGATATAGTGGTAGATCCTCTATATTTTATATTTTTTGTTTCTCATCAAAAAACTACAGCGTTAACTGAAATAAAATATACTTCAACTGCTAATTCGCCAATTTATGAGAGATGGTAAATTGAAGTTCTGGAAATGGATTTATTATCTAGCATGAGCTACACAATTCATGTCCCAGATAGCACACTTGGTGTATTACTCATGTATTACAGCAGTATTATATGTGAATTATATGTGATACAGCTGTAATACATGCGTATTACACCAAGCTTGGTGTTAAGTGTTTAATTCACCCCAGGCAGAACACGTAAGTGTTCCGTCTGGGGTGGTATTAAAAATTGCACATATCCAGTAAACATCTCCCTTTAATGATGTAGAAATAAAAATATTTTGGGAAGGAATAATGTTCTTAAAATCCCTCTCCTGATGGTACTTCGGAAAACACTGAAACTACTTTTCCAAACTTCAGCGAAGGTGGCACCTCTCAATTTGTTGCCCTATTTTTGATTTCGACAGTAAACGACCTTCTCCAATATCTTAGAGAGACCTGAGAGTAAGCTAATGAGCTTATATGTATTTGTTCACACAGTTTTATCTCCCTTTAGATAGAGCTCCTCTAGAGGGAAAACTTTACTACTATTTAACTGTTTGGGGAAATACCTTCTGAAATTGACAAATTACACAGGTGGGAATAGAATCTTTTATAATCGTTTCAGAAACCATTAAAACTAGATGACATTTTACTATGTAGAGTGCAGCCTCTTTGTAAAATTTCTTGTGGGGTAGCAGGGTAAATAAGAGGTGCATTACAGCATTTCGATGCAGGTGGCTTATGATGGGTAACTTTAGTAGCATGGGTGCAGCAACTATTAAAACCATTGAGGAGTCTCCCTTGAGTCCCTATAAAGTAGTCATTAAAAACATTTGCAACAGTTTTTCAGTCACTAGAGTACCTGAATGCCAAGCACTTTCTCTGTTTTATGGGCACTATTTTTGTTGCTCTTCTTATTAATAATAAACCAGGCTCCCTTTATCAAATTTGATGCATTACCTTAATTTGTAAGATGATTTAGCACAATGAATAATTTTGTGTAATGCAAATATCAATATTGAGCTTTCTACTCTGCGTTTTTATAGGGTAGCTTTTTTGACTCATGTGTTCATTAATTTTATTAGGTATTAAATGTATGGTTCCATTCAGGTAAGTTAGGTTTACCTGGAGCACTTTTATGAATTATCAGACCTATCACCCATTCCACTGTGACGTTACGTCGTAAAATCTGGTTGATTTTTCACGTAAGTCCAGACAAGGGAAATACTCCAACCGTCGGTCACATGCTGGATCAGGGTAAGACTCCACAAACAAGAAAAACAGCTCACAAGAAAAAGGTAGCCAAAAATAATTTACGAGTTATTACCGTACGATATCTATTCAAAGTAGAGTATTCAAAAAATCAGAAGTATTACAGAAAACAATGATAGTAAATTCATGATCCCAAAGGAAACATTACCAGCTAAATACCAGCAGAAAATTGCTCTAAAAATCTCATGCCTCACAAGACATGTGACTCCCAGCAGGTCACGATCAGAAAGAGCTTGCCTATGCAAGGCGAGACAGCATTTGAGGGGAGGGCTTCTTCCAGGGAGTGGAGGGGTAGCCAGGCGAATTCAACAACCGCCCACTCTGCATAGGACGGCCGCTCCACAAAATCAGCCTTCCCCTGGTTTTGAGACAACAGCACTGCACCCAGAATTTTCCCCTCAACTTCTGGGTTGGAGACATCAGAGGAAACAGAGGGATAGTTCATTGGAACACATGGAGGGGAGGGAGATACTGGGGTGAGGTGTTGGAGGGAGACAGAGTTGTGATAGGACAATGGTAAAACTTCTCACTCCAAGTGCAATACTAAGGCCTTAGCACCGATTTCCCCTTGCTTGCCAAGGAGAAGTATTTCTCCGCAGTAGTCCTATATAAGTCTTGCATTGCAGGTAGGCTGGTTCGGGGCTGGTTCGGAGGCTGTTTCGGAGGCTGTTTCAGAGGCTGTTTCCAGAGGCTGAGTTTCCAGAGGCAGGATTTCCAGAGACAGGATTTTGCTCTTGGCGGGAGAAGTTCTGCGGATAAGTTCGGAGGAAGTTCGAGGAATTTCTGGGGGGGGGGGGGGGTACCAGAAATTTTGGGGGGGGGGGGGGGCAACACTTAAAAAATGCCACACCACATTGAACTGCTTAAATTCACAATAATGCTTATCCCCATTCATTCCTATTATCTCCCTTCCCATTACCAGCTCACCCAACATGCTTTCCTCCGAACAGGTTTTTTAAACATCTCTCGTGTGCTCTCTCTCTCTCTCTTGTCCCCTCTGTATCACATCTCCTCTTCACCCAGCACTTCATCTTCCTCTCTCTCCTTCCTCTTCTCTCTCTCCAAACCCATGCCTCAAATGCCTCCAGACTTTTAACTTCCTCATCCCTCAGCATCCATGTTTCTGCACTGCACAGCATCGTGTTCTAAATCAAACTCATCACAAAACTTTTCTTAACTCTCTTCTATAATGATCTTCTCAAGCCCGTTGGTGGATCTCATTTTTGTCATCTTGAAATTGTCTTTAAATCTGAGATGTTTAATGATGATCACAGGCTTTGATAAGCTAATGAGTGAAATCACATTGGATAATGCATTGCATCAATAATCACCGAAAGATCTAAGCCTTTGTAAAGCATCAAGAGAAAGGAATGCAAGGCTTAATAGAAAATCAGATGGCACAAACTTGAGAAGGCAGAGCAATTTAATTACTTGGGCAGCATTATAGAAGGAAAAAGACACAGCACTATTCTACATATCTGCGGTGCTTTATAGGTGGTAGTTAGTTGTTTTTGAAAAATAACCAGTGGTCAAAGCTCAAAATGAAGATAAATTTTATTAACCTCAACCAAAATAGCATTACAAGCATCACATAACCACAACACACTGTTGCCAACCTTTAATTAAGATGTTTTACAGACATTACTGAACCATTGGTTCAGGAATTCCAAATTTAACAATAGATCATCATCTGCTACAGTAACAATTTCAGGAAGAGGATTGCGTTTGCAAATGAAGCATTCATGAACAGGCAAAAAGAAGAAGAAGGACCATTTATGTGTTCAGATTATGCAGTTTAACAAATGAAATATTACAGATTTCATTTTTACAAAACATTTTGTTGAAATTATGAGTGAACTATTATTAGCACAACCATAACTTATGCTCACATACATATCTAGACTGTAGCACCCTTCATCATTTCTTAATGAATGCAACCATATCCTCCTCAGTCCCGCTGAAAGGTTCAGGCTCTTGCTCATCTAGCACCGCACGAGGTGGAATCGGAAGCTTGCGTTCACTGTGCAGTATCCTCACACGGTCAAGACTTTTAAGTTCAGGGAAGAAGTAGAGAATAAATGCTTTGTAATGATAGTTATCTTCGATTGGATTCCCATATAGAGTTAGGGTTGCCAATTTTTTCAGTGGAACCAGTCTTTTCACGTACACAAGGTGTTCAATGATGTTGTTGTGTAAATATAAGATTTGCAGGTTGGTGAACTCCGCCAATTCCTGGTAAAATTGAAAATCAGATATGATCATTTCTATGGTAGACAGCATAGTTTTCACATATTGACCCAGTCTTAAGCTATAGGAATTCTTAGAACAACATAATGCTGTCTTTCCTCCAGTCTTGGCCAGGATATGATTTTAAATTCAGGATGTAAATGTTTTGGCAAATTTATTCACCTTCATCAAGACTAACAACAAAAGATACAACCCCCCTTTCTCTCTCCCTTCCCCAGCGACCGGACTGGGTGCAAGTGGCCAATATTGAGGGAAGAAGAAGGGTAAATGAAGGAAAGAGACTGGGAGAGGGGGTAGCCGCCATTCCTTCTCATTCCAAGAGAGAGAAATTGAAAAAATTACAATCTCTCCAATAAAAGTGTTTCGTTTCACTATCTTAGCAAGCAATTTTGAAAATAATCGATGAATGCCTACAAACCACAGTTTATGCATATCAGACTTCAGACGGTTGTCAGCATCTGCCAAGGCACAATGGAATAGATATAAAGAACCACCACCCCCCAATAAGCAATGACCTCAACCCACGTCCGCAGCGTTGAATTGAGGGTCGGGAATGGCTAGGCAATAGGAGAAGGAGGGGAGAGGTGAAGAAGAGAGGCAAGAAAGAGATGGGTGGGTGAACTTTGGTGGAACACAAAACAGTCCAAATATACAATACGGGAGGGTAGGGCATAATCGGGATGCTAATGTTTAGTTTTTTCTATTACATATGCTTAATATGTATTCAGTAAATTGAGCAACATAAGACATATTTAAATACTAAAAAATATAATAAACAAATGCATGTGTTAAACAAGCATTATGATTCTTTGTTTTATTATATATAGTTTTTAATGAAAAGCATGCAAATACCCAGTTTTGCCTCTTAGGTAGGGTTAGGTTTCAGGTAGGACACTGTTAAAATACATGTAAAAATTTACCTAAGTCAACAAATATGTTTTATTTAACAGGAATAAACCAATGCCAAATTGTTAGAGCTGATCTAAGTCATTGTGTTGTGACAGAAAATTGTTATTTAAAAATTTTAGGATGCCTGTTTAACTATAGAATACTTTCTGGAAAAAATAGAGCCATTTTAACTAGACCTAAACAAACTTTACATCAGTACAGTAATCACAAACAAATGATTCATCTTTTTCCTTGGTATAGAAGAAAGCTTCATGAACATATTTTTGGTGCATATTCCATTGAATCCAACCTTCATTGACTTTAAATTTTGAATACATCTCGCAACAGAAGAAGCAATTATTTCAATATTAAAACTAATGTGATCAATAATCAATTTTTTCATCACTATTATTAAAAAATAGGAAATAGTTTTTGAATATTAATGAACATTAAATTCAAAATGAGGGGTAAAATTGGGTCACCACCCACAGAGTTTTATCCCACAGAGCAACAATTATAAAAACATGGTGTGAAGATGTAAAGACAGTCAATGTAAGGAAAACAAAACTTATTAAAAATTCTCTCTAAATAGCACTTAATGAAAAGAATGACTTACATTTAAAGATGCACTGTATGTAAAGAAAATATGTAGATAAAACCCGTAAATATGATAATGAACAATTAAACACTTGAAATATTTAAAAAGACTTCACATAGCTACTAAACAACAGGACTAACTTCCAACTCACTCGGACAACTGTGGTGGCGGATACTGAAGCAGTGGATACGAAACCCTACGGCGTAGTGCTCAACTGGGATAAAGATTGCTTTGGGGCCTTTGAGAAATTAAAAGATGCCCTTTCTAACAGCCCTGTGTTGTCATATTTAGATTTCGACAAACCTTTTATTATTTCAACCGATGCGTCTAACTTCGCAATATGGGCAGTGCTTTCTCAGGAGATCGACGGGGAAGAACATCCAATTGCCCTTCACATTTGAAAATTTTTGGGGGGGACATAAGAGGCAGCTGTTGTATTCCTTGCCTCATTTCCATTCCCATCCAAACTCAGCACTTCCTTGCCATTCCCAACCCCCTACAAAGTAAGGTAAGACATGCTGTGAACGGGATCTAGCCGCACGCACCCGATCCAATAATGGCGAGAGAGAGGAAGGCGACGCGACGGCTCCTTGGGGCAGTCGGCGTGGGTACGTGAATGATGCAGCAATAAAAGTGTGATTGCTCCGTCATGTGAAGTCTTCCTTTTTCTGCACGACTTTCCCGATGCTCCCTCAGACGACGAGGACAAGAGAGCCATGGCGACTTACAGTTTCTTTGATTTTTGTGCTTCTTTTGTTTGGATGTGAAGATAATGTTTTTGCTAATGAAGAATTTGCTCATAAAAAGTGCCTTGTGTTAATTAAGCTGTGTTCCAACGCGTTAGCCATTGAAAACACGCATTTGGGCAGCCAACCAAAAGGGAGCATAAATTGGGACACCCATATGCAGGTGCTGCCTCAAAATATCAACACTACTTGCAAACAAATACTTTCCCTTAATGGAGTGGCGGATACAGATGGGGGCGTGGGGGGCACGCGCCCCTCCCTTGCGGGTCCGGACGTATTGGCAAACATTGCAGAACCACGATTGTGACTTTTTTATATCAAACGATGGCATTGTCTTATATATGTGTATAATTACTTTAAGTAAAATTTTATTTTACTCTGCCTGTGACTTGATTATTTTTTATCACGATAAAAGTAAAGGCAACCCAATATATCTTTTGCGCCCCCCCCTTGAATGTTTTCTATATCCGCCACTGCCTTGATGACAGCCATGTTGCCTTTCCTCTGATTTCTTTCTAAAGATGCTTTCCACGCTTTGAAGTGGGGAGAAGGATGCCCAAATCTGACAGCCAACGTGACTGCTCAAATTCCCTCCCTTACGCAGCTGGCTAATGAGTTCACACCTCCTTCCAAAATGGCGTCATGCACAAATCCCGGGATTGGCATAGACGATGACGAATTGGGACACTCTAATCTTTTATCCAACCTAATCTCAACATACATAAATTAAATGAAATAAGATGGCCGTGTCTTGTATATATGTGAATAATAAGTGAAAATAAAACTTTCTTAACTTTCCGTGTGACTTGACTATTTTTCATTCCAAAAAAGTAAAGGTAGCTAACAATATAGCTAGCTTGCGGGGTATTATGTAGATGTAGATGTAGATGAATATCTTGAGCACCTCCACCCTTTGAGATTTTCTGTATCCGCTACTGATTAATGCCTGAATTGAAAATAGGGAAATTTCTTTCATCTAAGAAAACGAAAGGCATTGATTGCGATTCATTTCCCACAGTTAGTGTATTCATAATATACAAATTATTTGGTTTTAGAAATACCAGTTTATACGAATGGCAAGGGTCAATTTTATCCTCATTTGAAAAAGGCCAGATTGGCACCCATGCGATGCCACTACACGTGACGTCAAAGGGACCTAGTTTCTATATGAGTAGATAGGAGTTTTCATCGTCTGAGGTTACCAATGCATGCATGAGGCACAGAGCTCAGGGAAACATGTCTTAATAATCACCTATTAAAATTGCCTAAGGCCGGAAACCTTCCTTTGTTTGATAGGGTATTAATAAACCTTATTTAAGACAAGCCCTACCTACTAGCAGCCTACATCATTGCGGCGCTCATAGCCTCTCACCAAGGTGGCCTCACACATCGGCAGCCAGAACCAGAATGCACGCTTTTCATGGGCGTCACAGAGGCTTTTTCCAGCATTCATACTTAGCCATCACATTTTCGCGCGCTTGATAATTTTCACTTATCATTTAATCTCGAAAAATAGAAATCGTCATTTAAAAATCTAAAAGCGTGAAATACGTTCTTAAGGAGTAATAAACTTCTGATTTAGGCAATAAAAAAATTAGGAAACCACACTATCGTGAAAGAAGGGACCCAGTTTAAAAACGTTTACAAATCCAAGGAACAATAAGATTGACTACGTCTACTTAATTAGAATTGTTTATTTTATTTTTTAAACAATTGGCGCAGTACAATAATATTTACGTATCATACACTTACAATGTAAACTTGAAAATAAGCTTAACTTAGTATCAAATACAATCAAACCTACGAGAAAGTATAAAATGTTTTCTTGGTTCATTCACAATTAATTTTTCAAAGATTGTCTTAAATAAACAACACAGTTCATTAAATATATATATTTGCTTTTATAATATATATGCTTTTAAATGTCTATGAGTCAGTTTTATTAGATATTTAATTTGTATTTTTATTCACGGATGAAGGGGGTTAGGGTTGTGCGATATTAACCTCGCCTCAATTAATACACGAAAGTATATTCGACCACGTTTATTCCGATTTTGAGCGATACAGATCCCTCGACAGGCAGAAGTCCTTCTCTCTCGCCTTCTCGTCCACATCTCACCCTCGCGGCACCTTGCTGGCGCTACCTTCCGCGTACCTTGGCGGCAGCGGCAGGGACCTCAGGGTCCCAGGGCAATGACCTCAACCAGGTGGCTGACCTTGGTGACGGCGCTCGTAACGAAGGGCTCCGCCACATCACCCCCCTGGCAGTGAGATACCCTAGAGTGGAGAACAATTAAAAAAAAAAGAGAAAAGAAAGAAAAAGCAGAAAATTGGTAAATATGTGGAGGAGAAAAAAAAATGGAGAAGGTTAGAGGTGGTAATCCAACAGATGCTGCGGGAAACGGACGCGTCTCTTAGGGCGGCCGCTAGGCAGCGTATGTTCTGCCCTGTGAGCTGCAGGTGTAATAGTTGGGTCATCAGCTGGTGGAATGCTACTAGATGGCAACACCTGCGCTGATGACTGCATCCTGGTGGTCGGGATGAGGATTTCGCTCCTATCCTCAGGGATGATTGGCTCCTCAGGGATGATTGGCTCCCCAGAGGTGATGTAGGCAGGTTTCAAGCGGTCAATGGCAATGTTAGCATCACGGTTTGGCAAACACACTTTGTATGTTTTACCAACCCGCTGTAGGACCTTGTATGGACCATTGTAAGGGGCCTGAAGGGCACCGTGACTTGCGTCATGATGCACAAAAACGTGAGATGTTGATGGCAGGTCCTTAAAGATGAAGGCATGCCGTGTGCCATGGCGTACTGCTGGTCGAGGACTCAGGCCTCGAAGGTGTTCCCGGAGCTGGGAGGTGAAATAGGTGGCGTTGGGGGAGGGGCCACTTGTGGGGGAGAGGAATTCTCCTGGAAGACGTAGTGGCTCGCCATATACGAGCTCCGCTGGGGTGGCTTGAATATCCTCCTTCAGCGCAGATCGGAAACCCAAGAGGATAGCTGGCAGTACATCCACCCACTGCTGCGTCTCGTCGCAGCGGATGGCAGATTTTAGTTGGCGGTGGAAGCGCTCCACCATCCCGTTTGCTGCTGGATGATAAGCGGATGTCCTCAAGTGGACTGCACCGGCTATATTTGAGAGTTGGCAGAAAAGGGCACTCTCAAATGGTCTGCCTTGGTCCGTGGTGATTTGCTGAGGCATGCCGAAGCATGACAACCAATCCCGAAGGAAGGCACGTGCCACAGTTTCGGCGGAGATGTCCTCCACAGGAATGGCCTCAGGCCACCGTGTAAAACGGTCTACACAGATGAGGCAGTAGCGGTAACCACGGCAGATGGGGAGGGGACCAACGAGATCTATATGTATATGTTCAAATCTCCTTCCTGGCAGAGAGAAATTAGAAAGAGGTGAGGAGACGTGCCGTGTGATTTTTGATCGCTGGCAGGGGATGCAGGAACGAGCCCACTGACGGCAATCTTTTTTGATTGATGGCCACACAAAACGAGTTGTCATTAATTTTACGGTGCCTCTCACTCCAGGGTGTGCAAGATTGTGGATAGAATCGAATGCTTGGCGACGGAAAGCGGGTGTGACATATGGTCGCACGTTGGATGTTGAGGCATCACACATTAACTGTACACTAGGCCGGCCCTTATGTTTCAGAATTGAGAAAAGTTATGTTTTCCTAGTCTCAAAATGATCCAAATGAGGTATATATTCGCGTGTTAAAATTTGGTTACTTTAAAATAACGGGAACCCGTGCCCCAAGGGCCCTAAGTACTAAGGACCCTCAAATGAATGTTTTGGGGCCGTAAAAGTGCTGTTCCTATGTAAAACGTAAAAGTAAAGTTTTAGAGGGCCGATTTTCTGTTCGTTTTGACCTATCTCTAATCGTTTACGAGATATTGTGCGTCGTAATGTAATCCACCCTCTAGGGCGCTACCCCGCACCGCGGCGCCGCTGAGGTACGGCCCGCACCACTTACTAGAGACTTCCCCTCCACCCCCTCCCCTCCCTCAGCAAAGTCTTTGCTCCTATAGGCAAGATGTAGTCTTTGAAGAAATGTGCTTCCGTTTAACGGATTTAATTGCCATGACAGTATTTCCAATCCAAGTGATCAATTTATTTTCACTCTGTCCATGATTTTCGGTACATATTAACCAAAATAAAATACATTTTCTGCGTATTTCTAATCTTTCACTGACACCCCATATTTGACAATTAAAGTATCGTTGCGCACGTTGGGGTCGTGTTACGATGAAAATTCACACTTAGTAATTCACTCTTTCTCCTACGTGACTGACTTTAAATCTTGAATTAGTTTCACCCATTTCCCTGCACGATCATTTACCACTTGAAGACCCCGAATTATTTGCAAATCGTTCTTGTAATCAGTAAGTTCAACCCATTATCACATGGGCACATCAAAGAATGCCGCCCGTATTTCCAATGTATTAAAAAGCTTTCTCGAATAAGTAGTGACAAAATTTGATATAGATATAGACCTTAGTCATTCCTTTATGTTTATAGAATGCCTTCTTCGGTGGATCATATTTTCCCTCACATGTCCTCCCCAAGTAGCCATGAATATCGGCTAAATATTGGTCCAATATGGGCTTCAGATTGGCATATCGGCCCCTCATTGCCATCATTCTGCCAATGTTGGCCCGATATTGGCAGCCTATATAGGACCGACATCATCTGCTGATGTTATGTTATGAGTCAAAAATCTAAGTGCCAATAAGATCATGTTTTAAAATGCAATTCATGAAGTATGTTAACTATTAAAAATTAGGTCAAGAATTTTTTTACTCACTTTGGACTTAGCATTTCTGGCCCAGAACATTTGCCCCTCATTGGCATCATTCTGCCAATGTTGGTCCCATATTGGCAGCCTATATAGGACCGACATCATCTGCTGATGTTATGTTATGAGTCAAAAATCTAAGTTCCAAAAGCATATTTTAAAATGCAATTCATGAAGTATGTACACTATTAAACATTTGGTCAGGATTTTTTTACTCACTTTTGACTTAACCATTTTTGTGGCCTAGTGAGAAATTTTGTTATGAAACAAATATTGATGAAGCAGTAAAGTATCTTTTGTTTCAAAAACACTTTGAAATATGGTTTTAATTTTTTTTTTTCCATTGGAGCGATGGAATATATTTGGTACTTCTCCCAGTGGTGAATATTACTCGAGCCATCAGTCCGCTTTTCCCATTCCTGAATGCCTATTTTCAAACTCCCGCTCGTAGTTTAAAACTATCGATCTACCGGCTACCATCGATCTAATCGTATCTCGATTGCCATCGATAGAAAATGTCCACCATTTTGCTGTTTCCTGCCACCGCATGCCACATTTGCATCAACTTGCTTAATGACTATGAGTGTTACCTTAGAATGCAAAGTTATAGTGCTTTAAGGAGTGTTACTGTGATCCAAATCAAGTTGCAACCATGTGCATTGAGCTGCGAATCAATGGTTATCTGACAGTGCGGTGTTTTGTTTACATTCTGTGTACTTCTAGATCACTCGAAAGGGTTTCGACCGTTGAGATTCTTTTACTTGCTTCATCAGAACTGGGTGAGTAGATTTTTTTGTATTGAAATTCATACTAGGCAGCATTTATATCCATAATATTGTGAACCATTTTTACCTTGTGGACTTCTTGATTGTTTGTTGTCTGCGCAATTATCTTGTAGACTAGGGTTTCAACTTTAACAAGTAATCAGATATTATCATAGCGTTAAAACCAACAGCTTACTTAATATCAACTCATATATTTACTGTGAACGTGCGATTCCTCCTAGCTAGAATCTGTACAATAGAGATGCAGTAGTCCATTGACAAAATTCCTGCATTGAGGCACCGCGCTTTCGCAGAAAACATGTTATGCGAAAATAATAAGGTTTTCATTTTATCCCAATGACTGATTCCCACAGGAAATTTTAAAAGGAAGGCAACGATTCCGCTCATGGCGCATGAGGCATAGTTGTTGAGAATAATTAAATTTAAGAACTAAAGAATGCCAATAAGAATGCTCAGTAAAATTTTGAAATTTGGTAAACATGAAGAAAAACCTGATGGCTGCAGTGTGTTAAAGATTCATTTGGTATCAAACTCTTCGAGTTGCCATAATTCTAACGCAAAAAACGTCCGAAAATTGAAATTATTCATTAAGAAACTGGTCAGTAGAAACAATTATCTAATTGATGACCTGAATCACTTTAAAATGCAATGATCTATTCCAGAGTTATTTAAGTTTAAGTCTGCAAGAGTTTGGCGTGGGCAAAATATATTCTAGAAATCCACTTGGTGGAAATGGTTCAAAATGGAATGAATATAAAATCTGGCTAATAGGAATTTTAATAATCTACTCATCTAGATGCTGCTGAAGCAAGTAAATAAGTTTGATACCCTCTCGAGGAATCTGGAAGGATTCCTTAAAAGGCAAATGGAAAGAGACGAACATCCTTTCTTCTCTTGTTGTATTCCAAGCAATCACAATTAAGTGTCCGCCACTGTATCCGCCACTACGCCGTACGATCGTACGGCGCAGTGGCGGATACAGATGGGGGGCGCAGGGGGCGCGCGCCCCCCCTTTGCGGGGCCACCCGTATTGCCAAACATAGCAGAACCATAATTTTAACTTTTTTATATCATAAGATGGCATTGTCTTGAATGTGTGTTAAATCACTGTAGTTAAAACTTCTGAAGCTCTGCATGTGACTTGATTATTTTTTATTGCAATAAAAGTAAAGGTAACTCAAGATGTCTTTTGCGCCCCCCCCCCCCCTTGAATTTTCTCTGTATCCGCCACTGGTACGGCGTACCACGTTTTCCTTTTTAATACTAGAAAAGGATCCGTCAATGAAAGACAGGCCTACCAACTATTCACTCAGGTACCACTAGTGGTTTGAAAACCTCTTTTGTACTCCTTTCCTTAAGTCCAGATTAACCTTTTCGTAATTAACAAGTCTTTTTAGGAACTACGGGTCTCTGATGGGAGCTAATGCAACAAAAGGAGCGGAGAACCACATATTTTCATTTCTTCTTGAACATATTGAAATATATCCCTCCAATAACTGCATTCCGTGCTCCTCTTTGATTGCGTAAGAATATTATTTCTTCAGCCCAAGCTCATTTTTCCGAGAGATCAACTGCACATTCCTCCTTGTGCATCAAAAATTCAATGGCACCGCTCCTTGCAATGTCAAACAAATCATCAAGTTTTGTCACGAAGGATTCTCTTCTCTTCATCTCTACGGTAATTCCCGCTCTCTTCTAATGCCGTCGCACCTTCATCCATTCGTTGTGTACTTTTTCCAACTTTTCAATCGCCTTATTCTCTGTAATATCAGGAATTCTCGTTTTGTTCCGTGGGTAAAACGCATTTCTTATGTTTTTTCGCGCATCAAGTCAAATACATTTCGAACCCATTAGGTGATAGAGAAAACACACAGTACTTCCCTCACTGTAGATAACTTTGAGCCTCGTATTTCTCCACTTTCTTTTTCTACCAGTTCAATGTCTGAATTTAGTCTTGAATTCATGCTTTTCGTTGTTGGCCTATTCTTAAAACGAACGTCAGGTGTATTCATGGCAAAGTAGTTATTTCACTACTTTTCTCCTTAAATCCTATAAAAAATAGCTCTTCCTATCCCTTGCACACTATACACAAGAATTAACTATCTCTCCACATTGATCTACATCCGTGAACTGACTGCGTCGTTTCTTCTTCCTTAAATATTTATATCTACTGTTGAAGCCCTGCTCATTTCCTTAATTCCTTGATAATTCACGAACACAATTGTATCACATACTTATAATATTTTGTGCATAAAGAGCACTTAGGAACAAAGCATGCTCGAATGGTGCACGGTCGTATAGTGGCAAAAAATTAAGATTTAAGGGGTCGGTACCTACTATCGGAGTCAAAATGATGTGTCGCTGTACTTTGCAAATTTATATCTGAGCTTGTGCGCATGCTAAAGCAACAAATAATACGTCATTTTAAAGATAATTTTATTCCTTATTTTAATTTACTTTTTGTTTAATGGAAATTTCAAAAATGTAGACACGCGAGTGCAATAAATGACTCCGCGCACCCTAAAATTAGCCGTTTTGTCAACTTCAGCAACTTTGTAACTCAACCTAGGAAAAACTACTTGGTCTACAGTATTCATCTTCCAATATAAGTTGTACACGTTAATATAGATAAATAATATGGATTTGGCGTATTTTTAAAACGCATAGTTTGTTGTCAATTAATGAAAATGTTTAAACATTATCTAGTCCTACAATTTCCTCCGAAAGAAAAAATTAAATTAATAGAACACTTTTTAATTTATTTGTAATTTTTCTATGATCTGAAATCTATAAAAATATTGATATTTGTGACTGTTAATAAAATATATTGATGCCATGTTGCCAAACGGCCCGTTGAATCGGGGCCGCGCGGGACTATTGCTGGTTCGCGGGAAGCGAGGCTGTTTGTTGCACAGAGGTAGGAGTGCAAGTCCGTTGACCCTGCTCCGAACGCGGATCAAAGAAATATAATGTACTCTATCCATTTCTTGAACATTTAAAGTATTTTCTTCTTAATTATATTGTAAATAAAACCGTTCTTCAAGCAGTAACAATAATCCATATCTACTGTCGGCGTCAAAATGATATGCCGCTGTACTTTGCAAATTTATATCTGGATTTGTGCGAATGCTACAACAACGAGTAATGCGTCGTTTCAAAGATAATTTTATTCTTAATGTTGAGTTTATTTTTTAAATGTAAATTCAAAATTGTGGACACGCCAGTGCAATAAATGACTCTGCGCACCCTAAAATTTGCCGTTTTGTCAACCTCAGCAACTTTGTAACTCAGCCTAGGGAAAAACTACTAGGTCTACAGTATTCATCTTTCACAATAAGTTGCGAAAATTACTGGAGATGCATAAAAAGGCCTTTTCATACTTTTGAAACGCATTGTTTGTTATTAATTAATGAAAATATTTAAACATTATCTAGTCCTACAATTTCTTAGGAAAGAAAAATTAAACTGATAGAAACACTTTTTAATTTATTCGTAATTTTTCTATGATACGATAATACTGGATTTATGCGTAGCAACATTTTTATACGGACGTTACAAAAAATACCAACTCCTCAAGTACGATACTACCAGGTCTGCTCAAAGAAACATAATGTACCGTACCCATTTCCTGTACATATACATATTTTCCTTTCAAATTTCATTTCCCGAATCAATCCTCATCGCTGCTACTCCAAGAACTGCTGCTTTCGTCCTCCAAGTTGATAATAATGGGTTCGGTGAATTCCTCCACCAAACGGTCCTTTATCCAGTAGTAGTCTTCTATTTTTTTAAATATGCTCCACAGCGTTCTTCCACGTCGACACTGTTACGTCTCCAAGAGCCTGAACACAAAGCTGAAGAACATCTTTGATCTTATGTGTTTTATTGTTCTTTGCCACCCAGTTTTTGACCCACGCCCAAATTAATTCAATAGCATTAAATTCACAATGTGCGACTGGAGTCCACAGAAGTTTTACCCTTTTCCCACTTTCCTGAATGACAGTATCATGGAGATACCTAAAGGTTTTAAATTTCTGTTTTCCTAACTCGATAAGTTCACTTTTTGTTAAAGATTCATAATTATCTTGGGTACCATCTTCGTTGACAGCTGGCTCGATGCGATTCTTAACAAGCCAGTCAATAATTTCTACCTTTGTCCACTTCAAATTAGGATTCTTTGTCTGAGGATCCTGCATGGTGTGATAGGGCGCTTGATCTATTACCAAAACTGATTTTCTGGCAGATGCCTTAATATTCTTCTGAAATACTCCTCGAAATGGAGAGCATTCATCTCGGAGTGATAATCTGCACTGTCCTTCTTCCCTTCGAAGACGAGCATTGTTTCTTCCTCGGGTTGGAGAAAACCACTTTCACTTCCAACGTGCAGAATAACCACTCGCCTTCCTGCTCCCGAAGGTGTCAAAATTCCACCTTTCCAGCCATTTACCTGAAATAGTGATAATTATTGATTTCATTATTACGCATGATGATTAAATTAAATGTGAAATTGGAAAATTCTCGATACATATGCGAAGTTTATTATGGAAATTTGTGATTATTTACCTCTTGAATTATTCCTCGATCAAAATCAATTCCACCTCTGATTTCATTAATTTTTCCTGCCATGCGTATTTCACAGTATGGTTAGCACCGCACCATGTTTCATCACAATAATACACTAACCAGCCTGAGGCACGAAGTCTTTTAATGGTTCGGAGGAAAAACATTCGTTGATCTACCACTCGCGGATTTTCCAATAGCACGGGCTTATTTTTTTAATTTCCGGAATGAGAACCCTAGCCTTTTCAGCCACCTCAACATTGTACTTGAGCTTATGTCAGGAAAATCCTCCAGATCCGACTTCAATCCATCCAGAATGTTGATGACTGTCGGAAATTCTTTCTTGTGATAGAAATCATGCACTTTTCGGCGAATAAACTCCTTGGGTGAATTCATCGAGCACAATGCGCGATCGTCCGCAACTTTTTTTCGGCGAAGACACTTCACCATCGGCACTTTCTCTTTTTTCTTTCATGACCTTCCGTACAGTCTTCATACTCACACCTGCACAAATTGCCGTATTGTACACCACTTTTTTGGTGTCAATAACCAAATCACCTGATTTTACCTTGTCAAAAAACTTATTAATGTTGGCGATGGTAACTTTATCGCGTCTTCTCAAGTTTTTCGGTCTCTCTCTTTCACTATTTTCCTCGTTAGAATTATTCGTTCTTAGATTTTGCAGTCTAAGGACACTTCTCTTTATGGGAGGCATCTTTAACGCACAGAATATTCAGTCGAACTGAAGGAGTAAATGCCTTGCAAAAACTTACTTTCCACTGCGACAATGGAGTTATGGAAGGAGGGTATGGTAACCATGGAGGTTGTAAATATTTACAACCTCCGTGATGGTAACAGGTGACAATGTAGATAGAGGAGAATTCCAAAATTAATGTCCTTCCCATAAAACGGCAAAGAAAGGTGAAAATACATATGCACCGTAGATGGGAGTATAAGAAAGGATAGCCACACGCTGGGCGCCAGTGGCGCCGACTCCATGGAGCTTGAGGGGGCCCGAGCCCCCTCAAAAATTCGTTTGCAAAAATTCGAAAAAATTGTGTCAGGCTTGTCGATTTTCCCCTGAGTGTCCAGGTATCGAGATTGTAGTTATAAGGGTTCTAATGTTGATCATATGACTCCTCTAAATAAATGCTTAAAAAACTTAAAACTCACTACTTATAAAATTTCCCGGGGAAAGATCCCCGGTTTGGGCCCCCTCAATATTTTTTGGAAGTCGGCGTCCCTGCTGGGCGCATAAGGAAGCGATGTGAGTGGATCAAAGATGGATGAATAATATTGAGGTGGCTAATGAGTCCGAATTATCACAGCCGTGCGTAGGGGTTTTAAGGCAGGCAAAGGCTTTTCGACCTTTACTACCTTTTTTAAGTATTTGTAGGGAAGTTGTGCCCTCGTATTGTCTCCTATGTGCCTTGTCTCCTCGAGGCCACGCTTAGGGGGCCTTCACAGTTCGGCGTTGCGTTGACGCCGCGGCTAGCGAGCCAATCAGAGCCCGTCTTTGAGAGTTGATGACATCACGTCTCCAGCTCGCTGCGTCGTCGCAGAAAAACTGAACCAGTCGGATTTTCTCTGCGTCAAGGCGGCAGTACGCCGACGATTTCGAATTGGTGTTTGTTTCTGGGTATACAAATATGCAAGATTAGCTCTAATCCCAGACGGCACAGGAAGTTTTCGTACCTGAATACGAGGGTGGACCATCAAGATGCAAAAATCACGCTTAGGAAGTTACTAAAAAGGTTTTGTTTCTTTATTTCCTTTAATGACGAAAAAAGATGCAAGAGGACTGGCAAGTTCATATGCATCGATAAAATTGTATCTCATCGATAAAACTGTATTCGGTCTGGGACTATTTTCTTTTGCGGGTGGTGCCATCTGGTGCCATCGTGCCATATCCTCCTAGAAAGATCACATGCCTTCACAAGCCGTTGGAGATCGCATCGTTTACGTCACGTCTCACCACATTTCAGGGATTTTTGTGGTTAAGTTTGTGAAAAATAGAGTGTCTGGTAATGGTGAAGTTTCCCTTATTCTTTAATTTCATTCACTGGGCTTCAGAAACGTGTTTGTGAGATATTTCTGTTAAAAATGCCTTTCGTGAGTGTATTGTCGGGATGTAATGGAAACTCCGGGACATGGTTCAAGTTTTTAGCTTTCCAAAAGATCCTGAGTTGAAGAAGAAGTGCATTTGGGCGATAAGAAGAAAACATTTCACCCCTGCGAAAAACTGTGAGGTATGTACTCTTTCTCGCTGTAATTATTTGGATGTAATTTTAAGTTAGAAGTGGCTTCGGGATGTTGATGCATCAACATCCCGAACTATTCAGTACTGAAGTACTGTAGTACTATTCAGTACTAAAAATGGTGATTCAAAATATTGTAGCAGCAATTCTTTTGAAAATTCTTGCATTTTAGTTGTCTTTTTTGTATTAATTCATTCGGTAAACGTGTGGTTAAAGGAGAAACTAGGAATAAGCTGCCAAGTTTATAGGATCGAATATTGCTTCTTAGCTTGCCCTATGGTGTATTAAACGTCGGCTTTCATCATTTCAAATTATCTTATGCTATAGTTTAAAACAAAAAAAAATATCAGGCATACAAATATTTACTATATTTACGAGCCTAGTAATTTTATTTCTCATGCAGAAATACCAAAAATTGGAAATGATTTGACCTAATAAGTTACATGGTATTTTATTATTTATTAATTTTAGGTGTGTGAGCTTCACATCGCACCTTGTGATATCAGAAAATAATCTGTGGCCTTGGACGAGAAGACGAGGAGAAAATTCTTGCTGAATTGAAGGTGCCCAGATTGGAGGAAGGTACCATTGCTTCACTGTTACCTGTCGCCAAGAAGACAGACATTGTGGCAGAAGTGACATATTTGTGGATGTGGATTTGATTTGTGCAAGTTGATGCTGTGATAGTGGACGTTCATCGCAGAAAGTATTGAAGATAGTTTTTATGTATCGACCAGTCCTCTTTTAAATAATTTTCTACTCGAAAGAGTATAAGAGTAATTGTTTCGCTTAACCCATTAAGCCCCAGCGTTGCGTAAACGCAACGTTATTGAATCCTAATTCTCAGAAATATTTTCTACTTCAGAATAATTATTTCTTCGATTTACTGACTTTTTTAAAGAATCTCTAGTTCTAATTTTGTCATTTTCACCAACATTTTCATTAATATCATTGTATTTTTACGATTGATGGCGTTTGGCATAAAAATCGATGCGCACATACGAGACACCCTAGGAAAAATGATATACCCCAGCAAGTCCGTTAAAAGGCAGGATGGGGCATTTCCTCCGAAGGAATACCGATAACTCCCGGCGAAGATGTCGAGTGTACAAATCAAGGTAAAATAAAAGATGTAACTCAAGTTTTTAAAAATTACTTTTTTGTATTTACTTAACCGGAGTTTTCCCAGCGTTGCGTATACGCAGCGCTGAAAAAAAATGAAAATCATATATGTAATATGATGAAAATATTTTTATTCCAAAAATTCATATTAATTAGGCCAAAATAAATCGGAAAATGCGAAAAAAACCGAAGTAAAAAGCCCTACATGCAGTCTGGGGAATAATGGGTTAATTAGATGTGGGATAGAAGAGAAAATTGGAAATATTATTGTGGTTGACAATAGAAAATACATAATATATGTATTGTATTTATGTGGGTTTTTTCTTTCCTGCCTCTTTAAAATTTCTTGCGGTGGTGACTTCATGCAAAGTAAGTATAAAATCGGAGGTGTGATCTAAGAGATAACATGTTTTATTTTACAAGTGTTTATGCTGGTGATTTGGCAGGACTTTCATATTTTTAATAGGTTGATACATTTACTGCAGTGACCTAGAGACTTTTACTCATCCCAAATAATTTTTCAAATACTTTAGCGCCTGATATGGGTAAGTTTTAGTAGCTGAGACTGAACTATACGTTAATTTTTGCTTGCATTTTGATGAATTCGATCATACTAATAGCAGATGTGTCAGCAATCCTGTTTCATCGGCAATTTTTATTTAAAAATTTTATTTCGTCAGGGTTTAGGGTAAGCTTTTTAATGCTCGTGGGCTATGTGATGTCTTATTTAGTGTCAAAATTAATAACAATTTACTCTTATTAACATCTCAAGGTTTCCATGTAAGTACGAGCCACTTAAGAATGCTGGGGGTGCGTGAATTAGCCTTGAGAATCTCATTTTTCGCAGTTATTTAAGTGGCCGAGTAAGTTTTGTAAGTTCTCAATAGGTAAATAGTACTGTATCATGGTAATTAGAATTCATGATATAGTATTATTTACCTATTGAGAACTTACAATTCATAATGATTCATAACATTCTCATCGATTGAGGTTAGCCTGAGTGCTGTGTTCCTGCGCGCTTCGTATCCTATCGTACGTGCTTCATAGCGGACATTCACATGCTGCGTACGCGCTTCGTCGACAGGCCGCGAATGGAAAGTATCCATTGACGAAAAGCGACGAAGCGGCATAGTATCCCCGTAGTCAATGGGTACTATGTACATACGAATTAGATACGGAGGGTTCTGTGCCGTCTGGGATGGGAGTGGCAAATGCTATTTATTTCATTATTTACTATTATTTTGAAGTGTTCAGCTTAGATATTTCGTATCTTTCCTAAACATAAGACAAATGTTAACCCTAAATTAGATTACAATCACTGAGGAGCATAGATTAGCGTAACTCATACCCGTAAATGGTATCAAAAGCTAAATACAGCGTGAGAGGTGCTTTTTGGTTGCTAAGGTAGTTAAAATTCCATTTTATATCCAATAATTGTGCCCTCATGATCTACTCAGTTAGAGCTATTTAGATAACATGACTAGGACAATATGTTTGAACAACAGACATCATTAATAAATATTCCTGATAACATTCCACGTTACTCATGTTCATTGAGTGTATGTAATTAGCTATTTTTCGAATATTCCGAGTTAGGAAATAAAATTTAATGGTCATAATAACCCATACAAAAAAATCTGTGCGGTGGCTGTACTAAAGCTGCACTGTAACTGTGCTAAAAGGGCTGTACTGTGACTCTACTTAAACTGCACTTGAATTGAAACATCGCAGTACAGTTATAGCACGGTCAGAGTGCAGTTGCCATAGCACGTACAAAAATCGGTACAATTTGTAAGGGTACAAAAGATTTACCATTTGTATACAAATGGTTGTGCTGTCTGGGGTACAGTCACAGTGGAGTTGTCATAGCACAGTCACAGTGGAGTTGCCATAGCACAGTGAACTCCAAATCCTTACGTATCCCAACCACCTCCCCACCCCCTTCCCCCATCCTTTACCCCCCCCAAACCCTCTCCCACTTCCGCCGACTCATAAATATACCCCTCCCATTTGCATGATTGTATATATATATGACTTCTTGACGAAAATATGGCATTTTGTACCTGATGATAGCGAAGTAAGGTCGCTGAAACGCATCGTACCAAATAAAATTACTGTGGACATGCACTAAGTTTGCTCTTCATTTACCATTGTATCATTATGTTCCACAACATCTCGCCGAACACCGTTGAATACTTCTTTGATGAAGTAAACTACTCTATTGTATAGGTACCTATTCAATTACCAAGTGCTAAATCATCTAAATTTCAATAATATATAATTAAGTTAAAGAAGCTTGCCTAAAAAAGAGAAAATTGGGATAATTAACTCATCTTGGCCGTTGCTAATAAACAATCATTTGTATTGGTAATCAACTGGTTAAGGTGTGTTTGTAGGATACCTTTTGTTAATCACCATGGCCTGTCCATCTTCCCACCTTAAATATCCTTCTTCAGTGCATCATTATTATAGTTAAGAAAGCCTTCTAATTATTGTTAAGGTAGGTTTACATGGAGCATTTGTGAATTGTTGTGGCCATCTCCTCTCTCATCTTGGACCAACTTCTTCAATTTACAATGAAGTGCATTCTCTTCCAGTGTTTGAAAATCTTATTCTCTTTCTCCCCCATCTGCCTTCCCTCTGACATTTTTAACATCCCCTCCTCACTCGGTACTCACTCAGTCTAAACCCTCTGTCTCCCCTGCATCTCATCTAGCAGTTTTCTCTTACTGTTCACCAAGTCCAGCACTTCATCATTCCTCTTCCTCTACTTCTACAAAATAAGTGCATGTAGATAAAAGATATCGGAAGAATTTCTCTTAATCATAGTTAGAGCTACATCAATGAAAAAGGAGGCAATTGTATTTCAAGGAGTAAAATTAAATATTTATAATCATTTATGTCCCACACATTTAAAAAAAAACTGAAGATCTCCTCTGATGGAATCAATAGTAGAATATTAAGAAAGAGGTTATAGTCTTTGATGAAAGAAGGAAGGGAGGTGACAATAGACTGAAGATATTAGTCAATACAAATCAATCTAGCTGTCACACGATGAAAAAGGAATGATGTTCATACAACTATAACCCGAAGGACCAGAGAAATACAACGCATTTTTAAACTTAAAAAAAATATATGTTCATAGCTTTAACAATATCATGAAAATAGTTAATAGTAATGGGGGGAATTTCACTTATCAGTCAGTCTTCAGTCGGTAAGCCTCCTTGTCTGCAGTTCCGCCGACACTTGAGCACACTTGGGGGGAGGGGGTGGGGCAGCTGAGGGACCACACATTCTCACTATGAGATACTTCCACGCACTGACTCTCACCACTGACTCCGAGACTGACGACAACTGCTCACATGCACACACACAAAAAATTGAATATCCGAATAAAACTACTCCCTCCGGTTGCCGTTACGACAACTAAAACATACTTCTGTTTACAGAACAGTAGCAGACTGAACCTCACCACGTTCTTCCCCGGAACCAACAAAATAAAGATTATCCAGACCCGGTACATGTACCCAGTCATCAGCGCAAACCATACCTCATCCAGTCACCTCCCTTCCTGCCCTACCATCACATACAGAAAAGCATCCAACCTGCGCAACATATTCAGGCCCCTCTCTCTCTCTCCCTTGCAAGTGCTGCTCCACTCATTCCGCTCCCCCCACTCATCATCAAATCTTCCTCTTCTCCCTGCTGCACACCCTTCAAAGCTATCTACAGACTGTCGTGCAATTTCTGTCTTGCCCTCTGCATTGGAGAATGCACAACGCCAGTATTCGTCCGGATGAATAACCATCGTCACTCCACCAAGTTTCCTCCCCCATTCATTGAGCTTTTTCCCCAACACAACGCCTCCCATAATAGTTTTTTAACCAGTGCTTTTCCCTTTCCCTAATTGAAATACTTCCCGAGTATGACATCAGCATTGACTTGAGAACTTGTAGATTGGCATACATCTGGGTGGAAAAAGCATTTACACCGCCCAAGCTGGACATGTACACACTCTGGCCACCAGCCAATCCTTCCCCTTTCCCCCTCACCTCTGCCCTCCCCTCGAACTCCCTCCCCCCTCCCCCCAACTAGCTGTTGAATGCATCTATTGAAAACAGGAGCAGTTCATTCTCTTTCATTGAGAAGAGTGGATCATCCCAGTAAAGTGTGTGGCAAAACATTTTGAGTGTTCCCTTTTCAGTGTTTCTATGTTTAAAAATTTAGTTATTTTTTATTATTCTAAGTGTCATCGCTAGAAGCATTTTCTTATGTATGTATAAACAATAATTTATAGTGAAGGAAAGTGAGTGATAGGAACACATAACAGAGAAATAACGAGGACAATGGTGAATAGCCAGAGGCTGAGGAGATTAGGAGAAGAAAGTGGGAAGGAGGGGGTGGAGAGAGGGAGAGAAAGGAGGAGAGGGTCATAGTGATTGGTGGGCCCTGTTAAAACTGGGAGGATTGAACGCTTGGTGCAGCCATATGCAGAGGCGGATCCAGAGATGGGCTATAGCCACTTGGGTATCCAATTTACACTAGATAAAGTGGTAATTTTGTTCAGTTGTCAAATACATATACATATACTGCAAAGGAGAGCCTCTTAGTCCCTTGTCCCTATCCCGGATCCCCTGCTAGCCATATGCATGATTGCTCCAAAGTTTTCAATTCAACCTGTGAGGTGACGGGTGGGAGGAGGTAAATATTCCTTGGTTGACACAATAATCAAAATCTGAATTGTGGGAAAAAGCACGAGTGGGGACTGGAAGCAGGGCAGATGGGGACGGAGGATTGCACGAGGTGCCATAGTTATTCATCCAGAGGTTGAGTGAAATGGTGGTTAGGACCATAGGGGTTCTGGAGAGGGCGTTAGCTATACCTCCCACGGTTGGAAAGTGAAGCCAGGGGGGCGTGGCACTTAAGCCCATCCGTCACATTGCTTTACCTAGGGTAAAGCAGAAATACAGGGGTCTTTATGGGATATTTGTCAAAAGAAACTCAATATTTTCCCAAATGACAGCCAGAAAAAAGAAGAGCGAACTGAGCGAAGAGTTCCCACTGAAGAGCGAAGAATATAAAAAAAATAATATTTTGGATAAAATAGAAGATTCAACCACACTGCAGAAAATTAAAAATACGACGCATGCAAAGTCACTTTCAGTAATGGCAATTCATTTTCAGCTGAATGCTAAAAAATAACTGATGAATACATGTGAATCACGAAGTACAGCAAACTCCCAATAATCAGGCTGTGGTTTATCCGGGTTGCGGATTATCCGTGCATGATTTTCATGCTCGCTCAATTTGTTGCGCGATCTTTTAAAAAAAATTGGACAAAAAATCATCGGAATCACGGCATTAATTCTAGGATACACTGGGCTTATTATTTCCGTTAGAATCCCCAAACGTAAAACAGAAGCGATCACGCATCAGCTGCATTCACGGGAGCACCGTGTGCCTGTTTTCTAAGCCTTGCAGAGCGCGACCGCAGTCCTTGATCACGGATACACGTCGCGCTGCAGTTGCAACCCGGCAACTTGTGCGAGACGCGACTACGTGGCGTGGTGCCTGACGTTGTAGTTTCCGACGTAGAGCAGTGGTTTGAAGCATTCATGATGTGTGGTTTTCAAAACCAGGCCTTACATGGAGCATTAATAATAAGAGTGCAACCATGTTATCGCCGCTAAAAAGATCGGGAATTGGCGAAGAAATCTCTCAATGAGTTCGAGAAGCACTCTTAAATAATCGAATAACTGCATAAATAATAATATATTGTTTGTTTTATGTAAATTATAAACATTACAAAAGATTTAAGGTAAAGTTTGGATTATCCATGTTTTCCAATTGTTCCATGTGCTGTCTCTGCCCATCGTCATTAGCCCATTGGGGTAATCGGAAGTGTACTGTGCATAACTTCTGATATTCACAGCAGAATTTTTTAAACCAGATTAAATTTAAAAGTAAGGAAAAAAGGTTGAATGGACCAGAGAAGACTGGGAGGATACTGAACGCTATGATAATATTCATGTTTAATCGATATTGCGTGCATTACAAGATTTTATTTGGCAAATAATCCGTCAAAAATATACATAAATCATGCATCAAGTGAAAGAATATGGTTTAGCAAGACTTACAACAATAATTACTGTGGGAATGATGCCTACCATTAGCTATTTATACTCTACAAAAATGTATTGAAGTGAAAATTTTAAACACGATTAAGTCAAGCTTCGATTCTTTTCACCAGACATTTTTTTGGAAATTTAACTTAAATATATAAGTGCTAAACAGTGCAAATACTTTCTGAAACTGTTAATACCCTTACAGCTATAATTAGAAAGGCCTTACTCATCAAAGGAAAACTTTGAGCATTAGGAAAGTAGAATATCAGCTGAGATACAAGATCGAAAGAGATTTTGCATTTAATTCCAAGTAAACTTCTATGAAAACAGTACAATGGATATAATCCAAGGAATTTGAGAATGAGTCTACTGCATTTTAAGTGCTGACAAATCGGAAATTATTATCCTTCCCCAAAATCAGACAAGAACAGCTATTCAAACCACTAGCTATCATGCAGAATATGTACTTTTTTATGAGAGTTGTGCCAAGGATAACAGCTGTGTATAATGGAATACTATTTAATGGCAACTGTACTATTTTATGTATATATAATGTGATATGAATGTATTGTATGATAAGGGCAGAGGCCCTTTATTGTAAACAAAATTTTTTTTTCTTCTTTTTGATATGCTGTAATTCTGTAAATTTAATTTGATTCAATTTGACGAAACTATGCAAATGTTCTTGCCTAAAGTGAATAAAAATTATTATTATTATTATTATTATTATTATTATCATTGAAGGAGGTATTCAAAAGGAAAACAATTCGCATTTTTCCAACTCATATAATGTATACACCCATCAAATCTTACATTTTCAAATTTCCAGTATGATTTAACGATGCTATTGAAACTGATTATTTATACAATCAATGCAAAGTAAGCAAATTAACAATAAATCTTAAGCACACATGATGTAACATTAGTACTAAAATTTATTTAATCCAAAAACAGCACGAGGCCAATTACAGAGGACTACAATAACAGGAGAAATAGATTCAAGTTAGCAAGAGAGAATAATGAATACGTGATGAAGGCAGCCATCCGGCATTATTTTCAATTTTACTACATTCATATACCCTCAATGGCATTGACTACTGGATTAGCTGAATTTGTAATTAAAAATATGTATAAATTGTTTATCTGAACCTAAAACCTGAACACAAAGTGTTCATTGAAGCACAAAATTCACTCACATCTCACAACTTGTACAATGAATAGGTACCAGAATTTTGTACCATTATTTCAATGCACAGAAATTTTCACGAGCAAAGGTACCTATGCTGAGATGAAAAAAGTTGAAAAAAGACGGTCATTTTTTAAATTTCTTACTTCACTATGACTAGTATTATCCCTCACGATAAAATTGAACATAGTATAACACAATTTTAGCACTACAAATGATAAGTAATGATTAAACTGTAGACTGCCGCACAAAAATCCACCTTCTGCACATGGCACATACACTGACAATTAACAAGGTTGACCATGCATTTCAAGCAAATGATATGACTAAAAATTGGCTATTTAGCATCTTACCGGTATATATGAGTCCAGGTATCTTTTTATCGGGGCAATTACTGCACCCATATGCCGTGCAGCAAGCCATCAGCAAATAAACATGTCATTTTCAATAAATAGAATTGTTAGAATAAGCTTTGAATAGAATTATTAAAAGTCTCTCCTCTTATTTCTTAAAACCTCACTACTGGAAACATCTTCACTAACTACTCCTCCTTAGCCTTCCAACAGTCAACAAATCTGTCTTCCATCCTTAAAGCCACCTGACCACTCTCATGGTTTACATCTTGAATCAACACTTTAACTACCCTCGCTTTTCCTCTTCCTTACACTCCATCCCCCACCTGCACCACTACCAATGTGATCTACATCCTTTTTATGAAACCCTTGCCCCGCCATCTACATCAGTATGACCACCACTTCACTCAACCTCTGGGTCAACAACCGGACTGCCTTGTGCAATCAACTTTTGTGGGTGCTCGTCGTGGTCGTAAAATACTTCGCTCTTAAACACACAGTAATGAACAATGTATTAATGTATGTATCGTCATAGTACTTTTTGGGCTATGACCCCACATTAAGTATTTTGGAAATGCTTGAAAACAATAAGTTTTTTAACTACCGCAAAAGTTCCAATAGCCATGACACCACAAATAAGATTTTCTTTAATCCTGAAAGATATGCTTTTTCTCACTCCTCACTGGCAAAAATTGGGATTGGAAATTAACATAAGCCATTGTACAGTGATCATAATATCCTGCAAAATATTCTCGTGAGTTTTCTTGTTTCATTTTAGGATATTGCAGATATCTGGCTTAACCCTTTCATTGCGTAACATTTTCTCAGAGTTGTTTGACATTGGCAGAGAATTTCTTTTCACTGCATTCACTTTGTTTTTCGAAAATATGAAAACAATTTCAATAAAAAAGGGATTTTTATATTAATTTGACAATTTATTAAACAATTTGTTAATGGCATCACAGTGATGCCATCCGCACCCATGTGATAAATGCTCCGGATATTTATGCAACCCGTCACACAAACATTAGAAACGACGGGCAACATATTTTACATAGCAACTAAGAAGCTTGAAATAATTTCTGAAATGATGGCAGAATTGAATTATAAAATAAGATAAATAATTTTTCAGATGTCATCCACTATCCATGCATCAAATTTTGGGTAAATAAAAGTTTTCGAACTTTAAATTTCACATCTAAATTTTTAAATTTACTAGTAACTTAGATTTGGATGCTAACATATGAAAGTTATTTTATCTTTTTGCCATTTTCTTTTGCGTTAATGCTGAAAATATTAACTAATAATTGTGAAATTCTTTGAAAAAAGGGTTCAAACACAGCCCTGGAGCATCTGCACATCATACACCATCAGAGTTAAACTGGTTCGCCACTTTAGTCGTTCTAAGGACGTGAGGAGGATTATTTCTTCTGTTTGTCCTTAGAGTTTCAGTGGTGTGACTTTTTGAGTAACTCAATAGATATTTGAACACATTATTATAATTTTTTTTATGATGGTTATAATTTTCCATGTATAAACTCAGTAGAGTAGCCACGGGAGGGGAGTAATAGGTAACAACCCCCGTTGAGGTGCCAAAAACGGGTAAAATGGCCCCCGCACCCTCCAGAAGGGCCCTCAAACCTCCGGCAAAAACCCCCCATTTCAAAATCGTGGCTACGCGACTGTATAAACTGTGCCCACTGAGGAGAAATCTATCGATTAATTTTCGCACGACTTTGTTTGCATGTCCCCTGCCTCCAGCATCTTGCATGAGGCCATTAGGCTCAGAAAGCATATATAATGTTATGCCGCGTTTGTGACGCCAAAGCACATTGGACTAATGAAGCAGAGTTCTTTAAACGTGTAATAAATTTCTTTCATTCTTTGAGTAAATAATTTCAAAAGGGGTCGAATTTTATACAAGGGGTCTCTTGGTATCGGATCACCTACTCCACGGTTCCTGCCAAACAGCATGTAACGGAAAATCAGTTGAAATCGGTCTCGGGAAAAAGTGCTGTGAAGGAGGGAAAAATCGAAGATATTTTCCTACCTTTTCCAATAATCTGGAATGGATGGTCATCTTACAATACTTCATACAATCATACATTAGGTATATCGGACCAAAAATGTCTCCCATACCCCACGAGTAAGATTCCTATGCTCGGTTATCCTTGAAGAACTGCATGTTGAGAGGCATTGGCAATATGGACCAAAGCCTCTCAGACGACAATATTTCCTCCAGCTCCACATACTTGCATCCTCAACGTAAACCTCAGTTAACACCTATAAAATATACTACAATAAAATACATTACACTTACAAAATGCACAAGACTGATGAGGTTGCTCTTTTGCAGTCAGAAAGAGATGTAAGCGTTAAAGTTTAGAACCGACGTACAAGAAATATCTAAACGTGAATGCTCCAGATAAAACGGCAACGTATAATAATGCAAAAATAATTGTTTCTTTGCGCATAGAAATTTTGCTGACTTTCTTTTCTGATTATAATAGCTCTATTTGGTCGAAGTAAAATATGTAAATTGCTTCAAAGTTAAAAAAAAAACCTTCACGGAGAAGACCCAGTGTTCCATGCATACACTTGAGTAAATTGTGCCAGAGGTAGTTTTATTGCGAGGAGATATTCTAAGCCTAGTTGACCAAAGGCTGATACATAAACGGTCTTTGGGGTTTGAAAATAGGAATAAAGTTAAAAATGAAGATGTCTCCCATATTCCACGTAAGTGGCTAAATATATGTAAAATACCAAAATGTCCAATGGAAAAAGGCCATACGGTAATATTAGAAAAAAAATCTCTATAGAGGAGTGAAAATGCACGCAATCGAAAGATGTCCGAAGGAGAGACTGTACTAATAACGAGAGTCGCAAAAACTGAGAAGGAAGAGCTGACCTTTTCTACGACATGCACACAACAGAATAGTTGCATGGATTTCTAATAAGAATGGCAAAAATACTTCTAAAAATAGAGATAACAGGCGACACAGAGCGACTTGTAGTCTATTCCGCGGTGACAGAAAACAACTTTTTTATTTGAGCCCCGAAATTCGATCATTTTTTCCCCAAGGTTTCCCCAATTCTAATTTCTCCTTCAAAATGGAAAAAATATAAAAGTTTCCCTAGAACCTTCATTATTTCCCGTGAATAACGAATTGTTGGTCGTAATTATTCCCACCTAGTAACTTTAACAAACTCATACGAAATAGATGAGAAAATGTCGAAAACTCTATTTCTCCTTCCGTAGCCAATATAATCAGACCCCTATTGAAAGGATCGTTCAGAAAATGAGTGGCAAATATATTATGGAAGAATGTTAGGAGTTATAACGGCATTATGTAAATATTAAGTTTAAACATTAATAAAAACAGCAACAGATTATTCAACTGTGTTTAGCGTGTGTAGGTATAGTGACCGTAATTTGAAATACGAAAATATTTTTTGTCAATGAGATGAAAGGAAATATTGTTTGAAAAATTTTAAAAGGACTAAAACGAAAATAATAACCTTCAATTGTGGCAACACTTAGTACAAATATTCAGAAAAGTAAAGAAAATATCACATTTAAATTTTTTGTAATGGCAAAAAATCTTACAAATAAAAAAGTACTCCATAAATGTAAAAAAAAATTACTAAAAAAATATAAACTATTTTTCAAAAACGGAAGGCATATGCAGGTAGCCTAATCCATTTTGTGTGCGGGAAACCATCATGAGAGTATATAGAACAGAGCGGAGGAGCGTAGGGAGCGATTGAAGAACATAGGCCGGCGTGGCATCAATGTGATGCCACCCGCCCGTTGGCAGGACCTACGCTGGGCATCAATGCTATGCCATCCGCACTCAAAGGGTTAAAGTGCTGATTATTATCGGCCGCATTACTTGAACTTACCTTTGGTATGGTGCTGAGGTAATTTGATGATATATCAAGCCATGCAAGCGTAAAGGGCTGCTCAAATATTTTGCTCACAAATGCGTTAAATCCTTGTAGGTCAATAAGCACATTATTGGACAGCCATAAAGAGCGAGAAAGATATTTGTTATTTGGTCCTTTTTCAGAAGCTCTTCCCACCCGATCTGATCGTGGGTGCTCATTGTTGAAGTCTACAAAGAAAGAAAGCTATTATATTGAAATATATGTAATTGATTCTTATCATATGTACTTTAGTCTGTACTCTAAATTCAAATTGTTTTAAGACATGCTCACTAATAGAAGAGTATTTAATTATTTTTGGATTCCCTTTTTTTTAAATACGAAATTTTTTAGACCTTCTTGTTTCTCTATTTAATGCTGTCGATTATCCTTTAATTAAAACTTTTGACCACACAAATGAATTGTTCTTTAACATATGCCTACCTTTAGGCAACAAAATTTTCTGCAGCACAGTTCATGGTCTCAGAAGCTCTTTCATCACTCACTGAATTTCCACTATACATACTCTCACTTACTCCTACCCCCATGGCCATTTATACCCTAGATGGTAGTTAGCCTCACCAACTGTCTGCTTCCAATTCTTCCTATCGTCTGCATCCTCCTCACTGACTCCTGTATCAATCAACACCTCATCCTTCCATCTTTTTTTCAGTCTTCTTGGAGGTCATCTTCCGTCTGGATTTTCTGCCAAGATATGTTTTAATAGGGCCTCTTACTCTTTGCATGATGTGCCCTGCCCAACGTAATCCCTGGCTCTTTTCTTCAGCTACTACGTCGGATGAGTTGAAAAGGTCCCTGATTTCCTTGTTGTGTTTTATTCTCCAGGTTCCATTTTTCTCTTGTGGTCCCAAAAACTTTCTTTAAACTTTATTTTCGAATTTAGTCAACTTCTTTTCTGTTCTTTTGTCAATAACCCATGATTTATCTCCATAAAAAAGGATTTATGGTTTTATAAATTTTAGGTTTGGTTCTGATGGATAAAATTTTCGATGTTATCAGTTTTTACAGGTTATACGAATGTACTTCTATAGGCTGAATTTATTCTGTATTGTATCTCATGTGATTCACCGTTGTTTGTGTTGATCATGATGAATAGGTATTTAAATTCATTTGCTCTTTCAAAAATGTGGTCCTCAACAGTAATGTTTCTTGAGTTATCAGGGTTTCAATCAAAGGACATGAATTTGGTTTTATCATAATTTTCAGTCCAACTTCTTGGGTTTCTTTTATCAGAATTTCTGTCAAGCTTCCTAAGTCTTCCTTATTTTATGCTAGCAATACTAAGTCATCTGCAAAGGCGAGCACTGTTATCTTTCTCCCTATTCTTATTCCTAAGTCAGTTTTCCTGATTTCTTTTAGTGCCTTTTCCAACACCAAATTAACCCTTTCCCTACTAATGACGAAAATATGTGGCAGGACATTTCTTGACCCGGGAGACGAAAGGCACAAATTTTCGTCAGAGATGTTTCTACGCAGGCGATGGAGTGCTATAAATGTATGTCTCCTTGCTCTCCTACTTTCATTACGGTCACGGGTCAAGTCTTAGATTCGGGATCCAACAAAGAGGGACTTAGGCAGTATCCTCAAAATCTGGGAGCAGGTACCCGGACCCCTCGTCTTATATTACCCCTCTTGAAAGTGAGGGACCACAGTCATTCAATTGTTCATTCAGTCAGTTTTCGATATAAATATTTATTCCTTTCTCAAAAATATAAACTAAGAATTGAAGTCTTTGTCTTTTGAGCAGCATATACAATTTTAAAATGAAATTATACGATAATTATTAACTTATATCTCGTTTTCAATATAAGCATCAACATGGAAATTGTTGATGCATTAAATGCATTGATATTGACGGTAGAGCTTCGTTCAAAATTTGACAATCCTTAGAACAAAACGAGGAATTCAATTCGAAGTCTGCAATTTTCATTCAAGCAACAATAGGGTGGTTTCCTATTCTTTTTTTTCCTAAATCGAAAGATTATTACTCCTGGAGTACATATTTTGCGCTTTTAGATTTTTAAATGACTAGGAAACTACCCTATTACCCTTATAGCTAATTCATGTAAACGAAGCATGATTGACCGCGAACGAATGCTGCTGGTAGGATTATAAGCCCTGAAAGTAGGGAGACCAACCACCATCGGAGTCTGAGATAATGCGGAGTCCTCACTAGGAAGGGTCGAAAAAGGTTGGTGCTGAGAGTGTGTGATTATCAGCAAGACTCTTCTTCACGAATGTCCTGCAAAAATGCTCCGTACAGAGGGGACGGAAGAGTTTCTTGGGGCTTAGTACAGCAGTCATGCTAAGGAGAGAACACCACCATCTCGAAAGGGTTAAAAAGTGTTGGTGATAGGACATCTCCTTGGGTCACACCAGTCTTTACTTCAAAGCTTGTGGAGTATTCATTTTCAACTTTTACCTTACATTTTCAATTTTTGACACTGATCCTTGCATACTCAATTAATTTCCTTGGAAATCCAAAGTTTTTCATTTTTTCTCATACCTTTCCCCAGTTTAAATTATCATAAGCTTTGCTTAACCCTTTCGAGACGGCAGAGTTTTCGTCTTAGCATGACTGCTGTACTGAGCCCCAAGAGACTCTTCTTTCTCGTGGTACGGAGCATTTTTGGAGAGCATTCGTTAAGAAGGGTCTCGCTGAACCTTTTTGACCCCTCCACGCAGGGAATTCGCATTATCTCGGACTCCGAGAGTAGTTGTGCTCCCTCCTTTCCGGGTTTACGACCATACCTGCTGCATTGGTTCGCTGTCAACTTATGTATTGCTTATGTGTATTTAGCACATGGATAATTGTTGCTTGCACGTAAATGGCAGACTTTGAATTGAATTCCTCATTTTTCTCTGAGCATTGTCAAATTTTTAACGAAGTTTTAAGTCTATTATTAACGCATTTAATGCAGCAACAATTTCCATGTAGATGTTTATACATAACTCGAGATACAAGTTAATATTTATCGTAGAATTTCGTTTAAAAATTGGAAACGCTGATCGAAAAACAAATACAGTGCAACCTCGATATAACGACACCCCACGGTGCACTAATAAACACTCGCTATAGCGAATTGTCGCTTTACCGGAGGTGGAGCAAATAATAGCCAATATACCTGTTGCGAACAGATATACAGGAACAGGAGTGGTGCGGCGACAGATATACATCTATCCGATAAACGTAAGCATAAATCCAGACGAAAGGCGATGTTGTTTTGCGTCACTAAATTTCCTTACTCAAATAACGACTAACTATTCAAACAATTTATAAGCGCCGCACTGAATAAAAATCATGCAAAGCATTGTTTCGTCAATCATTGTATTTATCGAACGACAGTTTACCACATAAATTTGAGACTGAGCACTCCATTAACTTCATTTCTACAATTACAGAGGTTAAGGAGTCTTGATGAAAGTCTTCCGGCGGTGAAACCCTCGCTATGGCGAGAGCCAACACCGAAAGGGTCTCGTAAAAACGAATTTTTCAACACGATTATTATAGGGTCAATTGACGGTGCATCGGTTATCTCTCGTAATAGCGGGGGTGTCGCTATAGCCCGTACTCGCTTTAACGAGGTTCCACTGTAATTCAATTCTTAGTTTATTTTTCTTGAGAAAAGAACAAATATTTATTTCGAAACGTGACTGGTTAACAATTGAATGACCGCTGTCCCTTACTGCTAAGAGGGGTTATAAAGTACTAGGGGTCCGGGTACCTGCTCCCGGATTCCGAGGGTAAATCCTAAACCCCGCAGGGTTGGGTCCCGAAACAAAGACGTCGTAAACCCTCGACCTTATGAAAAGGGGGAGAGCTAGAAAAAGTATATATACGGCTTTCGTTCTCCTGGCTAGCAAAATCTCACATGTAAATATACGGCCGTCGTCTCCCGGGTCAGGAAACGTCCACACGTATAGGTATATACGTGTATAGTAGGGAAAAGGTTAAATCGACAAATATGCCAAAGAAGTGTTTCTTAAACTCTTAGTACCTCCTCTTTAGCAGGATCTCTCGGACCCATCATTTATTTTCCAGATTGGACAGTACATAATCCGCTCAACTCAAGGTCTGACAATGCAGAAATGACAATCCATGAAAGTCATATCACGTCTATTACATGCGTCACCTGATAGGTTGGTTTGACTCAAATTCCACATGTAGACGAAATTATTATGAAATCATAAAAGAAAGCATCACCTTGTGGTTAAACTTGTTTATATGAAGTAATTAACATAAAGAGCGATCTATAAAATAAGCATACATGTAATCTGTCATTTTTTTCTGTTTTTCCTGTACATAATGCAATTATCTACGTTGCCAGTAGCCCCATCATGTACTTCCCATATTGTGTCTTCAGTGATCTAATTAGTTCCTAATCCATTGGTGGAGTGATGCTAGATATGTTTGCTGGAAACTAGGTTAGCTCCACATTCACAAGGCAAATTTTAGCGTGAAAAGTTTCATTATCAAGGAAAAGTATGACTTTCCTACCTTTCCTCTTAATTTCGGCATTGAAACTTTCAAGCCACTCTTCCATGATTGAAGCTGCCCAGTCAACACAACAATTATGGCCACAATGTGGCCATACTGTGGCAAGGCATTATGGCCATAGTGGGTTGCCATTATGGCGCCATAATGGTTTTGACCCCCGGCCACACTGTGGCTAGCCATAATGTGGCTTTAGTGTGGATAGCCACACTATGGCCACATTTTGGCTAGCCACAATGCTCCGCTACTAATATATTAATATTTATACATATAATAATTCCTTTTTACTAGTATTGTAATGCCTCCTTCAATCCTAGCTATGCCCATCAATGCAAAAATAATGATTTTTTGGAAAATTAGATGCGAACCAAAAATTTTAATTCACCATCAATTTAAATAATAAATACGTTAAAATGCCCTCTGGTTGGCACCCCATACCCCAAGTAGCACTTTGCGATATAGAGTATCAGAAAGGTAAATGCAAATAAAAGTTCCTACTTAGTAAATGATGTTTGTAAGTACTTTATTATTGCAGTAAATTCACCATAATTAACATAATATAACCATTAATGATCGCCTAGGTTAGGCACTAAAAAAACATAACAACATTGCAGATAAGCTGGTATTACAATATTTCCTTGGATTTGAGACAGTAACATGTTACACATCCACCTCAAGTTATTTTAGCTAGGCTTATGGACCAATCTGTAACAGGTAAAATCACATATTTAGTCATTACATTACACAATTTTTTAGATGGCAGAGCCTTAAAAAGCATCCTGGTTTCATCCCAGTTGTAAATATCACATGGTTCATAGTTGATAGTCTTCAATTTCTATTTGAACCATCCATTTCTACTCCTCTACAGTTTCCAAGTCGTTTGACTTGCCAACAACACTGCTCCAACCAACATTGTGTCTTGCTCTGAAGCTCTCTAGCTATCCATTCGTTTGAGGCCTTCAAATCTAATTTTCATTAAGAAACTGCAAACTCCTTTGCCTTTTCTTGTACCATGGGACCTGACAATGGAATATTCCTCAATCTTGCTCGCACAAACCGTTCCCAAACTAATTTGTTTACTTCTTCATATTTGCATAGAGGTGTTTTCCTCTTTGAATGTGAACTAAGGCCTAAAATAATTGACAGAAACAACAATTATTTTAAAATGTGTCGTTTTGCAAACTGTTGTGGTATGGGATATGAAGAAATATGTTTCATATGACCTATCTCTTTCAGCCTTCTTTAATTTTGTCCTTCTTCTTAATTGCTTCGTAAACTTGCATCTTTCCACATTTAAACTTCCCTCACACAACGTGATATGAGTCAATTATGACGTAGACCATAGTGAACTGATAACGCCTTTGGCTGGTTCCATTCTGAAGGTTTTTTTTCATGGGATAGGGCTTAACAAAACATTTTAGGATTTTATTCCCTTACGGTAAAAATTGTCCATGCATTGTTTTTTGCAATTCAGCTGAACCCATGTACATGTGCCTGGGAATTGATTTGTGCAACAAGTCTAGCCTTAAAATTTTCTACATTCCCATGCTCATCATACTTGAGTTTAAACACCCATTTTGACCCAATGACTCGTTGATCATGTGGTCTCTTCACAATATCCCACACATCATTAGTAATCATGTTTCCTATTTCCATGTCCATGGCCTCCTTCCATCTACAGGAATAGTTACCACTAATTGCCTCAATTGGTGTTTCAGGCTCCTTGATTTCTACTTTTGTCACATCAGTCTCTGCTTCAGCTGCATTACATTACCCACATGTCTTCTCTTTCCTCTGCCTTTGGGTTCTTCTTGGCTCCTCCTGTGCTGACTGCTGGTGTGGTTCCACTCCACCTCGTTCAGGCTGTTCTTTGAGCTGATTTTCCACTGGCTCTGCCTGGTCACCATCTGGCTCTCCTTCCATTACTTCCCCTGGAGTTATGCCCATTCCCAATAGCTCACCAATGGGGTTGTCTCCATCCTCATCATTAATCATGGTGCAGGCTGGAACCGGAGTGACAGCTCCATCTGAAATAGAGAAAAATTTCTCCCTCTCCCATCCCACTTTTTCTTTGAATGGAAAACATTCTTCCTGAAACATAACATTTATGATGATACTGCATCTCTCCAGTCTCCAAAGTCTGTAACCATCCTTGGTACTCTCCTCATATCCAATCATGATGCATTCTTCTGCTTTAGTGTCTAGCTTGTTTCCTTCTGAACCCTTTGCCCATGCCTTGCATCCAAACACCTTGATTCTGTTAACTTCATCATGAGTAATTTCTCGACCAGTCCATAATTCCAGTGGAAATTTATGTTGAATTGCAGCACATGGACACCGATTTCTGATGAATGCTGCAGTCACCATGGCTTCAGCCCAGAAGTTTTTCGGTAATCCTGATTCCATCATCATGCACCTCACCATTTCAGTCAAGGTTCGATTTTGTCTCTCAGCAACTCCATTTTTTTGTGGTCACCCTGGAACAGTTTTTCGATGAAATATGCCTTCTTGCTCCAAGTGGTTCTCAAACTCTTTGCTAGTGTATTCCCCTCCATTGTCAGATTGGAACTTGAGTATCTTCCTTCCATGTTGTTTTTCTACCAACGCTTGAAATTTAAGGAATTCTCCATGTACGTCATTTTTATTTTTCAAACACTTAACTGTCACATACCTCGAAAAATCATCAATCAATGTCATCACATATTGAGACCCTCCAATAGAAGCTGGTGTTAGTTTGCCCATTAAGTCACTGTGAATTAACTCCAACAGATGCTCAGACTTCTCCACACGGCTCCTGGGAAAACTAAATTTACACAACTTGCCTTCCTTACAAACTGAACAGTCACCTAAATCCTTCTCTCCCTTAAGGTCTTTCAAGAACCGTACGCTCACCAAGGACTCACGATGTAAATGTCCAAACCGCCGATGCCACGTCTTGACGTCACCAACTGCTCTTCTTGCTACTCCTACCACCGCTTTACTCTTATTAGCCAGTTATAATCTTATTACTGTTGTCGCAGCTCTCCCTTGTCCATTCACTCCCCAAGGTGTTGACAACGTATACCCTCTCTCTTTTCCTGGCGTTAAAGATTAATTTACCATTATCGAGAATGACTCTCTTCTCCCCGGAGAAGACAACGTCCAAACCCTTGTCAGTTAATTTTGACACTGACATCAGCCCACACTCTAGTTGAGGAACATACAATGTCTCAGATAGGGTCACTGTCATTCCTCCATCTTCCATGGATGTCTTAATTGATGCTATTCCCCTACCTGCAATGATGGCTGCATCTTCATTTCCCATTCGTATGGTTCTGGAGACATCCTCCTGTAGCTCAACAAAATCTTCTTTGATAGGGCTCATGTGGTCTGAAGAACAGGAATCCAGGTACCACTCCTTTTGTTTCAACATGGCTTTCCCTACTGAACAGTATGCTTTAACACACTCTACTTTCTCGGCTAGTTCACTCACTGCTGTCTTAACTTCACCTCTGTTTCTGACCTGCCTTGATTGACAATACTCCTTAAGTTCAGTACAATTGTGGGAAATGTGCCTAAACTTTCCACATGTGTAACACTTGTAATGTCTTTGAATGTGGTTGTGGTGTACCTTCAAGCGATGATCCTGATTTCTTGTTATTCCACTCTTCATGTCATCACTTTTTTCTGTTAGCCCTTTCCATTTAGCAACTCTGACATTCTAGTTCCTCATAACAGCCAATGCCTTCACTTCATCTTCTTTCAACTTTAATTCATCATTCCTTTTCTGTCTCTTTTCTTCTATAAGAAGTAACTTCTTCACTTGTCTAGTTGTTACGTTTTGATTCTCCACCGACCTAACAAGTCCCTCATATTTGTTTAGAGGAAGTCCTGCCAAAATGAACATTGCAATGGCAGCATCGTCAAAATGTATTCCTCCTTTGGTCAGTTTTCTGTTAGCACTCTGAATTTTGCAAAATACTGAGTCATCGTCATGTCGTCAGTTTTTACGAAGCTTACCATTTCTTTCAGAATGATGACGGAGTGCAGTGTGGTAAACGAAGTATAGATCTCCTCCAAAGTAGCCCATATCTCCTGTGCATTATCAATACTTCCGATATCCTCCAAAATATCATCACTAACTACCGAAAAGATATGGGAATGAGCCTTTCTGTTTATATGCACTTGATCAGCATTTACCTCCTCCACATTGCCAAAGCCAGGATCAATTGCATTCCAACAATTCTTGGCCATTAAATCCGCTTGCGTACATATAGACCATTCGAAGTAAGTTTCTTCTCCCGATAAAACTATGGGTGTGCGTCTCCAATCTATCTCGTGGTGCTGAGTAGCCATTGTTGACTTCAGCGAACAGACGATTCACTCCAAAAAACATGTCCACTCCAACGACAGCGCTACTGGATCCGTAACCTGTTGATTATCTTCTGTTCTTACACAATGACTACATCCAACTAGTACTTGTACACACCTTTATTATGACTTAGCACACCATAACTACATGCTCTCCTCACAACAGGAAGAAGACTACTGCGTCATACTTACAAAACAAAGGACGCACGTTTTTACAAAACAAAAGAAAAATTACTGCTCTCCTAGCAGAAGCAAACATCAGTTATTCGATCTTGGACACACTATTAACATCCATGTTTGACAGTTTCCGTTTAACAGAGGGCACCAATGCACGTAAAACTGTACTGCGACCACCAGGACCAACAATATTTCCAGGTAAGACAGGTTTCTGCTAAAGGCAGGCTTCACTGTATTTTATAACAGGCTGTTTAAGTATAAATATTTGGTGAGTAGTGGATCTGCCTTTTATGAATCCTGCTTGGTGTTCTTCTACAATCTCATTTGTATACACTTATAATCTATTTAGCACAATTTTTTAAGAAAAAAAATTGTAAGCGGTATTTAAAAGAGATATGTTCCTCTATAGTTTGTAGGGTCATGTTTGTCACCATTGATGTGCAGCAGGACAATTATTGCTTCTTCCCAATCCTTAGGAACTTCCCCTAGTAATGGAAACTTATTCATGTACTTTGCCATCACTGGTAAATAATCCTTAGATTGGTTTACACAGGTCTCCTCTCAATTCTCCTCAGCAAGGCTCAGGCAATTTTCATACTCACAGTTTTCTTCTCTTTCACATTCTTCTTCGCATAATGCAAAGTAAAGAAAACTTTGTTATTCCACGTAAATATTTAATGTACGACTTAGGTTTTGATGCAGCACGTAATCATCTGGTACAGATACACAGAAGACAGAGAATAAACAGTCACACACAAGATTATTTTCTTCAAATCTCAAAAAAACAACGGCCTGAGGAGAGGGGCAAGGGGTGAAATTCCCAGGGGCGGAGTTTGACCATAGTGGTGGGGAATGGGTGTAAGAGCACATTTGAGAGGATTTGGGATTTCCGTACTTACATTGTCTCCAAAAGAGGGGGGGGGAAGTTTAGCAGCACATGGGTCGGATGAAAGGGAAGAGGGAAATAGCAGTGCAACCGTAAAAGCATAGTCATCTGAGGTAGTAGGGGAGGCAAGGTGGGAAAAGGGTTCGTTTTCTTTTTAGTGTGTAAGAAAGGAAGGTCTAGATGGGGGAGTGGGATGGATACAAAATTTTGTTTACAATATGTTCCCTATTTTTGACACTTCTTAAAATTTGAAATTGCTCTAAGGCTCCTTAAAAATTTTTGAATTAAACATTGGAATCGATATTACCTACTCTATGGATCTTACAATGAAATGCTGACAGTTTTTGTGAAAAACAAATATTTATGTGGAATTACAAAGTTTTCTTTACTTTTCATTATGCCAAGTAGATTCCATAAATGATCGTAGGCTTTCCCGGCGTATAGAATTGTGGAAGGTTACATGGGATTTCCACCGGGTCAGGTTCTCCAACTCCATCTCGGTCGACGTTTCATACCCTGAAGACGATGGACAACTCGCCCATTGAATTGTCGGCCGAGATGGAGTTGGAGAACCTGACCGGGTGGAAATCCCGTTTAACCTTCCACAGATTCCATAAAGTCACTCCTGAAACAACTATGTAATTATATTCTTCCTTACCTGCTCCATCTAATGCATTTGAGATCTTCCTGCTACAATTTTATACACTCAGAAGAATATTTTTTTCCCTTTTTATTGGAATTTGTGCTCTGTATTTATGCAGGGGAGACTAGTTCCATAGTTCTACAGTTCCACCACATATTGAAAGAACCAATCGAACTGGAGCTGAGTGGAGTTTGAGCAAAAATTCATCTGGGGTTTGATATGTGTAGACAGGTAGCGTTTAGATATTCATTTATTACTTTTAGCTGATTAAGTTAGCTTTTTTTCACAGAGATCCCAAATATTCATATGGCAAAGACTCAAGGCCGAAATCCAAAATTGAATATTTGTCATCTTGACGATGGAAAATCGAAAATCATTTATTCCTCGGAATTCTTTCAACTTACGAATATTCCAAGATAGTCAAAAAATCTAGTATCTTGAGATTCAAGTAAATTGTCCTACTGTTATTGGAAGTTGGTCAAAACAATTCAAAGATAGACCCGTAAGAAAAGCATTGTAAATTTTAAAAAATAAAAGGCTTAATCACAATATGGCAATGACAATCACACCAAAAAATCAACCCAAAAATCTAGTTTTCATCACAGGAATTTCATCTTCCTGAGACATTTACAAATATGCAATAAAAGGAAAAACATTTTAGTCCCATTAGGCTCCCGTGTTAATTCAAGTCGATATAGCTCAAAAACTAATCGACTATTTCAAGTTTTAGGATTTTTCCTCCAAATCATTTCCAGTTCACTACAGGCATGCCACATTTCAGCACTCTAGCTGTTCTAGAAGTCGTCCGGAATTTGTATACGTGAGTCAGTGGTCAATGAGTGAGGTATATGTCACGTATCGGACTGTACATATAATAGACACGCATCGGGTTGTATATATTATAGATGAGACATGACAGGTTTCTAAACATAAATAGCCCTATTATTGCTGTGATAACACCACTACATTTAAATCATTCATGAAATTACTTTGCAACGTATATTATAGAATTTCAATCTCATTCCACATGGTCAGATACTGTCATATTGATTTGATCTATTTACTTCGCAAGCTTCTATCCTAGTTAAAATCACAAATATATTTCCTTAAATTTGGGTGTTGTATCAACATGACGACCTTTACCCTAAACTTCAATTAAAAGTTACTTATTCACCCATGTGTAAAACTTGAAATTATAAGCATAGGTGTTGTGTAAACGGTGACGACTGGTTTGACATAATTTCTACTTTCAAAAGTACTGTAATCCTGATCTACATATTCCCTGTGCCTTATTTTCTGTCCTTTTTATCAAGAAAATATATAAGACAAAATATATATTTCTCTCTTAGCACTTTACCCAATAATAGCAGGCCAATTCCCCTATTCTCATGAAGCCCAATCATTGCTCAAGATGGGGTTCACAGCTACTAAAGTCCTTGCTGCTGTGGCTATTTCTTCTGAACCTGCTTGCTTTCTGGGTAGAATTTAGTATTTTAATGTTGAAAATATACCTTTTAGTGATCATCAGCAACAGCCATCCATTGAAAGATAGGTTTGAAGCATAGGCTCTCCACTCCATTCAGTTTATCTTTTAACACCTATGTTATTGCTCTGCATTGCATCCTTCATCCCCTGCTCTGTGAATCTCATATGAGGACTAACTCTGCCATTCCTTCTTTCAATCTGTCCTTTAACAATAATTTTCATGAGGCCATTGTCTCTCATGATGTGGCTTATGAAATGTCACACCTTCTACCTAAGTTTTCAGAAGTCTTCTCTCCCACTCCTCTGCATTACTCACATGATTTATTTAGCTGATCTTCATCATTCTTCTGTAAAGCCACATTTTTAAGGCTTTCAACCTTGGTTTCTCCGTATCATAATGCCTCACTACCATAAAAAAGTGTTCTCCAAATGAAAGGTCTAATGAAATGCTTCCTTACTTCATCCATTACCTGTACTCCCAGATGTTAAAAAGACTCCTTTTTTGTGGAATAACCTTTTTGTTTGGGCTAATATCCTTACTATAGTTCCTTATTTCTTTGAGAAGTAAATGGTTTTAAGAGGCAGACAGTGGTTTCAATTCAAAATTAGCAGTGCCAGAACCCGCTTTCCTTACCTTTTTTTAACAAGTGAAATATTAGTGATTTTTTTATTTCAAGTTACCTCTTCTTTTTTATATATATTTTTCTGCTATGAATGTACCTAAATATTAGAAATTTTGAGGCTCCAAAATTGATAAAAGAGTTCTTTGACTGTTTACGTCTTTACTTAACTATAGTGACATGCCACCACTGGTGGCAGATCCATGTTGTGTTGGTGTTCTTCCATTTCAAATCGACACAGCAAAAACCAATTTTCAACCTGAGGAACTGAAAATGTTTGTAGTAATTCTTTTTCTAAGTGGGCATAATGCGGTTCCCAGTAAAACTCACTATTGTGAGGCAACACTAGATACCAGAAATGAGCTCTCAGATTTTCATAAAATTTCATGTATTTATTGCACATTAAAAGAGAACAAAAATTACCAAATTACAGAATTTTTGCTCGAGTTACATAATAGTCAGCCTGATCAGAGTTTCATAGGCAAAATTCTTGCAATTCTTATACAGGGCTGCAGCACCATTAGAGAAGTAGTAGGTACTACACATATTTGGGTGTTATGTGGAAGTGGGATTTAATAAAGTAATCAAGAGTCGCTGATAAAGATGAGCACTAGCTGTATCATGTTTAAGGCATTTTGATATTATAACAAAGAAAATGTCATCAGCAGTGTGGTATCCCTAAGCCATTATGTGTTGGCGGCACAGGTTGCTGTTTTGTTTTACGGAGCGTGTTTGTCTATTGTTTTGTATGAGAAGTCGGTCAGAATAAAAGTGCTGATAACAGAACCACGTTGTCCGTGAAGTTCGTAATTTATCCCCTCAAAGCTGTGAATCCTCGAAGACACGACATTGGCGACGAGATTAATCGAACATGAGTGTATTGTTAGATTTGGGACATTGTTAGTTACCTAATTGTTTGATATTTTATGCGTCAACTGTGAAAAAACACGTGTGTGACAATGGCGGTCAATTTCAAGACGGACGATCTTGAGAAATTTAATCCCCACGAGCAGACTGTCGACGAGTGGTTGGAACGATTGGATGTTTATTTGAGCTTAATGAATGTGACTGAACAACGGGACAAAATTAGTGCGCTGCTTCACTTCAGTGGCCCCAAAGTATATACCGTACTGCACCAAGCCTGTTTGCCCATTAAGCCTGCAGAGAAGACTTTTGATGAACTGTGCAACATTTTCTGGGCAAATTATGAGTCCCAGCCCCTTTCCAGGTCCTATTGGCGCAAACTGGCTATTCGTGTTCAGCATCCGAGTGAATCAGTGACTCAATTTGCAAATGCACTGTGTGTTCTTGTCAGCAAATGTGATTACCCTAATGCTTATTTGGAAACTGTGTTGGTGGACACGTTTACGCGTAATGTTAGAAGTGCCAAGTTAAAGGCAAAATTTGATAAGGCCAAGGCTGACGACATCACTACGCTTTCCAAGTGTTTGGAGCTAGAAAGATTGTTCGAGAGCTTTGAGGAAGCCAAGCAGAGCCGGGCTACGGACATAGTGTGTAAGACGTCCAGCAGGGCGCGTGTTCCCTTTGTGAGGGGGCGTGGAGCTTCCCAGCTCTACAGCCGAGGTGGCGCGCAGAATCGTGGCGGCTTTAGTCAGCGCGGGGGTCATGGTGGATATGAACCGCAACAACCTAGGGATCCAGGAGAGAGGAGTTCTCAACCATCGCAGCAATCTAGAGGAAGGGCCAATGGAGGGTCCGTGCGGTGCTATGCCTGTGGCGATGAGGGCCAAAAATCGTTCAACTACCGGTTCAAGAGTTATACTTGTAATATGTGTCACCGCCAGGGGCACATTAAGAAGGCATGTTCCGTGTCCAGGACCAAAGCTGTGGTGGATGATGAGCTGCAGCAAAGTGATGAAGTCGAGGATTTGAGCCACTTACAAGATGAAGTTTACATCTCGAAGAAGGTGTTGTCCCACTATGTAGAGTGTAAGAGGATTCGTGAAGTCAGTGTTGGTAACGGTGATAGGTGTTGGGAAAATGTGTGTGCTGACGAGGTTGATGTAGAGTTTGAGGCTACAAAATTGTCTATGGGTATTCAAAGTGAAATGCAAATATGTGAAGGCCATGAGGGAAATATTAGTGATGTTATATTTCTTCTTGTCCTGTAATTTGTTTTCCGCTGTTTATTGTTCCAAAGAAGGATAATTATGTAAGTGAGGGGTTTTGTGGTATCCCTAAGCCATTTTGTGTTGGCGGCACAGGTTGCTGTTTTGTTTTACGGAGCGTGTTTGCCTATTGTTTTGTATGAGAAGTCGGTCAGAATAAAAGTGCTGATAACAGAACCACGTTGTCCCTGGAGTTCGTAATTTATCCCCTCAAAGCTGTGAATCCTCAAAGACACGACACACAGATGGATTTCTGGATGTCTATAATAAACAAAAAATGGATGAATGGTCCCCTGTGCATAGTTCCAATGAATCCCCTGCACCTCATCCAGCAGGACTAATTGCATAATTTTTTGTTTGTAAGTTGGAGAATTCAAAAAATTGAAAATGAATTTTGGGGCCTCAAGTATGACAAAATTATAAATCATTGAAAAGTTTGCTTCAAGGCCTTTCAGAAATTATCCAGTTCACTGTCAAACCTTTATTATAACTGAAGTTATAGCCGTTTTTGTCAGGAGGGTTGGTAAAACTTTCTGCACATTTTAAGAACTTCAAGTGGCCATTTCGTGTTGTTTGCGCTAAAATTCTATAAATTTTGTATTTTTCTCTCTCTCATGTGCAATGGACTTAGCAAATTTGATGAAAATAAAACAGAGTCAGGTGACCAGAGAAGAAGACGACTGTCTGTGTGTGTCAATAAAGGGCAGGAAAAAAGGGGGTTGCAAATTTTCTCTCCTTTTAAAGGGGAGGCATTAGAGGAGATGTGTATTACTTAAATGGACATTTTGTTTACACATTTGTAACAATAAGCTGCTGAGTGGGGCATGTACACTCTCACAGGATTGTGGCAGCTATGATTAATTCTTTAATACTTGTAATCATTGGAACCCATTGGTTTTAGGTCACATTTATTGAAATATGTACTTTAAAATAGTCAGCTTTCGGGCAAGACTTTGAACTGTGCATAAAATACTTTTGATAGAAACGGAGCTTTTATACCTCATGCATTTCTCTTGTAGGCACTACTTCGGTATTATAAAAAATCATTTACTTTCAGAACTCATCTTTCCTCTATATTATTTCCAAAATTATTGTACCTATTTCACCAGTTCTTTTTAAGGGATTTTTAAACTGAAGTCATCTGTCAGTCTGATGAACTTACATATTGTAAATTAAAAAATAAATTCTTACCCTTCAAGCTTTTAATCTTTTTGTAGGAAAAGTCAATAGGAGGGCCTGCACAAATTTCTTTGAGTATTTCTTCGGGATCATTTCTCTTCTTTTCCTCCTTTACTCTTTTCTTATCGCACTTCATCATTCACCTGAAAGAAGTAGAATTGATAGTTATCAAAGTATTACCAGAAGGACATTTTGTTATTCTCAAAAAAGCTGTGGATATGAAAATTTGGATTGATTCAAAACTATTCCACAATACGACTGAGGAGCGGTACTATTCTCAAAACGCCATTAAGAGTTTCTGTTAATATTAAATTTGAAATATTTTATGCCGTCTTGTACTCCCAGTTCTCACTAAACCGTAGCAACCAACCATCAAACACTCGTCCGCCATGGAAACACCCTCAATGCTCAAGGTAGTTGAAGGGTGCGTTCCAAATCGCGCATCAGCGCTTGACGGCTTGACCTTGATGCCACCATCCTTAGCCTACGTCATTGATATATTTATGATATTTATAATCAAGGAGGTTCTAAACATACTTTGCTGTGTATTTACAACCTCAATGTATATAACGAAGAACACCAAGGAGGTAGATATTAAATTATATTATTGATATTTACAACCTCCTCGTATATAACGTAGGCAACGCACCATCCCACGTACCGTTCCGAAATTCAAGGGCATGCGCTCAAAGCACGTGTTAATTCAATATGTGTTGTTACTATGATGACGGAAAAAGATTAATGAATATTGATATAAAAACTTGTGGATGAATCTTAATCACAAAAATTCGTAAGTCATAACTGGAAACCTCTAGACTGATCAAACTGGTGGGAATTTATTCAGTTAACTCCGAAAACGGTCTGCGACAAGGAGGCGTGTAGTGTATTGCATATCTCATTCTCAGCCATCAGTAAGTTTTACCAATCAAATTGTTTTGGTGAGATGACTTTTACGATCAATATAATGAAGGTAATAATAATATTTATTTGCCCAGATTTATCTGCAAAACATCAATTTGTGTTTTCCGAAAAGACTCGGTGTAAAGTTGGAACCCCTTATTCGCCAATTGGCGCCGCGCGTAACTTACTTCATTTCTTTTAACCAATCCCGGATTTATTGCAGCGTAGCCTACGTTATATACAAGGCCGTCCAACGTCGGGAAAAGGCTGGGACAGCGCACGTAGTTGAGTCTTCGGCCGGTAGAGGCGCTCTTTTGAGAACATGAATTACATGAGATCTTACGGGAAATAGCAACGGAAATGATGAAATTACGTTATTTTTATCTTAAGAGAGGCTCTAAATTCTTTCTAATACTTGTAAATCTACATAATACCCAGCAAGCCACCTTTAGGGTGTTTGGCAGGGGAAAATAATGAAGAATGAGAAAAAGCGAGGATATTTATTTTAAGGAGGTCTCGAGAAAATTAGTCCTAAGGCGATTGGTTTTGGACCCTATTGCAAAATATTTTTCGATGGAAATGATTACTCACTAACCAAAACTTACCAAATATACAAGAATTGCCACGAGAAAAAAATCTCCTGAACCGGGAATCGAACTGCGGTCATACCGCCATGCGCGTCTTTAGGGCAGGGTTGAGACTCTTAACCGGTCGTGAAGGGGCCATAACTAGGACTTTTTTCAGGGGGTGCAACGATCAGTTTGCCACTAACCCTCCCGTGATCCCCTTCTCTCTTCCACCCCTAAAATATAATACCTCTGTAATCCATTTTTTTTATTGTGCGTTAGTTGAAATTACTCGCCGTATGTATGCTGTGAAGAACTTTTATTAATATTAGTTTAAATGATTTTTAATTATTTTGCCTAACTAATTTAATTATGAAAGTTAAATAACTTTTCTAATAAATGTTTCAAAATTTTCTGCTCCCCTCTCTGAAATCTTCGCCAGAGGCACACGCCCCCCTGCAACGCCCTAGCTCCAGGGTTCGGGGATTTTGAAAGTTAGGATTTTCCAGACTCAAAAACGGCTGTTTTAGACTAATTCATTGATAAAAAAGACACTATATTATGCAGGCGTAGTAGATCGTTTTACCAATGCCAAAGCGTTAAAATAGGCCCTATAAGGTTAAAAATAATTTGTATTTTGACTCGTTATAGTTGGTAAATTTGCCGGAAAATTTTGCTATCTGCTTTACGTCAAAGTAGTGACATATGAAAATTTCAATTTTTATCTATAGCGTATGTTACGACTCCTAAGCATCTCCCCTCCCCATGGATCCGCCACTCTCATCTTGTACCATGAGCCTCGGAACAATTTCCATGGGAATCAAAGAAAGTCTGCTCAGTGGCCTGGAAATCCAAGATCACAGCCTCGATTCCCGGTTCAGGGGAATATTTTCTCATGGGAAATTCATGGATATATCACCGCCGTTCACGCAGCAGGTTGATTGCGTGAATCGTTCAGGGGCAAGGGGGTCGAACCGATTCTCACCCAATCTCACGTGGAGGGGAGGGGGGTCCTGGCAAGTATCACGTCATTTTTTCCGCAAGAAACAGCGTAAAATTGTAAGAAAACTGGGTGGAATTGAGCAAAACGTGTTCCTCTATTAAACTAGTTAAATTATATTTTTTGTGGGAATTTTCACAGATGGCCAACGTTCATTCAGAAGACAGTATTCCATTGCGCCTTGTGACCCCATTTCGGCCTCTATTCCTTAGCTACGATTCTAGTCACACCCTTGAGAACATGAGAAATCAGTTTCTTGACCGTAGACTGACATGACGGAGTAAACGTTTCCAGTGACTTCGTCAAGTTACTCTACCGACAGCAGGAAAACAGTGAAAACATGTCAAGAACTTGAATTTCAAAACTTTTTACCTCTCTGCGATAGAGTAAATGACTCTGAAGATTGCAAATCACTGTTGCTTATCAGGAAACTCAATGACATTTCTAAGGGCCATGAAACTCCTGCAACGCAACCGGAAGATCTTCTCGAGATATTAAGTAGACCTAGTCCAGGTAAGGTTACTGAAAAAGTGTTTGTCGACTGATTAATTATTTGATAGTTAATTAATTATTATTAACAAATTTCCCCAAGTGACCATCGCTTATATATTTGAAATATATATGAGAGAAGCTGCAGTAGCTTTCGTGGCGGGTTACCTAGTCCGAATCGCAGAGGAGAGAACTGAATGTATAGGGTGTCTGGAACCTCTCGCCGCATGTCAAAAAAGTGCTCCCTCACTGTTATTAGTGAATCATTTGAATAGATCATAGATAGATTGTTATCCTAGCAAAAACTTTACATATTTCTCAGTGTAAGCAGTGCGCAAACTTGACAGCAAAATTTTATATTCGGGCAGTACTCTTTCTGCAACGCCAGCTACTTGAAGAGCAATTACTGACATTCATTTTACCAAGATTTCTGAAGGAATTTGCTTGTAAACAATGCACAAACCCGGTATTGCTTCGTATAATATTACAAAAAATTTTTAGGCCACTTCTGGACAATTATGCTAAAATGAAACGGACACTGTAACATGGAAGAAGTAACAGCACCTGCGTTTAAAAAAATATCACTTTGTCGGAAATACCCATAATTTTGAAAACATTATTCCGTGAAAAATACCAAAAAATAAAGGCCAAAATTAAATAAATATGGTAAATGTTAGCATAATCACGAAAAGAGAACTAATTTTGACAAAAATCGCGTCTGTTTCAAATGTTCGCCATTCATTCCCATACGAATTTTGTTCTCAAAACAGCGCCAGCGGCGAAAATTGGAACTAACTCCAGACATGCTCATTCTGGCCGTTTTAGGCTCACGTTGGACGGCCTTATGAATAACGTAGGCTACGATTGCAGTGACCCATTTAGAAAGCGTTCGAGCATGATTTCGATGGAATCTGTGGATTATAAGAAGAATTTGGATGAATCGCGTTTTTGAAAGAGGTGAAATATTCAAGCGGATTTCGCATTGTTGCCTTTATACGGTCAAAACTATGTGTTAAGGCCCGTTTACACGATATATTAACGTCATTAACACGTACGAGTTTATGTACAGTTTGCGTGAATGATTTTTGTGGACCGGAACGGAACATGTACGAATGCATGAACCAAATTAGAACAGGTTCTATTTTCTGTGCATTCATTTGCACAAGTTGGGTGGTTACACGGTGCATTTTGGCGTTCATTCTCGCGTTCATACATTTAGACTTTAACCCGTACGTGTTAATGTACCGTGTAAACAGGCCTTTAGATTGGTGTATGAATGAAGGTTTCATCGTCCAAAATCGAAGTCAAATTGTTTTTTTCTGTAAAATTATAAATTTCTTATTAATTATTTCTTTTTGGTGTAAGCAGGGGCGGATCCAGGATTTGTTTCTGGGGGGGGGGGGGCGCCCAAGCAAGGCCGTGTCCAGGATTTTGTTCTGGGGGGGGGCACAAGGATACCTCGTTATACAAAATGAACACAATGATAATGGGACTTTACTAAAATCTTCCATAATTTTTAAGGTTCTGGGGGGGGGGGGGGCACGTGCCCCCCCCTAGATCCGCCTATGAGTGTAAGTGCAAACAAAATTATGTATTTTAATTGTATTTTTCAGTAATTTTACATATTTTTCAATAGTTTTACGTGCGCCAACCAGGGGGTCCAACAAACGGAACGTTTCCGGATATAGATAATAATATCCAGAAAAATAAACGCACTACTAAATATTTACGTACCTTTATATGACCTCTGTAGTCACTGGTTTCAGAAAAAATTAATATTTTCTTTACATGTACGCTTATGGTAAATTGACGAAGCGGGGCCCGGTATGATGGCCAAATGCGTAAGAGTACTGTTAGGGCTGGCTTCACGTCATAGCGCTTATGCCCCCTCCAGGGACCTCTATGGTTCCAACTACGGTCAGGCCAACTCATCATTCTCAACCAGCGTAAGATGACGTCAGAAGATCCGGGACATGCTCGTAAAAGCCAAAGATCCGATGGGCTTGAAGACACCTGGCGTTTACCAAGTCCCATTTGGGTGCGGGAAGATATACAATAGTGAGACGGGCGGCACTAAAGGTACGCGGATCAAGGAGCACAAGTGTCACCTCTGCTTAGGGCGGCCCGAAAAGTCATCCATCGCAGAGCATTGGATGGATTGCAGAAATACAGTTGAGTTCGACAACACCTAGATGCTCTGCAGATCCAATGGTTTTTGGGATCGACTTATCAAAGAGGCATTTGAAATTAGACTGGCCCAAAACACAGTCAAAAGAAATACCGGATATGCATTGAGCAACACCTGGAAACTTGTGCTTAAAACATTCAAAATGGCTAGGCAAAATCATCACCAATATGCCAGCCAATCAGAGTGTGCCGTTGATGACAGCCAATCAGCAGTCACTTGACCACGAGCATGACTGTATATAAGCAAGGAAAAATCTCACTTGACACTCACAGCCCTGAGGATGATTGCCGAGTGGGACTACGAAACTTCGGCAGTTATGCAGTTTCTAACCCAGTGGCGATACCAAGAACATTTTACGAAATCTATTCACCAGGGAAGCACTAAGTCTGTCTTCACTCTATTTCAGCATTAAAACACATTGCCTTGCATTTGAGTACTCTGGGTCATTTCAGTGAACACTATAGTGCGGGGATGATCAGGCGCACAGTAAATAAATGCAATCACTAATAATGTTGGTTTATTTCGGTATTTGAGTGGTACAGACAAGCTCTATGGTATCGACTCAAAAGACTCTTCGCATCCGGACTGTCCCCTCTTCTTTCCTCTGCAGCATCCTCTCCACCCAACGCCCTCTCGTGGCAGTTGGTGGAAAAATAGTTGAAATGTCTTTTGCTGGTCCGCCACAAAACCCCCTTTGGCAGTAGTGGAGCATGCCTTGAGATATAAGTAAACAGAACACACAAAAAACATATGGTACTCAACAACTCATCCCCATTGCCAGGGATACCCAAAGATACACTGGTTGAAAAAGCTAAGTAACCAAAAAGAAAATAGAATGCTCAAAGTTATTTGCCTTGTCATAAATGTTACCCTTACATAAAGAAATGAAAAACGATCAGATAAAAGAGATAGGAAAAACAAACATAATAGCAAATATACATAAGTGAACTGTGTTCATGCCCAACAAAATCATCTGCATTAATAATAAACACAAATAGACACTAAATAAAGAATGAAATATCAGAGATTTATCACTTGTTATCGTTGGTATTCGCAATATATAATCAGTTAAATGCTGTGGAAATGGCACCCATCTCCCAGTACGTCGGATAGGAACTTGTGGCACTATTGTGTCACTCGCAGATTCACTAGGGGAGGGACTGCTGACAGGTGGAATACTTGGAGGTAAACTAAATGGCAAAGATATGTGGGTGTCACTAAAGGGTGTATCTGTGACTGTGTCATCCTCTACAAATGCAGGTTTCAGTCGATCCACTGAAACTACCACTTCACGCCCATGCACACTGATTGTAAAAGTTTTTTTTTAATCACGATTGATTACACGAAATGGGCCATCGTAAGGTGAAGCATGCACTATGTCATTTCTCAAGAAAACATGTGAGGATGTTTGCAAATCTTTAAAAACAAAAACATTGTGTGTGGCTTGCTGAGGACGGAACTTGCTTATATACCCACGTAGGGAAGTAACATAGTCTGCATCAGCGGTTACCTCATTATGTGATTGAGAAAGGAATTCCACAGGCAGTCTTAAGGGCTGACCATACAGCACCTCAGCAGGTGTGCCATGCAGGTCCTCTTTCCAGGTTGCTCGCATTCCCAGAAGTACAGTAGCTAGATCCTCATACCACTGCTGATCAGAGTGGCAGCGTAGGGCGGCCTCCAGCTGACGATGGAACCGTTCCACCATCCCATTAGCTGCAGGATGGTAAGTCGTAGTCCTCAGGTGGTTCGTGCCAGTGCGTTTCATCAACCCATGGAACAGGCTGCTCTGAAATTGCCTCCCCTGGTCGATTGTGATGTGGAGAGGCATACCTAACCGAGATATCCACTCCTGAAAGAACAGCCTGGCCGTTGTGTCAGCAGAGGCATCCACTAGTGGATAGGCTTCAGGCTAACGGCTGAAATGAGCCACATAAGTCAACAAAACGAAACCCTTGGCTGCTAGGGAGAGGACCAACAATATCAATATGAACATGCTGAAACTTTGCACTTGTCGGAGGGAAATCACCCAAAGGGGAAAGGACATGTCGCGTCACCTTGTTTTTCTGACACTGCAGACACGAACGGACCCAATTACGACAATCTTTTTCTCATGGATGGCCACACAAAACGTTCTGCAACCATCTGTGTTGTTTGTCGAACTCCAGGATGAGAAAGGATGTGGAAGGATGCAAACACTTGCCTTCGGAAAGGTGATGTGACAAATGGCCGAGCATTTTTGGTGGAAAGGTCAAATATAAGGGGCTTCTCTAATCCTGGAAGTAGAATTTCCTTGAACACAAGCTAGGAGTGTTGGAAAGAATCGGACAGCTCTTTGTCATGTAACTGGGAATCAGCCAATGATGCAAAATTAATGGGACCAGGTATTTCCTCCACTCGAGACATCGCGTCAGCAACGGTATTGTCCTTCCCAGGAACAGACAACAGAAATGGTGAAATTAGGAACTGCGCGCAGATCCGACAACTGCTGGTCTTCCGCTCTTCATTTAGCCCTAAGACTGGTGATGAGTGGCGTGAGTTTGTGTGGAGAATACTGTGGGTTGAACGCCAGGGCCATACACGACCGCTATCCCGTGCCACACATAGAGGATTTCGTGCTCGGTTTGTGTGGTAAAGCTGTGTTTTCCAAAATTGATTTCGTGCGGGCATTTAATCAAATTCACGTGAACAGTGACGATGTCCCAAAAACAACAATCATAACTCCTTTCAGTTTGTTCGAATTTCCAGTGATGACTTTTGGGCTAAAAAATGCAGCACAGACCTTCCAAAGATTTATTGCTGAAGTGTTGAAAGGACAGAATTTCTGCTATGCTTACATGGACGATGTATTGGTTGCCTCTGTCAATGAACTAGAGCATGAGCGCCATTTATGAGTGTTGTTTGGCTGTTTGCGTGACTTCGGTGTTGTAATTAAATGTGCTAAATGCGTATTTGGTGTTGCCGAGGTGCAGTTTCTTGGGAGTTCCGTATCCAAGGATGGGATGAAACACCTAGCAGATAAAGTGGAGCAATCAATTGATGCCAATTCTGTCCAGGTAAATCGCATGGTCACGCGAAAGAACAGCAAGGCCTCCACTTCGGTAGGAGAACCTCAAAAATATGTGAAAAAGACAATGTGACTAGACAGTGAGAAATTTGTGAGGACTTTCAATATCATGCATGTAAATATTCAGTGTGTCAGGAACAAAATTTCTGAATTGGAAATACTGCTAGACCACTATCAACCTGATTTTCTGTGTTTACGTGGACATTGGCTTATGTAAACCTGGAATTACCATCCTTTAAACTCGCTGATTACAGGGCTCTTGATGTGTTCTGCCAAACTAACTACAAAATGGTGGTGTCATGCTGCTTTCTAAGGATGTATTTGAGTACTCTTTTAATGTTATTCCTTATAAACATTTGCTAGATGAGCGCAATTTTGAATGTTCGGTGATGAATGTTGCTATCAACAAATTTTTTGTGACCCTCTGTTCCTTAGGACAAATTTGTGAGTCTTTTAGAAGTTATAGTTGCTATGTAACCTAATGGTATGATAATTATTGCTGGTGATCTTAACATTGGGTGCGTTCATCCAGGCTAGCACTGAGCTAGCGAACAGCACTTCTCGGGATTGAACGCTCTGCTGAGGAGTTCACTACCTCCAGCTGAGGCCATTTTCAACAGTGAAAATTTCCTATGCTCGCAGACTTAGCGGTGATCCCTGATTGGTTTCTACAGCGTGTTTACTGCAGACGAGGTTATTCGAACGAGGTGATTCGAGGTTTTTGTTGTTGAAAGGGAAACTACACACTTTTTAAAAAGTAATATGAGGGTGCACCAGCAATAATTATCATACCATTGGGTTACATAACAAGGGTGATAGACATGACATTAACTCCTACTGCCCAATTTCTCTGCTGAACCAATTCAGCAAAATATTTGAGAAGGCATTCTAAGTTAGGCTAATTTCTTACCTGGAGGCTAACAATGTCCTTTCTCCATCCTGGCATCGTTTTGGGAAATATAAATCCACATCTACTGCAACCTGTTAGCTAATAAACCAGACTCTGAATACACTAGATAACAAAATGGAAGTAGCTGCAATGTTTTTAGATTTTTCAAAAGCTTTTGACAGTGTGGACCATCAATTTCTTCTCAAGAAACTTAACAGGGTGGGTATTTGAGGACCTAATGCTTGGGTTGAATCCTACCTGTCAGATAGAATTCAACATGTTGTTATCTTGGTAAATGGTGCAAATTTTGTTTCTCCGGGTAAGATCCCAATTCGAGGTTGTTCCTCAAGGCTCTGTCCTTGGGCCTGTCTTGTTTAATAATAATAATAATTATAATAATAATAATTTATTTCACCGATTGGCAAGAGTACAATTGCATGGCTACATCATAAAAAAGCTAATACAAATATCAAATAAAAATACAATGATGATGTGTCATCAAGATTTACAATTTACATGGAAACAATAAAAATAATTTTTCTAAATACATAAGAATTGATGAAAATAATAAGTACAATACAATAGTATGGACAAAATAAGATGTCACAACTAGCATCATGGAGATTATCATAATTACAAATTATCTTCCATATATTCGGAAATGCTGTAATAGCACTTTTTAGAGAGAAGGAGTTTCAGCTTGTTCTTAAATACATAAATTGAGGTGCAATCTTTTATTTCGTCAGGGATTTTGTTAAATATAGCAGAGGCTGAATGCCTGGGACCCTTTAAACAGAGGGAGCTGGAGTACTGCTTGTGGTGTATATTATTACTTGATCTTGTGTGGTGATGGTGGAAGGTGGCATTAGAAGGAAATTTATCAAGGTTTGCTTTAATAAAGTTGGCACATGTCAGGATATAGAGAGAAGGGAGTGTTAGGATTTTTGATGCAGCAAAGAGGGGCTTGCCAGGGGTGCGGATAGGAACTTGATGCATAGTCTTAATTGCCTTTTTCTGAGCAGAAAAGGCTTTTTTGGCAGCAGTTGAATTTCCCCAAAGCAATATTCCATAGGAAATATGAGCATGTACTTTGGCATAATAAACCATTTTCAGGGTTTCAAATGACACAATAGGAGATAATTTCCTGATCATATAAGTACCCACAGAAATTTTATTGATTATGGCCTGAATATGAGGATACCAATCGAGGCCATCTGATATTAGGAACCCCAGGAACTTTGTTGAAGTTACATTTGTGGAGTGATTAATATTATTAATATGAGGGAGAAGAACTCTCTTGTTAGAGCTTTTAATGAGAATTGTATGAAGAGAGTTTTATCTTCATTAATAATGAGGTTGTTGTTTTTACACCACTGATGCATTTCCTTAATGGTCAAATTAGTGATGTCCACCAAATGTTGAGCACTTTTGGCTGTGACAATGGTGGAGGTGTCATCTGCATAAAGAATGGTTCTACCATGTGACAAGTGATTCGGAAGGTCATTAATAAAAAGTAAAAAAAGCAGTGGACCAAGGAGAGATCCTTGAGGTACACCTCTGGTTAGTTTCAAGGGACCAGATTTTATAGTTGAGGATCCATATGGATAACAAACAACTTGTTGTCTGTCACTTAAGTAGGACATAATCCATTTTAGGGCAGGACCAGTGATGCCAAGAGTGATGAGCTTGTTTTTTAGGATACTATGATCAATTAGGTCAAAGGCCTTAGTTAAGTCAAAGAAAATTCCTACAGTTAGGAGTTTGTCATTTAGGCCAAGTAAGATGTTATCAACTAGCTCAAAAGAGGCAGAGATAGTGGATTTGCCAGGTCTAAAACCATGCTGGTTGTCACAGAGTAAGTTGCAAGATAGTAAATAGCCCAGCAGTCGTGTATAAAATAATTTTTCAAATAGCTTGGAGAAAACTGACAAAATAGATATTGGTCTATTTCGTACATTAATGATCTAGTAAAAAGTTTTCAAAGTAAAAATGGTGCTACCCACCGTATTAGATGCTGATGTCACCAACATTGTTCTCACAGCACCAACTTTCGAACAATTGAAAGATAAATGTAAACAGGTGAGCCATACCTCAGTTACCTAGTGTCATCAAAATTTTCTAGATTTAAACATAGGAAAGTCTCACTTAATTTACTTTGCAAATAAAAATAAAGCAAGTAAAGCACTTCCCATTGAAGGTGATCCCACAGGTACAAAATACCAAATTTCTGGGCTTTAATGCCAATTTTCAAATTTGTTGGGATGAGCATATAAATACTTTAGCTTGTAAGTTAAGCTCAGCCTGCTATTTAATTAGATCCAATAGACCCACTGTTTCTGTTGAAGTCCTTCAGGGACTATACTATGGAGAATTTTATTCCCAGATAGCCTACAGTATAATTTTTTGGGGCTCATCCACCCATTTTCAGAATTTAGAAAAGAGCCATTCGGCTCATGACTTTTTCGAAGCATAATGCCCCTTGCCGTCCCCTGTTCAAAAAAACTGAATTATTACCAGTGCCATGTGTATAAATTTTTCATTTACTTGTATATTCTTAAAGAAATCTATCCCATTATGTTAAGAATGGTGATGTTCACCATCATTCTACCAAACAAGTTGATCAGCTGCACATTTCATATGTGCACTATTTCATATATGTAAGAATACATGTGCTGGTCCAAACTATATGGGCCTTCAATTCTATAATAAATTTTTGGTTGACCTTAAGGCACCAATAAGTGTAACTGCTTTTAAGACCAACCTCCTAAAATATCTCAAACTAAAAATGTAGTACTCTATTGATGAATTTCTAAACAAAGTTTCTGGTATAGCTTGCAGTTGATGATCTCTCTCCCCAGGAGTGATGAGACCAGCTGGATCTTAACAGAAGACATCTGGTAACATTTAGAAGGGTTTAGTTGAGACACTCAGCTGTACCATTCTGTTGAGTCAAACAACGCAGCAGAAATAGCTTAGAGAATTCTACTCGAGCCAAAGTAGATGTATGGAATCCACCATTTTTGTATGGCAGTGACAGATTGGGTGCAGCAGATAAAGAGGGAGGATTTGAGGGAGAATTCAAACTTTAGAAATATGTATGTACTAAAATAAATTTATATTTTGAAATCTGTTTCTTTGAGTTTTTGATATTGACATCATGATATTGTAACGTCTGATTTTTTGAAGTTGTTATTTTGGTTGTGAAGGGTTTGTTTGGGAGAGGGGATTGTTGGGAGAGATGTGAAAAAGGAGAGGTATTGTGGAGAGAATTGAAGTAAATAAAAAAGGTTATGAAAATTAATCGTCTTACGTTACAGACGTAAGTGTGAGCCCACGTTTTTCTGGCGACGAGGATGGGATGTTTGACACAGGTTTGGAAAAATTAGCCTGAGTGAAATTGAGAAGACGCAGCGGCCGGGTTGAGCGTTGGAACGGTTGCTGGTTCGAGGAAGCGGACTGGAGATGGTATTTGCTTCAAGGAAGGACGCACATTGAGAAGTTGGAGCTGCAAGCAAAGACGACTTTGTGTTTTTCGGAAGAAGTGGAAGTTTAATTCGCTGGTGTGGCGTTTTTGCTTCGGGAAAGGTGAGTACCCTTTTTGCCGGATGGTGTGAGCATACTGGGTGCTGTTTCTGACTTCCTCATTTTAGTGAGTTGTTTAGGTGATAGATTTGCAGAAAAACTTAAACAATGTCGTATTTGGCTAGAGTCCCTAAAGATGTTTTGTGCAAAATCGCATATGAAGTAGGAGCTGACGTGGGGAGGGAAGCTAGAGTCGTAGAGTACAAACAAGCGATACTAAAAAGTAAAGATTATGATGAGGAATTTGTTAAAGAGATGCTGAAGTTTTTGACTGAAGAGAAAAGATTGGAACGGGAACGAGAGGCAGAAGAGAGAAGATTAGAACGGGAAGCGGAAGAGAGAAGATTGGAACGAGAAGACGCTGAAAGACAGAGAAGATTTCAGTTAGAAATGGAGAAACTAAAATTTTCACAAACCAATTTAAACCGCGAGTGTGATGGATTGGAGACGGAGACCGCTCAGAGGACACTGCCGAAAATAGATATAACTCGGCTTATGGATAAATTTGATCCTCACGGGGAAAACATTAGTTTATATCTTGAACGTTTTGAAAGGCAGGCAGATAGGGCCGGTATTCCGGAACACCAATTAGTATTTTACTTGACGGGATTACTATCAAACGAGATTAATGATATAATTTCTCGAGAACCTAGGGAAAAAGCTGATAGTTATGAATTTGTGAAAAATTTACTGCTTAAGAAATACAAATTGAGCTCAGAAATGTTCAGACAGTTATTTTACGAGCAGTCCAAATCAAATGGTATGGCGTGGAGTGATGTAGTATATAAAATGACTAATTATTTCCAAGGATGGATTGACGGGATGGATATAATTTCTTTTGAGGAGTTAAAAGGACTGATGGTGACTGATCAGATGAAAAGAAAAGTACCCATAGAGGTGCGAGATCTCCTGATAGACGAATGGCCAAATTTTAAGGATCCGAATGTATTGGCTGAGAAGTTGGATAGTTTTGATGCTATTAGAGAAAGCATGGGACGGAAAACCACGGATCATTACATTAAGGATCAACAAAATAAAAGGATCCAGTTTACAAAGCCGGAGACTGTTTCTGTAAATTCTGATGAAGAAAGGCGTGACTTGGCTATGGAAAAGATGCCTAAATCATCGTCTTCGGGGCTTAATTTCGAAAAGAGGTTTCAACCCAAGTGCTACGGGTGTGGTTCCACTCAACATTTTCTCGCAAATTGCCCAAAGAAAAAACTAAGGATAACGAAGAAAAAGAATTCGTTGGTTCTTTAAAAAATGAAAATAATAAAAATATGTTTGGCAAATACTTGACAGAGGGAATGGTAAATGGGTATTCAATGAAGATATTACGAGATACAGGTGCAACAATCGATGTAGTGGCTCAGAAATATGTTGCCCCACACATGTATACAGGAGAAACTGTTTGGATACAGCAAGCTTTAGAAGTACGCGATCGTTTTCTTCCTATAGCAGAAGTAGAAGTAATTGGAGAGTTCGGTCGAGTATTTGGGAAGGCTGTGGTAGTACAGAATGATTTGGATCGCGGTGTATATATTTTGGGAAATACCACCGCAGAACTAATTGAAAAATCTCAATTAGAGCAACAAGAAAAACATTGGATAAATACGTTGCAGACTCGAGCGGCAAAGAGAAGAGGTGAATTAGAAGCGGAACGAATAAAACATATGGAAGAAGGGAAAAATAAGGAATCTTCAGAGGAAATAGGCGATAGAGACTCAAATCAAGAAGGAGGATGCCGGTTTGAAGTCGGCAGAACGCCGAAAGAGGCGAATAGCGTGATCTCAATAAGACAAGATGAATTAATTGAAGCACAGAAAAATGACTCATCGCTACAGGAATGTTTTCGGGAATTAAAACCCGCAGGGGCAGAGAGCAAGAATGAAGAAGGATTTTTTCTTAGAAACAAAGTGCTTGTTCTGAGAAGAAAGGATAAGTTAAACGAAATGAAGAATTTAGTTGTAATACCTACCAGGGGCGGATCCAGGATTTCTTTCTGGGAGGGGCACAAGCAAGGCCGTATCCAGGATTTTGGTTAGGGGGGGGCACAAGAATACGTTGTCATACAAAACGAACGAAATGATAATGGGACCGTATTAAAAATCTAGCATATTTTTAAGGGTCTGGGGGGGGCACGTGCCCCCGTGCCCCCCCCCTGGATCCGCCTATGATACCAACACAGTATAGATTTCAGAATTTACAACTACGCCATGAGACAACGCTAGCCCATTTAGGTGTTACAAAATCAAAAAGTCAACTAGCGCGTTATTTTTATTGGCCAAAGTGGTATGTTGACCTGGAAAATTACATACGAACGTGCGATGCATGTCAAAAGGCTGGGAAGGGAGGTGACAGAAAGAAAGCTCCCTTAACCATTGTTCCATCTATGTCAGAAGTTTTCTATCGAATTAACATCGATACTTGTGGACCACTACCAGAAACTAGTTCAGGAAAGAGGTATATTTTGTCGGCGATATGCGTGTCTTCGAGATTTCCCGAAGCAATAGCGATTGAGGATATTTCTTCACCAACAATTGTGGAGGTATTAATTGACTTATTTTGTCGAATAGGCTTCCCACATGAAGTTCAGTCGGACCGTGGAACGTCTTTTACCAGTGAGCTGACTACAAGTTTCTTTAACAAGTGTGGTATTGGTATTGTATATTCATCTATTCAACATCCTGAGTCTAATCCGGTTGAAAGAATGCACCGAACACTCAAAAAGGTTTTAAGAGCTATGAGTGTAGATTTCGGAAACGAATGGGACAAATATCTGCCGGCTGCCTTATTTGCATTGAGGACCACTACACATGAAAGTCTTGGATTTGCACCAGCCGAATTGGTATACGGAAAAAACTTACGTACCCCATTAACGTTGATACAAGAAAAATGGTTGGAAGAGAATCCGGAGGAACAATCAGTGGTGGAGTATGTAATGTTTGGAAGGAAATTTCTTAGCTTTTCTACAAAAACCATGTTGAAAACCGGTGGAGTATGTGTTTAATTTGTTGAATAAACTCAGAGTTACACGTGAACTGGCAGTGGAGAAAATGGAGGAGGAGAAGCTTAAAAGGAAAATATATTATGACCGTCATGCAACTCACAGAAGTTTTGAAACGGGGGATTCAGTTCTGGTATTAATGCCGGGAAGGAAGAACAAATTATCTGTACAATGGATGGGTCCTGGTGTTATTGAGAAGAAGCTCTCCGACACAAACTACGTGGTCAGCTTGCCTGGGCGACGGGCAAAATCTCAAGTATTCCACGTGAATATGATAAAAAAATACCATAAAAGAGAAACGATGGAGGTGATAGTAAATTTTTTATCACAAGCCCCTGACAGTGAAACGAAGATTGTTCAGGACAACAACCCCAAAGATCTAGAATGGATCAAAGCAAGTTCATTACCTGATCGTTTAAATTTTTCTCAAATTAGTAGTCTTAGGGAATTGTTGAAGATGTATGCAGAAATATTTACGGATAAACCCGGTATTACAGATATAATACAGCATGACATCGAGTTAGTCGATTCAGAGAAGGTGCAAATCAAGCCATATCGTTTGTCACCACGGCAAACGGAGATTTTGGAGAAGGAGGTGAAAAAGATGGTGGATATGGGAATAGTCACAGAGAGCCCTTCCGAATACACATCTCCAATGATTTTGGTGGAAGTGCCGGGGAAAGACCCAAGACCATTTGTGGATTATCGAAGATTGAACAAAAAAATTAAAACACAGTATTTTCCGGTACCTAACGTAGAGGAATGCGTGGAGCGAGTAGCTCGAGCTAAGTACATAACCTTGTTTGATTTAACTAAGGGTTACTGGCAGATTCCCATGACTGCAAGTATTTACGCTGCATTTATAACCAGTTTTGGAACTTTTAGACCATTACGAATGACCTTTGGATTGAAAAATGCTCCACATGACTTTTGCCGTTTAATGACTGAAGTACTTAGAGGATTAGAGAAATTTGCTGTGCCATATATTGATGATGTAGCTGTATTTTCAGAAACTTGGGATGAACATTTGAAACATCTTGAAGCAGTAATGACTAGAATCAAAGCTGCAAATTTAACAATAAAACCAGGAAAATGTAGACTCGCTCAGCATTCAGTGAAGTATCTTGGTCACATGGTAGGACAAGGTAAACTGTCTCCGGTAGGCACGAAGATTCAGGCTGTGAGACAGTACCCGACACAAAGTCCAAAACAGAGGTAAGAAGTTTCTTGGGATTGGCAGGATATTATCGAAGATACGTTCCTGATTTTTCTCGTATAGCAGCACCTTTAACAGATGCATTAAAAGGGAAATCCAAGAAAGGCAAGATAGAATGGACTGAGGAATGCAATCATGCATTCAATAAGTTGAAGAAGATGCTGGTGGCGGAACCGGTGCTTAGTGCACCAGATTTTTCCAAAGAGTTTGTGTTGCAAACGGATGCTTCGGATTTGGGAATTGGCGTAGTTCTTAGTCAAGCAGATAATCAAGGACATGAACACCCAATTGTATACTTGAGTAAGAAGTTCAATAAAACCGAACGTAAGTTTAGCACCATCGAAAAAGAATGTGCGGCAATAGTTTGGGGGGTAAAAAAAACTCCACGTTTATCTAGATGGCCACAGACCTTTTAAGGTAGTGTCAGATCACAATCCTTTACGATGGCTAGATAGAACGTCAGGAAGTAATCCAAGGCTGTTGAGATGGTCATTGATGCTTCAACAATACGACTTTGAGATCGTGCATCGGCCGGGGTCAGCTCATAAGAACGCGGATGCGCTAAGCAGGGCGATGGGCGACATCAAATAGATTGGAAGTCGGTAAGTGTTCGGGTGTGGCACCATCTGGCAAGGGGTACTCCAACGGCATCGCAATAAAATTTTGTCCAGTGATTGAAGCATTAAAACATTTATGGACAAATTTCTTAAAAGGGGGAGGAAAGACTGTAACGTCTGATTTTTTGAAGTTGTTATTTTGGTTGTGAAGGGTTTGTTTGGGAGAGGGGATTGTTGGGAGAGATGTGAAAAAGGAGAGGTTTTGTGGAGTATTGTGGAGAGAATTGAAGTAAATAAAAAAGGTTATGAAAATTAATTGTCTTACGTTACAATATCTTAATGATTTTCAATCATAACTATCATGATAGGCAAGTAAACAATGAGTAACGATGATAATGTAAGTTGGACTGAAAATGTTGATAGAAATTATGTGTGAATTATTCATCATTTTTTTTTTTCTGTAAGAATTGCATTTTGCATTCACTGCATCAAGAATTTCTGACACAAGCAGATGCATCCCAAACCTTGAAATATGCTCCCTGTAGGGCCACATTAATGCGGTGTGATGCTCGATTTGGAAGGACTTGATGTGCATTGATGCACATCATGCATTATTCAGAATGCACCCCAGCCCAGGTGAACTACAAGGTCCAAGCAAAAACATTTCGCATGGCAAGGCCCTTCAGTAATGTATCGGAAATGTTCCATGTATTTCTAATTCATAGTTGAAGCATGGGACTATGAAATGGAAATGTCCGTTATAGCGCATTTGGATAATTGTGAGTTTTGCATTAGTGTAATTAATCAATTTTGAAGTTCTTGACTGTTGGAGTGTCAATTTTAAAAGCAAGGAATGCCCATTCCTAGGTGTAGGGAGTTATGGGGCCATGTAGGATGTCACCTGAAGAGAGCATTAAATAGTACACAGTAACAGCTACATCAAGGCTTCAGCCATAAAAAGTTTTGAAGGAGGTAAACTTTTGGGGGGAATGCATTTTTGGGCATTCACATTGCCAGGGGAGGGTCTTCCCCCCCAAAAAAATTTTTCCTTTGCGGTCACTACCAACAACACATCTGATGAGGACATCAGTAGCTCAGGGGCATCTACCTTTAGAAACTCCATTTTTGATGTAGTTGCATTTCCATAATGTCTGTGAATAGCTATAATGATGTCTTTAATTTACAGCATAATGCAAACGAAATGTAGGTAGGGCTTACTTAATGAAACGTATGATTTTCTGATATGTGCGACTCTACAGCAAAAAGCATCAATATAAGTATCCTGCATACCTCACGAGCATACACCAAAACAGATTTCTGGTCACCTGGCCTATTTTGGGTTGGTTCATTTTGATGGGCTGCACCTGAAGCATTTCTTAACTTCTTCACCTTCCCTCAGTAAATGGTGAAAGGGTTCTTGGGTAGCTTCACATTCTCGTGGGTTTGTTGCCGATGTTTCCACTTCACTTCTGAAGTCCTCTTATAATAATAATAATAATGATTTTATTTCTGTTGGTTAACAAGTAACATGGTAATCAGGATGAAATGAGAATTGTATTCTCCTTGTGTTTACGTGGGTTTGAGTTGGTGGGGTGAAGAATCTATCTTTGGTCAGGTTTTCAAGAGGATTGCCAGATAATTTTTTATCTATCCACTTGAAAACTAAATGAAGGTGCCTTAGCCACGCATCCTAACTAGGCAAAACTAAATTGGCAATTCCACCTTACCCAACTTGTTCTCACTCTCCCTTGCCAGCAGTCATATTCCTTTCCCTTGTCTCTATCTACCCTATATCTCCATTATCCTCTCAATGCACTCTGGGGAATGAATGAAAGAAATAAGAGCCTGGGAAAAGTTTTAACTTATGTGGGTAAATATCAATTATTTCCTTAGTGTTAGGTGTCAAAAAAGAAAATTAATATCAGACTTCATGTAATATTTCTTTCATAGATTTTGACAGGTGAAATAATTTCACCGAATTCTCCAATATTCCACACTACTCTGCCACAGTTGGTGGGGTGCTCCATGAAGGCCCTCAGGAATCGGATCAGAAGGGTAATGCCAGGTTCTTTTGACTACACAGGCCCTTACGGCAGAAGCATAGACTCAAGCCTATTTGGGGAATTATCCTGCACAGAGTGGAAGACTTGTGATCTAGCCACCTCACCTGAAGGGTTAAGTTTCAATGAGATTTTGGCAAAAATCCTCTTGAAAACATGACCAGTCTCTAATAGGGTGGTTTCCTATTATTTTTTTATTGTCCAAATTGAAAGATTATTACTCCTGGAGAACATATTTCACGCTTTTAGATTTTTAAATGACGATATCTATTTTTCGCTATTCAATGAAAAGTGAAAATTTTCAAGCACGCGAAAATGCGACGGCTAAATAGGAATGCTGGGAAATCTCCATGTGACGTCGTTCTGGTTCCCGCTGCCGCAAGTGAGGTGACCTAGAGGCGAGGCTTGAGCGATGATACGACGCATGCTGATAGCAGGTAGCTGAGTGCCCTGCTAGCTGGTAGCGCTTGGCTTTAATAAGGATTATTAATACCTTATCAAACGAAGAAAACTTTCCGAACTTAGGTATTTTTAATAAGTGATTATTAAGACATGTTTCCCTGAGCTCTATGCCTCATGCATGCATTGGTAATCTCAGATGATGTAAAACTCCTGCCTACTCTTATAGAAACTAGGTCCATGTGATATCACGTGGAGTGGCATCGCATGGGCGCCAATCTGGCCTTTTTCAAATGAGGATAAAAATTGACCATTGCCATTCATCTAAACCGGTATTTCAAAAACCAAATACTTTGTATATTATGAATACACTAATGGTAGGTAACGAATCGCAATCAATGCCTATTGTATTCTTTGATGAAGGAAACTACCCTATTGGCTCACAATTTTCACAAGGGTTGGCGTAGAAGAGAGAGCATAAGGCTACTGATCTAAGAGTTTTGGATTCAAATCTGGGTGACTACATGCACCCCCAAACAAAATCTTTGTGGTATACTGCCAAGTATGGAAAGGAGTTGGCCATCTCACTTGGTATTTGTGAATTTTGCATTTCTTATACTATTTTCAGGGTTGGCCAAACGCAAATGTGAATCAGGGATCATAGCAGACAGAGGAAAACTCCAAGAGGCATAGCAAAATTGCATATGTTTTGCAGGTTGCCGTAAGTATGCGTTTCCAGACCAAACATCTTCAGCCACTATGAACAAGAGTACATAACTCAGAAAGTATGCATTTCTGGGCCAAGGTTTATTGGACTTTTTTTACTACCGTCTCTCAAAGTATTGGACACTTTTTTTCAAACACCCTGTGTATGAAGCACTTAATGTAAGGCGATGTTAAAAATGTGGCGAGTCTTTCTAATTTTCATTTATTTGTTTCTTGAGGAGCACAAGAATACCGATAAAATGGCAAATTCAACTTTCCCCATCCCAAGCAGTACACATATAACCAACAACTCATTGCTTAACACGTTCCTTACCATGTGTCGCCAAAGGGCATCTCACATAATTTCAAAATCCAAGTTAGTGAGCTGCCATAGGGCTGAGATGCCTATTGGCGTCAAAATAGCGTTTTCATTGAATAATCAAGTGATGTATAGAACTTGAAATTTCAGCTACATTTTCTGATGCACTGATGAGACAATGTGTTCTTCTATATTGGTAACACATTTCAGCTCGAATTTCATGTTTTTTTTTTGCCTTCCGTTTCCCGTATTTTTGGGAGTAGCACATTTCAATGGCTATATCATTCAATGTTTCAAGTGGAAGTGTTGAGGTATTATACACCCACACAATGTTTCAAATAACATCTCCAGAGCTTCTATCGCTCCTGTCAGTACATACACAATGTTTCCAATAATATTTCCAGAGTTTTGTCCCTTCTGTCAGTTGTTGCTCAGACCTAACCAAGTGAGGAGCGTATCAGTATACCAAATAGTGTTGCTTTGGCTGTGTCTTTGATATGGCAGTGATAACCAGTTTAGTGAAGTTATCATGTGTACTCCGAGATGCATTACTGGGAGAAAGAAACATTTTAACGAAGAAGAAATCAAGTGTATGTCTCATTCTGACAATTCGGCCTCTACCGATGACCTCGAAGGATTTTCTGATGAAGACACCGCTGATTTAGTGTTTTCTGAGGACTCGTATGCATCATCAGATAATATTTCCTCTTCTAATACAGGTATGATTCCCCATTCGATTTTTTTATTCACTCTCTTGCTGTAGTGAGGTGAGTCATCCCACGCGTTTATACGGCTCTGGTAGCTTATTACGTCATGGCATTATAGAAAAGAGTAATTGATTTGTAACAAGTTATTCTACGAACCCTACACGCTATATTTTGCACTCAGCTGCCAATTTTTTCATTTGTTCAATATTCATTCAAGATTTATTTTGAAGATATTTTTTAACCTGCTAGCCATTTGTCATGGTGAATTTTATACGCAAGTGATGTTTAGCATCCTGATTTGGGGTTTCTCTCCCCATGCAGACATAATCTTCAAGATAAAAAACGTGTAATAAGACTTATATGCAAAGTTCCAGTGCTTACACCATGTCTCCCGCTGTTTAAGAGACTTGGTTTACTGCCAATTCCTAGAGTTTATATGTATGCTGTTTGTGTGTCTGTCCATAAAAATATAGTAGACTACGTGACAAATGATAGGATTCATATAACTACAATACCAAAAGGCGTAAGGACTCTCACCCAAATTTTGTTAGGACTACCATTGCAAAGCATGGACCAATGTCCATGGCGTTAAATATTTACAATCATAATCCCTGGACCTCAAAACCAAGATAAGTACTGAAGTCTTTAGGAAAAAGGTGTTGAATTTTTTTCACTCCAAAATGTTTTATTCGTTAAAAGAATTCTTCGATTCAAATTTTTAAATCTGATATTTATTGTATTCATTAGATTTATTATTATTATCATTATTATTACAATAGATTGCCCTCTGCATTGAAGGAAATCCAATCTAATACAGTAGATTCTCGTTATTACGAAGTTCACGGGACCGAAAAACCGGAGGTTCGTAATAACGTTTCTTTTAGGTATCGTCGAAAAAAGTAGTGTACTATGAACGTGATTAAAGTACGCGGAAATATAAATAAACAGGAAAATTCGTTCCAGTTTTTCAACAGAAGACTACGCCATGATGTAATCGAGGGTTCATATCTTCCCGAATACATGAACTCCGATATTCAAACTAGATGCGTCCCAAGACCTTGTTCCTAGGTTGATAAAATTACAGTCCGACCACGAGTTGTCAAATAACAGACAGAATGGTCTACGTCTGGGTAGGGGGCAAGGCTGCCAGGTAAGAAAGGGAAACGCTTACAAAGTGTTCCTTGAAGAAAAGAACCACAAGGGACGACAAGCGTGAAGGACCTAAAGGAATAATCACTTGTTCTTGTGATTCGAAGAATGGGCTTATTTTGGTTGATCAGGCTTACTTCGGTGCTCATTTATGCATTTGACAACGTTGTATGACTATGAGGGTGTGAGGTGCGCTTGGGGGACAGCGATTTGCTTTAAAAATCGAAAAACCCTCGCCAGCCGGACTGTATGTAAGTTATCGAGGAGTACTGTTACCCTGCGGAATGCAACACTGCATTACACGTATGCGCTAACTCACGATTGTGACGAACTGATCTAGCGTGGCCTGCGATGCATCCGGAGCCGAAAAAATAGCTCCCCGCGGTGACGAAGAATGGGCGAAACGCTGAACAGTTCCTAAATTCACACCGGATTCAATGATACCTTATCCAGATTGTGATCACAGTGAGTTTCCCAGCGCCACACCGCGTAGTATCGGCCAAATTCGAAATTTGAAAATTTGAATGATCGTATCTCTGAAAATTCGTTAATGGAATATGCATAGGAAGAGGATTGACTGTACATCCAATTTACTAACGATTATGAGTGGGTCACTATGACTTCACAGGAATGAAGCTTGTTTTATGATGTAGCGTGTAAACTGAATTTAGAACGATTGACACTCTTAAGCACAGTACACGAGAAGAATGAAACGTGGCGCGATTATTGAAACTTAAGTGTGGTGAATATCCACCTAAATGCCTTGACTTGTGCGTTGAACTTCGTAATAGAATTCATATTGTAACCGCCGGGACCGGGACTTAGGTTCGTAATTTCGTAAAAACGAAAATTTCGTAATAACGTTTCTTTTACTTGGATAGGCCTTTTCGACGGGACCAACTATTTGATTCGTAACAACGAGAACTTCGTAACAACGCTGTTCGTATTAACGAGAGTCTACTGTATTACTTTTAAGGGAAAAATAAGGGATTTTCTACTTGAAAACCTCCTTTACTCAGTAAATGAATACTTGGGAGTGGAATGAGTGATTAATTGTATTTACATTTTACTATTTTATAAGTTTGTATTTTATATTATCTTGTATATGTATTTTGTGCAATTTATTGACATGCCTATTATATCGAGGCACAATCCTGTAATTGATCTTATGGCAAATAAACACTACTATACTACTGCTGAACTGTTCATCAGCAAAAGAATAGTGTGATGAATGAATTCTCAAGGGACTAATTTTTTGCATGCAGATTAATCAAAAACAAAATGATCATGAAAGATTCTAGCTGTAATTTAGACGACAGTTTGAAGAACTTTTACGCTTTTATTTATCTTTCTCCGTAGATTAAGGCCATAATAGACAGTCTGAATGCCGACACTGGTAATCAAGAAAAAACGTCTTGGGGACAATCATTGGCGGGCAACGTGTAATTCCATTCACAGATACAGAATTAATAAATCTAGAATGCAACAAGAGAACGCTGACGCCAAGGGATGTTTAAACCAGTTACCACTTACCAATGAAATCATCGATTATAATGGTGACACACACAAATATCAATGCAGATGACTATATTGCATCCCACCAATTTAAACACTCAAGCAGGGTAAAAACTTGGATTGATATCATTCGGAAAGAAATGGAAGAGTTTTTAGGCCTTTGCATTTGGATGGGACTCGTCAAACTGCCAGCTCTAATTACACACTACTGGTCTGAGGCTATACATACAATATGTGAAAACGGTGTTGCCAGGAAAGTCTTGTCTCGCAATTGCTTTCAAATGATCTTAAAATTTTGGCATTTTGGTCCAAATGATCCTAACTCCGGCCGCCTGCACAAAATTCAGCCCCTACTGGATATGCTTGAGATGCGGTACAAGGAAGTTAAAACACCAGGAAAGTTCCTAGTACTTGACGAGTCAATGGTACTATTCCATGGGCACCTTATATTTAGACAATATATGCCCTTGAAGGCAGCAAGGTACGGTGTGAAGGAGTTCAAAAGGATATGCAACCCCACAGCACAGTTACACCTACAAGGTGATTATTTATTATGCAGGGAAAGGGATATGCGAACGCTGTGTGAATCTCAGTATGGCTACTAAGATAGTCATGACTTTAATGGAACCTTATTTGGACCGAGGACGAGTGGTAAGCACAGACAATTACTACACCTCCATTGAGCTTCTGGAAAAGCTTTTTGAGAGAAAGACTCATTTTGTGGGAACTATTGGGAAAAATAGGAAAGGGATCCCAAAAGAAATAACCACTGCTAAATTAAAGAAAAGAGATATATGTGCGATGGAAAACTCAAGAAGTGGAGCCACAATAATGAAGATCAGCATGACATAATGATGATCTCCAGATCATAGATGATTCCAACGGGGAAAAGAAATCGAAGAGGGAAGTGCTCAAGTAAAAATTTTTCCCTTGAAACAGAGCTGATTCTGGGCTAAAACTCCACTGAATGTGTGGAAACTGCCTTGAAATAACCTTGTAACTGCACTGCACTGCCTTGTCCTCAACAAGAAAAAGGGCACTCAACTGAAACTCTGATGCTATTCTCCCTTGCAAGTCCATTGCGTTTGAACTGCTTCTCCCTTGCTGCATGTGTGATCCACTGATACTGAACTGGACAATAGCCTCAGGCCAGGCCGAATTTATGGCTCCACTGCATCTCTCTTGCCGAATGTCTTTACTGCCCTGCCATAGAGCTGCTACAGCATTTGGGTATCCCCTCTCCCTCATGAATTTGAACTGCTACTCCCTTGCTGCACGTGTGCTACCCTTCGTAAGTTTTGCCAACGTACGGAACCCATCTACCGGACATATAAGCGACCCCGGTTTTCAGCGGCAATGTATTTTTTTAATTTAGCTTTTGGCAACACGCATATCTTTTCCTGCGCGTAAAGCTGTCGGTTGCTGTTATTTCTCTCGTTGCTAGGAGCGAAAGACGAGTGGTGAGCGGGGTTTTGGCATGAAAAGATTGATGGCATAATTATTTTCCCGGTACTTCGACGGTTGTTAATGGCAAGAATTAATCGAAATTAAGGTGAAGGGGAGAACGAGGTCGGTAATGTTGACTGCAGTCAAAATTGGAGGTTGGCATGCTTATTCCTTCCATGTTTAGCCATGAGAACGTTGACATTGAATTCGAGTTTTAATCCAGGCAGGTTTAAGGATTTCGAGCTCCTTTTTCGGGCTTCATGCCGCCAATAACGAATTCTTCTTTCAACGCTTTGGCGACTGCCATCCACTTTTCCTGCCTCATGGATACCCCGGATGAGGAGGATAATACACCGACCGGTCATCGATGCCGCGCCGTCTGTTAGTCATCCTGCAGAGGATCAGTGAGCTCGAGTGGGCTTTCGAAGAAATAAGGAATGCGGGTGAGCAATGTATATTTACTGCTTAATGTTTTGGAATCTTGCGTGGTTTTCGTTTGGAGTTCACACATAGCCTAAGTAACGAGTCATCACTTCGATGCAAAGCGCATGCTTCCCCAGAGATAATTTAAGTTTTGCTTTCTATAATTTGAATGCTTCACATTAATGCACCATATAACTAATAAGCCAAGTAAAGGAGACTTTAATGTGCAATTTGCTAATTTGATTTTGAGTTAAGTCGTTTGTGATTCTCATCAGTCATGTTTCTTCTCTATTGCAGGAGCATCAAACTTCCATGACTTCTTTCATTTGGAATATTTTTGTATGTGCTTTTAACAGTTATTAATTTATTGATGTATTTTCATGTTCTAATAAATTGTGTCTTGAAAAATGTTGTGGTCATTGCAGTTACAACTATTGTTGATCGCAATCACCTGTCCACCCTTTATCTTTTATCATGCATGCAAAATTGTGGGAGAAATCTGTTATGTGATCATCCACTGTTGGCTGGGTTGCGCAAGTTTTTAATTTACTGTGTTCCATATGATTTGACAAGGGAATTTTAATGGATTGGGTAGGGGAAATGTATTCAGCCAAACAAGGGAGTTTCAGCCTAGCTATCCAATGGAGTTTCAGTCTAGCTGGTAACCAAGAGAGTTTCAGTCTAGTTAGTGGCCAAGGGAGTTTCATTGGAGTAGCTGGAGTACTTAATTGCACTGCTACTGCACTACCATCCCTCTTCCAAACTCCACTAGTATTGTTTAAATTTCAATGCAGTTTCAGCATAGAAGCAAGGCAGTGAGTTTCAAGGTAGTTTCAGCCCAGTTTCAGTCAAGTTGCAAGGGAGAAATTTTTACCTGAGTGTTACCAAGCCATAGATGATGATTGAATATAATAACGTAAAGGGTGGAATTGACATTGCCGACACCTTTTCGTCGTATCATTGCACCCATCGAAAGATATTAAGGTGGAACCAAAAGGTGACAGATGATGCTCTTTTTGGGACTTGCATTGTTAACGCTTTTCTACTATGGAATGAAACACGGAGTCCAGGCACCCGCATGATGTGTATCTAGCAGTTTAGACGAGAAATTATTGAAGAATGGCTGCATATTCCTCGGGATTCCGTTGATAGCACCACTAAAAAATCGACACACTACCTGGTGAATACTGATAACACTGAAGGAAGTCTTCAAAGGTAAGGACTTCAGAGAATCAGATTAGAATTACATAAAATTGAGAACAAGTATTTTTCGCACTATTTGTACCGATGTTTCTTCATTTTAGAAAAGCCCGAGGGTGCTGTCGCGGATGTTACCAAGAACTGACCCGGATGATGAGCTGCAAAGGTGCCCTCAGTAAAAACAAACGTGTTTCTAACAAATGCATGACCTGTCCGGACCAGCCATACCTATGCCTCCCATATTTTAAATCTTTGCACGAATCATCTCCGGATAGGACAGCAAATTGTAGCTCATCGAATAGGATGAAAATTATTTTTTAATAACTCCTATTGGTTTAATTTTTAAAAAAGGCTACGTAAAACTGAGAATTAAAAGCAAAATTTTCACTAAAAATTTTGTTTTACATTATTTTCATTCATAGCTTTTGAGGGCGCATTAAAAAGTTGGAATGCAGATCCAATAGGGTGGTTTCCTATTATTTTTTTATTGCCTATATCGAAAGATTATTACTCCTGGGGTACGCATTTCACGCTTTTAGATTTTTAAATGACGATATCTATTTTTCGCGATTAAATGAAAAGTGAAAATTTTCAAGCGCGCGAAAACGCGACGCGAAAGTATGAATGCCGGGAAATCTCTCCGTGTGATGTATTTCTGGTTCCCGCTGCCGCCCTGTGAGGTGACCTTGAGGCAAGTTGAGCGCTGATACGACGCAGGCTGCTAGCGGGTAGCTGAGTACCCTGCTGGCTGGTAGCACTTGGCTTAAATAAGGATTATTAATACCTTATCAAATGAAGAAAACTTTCTGACCTTAGCCAGTTTTAATAAGTGATTATTAAGACATGTTTCCCTGAGCTCTGCGCCTCATGCATGTATTGGTAACCTCAGACGATGTATAACTCCTATCCTCTCGTATAGAAACTAGGTCCCTGTGACGTCACGTGGAGTGGCATCGCATGGGCGCCAATCTGGCCCTTTTCAAATGAGGATAAAAATGGACCATTGCCATTCGTCTAAACCGGTATTTATAAAACGAAATAACTTGTATATTATGAATACAGTAATGGTGGGTAACGAATCGCAATCAATGCCTTTCGTTTTCTTTGATGAAGGAAACTACCCTATTGCCTGAGCTGCAAAATGACATCTCATCAATTTTAGGCATTGTCAAAAGTGGGCACATGCCATATGGCATCACACATGACTCAAGTTGCGAGTGATAGAGCATCATGTAATGAGTGTAAATATACAGAGAAGTCTTAATAAATCCCAGGGTTAGGCTCAATATCATTATTGCCATTTGGTAATAGGTTAGAAAAATGCACATGGCACATGCGGAACAACCGTGGGATTTTGGCCTGGCAGGGAATGTGTTAAAAACAAATAAACTAGGCAAGTGATGGTTGATAAGTAAGATAGATCTTATCAATGCAGTCAGATTCTAGCAGAAGCTTTTATTTCCACATAACCAAATTTTACACTGCAGTCCACGAGTGGCTAGGTAGCATCCACGTAAAACTTTCACTTTGCTGCTTTTACATCTTCGAAAGTGAAGGAAAATATAAATGCCATTAAGTCCACCATCAGGAAGTAGTTCTATTTAAACGGCACCAACTTCTTCACCACAAACTCCGTCCCACCACTGAAAGTAAAAAAAGACAAACTGAAGACCATGCCACTCCAGGCAATAAATAATAATGTGAGAAGTGAATGACTATCAACATTTTCGTAACACTCAAGGGCCCACCCAGGATCATAACTAGAGGGGGGGAGGCAAGCCAATTTGTGACATTTTAGTATGGAAAAGGAGAATTAAACCAACATTTTAAGAAAATTATAACAGCGCTTTATTATTTTATGAAATTATTTCCTTGAAAAAATAGTTTTATTTTAGTTACACATCTTATCTACTATGTATCATTTGTTGTGGGTTTAAAGAAAATTTTTGAATACATGCGACTTTTGCTTCCATGGGGGGAGCTGTGTACGCCCATGGTAACACTTTGCGTGGAAAATTTAGATTTGAAATTGGTCACGTAAGATCTAGAACTAAGTCCTTCACCTGCACTTGCTTTGAATGTGTGTATGCACAAATCGTTCGTTTGAGATTGATTCTAGTATGGAATATGTAATCCTTAATGCTCATTATTTCATAATTGAGCACGTCCTTGGTTAGGTATGGCAATCCAATTCAAGTATATGCTCCAGTAATTAATGCATGTTTTTAAACGGAAAAGTGTTGGAGAGCTATGGAGTGGTATTTTGCACTTATCATGCCACACCTTGAATATGCAACTAATATGTATTTGGGATCTAGCACAGAAGGACTTGTGAACTTCAACAAACACCAAGATATGGTGTGAAATTCATCAATAACTGCTACGGGAGTACCAAAACCATTGCACAAATTGAACTGGCAGCTGCAAGAGACTTCAATGTTACACGTTATGCTTGGACTTCAAGCAATTAAGAATATATAACTCTCTGAGCAATGCATCTAAACTAATCTAAGAACCTATCTTTCCAGGTAGAGAGGAACATAAAATAACTGACATACTTATCGAATCGGATGGGTGTTCCTAGCAATTCTTTTTTCCTCAAAAATGAAAGACTTCAGTAAACACCATGTGGAACTCAAATGTCATATCACTTCAAAGCAAAAACCTCCACTGGTTCCAAATTGTTTCAATAGAAATCTGAAATATTTATTGTATATGGATATGGCTGAGAACCAAGGTTCTTAGACTGTAAGGTTGCCTCATTCGTAACTGCGCATGCGCCAGCAGAAGTCCCGTTACGTCACTGTAGACCCTGTATCCCAGCTGATCCTAGCCATTTCATTGTTTGCACGCTAGACATTGAGAGAGAATAAGTTCCTGAGACATTGTGCCGCCTTGTGTTTAACGTGAATCTGAACACATTTCCTGCAATTTCACTGGAAATCGTCTTTGTAATCCACTACTCATAAGACAAACTTTTTGTGGGTAAAGAGCGCCTTTAATCGTCGGATATGCCAGGCTCCCGTTGTACTGTGACAACGTGCTCCAACAGCTTGTCGAAAACGAAGAAAGCTGGACGGAATGTCTCATATCACAGGCGGATGCTTAAGTTGAAAAGTCTTTTTATTGTATGTATTAACTAATCGAATCATTGACCGTGTATCGCCCCCCACACATGTGAAAAAAGTGGTGAACGTGAATCAGTCAGACAAACTAAGTGGATATGCTAAAGATTTCGTAATCAAGAACTTAGATGCCCCTATTGCATTCGAAAATCAGGAATTATTCCCTTTTAATGCAAATTGAACTAAATAATTGCGCACTCATTCATGCAGGGACTATTTTGTAAATTCATCGTTTACCTCGTATGCTATGAGTAACATCGTGTGGCAATGGTAAGATATCACGTAAAGAAATTTCTAGTACTAAGTCTGTAAATTTGAGTCCTTTCGTGTGCCTTTGACAGCTATTGACAAATTTTCGAGGCCACGGTTGCGCAAAATTGTTTACTAATTTAGGGGCAGATAAGTTTTAGCGTGTATAAAAATATTTATCAGGAATCAAATGTTAAATCGTAGTTCACATAAAAGAAAATTACGTTAATTTTAATCATAATATTTTCTCTCAAACTAGTAAATTGGTTAAGAATAGCCTATATAAAATTATGAATGATAACTTGAGTCAAACCATATAATATTTTCATGCACTCCTTCACGTTTATATTTACCTGCGAACTGTAATGAAGTAGACTCTACCCTCTAATTAGGACTAATTCGACAAATTACCAATGTTCTGTGCTGTGTCTCCAACTTGGACAAAGCAATTATTAAATGTTACGCCAAGCAGAGGGTCTTCACAAGAATAAAATGTTTGAACAAAAAAATGCAACAAAGAAGAGCAACTTTGGTAGTGCCACTAAAAAGATTTAAAAATTGTTCATTAAATCCTTTTACATAAATTCTTGAGTCTTATTATGTATACCCTCTTCAAAATGATCCTTGACCTTGGAGCTAAATTTCTACAACAGACTTATGATCGACCAAATAGCTGATATGCATTAGTTTAAGTTTTTGTTTCAGCAATTGTCACTGAAAATAATCGAATTTGTTTCCTGTAGTGCTTTTTGGTGCCATGAAACATTTTTCTTTTAGGTTTTTTGACCAAAGGCTACAGTGGAAACTTTCTGTGGGATTTAAGATAGAGAAGAGTCCTTTGATTCGAAGGCTGTTCTCCACTCAAGTGGGCAACTATGGTGCTGTTTTGATAGCGGCAACTGTTGGTGGTTCATTTTCCATTTCTAGAATTATTTTACCTGGGAATTCTTATTTCTCTCAGCATAATATTGAAGTTAGTTCCATTTCATCTGTATGATTTTTTGCTTAACGTATGATCACTTTGAATTCCTATTACAAATGATTTGAAAATGTTAATAACGGTAAATTTACAACTCTTATCACTCAATATGCTTATTTTTTTCTTCCCATTGAAGCAAAGGATTTCAATGTCCTCTTGCATAATTTTCTTTATCTTATGTACGTATTTTAAAAGCCCGGCGAGGAATGAAGACGAGCATAATTTCTATTTAAAAAGTGGCGGAACTGTAATTTTTTGAAGCAACTAATTCGTTTTTTTGCGTATTTCCCTCCAAGCCATATTAATCTAAGTTTAAATTATATTGCGGAAGTAGCAAGGAAAACAGTGTTTTGAGAGTTACAGGAAGGAAGTGTGGACACGGAATTAATTCGCACACCTTCCCATTTCATCACTTCATCAGGAAATTATAGCGTCTGAATACACGAATTTATCTTTTTTTAAATCTTAACATCATTATTTTCATAAATCGGCATTCAATTTAAAATTCGGCTTATAGTGTTCGATAGAGGGTAACTTCAAGAACTAGCTGCGGTAAGCAGTTACGCCCGCGGAAAGGCTAGAATTTGAAATGGCGCTAGGAGTTGGGTCTACAGTGACGTCAAGCCAATGGGAGCCCGAGTCGCGAATGAGGCAACCTTTACTCTAAGAACCTTGGCTGAGAACTATGTTTAACATTTGAGGCCTTCCTTAAAAAAAAACATTTTAAAATGCCAAGGGCTAATCTTGAGCATTCACAATGGGAAATTTGTGTTGAACATGTAATTATTCAAACAAATAACCATAAATTAGCCAGTAGTGCACCTGTGTAAGGTCAACTGCAATTGCACATTAAGTTTGAAAATTTTGTAGAGAAAAATTCATTTTCTTTGACTGTGATTTCAACAAAATGTCATCGGGGTGAAAGATGCTTTGGTAGTGGAAACAAATTTGGAAGACCAGTTTCGAATTCTGGTCAATGAAGATTTTTTTCTCTATAAGATTTTTCACTTGAAGAAAAGTTGTTAGTCTCATTCATCCAACCAATCATTACATACATACTTCAGAAAATTTTGGATTTGAAACGCAGCTCCACCACTACTGAATTACATAATCTTCAAATTCATGTGGAAATAATAAAAACTCTTGACATCTATCCTGAGAGAAGTACATACATTTAAATAACATTAATTTCATTAAATTAACACATAGACATTCTTCATATTTCAATGGTTGAAAGCCAATACCTTAATTTTAATTTATGGTACAAAATATTTTTACTAATATATATTTACACCCATAAGGCAATCAAGGCATTTATTTATCACCACTTTATGTGCCAAAAGTTGTAGCAAATGATAAGATTAACAGTTTTTAAAGGAGAGGCCAGTTCAAGAGCCGTGCAATTTCTCATTAGTCCTCATTAGACATGTGGACATAGCCGACTAACTGGAATAGAATCAATGGAAATACTTTTTTTAAGAGAGGAAACGTTTAAAAGATACAGTGTCCGGCGTGATGCGGTGGAAATCTTTGATATTCAGCTTATTAAAACAACTTGTCTATTTCCACACTATTTTATTTTCACCGACCATGGTTTTGGCAACTTGTGCCAATGGCACCTTGACAATAGTTGTTTTTTTAAGCTGAAGAGGAAACATTATTGATTGAAATGGTGAATGTGATGTGTAACTCTGCTATCAATACCTGCATTGAATGGTGAGTCATTATAAATAAGGATTGTTTCTTGCATTAGCAAAATGGTGAATTTTACAAAGGGCAATCAAAATCTGATACACTGGTTAGCATGGAGTGGTTGAACCAACATGGAATGACATAATAATGAACATACCAAGAGTGAAATGAATGAACCTACCTAATGCATCATCTGTTCATCCATTGCTTTCGTCATCCACTCAGGCTGACAGTTAGATATTTTCTCTATGATTTGATTCACTTGGTAACACAGGGACTGTATTTGTTTATCCCAACTGGGTAAAACTTCACGAGTTTCAAAGTGAACAATGGAGTCTATCTGATCTATGTAGCCATTCATTCTGCCCTCTGTAATCATCTGGCTGGCTATTTTCTCTGCCTTGATGGGTGGTATTTCCAGTAAGGCCCCCAACTCCTCGAAAGTTATGTTATTGTAGAGTTTGCTGGCAGAGAGGAGATTGTGCTCAATCACTGCCCTGTCTAAAATGGTGGAGCCACATCTCGGGTTTTTCTGGTAACCGGGAAATAGGGCTGAAACATCCGCAGTGGATGCCTTCTGATGAGGCTGCAGCATGGACTCAAATTCTTGCAATTCCGAGCGACGAATGATTCTGTCCAAATACATCTTCTCCAAAATTCCATACGCAGGGAGTTGCTGGCATCTTTCATCCTTGAACAACGTGGCAAGCATCCTGCTGCGTTGTTGGCCAGCAGATGCCAATACCGTGCAAACGAGAGCATTTCTTAAAGCAGTCATCCTTTCACCTTCGTCTATGATACTCCTGTACGAGAGCTCATTATACCGCTGAGCAGCCTCAATGAATTTACGGCGATAATCTAAAACTCTAGCATAACAGACTTTGTAATAAATCTGAAGCTGTTCATTCTTTGACTCTGCTTGTAACAAAGATGCCCTGTTAATAAATGCTTCAGCCTGGATAGGGTCATCATCCTCCAAGTACAACCTCGCTATCTTTAGATAAGTGTCCAGTTTGTAGTCCACAGAATACTGCTTTTGACCTGTCTCCAAGGGTATTCCAACCAGTACGTTTGCAGCGTCCCTCCAGCATTGCTCACGTTCATAAATGTCAGCTAGATGTTGGCGAATGCTAGCCACTTGTTCTTCGAAAGATATGACCCTGGGTTGAACTTTATCAAGTGTGTAATGGGAGACAGCCTTAGACAGGTTGTCCGGCAGCTTTGAAAGGTGAACACTGACGTCGGTCAAAATCTGCCTTGAAATAACAAGACTGACATTTTCATTAACAATTGCCTCGATAAATGTTTTTAGACCCTCAACAAGTTCGGTTTCTGAGGATGCAAGTAAGTTGTCAAGGACTAATCTATACTTTTCTGCTTGATCCTTATGTGATCCACCTGAATTGGACAGTTGTGTCAGTTGCTGTCGGACAGAGAGCTTGTTTGTCGCCATACCAGGAATCACGGCAAAAGCTGGTGAATGTAAATCGGTGTACATTATTGAATGTAACTCCAACAGGAAATAAAAACTAGACTATTTATGTAAGGATGTGAAAATTAAAATATTGCTTACCTGCCAATGGACACTCAATATCCTTCCCTACTGAAGCAGGAGTAGCCGAATCCGTTTCTCAATTATAATTTACCTCAGAGTAAATATATCCTTACTGTAAGCAATATAAGACGTTACACAAACAAGGAACTTCGCCAAGGCGCTACAACGTACTTCACTTGTTTTAATAAAAAAAAAAGCTCCCGCGGTAGTTTGCTATCTCGGTTTGATTTGAACGTGGTCCGTACATAATGACCATGGATTTGAATTATTTTGAATGGTGCTTTATCTTAAGTGTCTTAGACGTATTTTGAGTGTCGGCCGTGATGGTGGCTGAATGTTCTTGTAACGGTGGGTCACGGAAATAATAAAGGTCGAAAATTTAATATTTTATTTCAAGAATCATGGCTTTTTAAGTGATCATCACTCAAATCCTTAAATTGTTAATGTAGGCTTCCGCTGTTGGTGCTGCAATGTTTCCGGGTTAACCTCCGCCTCGATTCATCTTCTTAGGGAAAGTTTCGACGGCGTTGCAGCAGGCGTCTTCAGACTTAAACCCAGAGAATAGGCACCTTGTCAGTGACCCTTGGAGAACCTTTCCGTTTCTCCGTACCGAGTTTCGCCGTAAAACATCGTAATAATTCTCATTTTTTTAACTTAAGTTTGTGTTTTCCATGAGTATTTCGAAGAAAAGGTTAGTGGTTATCTCATATATACGGTAAAATGGTGTGCTTTTTAATCCTATATGACCCAGTGTACCATATGGTATATTATTTTTATATAAATATATTTTTATTTATTATATAAATATATATTTTGCTTTCATTACCATTATTAAAATTAAATTTAATAATTTTTTAAAGATTCAGGCATAATGCTACAAACGTTACTCCTAATTTACTTCCATTAACCAATATAATTAAATGCCCTATGCATGGTCCTTGAGGTATTGACGAATGCTTCAGGAGGTCCTTGATGTTCCTCTTCAATATCAAAAGTTGTTTCCTCATATCCAGTGAAGCCTTAGAAAAGCTATTTTTCTTTTTGTGAGGTTTGGCTATTCTGCACTTCTCAGGAAAGCAGTGATTATAAATAACAATTATTTCATTAAAAACATTTGAAAATCAGTATCAATATCGCTAAATTTAAATATGTCCTCCCAATCGTTTGAGTTCTCGCCAAGCACAATGGTTTGACAAGATTCAAAAGCTTAAAGAACACCTCTGACCTCCGGAGTGAAAAAGATCATCACCCACCTCAACCCACCTGATATCTACGAAGGAGTGTATGAAGTAATATGTTCCTGTGGTCAATCATACATCGGGCAAACATCAAGATCCCTCCAATGCAGAATAGATGAACATCGCAAGGCAACCGAAAAGAAAAATATACGCCTTTCTGTGGTTGAGGAGCGTGCATGGTCGGAACCTGCAGGCACATCATTCTATTCCAAGAATCACAAATCATCGCCAGAGAGAATAAATATTTTCTTCGGCTGATAAGGGAGACAATAGAAATTGCGTATCATGAAAATAACTTCAATGAGGAGGATGGCTATCCTTCAGCTTCATCATTCAAACGGCTCTTCCAACTATGGAATTCACACCGAGCGAGTCAGCATGCGCCTGACTAGCCTTACATATAAAGATTTGCAGATCATTTGGACCTGAAGACGGGAGCTGGAATGCACACGAAACTGTCATCCTCCAATAAATGAGTTAATGCGGAATTAACCCAAAAAACAATCACCATACATATTATATGATCTTTATGCACAGGATCGTGCAAAAATAAAACATTTTGAACTGCATCATCTAGCCACGAGGATTTAAAGATAAAATTCCCATATTTCTCTCAAAAAATAAATTCAATAAGAGTATAAAAAATTGCTCAGCTTGTTCATTACAGCCGTTAGTTTGTCTGATTGGCCTCAGGGAAAAAATCGATTATAATCCATGAAAACGTACACCTTTACTTCACAAATCAAATTAAATCATAAATCACAAACACAATTGTCCTGGATAATTATCTATAACGACTTGACCGTTGGATTATTCTTCCTGATAGGATAACCCTCCATAGTTGTTAGAATAGTAATGACTGATGCCTGGTTTCGCTGATGGTAGGACCCGCCCGCCTTTGTGACGGTGCGGGATTCCTCGTCCCTTCCCTTCCTTACCTATCCCGTCCCAGGAGGCGTCGTCGGGCTCCTATCGCGATGGCGCCTCCTTCCTTTCTCCTTCCTGTCCTCCCCCTTCTGGGTGCAGAGGTAAAAAGCTCACGCTTACAGACCCTGCCCCTGGGAGTGTATCCTCGCGAGCCCGCCCTAGGGTTTCGTTCCACTTGTCCTGGATAATTCTTCATGAAAAAAAATAGGGACCAACGGCGCGTGCAGGAGTTCACCATCATATATGACTCCCATTGTTTTCTTGTGTCTTCAAGAAGAATTGTGAATGAAAAGTTAAACTTCGTTTTTCCACAGGATATTTTTCTTAGTACATTACCATGGTTTTGACTCTCCACGTCATTCTCAGGCGTGGAGTACATTGGCCCATCATCTTAAATACCTAACATAAACCAGGAGTTGGGGGGGACAGTAGGTGAGGGGTTGGGTTTCTCCTTGGAAAGACCAGCGATTTCTCCTTGGAAATTTTACATTGTGAAGATAAAGGCCCCAGGCTGGATGCTCTTGAACTTGTTGAAATTTTAAAATCTATTAAGTCCAATTGTGAAATTGTTAATGACCTTCTATGTATACATACTTCCGGCTCTCCTCTCCCTCTTCCATTAACCCCATTCCTTCACACATTATTGGTTTCCATTTCTCTCCCTTCTCCCTATCTTTCAACCTTCACCCATCTCCGTTGACACTTTTGAACATGGAAAATTTTGTGTTCTGTTAGTGTCCAATGGTATTCTTCCCTCTCTCCCCTACCTCTCCCTCCTTTTCTCACCTTTCACTGCAGTTTGTCAGTTTGAGTGCATCAGCCCTGCCTACCTTCCCATCCTCTCACATCCCCTTGGCTTTTACAACCTGGGGAAGACCCAACCCCTCCCCTTCCACCCTCCCAACGTCCCCCTACCTCTACAGTCCCCCCCCCCCAAACCTCCTTGTTTATATGTCAGGTATTTAAGACGATGGACCTATGTACTCCTCACATGAGGATCACACAGAACATCGAAATCATGGTAGTGTACTAATAAAAATATCCTGTCGAAAAGCAGTTTAATTTTTCATTCAAAATGAAATAATTCCATAAAGTATGTATCACCAGAAACCATCAACTTCAAGAATTGTTGTCTAACATTATGTCACTCATTGATTAAGTCAGAGAAAATCGTCTCGCGTAAGGCCGTAAGCAGCCTTACCCAAAGTTCTATCATGTTGTCAATTAAAATTGTTACACAGTCTTCTTTAATTAAGAATGCTGCAAAATGTGGAAAATATGAACCAAATCCTCATTTGCAGAGTAAATTACGAACTTCACAAAACTGCTGATGACATTATATAATTTTCCACATTTTTAATACAGAAAACGTTTAGACACCAATTTTTGCGTTCTTACTGTAATTATGCGAATGCTGTATTTTTAATATTTTCAAAAATATATCTATCATAGAAAGTCTAATGAATATCCATTGGATGACCATGGGTGCACTCTGATGGATATCCATTGTACGTACTAGCATACTAGCTGACCCGGCAAACTTCGTACTGCCTGATAATTACTGTACAGTTTAGTTACACCATTTATTAATCAAGAGCAGCTGTTGGTACGAAGGCTTCCGCGGTGCGCTGGTACAGTAGGCTGCATTTTCCGGGTTTAACCACTACGCGGTGAAACCCAGAAAATGCAGCCTACTGTAAGAGCAGCTGTACTGATTTTAATAATTTGTAACTTATTGCAATATAATGAAAAAAAATTCAATAAAAATACAAAAATAAGAATTGCAATGGCTTCTAAGAAATATATTCTCTTTATTCAAACTACATGAAGGACGTACGCGTGGATTTTTTCAATTTATTTTCCAATTTTTATGCTTTAACTTAGGAAAATTCAGACATTGTGGTCATATAAAGCAGTTTATAAAGTCAAACCCATTCTTTGGGCAAGTTTATGTCATTCGAGACCAATACTTGACTGACGCTCAAAATCTCGTGAAAATAGCCCATTGGGAGCAGTATTAAATGTCATGACTCTTGGCGCACTACATGTAACTCGGTTCGGAAAAGTGCACGGCGTAAATGTGCCCCAGTCTACTCTACACATCCGGGTTTATTCTCTTGATCAAGTACCTTCTGATGCACAACAGTTTTTGTTTTGTTATCAGGCGAACAAACAAATAAAAAGATGGTTTACCAACTCGGAAACATCCCACACATGTTTGACCATGAGAAAAATATGGGTTTTCTAGATTCAGACAATAAACATTCACCTTATTATTTCTTAATCGTCATCACGAATGCAACACACATTGGAAATTGAATTTGCTAAAACTCAATGAGCATATTGGTTGGGATAATGGGAATTCTTAGAATTAGAACTTCTTTGAATTTACTTTGAGTATAGTCGCGTGAATCACATTGATTAACAGTTGTTTTAATCACCAAACGCATTCCATTGCATAGTTTTGGTTGGTTTAGATTTTGAAGCATTATGACCACGGAACTAACCTTCAGCTATGAATTGTGCGGTGGTAAACCAGGCTCTGCGAAGAGGTTCAAAAATTCAGATGGATAGTTGGTGACTTGGTCTTCGCTTACACAGTCAATAGATTACACGGACACAGTCAATAGATTTGAGTGAATGCAGAGCGGAGCAGAGATTCAGTATTACGAAGTTTAAGTAATCCACATCTTTGTTCTTAGCCGCCAAAATTGCTCATTATAATTGGTGTAACAAAATTTTCGACTTTCTTTTATATTTATAGATCTCACATTGTATATACTTGGAAAAGTTCTCACAAGCATTGCTACATTAATTCCCAATGCGATTGTTGTGGCCACTCGCTCAAACCTGTGCTTAAGCCGTGCTGATTGTTGGTGTTAATAATGTAGACAAGAAGTTTTACTTTAGTATTGAAGGAAATTAATTTAATTTTCATGAAAGTGAATTTTCTCAGGATTTTATAGTTCATTATTTTAATGAGCCTTCTTGCTCTTGGAGACAGCTTCGGTCCAATTTGATGCATGGCGCATGCCACATATCTGAGCACATTATGAAGGTAATTTCACAATGATGTTCCATTATCATGCTTTATTGTCTCCAAGGAAGCTGCAACCAAGTTCCTTCTAGTTTCTGTTTCTTTGAGTTGTTTCTGAAGTCTCAGTAGGAGGGCTGAATTGCGTTTCTAAGAAAGGAACATCAAGACATGATTATTGATGTTGTTGTTACAAGATTGTAGGAGACATTTTCTGACATTTACCGGAAAAAGCTGGCAGCTTTATAAAAAGCTTTATTGGATATTTTCCACAAGCAGATTGGCAATCAGAGGGGAGAAAACACTTGAAGTGTTAATGGAAGTTAAGATTACAATAATTTTGCATTAACCCAACAAATTAATTGAAAAATTTACAAAAGTAAAACAAAGTGAGCAAAAATCTATCCTCCCATGTGTATGGTTGTGGTGTATTGGCCACAAACCAATTATGAAATAAACTTGAGGCTAATTCATCCATGAGAAATATAGCCCTTGTATTTGCAACTAATCTGCATAAACTCGTTTAGTGAACGCAATAATTTTGCTGGTTCTCCCAGATAATAAGGAAAGATTTCGATCTCAAAGAAACCCTGAGCTTTGGAGGTGGTAAATGGATTGTCTCAATATTATATCTTGGACGACATCAACCGGTGGAAAACCCAAGAAACTTTTCTGCAAATAATGCTACTTGGCTGCAAACAGGGATGCCGACTTACAAAAAATATTGGGGGGGCCCAAACCAAATTTTTTTAAATTTTGGTTTCTGCAAATCTTGCCCCAGAAAATTTTATAAGTAGTGAGTTTAAAGTTTTTTAAGTATTTTAGAAGATCAACATTAAAACCCTGATAACTCGAATCTAAATATCTGGACACTATGGGGAAAATCAAAAAGTCTGACACATTTTTTCCTCACACCCATAACAAATTTTTGAGGGGGCTCGGGCCCCCTCAGGCCCCATGGAGTCGGCGCCACTGGCTGTGAACACTCAGTTCCCCTACTTTCTCCTCTTTTTGCCGCATCCAAAAGTGAAGTGGTGGAGGGCCCTTCATCAAACTGAGACTGGGCAAAGGTTGCAGAGGACAATGGACATGTCAGCTTCCTGTGGGAGCAATACATAAATATTTACACATTTTGAGTGCACCCTTCATTGGCCATGCTCACTGAAGAGTTTTGAAGTGTAGTTTTGAAGTTTCAGCTGTCAGGCATGTAGCCAGGGCCTCTTGCATGGTGTATGGAGATTACCCCTACTTAGATTTTGTTGTTAATTTGCACTCACCATAATTTTCACTTAATAAGCTATCTATTTTGTTAGCACAGTACTGAAGTTAAATCCATTGTTGGTGTTTTGCATATATCAAGAAATATCACATGCTTACATTGCACACATTGCAGTCCTATGAATGGTATACCTTAGCCCTCCATTTTTCCCTATCTGAAGCTTGTTCTTTTACATCCCTGAGTCTCTTCTCCCCTCATATTCTTGATATGTCGTAAGTACTTGTCCGTTAGTCTTCCTCTGGGGACTTTTCCATCAATTTTTCCTTCCATTAGGTTCCCCAACTGACTTCTGTCTCTCAATGTAAGGCCTATCCACCGTGTTCTCCTTAGGCCTACAGTGATCCTGTGTCCTTTCTTCCTCTGTTCTTCTATAAATGCACCTCCTCATTACTCACCCTATCCATCCATTTTATCATCAACATTCTACTCCAGTACCAGGTCTCGATGGCCTCTATTTTTTTCCAATCACTTCTTCCAATGTTCAAAGCTTCTGAACCATATAGTGCCTCTACCCACATGGATGTTTTTATGTTCTCTTTCCTGGTCTTAACTAGTACTATAGTGTTATGCTCTTCAAGCATAGTAGCAGTATTTGCAATGAGCACTGGTTTAGGGACTGATGATGTCTGTTGTGCCATTAAATGCCAAACAGCCCACGGAGTGGTGCTCTCAACATATTACTCTGAATTACTCCTCTTGCTCCCATCTTTCTCCATTGAGTAGGATATGGGCCAAAATTTTCTCTCTTTCCATTTACAAGGAACTTGGTTTTCTTCCTATTTATTTTCATGTTGTATTCCTAAAACTCGTTTCAGTTTTGGTCATCAAGTCCAGTGGGCCTTCCTCGTTGCCTGCGATGATTGTAATGTCATCTGCAAATCATATTAATTCTTCTCCATTCACCTCCATCTAGGCGTTGGTGATAGGTTATATTCTTGCTGGACTCCTTCGTTAATTTTTGCCCCTATATTTAAATTTAAAGAATTCTTTCCTTTAGTTTGCCTTTATTTGTCACCTAGACCCTGTAGAGCTGGTAGATGATTCTTCTGTCATGGTAGTCTAGTCCATGTTTCTCCATCATATTGAACATCTTATTCCATTCAACATTATTGAATGTCTTTTCTAAGTCCACTTAGGCTATATTCAATGACTTTCTTTCATGGTCCATTTTCTTAATCAGTAGTCTTAGACATTGTATTGACTCCCTTGTTCCTCTATTTTTCCAGTCCAAATGGGTTTTCTGAGAAATTTTCATCCATATTAATGCCTTTGAGTGGTCTTCCTATTATCCTAGTGAGGATTTTGGAGGCATGTGATGTATAGGCTCAGGGTTAGGTGCTCCTCACATTTTTCAGCCCTTGCCTTTTTCACTATGGTCACCATTGTGCTCCTCTTGAAGTCCTCTGGCAGCTTTCCGGGTTTGTCTTGAATTAGTACTTATAGTGTATGTCGCAATTTCTCATTTATTGCTGTGATTATTTCTCTGCTTGTTTTATCTTATCTTGGTCCTTTTCCATTCTTTAAGTCTCTAATGGCTCTCTCAAATTCTCTTGTTTGTATTCCTGGAGAACATTTGTCTTCCTCCTCTTGGTCATATGGGACTGCTTCTTTGAGGGGTATGAGGTCTTGGTATAGTTTAACTGTAACTGTTTAACAATAACTGTTTCTTTCTATCCCCATTGCCTCTCTCTCATCAGCAGTTTTCTATTGGAATCTAATGTTATTACATCTTGATTTCTTGCCTCTGAATTTTTTCTTGATTTGGTTGTATGCCATTTCGGAGTTCCTCTTCATCATGTTTTAGTTGATGTTCTCGCAGTAGCTTTCAATCTGTTTCTCTTTGGCCTTTTTTGGAGTCTCAGATGACTTGATTCCTCAAACTCTTGAAGGGTCTTCCATTATTTTCATTCCTTGTATTCTTGTACTTCCAATTTCTTCTATGCAAGCAATGATGTGATCATTAATCCATGTTTTCTTGGTTTCTACCGTCCTACTCCCAAGTTGCTACCTCTGTGATGGTATCTTGATGCTATTCCATCTCTCTTTAGCATTTCCAGCTTATTGTCAATGGAAGCACAATGCTCTTGTACCTGTGTCTTACCAGACTGTTGTCAATCTAGTTTCTGCCTCTGTCACCAAGCAATTTCCGAGTACACATATCTTTTTCGTCAATGTTGCACAAAGAGGGTGTGTGCTTCCACTAAATGCTTCTCATTGCATAACTTTTCTAACCTTTCTCCTCTTTCCTTCCTTTTTCCCAGTCTAAACTCTCCTACTGCATCCACTCCTCTCTCCAACGACTGCATTCCAATGTCATATTACTATCTGGTTTTCTTACCTATTGGCTGAGCCAAGAAGCTCTTCCTGTTGCTCATACATTTATTTCTTGGAATTATTTTTCAGAATGGCTTGATGTTGGCATATTCACCTGCACTATCGAGAAATGTCACTACATCAAGAAATTGGAGTGTAGAGGATAGATGCCCCTGGGCTAGTGATCTCCTCAGCAGGTGGTTGTCGGTAGTTGACAAGGCAAAATTCTCAGGGGGGCTGATTGCTCCATAGTCTCCCCCTGACTGCAGGACTGTCTGCTGTGAAATGTACATAGCCAAGGAGTGGTGTAGAAGCGGCAACACACTTGGTATGAGTTTGTGACGTAATCAACTTTACTACAAAAGGGTTGAGGCTGTCAATTTTTTGCCAAAAATAGCTCAAGAGTAGATGACAGATTGAAAAAGGAAAAATATTGGTGCTTTTATTTTTCAAGCACTATCACAGTAAAAAAGAAATGGTAAAATAGCCTGTTGGGTTTGAATGACTTATAAGTCTTGTCATCCTGCTAAATCAACTGGACTGTTCTGCACTTAGCTTCAGCATATGCTGTGATTAATTGGAAGTAGCCATGCACACAGGGGCTAATTTTAAGGGAGTGCCAATGGCCCGGGTCCCCTCCCAGGTGTGAGGAAAATATTTAACATTCAACACTACTTATAGCTATCATAGAAATTCCTCTCCAACCACTAGTACTATAGCACCTCCTTAATTTAGTGTTACTTTCACCTTTATTTCAAGCATAACATATCATAGGGTGACTTATTTAAAATGACTGAACTTAACCTTGCATTAATCATGGCTTCACCCAAAGATATATGTTATCTGTATTTGCCTCTGTGTACATATCTGTGTAGAGAGTTTGTGACAAGCAACAGATTTTATGTCGAAAGATTGTGAGGGAGTGTACTAAATTGAGGTAGACAAGTTGATAATAAGACTACGGTTCCATAAAAATAAGGGGACTATAAAAAGTAGATTATGCCCTTTGTCAACCTCAGTGGCGGATACATATGGAGGGTGCAGGGGGCGCACACCCCCCCATTGTGGGGCTGCCTTCATTGCCTAACATTGCAGAACCACAATTGTAACTTTTTCATACCATAAGATGGCATTGTCTTGTGTACGTGTATAATCAGTTTAAATGATACTTTCTTAAACTTTGCATGTAACTTGATTATTTTTCATTACGATAAAAGTATAGGTAGCTCAAAATACTGTGCCTCTGCCCCCCTTTGAGTGTTTCCTGTATCCGCTACTGGTCGACCTGGGATGGCTTTGATTTCATACTCTCATTATTTCACACTATAATTTACTGAAATGCAACCATTAATTCATGCAGAAAAATAATGATTAGTGCAGTACCTGTAGTGAGATCAAGAAATGCTTTGCATAACCTACCTGCAAAACTCTATTTTCTTGTTCAATACTTAAGATATCACTTGCTGTTTTTGTTATTTTGGAATTGATTTCATTTAGTTCCTCTTCCAGAGTTGTCTTTTTCTCATTTAACTTTGATTTTTCTTCTTTGCCATTGCCTATTTGAAGGATAACAAATCAAATTGAGTTAGTACATCAAACCAGACTATTGATGGCCAAGATGGCCCACGGAAATTGATGTCAGGTTTTTTTTTTAACCTTCTTCAGGTTTTAAGCTGCTTTACCCTGGATTTGAGCCCATCCTTTTCATGAATAGCAAAACATTCAACCCACTTGGCTCGTAAGCTCTCTGTGACCTGTGCGGCTTTTTGCGACACAGGTCCTCAGAGCCATTGAGTGCTGTCTTTATCCTCAGTGGTTTGCCCTCAACGCTGGCATGATGAAGCTTTAGGGGCTTCTGGCCTTCCTGAAATGTTTTGCCTTATGGCAGCTACCCATGATACATCTGCAGAGGAGACCACTAGTCCAGGAAAATCAAGCCTCTGACAATTCATTTTTCACTATATGTAGTTACATTTCATTATTTTTGTTAATTACTTACAATGATTTTGTATTTCAGCGTAATGCAAATGAAATACTTACGTAGCTGATTTAATGAAATGTATGGTTTTCCGATGCATTCGAATTGACAACAAAATGACAGTATGTATAGGTAAGCCGCCTACTACCCAATCTCCTCCTGAAGGAAATTTCTGGCTACATACCAGCCTCAATGGCTCACAAGTGTGAGTGATTGTGAATCAGTCACTTGTTAGTTAGCAGCAGTATTTAGCTGGAATTACTCCTTTAGTCGATTCCAAAATATCTTCTTCTTGATCATAATCTTGCAGCTTGAATCAGGTGAGGTTCTACATTCATTGATGCCTCAACCATGCCTCTTTCCACATCTCAGTGAATAGTGAGTTACGGGAAACGCTTATAAAGCCTTCATTTTGGCCCAAATATGTGCACGTCGGAAATTATTCTTTTTGGAGGGCACGCCCGACAGCACCGATAGGGTAGCGAGGTTCCTCAAGATCCTGCACATTAATATACAATGTTTGAGTAACAAGTTTCTGGATCTTGAGGTCCTGATGTGTGAACATAAACCTCATGTGATTTGTATCAACGAACACTGGTTGAAATTAAGTGATTTGAAATTTTTAAATCTACCTGGTTATTCCATCGCTGATGTATTTTGCCGGACGAAGCATAGAAACGGAGGCGTATTAGTTTTAGTTTCACAGTGTGTATGCTTTTTCCCGACCTGCTTTTCACAGGATTTTCTCAATGAAGAGTTGTCCTTTGAGTCCTGTATAGTGGGTCTCAGGGTAAACAATGTTGAATATCATTTATTATCTATTTATCGTTCACCATCGAGTGATTTTAATGTTTTCCTTAACAAACTTGCTAAACTATTAGAGTTAATTCATGATGCTATACCAAAACCTAATTTAATTATAACTGGGGACTTTAATTGTGATTTCTCAAGTAATTCCAAAGCTAAACAGGAATTCTTAGCTATCCTTACTTCTTATAATATTTGTGTTACTAATGCAGAACCGACTAGGGTAAATGGCCATTCTTCTACTATTACAGATAATATTTTAACGAACATTGGCTTGGGAAATGTAAATACTGAAGTAATTAAGTCCCACATTTCTGATCATTATCCTCTGTTATGCAAGATTTTAATCTTATCTCCTAGTTATTGTAAGAAAATTTATAAAAGGCAGTTTACAGAGCAAAACTTTAATATCTTTAATAATATGTTGAAGGCCCATGATTGGTCTAATTTATATCAACTCAGATCCTATAATGACTCATTTGAGTATTTTTATTCTTTATATCAGTATTATTTTGACATTTGTTTTCCCCTGGTCTCCCAAAAAACTAGAAACTTGTATTTAAGTAATAGAAACCATTGGGTTACTGACGAAATACGATACCTCTCTCGGAAAATGAAGGAACTAGCTATTTCCTATAAAAATAAATATAACTCAGTTGATTGCATGGAGTATAGAACATTAAAAAAAATGTACCGTCAAAAGTTACAATTGGCTAAGAAAACATTTAACAACTGTAGAATTCTTAATCCCGATAATAAATCTAAAGAAATTTGGAAGATCATAAAGGAAGCTAAGAGTTCTATTAATGATCATCATGATTTCAAATTACTGGACTCCACTGGTAATATTATTTCTGACTATTTTCAAATGGCATCTAACTTAAATGAGTTTTATTTGTCCCACCAGACTACTACAAATACTTCAATTCCTGTCAATCATTCTTTAAACCCAAGCCTGCCTAATTCTTTGTACCTGTTCCCTTGCTCTGAATTGGAACTGATGAACATCATTAAAAAAATTCCTAACAAAAGTAGTCCTGGTATAGATGGCATCCCAGGCATTGTGATAAAAAAATCAGCTAATTCTATCAAGGAACATATACTTTTTTTAATGAACAAATCCTTACAACTTGGAGTTTTTCCTGATGCCATTAAATCTGCCAAAGTTGTACCACTATATAAAGGCAAAGGTAGCGAACAGGATATGAATTCTTATCGTCCAATATCCTTACTAAATCAGATAGGGAAACTATTTGAAAAGGTCTTCCATAATCGACTTGTATCATTTCTTGAATTTTCCAACCTTTTGTCTGGCTCACAGAATGGTTTTAGGAAATGCAGATCTACATCTACAGCCACCTATCATTTGGTAAATTTAATACTTTCAAATCTTGATAACAGAATCGAAACCTTGGGGCTATTTTTTGATTTTTCCAAGGCTTTTGACCTAGTCAATCATCAGTTACTCTTGTCCAAATTAGGACACTATGGTATTCGAGGTATCCCTTATAACTGGATAAAATCTTACCTCAGTGCGAGGCATCAACAGGTTATTTTATCAAAGAATGGCACTAATTTTATTTCTCCCAGTAAAGAAGTTACATTAGGCGTACCCCAAGGCTCAGTCCTGGGCCCTATCCTATTTTTACTTTACATTAATGATCTGCCAAAAATTTTGCAGACGGTTCAAGGAGTTGAGCCAATTTTATATGCTGATGATACTAATGTAATTGTATCAGCACCATCGTTAAACAATTTGTCCTTGAGGGCATCTAGAGTTTCTGAACTCCTGTGTGAATGGTGTACACAAAATCTTTTGAAACTCAATCCTGACAAGTCTGGACTTATATACTTTTCCAATAAAAATAAACCCCCTGCTTTATTGACCATTGATCTAGGGGGATCACGCATACCCCAGATTTCTAGTTCCAAGTTTCTGGGAGTTGTTTTAAATAAAAATGTGTCATGGGACGAACATATATGCAATCTTCGTAACAGGTTGAACTCTATTTGCTTCCTTATCAGAAGTATCAGGAAAACTGTAAGCCTTGATATTTTACTCTCAATTTATTACGGAGAATTTTATTCTTTAATTATCTATAGTATTCTGTTCTGGGGTTCTTCCACCCATTCTGATTCAATTTTCAAAGCTCAAAAATGTATAATACGATTAATATGTAATGCTCCTTTTAATGCACCTTGTCTTTCCTTTTTCAAAAGGTTAAATATTTTGACAGTTCCATGCATTTACATTTATGTTATAAGCATGTTTGCTAAAAGAAATTTATTTAATTATATGTCTAATGACAATGTTCATTCCCACCAAACTAGAGCCTGTAGAGATCTGCATCAAACATATTGCAGGACTTTAAATGCATCCTTGGGGCCTAAATCCATGGGCCTTCTTGTGCTGAACAGGCTCCCTACTGATTTTAAGTACGAAATGGACCCAGTCCTGTTCAAAAGGAAATTAATAACGTTTTTAAGGAAAGAACAGTTTTATTCCGTAAAGGAATTTTTGGGGAAAAAATAATCATATTGAATATGGAATAAATTTTATGTACTTTATGAACTTCTTTTGGTCAAATTATGGTGCCATACACTTGTGTATTTTATTTTATTATTGTCTGCAACATTTATATGTATATGACGTGTCCTATACACTCAACTCATGTATTTTTTACTGTGTTCAGTGTCCGCTGGGCAAATAAAGGTTACTACTACTGCTATTGATGTTTTGACATGAGACCACAGTGGAGGCACAGAGCGGGCGAACTGTTGACAGCGTGCAACACCAGCGGTTTGCCAGAAGTTTTCCTGAACTAACGCTATTGTTTCGTAAGATAGTTTTGATTAACCCTCCAGCGGTCGTGCTGTGGCACAAAGTACAACATTGTGCCGTTTCGGTCTCACGTTATTAATAGTAGTTGGTCAGTGAGCCAAACGCACCAATTATTCCTTCTGTGTATCACTATGAAGATTTCTGTTATTGATTCAAGCGCCTGGCTTCTCCAATTTCGAAATAAAGCGAATAAGTAGATGAACTGGTCATCTTTGTTGCACTCTATGCAACGCGCCTGGTGATGTAATACTATCCCGTAGTGGCAATTATTGATCAGCATTGTTTATTTCTGTACGATGTAGCGTGAGGTTAGTTGGTGGGAACACAAGAGTTTTCACCATTCCTTCTCTGAATCAGGTTGAGCTAACAGCTAAGTGTATGGTGTGTCGAAGCAGCTGTTTGTGGAGAGAAATTGACATGTTGCATTTTCTCCAACGTGAGCCCTATGATGTGAATACATTTTTAGGAATAATTTCCATAGGATATTTTGTTGTCCTTTTATGGGATTTCGATGTAGAAAAATTCAAAAGCTAAATATCACACTGCTTAGGGCACGAAGATTCATTACAGAAGAAGACTATCTGAGAGTACTACAAGAGCTGTCAGACGAGGAACAGGAAGTCGGCATTGAGGAAAGCGATGACACAGATGAGGAGGAAAATATTTCCCCTGGTGATAACGGCAGAGACTCTGATGAAGCTACGTCTGATGGTGACATGGAAGAACCTACTACTGCTGAAGATTGTGATATAGATGGTGAGAATAATTATTTTTTGGAAAAGTTGATAAATCTTGCAAGTGGAAAAAAACTTCTTTTTGCGGTGCTACAAAGATCAAGCACAAAAACATTATGAAAACCCTACCAAGGACAAAACTCTGTGCAAGAAATACTCCTGATAAGGCTGCGGCTTTTCGAAAATGTATAGATATAGACATTGATGAAATTGTGATGCAAACAAACAAGTACATTCAAAATAAAATTGCTCTTGTCCACTATTCAAGGGAAAGGGATAGTAAGGAAACGAGAAGAACAGAATTTATGGCTGTGCTGAGTATACTTTTTCTAATTGGCATGAAAAAATGTTTTCATGCAAATTCTTTAGACTTGTGGAGTGAAGATGGATCAGGAATGCAAATTCTAAGGGCAGCTATGAGTTACAATCGATTTTTGTTTATTTTGCGATCAGTAAGATTTGACGACAGGGCAAGTAGGGATTTCCAAAAACAAACAGATAAATTAGCTGCAATCCGAACAATAATAAACTCGATCATAGGAAATTGTGAAAAAACATATAAAATGAGTGAAGTTGTGCAATTGACGAAATGCTGCAACCATTTAGATGCTGTTGAAGTTTCATTCAATATATACCGAGCAAACCCGCGAAATACAGGACAAAGTTTTATGCTATGTGTGATGCCAAAACATTCTTCACCAGTAATCTCGAAGTGTATTGCGGGAAGCAGATGAACGGTCCATATTTAGTGTCAAACTCACCAGTAGACGTTGTCAAGAGGCTTGTAAGATCAATTGAGGCAACTAATCGCAATCTTACCACAGATAACTGGTATACTAGTATCTCATCTCTAGTAGCATCTCCTCAGAAAAAACATTACAACCATTGGCACGCTGAAAAAAAAATAAAAGAGATTTTCTGCCTGAATTTTTGCCAAACAAGACGCTCGCTGTAGGGTCATCTCTCTACGGGTTTCAGAAAGACATTACCCTCCAATCATATGTTACAAAGAAGAACAAGGCGGTGTTGTTGCTTTCAACAATGTATGATGAGGGGATCACAGATGAAATTGACATTGACATGAAGGTTCAAATAAACCATGTATTATATTAGATTACGATGCAACAAAAACAGGTGTCGACATGGTTGACCAAATGTGTTTTATGTATTCTGTGTCCAGAATTACGAAAAGGTGGCCATTAGTTTTATTTTATAGATTTTTGGACATTGCAGGAATCAATGCTCACATATTTTATAGGGCAAACAATCCTACAAATGAACATTGCAGGAGGACATTCCTGAAAACCTTATCGTACACATTGATGAACGCACACTTGAAAAACAGGTCAAACATATTATCTCTACCAGCTGACATTAAAATATTCTTGTCAAGTTATCAAAATGAAGACTTGCAAGTTGAAGAGGTGAGCGAGACAGCAAGCAAGAAACGTGGAAAGTGCATATTGTGTGGCCGTGCAAAGAACATATCAACGACAATCAAATATGGGAGGTGTAATAACTTTTCTTGCCGAAAGCACTGTGAAACAATTACTACCTGAAATAAGTGCACATATGTAAATGACGTGAAAAACCTTAAGACATAAAAACTGAGTTTTTGGCATTGCTTTAAAAATATGATAAAAATTTTGAATTATAAAAGTGTTTAAAAATCTGTACTGTATGTCTAAACTATGTAAAGTTCTATTAAAAAACAAGGTAAGGAATGTAAGCTTCTTAATTCGATTTTTTGTAATTAATATCAGCGGAAAACCAAGTGTTGCACTGAGTGCCACGCGCGCCCGCTAGTGTCAGAGAATATGGCGCGCCTGCTGGAGGGTTAATAAAAGTTATTGCGTAAAAAATTATTTCATAATTTGAATAATGTCACTCAGTTGATGTCTTTAATAATAAATAGGAAATATGAAATATGTGTGCTTCCTCTGTCTCACCCATTGACCAATCATGGATCGGCCAATGAAATTTCGCCTCCTCATTTCGAAAGTTTTGATCGTTATAAAAATATCTACATAACTGTGGACCGGTTAGATCTTGTGCTCTCGCAATGTACGTTTTTAGGCATTGTTTGTATATAGTTGTTGATTCTATTTTAGTTTAACCTTTTCATTGCGTTAACATTTTCTCAGAGTTGTTTCACATTGGCGGAGAATTTTTTTTCACTGCATTCACTTTGTTTTTCAAAAATATGAAAACAATTTCAATAAAAAAGGGATTTTTATATTAATTTGACAATTTATTAAACAATTTGTTAATGGCATCACAGTGATGCCATCCGCACCCATGTGATAAATGCTCCAGATATTTATGCAACCCGTCACACAAACATTAGAAACGACGGACAACATATTTTTACATAGCAACTAAGGAGCTTGAAATAATTTCTGAAATGATGGCGGAATTGAATTATAAAATAAGATAAATAATTTTTCAGATGTCATCCACTATCCATGCATCAAATTTTAGGTAAATAAAAGTTTTTGAATTTAAATTTTCACATCTAAATTTTTAAATTTACTAGTAACTTAGATTTGGATGCAAACATATGAAAGTTATTTTATCTTTTTGTAATTTTCTTTTGCGTTAATGCTGAAAATATTAACTAATAATTGTGAAATTCTTTGAAAAAAGGGTTCAAACACAGCCCTGGAGCATCTGCACATCATACACCATCAGAGTTATACTGATTCGCCACTTTAGTCGTTCTAAGGACGTGAGGAGGATTATTTCTTCTGTTTGTCCTTAGAGTTTCAGTGGTGTGTCTTTTTGAGTAACTCAATAGATATTTGAACAGATTATTATAATTTTTATGATGATTATAATTTTCCATGTATAAACTCAGTAGAGTAGCCACGGGAGGGGGGGTTATGGGTAACAACCCCCGTTGAGGTGCCAAAAACGGGTAAAATGGCCCCGCACCCTCCAGAAGGGCCCTCAAACCTCCGGCAAAAACCCCCCATTTCAAAATCGTGGCTACGTGACTGTATAAACTGTGCCCACTGAGGAGAAATCTATCGATTAATTTTCGCACGACTTTGTTTGCATGTCCCCTGCCTCCAACATCAGGATCCTTCGCCCCAGTGTAAATTATAGCATCTTGCATGAGGCCATTAGGCTCAGAAAGCATATATAATGTTATGCCGCGTTTGTGACGCCAAAGCACATTGGACTAATGAAGCAGAGTTCTTTAAACGTGTAATAAATTTCTTTCATTCTTTGAGTAAATAATTTCAAAAGGGGTCGAATTTTATACAAGGGGTCTCTTGGTATCGGATCATCTACTCCAGGGTTCCTGCCAAACTGCATGTAACGGAAAATCAGTTGAAATCGGTCTCGGGAAAAAGTGCTGTGAAGGAGGGAAAAATCGAAGATATTTTCCTACCTTTTCCAATAATCTGGAATGGATGGCCATATTACAATACTTCATACAATCATACATTAGGTATATCGGACCAAAAATGTCTCCCATACCCCACGAGTAAGATTCCTATGCTTGGTTATCCTTGAAGAACTGCATGTTGAGAGGCATTGGCAATATGGACCAAAGCCTCTCAGACGACAATATTTCCTCCAGCTCCACATACTTGCATCCTCAACGTAAACCTCAGTTAACACCTATAAAATATACTACAATAAAATACATTACACTTACAAAATGCACAAGACTGATGAGGTTGCTCTTTTGCAGTCAGAAAGAGATGTAAGCGTTAAAGTTTAGAACCGACGTACAAGAAATATCTAAACGTGAATGCTCCAGATAAAACGGCAACGTATAATAATGCAAAAATAATTGTTTCTTTGCGCATAGAAATTTTGCTGACTTTCTTTTCTGATTATAATAGCTCTATTTGGTCGAAGTAAAATATGTAAATTGCTTCAAAGTTAAAAAAAAAACCTTCACGGAGAAGACCCAGTGTTCCATGCATACACTTGAGTAAATTGTGCCAGAGGTAGTTTTATTGCGAGGAGATATTCTAAGCCTAGTTGACCAAAGGCTGATACATAAACGGTCTTTGGGGTTTGAAAATAGGAATAAAGTTAAAAACGAAGATGTCTCCCATATTCCATGTAAGTGGCTAAACATATGTAAAATACCAAAATGTCCAATGGAAAAAGGCCATATGGTAATAGTAGAAAAAAAATCTCTATAGAGGAGTGAAAATGCACGCAATTGAAAGATGTCCGAAGGAGAGACTGTACTAATAACGAGAGTCGCAAAAACTGAGAAGGAAGAGCTGACCTTTTCTACGACATGCACACAACAGAATAGTTGCATAGATTTCTAATAAGAATAGCAAAAATACTTCTAAAAATAGAGATAACAGGCGACACAGAGCGACTTGTAGTCTATTCCGCGGTGACAGAAAACAACTTTTTTATTTGAGCCCCGAAATTTGATCATTTTTTCCCCAAGGATTTCCCCAATTCTAATATCTCCTTCAAAATGGAAAAAATATAAAAGTTTCCCTAGAACCTTCATTATTTCCCGTGAATAACGAATTGTTGGTCGTAATTATTCCCACCTAGTAACTTTAACAAACTCATACGAAATAAATGAGAAAAAGTCTAAAACTATTTCTTCTTCCGTAGCCAATATAATCAGACCCCTATTGAAAGGATCGTTCAGAAAATGAGTGGCAAATATATTATGGAAGAATGTTAGGAGTTATAACAGCATTATGTAAATATTAATTTTAAACATTAATAAAAACAGTAACAGATTATTCAACTGTGTTTTGCGTGTGTAGGTATAGTGACCGTGATTTGAAATACGAAAATATTTTTCGTCAATGAGATGAAAGGAAATATTGTTTGAACAATTTTAATAGGACTAAAACGAAAATAATAACCTTCAAATGTGGCAACACTTAGTACAAATATTCAGAAAAGTAAAGAAAATATCACTTTTAAATTTTTTTGTAATGGCGAAAAATCTTACAAATAAAAAAGTACTCCATAAATGTAAAAAAAATTTACTCAAAAAATATAAACTATTTTTCAAAAACGGAAGGCATATGCAGGTAGCCTAATCCATTTTGTGTGCGGGAAACCATCATGAGAGTAGATAGAACAGAGCGGAGGAGCGTAGGGAGCGATTGAAGGACATAGGCCGGCGTGGCATCAATGTGATGCCACCCGCCCGTTGGCAGGACCTACGATGGGCATCAATGCTATGCCATCCGCACTCAAAGGGTTCATTCCCTCTACATCAAGTTTTTAAGCCTGTGTGTGAAGTGGTTGACAACGTTATATTATCGAAAAAGTGATCATCTAAAGTAGTCACGTATATTCAGCCCATTAACACTTGTATGGTGATCTTGATTTTGCTTACGAATTTGTGTGTTTCAACAATCAATAATCTTACATTCAGTGCAGTGAAGTGGCCACTGGTAAAAGAATTTTCTTTGTGGTGTACCTATCCCGTAATTTGTGATGACACTGAGGAATTATAGTTCGCTGTGTGTGTATGGGTGCGAGGACTTATGTGGACACAAGTGAGGCATGGAGAGATGCTAGTCAGGCTATCGCCATCCTGTGTTTAGTGTTTATGTATCTACTAATTCAAATCATTGTACTTGGCCACTGAGTGACTTTTTTATGTTAATTTTTATAAAATAAATTGGCATTTGCTTTGCACATTTTGTGATTTTATTTCAATGATATACCGCATAGTATCCCTACAGCATGCAACACGCCAAACAAGAATAAAAATGGAATGGGGACTGGAGGGAGAGGAAACGGTAGGGGAGGGTGCTAGTTTACAGAAAACTTCCGCTGAATGCGCTGCAGTCGCCCCAGCCGCGTCATCCGCTACGCTATCTATACTTTTTAACACTGAATGTCATATGCATGAGACTTGTGTAGCCGTATATGGGCTGAAGAGTGTGGTCAGATGCAGCATTAACCAGAGCTGAAGGGCACGCCTGCTGCAAATTGCAGCATATTTTGGTTTTTGGCCTCTGTTTCATGGTGTTTGTATTTTATGGTTGTGTCTGCAGGTACTCAGTTTTCTACGTAAGATGCAGTATTTCTGATATCTGGATAATATATCCTCTGAGTATCTCAGTAATTATGTGACATAGAACAGAGTTTGAGGAGTGAGAGAGAAGAAGATGCATTTCACAATTATTTACTACTGATGGTATTATATATGACATTGTAAATCATTCAAACAGTCGCATTCACAGCATAAAATTAATGGGTCAAAAATTGTTTGCTGATGATGTTAACACAATTTAAATAAGATCGGTATTGTCTCAAGAGACAATAGAAAGCAGACACAAAGGTAAATAAGACCAAGATGTGAATGAAGATGATTTAAAACATTTTCTCAGTGTAATAAAATCGCAAGCACGCAAATTTAAAACCTTGATAAGCCTTTACATATCGGAAAATACCTCCACCTTTATAATCGGAATGCCATTTATATTTGCAGCAAAATTGCAGCGGTGCACCCACTTCTGTGAGTGACTTTGATGTGTCAATCAGAGGGTTAACTATGCACATTAGCCAGTTATTGAGACTATCAAATTATAGGGGCAACCTCTTATTCTCGATAAACCTCCAAGAAGAAAACCCGAGTGTTCATGTAATTGCCTGCCCTTTCCGCTTAATTGAGGCAAAAAGCCAATCATAGGTGGAGGCCATAAGGCTTGGCAAAAAGAGTTCTTTTTTAGCGTATTCATCAGTGAGTTAATACACGTTCTCCTTGTAACTGATGATTGCTTAGATTGTGTGTATTTGGTGCATCCTTTTGAGGTGAAAGCCAAATCCTACATGCAGTTGCATGTAGGATTCTTTAGGCACTGCTCTCAGCACTCCTGGATTCCTTAGACTCTGATTTTCTTTGGGTTGCTCTTCGGTTTGAGAGTGTAATGCCGTCAGGGGGAGACGTCTGGTGGTCCAGTTTATTGGATTTGCTAATTCATTCTTGATTTCAATGAAGTCGGAGATGGATGCACACGCATCAAGAAAAATTGATTTAATTGACCACCTTCATGTTCACATAGACAACGTACAACTGGGGAAAAAAAAGTCATTCATTCATAGCAAAAGAAGAAAAAAAAGAGGGTCAATGGAATTGACAATTGAACACTGATAAGACACCGCGATTAATACAAAAATTCAATATATCAACACAGTTAATGGACCAATGATGCAATAATAACATTAAAATAAGCATGTTGTCACTGAAAGCTTTCTGGATTTTTAGGATTACCCTAATCTGGAGTCATGCCAGCCAAAGTTGTCTCGTTGGAGATGGAAGGCATCAGTGCAGGGTTGAGTACAAGAGTGCCAGGTTAGAAGGGATAACAACTGCAAGGTTCATACTGGTCAGGGAAATAAAAATCTGGACTGTAAGCTGGGGAAAAAACTCCAGAGGTGCTAGCGAAAAGATAAAAATCATGGTTGAATGAACAGAATGTTGCTGTATTCAAGCGGCAATGTAGGCATTTTGTTGTTGTCCTGGCAGGATGGAAGGGAGTTGTACCAACTCGGTGCTATTGGACTTTTTATCCTTTTACTACTAGCATTTTTTTTACTTAATTTCACAATATAATGTACACAAAATCCCTTAATACGACTCCTTTGCTATTGATATAATGTCAGGGAAATAAACAATTCTGACTGTAAATCAGGGAAAATTGAAAATGGAAAAATTAGTCTGAATCCTGACACACAGGTAGAAGTAGCAAAAGGCTCTGGCAAATGAAGGGTTCGGGACACACTTAGGTAAGGACGAGTAGGTACCTTATTATAAACGGGTGTAAGAGTTGCGCCTTTTTTCCAGAAATTGCTGCCAAAAATGGGGGGTGCATCTCTTATACGAATTTCTTATGATAATAATAAGCCCCCCATTGCCCGGTTGCAAGTCCAAGGGAAACCGAGTAGCCTAGGTTTTCAGCATGAGTCAGTCATATGAAACCCTAAGTCACAAAACAAGCGGTACATTGGAGAGTTTCTCCTTTAGTGATGTATTTTTACAATGCTCCTATTTGCATTACTTACTCATAAGCATTGCACCGTCGTGTCGGTACCTCAGAGGTGAACATGAAAAAGATCGAGATTTTTCACTCCAGAGGGCATCCTAAATTTACTGCTACGAGTGGGAATCTCTCAGTATTTATGCTGCAAATAGTAATCGCATATCAAACTTAAGAAACGCGTAGTTTTGAAGGACAATACCTGGTTAATAGTCAACATCTGTCTTGCCAAGTAATTCCCATTATGCTAAGGGCCTGATTTTTCTAAAATCATCTTCAGACACTGTTATGAGTATTGCTGCAATTGAAAATCATGATTGCATTAAAACTCAAACGGCTGTGTACATTGTTGGACTAAATGGCGGATAGAAGACATCGTAAATGCTTGTAAGTGAAGAGCGCTGAAGGAGAGGGGAAGGAGCGTAATCCCTCTGTCTTTTAAGCAATGAGGCTACAAGCGGAGGAGCAAGGGACGAACATGTCTGATCTTGCATGTGACGTAGTTGCCTTCAAAGGGAAGGGGCAAAGGCACAGCAATGTGATATAGGTTTGCAGTGTGAATCTGCCAAGTTACTGCATTTAAAGTATCTTTATTGGAAAAAATCAACCGATTCAAGTGAATTTCTGAAAATTCAATTGAATTTCCAAATATTCAATTGAAAATACCAATATTCAATTGAATATTTGGACACTGAATTGTAATTTATTGAAATAATTCAGTTAATGGAAGAGAAAGAAAAGTTATGAAATGGAACACTTTCTCATTCAGCCATTCTCTTGTAAGTTCAAAATAAAACAAAACGCTAAAGTTGCTGCCGTGAGGTAGTGATGTCATTCAAGTTCCAGTTCATTAACTCCTTCAGGTATAGCTGCTCATTCAGGGAAAGAAATGTTTTCAAGGATGTATACAACAGCAAACCATATGAGTTGAAGTAGTAGTATAGAAGCGGGCAGTGGCGGATCCAGGATTGGGACAAGGGGGGCCACGTAGTGGGTAACCTCTCAGCAGTAGTGGGGGTCCGAACAAAATTACCATTCTATCTAGTGTAAATTGGATACCCAAGGGGGGGGGGGGGGGGGGGGGGGGGTAGCAGCTATACCTGAAGGAGTTAATGAACTGGAACTTGAATGACATCACTACCTCACGGCAGCAACTTTAGCGTTTTGTTTTATTTTGAACTTACAAGAGAATGGCTGAATGAGAAAGTGTTCCATACCCATGGGGGCTATAGCACCCATAGATCCACCACTGGAAGCGGGTAACGAGTCATTGCCAGTAGAAGTTTGTGATGTCATCAACTTATCTGCGAAAGGGAAGGATGTTGATTTTCCAGAGTAAAAAGCTCCCGAAGTAGATTGAGAAATGGAAAAATACAGATTTCTTTATTTTTCAAACCCTATCAAAATTGGGAAAATGACAAATTTGTTGAAAGAGCCGATTCAAAAGTCATTTTGGCTGCAGCTCACCCCTGAATGATCCAAAGACATGAAAAGTTTCAGGTAATGAAGGTCAGATCCTTTCCGTGGGCCAAAACACTCTGTGAGAATTATTTTGAAGTTACCCTACAAACACAGAAAGGATTAAATCTGTATTAAACACGTATTTTGAAATCCACGAAATCTCAATTATATCTAGATTTAATCTGTTGCAAAGGTGTTGCTATGTCCTCTTTTTCTCATATTATATCTAGATTTAATACATGAAATATCTTGCCCCACAATACAGATTTTTCAGGGATTAAATCCAGATTTCAGTATCTAGATTTTCCAGGCATACATTATAGTACTGCTTTTCATTTGAACTTTTATCAAGGAACCTTTGCGTTACAATTAATGAAATATATTGAGGAAGCTTCCCTGAAGGGAAAACCCTCTGACCACCACAATAAGATCTCTACCTATTCACCCCTTAGCTCCAACAATAATTATATCATCAAGCACCCAATAAGCAAAATCTTTAAAAATTAACTAACCACTATGCGATAATAAACTGACTTGAAGGAAAAAGATTGTTTATTTGGATTGAGAAAACATGACTCATAATAATTGATATTTTATTAAAAAGGTACAAATATCTATTTATATCACATACAAATTCGAAGCATTTCAAATTAAAGTGAAATTAATAATTTATTAATTCAACTAGCTTTTAATGTGCCCTTCTCAATGTCATAGATTTTTAGGTGGAAAAATACATTAAGTAACCACTTCGCAATAATACACTGACTTGAGGAAAAAGGTTAATAATATGGATTAAAAAACATGAGATAGAGTAATTGATGCTTTATTAAAAAATCACAAGTATTTTTTATTATCATTATATATGAATTCCAAATTACTATGAATCTAATTGATGTTGAGCATCATTTGCCTCCTCCTGCCCCTTGCACTGGCCTGCCACAGCCAGAAAGGGAGGAAAGATAAACACAATATACTACATAGAAAAGTGGCAGGTGGATAAAGTGAAAGGCTTTGCAGTCAATATAAAATAAATTTTTAAAGTACTAGTTCAGGGAGAAAGCAGATCAATAAAAACAAAGGCATTGAAATCAACAAACATGACGACACTCACGGCAGAGTTAAATGCTTATAATACAAGGTTAAGATAGAAAGCAGATTCATAAAAACAAAGCCATTTAAGTCAATATAAGTGAGCCCATTGAAGTCACAGTTTAACCATGGGCCCAATAACGGTCACTCTAGTGAATTTTTAGGGAGAGAAATGATAAAATTTTTATATTGCAAGGTTCAGTTAGAAAACAAGTTCATAATAACAAAGCCATTGAAGTTAACATACCTGAGGACACTAAAAGCACAGTTCAACCATGGGCTTAGTAAGAAAAAAGTTAATGGAGAAACCAGGTTCAAAAGAAGGAATCTGAAGGGAATTATGGAAACGGAGTTCAGACTTCAGGGTTCAATAAGCCCACCGAATAACATTGGGAAACGAAATATTTCTCCTCGTCGTCGTTTTTGTTGACAAGACCATCCCTCGTTACTATTTTCAGAGGCACTTTACAAATTGAAACATTACGATACAGTCATAAAATGAAGCTCATAATGAACCAACGTAATAGATAAATGTGCACCAACGTAATGGAATATGGTTTAAAAAAACTATGCATGTATATTGAATGATAAAGTTCACTACATACGGAAGATCCAGGTTACTGTGAGGTGCAAATACGATACTTATGCAATCGATGGATATTAAGGAAAAATATAACAGATAATGGAGCAAATAAACCATATGCAGCTCGTGTCGGTCAAAACCAGTCATTTAGTAACAATAACAAAACACACTTTCACAGTTCATCACTAATGTTTCGGCCATTTTGCAAAATCACGTCATCGACGCTAGCGCCGCTAGTGGCGCAGAACCTTCGGAAACAGATTTAATCCGTATTTAAAAAGGATTTGGAAATCTAGATTTGATGTATTATGAAATCTCCCTAAAATACAGATTTGATCTTTTTTGTGTTTGTAGGGTATTTGACTGACTCACCCTGGTTTGAATCTGGGGCCCTTAGATTAGCTGCCCAATGTTATACCCACTGTGCTCCTTTGCTCTTAATAATAATAATAATGTTTATTAACCAGTAGAAATCAGGAAATGCGGAAATAAGCCAAAACAGCTACTTAAAATAATGGCATAAAGTCATTGAGATGTACTGACAATCACAGGCGGATTTAGGGGGGCACGTGACCTCCCCCCCAGATGCTTAAAATATATGGTCCCATTGTCATTACATTTGTTTTTATTTATATTTGTCATTTTGTGTTATTGCCCCCCCAGAAAAAATTGTCGATCTGACCTTGCCTACAATATGATATTATTTGCATTGTTTTCTCTCAGATCATAGAATATTGTTAAGAAAAAAGTATAGTTGTTCCTTAAAAATGGTACTGAGAATTATGATGTACATATGTAACTGTTGGAGCTCCAAAGGATACAAATGTGAACAGAGTTGGGCACTTACAATTAGTCTTATTTATATTATTGAGTAGATGTGGTGCTGTCACAGAAATATTATTAATTAAATTTTTGATAGAATTATGGAGTGTTTTAGTTAACACATCATATTGATCACGAATAAAACAACAAAGAAGAAATGATTGTTGGAAGGAAAAAGCATGAAGGAATGGCCGTAGGTGTGGAGGGAGGTCAGAGAGAGGGTATTTCACATGAAGTCCAATGGGGAAAATACCTAATGCAATATAAATGAAATACTCCATGCATCCCGCCGCTCATTGGAACTCCGCCGAACTAAATCCCTAAGAAAGCTCTCCTCCCTTTGTGCGTCTCATTTTCAAGTCGGGTTGTCTTTACCTTTCAATAAAGCTGTGGTCATTCCCTCCCCACCTCCTCTACATCTCTACAGACCTGATTTAGCCACCCTATTTAATCTTCCTCCGCCACCTCCACAGCAACTTTGGTCTCCACCGAGACGACTGCCAGAGAGAGAACAATTTCGACGCCCCCCCTCCCAAAGCCATGAGCTTGAGTGTCAAAATGAAAACATCCCAGTGATCAATCTATCATCTGCCTCCTTAAACAAAGAACTTTCCCTCCTCAGCAAAGGCCTTTCCTTCTCTCCCACCCCTAAAGTGCGCCATGTCCCCTTAGTCACAGATATTATGCAATTTTGCAGAAATCTAAGGTGGAAAGCCTTTTGGGATACACAGAAAGAACTTAATACTCCAATTCCTCCCCATAGTGCCCTTTCCAGGTTTCGACCATCCTCGACCCATGAACCTAAACCTCTCCCAACCGGCCACCCAATTGAAATTTTTATAGATCTGCTGCTTTCAAAAGTCTGCAACCATTCTTTCCTAAAATCTCTTCAGCCCAAACCCAACCTTTCTCAATCGGAGAACATTGCCCTCTGAAAACTCATCCACAATCCTGATATGTATAGTCATAACCTCAGCTGACAAAGGATCCACAGTAGTTCTCCTGAACACTTCTGATTACATTAAGGAAGCTGAAAGACAACTGACTGATACCTCCTCATACACACTCATGCCTCATGACCCTAACCCCACCTTCCAAGAAAATATCAAGTCTTTTCTCAAGGAACATGCCCCACCGGAAGGCTTCTCTTCGTCTGACATCTCCATCCTTTCCCCCCAAACCCACATACTCCACATTTTTACATTTTGCCAAAAATACATAAACCCAACCACCCTGGCCGTCCTATTGTCTCATCTTGCAACTCACCCACGGAAAGAATATCCGCTTTCATTGACTATTACCTCCAACCACTAGTTTTGTCTCTACCATCCCATATCAAAGACACATATAACTTCCTAGACCGTCTCCAATCCACCCAAATTCCTCCTGACACCCAAATTGCCATGGCCACCATAGATGTCACTTCTCTCTACACATCAATTCCTCATTCTGAAGGTCTTTCCTCCCTCCGCCACTTCCTTTCCCAACGCCCAACTCCTCATACCCCTAGCACCGACTTCCTCTTAGACCTAACTAATATCGTCCTAACGCACAATTCGTTCTCATTTAATAATAAGCATTATTTACAGATCAAAGGTTGCTCAATGGGTAGTAGATTCAGTCCCTCCTATGCAAACCTCTACCTAGGCCACTTTGAACAAATTTTCCTTTCCCAATATCCATTGAAACCCCTCCTTTGGCTCAGATTTATTGATGACATATTCCTCCTATGGCCACATGGTAATGATTCCCTCGAAAATTTTATTGCTACTCTCAATTCCTCATCCTCTCTTTCTTTCACCTCAGCCATTTCTAATTCCCAGATTACCTTCCTTGATGTCAATATCTCTCTTGTCAACAACAAATTTCTCACCTCTGTCCATGTAAAACCCACGAATAAGCAGCAGTACCTTCATTTCAGCAGTTGTCATCCTTCCCACACTAAACGCTCCCTTCCCTATTCCCTTTCCATTCGAGGCCACCGTATCTGTAATAATCCTGATGCCTTAAATAATTTTCTTCACAACCTTCACCGTTCCCTCCTCCAGAGAGGCTACCCAGAGTCCCTCCTACGTAAAAAAATTCTCAAACACAAATGCCCCCCAGAACCGTGCAATAGAAACAAACCACAAGACCTTTCCCTCTGCACCACTTACTTTCCTGGAATACAATCCCTGCAATCTATCCTTAAAGACCTCTTCCCTATTCTAAAAAACAATAAGTCGACAGCCAATCTTTTTGCCAAACCCCCTACTGTCACATTCAGACGACCTGCAAACCTTTTAAATTTATTCCGCTCAACTAACCCCTTACAGAAGTCACCCACTACTCCCATTAGCACACCTTCGCCCTGCGGTTGTCCTAGATGTAAGACCTGCCCAATTTTTACCCCTCCTTCTATCCCCAGTCATCTCGTCTCCTACCTACCACCACCTCCTGCGGCCTCCTGTACTTCAAAAAATGTAGTTTACCTTATTCAATGCAAGCACTGTCCCTCCTTTTATATAGGCAAATCCTCAACTCCCCTTAACCTTAGAATCAATAACCACAGAGCATCATGCACTTCCTCTGACTTTGCGTCCTTCCCGGCGGCGAAACATGCGGCCACTCATCAGCGTCAATTCAATGATTGCTACAATGTTTGTTTTAGCCTCCCTTCCCCCCACAGACCACCCACTCAAACTTAATTCTATTGAATTAAGTTACATTTGGCTATTCAAAGCATTTATTCCTCCCGGCTTAAACATCCACCGCTAATCCCTTAATTGCCTCAACCCACTTCTTTTCCCCCCCTCTTTGGACCCTACCTCCCCTCTATTTCCCCTTCCCTCAGCTATCCTTTACCCTCTACCTACAGTCTTTTACCTAACTCCGAGGAAGGTGGTAATGCCACCGAAAATTTAGTGAGTGTGAGTTTCTAACCTTTATCTTGTGGCATTTTTTAAGTGTTGCCCCCCCCAAAAATTTCTGGTACCCCCCCCAGAAATTCCTCGAACTTCCTCCGAACTTATCCGCAGAACTTCTCCCGCCAAGAACTTTTCGCGCTAAGGTTTTTTCGCGCAAAGGATTTTTCGCGCAAAAGGACCCTGTAGCAAAATCCTGTCTCTGCAAAATCCTGTCTCTGGAAAATCCTGTCTCTGTAAACCCTGCCTCTGGAAACTCTGCCTCTGGAATCAGCCTCTGAAACAGCCCCGAAACAACCCCGAACCAACCTACCTGCAATGCAAGACTTATATAGGACTACTGCGGAGAAATACTTACTCCTTGGCAAGCAAGGGGAAATCGGTGCTAAGGCTTTAGTATTGCACTTGGAGGGAGAAGTTTTACCATTGTCCTATCACAACTCTCTCTCCCTCCAACACCTCACCCCAGTATCTCCTTCCCCTCCATGTGTTCCAATGAATATCCCTCTGATTCAACTGATGTCTCCAACCCAGAAGTTGAGGGGAAAATTCTGGCTGGTATGCTGTTGTCTCAAAACCAGGGAATGGTGTTTTGCGGAGCGGCCGTTTCTGCAGGGGCAGTGACGCATCAGTGGGCAGTAGTTGAATTCGCCTGGCTACCCCTCCACTCCCTGGAAGAATCCCTCCCCTCAAATCCTGTCTCGCCTTGCATAGGCAATCTCTCTTCTGCTCGTGGGCTGGTCGGAGACACATGTCTAGTGAGACATGGCAAATTTTGAGCAATTATTCTGCTGGTATTTAGCTGGTAATGTTTCCTCTGGGATCATGAATTACTATCATTGTTTTCTGTAATACTTCTGATTTTTGAATACTCTATTTTGAATAGATATCGAACGGTAATAACTTGTAAATTATTTTTGGCTACCTTTTTCTTGTGAGCTGTTTTTCTTGTTTGTGGAGTTTTTCCCTGATCCAGCATGTGACCGACGGTTGGAGTATTTCCCTTGTCTGGGCTTACGTGAACAATCAACTAGATTTACGACGTAACGTCACAATCTTGTGTGTTCTGATACTGCCTATCCTAGGGTTTTTTATGTTATTTACCTCGCCGATATATATATATATCTGTGATAACAGGTCATCATTGAATCCTTGTATATATGTGCCCCGAAACGCATGTTCCTGTCTCTTTCCTGCTATCGTGTGAGTGTGTATCTTTCCTTTCATCCTTGTGTCCTCGTCCATTCCTTCTGCTGGTGAGTGGTGAGCTGCCCCAGTGCCATCTATTGGTTACTCTTGTGGGCCAAAGCAAAGGGAGTTTACTGTATATAAACCCCCGCCGAAATCATGGTAAATCTAAGCGTCCTGGTAGAGCACCTGGCCGGCAACCAGGAGGTTCTGGGTTCGAGTCCCAGCCAGGCCGCATTTTTACCCTCTGATTTCTGGCTTTTTCCATCTACCACAGCACCGTTGTCCTTGTCCTTTTTCTATTCCATGTTCCTTTCCCTTTCTTTCCTTACCTGTGAATTTATATGCATATTTGCGCTTAAGGCGTCGTGTGAATGAATGAAGTAGTATATATATATATATATAAGGGTTCAATGATGACCTGTTATCACAGATTACTCCCAGGTCTTTAAAGTGATTAACTCTTATTGTTATGTTTGTTAAAGAACAGAAATTGCCACAATACTCATAAGCAAAATTTGAAAACATTTTGAGCTTTCAAAACCATGCAGTGGTGGTTCCAGAGAGAGGCTAGAGGCCCCTTTGGTATCCACTTATAATAATAATGATAAGAAATCCTCAAAGGGAGAAAAAAAGTGATATATAATAGCAAACAGCTTTGAGGCGAAGCATTGCCTTAATGGCCTGCTTTTGAAGGAAAATATCTTTTGGGAAAGGTCATTTCCTCAGAATAAAATGGTGTATGAGATGTGAGATTGGATTTTTGAGTGAAATAGGAGTTCCAGGGTGTCCAGAGTGACAATTAGGGCTAGTTTTCTAATTAGGAAGATTCCAAGAGTGATTTTTTTGCATGGTGTTCTGTATGTGGTCAGACCAGTCCAGGTTTTCATTGATTACTAGACCAAGAAACTTGACAGAATGAGATCTGATGAGGATATTATCATTTAAACAAAGTAAGAAGCTGGACGTGGGTGGGTACCTTTTGTGGTGGAACTGCAGGTGAAGAGATTTATGGGAGTTAATGTTGAGTACATTTGTATTGCACCAATTTGAAGCTCATATCTGAGATTGAGGTTTGGGAAATATCTCCTAGTTCAGCTGAATTTTTTGACTAAAAGACTGGAGGTATCATCAGCATAGAGAAGTACCTTACCAGCTGAAATTGAATGTGGAGGGGTCATTTATAAAAATTATATAGAGCAGGGGTCCAAGTATTGAGCCTTGGGGGACACCTTGGCATACTTGAAGTGGTTTAGATAGAGTTATGTTAGTGCCAGTGTCTGATTGGTAGCAATATTTTACTTGCTGCTGCCAGTTGGAGAGGAAAGATTTTATCCAAAGCAGGGCATTGCCCGTAATCCCTAGCCTTGAGAGTTTGGAGAATAGTATCTTATGATTGACACTATCAAAGGCCTTACTAAGATCATAGAAGATCCTTAGTGTAGCATTTCCCCTATCAAGGGCCTTGTGGATATGGCTAAGTAGCTGAAATGTGGTAATGGTGGTGGATTTCCCAGCTAAGAAGCCATGCTGGGCTTGGTCTTAAAGGTGGAATGACTTAAGAAAGTTTGTGAGACGATTGAGAAAAATTTTGGAAAGACTAGGAGGCACTGATATTGGCCGGTAATTGTTAGGGTCAGCATGAGGACCTTTTTTGTGGATAGGGTTAACATAGGCTAATTTCAGGTAGTTAGGGAAATGACCTTCAGCAAGGGTAGCATTAATTATGTGAGCTAGGGGGTCATATGTACATATAATCTTTGACTGCCTTCAAGATATGGATGGGGATTTTTTTTAATCCTGAAGACCATTTGTTAGAGAATGTATTCAAGGCTTTGCTGACATAGAATGGATCGGTTGGGAAGAGAAATGTCTTAGATGGTGAGGAACTGTTTAGATAAATGGTAATTTTGTTCAGACCCCTAGCACTGCTGGGAGGTTACCCCCCAGGCCTACCATCTAGCCCCCCTTTTCCCTATTCTGGATCCGCCACTGAGACCATGCAACAGAAATCATTTTACAACAAGGATAATGGATACTTTCCAAAATTAATGCAATTTAATTTCTTGCGCTGCTCCTTTTGGTTGCAGTGGTATCAAACAACTTGAAGTAGGTGAGGTGGACTCTAAGCTTTGTCTTAAAACCAGTCTTAGTGCTCTCCAAGCTGTGGAAGCGGCAGAACGATCGAGCTAAGTTTAAGTGTTGTGCTGAACTGAAAAGATTTCTTGAAGAGACCAACATAATGATTCATGAGGCTTCCAGAGACTTTTCTGTCCTACTATGTACTACTGTTGAGGTGGTTAAAGGCCTTAAAGGAGGGCCAGGAAGAGGTTCTCACCCAAAAAGGCTAGTACGAGCGAATCAAAAGTGAAATCAGTGCTCATTGTCTTTTTCGACAGTAAAGGAGTGATCTATGAGTATTTTTTGTCCTTAAGGATAGACAATTAAAGCTGCCTATTACATGAATGGGCTCAAGGGCGGATGCAGGATTTTTTTCTGGGGTGGTGGGGTGCCTGACAGGCAAACCATCTTCTCATTTTTGAGATTAAAAACAACATACACAATTACTGTATGAAATCTTTTCTGTATTTTAATGTGAAACTTATTCATATGAAATTACATGATTAAGTCTCCAAAATACACAAAACAAAATGAATGTAATGATAACTGTACTAAAAATCTTGTCCATTTTGTAAGTGTATGGGGGGCACGTGCCCCTTATATCCAACTAGGAATGGGCTGTAAAGATTCCAAAAAAGGCTCAGGATGACAAAAGACATCTCTGCTACCTAGCTACTTCATCTCAACTACACACTACAAGTCCGCAATTTCCTGCCCAAATACCAGGTTCAAAAGCTGGCCCTTCCCCCCTATAGTCCTGAAGTCACCCCAGTAGACTTCTCCCTGATCCCTCGGATAAAGGCAGCCTTGAAATTAACCCATTTTTTTGTCCTTAGAAGAGTTCCAATCACCCATGACAAAGACCTTGCCAGGGATCCCTGAAGAAGTCTTCCAGGGCTGGAACTGGTCATGTCAGAGTAGCTATGAAAAATGTGTACTGGTCCAAGGACAGTGATTTAAAGAATTTAATTGAGTGTTTGTAAAAATCTGTTCAATCAACTTCTTTAAAAAAAAAGTAATTGCTTTACTTTCAGAACATACCCTGTATATAGGTATGTATTGGCATTTACATACCTAATTGGAAGATAATTATTATAGGAAAGTGTATCTCTCTCGGTGCAGAGTCAGGAGTGGAGAGGAATGAATCAAACATATTCTGGTTCGCGTAAAGTTATGACATCAACCCAATCCAAATTTCTTAACAAACATTAGTCGAACTTACTTGTACTATTCTTGCTGGTAATTAAATCCTGCGCTTCATTCTCTGTTATGAAACTCTGACTGAATTCTTCCTTACCATCATAAAGTTTTCTTTCAGAGGCTACTATAAGATCTGCTTTGCTTTGACTCCAAGTAATGCTGCTGATTTTTTGCAGGATCTCCTGAGGATGTAAGGTATTAGAATTATGCTAATTTGTTTTTAAATAATGTTACCAAATGAACACACTACCATCAGACTGGAGAAATGGGCTGATTTAGTAGTTTCTCTTTTTAAAAGAATCAGTGTGGATGAGTCATTTTAAATTTATCTTTAGATGATAATAGCAGTCTAAACGAACTGTTTTTTTTACTGTGATGGTAGTATCTTCATACTTTTCTTGAGCATTGGTTGTATGAGGCGTATGTATTTCGTTTTTGTCCTACATTTTGACGAACTTATTTCCTTCTTCATGGCTGAAAATTTTAATCGATACATTTGCAAAATAATCTTGTTTAGCTTTTGAATATTATTTATATGTCTTACTTGTGATATTAATGATTGGTCTGCATATTTTCCATTTCCTCTGTATCCTTTGATAAAGTAAAATCAATACTCTCTATTATGTGGTGCTTGATAGGAATGTGCCAAATGTATTTGAATACTGGTATTGGAGTGCCCATCAGGTTCCTGACTACTCATTAGATAGCCCATTGTAGTACTAAATGAGCGTAATTGATTCATTGGGTGATTGTTGAGCATTTTTGCAGTTGAGGTATCGACAATTACTCATCCAAATAAGTTAATACTGTGGGGAATATCTCCCAAACTGGGGTGAATAGTTCCGAAGGGTAAATGCCTTTGTGAGTGCTCAATTGCCTCAACAAATACAATGCAGGTGTATGTAAAAATATATGGTCATCGCTCTCATTAACAGCTTAACTACTCTGCTACGTACCCATAACGTCATGGTTTTCATTGTCTGCTGTCCAGGAAACTGTAAATCCAGACAAATAGCCATGTTATGGTATAGGGCTTAAGCAATCAGATACCATTAAAGCTTTAATTTTCTATGTCAATAATCTTTTCATATTCCCTCAAAAACTGAACTATGATCAACAACTAAGATGTGAATTTCTCAATTTTTGTTTGTTGAAATTATTCACTAGCCTTCACTGTGTATTTTTGCAGTGTACACATACGTATGTGCCTCTCAAGTGTGATGAAAAATCACTGTGATGATTCAATTAAAGGGGCAAAGGCACAAAGTGTAAGACATCACCACAAAGTACAATACGTCACCATGTCTCTGCATGTATGGATAATAAGGCATCTAAAAAAAATTGATTCTTCAATCAATGCATGAAAGTTTTCTTTTTTCCACACATGTGCTCTTTCTTGTTTTGAACGTCTCCTTTGCTATGGCTATGAACTTCCTGTATTCCTTACTGCTGTATCTGTTTTCCTTTATTATGCTGCCAAAATATTTTAACTGATCCACCTATTCAAGTTTAGGGCCCTCAACTTTGTCTTAATTAACTCCTGCTTCCGACTTATCCCATGCCTCCTTTATCATCATCTCAGCATGCATATTATGAAGCAAAGGTGAGAGTGGACAGACTAATCTCAAATCTTGGCCAATACCTGTCCTCCCTTAATCTCCATTTGCTACTCTCACTTGAGCAGTCTGGGCCAGATGTACATGTCCATGTACAGATTATGAATCAGTCACCTATCCCTCCAATTCCAGCAAGTAATGAGAGCATCATGCAAAAAAGTAGTATTATGGCCCAAAAACCCATTTTGCTAAATAGAATGAATGAATATTCTGTGTGAGCCACTAGTGGTAAGTCTCACAGACATTGAACATAGATTACTAAGAAGTAAAGATATTGAATAAAGCTGTGCTCCCATATGATCCATGAAAGTGGAGTTTTTAAGAATACTGTGCAATTTTGTTGGTTTATAAGTGGTGAACGTAATATTTTGGTCTGAAGTAGAGTTCAGAGGTTGTTTTTTGTGGTCTTTGATTACAAAAACAGTATAGACGAAGATGTTGGTACTCAATGTGCGGCCAAGGTTTATCTAGAGTATCTTATCTAAAGTATCTTACTACCCAGATGATGGAAATGCAACTCATGGAAAATATCCTCCTTCAGCTCAACGTTTCGAACCTTTTTTTCCTTATCAAGGTCACTTAATTCATTTTTCAGCATCAGAATCAGTTCCTCTAAACAGCATAGACGTCTCTCCGAACGAAGTTTCTTGACAGCCATCTTCCTCAAATATACTTTTTCTATGATAAAGAGAAAATATACGAGTGTTTAAAATAAATGTAATCCTATTCCGGAAATTGACCTCAAGTCAATACATCAGAAACCAATGTCCTTCATTCAATTCTATACCAATATTCTGGTTTTTCCTGACTATTTCTAAATTGGCCTTGGCATCGCGTAATTTTATCGCAATCTGCTCGCACATTCTGCTTGTGTCTTTCAAAACTGACGGAAAAGCAGTTAAGCTCTTGTCCACCATTGCGACCACAAATATCAGGTAAAAATATTCTTTAAAAGCAACGTTAAGTAAAGAAATGACAGCTGTTGTGGAATATAACTCTCTTTTCGTGATTAGCGCCGATAGTTCAACAAGCCGTCTCCTCGAGTCTCATAAGAAAACTACTCTTTCTAAGCTTTCTAACTTCTGTGTCCTTGTGACGAACGTTACCATGGTAACCATCGTAACTTTCGAAACCGCGTGATCGGCCATTGCCGCGCCGGGCAACTATTGTGGCAGAACTTCGCTGGACAACATCACAACATGAGTTAAGTCTAAACGTGACACTGACGCAATGCTATAATCACTCCCTTTGGCAAAAATTAACTTTTCGTACCGAAGGCATGAAATTAGTTGTGCGGTTCGTTTCACTATAGTATCTACTGTGGTTTCACGCGTTAACATTACAATTGCGAATACAGCGAAAACATTACTCACGGCGATTTCGCTATATCGCTGAAGAGTCCTACGAATGACCTAACTCAACGCTTCTGGGATTTAGCACAGGTTAAATAATACTGATATTAATAAATGTTTTCTCCAACGGCAAAAACTTAACCACAATTCAGTCAACCACGTGCACGTATAAATATGAATAAGAGATAATGGTATCGGCGTTTTTGTCGTTCTTAGCTATGCAGGCGCCATCACTATGCCCATTATCTCTTTATAGGACAAGTCGAGAAGTAACGGATTTAATGTAAATAAAAGTCATGATAGTAATTTTAATTTATGTGATCAATTAGCCGTCATTGGTGGTTTGTGATAATAGTGAAAACGAATTCCAGCGGAGACCTTGTGGGTGAATTCAATTGAATATTGAGCATTTAAATTGAATTTCCTCATATTCAATTAAATTTTTAAAAATTCTATTGAATTTCCAAATATTCAATAGAAAACACGAATATGTAATTGATAATTCAATTGAATCTTTCCTTCGAATAAAATTGAATTTACCAATATTCATTTGAATGTTCGTATTTTCTATTGAATATTTGGTAATTCAATTGAATTTTCGCAAATAAAATTGGATATGAAGAAATTCAATTGAATCGGCAGATTTTTTCCAATAGGGCTCTTGCAATAACTCCTTAGCAACCCAATTCGAAATGCTGCTGTTCTGAAATCCCGGTCCATCCCGGTCCCTTTCCACCGCTTTCCACGGTGTGACAAAGATGTGTTACGGAAATAAATGAAACGGAGCGCCCCTTGGAGTGGTGGCGATTCAATGTACGTGTCTGAAGGATGAAACCAAGGCCTTCTTGGGTGAAATGGGCAATCCGTCGGGGGTCATTTCAGCTATTGCAAGGACCACGTAGAGCCATTTACTTGCCACTGCACCCACCATTGAGTGCAGGGCTCGGTGGTGGCAGGGTAAAGTCTTTGGATGCCAAACTAGGAGGTCGCGGGTTCGAGTCCCGCCTGGGTAAGTTACCCCTGCCCAGGGCATGGTTGTTTGTGTACATTAGCATGTACACAAACAACCATGCCCTTAGGCCACAAAGGCAATATATGGAGCTGTTTTTGGTGATATGGAAACAAATAAAAATCGCAATACCTTGAGTCAGTGGGTGGCTAGGTCAGTGGCTATTCCCTCATTTCATTGTTTACCTTGAACATCAAGTTTCAACATGACTTGAACATGGGTGCTTTAAAGAGGTGTTTACCTTTGACTGTAACTTAGTGTATTAATTCAAGGGACTACTCCAGAGTCATTAAAATACAAAATAAATTGTACCATGAAATCTTTTTTAAAATTGGTTACATGATAATCTGTTGGCCATAAATGTCCAAAAATCTGTGTGCCTAAATTTTAGCAAAGAACAGTGTACATCAGTACAACTTAACGATGTTGACCTCATATTTGCAGACAATGTAAAATTCCTTGGTGTTGTATTCGAGCCATCCTTAAAATGGTCCTCACACATCAATTCAATAATACCCAAGCTAAGTAAATCTCTGTATCAGCTTAGATATCTTCGCCTTAGCGTAAGCTTTAATATTCTGAAGATGCTATATTTTTCTAACTTCCAATCCATACTGGCATATGGCCTCATTTTATGGGGCAGTTCCTGCCACAGTGCAAAAATTTTTAAATTGCAAAAGCAGGCCATATAAGGACTCTCTTCAACCTATCTTATAGAGAGTCCTGTAGACCTTATTTTAGTAAGGCCAGTATAATGCCCCTACCCTCCTTGTATATTTTTGAACTCATTCCTGTTTGTTAAAAATAACATGAATTTATATGAGTTAAACTGCATAACATTCACCAGCATCATACCAGGTCAAACCTAGATATCCACATCAAAACTAGATCTACCACACTAAATACTGAGGGTCCATACCACAAAGGAGCCAAACTCCACAATTCACTAGTGAATTGTGGAGTTTGGCTCCCTCAAAATATTAAAAAAATCAACAATTTGTTTAAATTCAAAACTGAGCATAAACATTTTTTAATACAAAAACCTTTGTATTCTACTGATGAATTTTATGCTGTATGTAAAGAAAAACTTAAATGAGTTATGTTGTATGTAAGGAAGAACTTAAATGTAAATTAATGTATTAAATATTGTCCTGATGTATCTTTAATTGTCATTTGCGTACATACTGTGTTCTATTGCCATCGTTTGTTTGTGTTTTTATCCTTTATGTAATGTAACTTGACGAAACTATGCAATTGTATTTGCCTTCAGCGAATAAATAATTATTATTATTAGGATCCTATTGTCTCCTATTGCTAAGCTGTATCATCTGCATACAAAGCACTGTTTTTGTTTACAGAGCTGTTGGCAAATCGTTGATGTATAGTAGAAATAATAAGGGTCCCAGGAAGCTACCCTGTGGCTCTCCGACATTTATGATTTCAGCATGGGATAAGTAGCTGGTCACAACATTGTCAGCTCTAAGGCCACCATCTGTTTCCTGTCCTTTAAATACGATTGTAACCATTTATGCCCCTGATTCCATAACATTCACATTTAGAAAGAAGAATTTTGTGGTCCACTGTATCAAATGCCAGTCAGATCATAAAAGACACCAACTGAGTACTCATTCGAATCCCAAGAAAATATATTCTTTTACAAAAAAATGGCCAGAGCCTCATTTGTACTTTTACCTTCTTGTAAACCATACTGTAATTCATTTAAAATTTTGTTTTTCTTTTTGTAGTTGTAAAGTCTTTCTTACATAAGGGTTTCAAAAATCTTTGAAAAGTTGGTCAGTAGAGAAACTGGTCGGTAATTGCTTATGCTATCCACATCGCAATTTTAGCATAGTCTGGGAATTTACCATTTACAAATGATTCATTTATGATGAAGGTTAAAGGTTTACTTATTATATTAGCACATTTTTTATTATCATGATAGGAATGTCGTCAATTCCTACAGAAATTTTACTCTTTAGTTTATTAATGCACTTTTGGACCTCGTTCTCTGTGATGGGAATTATACCCATGGATGAGCTCACGTGGTGACAATTCTGTACATTAAAATCATCATCATTCCCGATCATTTAGTTCAGAGGAATGTTAGCAATGTATTTGTTTGCATACTGTGTAATTTATTTTGGATTTGATAGGTTAACCCCATCATCATTTTTTAGAGTAAGAATATATTCTAGGAATCTATTCAGTAGGGATATATCCCTACTGTTCACTTTACCTTTCTTCATTGTGAAATTCGAGGAGGAGACACTCAAACCCTGTGAAAAGAAGCCGAAGTTGTAGCTAAGATTTGTGGACAACGCGTTCATCATCTGGCTCCATGGTGTACAGTAATTACAAGTGTTCCTGCGACACCTGAACTCACAGCATCATGGAGTCCAATTTACTATGGACATGGAGAAGCAGTCATTAAATTTTCTAGATGTCCTCGTGGCTGTAAAAGACAATGGGGGACTCAGCCATGCTGTCTACAGAAAGCTTATGCACACCGACCGCTACCTAAACGCAGCATCTCACCATCATCCCAGTCAGAAGGCCTCACCATTGGCTACATGGATAAACAGAGCATATATTATCTCCGATGATAACTCCCTCTCCACGGAGATAAAGCACCTCACAACGGCACAGCAGAAAATGGCTATTGGAGAGAATTGGTTCTTAGAAGGACCACTGAGGAAGAGGAAAAGCGACGCAAGGCCCCCATAGAAAACCACAGTGATGACGATGGAGAGGCAGAATCTTCAAGAAAGCTATACATCACCATCCTTTTCACTGCTGGAATGTCAGAAAGGATCGCTAGAATATTTTTAAAAAATGAGTGGTCACCAGATATAATTGAGTGACAAAGATAAGGGACTTCCTCCCCGGACCCAAGGACATCATTCCGCAAGAACTATATGAGGAGGTATACAAGGTGCCTTGCTCCTGTGGAAAATCCTAGATTGGGGAAACTTGCCGCTCCATGTATGTAAGTATTAAAGAACACCAAAGGGCGACCAAGAACAAACAGTTTCAGCTCTCCGCCATCGCCGAACATGCATGGTGGGAACCTGGCCACGATATCCAATTTGAAGAAAAGAAACTTTTAGTAAAGGAGTGCCGATACTTCCCTTGTCAAATCAGGGAAGCAATATGAATTCAAAAACTCCGTTGAATTTCAATAGAGAAGATGGATACTTCCTTCATAGCGCCTGGAAAAGAGTCATCAAAGAGAGAGCCAATCAGAGAGAAGCACCCAGTCAGACAGCCAATCACAGAGCAGCTCCCATCCAGCCTACGGTGTATAACTGAGGCAGAAACCAGCCTTCGACCTGAAGACGCTGGCAGGATAGCCAGCAAAACTGTTGTCTGTAAACAAGCTGGTGCGGAAGAAAACTCATTGACCTTGTTATGAAGTACACATTTAGAAACCATGGATGAGAAGATACTTTTTCCATGTAGAAGCTAGACAGCTATTATAAAAAACCAATAGGAATGTACTTACGGATAACAATCTTAGGACTGTGAAGGATCGCTTTCTGCCAGCACCAGCTAACCTAAATTCTGTGGCCATATCATCACGGATCACCCTAATCATAATTCACCGGGTGGCATCTGGGGCAGTATTCCTTCCTATTATCCTCAAGGAATATTGTTTACCTGTTTAATATGATTGGTAGCTTGTAACATTGTTTATAAAGCCAACATAACATATGATACCGTGAAATATGAATGTTAAATATTTTGGAATTACATATCCTACCTATCAGCAAAATTGGTTCATTTTTTAAGTGCTCCTCCAAGGTCCTTAACTCAGCCTCTGTAGATATATTTAAGAATACTCAATAAGTTAAAATTTTATTGTGGATTAACATTCTCCCGGGATTCCCTCTGGGTTAGAAACACAATTTCTGCCGACGTTATAAGCTCCAACTCAAGGCACGGAATGTCATGGCGCCGACGCATCGGCGGAAATGGAACTCATAACCGGGTGGGGATCCCGAGAGAAGTTAACCCACATCATTTGCCGGGGAAGCATATCTTTTTCAGAATCGTACTCACCTACGGACAGCGGGTGCTGGGCTTCACGGTACGATTGTTGCTATTTATATTTTGTCTTGACAATTTGACTCTTGACTTGGAAATTTTGTCTCTGTGAAAAAATGTGGTTAACTGACGGACACTTTTGTGTGATGACTTTTTACGACTTTCGGTATGAATTATCAAGACATCCAGAATATTTGTTTTAAATATCTCTCTTTACGATGCCATACTTTATTTGATGATTATAAAACAAGCACAATGCAAAGTCTTTGCGTAAAAAAGGGTAAATTAGCAATTATATTTGGATGACTCAATTTTCATTCTTTTGCGCCTAAGTGTGACCTTAAGAAAATTTTTCATAGAGACTGTCCACATTAATTTTGGTCCTATAGAGGACTTCGCAAGTGTGGTTAAAACTTTCGGACAGATGAGACACTGATTGGACGACCGCTGGACGTCGGAGATTGGACAGGTGTGGATGAAGGGCAAGGACAGCAGCCGGTCATCCTCTGGCTGTCCTGAAAATCTGCAGACAGTGAGAGGATGCATCGGATGCGCAGCGGATATCCTTTGGCAACTGCTCTTAAAAGTTGCTGTGGTAACTGTACTGTGGTCATGAGTACCGGGAGGGCATTGCTAGGGGATTCACTTGCACCGACCTGGCTCATGAAAAATCTTGGGGTATGTTTCTACCCAGTACTTTTGAAATTTGATCAGGGTAAGGATAGAAAGAAGTACTATTTACTAGCCATTTGGTTTAAATTTCCAGAGGTCCCCCGTCACTGCCAGATTTAATTATAATTTGCCCTTTTATGGCCCTAAAATTAGCATGCCCATACAGGCACTGAGTAGAGTATTTTCCCTGAGCCTGTACTGGCACACTATATGTGTTTAAATGATCTAAACTACTATTGCTTTACTGTGTAATAAATGCTTCATTGCCACATCTGGCAGCACAATGCCCAATGGGTGGCCATGAACACATCCCCCCTCACAATTTTTCTACTGGCACCCTTGACTGTGATTTTTCAATTTTAGTGGAGTTCAAGTTTTAGTCCGTTTAGCTTTTGATTTATTACTTTTAAAAATATTTAGGGACATTGTATTTAGAAAAGGAAAGCATAACAAATAAGAGCAAATAATGAAGTAATAGAAAATAGCCATTGGATTAAAATTCCCAATGGTATCAAATTTGGTGGTTAAATTTCCATTTTTTTAGCTGGTGAAACAAAATTTACACTGGCGAGACACCTTGAAAATTACCATATGCATATATCTTTCCAATTTTTCAGAAATGACTGGGGGGGGGGGTAACCACCCCCTCTCTATAGCAGTGGTGAACAATGGATTTGTTATCTTAGATCTGAGACTTAATTTTGGCTAACTTTTGGCCTCTGGATAGGAAAATAACCTCAATTTTTCTCTATCATGTGAACTTTTCAAGGTACAAGATATCCACTTTTTGTCTCACAATATTATTATACTATTCTACCATTTAAGGTAGGTTTCAATGGAGTACTTTAGAAGCATTCTGGTAAAATCCTCTTTCTTCAAGCACTCTCCTCTTCAATTCAGAATAAGGCCTACTCCCTTTCATTCTATCTAAAAATCCTATTATTTTCCTTCACCTCCCTCGTTTACGTAACTTTCTACCTTCTAACACTGTTTTCAACATCCCCTCCCCACTCAGAACTTGCTCCATCCATACCTTATGTCTCCTCTATAGCTCATCTAAAAGCTGCCTCTCCTCACTCACCATGTCCAGTACTTCTTCACTCCTTTTCCTTTCCATCCACTTCACCTTCTCCATTCTTCTCCACACTCACATCTCAAATGCCTCCAGTCTTCTCTCGTCCTCCTTTTTAAGTGTCCTTGTTTCTGCACCGTGAAGAGCTACACTCCAGATCAAACTCTTCATTAACCTTTTCTTTAAACTCTTACATGTCCTGTTCATGAAAGCCTCCTTTACAATGCAGATCTCTTCCTGATGTTTATTAATATTTCTGTTTTCCTCTATTGTGCTTCCTAAATAGTTGAATTGTTCTACCTGCTCAAGTTTTTCCCCACCTACTTTTATCCTGAGTCTCACATTCCTTTCTTACAAAGCTTTCCAAAACTGCATTACCTTGGCCTTCGTATGATTAATCCCCATCCCATATAGTATGTATGTGTATAAAGCTCTGATATTTGTGAAAGAAAATCTTGATATCTTCCCTAAAAGATGTGAAACGCACACTTATAGTACGAGAAATAAGGACTTCTAATCCATAAACCAGTGTCGATTAACGAAAACCAAATCTTCCTTTCCTAATCAAAGCATTAGGTTTTTTAACCACCTACCCATTACAGCTAGAATGACCAGTGTATCTACATTCAAGAGGGTGACCCATGCATGGCTTGTCACTCATCCTTTATATTCTATTGATGAATTTTTTACTTATAGTACTGAAGACATTGTATTTTGATGTAACCTATATATTTGATTGTATGTCATTTCTCTTGTATATTTTTGTACTACTTTTATCTGACGAGGTCCATGTATTTCTGAATACTATTGGCCAATAAAAATTATTATTATTATCATCATACTCCTCGCAATGCTCCTCTAATGCATTCACTAGAGCCTGCAGTCCCCTCGCTGACTGACTAATCAACGCCAGAAAGGAATATCCCCCGTCCTTGTTCAGGGAAAGAATATCTCACAAGATTGTAAACAAAGACAAATATGGCATGAAATTGGAAAAGGATCCCCATTACCATTCTAGTATCAATGAATCTTGAGGGAGGGTGCAGGCTGGCTTTTGCAGTAATACCTGCTCATGTATAGGTATAACAGGGTAGTTTCCTTCATCAAAGAAAATGAAAGGCATTGATTGCGATTCGTTACCTACCATTAGTGTATTCATAATATACAAATTGTTTGGGTTTAGAAATACTGGTTTAGACGAATGTCAATGGTCAATTTTATCCTCATTTGAAAAAGGCCAGATTGGCGCCCATGCGATGGCACTCCACGTGACGTCACAGGGACCTAGTTTCTATATGAGTAGATAGGAGTTTTACATCGTCCAAGATTACCAATGCATGCATGAGGCACAGAGCTCAGGGAAACATGTCTTAATAATCACCTATTAAAACTGGCTAAGGTTGGAAAGTTTTCTTCATCTGATAAGGTATTAATAATCATTATTTAAGCCAAGTGCTACCAGCTAGAAGGGTACTCAGCTACCTGCTAGCAGCCTGCGTCGTATCAGCGCTCAAGCCTCACCCCAAGGTCACCTCACAAGGCGGCAGGGGGAACCAGAAATACGTCACACAGACTTTTTCCCATCCTTCCTACTTAGCCGTCACGTTTTTGCAAGCTTGAAAATGTTCACTTTTCATTTAATCCCGAAAAATAGATATTGTCATTTAAAACTCTAAAAGAGTGAAATACGTACTCCAGGAGTAATAATCTTTCGATTTAGGCAATAAAAAAATAATGGGAAACCACCCTATTATTCATATGTATTAAAATACTGAATACATCCAATAAGAAGCTCCTAGTCTCTTCTTTACCGGGGAGGCATTGCAGAAGATGGACGCAGAGCAAGTTAGATCTAACTTAATTTTCAATTCAACAATTTCTGTGTTTTTCAAAAATTTCATTAATATTTAATTAAGGAGAAATTAAGTGTTTTAGTAATAGGTGATGTTTTGGTGATTGGTTTGGGTTATCGGTTCATTGTCAGGGAATATATTTTATATATTCCCTGACAATATTGATATATAATTTTTAAATTCCATTACTATAGTATTGGAATTTAAAAGTTTGGTTAAAGGAAAGATGAAGGAAATTACCCTATTTGGCTAGTTTAACAGGGTAATTTCCTTCATCAAAGAAAATGAAAGGCATTGATTGTGATTCGTTACCCACCATTAGTGTATTCATAATATACAAATTATTTGATTTTTAGAAATCTAAGTTTAGGCGAATGTTAATGGTAAATTTCAATGTCATTTGAAAAAGGCCAGATTAGCGACGATGCAATGCCACTCCACATGACGTCACAGTGAAATAGACGCTATACGAGTAGTCAGGAGTTTTACATCATCTGAGATTACCAATGTATGCATGAGGCACAGAGCTCAGGGAAACATCCCTTAGCAATCACCTATTAAAATTGCCTTGGTCGGAGAGTTTCCTTTGATTCATTGGGTATTTATAATCTTTTTAAACTAAGCGCAAACTACTAGCGGGGTACTCTACGCTACCGCCATGCTGGGCAGCAAGCAGCCAGACGTCAACAGGCTTTTCGCAGCATTCATACTTTGCCGTCACGTTTTCGTACGCTTGAAAATTTGCACTTTTCATTTAATCGTAAAAAAACAGATATCATCATTTAAAAATCTTAACACTGGAAGTACCTATATGTACTCCAAGAGTAATAATCTTTCGATTTAGACAAAAAAAATGATTGGGTGAAAGGAACACCTGTACATGGGATCAACAGTTTCATGCCTTGGTAGTTAACATAGACACGCGACAACTATAGCTTGCTCTGCAAACCACACCATCAAACAGGCTGTGACACTAGCAAATTCAGATATAAAGACATACAGTACTCAAAATCTCACCATGAATGACTTCATTGTGTGTTTCCAAAAAGCCTGGTGAATTTCTAAAACCACTGCAGTTTGTTCAGAAGAGAATGACATTAGTGACTCGTTTATACATCCACGTGGTCCATCAAAACATTACACATGGCCCAAAGTAGAAGACTTATATGAATTGCCATTGAAAAAGACTCAGTGCAAATTGTGACTCATTCACAGTTTCCAGTCAGTTGCAGTGGGTGTTTGCACACATTGGATGCCATGGAAGTAAACAAGATTGAACTTGCTTTCAGTCAATAGATGTAACCAATCATTCAGATATGAACTTTTCACTGTTATAAATGCTAAGTAGGAGGAAACTTCATTTTATTCCCCCTTGAAGGTATGCAATCTTGGTGTAAAAGAGTCTAAAACATGCCTAACTTTGACATGTCTTAAAAACTAAAGTATAAAAATACTACCTTTTTTATTTTTTTAATTGAAAGCAGAAAATTTAAACTACCCACAGAGAAATTTTAAAGAAAATAAAAAGTGGCCTTTTTTAGTAATAAATTGTTAAATAATGACTAATTTTTATTGTTTAAACAAGTCCTTTTTGTTTATTATTGCTTCAAATGACTTGCAAGTTATGCCAGAATGTGCATAAATGAATTCTCTTCAAAATGAAGCAACAACCACCGCTTAACAAGCCATGGTTCATTAGTAATCAGCATTTATGTGATTTTTCATTTTTTACTCTTGAGGCCTGACTTTGCAATGTTCAAAGGATGGTAACTTTTTAACAGTTCAGTTCTGAGCTGAAATAAAGTCATCATTATTCATCATAAAGAGACTGCTTTCACATATATAAATTTCAGAGAAATCGGTGATGGTCACCTGACACCCCTCTGCCTGATTTGAAATGAAATCCCCCCCATACAGATAATTAGCTAATCCTGTGCTATCTCGTTTCTTCGAAATAAATCATGTCTTTTGTCTACCTTATTACATTATTGTGCATACAGTTAGTATATGGCATGTTAATATTTGTCATTTGGAGGAATTTTTACCTACGTAATTTAAAGTTTATCTGTGCTTTTCACCAAAGGAAATGTCAAAATACAGAAAGGAGTCAATTGAATTATATGTAATTTGTCTTTCAATTTTATGTTGACTTCTTTCTTAAAGCCGATGTCAGGACATTCCATGTGCCTGTTTTAACTACCACTTTCGTATTCTCCATCTTCGAGTCGTGATTTTGAGATAATTTGTGTATATTATTCCGAAACGTGGACTAGCCTACCCTGGATATTTGTTATTACATGAACAGCTGAGGGTTTTTCCTCAGAACTAACTCGAAAGTAAATGTTGAGAAGATTTAACCTTTACTTAATGGTCAAGAATAATAAATCTCCATTTATGATGGAACATTTTTTTACCTTGTCTTATATTGTTGCCATAGAGTTAATATTACTATTTTTCATTGTTGTGTTTGAGGACGCGCCAAGCACCTCAAAACAAGTTGCGCATGAAATTCGAAACGCCGCTAGACAGCGCAGATAGTCCATAGATGGCAGTTGTGACCCTCCCTTTTAGCAAAAGATAGCGTTGTGGCACAGTGGTGTACCGGTCTTTTTTTGTGAACCTCAGGAAGTTGTGAATAGATCGTCGGTTTTTGCAAAGTAAGTATTGTTTAAACATACCGTCTCGTAGCTATTACTGTAGATTCGCGAATGTTAGCTGGTCACATAGTAACTGGTATGTAGCCTTGCTTATCTGGTGTCCCGCCATTACTCGTAACATGCCGTGGAGTTTTTTTTGTTAAGAACTGCGTTTATCGTTCTTGCATGTTCACTGTGTTTTGTATTTAATTATTTTTTGCAATCATACGCCAATGTTAACGCCTGGGACTATATATATAGTTTGTCTGGAGGAGTTATCACTTCATGCTATAGTACGTGAAATTAACTTGGCTTACGAGGCGTTCCGCGTTGTATGTATTAGTTCACTTGGGACCTTTTTTCAGACTTTGTATTGTTCTATTGCACATTAGTTTCGGTTTTGCTGTGACATAACCGGTGTCTGAGTTTGAAAGCGGAGGTTTGAGTCGAATAATATTCTAGTGAATGTTAATATGCGTTTACCGCGTTTATGCGGCATCCGCCATCTTGACAAGGTCATTGTTTGATTGGGAGGAGATCGTGGTTTAGGTTGAATTTTATGTTTTTTATTGTAGTCCACTGTGACTTAGATGAAAAAATTCACTTGGAAATAATTTTACAATTTACGCATGTGGGAATCTCTGTAATTTTCAGGTTCGCTTAAGTGGAATCTGTCGAAGTCTAGTAGACTTCGCCTTTAGAAATTCAAACTGGAGGATCTTCATTACAGTAAGTTAATTGCATTAAAATATTATGTGTTACTTTTGGAGAATGACGCATCTCAGTACTTCGTTTGCTGGACTGGTATAATTTTGAAGGATTTTTTTACGCATGCTGGCAGTTCTTATCTTTATTTGTACATGCGTCATCGTTAGCTTTATTGAGTCGTTCGTTGTAATTGGCTATGCTCTCACCGTCGCGATAGAAATGTTTCCTTTTAATATTTCTTTACTCATGTGTGCCGATTTTAATGGCCCTGGATCGGAGGATAACAAAACTTTTGGGAGGCAGTGGGTTCCGCAGTGCATTTTCCGGGGATCTGATTTTGCTAATCGCAGTAAACAGTTTCATTCGGACCGTAGCATTAAAAAATATTTTTAGAAATGGAGTAACTTCCGGTTAGCAATAATGAAGACTAGTTGCCGCAAGCTAATCAAGGTTGAGAGGTAGTTGGGTCTTGAATCGTTCCGAGCCCATCCTATCTCTCTCTCGTTTGATAGGTCGTAAACATTGAGTACGGGGTGTGTTTCTGTTAGCAGTTTTCATAGACATAACTTAAGGTCATCATACGAATCCTAACTAGAAAAGTGGTGAGGGTGGAATCGGAGCGGGATCTCTATACAATAATTTGATGTTTTTCCGGATAATTTAACCGCGTACTTGCTTGAATAATGAAAATGTCTTTGTAAAGTTACCTTAATATCATTTTGCAATGGGAAAGAGCTTCCCGTCTTATACTTTCAATTTATTGTAATACCGGTCTCCTGAGTGACTGAAATTCGTAATAGTGAGAATGAAATCACAATGTAGTGAGGTTAGTTACACAAACTAGGCTTTACGATCAGGAAAAATAGTTGAAGTCTTTATTTAATTGTACTACATTTATATGTAAAATTGAATTATACTCGTCATCTCGTTTCTCCGCTTTGCTGTAAGAGTTGTAGAAAAATGCTCTGGAGGTAACGTCCTCGCTGGAAAACCCTGGTCGCAGGTTCGAATCATATTGGGGTGGCGGTTTTTACTATCTTAGGCCTGGTTGTAAGTGCATATGCAGAAGTGTAGGAGAGAATTTCACTGTCCTAATGTCCCTTGCGGAAGTAATGACATTATTCTCCCTTATTTAATATTAATAATTGCTTCTAACTTTGCCGGACCTTGTCTTTTGGACGCATTTACCTAGCGATATTCTAGTGTTCTTTCCTTTTCGCTTCTTGCTCAGACCTTAATGTCGTCCGAATTCACTTGGCTGCGGCGTCCCGGGCCGGATGTTCCGTTTATGATTCTCCGCCGCGATCGGCTTCCGTTAAAAGACCCTCGGGGCTTCTCCATCTGATATGACCAGCACGGCCGTGTTCCGTGTCCAAATTCCTTTTGGAATCAGGATTGTGCGGGCGCCCCGTTGGTTGCGAGATGACGCGGAATTATCTTGGGGAAATAGTATTCACTATTTACAATCTATCGAAATTATCCTCTTATCATGCATTTCAATAGGGGACTTACACAAGAGGGAAGAGGGCCGCCCATTAACCCCCTCCAAAATAAGGAGAAAAATGGGAATTGTCGTAAATCATACCTTAATTATTAAAACAAATCATGCAGTCTTTCTTCTTAATCGATAGCCTTTTTCCTTTGAGTTTAAGGATAAAATGTCAGGAGTTGAATTAAAGGAGAAGGCCGAGATGGCTCTCCTCCACACCATCCAAGAATGGGTATCTCATTATACTTCTGATTCTAGTTTCTGAGGCTTTGTATGTTAGCAAATTTAAGGCTAAATGACCTAACGGCACAAATGAATTCTTGTGGGCTTGTGGAAACATTTCATTCGATAACTATTTAGACATTGGGGTGGGAAATGCGTGGGTCACATGCAGCTAGCTCCCTGAGTTACTGCACTAATATGAAAGCATGGCATGCAAATAAGGGTATATGCTGACTCCTGAGGCCTGACAAATGATCTGAAAAGCTGCGCTTGTTAAGTGCAATTTTTAATTGCTTCAATGAATTTTGATGAGGTGTGAATCACAACTGCTTGTAGTGCTTGTATGAAATACTTCGTTTTGTGGGGACTGTGAAGAACTTATGTGGTGGGGCATTCACCCCCTCTGTTCTAAATATTAGGAACATTAAGGGGGCACAAACTCTGGTACAACTATCAGCGCTTCAATTACAGCAAAGCCCACTGTCAAAATTTGGGTTTGTCATTGTAAAATCAAGGGGCAACTGACACTGGTAGGCCGTATATCATATACTGTTAGAACCATCTAATTTTCACCCAGTCCTCTTCAATTCTACTCTATTGTGCCTCTGAAATTTTTAACTTATACCTGAATCATGCAATTTTTATACGTTTCTATATATTTAAAAAAATATTCTGCTGTGCATGACCTTAACGTTTTTAAGTTTGTGTCCCGGCAATAATGCTTATGTCTATATAGTTAGAAACTTTTTTACGTAATGGCACAATGCAGGCATTTAAACTTTTTCAAACAAATTCCCAAATAAGTAATGTATATGAGGTTGCAACACTGTTTGAACAGTGGTGGTATACCGGTGTTCGAAAAAAGTTTTAGACCTCCAATCAGGCTGTCCATTGATGTACCTTTTGGGTTAATTCCTTTGTCAAGTATTAAAGTACCAATGTTTTGTCCCCTATGCTGAAGATTTCATTAGTTTTAATGATCATCTTCATTGCGCATGGGGTTTATATTTAATTGTAGGGGTAGAAGGAGTTGTGGGTAGCTGCAAGGCATTATGGAAGTTTCCATTTTTTTTATACTTCTGCATTGAAAAAATACCTCATCTGACTTACGTGTTATGATATGTATATCCACAGTGCGGCTGAAATAGGTGGTATGTATTTGCAGAGCCCTGAGGTTGCTAATGTTCAAGTTTGTCATCAACATTGTTTGTATTTAACACATGATTTTTTGCTGCATTGAGTATTCTTTGAAGTAGAAATTCTTGTTGGAGGAGGTTTTACGGACCCTCAGTGGTAAGATGGTTGGCATCGTTGAAGGGTGTAGCTGTTTTGTTCTGTAATAGATAGGTGGTCAGTTATACTGTGGCTTCATGTATTTCATTGGTCAAGTTGTACAGATTGCAAAGTTACATTGGTAATGTGCAACAATTCTGCCAGGAAGGAGGTGGGTGTCCATTGATTGCTCTCAGTGGCCAACGTAGCTTCCTCACATTGTTATCTAAGTGTTATCTACCATGTCAGTATTCTGGTAGTCATGGAATTGTGTTGTATGTGGTATTTGAGTAAGTTAAATTGATAGGGGAATAGCAGGCTATTAAATTTGTGGGAATGTTGAGAATTAGTAATTTAACTTGTTTTTTTTCGTGCAAGAATTGCGCACCCTTTATGGTGATTACGACCCTCATTCCTGAATAAACTGCTTTTAATTGGTCCGTGATCCCATAACAACCAATTTACAGTGCCTTGTGAGTTTGAAAAACTGGAAAAAGTCCAAAAGGTTTGGTTTAGTACTGAGTCTTCCTTCAAAGCTAAATTTCATTAATTGGGTAAGGAGAAAGAACCAAAGATAGTTTGATAAAGTAATGTACTTCATTATATTTCCATTCCATTTTCTGGTACATCATGTTTGTCTCCTCAATTTAATGCTTTTGCTAGCCTAGACAATAGGATACTTCCTCATTAGCTGTTCACTTAGGATTACTTGAAGTTATCTTGATTTCTTACAATTATGGTATGTGTTTAATGTTTAGAAATAGAATATCTATGAGGTTTTGGCCTGCTTGACTTCTGTTGGTAATTTCTCATACTGATGATGCTTATTAATGGTATTTTTTGGATGGATGTCCACGTATTCATTTTTCAGTGCTGATAAAATATAATGAAATACTGGAGAGAGATCACCCCAGAAAAAGCCACAGGGGCTTGAATTACATACCAGTTTGGGGCAAAATCCTTTTCATGTGGTGCTTAGCTTTTAGTTGATTTTGATGTGGGGTGTCTGAAGGCTTCCTCCGTTATCTGAACCTGGGACTTATCAGCAGCCTAGGACTTGACCCCTCTATGCTACTATGCCCCAGCCTGAAACTCCTTAGGGTCATTCTATGTCAAATCAACCATGCCCTGACACTCACTGAGCTGGATTTTAATGAAACTTTCTATGGACCTTCATTTTGTTATGAATGGAGATTGTGAAATTAAGCTTCCAAAAGTCATTAGTACATAAAATATTGGGCTCAATTCAGGGGGATTTGGTCCCCTAAACTCCCCAAGGGAAACACTTAAGTAGCCTCAATAACCCTGTGGTCTGAGAATCTTCTGGGAAAGTAGGCCCATGGTTACATTCCTGGGCAAGGTGAAATTTTTCCATGTGTTTTTGGCTATCGTTCATCTCCACGCCACCGCTGAGTCATTGTCATATGTTTGTTTCAACTTCCGTCGGTAATGATGTTTGTGTGCGTTGAGCAGCCTTTGTGCGAATGGCGTCACGTGAATACACACCCACACAATGATGTCGAAAATGATGCATGTTGCACATAATATTAAAGGTTAAAAAAGGAGTCATAATCATATGGGAGAAAGGGACCAACATGGTAAATGTTGGGGGCACAAATTGACGAGGCGGCATAGCCCAAAAGTTTTTATTGTGTGTGTGTATATGTATATAAAACACTGGGGATAAGAGTAGCCTGGATAGCTTGGTGGTCTGAGCATCTGCCTGGAAAGCAGAAGGTCCATGAATTGATTCCTGGTTCATGTGAAATTTTTCCATGTGTTTTTGGCCTTAATTCCATCTTCACACCACGCTGTGTCATACATATATATATATATATATATTCAAATAAATTGAGAGGTAAGGAAAGAAAGGGATAGGAGCATATAATAGAATAAGGACGAGGTCAACGATGCTGTGGTAGATGGGAAAAGCCAGAAATCTGAGGGTAAAAATGCTACATGATATATATATATTGTGTCTTCCTCCTGTTTTTATGTTTCTCTCTCTTTGTTTCAACAATAGAAAAAGGATGAGGATAACGGTGCTGTGGTTGAAGGGGGAAAAGAAAATACACACACACACAAATATATATATTATATTTGTTTTCATTATATACTATCCAATATATTTACGTATTAATTTATTCTATCAACCTGGAAAAAAGGGATGAATTTCTTTTGAGAAGGTCGAGGTTTACATTAAAGGAATAGCGCAGTCTCTACATGGGCAAAAGTTCTGGTACTACAAGTGTGTATAAAATTGCAATTATTTCATTCTCATAAAGGGCTTGAAGAATTTATCCCTATCAATTTAAAAGGTATGTTTCTTAATTTACCAGTTCAGTGAATAGATTGGTGGGTCTGTAGTAGTTATTCCAATGAACACTAATTGTTAGGTCTTAATTATGAAGGGGAAGACTTTTTTGTTTTGCTGACTGAACAAGAAAAAATGACTACATAATTCTATTGATACTCTTTCAATAATTGCAACTTAATTTTACTGATTACCTATTTCATGGAGTGGGAGACGCCTTTGTACATCTTATCTCAGCCTGCATTATAGGCAATTACTAGGCGCCAGAATTTATTTTTGTGGTACAATCAGAATGAGTGTGGATAATTGAATCAAACTCATCTGAGTTTTATAATGTGGAGATATGGTATTTTTTTCTCCCATGATGTGTTTTTTGAGGAAGATTTTTCTCAAATTTTTATTTTAAGTTCATTGGGTGGAAATCATATTCATATAATTCGGAATTATCTTGTACTTTTCGGATGCTGTCCTGTTTCTCAATTCCTGCGTACAGGCTAGGTCGTCGAAGCTATTATTATTTGCCATATCTTCGCCAAGTTTGCTGTTAAATTGTGTCAAATCGGGTTAACAAGTTGTCTCTATTTAGTGAATAATCTAATGTACCTTATGGTATGTGAATGCGGGCTAGAATGGGTGGTAAACGCGCACATTGCATAAGTCATCCAATGTTCCGTTCATATTTGTGAAGGATTTTTTAACACTTGTTTCTAATTTGCAAACGGCTAATACTATGCTAATCAGTGAAGAATTGTTATTTAGCAGGTGATGCTGACCTTACATTGTCTTTGACTCCAAATATTTTTACATATACTATATTTAAGTTGTGTATGCATAGCATTTGAATCAATTGATAGTTATACTGCTGAGGGAAGGTTAAAAAACAGCTATTTAAGACTGTGTGTACTTAGTCGCTTCAGTGCATTTTTTAATCTGCTTTCAAAAGCGTTTGCAGTGAGGCTATGTGCGCGGGCCTTATCTATTTATTTCCATTGTCAATTGATTATTTGCACGCGCAGGAAATTACAGTGACACCTCTCGAATCCGTTAGATTATGCATTCTAGAATATAAATTTGAATTCAAAGCCGTATTATTGTTCACATCGTCTTGGAAATCGGGTCGCTCTAACTTTAGCTACGCGCGTGGTGACTTGACTTATGGCCGTTTTACACGGGGCACGTACTTGCACTATCCGACGTGTGTACGAAGGAGCAGTCAAAATTGCGTGGTTTAAATCGGTGTAAATTGCTAGAACACATGCGAGAATGTTGACGTATATGGAAGAATAGCTCGCTCTAATTTCGTTCATGCATTCGCGCAATTCCACGCAATTTTAGGAATTAATGCAGTTCCAACCTGTACAATTCCGTGCCCCGTGTAAAACGGCCTTTAAACCTTGTGACTTCGACGTGGGTGATGGAAATTGGCCGACTTAAGAATCCTCCATGGTAATATTCCTTGGATGTAGGCCGTTGCAAGTGGGATGGTTGCATCACTTTTTCCAGGAATTGCTTGCTCTGGGAGTATGCGTGACTGTTGTTGAGTGTCGCCTCAGGGGCGTGCCCTGTTTGCGTGACTCGGCGCCGCCCCGGGCGGACCCTAAGCGTGTGTGCCCCTCGTCGGTTTCCCTGGGTTACCGTCGCCTATCGATTATAACAAAACTGAGTGGCTGCTGCCTATCGAACGCGGGCCTTTTTCCTTTCGATTGAAAAGATTTCTATTTTAGACGGGGCCGCTCGTGCTGGCCATTTTCTTTCTCTTGGGCCACTCCGAGCGGTGCTCGGTGCGCGCGCGGTATAAGTTATTCATTCAGTATCGAAGTCGCAATTCGTTAAACGAATAAAGTCGATAGTTCGAAGGAAAACTACCCCTTAAAGCATTCCCTCTGTAGTGTAAATAGCAAAGACCCTTGTAAGGCCGATGAGTAGCTGGGAGCGGTTATTCAGTAAGCTGTGACGTCTTCAATTTATCTACGAGCGATTTAGATCTCTAGATTTTTCGTGGCGAATAGCTCTAGAAGAAGGCGACGGTTCGAAAAACGGAAAAAGACATTAGTGTATTTTTCATGCTGTCCAAAATTTGTTGAGGAAGCCATGGAAGCAGCTCCCCAAGTATTCTCTACGCTTCAATTAGGAGATAAATTGTTTCTCATTGCCTAATGTGCATGTGGAGAAAGGAACTGCTCCCAGGTGACATTCACACCCCGTGGCGTAATCGCCTATTGAACCCAGCCATTGAGTTAAGTGGTTGCGAATATTATATCAGGGTTGTTACCGGTCAGGGTTATTAGGATCAGGTCAGGGGATTTGAAGTAGGCCAGGCAAATCGTCGAAATGCCAGGAAATCTTGTCCATGGCATAATGGATTATTTATGGCATGCCGCAATTATCAAATTAACTGCCATACATTAAGTTTTTAAGAATAATCTTTATATACTTATCAGTATCCTCTAAGAAGAGAACGAAAAGAATATCGTGTATTAAAATTTTTGTCTGGGAGTTATGAATTAGGTGATCTGGTTACAAACCTGCGTATAGCAAATTCGGTGTAAACGCGATTCGGTGCGTGTGAGCAATACATGCATCAGCGATGTCATTTGGGGAGCTGTTCTTTCGCACCTTCCAGGTCCAGGCTGGTTTCCCATGTTGAGCTGTATGCTCGTGGCCAGGATGTTATGCAACGGCGTCCGTCAAACGCCTGATCACGCCACCTCGCCTCCCTCTGCGTATAGGGCCAAGATTGAAATGACATAATCTTAGGTCACGTAATGGCTGACTTCCAGGGTAGCTTTTTCATGATTGATTACGTTGATTTTCATATTTCATTTACGTCGACTGTAATGCTCATCGAAGAAAGAAAATCATCAAGATTTATTTATTAAATATCAATTCGCAGTCTCCATGTCCCATGATACATTGTGCCGTCGGTGGGCTAGTGAGAATGGAATGTTAGTCGTTTTCTTTTGGTAAAGCACTGCGGAGGCGTCACGAACGCTCTTTTGGACTTCGTTGTTATAATCAACGCATTTGTTTTGGCGCCTACGGGCGGCAGTTCTTAGAATCGGATATATGTTGGTTTTTGATAGATTTTCTCTCATTGTGTCATGAGATGGATGTAATTTTCGTTATATCATTTGGTCCATAAATGTAAGAAGTATAACATGTGGTGGAATTAAGCCCGTGACCACACTTTTTTTTATTAATTAGGAAGGGAATCGTGTAATAAACTTCGTTAGTTGATGAAAATGGCGCTGCACTCGGGGCAATTCTTGGGAAAATGTGCTAGGTTAAAAATATAACGATTAAATTATCCTCATTTTGTGCGCCCTAATTTAGCTACATGGAGGCCGTTTGTGATGACAATATTTTTTTTAGAACTTGCGATCGATTTTAATCGCGGACCAGTCTCTTTGACCTAGCGCGTGCGCCCGTTAAGGTCTCTGTCCATCACGTGGTCTTCCGCTGCGCGTTGCCCTCACTCACTCGGTTTGGCACTAATATCCAACGCTAGATGCTAATCTGTTTAGGGCGTCAGTGCTATTTTACATGAAATGGAAGGTGCTCTACGTCTAAATAATTCCCTACCAGCTGCGTCGAGGGTGACAGGTGATGAGTATTCATATGCATACAATACGCATGATAAATTCCATAGCGCTTACACGTGTATGCCAGCCATTGTCAACCAAATCGGTCCATGGTGCACAGGATTGTGTTAGAGAACAAATAGAGAGAATTAAAATTATTACCCATATAATCGTTTTCGACTAGGCATCGCTTAAATTTGTTTCATAGCTGTCAATACTTAAAAATACTAGTATCATTCCTTTAAAAACATCCGGCGTTTATTTTTAGTCTTATAAACGTCATACTTCGTCCTTACTTATGACTTCATATTTTCACTGACATTATTTCTACAATTTTACCCGAAGCACCTTGCATACTGCTCTTGGTGATGTAAATGCTTATTTAAATACAAAGGCTGATAGCCAGCCATATTGAGGGCATGCGGAGACGTGTTCACGCTCCCTTGCGATGCTGTTATAAACAGAATATGTACGATTTTCGATCGATTATTTCGATGGCATCGCGGAGTAGATCGGGGTAATTATCTTGATGATGTAATGTGTATAACTGATTGCTGCAACGGAGGTGCGTTTTCCTTCGCCTGCCCCCCCCCCCCCCAATCCACTCTCGCGTCACGCAAGGGGGCGGCAAGGGTTGGCCAACGGTCTTCGGCCACCCCTTCTTCGCTCTATCACTTCCTTCTCCACTTATTTCGACCAGCGCAGTCGCCAACTGCCCTGCCCCCGTGAATAGATAATGCTGGTGATAATAATGGTGGCAGTTTTTATTTAAATCGATGTCGTCTCGTCTATATGCTCGATAGCCGTCTTTTTTGGACGTGTCCTGGCGGAAGTTTTAGTGGTTCATTCTCGAAGTGGAGAGTTGTCCAATTTCTAATTTCGAATATTGAATGCATGTACAAGCTTCCGTGGCCGTCGTTAATCTTGAAGGGTTCATGGTCGTTATGAGTGCCCAGGCATGGACGACCCAGTCCAAGAGTTGTAAGCATGGTTAGAGGGATAATTTTGATCCTCAGGAGACAGCAGGTACATCATGAACACAGGCAAGATATGATCTGTCGCGTAACAATGGTAATTCGCAGAGTATGTAGTAATTAGGGGGACTGGCCTTACCCCTGATGTATAAAGGTCGGCTTTTAATGTGAGTTTATGCGATTTGAGATTATACATTTTACGACTAATGTTAATATTTCGGACAAGGCTTCTGAAAATTCGATTCACGGGAGCAAAATAAGTGAAAGGAGGAAGGAAGACGAGGCCTTTTCTTGGCTTGGAGCTCTGGCGTTAGTAATCCTGACTTCGGTCGTCTTCCCCGGGGTCTTAAATAATTAATTATTATGAATCATCTGAAGTGCTCTCCTCAATCACTCCTAGTCTTTGATAAGTGGAGGTGGGGCTCACCGAATACTAAAACGCAGGCTTGTGAATTTCAAGAATTGCGGTGGAGGGAGACGCAGATACTTTCCCGGAGCCGTTGGAGGATTTTTGATTCGGGCAGTCAGACGTTTGCGCCTGGGATTTACGAGGGCAATTTCAACTATGTAAGTGTCGGGTGGAATTCGGGTCTTAACATTCAGTCAAACTTCGTAGTCCATCGGAAGCTGTCCTCAAATCACCTCCCCTATTGCGGTTATGTAAGCTATGGTTAACACAAAAAATGCATTGAAACATTTACCGGTGGGATGTATTCCCTTATAAGAACCATTATATGGGATGTATGCCAGAGGTAGGTGAGGTAGAAATACTGGTTAAATATATTCCCTAGTATGATCGATTTTGTGATGCATGATCCGTAGTCCAGTGGCAACGGTGTTTTATCGCCATGTCGATATCCCTGTGTCGAATCTTTCGGCACTTCTTCCATGTATTTGTATTTTCTAAATTTTAAGTATTAGAACGAAACCAAAACATTGTCACTGTCCAAGTTCATGTGTACATTGATAAGCGTTTTGTATTGCGACAGGGATATCATATAATTCAAAGTGGGTATCCATATAAAAAATTGGGAAAACATCGGACGCCGCAAGTGCAGAAAAAATACCCCGCGGAAAAAACTTATCCGTGAAACCATGGAGATAGATGTGAATCGCAGGCAAATTCTGTGTAGCAAAAAGTCGACGGAAATAATGAAAGGTTCTGCAAACGAGATTCGATGCTTGGACATCGACGTGGCGATCGAATGCCGTACGCACAACTACTACGAATGCATGATAAAATTGTTCATTTTAGGGACTATATTTGACCAGTAAGTATCTATATGTATGTTTCGTTTAAACTATTGCTTATATCATCCCATATGGAGAGCTACAGATGGGCTATAAACTGCGAAGTTTGATTGACCAATGTGGTCAGACCCGCATTTCGGACACTACCCTTGAAAGGGTGGCGAGGGGGGGGGGGTACCATTAAATTAGGGAAGTACCGAACCTATGAATCGAGAGTATTGTTTACTCTATAAAAGTAACAGAAGCAGGCGTTATGTAGTGGAATGACATTCTAAGTATTTTAAAAATTTTTATTGCCATCTTCGTGTTATTTTTTAAAATATTGTTTACTCTGTACGTCTTTTCTGCCTGTCAGCAATTCAGCTTAATTGTGCCGGGCAAGGACCTACTCGTCTCTCTCCCCGTTAAGTATTTACAGCATTTGTTTTCTCCAATGAATGGGTGGCGCGTTGAAATCTCCGCGAGTAATTCTCAAGTTCTGCTCGTTCTTCATTGGTCTCCTTGATTGCTAAAGCGTTGTTTACGACATCTCAGTGTGTAGTGAGTGCTCTTTCTTTATTTTCCCATAGCACAGAATATCAGCAGAATTTTTCGCTGTTTGAATCTGGGAGAGCCTAGTCCTGCCATACAATTGTAAGGTCTGCATTTCATCTGGATTTATTCTTCCTGCATCATTTATTCCTCAAGATGGAGAGGGACGCAAGAAAGGAGAATGAACGAAAGTTTTTAATCCTCATAAGGAATAATTTCAACCTTTCATCTTCTCTGTTAGGGACTTCATATCTTACGCTGCGACTGTACTTCTTCAATGAATATATTACTAAATTTTCTGTCGTACATTTTCAATATTATCGACGCAAAATGGGCTCCTGATGCCATGTATAGTAGACGATGGTCTACATGTTTCTGCACTATAGGAGAGGGTTGAAATTTTAATTGAATTATGGAGTTGTATCCACGTGTTAGGCGCTATTAATACATTGATGTCACATAGGTTAGTTTTAATAAGATATTTTCACACCGTCATGAATGCGTATCGAGCTCCAAACAGATTAACTTGTTATTAACTCTGCCTATAGAAAAGGGATATTGTCCTTTGAAGCACAGTCCATAGAATATCTGTAGGTACACGACTCTTCCAGTTACAAATAAACTTGCCGTTATTTTTTGTCTTGATGTTATTATGAAATTTCCTCTTGACATTTTTTGGATTATTTAAAAAAATAATCATTTCTCACTTTTTTCAGCAGTTATCGCGGAGAATTTTGTTAACTTATTATTAATTGCTCTTTGCTTCAATACTTTATTTTATACACGAATAGCCTTGCTCATGGACGAAGTAACAGAAGGTGAGAGGTTTTAGTCAAAATCTCAAAATCGGGTCCCTCCCTCCTATCCTACTGGTTGCTGCGGGCGTTTTGAAAATGGTCAGGGGGAAGTATTGGAATCTCTGCTTAGGGTTGATGGTTTGAGGCGTCACTTAGTGGAATTTACTCATAATGAATTATAATTGAACTTTGTTTTTCCACGAAAATATTTATTCAATCACATTGATGAATAAATATATATGTGGGAAAACAAAGTTCAATTTTAATTCACTCTTCCGAGGGCTTATGGCAAGGTATGACGCGGTAAATTTTCCTTTGGAAGTTCACTCATCGGATATGACATTATTGTGCTCGATTTTTATAAAAATCTGTGTGGTGAATGTAAAGGGTTACTTTTTAAAAAGGGTTTACATATATTTTTGTAAGAATATGCTAAGATCGGTTCTTACGCAAAAAAATTATGAAATGATCGACATTAGGATGCGAAAGAGTCGGAGAGATGAAGAATTTTCCCAGAAAAGTCTGGACTTGTAACCCTTAAGTTCACCACTTCTGGTTTGATTCAAATTCATTCGGTTGCGAACCTCGTGCAGTCAGCCTCTCGGATTATTGGCGTGTTTGCACGGGCCATTAGGGTAGGCGGAGCCATTTGGTGTGGCGTTACGTGAGGGCCGCTTCCGCCCCTGGACGGTTTGCGCTGTGGAGGAGGCCCATCTGCCCCTTGGCATCTGCGAGTCGCGTGGCTTTCAACCGACGGTCCCGCGCGCTCTAGAAACGAATGCTTGCTAATGAAAGATGGGGATCTAATTGCCGTCTGTAATCCAGCAGACCTGAGTTATCTGCATATTCTACGAATGACACAATCGCAGTCCTGATGTGAATTTGATGTGTGGTGTTTTCTCGACGAACAATTTGTTTCTATCAAACTTCGTATCGAGGAGGTCATGTCCTGTTTTACGCGACGCTGCTGCGTTTACAAAAAGCCATTCCAGCGAAAGTTGGCGACTTCTTTTCATAAGTTGGTGACATTAGAATTACGTTTCGGTTCATTGCTCATGTATAAAATTCATTTGACTCTTAACAATTAGCTAAGCGAGGCCCAGTTTTTCCTGGGAAGCGATGAGTTGTTATGTATGAGCTAGCTCCTGGCGTCATCAGCTCATTTGCAAAATGGTTTAGGCCATAGATTTTTCGTTGCAAATAGCCAGTGAAGTGAACCGCGGATCCAAGAGAGGAGCAATGGGGAAATATTTTTAATTTTCAAGCTCTATCAAAAACGACATTGAACGGCATTCGGTGTGTGAGCTGATTGTCAATTGTATGGCACTTCAATCCTCACGTTTGCTGGGGACCGAAGGCGAAGAAGCGTGCGATCGCCGAGTAATGCCTCGTTCCTCGGTGCAAGCGGCGGCGTTTCTTGAGGCGCCCGTCTCCCCTTTGATCGATTTTCCAATCTAAATTTGTAATGGGCCGCTCGCATGCACGGAAGGCGCCACTCTGACGGTTTTCGGAGCCGCGGACTCGCCGGCCGGCCATTTGTTTTGGCTTCGGTTGCCATGGCAGCGGTCGTGTGCGGCCCATGCGAAAACAATCGATCACGTGACGCGCGCGGGGGCCCTCTCCTGGCCCCACTCCGTGCCGGCCGATCTCATGGCCCCACGCGTGACGTCTCCTCCGACGACTATGAGCCTTCAGTGGCGCATCTAGGTTTGGACTAAGAGGGGGGCAATAGAGGTGCCTCGGCAATTTTGGATTCAGAAATTGCAGTTTTTGACTCGCCCTGTGATATAGAAAGACCATTCGATTCAGGTCTTTGACTCAAGTCCGAATTCTCAAATAATTTACTAAAGTTACGTAAATGGAAGGAAAGTAATCTTAAGGAAGACGAATATCTTTACCAGTCAGTCATTCCCTCGTTAGTTTGAAAATTAAGGGACACGCAAGTTCTCGCCCACTTTTCACGAATTCTTTACTTCAGTAATGTCTGGTTTATATATTCGGTCGAGGAAAATCTCTCATTGAGGGAGAGAAAGGTTCATATGAGCGTAAAAAGAATGAAGCTCCTTAGTCCAATTATTAAGATCGACGAATAACCAAGAAGCAGTGATCCTGTCGGCGTGAGTTGGTTGTGTCATCAAATTATATGTGGAATGGTAAAGCCCTTTGATTTTTCGTCGCGCATAGCTGGAGGAATGTCCGACGGATGGAAGAATTGGAACATTACGGACATCTTGATTTTTTAACTCACGATCGGCATTACACAAATGGTTTATGAGCACATTGCTATCAGTGGCCGCTCTCCCTTCGGATACCTAAATAATTTTTTATTTAGTTATTGTGCAGCGTCTTGGTTGAAGTACCTCTTCGAAATGGGCGTTCATGTTTTATAAATGGGGTTTTTCGTTAAATAAGCTAGGGGACGCAGTTAAGTGTAAATTTTTTCAATGTTTTCCTGGCTGTGTGTTTCTATCGATCGCCTTGTATTCGCGCGGCCAGTGACTAACATTTCCCTCCGTGTCCTTCTTCTGCTGCTTCTTATCTCCCCCCTCTCTCCTATCGACAATTCTTATCCCCTCCCCCTTTCTGGCCGGTGCCTGGCAACGGAGGGCACACAGCCGTATACACACACGGTCGTTCGGGGTCCCTGCTCACGATGGACTCCTCTCGCTCACTCGGGACGCGGCCTCCGAACAGACACAACACCACCACCACCAACGAGTACCTGCGCCTCGGGGGCCAGCAGCGCCACTGCACCGGGCCATCCAAAAGGTATTCCTCACCTCCTCTCCGTTAAGCATCCTGCTCTTTGCCACCTCTGCCCGCCCGGGAGGCTTCTGTTTTCACTGTTTACTTGGTTTCGAGGGCGTCACTCAGTGTCTAGGAGTCTGGAAAACCGGGTGGATCTGGAGGTCGCTGGGAATTTTATTTTCACTGAATATATCAGGGGAATCTCGGGAGAAAAATTGTACTGACTCTGGAAATTCCTGTGTGTGGATATACTAATAAATAAACCGAATCAATTAGCCTTTTCCGGCAATTTGGCAAATTAACAAGCTTCCACCGCCTAGTGCTGTGCGGAATATTTCCCAAATTATAAAAAATGATTAGATATTACGCACGTATTTTAATTGTTCTCGCTAGGCCGCTGTGTATTCGGTAACGAGGACAGACTCCCTGCACCCGGTAGATTCGAGAATTGTTATTTCCCCGTAGTGCAGTGAGGATAATTGTAGAGAAGTATTTGTTTGAATATCTTCAAAAACGTCCATACAAACAAGTCACTCGAGGTAAACGAAAACAATGGATGTAGTGCTGTAGACTTGCTCAATGATGGTAAAGGAAAAGTAGTTCCTTACAGAGTAATCGCCAATGACGTTGAATTGCCAGCGGATGTGCCACAATGTAGCCTAACCTGCCCTTACTTCGTTATGTATATTAACGGCCTTTGCTGCCGAAGTAGCGGTAAAATACGTTGCTTTCGTTTATATTGTGCCGCTTAGCAAGGGTATTGACGCGTTTGTGGCACATTTGTCTTCTGTGGTAACGAGTCCCCTTTTGAGCTTCCACAGCGATAAAATACCATGCTTTAGCGATTAACAGAGCAGCGCCGAAGTAAGTGTCGGACCCTCGCAGCGGGACTCGGCGACCATTCTGTTGCCCTCGATGGCCGCTGGTAATTTGCCCTCGGGTCGCGAAGGGCATTGCCGCGTCCGACCGGCGGTGCGGATGGCAACTGGTGAATTTGAACTATCGGAATACTGTAGAATTATGATCACTATACTAGCGCCATCAGTTCTCCAAAGGGCGATTGACTATTTACGCGGTGGCCACTGTTATAAGGGCAACGCTCTCACAGATTATTTCGGGGAATCATTCCAAGGGTTTTTGTAAACGTATAATTGTGATGTTGCGAAGGCACGAGTTCCCAGTTCCTTCATCGACAAGAACCCTCACATTTGGTTTGCACGTCGAAGTATACTGTTGTTGCAGTTAACTATCACGCTTCACTCGCAAGCGTGGCCAACCATTGCAAGATGGTACTAGTAGATTAAGGGTATGATAAATATTTATTCCATCTATTAGCAGTTCAGCTTAGAACGCGGTAGGAATCGTTTGCTCTGGATATATCTCAAGCGAAAAATGTGGATTTATCTACGTATGAATAGGATTTAGATACTAATAGCTTTTTCTCGTACTTACGACGGATCAGCCATTCGCCAATATTTCATTGATTTTTTTTATTGAGGAGGAGTGCTGGAAACATTTCTTTCGAAAGATATTTTTTTTTTTCTAACTTTTCAGTCATAAGGCGCGCTGCTATGCCAGTAGACTTCGAGTTATACTTACAGATTTATTGAAAGGGTGTCCGCCGCCAATGGCTCCTTTTTGCCTCTAGGCATCTACAGCTGACTTCACACCTCGTTCGGTTGTCCGACCATCGCTTCAGAGTTCTGTCGAATGTAGGGCATGGTAACATTAAATCATTTACGAACAGCTGTGAAGCCAGATGGCAATGAGGGGAATAGAACATTAGAAATCACTATTTTGGTTGGGTCACATCAATGAATTCGATGTTGGATTCTTTTATGTGTAATTTTATCAAAAAAAATTTTAAAGTTTAAATCATTGATGAGAAGAAGGTCAGTGTATATCCAAAGAAAAACACAATTTTCAACCATCATTATCTCCGTACTACTTTCCTTTTTCTCTTTGCCTTGGAAAATTATTCTGATTATTTCATAAAAGTATGAATTATGTATCTTGATTTACGAAATGTTACATCTTTCAAATTTTCATGCAAGATTTGTGCTTTACAATGTGACAATTCACGATTAGTTCTAGTGCAAGGGCGCTTGGCTGCGTTGGAACGTGTGGCTTTTTGTTACGGCCTAGCTCAAAGCACTGCCCATCTGGAGTGACGCCGTGGATGGGTACCCCGCGTGCCCGTGTCTGCGTATACAGTAAGAGTGTGGAGTAATCGCGTGTATGGCTGCAGTGCAGGGGCGTGCGCTTCGCGAGAGCTTCGTCCCCCTTCCGTCGTGTTGCGCCACCGTCGCGGCGATCAATACGCAGGGCGGGTGCGGCCAGCAGTGGCGCCGTCTGGGCGCCCACACGACCACGTGGTGTGTGTGGAACCATGGCCGCTTCAATGCGAGCGAGGGTGGACTCTTCATCGGGTTCTCCATTTCTTGATAACCTAGGTGGCCGACTCGCCAATCGCTTTCAGGGATGTAAGATTTAACACTTTCCCGGCGAACAACATTTAAAACTTTTCGGGATACCGCGCGGGTAAGATCATATGAGAGCGCCGACGTTTCGGGTACCGACTCACTACCATTTCTCACGGTTGTAGCCACCCGAAACGTCGGCGCCCTCATATAATCTTACCCGCGCGGTATACCGAGAAGAGCCTTCAGGGATGTTCTCATATTCCGAATTTCACAGTTTTTTTTCGTGTATGATGTCACGGCAGTAGGGTAGTTTCCTTCATCAAAGAAAACGAAAAGCATTGATTGCGATTCGTTACCCACCATTAGTGTATTCAAAATATACAAATTATTTCGTTTTAGAAATAGCGGTTTAGACGAATGGCAATGGTCCATTTTTATCCTCATTTGAAAAGGGCCAGATTGGCGCCCATGCGATGCCACTCCACGTGACGTCACAGGGACCTAGTTTCTATACGAGAGGATAGGAGTTATACATCGTCTGAGGTTACCAATGCATGCATGAGGCGCAGAGCTCAGGGAAACATGTCTTAATAATCACTTATTAAAACTGGCCAAGGTCGGAAAGTTTTCTTCATTGATAAGGTATTAATAATCCTTATTTAAGACAAGCGCTACCAGCCAGCAGGGTACTCAGCTGCCCGCTAGCAGCCTGCATCGTATCAGCGCTAAGCCTCGCCTCAAGGTCACCTCACAGGGGGCAGCGGGAACCAGAAATGTCTCACGGAGAGATTACCCGGCATACATACTTACGCGTCGCGTTTTCGCGCGCTTGAAAATTTTCACTCTTCATTTAATCGCGAAAAATAGATATCGTCATTTAAAAATCTAAAATGCGTGAAATACGTTCTCCAGGTGTAATAATCTTTTGATATAGGCAATAAAAAAAATAATAGGAAACCACCCTATTCCGCCAGCATGTCCAGGTCGGGAGTGGAGATTGACGCAATATATGCCTGTGAATATACGCCGAAGTGGTTATTGTAGCGGTCGTTGTTATTGCCAGGTTTGCTATGATTGGCTCAAATCTTAATAGATATTTTGGGAAGTACCTATTTTGCATCAAACTCCTTCATACCGGAAAATTCTGGCGGGATTGAGAGCGAAACTGTCGTCATGAGCCATGACTCAACGCGATGGGAATCCGGAATCCATGAGAGCCTTCATTTCTAATCGTGGAAACACTCGCAAAAACGAATGTGCGACTCCGAAAGTTTCCTGTTCACGTTTCCTTCCGAATATTCCTTCTTCTCTGATTCGCCTCGTAACTAGTCTCCACACATTTCCCAGGTTGAAGCTTCCATTAATGTTATTGCTTACCTGGCGGATTTCATTAGTCAGCCTCACCAATCGGTCTCAGTGCCCCAGCTAGCGGCTCTAGGCGCGTTTCACACACACACACACACACACACACACACTATTCGGCACGGTACCTTTTTGATAGGTTTTCTTTGGACGTCGAAAGCGAGTTAACCTCGTTACACGCAAGCGGTTAACATAAGCATTTTATTGGCCACGAGCGGGTTACTGACCTTGTAGTATTTTTGTTTCCGTTTCTATTATTTTCCATTTGACAGACAACTATATGCTCGCCATTCATTGTAACACACGTGACACGTGTTTATTGTGTAACAGTTTTTTGGGATGTTACTCTACAATGTGCATCAAGTGCCAGGAAAATTTTCAATGGATCTTATATTTGTCATGATTGGCTCTTCTGGGCCCGATTTTGGGGCCTTTAAGAAATCATATGGAACCAATTCGTGGTGTGGGGGTGTACGGTGATTGGAGTCGTGTTTTTGGTATGGAGCGTATTCCGTACGCACTGGCTCACGCATGGATACCACCGGTAAAGAAAATAGTACGTACCATTCCAAATGTAACCTAGTGTGTGTAATACGAGCCTTAAACGTTTCGTATCGTCTTCAAGGATCAAAACTAGAGGATAACCAGTAGGAATAGAAATAAACCAGAAATATCAGGTGCCGCAGCATTGCAATCGAAACGGGTGGAGGAGTGAAACGGACAATCCAGTGGATGAGCCGAGGATAGTTTCGAAGGTTCAATGTACCAATATGGCCACGAATATTACAATGGAGGATATACATGTTATAGATTCTATAGTCGGCCTCTCATGCGTGTTGTCACCCACCGTAAATAGAAATGTATTCAGAAAAGTCAGCCCTCCGCATCGCTGAGTGGCAGGACGATCCGAATTCCTCAGAAAATATGTAATTAATGCAATGAACCCTAGTTTTAACTCCTGATGGTGTGATGTACCAAATTCATAAATTTTAAATGCTCCATCTGCCGATTATAAATAATTAATAGTAAGAATAAATAAATAGCATTACAACCATTGTCGCACTGCGGATGTTTTGGGAAAATTAGTAAAATGCGCCCGAAATGACCACAACAAAGACTTCCTGACAGACCTGGCTCTCGTCCATGACGCCCTCTTGGTGATGAACTTCAAACCGAAGGTTGTGAGCACGATACAATAACGAACCACGCGGGGACATTCAAGGCCAAAGAGCGGCTGAGGAGCGGTTGACTCGCTCTGCATGAGTTTGTGACGCCATTAACTCATCCGCGAAAGTGCTTGCGATAGTGATTTTCGTCTCGAATATCTCGATAAGTTGATCACGGATGATAGAGAAAACCGAAAATACGGGTCTCTTATTATTTTAAAATCTCTATCCAAACCGAAAATGTAATCATTCACCTAGACCAAGAAAATGATTTTTTCTCGGGAATTTTCGCCCGATTTGTGCATTGCGGGTGACTCCGTAAAGTTATCACCGCGGCTAATCCCGGTTTACTTAAATTTTCCGAAAATGGTAATGCAAATGGTGAACACGGGTCTATTACTGCTTTCTACCGGTTTCCAGTTGACTCGAAGGAAGGTGATTTCTCGTCTGCTCTTATTTTCGATACATTGCCTCTCTCTTCACCTGAGAAGTTAGCGGAACTCTTTACAGTTTATTAGATTCATGTGCCCTTATTCCAGTAATGAATTAAAAATTTAAATTAATACTCGGTTAAAAGGCTTTTATCCTTATATTTAAAATTGTGGAAAATGAACATTTAAATTCGTTTGCGAGTGTAAAATACTTATGATTGCGAATGAGGCACACCGAAACTTGGAGGGGAAATGACATGTCATGTATATTTGTCGTGATTCTTCATCGACTGCCGTTCGCATTTGTTTGTTTCCCTTTTGGCATCTTGTCCGAGGTACCAGCACTTGTAAATACGTGTGGGCCTACGATAAGAAGAAGTGCAAGACGTTTGAGATCCAATCCCGATGGCGGAGAGTTCATGTACTTAAGCTAATTATTTCCCACATCCCTATTCTGTCGAATCGCGTATTTCTGAGTCATTGAACCCGGTGATGCATACCTATCTTCAATGGTTTGCGATTTAACTTTATGGAACCTCAAATTCATGGCATAGTGGCTGAAAGATTGAAACTTCGTCAATTTGTGTGGAATTTACCCAGTTTCAGTGTATTTATTTAGCAACGTGTTGGTGTACTGTCTGTCGGAAGTTTTTCGGAGATAATGGCATTGCTGTTCTATGAACGTATTTTTGTATCTATGTGAACGCCCTTCAATTTCATTTTCCGTCAAAAAATAATCTTTCGTTTCGCATTCAGATGCCGACTTTGTGTAAGTATTTCAGTGTAGATAGAATGTGTATCTGCGTAAAGTTTGAGCCATAGAGTGCACTATAGGGCCAAGCTCTGTCACGATGGACGCCTGATTTGGTAACATAAAATCACCACCTCCTTAAAATTAGTCTAGCCCCGCTAAATCGATCTCTTGCACGAGTAATCGCTTATAGTGATTACGGCGACAATGTGTCACTTGCCAACAACTATAAACAATACACAAGTCGTAATACATTGGCGTTGTGTGGTTTTTTGTTTGACTCTATTCCCACCACACTGAATTTAATTTTGTGGTTGATTATTGTTGATAATACCTTGGATAAAACGCAATAAATTGTGGGAGCCGGTACATTCAAGACTTGGTAAAAGCCTTTGTCGTTATATTTCATCTTTTGATTTTGAGAAACGTTAATTATTAGTGATCATATAAGTAACTAGATGTGTAATGCAAGTGCACTATCAGGTTATATGTATAGCTTATGTTGCGTTTTATTGGCTTTCAGGCATGAAGCGAGAGGCTGACGGCGACATGGGGTCCCCACTGAAACGGTCCCGCAGCGGGGATGACGTAGACGTCAGGATACTGATTCCCAGCAAGGTTTGTTGCCAAATAAACGCTTCTCTGAATTGACCTCTGTCTATCATTACTCTGCTTGTACAACGTTTTCGATTTCAATTACAGGTTGCTGGTTCCGTGATTGGAAAGGGTGGTCACAACATTACTAAGCTAAGAACTGAGGTATGCTCAAATTATTTCGTGTTCGACCTCGTGTTTTATCCATTTGAACCTATATAGTAATATTTAATTTCTGGTTTTACTCTTGCTCAGATTAAAGTAACAGAATTCATATTTTATATTAATCCCTGTACTCCTCTATATATTGATATTACAATGTTTGTGCGGCGACCTTTTAAACCAATCACTTTTTCAATTCCATTTACATAGTGATGTAGCATTTTTTATTTTTCACCATCTTGCCAGTCACAAATCCATGTTAAGATGAATCTTGGTCATGGCACTAAAATCAATCGCTTCATTAATTGCCGTAATGAGCACAATCATACACGAGTGAATATATATTTTTTATATCGGCTCTTTGAGAGTGAAGGTTTTGTTTTTAACATGTTTTGCCCCCACTATTTCATATCCTCCTATACGACGCGCGTGTGCCCGCCCCTCCTGTGTGGTCCTGTACGGCGAATGCGTGGCCCGCCCTAATGTGTTGGTCCCCTCTCCTCCGACCGGGTTCCTCCTCTTGTTCCCGCACCCTCTTCCCGCTCCTCCCTCTGCACCCGACCGTTGGATGATTGCGCGCGACCGCTGGCCCGCCCCGCGCCCCGCTTGGTCGCTCCACCGTCGGTCCTGTCTGTGTGACTGACTCCACTGCCCTCCAATTACGATCGACCACCACCACCGACCGTCCGACCAACCACATCCACCAGTACAAAGCCTCAATTACAGTCCCCGATTGCCCAGGCCCAGAACGGTAATTTTTTCCTCCTCTTCTACTTATCTACGTACCTTACTGTGTGTTGTTCAATGGATTATGTTAAAAAAAGTTACCTACATGATCACAAGGGATGTCTTTTTTGTTTAAAAAAATCTTATTCTAGCTGTTGGGTACACTTATTTTTGGTTTTATTTTGTTTTAATTTGATTGATGGTTAACTCAATTGGGGTCTTAAATTACCTAATACATAAATTCATCCCATTATGCAATACACGGCCCTCATTAATTACTTGAGTTTGCCTGAGTTGCATAATCATGTTGTTTTTATTTTTTTATTATTTGCACAGCTGTTAACTTAAAAATTTTATCTTATAAATTGCCATTTCAGACTTGTGCCTTTGCACTCCAAATTGGGGGTGTTTTGTTTACCCCTGTCTTTTGTGTGTAACCCGGTGTCAATTGCAGAGATGGAGTATCGTTTTCTCATTATTTTGTCCTCCAGCAGAGAGCAGCAGCACTCACAACGGCAGATCCCTTTAAGGCACAACAGCCCCCCCTGGCACCCCGTCTACCCCCCAAAATTCTCCCCCTTTAAACCACCCCCCATCCGAAGCGGGTACGAACGAAAGAACGTTGGGTTCTCCCCCGCGCTCTCTCAGGATTACATGCCGAGGATTTGACCAAGCTCTCTTTTCTCTCTGGGTGGCATTCAGTGCTCTCCGTTTTATATCCATCATGTGCCCACTAGGAAGTTCCACTCCTCAACCCCACCCCCAAAACCCCCAACCCCCCTTTACCCATTAATGCCATGGGTGGTACTGTTGCTCATGCCGTGGTGTATGTCATCTTCACTTCGGATGAAATTGCTCCGAGCGCGAATATTGTACAGAGGGAAAAATAATTTGCCTTCTACGGGATTTAACCTGGGTCTCCAGAATTTTCGTCAGATGTCCCACCATTTGCAAGGCCAAGTTATCTTCTTCCCTTCCTGAGTTAGGTTGATTGGACAGGATGGTTTATGCTGCCAGGCGTACATTGCCACAGAGCAGCATGTGTGTGTGTAAGGCGCCACTGCCCCGAGGATAAAGCCTGATGTTGGGACGCTAGGGCGTTCACCTTAGGCATAGTAAGTTCGAAGTTACGGCTTAAGCTTTGAGACTAGGGCGCTATGTACACAAATATGCTGTCTTGTGGCTGCTGTTCTGGCAGAATTAACCATCTTGTCCTCCAAAGCCAACTTAACGCCGCTGTGGATGATGATGACTCAGCAGTTAAAGTGGAAGAACATGGAACTAATTCGGGATACTCGGGTTTGATTCCCGGTAATATGAATATGAATTTTCTTTTGTGGAAGTTTCGTATTTATGTATTTAAGTATTTATGCATTTGCGTGTGACCTCGTAAAGGTACGCCGATGGCCAGTCCACAGTTATTCCGCAAATATCTTTCACCGAGGCTTGCCGCGATTATTGGTCACTTTCAGAGTGTGCTTGCCGATAATTCTGGAACCATTCATCGGTTTGTCGAAGTTTTTTCCCGGTTTGGAGGAAGATTTCTCGGGTGACGCACCAAGGGTTAATTTCTTTGGATACCATCGTTTTGAGGGCTAATTCCGCCGTCGTCTTTGGGGTAGGATATAGAGTGAAGTTTTGTTTTAATACTACAGAGCACCGATGAGGTGGGCTTTGGTTGGTTCGTTTGCACTCTTCGTATCTTATGCGTAATAATATTCCTACTTGCATTGTCTAATTGGAAGGCTATGCCACTGTTGGTTTAGTCCTCCCCACTTATGTGTATTGCTTATTTAACGATTTGATCATCGTAGTTATCAGTGCGGCAAAGAATCTTCGACCACTTGAAATTTAAACTATTTCCGAGGTCATGGCAATACTCTACTCTGAGCGGACATTCACCTTTCGTGCTGCATTATACCCTGAATTCATGGCGGACTTAGATGTGTTGGTTTCCTCCGAAATTGCCATTGAAATCCGAGAAACATTCCTGCAATTATAGATGTGCCTGCTGGTTTTAAACTTACGATTACCTATGTTCAATTGATAATGGCGTGGCTTCTTAAACCCACCGTGAGAATCCATATTCTTATTCCTTCACGGAAATGAACTTCGGTTCTCGCCGTATCGATATCGGCTTCAATTTTTAAACTGCGGGAGTCTTCCAACAGTAAATTACTTCGGCATTGCCTCGATTTAACATCTTTCCCCTCCTTCCAATTTTTTTCTTAAACCTCTGTTATCCTATAATGCCTTTTTCCTTTTCGTATTTGGATTGCTCGACTTCTCCTTTCTTTCAGCATTCTGACGATCTGTTCCGATTTGGATACTGCCCTACAAGTGGTCACAGAGGTCATACCTTGTTTGGAAGATGTGAGTATGCCCCACTTTTCGTGCGTTAATTGTGCCTGTCTGAATTCTAATGAATCGTAATCCTTAATTGCTTATTGAATAAATTTTTGTCTTCTCTTATTCATCCTCTCAAATTCAAACTTTCTGTAATGGGAGGCAAATTCTCGAACCATGTGTCTACGAGCCTGCTCGTATACACTAATTTTGAGCAATATCTTAAGCCGTAGTGTTTAATGTATTAATTCTTAAATGACTCTGTCTTCCTTTACTTAATCTTCCTTCACTTCGCTTGCTTTTGCACAGATTCCGAGCCGATCTGGATCTCCGGAGGACGATGAAGTGGACATCCGGCTGCTCGTGCACCAAAGTCAGGCCGGCTGCATTATTGGCAAGTCCGGGTTCAAGATCAAGGAGCTTCGGGAGGTGAGCGAACCTTCGTTGGCGGCTTCAGATTTGTAAATGCAGAAGTCTACCTATGAGGTTGGGACAGGTCGGGAATCAAGGGAGGAGTCTGGGAATCTCGTATATGGCGTCAGAAAAAATATATATCTTGATGCGAGGATCAAAAGAATGGACTTACTGTCGGCTGGTTTTGACTTGCATCTTTCATCGGAAACGTGTGAATAAATTTATTCAATGCCGAACCATTTTAGCCTTCGTTTCTTAAGGTTCTAAGCTTTGCATGGCATTTTTTATTCTCTATCGCCAGGTATTTCATAAGTTTGCATTCCTACAAATTTTAGAAGCAAATTCTTCCGCTTTATCTCTCTTATAAATTTAACCGCCATAAAAGCTACTCCGAATTTTCCTTAAAACTATGGTAGATAAGGCCGTGATAATCCGAGCCAAGTGAAAATTCTATGTAATGATCAAAAGGAGGGTAGGAATAAGTCGGGCAAATGAAAATCTTTTTCTGAGAAAAGTTGGGGAATTAGAATTCGGGGTGTTGTGACAACCCTACTTAGTCGTGCATTAATTCGGCGTACACCATAAATGTGTTTCGTATTGTGACCAATCGGTAACTTACAACATGCAGTACAGCACATGCGCACTTCATGGTATGTAATCGTGGAAAATAATAGTAAAACAATAGTACGTCCGCTTGTGCAGGTGACGCAAGCTCGCTAGCATGCGTCACCAAAGGCTACCTAAAGTAAATACATCTAAGTGTAAAGCACGAATTAATTGACGGTTTGTAATTAAAATTAGTTGATCCATGATAGGCTAGAATAAAACGGGATTTGCCGCGAAGGAACCTGCAATCACTCGTCCTAGCTAGTAAAGCTATGAATTGCGTGACTTACAATCTTTGATTGTCCTAGGAAGGAGGGCCAACTTAAATCTCACCGCTCTGAATTCTTACGTCCTTCATCTTCCACTCCTGATACCTTCTGACGGCTCTAGCGGGATATTTTTCGCATCATCTGAGAATTTATTCTTCTAATAATATGATGGCTGTGATTTGCGCTACGATTACGTGAATAATCTATAAATTAGTTATCTAAGATCGTGTAAACTCTGCTATATTTATCGTAGCAACCCATAACGAATGTGGCCGCTCTACCCGTTCTTTTTACTCTCGCCTTTTTGGATTTGCCGCGGGAGCACTTGCTCGTTGACGGTTGAGAGGACGCTGCCTTGGCGCAACGGCCGTTCACTTCCGTGCCAGGTGGCAGCGGCGTGCCGCGGAGCGAGACGGCCGACCGTCAGCTGGGTGCCGCCGAAGGCGCCTCTGGCGGCGAGAGTGGCTAACGTCGATGACGCAGCTGTCGGAGTGGGGTGTGTTGTGGATGGGCGAATCAATACGGGCGGGGAGGGGGAGCCGACGACTGGACGGTCGCAGTATGTCCGCGTGCCGTGGCCCTGTTGCCCTCTTGCCTGTCAAGAGTTCGCACGTACTGTGTGTATTATGTTCCCGCGCAAGGGAAACATTTCTGATTATCGTGCAGCAGGTTTCCCTACGGTTAACATGCGTCCTGTCAAATTCTTTCGCCAGTCTTGGCGTGGAATATTGTCTCAGTTCTTACCTAATATTTCTGAGATACTTCAAAGCGGAGCATTCATGATAAACGTGAAGCTGGTGTCTCATTGCATCGCTTGTGTCATTTCAGGGTGAGCACGTCGCGTATATATATGTGTATAATGTTTTTTTATTAAGGTAATGCATCACACATTCCTTCTGGGTTATTTTTAATGATTAATGTTCCTGATCTTCTCAGTTCTCATTGCCGTTGTTATTAAGTGCGGTTTGTTCGAGTATGTAGAGATCTCCACACTGTAGGGCAATTCTTTGCTTGATAATTGTTAATGGAAGGCCATCTGTGCCTTGTTGTAATTAAGTTTCTTTTCAATGTCACTTTTACTGTTTAAATTTTCAGTTCTCATCAGCATGGGATTAAAATAAAGGCATTCTAATTTCATTTTTTTTGACTTACAGAAAACAGGAGCCCGCATCAAAATTTATACCAACTGCTGCCCACAAAGTACAGATAGAGTGGTTCAGATTTCTGGAAGGCCCAGTACTTGCATTGATTGCATAAGAGAGATTGTGACGCTGGTAAAAAATGTGAGTTTTGTGGCAATATCATTCTATTTCCTTTATTTTCATTTATGTTACAAATATTTGTTTAATATAATGTAATATTTTATGTATATAGATTGTAAGTGAATGAGTGTTCTTAAAAGAATTTAGTTCTCTGTTTCTGTGTCTGAATGGAAGTTCTTAAGTGAGTGTTAGTTTGCATTTCGTTCTTATTTTTGTCAATACTTAAATTGCCTTTCGTTAAACCTGTGGTCATGGCCATATCCAGGAATTATTGTTTCTTCAAGTACAATATTTATCCTAGAACGGTTATGTCCTATGGCTATGTCCCGTTGGTCAAAATCTTTGCTTCCACCTGGATTTCATTACCTTGGTTTACATACCTGTTATGAGACATGGAGTAGGTGGATGTGAGTTATGAACATATGTATTTAAGTAATGGTACATTCTTCAATGGCTGTGTTTTTTTGCTCTAAGTTCAGTGGCCATAGTTGTTCGAAGCTGGGAGAGGAATCCACCTTGTATCAGTTCTACATAATAATATGTTATTTATATTATGTCCATTTTAAATAATGCTGGTTACCTGTGGTGGATTTTTCTGGGAGAGCATTTCGTAGGCCTTCAAGAAGATATTTTGAGAATCGTTTAAATTAATGAGAACATATCAATGTTCACCCAATCATCTCATGCAAACAAAATCCATTGTAGTTGTTTAACAAGGTTTTCCCCCGGTATGTGATCCCATTTTATTCAACCTGCATTTAAAGGTCTTCACCTGTAAGTGTAGATTTTTTAATGGCTAAATAGTCTCAACCTCTTTGATGTGATAATTTGATTTGAACCTGCTGAAAAAATGTGAAATGATCATCCTCTTGCTAAAATTCTGCCATTAAAAGTTTCTTCATATTATAAATCCAGGGTTGATAAAAATCATGATTTTTTTTCAAAAAAATCATTTTTGTTGATTTTTTTGATTTGAATCGGATTTTATTGATTTGAATAGGATTTTATTGATTTAAATCGGATATTTTTGATTTAAATGAGATTTTTATGATTCTCCATCCATCAAAGATTCAGTTAATTACAAAAAGAACTATTTGGGCAGTATAATGGAGAATGAACGTTTGCTGAAACAATAAGAGGCAACAGACTCTAAACTTGATACAACATTTAGTCAATCAGGGGAGAGAACTATGGAAATGCAAATGGTATCAAATTACAAATTAGGCCAGCATAGTACAAAATTGTCATTGGAAGTTTCAAATGTGCTATACATATTACGCGGTTCTAAAGCATATGAAGTTAAGAAAAATTCTGTAATTGCAACTTTGTACGGTGCCAACGCTTAGAAGTTAAAACAGAAAACAATTTTTTTTCAATGGATACACTAGTATTCTAACCAAAGCCTTCGACTGTGAGCCATGAACCAGTAGTATGGGTTGAAATGGCAATGCTCAAGCAGTACAATGTATAGGTAATGTGATCTCAGCAGTTAAGAAATCAAGAGGGAGACGAAGTAAGGTGATCTCTGGCCCCAACTAGCTATGTGATGCAATATGAAGTCTTCACCCCTCCAATACCCAAAAATACAAAATGTAACAGTATCTTTATGATTCTCCATTCACCAAAAATTCAGTTATTTGATAAACTAATTTATTGGGCAGCATATTGGAGAATGATCATTTGCAGAAACAATAAGAGGCAACATACTCTAAACCAGATAAGCACCAAGGAAATTCTATCGTAAGAATAATTGAACAGCTTTTCATTTTCCCAGCATCATCAGCTGGAGAGGAAAGTCTTTTCCACTTTTAACTTAGTTCATTCAAAATTGCAGAATAAATTAGGACACAATAAAGCTGCAACGTAAGTTGTCTTATAGAAGCATTTCAATGATAGCCATCCAATGTAGGTGTCCTCATTGCACAGTGTTGATAGGAATACTATATGATAAGTACATGGTTTTCTTTTTGTATGTACGAACTTCTCAACATAAAAACACTTGTTAACCATGATTAGTGAGTGACATGAGGTATTTATTAATATCCTATATCACTCACTTTGTCTGTAATTGGCTAAATCATTATAGTGCATGACAACTTATATTTGCTCTTCATGCTGTAAAATATGCAACTTCGTTGTAAAATTTTTGTTTAATCTAATTGTCGAATGTTGTCTTCTTCCTTTATCGTGCCTTCATTTATGTGACATAGTGCACTGCCTTCCCCTTGTAATTAGAAGAAAAAACAATTTTTTCCTTGATCCCACTTTTACTTTGGGCTGACTGACCGACTACTCACTTACACTCACTCTCATTAAAAATTGACGCAGGTCATGGAATTTTTCTAAGAATTAAATGTGGCTCAATTTATTATCTGTCAATTTTACTGATGATTTTCTTTGCGCTAATTGTATTTTCTATTAAAAAACTGAAATGTAAGATTTTTAAAAATTTTCATGTACATGCATTCCTACAGTATCATTTATATTTAACAGCCACCATTGTGCTGATATTTGTCAAATCATTGTATGAATTAAGACAAAAATCAAAATTATACACGTACAGCTTCCTTTTCTTGACTCTTTAAAAATCAAACGTATAGATCACATTATGATTTAAATCACGATTTAAATCACTAGATTTTTATTTAAAAAAATTAGTTGATTTAAATTGAAGTGATTTAAATCAATCAACCTTGAATAAATCTTTACCAATTTCATTGCTAGTTGGTTGGAGAACTATTTGAATGCTTAATTTATAATATTCTCAGCTATTATAGTGATGATATACTTGGTTTGCAGATATTGAGGGTTTGTTTTGTCATGACACATGATGAAAGCTTTTGTAGATACTGATCTTAAATAATCCAACAAAGGATTTATACATGCTGATGTTATAGTCATATGAGTAGGGCTCCTGTATAATAGTGAATAAAAGGTGCACTTAGCTGTATAAAAATGGACCAAAATTCAGTATATAAAGTTGGTTAATAGAACTATTTTGTGGTAAAGGCGGTAAAAGTAATCTTTGAATAAAGCTATGCATGCAAATTTATGGCATAAAACTAATCCCTTCATCCAAAGTTGACCAAAATTCTATAATCCTCACAATATTATTTAATGTGTTCCACTGACCTCCTTAGCTTGTTCACCTCGTTAGTTCTGGGCTAGGGAACAAGTTGGCACATTTTTCTCCAATAGGGTAGTAGTTCCCTTGTTTTGACAGGTATCGATGGTTTCTTGAAGAGCAAAATTTTTCATAGTGCGACACTTGTTGAGCTTGTGAAGTTGCATAGACCATATATGCTGGCCACTAAGTTGAGCTTGTAGGCCCAGCACTGTATATGTGCCATGTCTTCATTAAATGGTACCTTTAACACAGCATACTCCCGATTATCCAGGCTAATGATGGGGAGAGCCAGCACGAATAGTCGGAAAACACTGATAATCCAAAATTTCAATGTAATTTCTAATAATTTTCAGAATTAAGGCAAATCAAACTGTCAAATATTAACTATGCAGATTGTCTGTTGTTTTAGATCGCTTTCTGGAATAATTTAGAGCTTTCTTTTCCCTACCGCGATCTTTTTAGCAGTGATGGCCAGATTTTACTCGTTTTCCTATTGCTCCATGTATTATCTGGTTTCTGAATACGGCCCATGGCCCTGTCTGCCATGTCACGGATTCAGAAAATTGGTTTGCATGAATGCTTCAAAACCGCTATGCGACATCGGAAACTACACTGACAGGCACCACGCTACATAGTCATGTCTCGCGCAAGTTGCCTGTTATGCAAATGCCGCAGGACGCAGTTCTGTGATCATTGAATGCAATCACGCACCATGATGTTTATATAACATGAACATGGAGCTTCCATGAAGGTATTGGGCACGCGATCATCCCATTGATCCCACGCGATCAGTGAATCAGTAGTGATTGTACGAAACATGTACTGTTTGCAATTTGTTTACACAGGCGAGTTCCTGGCTATCTCTACTTCCACTCCCCTTGCTGCCTTCACTTCTATTATTCCATTCCTCTCCAGTTTGAGTTTGAATAGTCATGGCGTAAAAAAAATCCGTGCGATGGAATCTCCAGTCCCTTTGGGCCGTTGTCAAATGATTGAGAGGCCACGGTGATAATGGCACATTTGCGATATGAAATATTCAATTATAGACAACACACATCTTAATTTACCAATGGTCCATTGAAGAATCTTCTAAAATGAATCAAGAGTGTTTTCCTGCCGATGATTGAAGTCTGCATGCTAGAGCAGACGTCCAAGTAAATTTAAAATGTTCCTTGTCTATAAATAAAATAATTCCCTTTTACGAAGATTTGGGATTCTAATTGAAACAACAATCCCATTGTAGCCTTACATTAAAATGCAAATATGCTTTTGCATACGATTAATTTTTATTTAAAGATCGCTGTAAACATCGTAAAGTATAAAATTCATGGACAGATAAGCCGCAACACGGATAAACGGCAGCCAAATAGTTGTGAGTCTGCTGCACTTTGAAGCCCAACCCCGATTATTCCTGGGGTTGTATATTTTCTGCCAGGGATCTGAGCCTGACTAGAGCTCAGGCTTTCGTATTTCATTCTGGGGAAAAATATTCCGTGTATATTTCTCGGGCCTGAACTATTTAGCCTCTTTCTACAGCTATCTGGGCTTCTTTTATGGCAGGTGCTGTCATTTAATGACTCCTAAATGCTCTTTCTCGGATTAGGAAATAATTTCATAAAAACAATAAAAACCCTGGGTTTCATGCAACTTGTACATGAAAATACCATGGGCTTCAAAGTAGAGTCAACACGCGTAACAATATACCTATCACAATATGTAGCTATTGATACTGCTTTTTCAAACTCAATGCCTTTGTCACCTCGGTAACCACTTTCAGTATTGCTCTGGCATATACAGTAGAACCTCAGTTATATGACCCTAAGTTATACGATGACCTCACTTACACTCAGATTGTTTTGGTCCGGTGAATAACCCCATAAGAACCCATGTATTTCCCACCTGGGTTATGAAACTTTTCACTTATACGACGACCTCCATTACGAAACACACACGCACATGATACAGTAACTCATCTTCACTGTCTTACAACTGGTTCGAAGTGACCAACTTTGAATAGGTTCAACGTTTAATTTCCTCTGAGGGTATTAGCATATTACTCGCAATAAGCTAATTGAGGCTTTTGTAGTGTGGAATTGAAGGAAAAATGTCTAATCTCACATGAAGTAAAAGCTCTATATTCAAATTTTCCCAGAAAATATCATTTGAAAGGTCAAAAAAATCTGGAGGAAAATATTTTTTACATTTAATTCAAAAGTAGAGTTGTCTTTATTTCTTTATGAAAAAAAATTATGAATTCTTTCTGCAATCAATTTGTATCTGGTATGTTGCTTTTTTTTTATTATTTTTTTTTAATGGGAAATACGTGTGGAGAGGAGGCTAATGTATATCTCTTGTTGTCATTTCAGTCGCCTATCAAGGGGTTGAACAATGCATATGACCCGCATAACTTTGATGACTTCTATGCCCAGGAGTATGGTGGCTACGGGGACGGCAACAAGGGTATGGGCGGTATGGGTGGCGGCATGCGAGGTGGAGGCGGCATGGGTGGTCCTCCCCCTCCCCCCAACATGGGTGGTGGTCGAGGCAATCGGTTTGGTGGACCGCCGGGAGGTGGTGGCATGGGAGGGCCCCCTGGTGGGCCTCCCCCCCCTCCTCCCCCTGGACCCATGGGTGGACTGAGAGGTGGAATGAGGTGAGTTATCCCCTCGATAGGGCTCACACTTGTGGCCCACTGATGACAGCATTACCCAAACTCCCCCTGTTCAGGACCCATGACTTCAAGAGTTGGCGTTTGTACCCCAGCTGGTAGAGAGGCTGGGGAGAGATATTTTTGGGCTTTCACAGTCTGCTGCTCGCACACTTTCCTTACTTTAGGAAGGGACTGTTTTAGGCAGAGAGCTAGTTGCTGAACTAGGAAGGTGAATGCTATGCGAGCAGCGATGGATTTTTACCCCCTTAATCCAGTTAGGTACAAACTCAAGATTTAGATGTCCTGGGCCCTGAACATTGAGTTCTGGCTTTTTCTTCATTTGCAGGCCTCTATTTCCCTTAGTCTTAAAATTCAGGTAGAAAAGCCATGGGAAACTCGCTCAAAATACTAAGGGAAGATAAGTGGGAACCCTATTCTTAAGGGCAAAAATATTGTCCTACGTATTATCAGAGCAATGGCTTAATGGAGCTGGTTTTACAACCTGTAAGGATGGTTGAGGGTCATATTTGACCTCTAATATTATTATTTAAAGTCCTTTGGTACATATGTTTAGGATTTTTGAGCATATCATGTAAAAAATGTCTCATAAAAGTGAAAATTATCATGTTTTTATGGTTTGAGGCATTTTTTGGTGCATCATTACGTTTTATCAAAAATGATTGAAATAAGTAGTAATGCCAAAAAATATTTCTATCAAGAATATTTGGGTCATCTTATAGCAATGACCTTTTGATCCATGAATATGCAGCGTGTCCTAGTGGAGTTTACAGATAAATTTTATATTTTCATTTCACTGAGAGGGAACTCAGTGTGCCTTTTAAATTAGGGTTGGCTCCAATGAGCGAGGAACTTGCGGTGCCACCAGTCGTGGTATTTTATTGCCTAAAGTTCATTTGGGAAGGGAAAAAAATGTGGTCAGTTAATGAAGTCAGAATACATGAATTATGTCCACTCTTGAGAGTGGTGCAAATGTCTCAAGTCTCCCTACTTAAGGTTTCGAACTCTACTACAGTAAAACTTTGATTTTACGCAGTTGGAATCGAAAATTTTATGCAAAATTTATATGTCAATCGCGTCAGATATATGTTTACCGGATTCTATTACTCATTTGGAGGCAAAAAAAATGAAGCCTAATACCGTATTTCTCCGAATATAGTCCCCCCCCCCTAATTTTGAGGCTTCAGTTTCAGTAAAAGTTAGAAAAATGCGTTTGAATATAGTCCCCCCCTTTACTTTTACCGCAGGCATTTTTGGAAAAAAAGGGGGTCTATATTCAGACATATACGGTAATCTTAATTACTCACAAGCAACACCACAGATGACGTGTTACCTTAAGAGAGACAACGTTGCATTCCTGAACAATGTTTCCCATTGAACAACATGGTTGAATTGCTAGCATTTCTGGCACTAAGATTACTTCTATTACCCAGGAGAAATTTTGGAATTGCGACACTAAATGCTGGCAAAGAAGTCTATTTTCGATAATCTCTATCGTAACAGGCTCAACTTTGTGGAGGTTCATTCTAATAAATAAAAGCGAACAAATATATTTTATACATAGTTTGTTCGCTTTTATTTATAAGTCTATTTTCAAAAATATTCTCATTAAAAGCAGTTTTCTGGAAATCCGTTTAACCACCTTCAGACAAACAAAGATTGGAGATTAAAGAAATGCGGTATATGAGGATAGTCATCCAAATTAACCCCATTAACAGGGAGTAAAATTTCGCTAATACGGTGGAACTTGTTTAGTACGTTTCTGAAGGGACCACAAAAAATGAACGTACTAACCAGGAAAACGTGCTACCGAGGAAAGTAAAAAATAGCAGTCAGGGTAATTGCAATCTGTGGAAAAGTCTTCATAATTACAATTACTATCGGTAGTTCTCGTAGGATCGCCTTCCTGAACTCTTTTTCACCTTTAAAATAAAGAAAATGGGCACTACATTGAAAAACAATACCATGTGAATAAAAATCACAATGTTTAATAGATTTCCGGAAGTCAATTACATGAAAAGAGCGTCTTTCTCCCGTGATTTATCCTACATGTATTTATAGAAAGAGGACAAGTAAAGCTAAGTAATTTCTTTTTTGTCACAGCATACTCGGAGAATATAACAACAACCCTGAGTATGTCAACGGGTTGTTTTTAAACATCATAAAAATTGGACAAAATTATATTAACCTTAAATTACGGCAACAGCAGTACACATTCGCTTCTGGAATAAAGCCATATCGAGTGTTATATCGATCGATATATCGAATAATAACACACAAGATTATTAGAATACGACGTAATTACAAGAAGATTTTATATTATACAGTTGAAATTTACTTTAAAAATTTGTTTAATGTCGTCTGCTTTTGTGCCGAGATCAAGTATTTTTAAGCTAAGCTTCGCGTGGAGATTCAGAGCATCGTCTGCTCCCGCAGCAGTAGTCAAATACGCACGTAGTCCGTAGCATTGACGTCGTGCAGTACTGCTTTAGATAAAGTGGGAATTGGATAAGACTCATTTCTTCATCATGATAACTCGTGCAATAGCAACAATTGCCCACTCATGAAATTTTTGCGCAGTGGGCACTCCAGAGGCAACAGAAGGTGAGGAGCTCGGGGTGGGGAAAATTAGGGCTTCTCATTGGCTGCAATTTGCATAGTGAGATAAATTCATCACGTCATAAGAATTGAGAAATGCATTTGGATAAATCACGGTCGAAGAAAGATATGTAGAATGAATGCAAGAATGTTAACCCATTAGCTTACCTTTTCCCTGGCACGGTACTCCCGTCAGAAATACTATTTATTTTGAGAAAACATTCTAATGATGAAAAGCTTTTAAATTTTTTAGTTTATTATTGATCGAATTGAAAGTTTTCACATGCTTAGGTTAACCTTTTTTTTAATTACTTATAGTTGCAATTGGTCCATAACATTTTTTTTGAGCATTTTTTTAAAACATTTATAAAAAAGGTGAAAATTATAAATGAATATTTTTATGCACGATTTTAATAATAATGAAACTTTTTTATTGTATTGTCATTTAGGACGGTATCTTATGCAATTTTTGAAATTCTTGTAAAAATCCACCGATTGTGTCTGGAGATATCCATTTTTGTATGTGGCACAAATCTGAAAAAAAAAGTTGCTTTTTTATCTCCTTGCCATTCATGCCAAACGAAGATTTTCTTTCGCTTTTTTCTATTTTCTTATATTTCACTTGACGTCTATTATTATTATTATTATTATTATTATTATTATTATTATTCTAAAATATATGACAATTTATTATAGTTGCAAATAATTTATGAAAAAATAGTAAAATTTACCTTTACGCTGATTTCGTATGATGGAGTTTGAAACAGTCCAGTAGGTGAAGGGCGACACGGCATTCTTCACACTCCCACCTGGTTTCGCTTTTTATTCCTTTTGATTTGCACCATACGCATTTACGTGATGGATTTTTCTTTACTGCATTTGGCGGGATATGAATCGGGAAATGACCCCAGTTTGCCACCTGGAATCGCATGGGTGAGGGGCCTGATGCTGGTCGCCCGCCTCTTTTATAGTCCGGCATACTCACCGCTTCTAGGATTTTCTCGGCTACCTTCTCTCTAAAGTCATCGAATAAAACCTTCTTGCCTGTTTGTTTCTTATACAATACATACGCATTGAATAAAGCCATATCCATGACATAAAAAAATATTTTTTTGTAGCCTTTCACATAACGGCGCATTACTGGAAACGAAGCTAATTGCTGATCTTGCCTGTCAACACCATTCATTTGTAAATTGTAATCAAGAATTACTTTTGGTTTTTTCACGGCTTCTTTAGTTTTTACTGATTTCTTTCCTGTATCAGTCATTTCCAAGTCCTTGTGGTATGTTGTCAGTGCATGCACGTCTTTTTTGTCCTTCCATTTCACTGCAAATTCCATTGCTATACACTATCTTTGCCTCCCCTTTCCTCAACTTTACATTTTTGAACTCTGCTGGCATATTTCTTCGATTTACCCTAACTGTGCCTAAGGCATTAGTTTTCTCATCAATCAATTTTAGAAAAAGATCAGGTGATGTGTACCAATTATCTAATGCCACAGTGTAACCCTTGCGAAAGTAGGGATGCAAAAGTTCTAACACTATTGCTGCACTAGAAGGTATTCCTTGTGCGCCTGGTGGTTTTATTCCAGTGTAAATTGAATACTGTAGGCAGTATCCTGACGAGCTTTCACATATTTTGTAAAATTTTATTCCAAATCGAGCTCGTTTACTTGGATTATATTGCACATAGCACAGCCTGCCACGAAATTTCATGAGACTTTCATCCACGGCAAGATTCCTCTCAGGGATGTACAATTCACTAAATTTTTTATTTATGTAGCTGATCACTGGAGATATCTTTTTTAGCTGATCATTTTCATTCACAATGGAGTTGTCAACAAAATGTAAGAATTTCGACAGCAGCAAAAAACGTTTCTTTGGCATAACACTTCTAAAAAAAGGTGTTTCCGTAACTTGTCGCGGACTCCAGTATTTCTGAAGCTTATTTTTTTTCACTTGTGCCATTAGCACACACAATGAAAAGTAGGCCTGAATCTCATCGACAGTTGTATCAAACCACCCTTTTGTAATCTCACTTTTTCTTTTATCAGCTTTCAAAAAGGCATCTGCGTATTTGTTAGTTTCTGTCACGATGACTTCCCAAAAATCGTTTTCAAGAAACTGAAAGAAGAAGTCTCTTTCATTAGGATTGATTCCTAAACTCAAGAGAACACTTTCATTTATTCCAGGTTTACCTGAGAATCGGAATTCTGTCACACTGTTATTTTTTGAGCACCAATCCCACCTGTTTTCCACCTACGCCTTTTTTGGAACTGACGGACTGCTTTCATCTTCACTAGGAAATTCTTCACTGCTCCCACTTCCCGAGTATTCAGTATTATCGATGTCACTCTCTTCACTTATATCACCATCAATCACGTCACTATCAAAAAGATACTTTTGCAAATCATCGTCCGTCAAAATCTTGCCCTTTTTGCCGGCCATTGCTAAGGGGGGAGCGCGAGTATGCAAGGTCTCGAGTGCGAGCGTCTCTGTCTGTGGCGGAAGGACAGCTGTGAACTAATGCGTATTACCGAAAGGCTAGGGCTTCAACCTGCAATTCATCGACTTTGTTGATATTGCAGTACATATCAAAAGGAGGATAAAGAGTAGCTTTTGATGGGCGGTGGAAAACATTGTAGTATTTTTTGCATTTAACCAAGACGAAGATAAGGAGTATGTTACGTTCGGCGGATGGCAATCATCATATATACAAAGTAAGACAAAGTAAGACATTGATTTTCTCGTCTAACAATGGCTATAAATTGGTGCCCCATCAATACTTTATCAAATAGGATGTTGGGTGAAAGGTGAAAAGGCGTACCGTTGCTGAATGTGTATTAGGTTCATGATAAACGAAGACGGCGCGATGAAAATACCTACTAAACCACTGAGTATATACAAGGATAAAATTAATAACACATTATCGTAAGATCATATAAGTATGCATTAGAAGAACATAAAAGCAATAGGGAATAAAAATAATGAATATAATTGACAATTATGGACTAAAAAAAGGTGGGAAAAATATTATTACTCGAGACCGGCAGATCGCCGTCTTTGTAACCAAGGGCCTATTTTGAGGGGATGGCGAATCGCCGTCTTTGTAAGCGAATGGGTTAATGGCTATTAATAATAAATTAAATCATGAATTCTGAGCTTTACGACCCTTAAGAAGATACTGGAGAACGAATTGTGGGTTGCGTCACGGCTAGCAATTGAGCTTACTAACCAGGAAAGCGCAATTTTTTAAAACGTACTAACCAAATACTTTTGCCTGTATTTTGTTCCGATGGTACCGGGACCGAGAGAAATTGTCGTACTAAGGAGGAAAACGTACTAAGGAGGAACGTACTAACCAAGTTCCACTGTATATCATAAATGCTTTACACCCTGTGGGCCTGGGTTCAAGTCCTGGTAGTAGCAGAAACTTATCAGAGATGGCCCTATCCCTACTTGAGTGTAATGTGGAGGGCACTTCCAATGCACAACTCTGTTCAGCAGATGGGACGTTAAGTCCTGCTCCCTTTGGAGCCTATCATTACAACCTGGCTAATGCCAACATAGTTCCTATCCCCCCAGCCCTTACTTTATGGCACTAATGACCCCAGCTGTCGGTTACCTCCTTCCAAATAGCATATCATAAATAATACAGGGCACACAGGACCTGGGATATTCGGAAATTTAGATTTTTCCAGTGTTTAGATGATTTTTTAAGTGAGCTACTCAAATAACCGTGCAACTGCCGTCATGCCGCTAGTGATGAATAGAAAATGATTAATAGTCCGGAACAATTTTCCCATGAACTAGCATGAACAGAAGCATTTTCCCATGAAATTTTAGCATTAGTAGATACAATCTACCGGGTACAGCTTCTCTGTCGTCATTCTTCCGCGAATTCAGCACCGGGACCTTCGACTTACCAGCCTTGTGACTTATCTTCACGTAATATTTTGCTTCCCCATATCTGATAGCAACACCGGACACTTATTGTATTTCGATTTGATGGTGCTAAGCAATTCATGAGTTTAAAGGGACTGCCTTATCACTCACGTCTTGAATTTGACTTAAATGATTTCATGACAATGGGGTGGTTTCCTATTATTTTTTTTATTGCCTAAATCGAAAGATTATTACTCCTGGAGTACGTATTTCACGCATTTAGATTTTTAAATGACGATATCTATTTCTCGCAATTAAATGAAAAGTGAAAATTTTCAAGCGCGCGAAAACGCGATGGGTAAGTATGAATGCCGGGAAATCTGTCCGTGTGACGTATTTCTCGTTCCCGCTGCCGCCCTGTGAGGTGACCTTGAGGGAGGCTTGAGCGCTGATAAGACGGAGGCTGCTAGCGGGTAGCTGAGTACCCTGCTGGCTGGTAGCGCTTGGCTTAAATAAGGATTATTAATGCCATATCAAACGAAGAAAACTTTCCGACCTTAGCCAGTTTTAATAAGTGATTATTAAGACATGTTTCCCTGAGCTCTGCGCCTCATGCATGCATTGGTAACCTCAGACGATGTATAACTCCTATCCTCTCGTATAGAAACTAGGTCCCTGTGACGTCACGTGGAGTGGCATCGCATGGGCGCCAATCTGGCCCTTTTCAAATGAGGATAAAAATGGACCATTGCCATTCGTCTAAACCGGTATTTCTAAAACGAAATAATTTGTATATTATGAATACACTAATGGTGGCTAACGAATCGCAATCAATGCCTTTCGTTTTCTTTGATGAAGGAAACTACCCTATTGACGACGCAAGTTATTCTCCGAGGGCATTAACTCCCATTCCGTTAAAAATAAACGCTTGCCACCAAGCGAAGTTAAGCTGATAGCTATTCAAGTTCCAACCATGTTTCATTTAAGCCCACTGTCAATGAGGTACAAGTTGAGTCAGTTCTGATAAGTGCGCCGCGCAAGCAACTTTCCCTCGTCTCCATTCGTCCCGCAGATGTGGGGTTAGCAAGTGGAATAAGACAACGCATGCTGCTTTTACCATCGTGTTGAATCACCGTCGACTTACGTCCACACTAGAAGTACGTCTTATCTTTTTTGAATCGCCTATGAAGCCAACATTTTGGCACGGGAGGATATTTAACGGCTCATTTTGCTGTTATATTTCGCTGGGGCGACGGAAAACATAGCGTTGGCAAAATTCTAGAAAACCTTCCGTTAGGGATAGATATTCCGTAGTTCATAATTCCGGATTAACGACCATCTACTGTAATTACAATAAAAATGCTATAAGCAGCTTAGATCAATAAGTTGAATAATAAACGAAAGGTGATAATGTTAATATATCCGGTGATCATCTGTCTTAATCAATAGTAGTTACGCATACACACCGATTGCCGTATGTTTTAGGTTTCGATATCCTTCTACGGCAAATTTGAACTAAGAGCAATATTCGCGTTTGTAAAGGAGCCTGAAATATTATTGAGGGGGTGCAGGGGGAAGCAATAATTAGATTCGCGATGATTTTAGTTTCACGCTCAACAGCACGACGTCATTTCAACCGATCCTGTATTCATTTTTGCAACTCATTGAGACTAATAAATAACCTAACTTCATATTGCTCCAGTCGGGATTTTCAAAACAAGTCGAAAGACAACTGCGTAAAATCAAGATTAGCGGCCTCTTTGGGGCTGGGGTGATGCTGCGCAAAATCGACAAACTGTGTAATATCAAGAAAAGATGTAAAATCGAAGTTTCACCATTGCAATTCCATATGCTTTCCTGCTGGACTTGAGTGTTGCTGCGTATAAACGAGACTTGATGTAAAATCAAAGTGTGTAAAATTGAAGTTTTACTGTATACGTTTAAGTTGCTGAAAACAGTACTCTTTCTTGTTGAAATACGTCTGTGAAAGGTATTCAAAACACTCAAAGTCCAAGACTAAATTGGGGGCTCCTTTGGAGCAGTAAGGGGGTGAGCCTATTGCCTGTGGGGGTAGAGCAATGCTATCAAACCCAAACTCCCATTCTTTCCAGTCAGGGGCCTTTCCTCTTCCATTTAGGGATATATGGCTGAAGAAATGTGCACCCATGGAAAAAATTAGCCTAAGAATGTTGAAACACACCTTTTCAAAAAAAAAGATAAAATGCTGGCAATGCTTCATGATATAGTTAATCGATGATATTGCGTGTATCCAAAAAGTACAAATGCTATACTACTGTATTTATATACTACTGCATAGAGCTAACAGTAGCATACCTTCATGTGGCAAGAAATGAATTTGTGAACACACACTTTTACATGAAATATGTATTTTTTTAGAAGATACAATCAAAGGTTAAGAATAATTAAAACAATCGTTTTGGGCCACAAAAAATTTAAAAACTTCAATGGAGATTTTTATTCAGGAAAATTAGCATGCGGACTCTCTCTGGGTCCAGCCTAATCTGTTTTTTATCGACTATGATTCCTGATGTGCTGAATAGTCTTACGGAGAATGCTGTTGACATTGGTGAAATTAAAAACTTCCTTGCGAGTTTCTTCAAATTTTTGTACTTATCATTGACCTTCCAATATTTAAAGATGTTTGCAGATGGCGGAAGTAATGCTTCTGCCATGTAGGCATTTATTTCTTCTTCAGGGGACATAGCGTGATTCATCTCTCTGCTATTAGACGGTATCATTAATTGAGAATAGTAACTCCACATACTATGGCCTCCTTTCTGTTCATGTGCTAGTTCAGTGGTGTTTCCTTCACTATGGTCCGATGATGGCATGTGATTACAATTTAATTGGCTGTTAATATCTGAAATTTCAGCAATCAGTGCTGATTGAGCTTGCTCAAGGTTTTCTTTTCTCAAAAATACACTGCCCTTGAATCTAGGATCAAGTACTGTACCAAGAGCATACAGTTTTTCTGTCTCAACATATTGATAACGCCTTTTTAGAGATGAAAGTAAATCATTTCTAAAGCCTCGAACAGAACCTAAAGTTGATTTGAAGTTTTGCAGCGCATGAATGGTGCTATTCACTAAAGGAATTACTTCTGAAATTGTCACTTGGCTTGAACTGGCAACTAAAGTAGCTCTTTCAAATACATCCAGTGTATCCAGTATTTGTATCTCTTCCTCTATTGTCGTCCCCTGTCGAGCACAAAGATCAATTTGAATGTTTAAATCGGAAGCAGATAATAAAACAGCTAGCTTTTGTTCCACAAGACGACGGAGCATGTGAAGCTGTGAGTTCCACCTTGTAGGTTCATCTTGTAGCAAACGATGAGGTTTGAGATTTAGTGTGGCTTGAGAAGCTTGTAACACTTTCATGGCTTTAGAAGAATGCTTAAAATGTCCCACTACACTTCGGCAGGATGTCAAAATTGTCTTAATTTCACTCTTATTCAGTAAACCATCCTTAACGACTAGTTGAAACGTATGAGCCAAGCAGGGTAAGTGATCAGAGGTACTGCGCTCTAAACCTGCAGCCATATTAGGAGCATTGTCTCTTATGAAGCACACAACTTTCCTCATAATATTCCATTCCTTCATAGTACTTGTGATGAAAGTATCTATTGCCATGGCTGTGTGAGAAACTTCTGCAAAAGGAATACATTCCAAGCACAAATGATGGTACTCAAAGTTTTCATCTAAAAAATGAACAGTCAAACTGAGGAAATCATCAGAAGACGTTGAAGTCCACATATCTGTTGTGACTGCAAGAGAGTCAATTGTTTAAAAACTCTCTTCAACTTTTACTTTTTCTTCCACATACATATCTGGAATTACCTTCTGGGAAATAAATTTCCTGCTTGGCATTACATATCTCGGCTCAAGGTGGTTAATCAGCTTTTTAAAACCTTCATGTTCCGCTATGGACAGTGGTTGGTTATCTTTGCAGATCATTTCAGCTACTAATTTGGTAATTGTTTTAGTCCTTTTGTCTCCAGGCTTTAGACTTTGCATTTTATCAACAAATAATCTCAGAGTTGGTTGGTTGGTAGACAATAACTTGCGTTTCCCTGGAGGTTGTCTGAAAGGGCTGAGTTCTCCACAGGAGGAAGCAGCAGAATCTGGACTAGGAATTGAGCTAATCGATGTAGGACTACCATCAGCAGTGGGTTCACCAATACCTTTGGTTGGGGAATCAATTCTGACAACTAAAGGACCAAATGTAGGAGAAGCTGGAGTCAGCACTGGTGTTAATGCACTTGACCCTTTCAGTTCTTGAAACCTGGATGAATGTTTAGCTTTCAGATGTTTCCACATGGCAGAAGTAGTGTGCGATTCTATTTCTCTAGATATTTTTACTGAACACAGATTACATATAGCATAATTTTCACTGGTTGAAATTTGGTAATACAGTCGGATCCGGATTTAACGTCTTCGCATTTAACGTTTTTCCGCATTTAGCGTTTATTTTTTTGGGTCCCGATTCATTCCATATTATGACAATGTAAAAATTATCCGTATTTAGTGTTTCCGCATTTTGCGTTTTTCCGCATTCATGGTCGTAAAAATTTGTCCCGCTCAAGATTTTTTTGACCGATTTTACGTTTTTTCATGACGGTTCATCCAAATCTTCGAATTTATGCTCATCAACAAGAACAGTCTCATGAAAGTTTACCAAGAGTCGATAGAATCTACCGGGGAACGCTTCTTCAACTGCTTTCTTCCGCGAGCGCAGCGCTGCGACCTTCAACTCGCAAGCTGGGTGATTTGTCTTCTCGTAATGTTTCGCTCCCCTTCTGATCCAAACACCAGGCACTTTTTGTATCAGATCCGATCTAATGGAGCAAAGTCATCCCTTAATAACCTCGAACTACCTTATCCTTCACTTCTTGAACTTAACTTCGATGATACGTGACGACTGATGACACGAGTTATTCTCCGAGGGCCGCTACAATAATGGTTTTCTCGTTATGTTTTCAATTGATGGCTAATGCCCCTTTCAACTCTACTACGTACGGGCAGTCGATTATTAGCCCAATATTTTTTCAGTCGGCTACTTTCTCTTTTCAAAAGAGGAGGCCCAATATCAATTGCGCAGTTCACTAGAAGATTCTTTCTATAATCCAATTCAAGGTCAGTTTCCATGGAGGAACAGCGAAAGAACAGAGGAAGTGTTTCCCCTGTCATGACCGTGAGTGAGAGCATTCTTTCCCTACGGAACAACATTATTTTACATCGTAATTTAGATATCCCGGAGCAAATTTATCGACATGCGGCTGGTAGATATCGCTGTCGATTCAAAAATATTATCTGGTGCTAATTAATGTCAAAAGAGAATGACAATCGGAGTTTTGACGAACGATCACGGTCCATGACTCTAAATAAATCGCTCATGCTGGAAAAAAATCACCGCATACTCACGGTAGAATAGATGAGCGCGGAAAAATACGGAAATCCGGCAGGTATCCCTTAGTGGTTGACTTCGACATCATAACCCTGACGAAATTGCCAAACTCCAGAGGCACTGACAATTTTTCTGATGAAATCCAGTTCTGTTGAAGATTAAACCTTTTCACTTAACAGAGTTTAGCTAATCGTTATTCAAGGTCCAACCAAATTTTATTGAAAGCTGCCGAGAAACAAGGCGAGTCGGAGTCAAGGTGATCAGCGTGCCGCGTAAGCAACTTCTCCCGGCTCCATTCGACCTGCATAAGGCCACGGATATATGACAACGAATCTGGTGTTATCATCGAGTTGAATCACCATCGACTAGTACGCATACTAAAATAAGATTCTACTTTTTTTGGATGACCTCGAAATCCAAAATGTGCGCATAGGAGGCTTTTTAAAGGCTCATAAATCCCATGTTTCGCCAAGGCAACAGAAAACGTTAAGTTGGCAAAATTCCAGAAAACCTCCCTTTTACTAGATATTCGGTAGTTGAGAATTCGGGATTAGCGATCTTCTGCTGTCCCTTTATTTCACTCATTCCTCATGATTTTTCGAGTACCTACTTATACCTTTTCTTATCATATTAGAAATGCTATAGTCACCTACATGTCACTTTTACAGAAAAAATTCTAAATTTCATCGAGACCACTGAAATATGCATAAAAATGGAATCATGGAATGGAATGGAATGCCCATAATAATAATCCGTGTTGGAATGCTTTTAAGTTGATGTTTATCAGAATTTTCTTAAAATATTTTATTAAAACAATTGTCATCCTCTCATTACTTAATTTTACTACCCATTTTTTAGCCGATTCCTGAAAAGTATTATCCAACCTTCATAGGGCAGGGAACATTTCATTTAAGAATTTTTTGCTGCTTTCAGCACCTTTTAGTAACTTAAAATAATATTTTGTATTCATAAAAAGCCATTTCCAATCATTACAGACCCTAAAACCTGAAAAAAATGGCAGGTCCTCATTTAGTGTTTTTCCGCATTTAGTGTTTTAAATTTTGTCCCCCCTGAAAAACCTTAAATCAGGATTCTACTGTAGTTCCAAATATTCGATGCTCGAGGCGATGCCATGTAAATGGATTATATGAAGAGCTGCTGGTCAAAGATGAGAATGCTGTGCGCATTCGGTGAACTCCAACCTTGGGCTGAAAATAAAGAATCTATGTCTTCCTTATTTTTCATGACTATGCATCCATATGACCGCAGGTCTATTATACTTGATCAATAATATGAGTTAGTACTCGATTATTTCATCCATCACTAGTTTGAATAAATAAAAAATCAGTTCCTTTGTTTGCAAATTTCTTGTGAAAACGACTTACCTTCTGCTTGAGGAATGAACGATCACCACAGGTTTTGACACTGGTGCGTAGGTAATTGGCCCGATGAGCGAGCAGTCGTTTTGATTTCGAGGGTCCAGCTGTTGCTTCAGTGTTTTAAAAGTTTTATTAGAGGTTTTTAGCGAACTAAAATACTTTGGCGGAGTTTACTCCCAAGAGAAGTTCTAATATTCACGATACAACTTCTACGCACTGTAGCAGAGAAGCGGTTGGCGCTGGTTGGCGCAGTCAATTGTTTCTCTCGTAAACTCGTAAATAGTTCTTTGTGAATCATTAATTAAGACAAATATATTCATAAAAACGTAGATGATGGTAATTTGAAAATTCGAGAGACAAAAACCATTCTGAAATAATAGTAATTTTTCATTATAGAACCTCAGTCACAAATAGAGCTGCTACATTCGGAGAAGCTTCTGCAGCAGTGACTCAGCTGATTCTTGTATTCAAAATTTTAGATTAAAGAGTGTTTCATTATTAATTTATATGACGTATAAATATGATTAATTGATGTGACGTGACTGAACTACAGTGCAATTACAACATATTCCGGCAAATAAATTCAACATTCACCATTCTTCTCCTTCGCGTTTCGTTTTTGAGTCGCAATTATTGGCCGCTAGTTTGACGAAGATTCGAAAGATTCGAATCACGAACAAAGCATGAAAGATTCGAGTTTTCGAATCTCGAATATTTTCTAAGATTCAAAGGATTCACGGATTCAAATGGCCCATCTCTAGTTTTCAGGAATCGAAAAAGTGATCTCAAGGAATTTTTCCGTGTAGAACTCAAGAGTTTTTGTCGTCACATTTTTCGCCGTGTTCACAATAATTTTGGTACCTGTAACTGCGACGATGTTTCAGTGATGATGATGCCCAGGCGATGCTCGCCCGGGCAACCACCATGGCGACCATAGCGAAGCCGAAAAGCAAATGCGGGAAGATACAAAAATGGAGAAGGATTTACGTCACTGCTGCTTTGTCGTCGATGAAGACAGGAACTCGTATTTATGCTATAGTTTGGCATTCCCATCGTAAAAAATACCGCAGATATGATACGCTAAAATTTTTTCGCGTAGGAATTGTGAGGTCCAGTAGCCGATATTCACTTTTAACATTGTTTCTTATGGGATATTATGTTTCGATTAACGTCATTTCATTTATCGTCACATTTTTCAGGAACGGTAAGTGACGTTAAACGAGGACTCACTGTACCCTACTTTAACCCGAAAGTCATGCTTATCACCTCGTTACCACCAAGATGCAGCTGAGAGCTTGGAGGGATACGGATGTCAGTAGTCAGCGAAATCATATTCACATTATTTTTTGGCTCAAATTGATTGAAACAAAGTTTTTTAAGTTATAGCAAGACTATACCAATACACCCATGCCTCGTGTAGAGCAATTTCGATATAGTGCAAATTTGTTCCTCAACGACCTGTAGCCTAATCATAAAAACGCTCTCATGAATAAAGGTGAACTTCTGCTAAGTACACAAATTTTATGCTTTTTAATAGTATTTCTTGCCTCAAATCTTATTTTTTGTTTATATATTAATCGAAATCCATTGCTGTGCAATGGCCAAAAGCATTACTCGTCATTGGGTTCAGATAGGTGGCCTACAGAAGTAATTTATCTCGTCTCCTAGTTAATTTAGATAATTAAGCGTGGAGCTAGTGGAAATCAGTTTTTTTAAGCAATGCGGTTTGAGATTTAATTTTTGCTGTCATAGGTTATCGGGAGAATGACATCCAGGTCTACGCTAATGCCTTCAAGATCGTCGGTGTTCACGTAGGAGAAATGGAGTGGTGGCCGAGTGCGTAATGTGACGAACGGGTTTTGCGTCCGTTATGAAATAGAGCAGGAATCACCTCAGAGCGGGGGCGACGTGAAAAAACGAGTAATTTTGGGAATGCGAAACGTACGGGATAATTGTAAGGGGAGGTTGAGGGTAAGAGACCACACGTATTCCTGGGTTGCAAACACAAGAAATGCATTTATTCACAAAGATAGCAATAATTAAATTTAACATACAAAAATATGGGGAGTAGCACTTGAAATAATGTTAGTAGGGCCGGATTGTCAAGGATCAAATACAAAATACAAAGAAACCAAAAATTAACTTGATAACATAAAAGTAAACTTGAAATGAACTGCATTTAAATTAGAGATGTGTCGATACCTAAAATTATCGATTCTCGATACCGATTCCGATACCTATAATATAAATTCTCGATTCCCGATACCGATACCAATGATACCATCAATGTTTTATTTAAAGTTGTTCTTGCAAAAAAACCTTAATTTTATTAATTGCTTTTAAAACATCCATTTCAAAAATATAGTCCTAAGATGTTCACGAAAATAGAAACAATTATATTGTCCATAAAACAATTTTTTCTAGTCACACATAAGTAACATATGCCATTAATATTTAAGATACATTGCAAAAACATAAGAAATTGCTTAAGATTATGTGAGATTAGTTTTAAAATCATGAACTAAATATGTTCATCCGTGACACTTACATGTATTCAGATTTTTGTTTAGAAAAACCAACATTTTAATCCTCTCTGGGTCAAGGCGATTTCTTTTTTGATCGCAAATATTTCCTGCTGCTGAAAATAGTCTTTCGCTAAAAACAGTTGATGGAGGCACACATAGATATTTTTTTGCAACTTGTTTCAGTCTCAAATGAGGACTGGAAAACCAGTAAGAGCCCAACATGTCGGCTTGATTTGGGTTAAGTGGTTGCTCTTGCAAGTATTGTTCAAGCTCCTCTGCATACCCCACTAATGTTGGCTGCTGCACAGGGGATGACTGGCCAAAAATCTCAGCATATCGTGTCCAAAAACCTTGTTCCTTACTTGACTCTTCTACTGAGACTGGGACACCACTAGTTGTAGAAGAATCTGTCCAATGTATTCTTGAATTGAATGAGTCTTCCCCTTCCATTTCCCTTAGCAATTTATTTTTGGCAGCCAGCAAATGGTCCTGGCTTTGGAACGGGAGGTCCTTGAACCTTGGGTCAAGGATGGTGGCACATGCCAAGGTTAAATTTGCCTCAACTGAGGGATATCTCCTTTTCATTGTGGAAATTAAATCATTCTTTAGACCCATGAGACCAGAGCCTGAAACACCTTGATTTTTAGTTACTTTCATAACTGTGTGGATCAGAGGAATAATCTGGAAAATAAAATTATAGGTTAAGTTATATTACTTAAGTTATATTATATTTCTGTAACTTAGGTTACAGACAATAAGTAAGTTTTTTCCAAGGTTTTACAATTGCTGAAAAATCATATAAGCATACTACTTCAGATATTGTTGAATTTTCCTTGCTTAGTTGATTTGTTGCTGTCTCAAATATTTGCAGTAGCTGCACTCCAAATTCCATTGTCTTCCAGTCATCAGGGATCATATCCACCGAAAGAATTGCATCACCTTTGCTTGACAACAATACAATTGCATCTTTCTGCTCCAAAAGCCTTTTCAACATATAATAAGTACAGTGAAATCTCGATATAACGACACCCCACGGTACACTAATAAACACTCGCTATAGCGAATTGCCGCTTAACTGGAGGTGGAGCAAATAATAGCCAATATACCTGTTGCGAACAGATATACAGGAACAGGAGTGGTGCGGCGACAGATAAACATCTATCCGATAAACGTAAGCATAAATCCAGACGAAAGGCGATGTTTTTTTGCATCACTAAATTTCCTTACTCAAATAACGACTAACTATTCAAACAATTTATAAGCGCCGCACTGAATGAAAATCATGCAAAGCATTGTTACGTCATCATTATATTTATCGAACGACAGTTAACCACATAAATTTGAGACTGAGCACTCCATTAACTTCATTTCTAACAGATCGCTAGCAATTACAGAGGTTAAGGAGTCTTCATGAAAGTCTTCCGGCGGTAAAACCCTCGCTATGGCGAGAGCCAGCACCGAAAGGGTCTCGTAAAAACGAATTCTTTAACACGCTTATTATAGGGTCAATTGACGGTGCATCGGCTATCTCTCGTAATAGCGGGGGTGTCGCTATAGCCCATACTCGCTTTAACGAGGTTCCACTGTACTGTTCCATCTGGTAGGCTCGTCTTGTACCATACGATACACAGGAATGCCTAGCTGTAGTTGGACAGCTTTCAACTTTTTCGAGATTTTAGCAGAGTGCTTAAAATTCCCCACTAACTTTCTTGATTTTTTAATTAGATTGTTCATCTTTGGGTTGCCAAGGGAGCCATCTTTAATGACTAGTTGCAAGGTGTGGGCAACACATGAAAAAGCCTCCTAAATACTTCTATTCAAAGCAGCTGTGATGTCTGGTCCATTATCCCTAACAATTCCAACAATCTTGTCTGAAATTTCCCACTCATGAAAAACTGACTTGAGAAAATTTAAAATGCATTCCCCTGTATGTGATACTTCTGGAAATGGTGCCACATCCAAACATCTGTGGGTCAAGGTAATGGCATTTCTGTCTTTGTAAAAATGGGATGTAATGGCCATAAAGTCATTTTGAGCTATAGACGTCCACATATCAGTGGTGATGGCTATATATTTTGCTTCTTTGAGCTCACTCTTTACTTCACCTATGACTTTCGTACACCCATGTCTCGTATAGCGCAATTTCGATTAGAGCAATTTCGATATAGCGCAAATTCGTTCCCCGGGGAAACATTGCAATGCAGTGTAGCCTAATCAAAAATCTTAAACGCTCTCGTGATAAAACGTGAACTTGCCCTAAGTACACACGAAATTTCTATCATTTTACGCTTATTAATATCATTGCTTGCCTCAAATCTTCTTTTTTGTTTATATATTAATCGAAATCCATTGCTGTGCAATGGCCAAAAGTATTACTCATCATTGGGTCCAGATAGCCGGCCTACCGAAGTAATTTATCTCGTCTCCTTAACAGAATGATAATAAATAATTTAGATCGTTAATTAAGCGTGAGGCTAGTGGAAATGATTTTTTTTTCAGCAATACGGTTTGAGACGTATTTTTGCCGTCATAGGTTATCGGACGATTGACTTCCAGGTAGAGGGTCTACGCTATAGCTTTCAAGGTCATCGGTATTCACGGGGGAGAAATGGAGCGGTGGCGGAATGGCGCATGAATAGCATCAACACATAAAAGGGTCCGCTATAGAGTCTCAAACACAATGGCTTCGTTCCCTCCCCGCAGTCGTAGGCCTTCTGCGTCTCAGGAATACAGTTCAGCAGTGGAAGGTGATATAGATAGAGCCATACAGAGTAAAAACCAAGAGAATATGGCAAAACATAGGAATGCGTGTAGAAAAATTAAGAATTTATCAAGAAAAACTATAAACCTAGAAGATGAATTGAAAGAGGTCAATTGCTTTGAAAATGGAGAGCGTCAAAGCGATATTGCGTGGAAGTTTAAACGCACGATGCCTTATTCTGAATAAAGACGAAGTTAAAACACCAGTGACCTCAGCCGCACCAACTTCAACCAAGCGGTCTACACATACGGAAAGTTCATAGAGAATCAGTACAAAAAGACGAGAGTGGTAATCGCTCCGAGACATTTAGTGAAAGCTCTGGTTGGTTTCAGAATTTAAACTGCAAGCAGGTATTTTCAGTGCGGCGATATCAGGTGAATCTGCAAGTGTTGATAGCGCAATCACCGCAACATTTTCTGATGAACTCCAAACTGTGATTGAAAGTGGCTCCTTTCCCCCTCAACCAGTTTTTAGTGTTGACGAGACGATATTGTTTTGGAAAAGAATGCAATCTCGTCTTGCATATACCTCTATCACATTTGGCGGACGCATTTTCCACGCAGAACTTCCAGTTTGAGATTTTAGTCCTGAATTTTTATTTAATGAGGAAAGTAGAGATAAAAATCGGATGATTTCTCTTCAGTTTAATTTTCTTCGGATGAATTGATGAAGAAAATTTTTGATACTATTTTCCCATACAAGAATTGACGATGTCGACTCAACACTCTCCGACGATTCTCTTTTTTTCCTCAATTGTCGAGTTTCTTTAGGACTCAATCCAGCAGCCATCATCTTTAGTTTTGTCCGCTGGTCTCTCAACATACTTCTTCATTGGGGGGAACATTATGCTCCTTCTTGTACTTACACGCAAAAATATCGCATAATTTCAAATGTTCTTTCAAAAAGGCTTCAGGTTTGTACTTAAGCAAAAACCCTACTTTTGGCCTATTCGCATTTTCTGTAAGTTTTAGTACTTCCTGTTGTATCGCTAAATCCATTTAGTCACACACATAATGGAAGGGAAGCGTCACCATAGTTCGCACACCTTTATAGCCACTCGAGAGGCCTTTTCATGGACCGTAGGCTCCTTTCCTGCGTTCTCGGATCTAAAAATATTTCATCACTTCTCTTAAAGTTGGTAACATCGATTTGTTTAACCCCGACGAGGCGCCTAATAAGGGACAAGTCGTCTCACTAAGCTTCCTTTATTACCTTCTACCATCTTCCGATTTATATTATCAAAGATAAATGACCTCCTAGCAGCATACACAGGATGAATTTTGCTGTATTGGAGGCGTGGGAGGGGCAGAAGGGAGCGGGGAGGGGAGGGGATTGGCCTGCGGCTCTTGTATCCGCGACGCTGCGTGGGCGTTGGAACATTTTCTTCGCGGGCGCGTACTCAAATTAGGCATTTTGTGGCTAAACGGTGGCAGATACGTCAAAATGCACGAAATTTTCGTCCGACAACGGCAGTAACTCGGCAAAATCTATTGGGAATGACCATAAAATATTAAATTTTTAGAATTTTGTCCCTCCCCCCCTAAATCGCATTTGAGCGAGGGTCAGGGGTTCACCTAGAGGTCTCAAATTTTTCAGGCCTTATTTTTGATCGGTCCCACAACTTTTTTTCATTGGGCCAGATGGATTTGAAAAAAATCGATTTTTCCGATCCGCCCTAGTGTATACATCTCACATAAAATTTTATTGGAAAAAGTCTTCCTTGATGGTACAGTATACCTTTGTTCTAAATGTCTCAAAAGTTTCAAAAACCCTTTATTTTCAACAATTGTAAATCGTCGGAGGTCAATGCAAATCATTTCTGCAATTAAATTGTTTATCATTTTTGCCCTTTCGTCATTCTGAGAAAATTTTCTTACCCTGTCAAAAGTGCCTTCAAGGGTAAGCTGCTTCTTGATAATCTTTGGATAAAGTGATGGTGATCCTGATGTATCGGATGTCGGCGAGTATGCACTTTGGCTTACTGGCAGTTCAGATCCAGATTCAGTATAATGATCACAGTGGTCACTTACATCTATGCTCAACTCTGATAGGTCATCTGGATCATCAGTATCGTCACATTCTAGACTTACAGCACTAGTATCCAAGTTAGGCCTAATGCTTGTACTTCCCGGAGAGGCTTCAATTCGGGGCTTGAAAAATGCTTCTATTTTACTAGTGGATCCATGCCCTATTTCAATGCTTGTACTTGGTTCACTTGACACTGATTGGGTTAGAATTCTAGGTTTGGGCCTAGTAAATACTGCACTTTCAAGTTTTTGTCCACGTTTTTTATGAGTTTTCAAATGTTTTAACAAGTTAGTTGTCGTTTTACTAGTGCCACCTCTTGAAACTAACTTGTCACAAATGCCACATATTGCAAACTTCTCATTGTTTGGGTCGATTTTATAATATTTCCAAGCTTCTGAAGCCATTACATTGACTAGGCTTAGTTGGGATTCTGGAATGAAAGTAGGTAAAAAAATAACGTTATGTTTAGTAAATAATCAATTTACTAAACTTTAATTATAACATGTGAACTATAATAGGTTATTCACCAAACTTTATCACCAGAACTATACTCCCTAAGTGTTCACTATTCCTTTCTCTGTGCAATCCACAGCGGTACTCACGCATTGAAATATAACAAATGACAAACTTTACTGCAATCGCTGCGCTTACCCGCAGTAGTAATGCCAGTAATGCCCGATAGTAATTGTATATTGAATTGAGTCGAAATGTCGTTGTTCAAAAAATATTCACGTGATAAATCATACATTCAAAATTAATTAGGATTATTCGGCAAGTTAAATCAGTATCAGTACTTTTTGACATGTTTGGTATAGGTATCGGCGGTATCGGTATCGACTTTAGGCGATCGATTCTCGATACCAATACCTAGTCGCAAGAATCGGTGGTATCGAGAATAGGTATTGAGAATCGACACATCCCTAATTAAATCTCGCAGGGTTTAAAAGTCCACTGCTGCACATTTGAAATTCAAGATTCACTAATTGTTCCAGCGCTTTCTTGAAATGGGGAAAAAAGGGGGGTAGGAGAGAAAAACGTTCTTGACGCTGCTTCGACCGGGGAAAGTGGTGAGGGCACGGTTTATTACTGCACCTTATTCGGGAACACAAAGTCACACGAGATGATGGCGAGGCTAAGCGGACTTCTCATGAGCTCGTGATGGTTCCTCGTTGCATTTTCCAAGCCGTTGACTGGAGAGTTGCCAAGATGCTTTCTCTCTCTCCGATGTCCAGTGGCTCAAATGCTCGACCCACTCGAGTCAAGGCGAGTCGTAGTCGTCTCGGGATTCTGCCGGTGCTTTCTCTCGGCATTCCTGGTGGCTCAATGCTCGACCATCTCTCTCCGATGCTGGTGGCTCAATCTCCAAGCGCCTCGTGAGAGGGGAAGGGAGGGGAGGGCAGTGGTTTCACTCGCGCGCTCTGTCGGGTCGTGATTCACTTACTTTGGCGCGGTATTTAAAAAAAATGCTGTTCACACGCATACACAAAATAAACTAAATTTATACCAAATACACTTAATAGTAAAAAAAAAAAAGAAAAGGGTAGGAATCGGGACAAGTGCTACTCATAAATAATAATTAGCGCTGCCGTTACAGTATGAATAGCATCAACACATAAAAGGGTCCGCTATAGAATCTCAACACAATGGCTTCATTACCTCCCAGCAGTCGTAGGCCCTCTGTGTCTCAGGAATACAGTGCAGCAGTAGAAGGTGATTTCGATAGAGCCATACAGAGTAAAATCCAGGAGAACAATGGCAAAAATAGGAATGCGGGTAGAAGAATCAAGAAGTTATCAAGAAAAACCATGAACCTAGAAGAGAAGTTGAAAGAGGTCAATTGCTTTCAAAATGGAGAGCGTCAAAGAGATATTGCACATAAGTTTAAACTCACGATGCCGTATGCTGAATAGAGACGAAGTCTCGGTAACCTCAGCCGCATCATCTTCAACCAAGCGGTCAACACATACGGAAAGTTCATTATGAATCTGTACAAAAAGACGAGCGTGGTAATTGCTCCGAGACTTTTAGTGAAGGCTCCGGTTGGCTCTAGAATTTTACACGGCAAGCAGGTATTTTCAGTGTCGCGATATCAGATGAATCTGCAAGTGTTGATAGCGCAGTGACCGAATCATTTTCTGATGAACTCCAAGCTGTGATTGGAAATGGCTCCTCTCTCCCTCAACTAGTGTTGACGAGTGTGGGGTCTTGTTTTATCGAGGTTGCAGTGTAGCTTAATTAATTTGTAGGCATCTAATAGAAGTTTCATAGCTAACATTAAAAGCTTTATTATCTTATGAGTATCAATTAAGCAGCCATTATAAAAGCGGCTCCAAAAGCACATTACCTGACAAAACCTGTACACATTTGAGACAGTATGCACTCAGAACATACCTTAAAACTCTTCATAAAATGATGTCCATAAAGTGTACAGAAAAATTACCTTAAGTCTGTGCAGATATTATTTCACAACATACTGAATCAAAAAGCTTATATCATACTGAAAGCAAAAAATCATAACTCGTACCATACAAATATGTTTGCCCTAATTAGATGCATTAGTATTTTATGCAGAAATTTTCAACAGAGGCCAAGTAGCTACTTCTGTTCAGCTTAAGGTTGGATGGCGATATTTGGTGGAACTTGTTCGCAGGAAACATAATGAAATACACTTTTGTATGTTCCACAAGAGTTTTTAATCCCGACCTAGGTTTCCGAAACCTACCGAATTGCCGAAACCTAGGTCGGGATTAAAAACTCTTGTGGAACATACAAAAGTGTATTTCATTATGTTTCCAGCTACTTCTGTAGTCGTAAAAGCTGTTCCAAGTATGACATAATAAACTAGAAAAACTTTGCGAGAAGCGCGAAGCCTTCACTTCTCTAAATTTTGAAGCTAAAAATTCTGGGTTACTTTTAAAATATAATGCCATCATTATGGAATCCACCTTCGGGAGGTTATCGCAACAGCCTTTCAGGAAACCGTATTCCATTTTGCATTCATTCGATATATTTTTTTTCTAGGAATACAGAAAATGGATAAAAAATATTTGATGCGACTAAATAACGTCATAAAGTGTCTCAGAGAAAACACGGATTATAAAAATACCGAAATATTCACTTACTCAATGACTGCTTCATTGTAGCTTCTGCAGCCGTACATGCAAAACGAAAACGCTGTAGGGAGAAACAACGTCACCAACAGTTAGATCTAACTTTGAGTTTGCTGATGGATTTCACTGTTTTAAATGAACTTAATGATAAAATCAATGGTTTACAAGAAGTTTGATTGGTGAAAATGGATTCCTGGTGAAAATTGCTGTAAGAATCATGTATTATTTCGAGGAAAAAAATTTCATGCAACTTCCCCATTATTGACTTTGGCATGCCGTGTATCACTGTCACCTTCAGTGTCGTCGCGTAGCTTCGGTACGTTTGTTGTGAAAGCGGGACATAGGAGCAGAATGATTGTTGAGATCTGAAATTCTTTCTTGTAACATAGGTCAGGATTGATTAAGATGGCAAAGACGGGAGCAGAGAGACAGGGTGAGCATCGTGAGAGGAAAAACCAAAGCGGTGAATGTGAGGAATTAAAAAGGAAGAATAGAGAGCGGCAATGAGATCTTAACAGATCATGGCAAGGGTGGTGTTGATGTAGTTGGGGGCAAAGGCAGATACATGACCTGGGAAGCTTTTAAGTAATAAATGCAGTGCAAGTGTGTAATTTAAACAGCATGAAAATAAAATTTGCAGAGGTCCCTGTACACAGCATTTCTGCCTCCAATGAAATGCTGGACTAACAGTGGCACGGCATTTAACCCATACGGAACACACACTATGTTCACCATGTCGAGTTAGTTGCTATAAATATAATTAAGATGTCTCCTTAGACAACAGATCACAGTGCTAGGCGTACTAACATTTTAAGCGAGAATATAGAAATCGAAGCAAAATTACTGGATAAATACACTCTATGTGCTTATGTTTCAGTGGGGTAGTCAGGTATTTCGTTCGGGAAAATGTTTTAAAAACAGGGTAGTAGGTAGAGGGTTTTCAATTAATTTTAACACTTTTTTCTGAAGGAAAATAATTGTGTTTTTAAATTTCAAGGGGGCGGGGTCCGAACCCTCTGGACATACCCCTGGCTATGCCACTGTTATGTTACTTCACTTAGAACTATTTTACGTATTTAGTAGATTTTCTTTATCTTGCATAATTTCAGAGCAATGCGAAGAAATGTGACTAAGTCACACAAAACAGTTTGTTTCATTTTTGTCAGTCAGTAACGACAACTTAGAATTTTAAAATCTCCAGTTCTACAGGGGTCACAGGGTGGTACCAAAGCCAGTGCATGCTTTCATTAAATTATTTTTTGAGGAATCCTCCAGAAAGTTCCTACATTGATTTGCATTAAGTCAAAGGGGAAATATATGAACAAAAACTGGGTTTAATGGTCAGTCAGTGACACATAGAAATGCTCATAACCAAGCTTCTGCTGTATTTATTACTTACTCCATGCATGTATCTTGGTTTTTACAGTCTCATTTGGCTCTTAACTGGAATTCTTTTATTGTCATTGTTTTTTGCCTTAAATTACTTAAATTTAAAACTTACAATTTCAATTTAATGTCAATTTCGATAAGTTAGATAGAAAAAATGCAGTGACTCTTGTTTATTAGCAAAGGTTTCATGTCGATCGTTTTGTACTCATCTCTAAAATGAGGAAAACTGTTAACGGGGCAATCACCTTTCGCTTTAACTTACTAAGACCTATTTATTGACACATTTCAAACTTATGGAGCGTAAGGCACCAGCATAATTAATCCACAATCAATTATTAACATCATAACAATCTTACTTCCAAAAAATTTGTCTGAATCTTCCTTTAAAAAAATTCCTTTATTGAATAATTGCCATTATCTAGTAGTGTGTGTTTTTTTTATCCTTTTTACTTTTGTGAAGGTACCATCCTAGTGTTTAAATATTAACCTGTTTTAATTATTGATTTTGATGCTGATTTAATTAATAAGAATGCATAAAATTAAATATGTCCTTCTGAGGGGTACTGCCATTGTATATTGTTTGAAAGTTATGTAAATCTGCAATTGTATTGTTAGTTTTTCTATTACCTTGATGGGAGGATGAGGAAGTGACTTGATTATTTTCATTTTATAGTGGTCCTCCACCTGGTGGTCGTCCGATGCCTCCATCAAGGGGGGGGTATAGTGGTGGCCGTCCTGGTGGTTTTGCAGGTGGTATGTATATGTATGTTTAAGAGTTGTAGGGTTTAAGATGTAATGTTACGACGGTACCCACTTGAGCTACAATGGTGGGCGGTGTTAAATTGTCTCTCTCTTTCACAGTTTGAAATTTAAAACACCTGCTGAAGTAAAACATTGTTTTAATCATATCAGGAGGGTTTTTCTCAGTCTCATAGGATTGGTGGCATCGGAAACGGATCCAGTCCCAAGTCGATTGGGAACCTATCCTATGCTTGTCTTCCGTGCGTATTGCAAATGCTATTGGAAAGCATTCCACTTTTGGTATGACGTCAATAGTCATCCTTGTGCGCCAGTGGGAAACGATAAAACGTCACAATTTTCAAGAGACAAGTGAGCAGCGAAAACAACCTCCCGCCAGGTTCATTGCTTCACAATGGAGATGAAAGGTTTATACGGGCATGCATAAGTGCTAATTGATACATTTTCACATAATTGATGTTAATGTGGGGTAAAATTATAGAAGAATTGTCCGTTTGTAGTATTTTTTATGTGTTATTATTTTATGTACTGTTGTTTTGTGCAAATCACGGGAATGAAGGCAAATTTTAAACTACAGTGGAAACTCATAACAGCGAGTACGGGCTATAGCGAGACCCCCGGCTATTACGAGAGAGAGCTGATGCACCGTCGATTGACCCTATAATAAGCATGTTAAAAAATTCGTTTTAACAAGGCCCTTTTGGTGTTGGCTCTTGCCATAGCGAGGGTTTCACCGCCTGAAAAACTTACACCAAGATTCCTTAATCTCTGTAATTGCTAGGGATCTGTCAGAATTGAAGTTAATGGAGTGTTCAAATTTATGTGGGAAACGGCATAAACAAATGCAATACGTTATTTCACTTTACTGCCGCTGAACCTGCAGGAACAATAAACATACACCAATGGAAACATTTGAGGCATTAAATAACAGCGATACAGTTTTATCAGTTAATTTTTGAATTTTCAATGGAAAATACCAAAATTATAGAATGATTACGTAAATGCGCTAATTAAGTGCATAGAAAAATGGCTTAGTCAGTTGTGCATTGGCATACACCCATGTCTTGTATAGCGCAAGGGATGCGTTCCTTGGGGTATTCGCACTATACGAATTTGCGTTATACGAGAGCGTTTTAGCATTGGGAAGATGGGATGAGGGATGCGTTCCTCGTAGCATAGGTCTTGGGTATTGAATTTTCTCTAAAACATCTATATTCCCATAAAAAGCCTTAGAAAACATTATTCATATAAATGTTTATAGTTTAAAACATCTTTAAAGATAGTATGCACGGATTAAAAGTTTTTTATTCACGTTAAAAATAATTCTTACGTGCTTTTGAAATTCCCTCCTGTGGTGCGGGTGGGCTAACATCTGCTATCTCAGGGGATCGTAATGAGTTGCCGGTAGTTGACGATTTTTAAAACTTGTCTAAAAACAATATTGTGTCACCCAGGCCCTTTTGTCGCTCATCGAAATGACAGGAAAATGCTACTTTGAATGCCATTTCGTAGCTAGCGGAGTTAATGAATGATAAATCATTTTAATTTGAAGTCCTACGAGCCATTAGCAGCTACGTGAAACAGTCTTTAAATGCCTTGAAACCTGACCCAGGTTTTCCTTCCCTGAAAATGAATGAACGAGATTGCATTCTTTTCCAAAAGAATATCGTCTCGTCAACACTAAAAACTGGTTGAGGGGGAAAGGAGCCACTTTCAATCACAGCTTGGAGTTCATCAGAAAATGTTGTGGTGACTGCGCTATCAACACTTGCAGATTCACCTGATATCGCCGCACTGAAAATACCTGCTTGCCGTTTAAATTCTGGAACCAACCGGAGCTTTCACTAAATGTCTCGGAGCGATTACCACTCTCGTCTTTTTGTACTGATTCTCTATGAACTTTCCGTATGTATAGACCGCTTGGTTGAAGTTGGTGCGGCTGAGGTCACTGATGTTTTAACTTGGTCTTTATTCAGAAAAAGGCCTCGTCGTGCGTTTAAACTTCCGCGCAATATCGCTTTGACGCTCTCCATTTTCAAAGCAATTGACCTCTTTCAATTCCTCTTCTAAGTTCATAGTTTTTCTTGATAAATTATTGATTTTTGTACACGCATTCCTATTTTTTGCCATATTCTCTTGGGTTTTACTCTGTATATGGCTCTATCTATATCACCTTCCACTGCTGAACTGTATTCCTGAGACGCAGAAGGCCTACGACTGCGGGGAGGGAACGAAGCCATTGTGTTTGAGACTCTATAGCGGACCCTTTTATGTGTTGATGCTATTCATGCGCCACTCGGCCACTGCTCCATTTCTCCCCGTGAATACAGATGACCTTGAAGGCTTTAGCGTAGACCCTCTACCTGGAAGTCAATCGCCCGATAACCTATGATGGCAAAAATACGTCTCAAACCGTATTGCTGAAAAAAAAATCATTTCCACTAGCCCCACGCTTATTTAACGATCTAAATTATTTATTATCATTCTGTTAAGGAGACGAGATAAATTACTTCGGTAGGCCGGCTATCTGGACCCAATGACGAGTAATACTTTTGGCCATTGCACAGCAATGGATTTCGATTAATATATAAACAAAAAAGATTTGAGGCAAGCAATAATATTAATATGCGTAAAATGATAGAAATTTCGTGTGTACTTAGGGCAAGTTCACGTTTTATCACGAGAGCGTTTAAGATTTTTGATTAGGCTACACTGTGTTGCAATTTTTCCCCGAGGAACGAATTTGCGCTATATCGAAATTGCTCTATACGAGACATGGGTGTAATGATTGACAAAACAATGCTTTGCATGATTTTTATTCAGTGTGGCGCTTATAAATTGTTTGAACAGTTAGTCGTAGTTTGAGTAAGGAAATTTAGTGATGCAAAAAAACATCGCCTTTCGTCTGGATTTATGCTTACGTTTATCGGATAGAAATTGATCTGTTGCCGCACCACTCCTGTTCCTGTATAACTGTTCGCAACAGGTATATTGGCTATTATTTGCCCCACCCCCAGTAAAGCGACAATTCGCTATAGGGAGTGTTTATTGATGCACCGTGGGGTCTCGTTTTATCGAGGTTGCACTGTAGTTTCTGTTCTTTCATTCTCTTGAGGGCACGGTTGATTGTTAAGGTCATGTATTATAATAACTAAAATACAGGTAGTCGAGAGATCCATCCTTTTCCAACAACATATGGTTTACTTACTCAATGGTTTAACCAAATTGTCATATTTTCATTATTTTTCTCATTTCAATATGAATATTGACCATCTTCAATAATGTTCTGGCCTTCATGATATGCCATAAGCATCTTACAAATTTTCTGTGAAAGTGAAGGTATGCTGGAAGGAAATACAGTGATTACATCAGGTTGAGTGGTGTCCATTATTATCAATGGATCGAGCTAGGTAGGTAAAAATAATGAAAAATATTTTGGTTAGTTTGTTATCTGTTTTGCACGTACAATGTTATTTTTACAACACCATTTGAATTGGTACAAAAATGACAAACAGTTACTATTGCTGCACCTGTTAATATATCTTCCAACGTATATTTCACTCTTCGAAAATTTAACAGAGAAAAGAATAATTGCCAAGATCAGGATACAAACACGTAACCATTGGTTTCCACACCAGTGCTTTAACTAATTTCACCACTGACACTCATTCCGAGTACTTTGAAATTCGTGGAGTATAGCTGACAAAATGTAGTGAGAGTGACTCCATATAGCTTTTACCGTGGCTATTCCTGTTATGCTTGAACTAATATTTCATATTAAAACGAATATTTAGGATGTTCACTGTGGAACCAACTGAATTAGGTACATAACCACATCTAATTTCGATGTAACTATGATGCCAAGTCATGCACACAATCGTATTAAACTAGACAAATTGTTATAATTCCAAACCCACGGATACGTTTCCAATGCATTATGCTACCTACATATTTGTAAGTCATTACGCCATGAATCCATTTCAACTTGTTTAATGTTCTTTTTGCCAAATCACTCATCCAAATAACATGCAAACATACTTGCACCGAAAGTGATGCAGTCTGTGCATTTATTGTCTAATTTACAGGAGAGTTAAATTCTTTTGCACCTATATTACGCTAGCAAAACATCCACATATATCAGCACTCATGGACTAAAGTGATATTATTTCATTAGAGCCAAATAATAAAAACAGCATCATAACAGATCACCATTCGAAGCCGGAATGACTTTCTGGCACCTCTAGCTCAATCGACTTTATCCTATCTGAAAGCCTTCCTTGAGGTGATAGGAAGTAGTCTGAAAAATTTGGATAGTCTCGCTGTTAGTAAGTGACGTGGAATCTGCGTCAAGTCTCCCAATCCGCTCGGAAAGGGAGAATCTGAAACACCCCCCAGACCACTTATCCTAAAAGAAGAATTAAAATAAAAAAATAGAAAGTAAGTGACATGATTTTGAAACCTCATTAAAACAAGCTACCCTTAATGTGTCGAATTTTTGACATAATATTTGTAGGAAAAATCCTCAGAAAAAATAATTCGCCTTGACTGGGATTCAAACCCAGATACCTTGATTTCCAGCCTTATGCTTTCGGAAAAGTCAGTGTCTTGGTGAAGTGTGTTAAAGAGGTCAGAGAATCTTGTCCAAGGCATCAGGAAAAATTTGCCATGACGACTGTGTCAAAATGTTGTCCGCTGGCGGAGGCACAGAAAGATAAAGAATTTTTGCCTTTTCAAATAGTCAACCCTTGATTATCTGGCTCCCAGTCATCCGTTTTGGAGACATTCAGGGTATTTAGTACTCTGTTCACTTAGCATTTAAGAATATTCCAAAGGGAACAATAATAGAGTTCTTTTAAAGGTAGATGTATATTTATTAGAGATGGGTCGAATAGCAGATTTCTCATACTCGAATATCGAATTTGAATGTTGAATCATTGCTTGAATATTATAATACTTGAATTTCAAATACTTCGAATACTAGAATTGCCCAAATCATATTAAACGTATGTGTTTCTTCTTCTATTTCACTAGATGAATGTACAGTAAAACCTCTCTTAAACAAAACCCAAGGGACCAAAATTATGCCGTTTCGTTGATTGGGAGTTCGTTCCCAGGAGGTGATACGCACGTTGCATCATCCTAGGGGCACGGAAATTGAAGCAAATCTGCATGCGTTATCTTCATTCTACCTTTGCATACTTCAAAACAGTGCTGATTTCTTCAATTGCAATGCAAATTGCGGGCAATAGACTACATTTAGGAAGCCTCAGTTCGTATTATTCAATCACTTAGCGTGCTTTTTAATCGGTTTTCAAAAATTGTATGCAGCGTAGCGGTGAGCGCGAGGCCCTCCCTTTATTCTCAATATTTGAAATGGAGTACATGTATTCGCGAAGTTTACACTGAAAATTAAGAATTCGATAGATTTGACCATTACTAATATAAAGTTAAGGTAACAGCTACATTTATAGCTTCATCATCAAATTTAGATCGCTCTACCATTACGATGAGAGTTGTGACTTTCGTCGACCCATTAAAGCGCGGTGGGTGGCAGCATTTCTTTATAGTAGTCGAATCCAGAATACTCCATTGCAATATTTGTGGTCGCGAGCTTCGTAAATAATTCATTGTACGAGCATCATTTCCATCGAATTCCGGATAGACAACTGCCGATAAGAAGACATCTTGAAAGGCCTTATGCAGGAGTTCTCAAAGTAAAATACGTCAAGATTTTGAAAAATGAGTTTTCGAGAAATTATAGTTCACTGGCTTCGCGGATAACTAAATTTTAGTCTACTCTAGTGAACTCATCTAACGACCCTTCAGTATTCATGTCTTTTGAGAGACCCTGCCAGGATTCACGGATTTTGCCATCACTCTCCATCGCGTGGTCGCAGTTGACTGCGAGCCGGATAGACAACTGCCGATAAGAAAACTGCTTGAAAGGCCTCCTGCATGAGTTCTCAAAGTAAAATAAGTCACGATGATGATGCTGTTGACTGCAAACCCAGTTTTAGCAAAATAACTAAATATGGTGACAGGCACGACATGCTTCCAAGCTTTGCAAAGCCGCTGCATTACCTGCAAAATGGCCCTCTTCAATTTTGCTGATCCCTTACATCCATTTGACAAACCAAAAACTCCACTAAAATCCGACGATAATGCCGCTTTGCCGCAGAAATGACCCCTCGGTCGAGAGGTTGCAACTTAGCTGGTGCAGTTGGGGGGAAGAAAATTACGTGCACATTTCTTATTGTTAGTCCTATGTCGGGGCCCGTGCAGCGAACAAAATTCCTGGATACACCACTGACTCTATCATTCTTAAAACAGCGGGGTTTCACGTATTTCCCCACTAAAAACTGAGGTAACTTCTCCGAGCCATCACTATTGGTGCATAGGAGTACTATAAAACGTTCTTTGCTCATTTTTCCCCCGCGGCCCGCCTATTCTTTTAGAGTAAGGTCAGGAAGCAAATTATTAAAAAAAATGCTTCGTGATCATTAAATATGTCCTCAGAACTGTTTCTATTCAGCTATCCATTCCCAACTTCTTTCTTGCTCCTGCAAGATGGGCCCTGAAATGGGGATCAGCTCCAGAAAGATACACAAAGGTTAAGAAAACTCTTAGCTGTTTCACAAAATAAAATATATTGCGACCGGTGTCGATACAGCGTATCATCATCTGGCCATCTGATGATACGCTGTATCGAAACTGGTCGCAATATATTTTATTTTGTGAAACAGCTAAGTGTTTTCTTAACCTTTGTGCATCATGAAGGAGTTTCACCATGTTACGCCAACCACCATCGCATTTATCCAGAAAGATAGTTGAAGACAATTGTCCATTGACATAGGTAATGGAGCGTTTTCGGTTAGGCCCCTGGGATGTAGCGTTAACAATTTCAGACTGTTATGCAAGAATTGTCTACAGTATCAAGACCGAATGTCATACTTAATTGCGACTGTAGTCTTCTTCATGAAACAATCGACGGCCGTCACAAACCTTTCCCTCTGGAGAAAGTCAACACTGCTTCACATCACGTTAGGACATCGCTACAATCGTATGACAGAGACCGACCTTTAGTATAAAGCACTCAATTCAAGTAACGTCTAGATCAATGGGAAAATGTTGGCTTTCGTCTCTTAAGTGCGAATATTTTTTATCCAAGATTGCGGCAAATGCAAAAGTTTCTCCTAGTTTTTAGATGATATTGAAATAAACAATGTGAACGAAACAACAGTTGCTACTGAGTCATATTCAAGATAATTAAGATAGGCAAATTTTGGCTTTCATCTTCTAGCGCGCACATTGTATCTTCTGTAAATTAAAGAAGTTATCCAAGATGGAGGCGAGTGAAAAAATGCTTCTCGGGATTTACGCGTTGTAATTCTGTAAAGTATCTTAAACAACTGTCAAAAGAGTGCGATAAGTACATAGCTCTAGATATCATATCTTTGAGCATGTAAATATTGGGACATTGAGTTATTTACGAAAGCCAGCTTTAACATTTTTCGCAATTTGCCACGAGCCGTGAGTTAGGGTCGGCGGAAACTACGCACCTTGGGCGGAAACACACCACGGAAGGCTATCGTTACGGTAATAACGACGATTCTGATTGGCTTATCAAGTGGAAGTCTCTGATTGGCCCTCCAACGCTACGAATATTAAATTATTCATATGAAAATAAAAATTTAACCGGAAAAATTGGTTATTGAGAGGTGAATTTCATTCGATCGCGCCAAAATTTCATTTTGTTCATCGAGGTTTTTCACTACTGTGTTTACATAGGCAATTGGCCGGACCAATAGCATTTGTTCGTTGAACGGAGTTCTTCGTTTAGCGGGAGTTTGTTAAGGTGAGGTTTTACTGTATAAATAAAAAGGTATACAGTGGAACCTCGATCTATCGTTTTTCAAGAGGACTGGCGAAAAAAAATTATGCATGTGGGAATGTTAGACTTAGGTTGCCTATGCAGCAGGAAACCCAGGATTTTGGCGAGTTTTTGTGATTTACTTTAAATACAGGAATTTTGCTGAATAATGGAATATTTTAATTTTATGGAAACAATTTTGGCATATAGTTGATTCAACTAACCTCTCTTTCAAATATCCCAAGGGACACACCACCTCGCAAAAAAATGATTGCATGCCATCTTGGCATTTACACTGCTACAATGAATTTCTGTGTGATGTATACATTCTTATCTACCAAATGCCATTTCAGCGGCACGCCCATCTGATACTTGGCTTCATCCAACTTCTTATTTTCAACAGGTAGCTTGCTTTACCCCCACTCCTACTGTCAAGTGCTAGCAGACAATCCGAGGCGTTTTGCAAAATACATGCGCTTCCTCACCATATTTTCTTTTTCTTCAATGATTTTCAGTCCATCTTAGGAAGTTATCACGCGATAAGCAGATGAATTCGAATTCCAAGCAGGGAGAAACCATATATCCTGAGGAAATATCCCTTCGTCTGTGACAGTGACAATAGAGATAGCATAACTCAGAATGTTAAGTCCCCGTTGTATTTTGACTTTTCTTTCCTTGGGTAAAATGCTTAAATAAAGTCAGAAATACGTCGTGTTTGGTCTTATTCTTTTTGAAATCACACGCACATTACTAATATTTTAATTGAATAAAGGTGTAATATCAATTGCCGAAAGTCATTGACACCTTTTCTGCTAATAGATGACTCATGCAGTGGTTGACTTCCAGAAATGGGGAACTTGGAAGCATGTAGGCAGAAAAAGGTCAAATGGGGAGAAAGAAGGAAGAGTGAAACACGATTCTATTATTCTCCTGTGACTTGATATTTTCTTTTGAAGCTTTTGATTTATGGTCTTCGTAATACGAACCCTGCATGAGCTGGGGCCTTATGTTTGATTTTGGATAGGAGGAAAGCCTCGGAGGAGGGGCTGAGGGCTGATGGATGGAGGGAGTAACGGATTTTGGGAATTGTGCTACGTAGTTACTATCCCACGGCACCGAGGTTCTCCTGGTGGGGGAAGCTGGGGATTTTCAGATTTTTTCACCCGATCATTTTCGGTTCCCCACGTCAAACTCTTTTCACCACTCTAATCCACGAATTTGATGTAGTTCGTCAACTTGCCTAAAACGGCACTGCATGCACTAAACAACTAGAGTTCTCTACATTCTTCCGAGTCAACTACCAACGATGTGCGTGCGACAGTGTATTAGGTGAAATTCAAAGTATTCGAGGTATTCAAGATTGTACCTTTGGTATAATTATTCGAGATCTCCAATATTTGTGCATTAAATTTTGGGAATAACGGTTGGCTGATGTACTTCGTTTTATAGTGGTGATTTCTTTCCTTAAGTCTTTTTTGATAGCGGTATGTTTAACAGGCAATGAATCATGGAATGAAAAGCGATTAGTTGGTGTGAGTAGTGGTGTCTTGAACTTGCTGGGATGAAATGATATGTATTCCAGGGCTTCCTAAATGGAAAAGGAATGCCATTAGGGATGTGCGAGTATTTGAAAATTCGAGTTGGGTAGTTGGTACTCGACTGGAGTGATTGGAGTAGTATTACGAATGTTGAGATGAGTAGTGCCAGGGGCGGCGATCAATGGATTCTGCTGAAGGAAGGAAGGGAACCAAGGGTAATGACAGTCAGACAGACGGTGGATAGCATTTATTGTCTTACATCCCGCATGCAACTGCCGTGTGCCAACAGTTTGGTGTCTTGGCGTGCCCCTCGTGACATGGTCCCTAGCCCTCATTGGCTTCCGATGGTGTCAGTGCATTGTGCGTCTAGGTGTCTAGGTACAAAGTAAGCTGCTGACTCTATAGGTAAGAAGGAGGTGCAAGAGGAAAGGGGGAGTGGGGAGTGGGCGGGAGTGGGTGGAAGAAGGAATGCTGCGGTGTATTCGAAGTAATCCGAGTGGACCACAGCATCGCTCATTCCTTCTTTTGCGGTACCATACCCTAGTATTCACTGAAACGCCAAGGGAGTAATAAAAATTGTTAGGATTTCTATGGAAAAATGCAACTGTTACGTTTCAGCGGGCAATGCTGGTTTTTTCCCTGTTTGACATCACAAGTGGTGTCACCTCTTAGCCTTTTTGAGCACTAAGTACGTTAAATGTTAGTTTTCATTTATTCCTTTGTTGCATTTAGTTTCCCTCTTGAACTAACTGAAAATAGAATCTAAGGTTGATTAAACAAAGTAAGAAATAAAGAAAACTTCTTTTTTTATCTACAAAGCTAAAGCTAAGTTCTATACTTAGTTCCCTTTGTCCACTTAAATTCCTTGAATATTCAAGATCTATATAAATTGTTGATTTAACTTTTATTAAAACTTCCCAAGGTTCCCAAACGTTGCCACTTTGGAAAGAAACTTGCATAATTTATTACATCTTCCCTTGGCCATGATCGACTTCATACTAGTGAAATAGGGAATGTGGTGGCATGGTTGTTCATGCACATGCAATGGTTGAAAGGTTTAATCAACCCTAGTGTAATAGACCAATATGTGCTGTTTTTGATGGTATGGAATTGAATTGCTTGATTTATTTTTAATTAAAAGATTATCTGATTAACTTAGCTGTCTTCCTTGGGAAGGTGTTAAACCGGCAAGGCTAATTAAAAGGTTATTGCATTTTATACATCCTTAAACATTTTTTGGGTATTTTTGTCATTGCTATAAGATTTTCTGTTTTATGTGAGATAGTATTTACATTGGTATGACAATACTTCTTTATTTTCAGGTCCTGGTAATGTTCCATCCCAAAACATGATTGCGAAGACTTCCACTCAAGTGACCATACCTAAAGATGTAAGTGTCATTTAATGTGTGCGTTAGGACTATAGAGTTCTTTTCTCAACATTGTATGCATTTTCCTCAACTGTGTAAAGGCCTGGTTACACGGTACATTAGAATGTACAAGAAAATGTGATAATGTCTGAATCTCAGAATGAACGCGAAAATGCACCGTGTAACCACGCAAAATGTAAGAATGTATGAATTTCTGAACGCTTGTTCTAATTTCGTTCAGACAATCGTACAATTTGGACTCATAAGAGAGTCACCTGGTGGCAGACTACGAAAATGACACATTCAGTTCATCTGGCTTGTATTGGTGACTTCTTTGTTTACGTACGGCTCCGATAGCTTTTTTGATTTTGACGTCTTGCTTGTCTTGGATTTATCTCTTATTGATTGCGAAGGGTGGAACAGAAGAAAAGGGATGGGTAAAAGGAAGGATCAGATGGAAAGGTGCTGTTTGAACCACGAGAATTGTCCAAGATTGAGATCCAAATGATCGTTAAAAGGTCATAAAAAAGCATTTGATAGACAAAGAAATAAGATTCAATTACTATTTACGCTGTATTTACTCAAGTTCCTGTTTTTGAATCGAGACCGACTGCAAAACGAGTCGAAATTTTAGGTGTTGCGTTGACATGCAGCAAACGTTATGGGCATCGCAGTAATAAATATTGAATTTACCTTGCCAAAAGCCTCATATTTCTCGTATATTCCTGTAGTGTGCGCCGATTCACTGGAGAAGGATGGAGAGGAATCACGACACACTCGCTTTCAAGTCTAAAATTCAACTGCCTTTATTATGTCCTGTTTATTATATCACAAGGCTTAAGGGCATGAGAAATTTTGAAAATGTGCTTTTATTATGGAACACTACTATCCTACCAAATTTGAACGATATCGGCCAAAGACACTTCGTGAATATTCCTATTTAGGGGCTCCTTTCGACGAGAGGCCGGCCGCCCCTTACATTCCTTATTTTTCTCCGTGGTTTAATCGTAATCAGTATTTATTCTCGTAAACAGCCACTTTCCTTATAATTTGATCCTACAATGGGTAGAATGATAGGTACATTTATAGAGTTGTTTACAAAGTGAAATAAGTAACTTGATAAAATCCTGCGGTAACCCTGATTTAAGAGAAGACTTACGTTGAGGATATCCTATTGACAATATAGATAATGTATTTGACTCCATTCTGTGGATCGTCAACCACTTATTCCTCTTATTTTTGTTCTTTCGAACACTAGCAAGAAACTTCTCCGGCGAGTAAGTAGAGGTACTAGACAATAGGGTACTTTATATGGTTTTATGGTATACACTATTTATATGGTTTTCACAAGTTTTTCTATTGAAGGTCCATGCTGTAATACACTTACTGCATTAAGCAAATGATGTAGGTGTGTAACGTATATAACAATCTGCAATCAACTTATTTTAATTTAATCTTTCCAAAGCTCCCCAAACAATTGCCTTTATTTATTTCAACAACGTCTTGGCAAACCAATATGTTCACAATCCGAAGTTTGACGTTAAAACAGCTATTATATTCACCAAATTTGCGTTTGAGTCCCTACATAAACAGTTTTTCTATCCACTTCCTCCGTCTGTCATCAGTAGATACCGTGCTGTGATGTAACGTGCGCACGCTCCATCACATGTTTTCAAACAGTCTATGAAGATTGCTAAATATTAGAAGCATGCTAAATACCGAAAAACCTCACATATGAAACTTCCTCACTTATGAAACATTTTATGGTTCTCTGCTAAAAGTTTCATAAATGAGGTTCTACTATATGTACTCCATCGTTACAATCATTATTTTGTGCTTCAAATTTTTTGGTAAAAGTATTATTGGTATGTTCTTTGCAAGTGGTTATAACTTGAAGATCACCACTCAGTTGAAGTATTAATCATGTGCCTGTCAATTTTCTTTGCAGTTGGCTGGTGCAATTATTGGCAAGGGAGGCGCCAGAATTCGCAAGATTCGCTCAGACTCTGGTGCTGGGATAACTATTGATGAGCCTCTGCATGGATCAAACGACCGGGTCATAACAATCACTGGCTCTCACAATCAGATCCAGATGGCCCAATACCTCCTACAACAGAGGTAAGCACACACTTACATCCAGAATTGGCAAAACTGATGCATTAGTAATTTCTGTCTGACATTTGCTAGACCAAGATGGTGCCAACATCTTGCTGCATGACTTAACTTTCAATTGTTTATGCTCATGGGTTGCTGTATATGTTAATGCTATTACGGATACTAATGCTAATGGATATGGATGACCTCTGGTTGGAATACTTAAGGGTAGAGTCATTTTATCTGTCTGAACGGCTTCTAGTTTCAAGTAGGATGATATTTTTCTAGAAATCAAGTGATCTTAATTGTGAAAGGGTGATCCATAATAATGGTTTTTATGAGGAAGCTCCTTATTTATATCAGTATTAGCATGGGCTTACATTATAATTGATAACACGAAAGATGAAATGGAAAACAAACGACCCAGGTAACTTTTCACTGAAAATTTTTATTGGTATGACGCGTTTCAATACTGAGGCATCATTTTCAAGTGCGAAGTTAAAGCTGAATCGATTGATTTCAGCCTGAAAGATATTTTCAAACTTGGTGTTACCCATTAAACTTTCCCGTCTTTATTGGAAGTTGTAGGTTCACTCTGAATGTTATCTTAAATGCTATCAGTGGGTCAAGCCTTGATGTAGTGGAGGTAAACATTCAGTGGAGTTATCTACAATTTTATTAAACTATGTGTCAACTTGCAGAATCATCATCTGGCAATTTCAACAAGATAGAAAACATTTATCTATTTTAGGAGTGGAGCTAGTGTAATTGGGAGGGACACTCACATGATCCTTCCTCATTCTCCCTTTTATTTCCCCCCCTTCTCCACGAATGTAGTTGCATATCAGGGTTCATAGCGGTCATGGAAATACTGTATTTGCACAAATCTAAGACGAGGTTTTTCCCCCTCCTAACTCGTGCAGAAAAAAGGTTTCGTCTAAGAATCTTGGGGGATGCCTGTATGTGTATGTGAAAAGCAGTTATTGGTCCGTGAGTCATGGCGACACATTGACTTTAAGCCTGTGATTGGAAGACCGGTAACCCGTAAAGTGTTCATTAACAGTGGCAAAAAATCAGGCACTTATTTACTTCCCTGTTCCCTCCATTTTCCCACTTGTAACCTATAGCCGGCCCTGAACTTTGTTACCAATGGGTGACGTCATGAGAGAGAGCACTTTCATTGTTGCGGTGCGGTGTCTATTGCGGTGGATAAATTTTTAGTTAACGTGCGGCCGGTGATTGTTGCAGCATCAATGCTGTAAAACCTCCACGTAATGAACCTCTTTATATCATAAACCTCTGTACTTCAGACCACCCCTACGGTCCCGTCAAATTTACATGTAAATTTAAAGGCAAACCTCTATATCTAGTGAACGTCTTTATCTTGTAAAACCTCCACTTATACCAAGAAGACACCCCCAAGAAAGCCAAACTACCTCCGCTAATTGTACCAAGACAACTAGAGACCATTAATTCAGGTGCGATTACGTACATGGAATGACATTTTCAGCAATGAATGTTTCACGCTAATTTTTTCTCTTATACTCTCTTAATATGATGTAATTTTCAGGTTAACAGTTAGGTATGGTCATTTTATTCCATATGAGAGCATACCTAACAGTAAATAAAATAAAACGTATCCAACTATCTTAATAATTTAAAGTGACTGTTGAATTAGGAGAGCTCACTTTGTTTTCTCTTGAATCATGGTGAAAATCACGTGATAGTGCTCAGTTTCTGTTATTATTGAATAATAAATATATGTTCACTTATGCATGTTTGTTTAAACACATAAATTTAATGGTTTAAAAGACAGTAGTACCTTTCATTTCTGAAGGATATGAAAAAATGGTGCCTGTCACTAAAACCTCTGTATAGTGAACGTCCATACATCAAACTGCCCAAATTTTGTTCCCCTCCATTACTATGTAAAGAGGTTTTACTGTATTTCTGGCTAAAATGGCTTATCAACAGTCAGAATTTGACATCATACCGTGAAAACCTGGGAAAAACCGTGAATTTATAATTTAGTTTGAGGTTTTATAGTTTAGTTTAATACCCTGCAAGGGCACATTACTCCGGCTGTGAAGGATGCAATGAAAGAAGCAATACAGTAGACTCTCATTATTAAGAAGTTTACGGGACCAAAAAACAGAGGTTTGTGATAATGAAGTTTGTATGAATGTTTCTTTTAGGAATCATCGAAAGAAAAAAAAACATGCTGTCAAAATTTTTTGTATCTTCAATCTCCCGCACTTCTTCTTCCTCAGTCAGGTGTATAATATACATGATTAAATTATGTGCAAGTCCTCGATGTATGAGGAAGATGCGTTCTGAGACCTTGCTCATTAGTTGATAAACCTATTCAAGGCTAGGAGAGTGGTTATCCTGCAGAATGCAATACTGCATCACAATTGTGCATAAACTCACGTTTTTGACGAACTGATCCAGCTTGCAATCTAGCCGGAGGCAAAAAATATCACTGTCCATAGGAAAAAAGAATGGGCAAAACATTGAACAGTTCCTGACTTCACACGGAATTAAAGGATACTTAGTTCAGATTATGCCCAAAGTGCAAGTTTCTCTACGCCATGTTGTGTTGCATCGGCAAACTCCCTAAGTGCCAAATTTGAAATTTCGGGTACGCTCGAATTTTTCGAATATCGATGTCTCTGAAAGTTCGTAAATCTAGTGTGCGTAGGAAGAGGACTAACTGTATTTTTTTCCAATTTACGAGTGTTAATGAGTGGGTCAACATAATCCCAAGGGGATGAAGCTTGTTGTATGATGATGCGTGCATATTGAAGTATCTCCTGCTGAAGAAAGAACCGAAATTGACTGTCTTGGGCACAGTACTAGAAGAGAACTTAAACGTAGTTCAATGATGATAATATAGTGTAGTGTATATCCACCTAATTGCCGTTGCTTTTTCATGGAAATTAGAAATAAAGTTCATTTTGTAAAGTTTTTTTTCCACCGGGACCGGGCCTGAGGTTCGTGATTTCATAATGTTTCTTTTACTATTCGCATCTGGAAGGGAATCCAGTTGGCAGCACTAAATTAGGTGTCATGGCCAAATAGAGATGATCGGTTGCCTTCGTACGTTTGTTCGTGTGAAACGATAGCCAGCCAGCACTATACCGTTTAGCCGAATATCAACGGCATTATGATTTTGACCCGTTACGCTCACCACTAGGCCGTAGCATCAGTAAACAAACCGGCCGATCACCTCTGTCTCATTTCTGAAATTGGCCCCCAGATGTCAGTCTCTTTGATTCCTGTTGCGAATATATTGGATAGCCCTTTTAGTCGGCACCTACGAATTGCTTCGTAATAACGAGAACTTCGTAATAACGTTGATTGTATTAACGAGAGTTGACTGTAGTGACTTGGCCGTGATTCCAGGAGGTATGACATCCAAGCTGCAGCCTTTGGACATTTGCGTTAATAAGCCTTATAAAGATCAATTGAAAAGGTTTTATACTGATGGGTTGACATCTGAAGAATGGGAGCTGATGCCATCTGGACGCTTAAAAAGGGCTTGTCTATCTCAGTTAGTGAATTGGATTTTAGCTGGATGGAAAGGAGGGAAAGAGGAAATCATTATTGAAGTATTTAAGAAGTACGGTATTTCTAATCTAATGGATGGAAGTGAGGACGATGAATTTGGCAGAGCAGTTATAAAGATTCAAGTGGAAATGAAGGACATAGTGACATTAATTTAAATGATCCTTCGTGAATTATTTTATCATTTCTTGTTGATCAAGCCATCGTGTTACGTTATAATAAGAACTTGTAAATACAGCTTAATATGTTTGCGTTTCCTATATTTCTGCTTACGTGCACAAATATTGATAGACTTAATCCTTAAGTATTTTATCATTTATTGCTTTTGATGGGAGCATTGGTTTATGGCTGCTTAGGAATTAAACAACAAGAAATACCTTGGGCCTCTTGCATTAATCGCCCAATTACGATGCAGGTAGTGAATATGACAGTCCGGTCTACAGCTATCTCTCACGATGACCATGGTGGCAGGTATGGTGGTGGCACCATGACCATGGTGGTGTATATATTTCTCTGGCAACTGACTTTTGTAACCTCTCCAAGCTCTCAGCTGCATCTTGGTGGTAACGAGGTGATAAGTATGACTTTTGGGTTTAAGTTGGGTATTATCATTTCGCCGAGCTCATTAAGCAACCTTGCTTCGTGTCACCATTGATGGCGATGCATTCCGCCAAGTAATAATGTAGAGGCGATGGACTCTAGTGGCAGTGCTTGCAACTGTGGGAAACGGGAGCAGCGTTCCGCTATGTCTGTCATGAAAATTATTTCCTCAATATTTTGGTGCTGAGATAAATGAATTAATATAGAAATTTACTGGGGATGAGTTGATTCCACTTCTTTTTTATTCAGATTTCAATTCCGATTCCTTCAAATAAATTCCCGATTCCGATTCCATCGATTCTTTATCCTTCTAATGGGTGGGATATTGATTTATCTGTCGCCTTGCTGTCATTAAAATTTAAGAATTGAATGGAATAAAATAACAATAGCCGAGTTGGCTACATTGTCGTTTGGCCGCAGTGGTTAAGCAATAATGTAGCGTTCATTGCATCCATACATACCATAGCAGCTTGGCGGGTGCGCGGTGGCGGCCGAATGCAACCTGTCGAGTCAGTTCAGAGGCCGCGGCGGCTTTTCTAAGCAAGTATCAACTTTCTCAAGGGTTGCATTGATGAAACTAGGCTCTACAAATGTGAATGTGTGTAAATTTTTATAATTCACGCGGGCACATATTAGTATATGAAAAAAAGTTGTATAAAAAACCCGCTCTCTGCGCATATTTACAAGAAACTTTTTTTTTCACAGGAAAACTCTCTCTGCACGTTTTCATTACCATCATACTTCAAATATCATTCAATAACAAAAAATATATGTTTCAATCTTTTTATACTTCAACATTGATGGTCTAGATGAATGCCGATGGTGATTCATAATCGCAATAATTTGATTTGGTGTGACGAGCGGTTAATAAAGGAACGAAAAATGCATGCCTTGCTTCCCGATCCCGTGGTTTCCATTTTTTTCTCTGAGAGTTGCTCATGAATACACGCCATTTCAGGGTTCGTCGCATTGTCGCTCTTGCCGACATTTTCATGTTTCCGAGGCCGCTTAGGTATGTTCATCGCAGCACCTGTGTGCCGGGTGTATCCTCCGTGCGGGCAAGGCTATCATCGCGGCCGCTTAGATGTGTAGCAGCCTTTATGCCCCAAGCTTATAGTCTATGCTCAAAACATTTATTTTCCTGGAATCGATGGAATCGGAATCGACATAAGGCAATCGGTTCTCGAATCCGATTCCGTGCCAGAGAATCGGTGGAATCGAGAATCGACATTTGGAGGCGACTCATCCCTAAAATTTACTATAATTATTGAAGTTGCGACCTCAAAACTCTTGTTGCGGATATTCAAAGCAAACTGCAATCAGAAGACAAACAAAAGATAATGAGTGTAAAGACATAAACAACAACAAATACAGTAGAACCTCGGTTAAATGACCCTCAATTATGCGATGACCTCACTTATACGCTGATTTTTTTTTTTTTTTTTTTTGTCTGGTGAATAACCCCATATGAACCCATGTATTTCCAACCTCAGTTATGTAACTTTTCACTTATACGACAAACTCTGTTATGAAATGCATTTTTTTAGTCTAATGAGATACAGTGGAACCTCGTTAAAGCGAGTACGGGCTATAGCGACACATCCGCTATTACGAGAGATAGCCGATGCACCGTCAATTGACCCCATAATAAGCGTGTTAAAAAATTCGTTTTTACGAGACCCTTTCGGTGTTGGCTCTCGCCATAGCGAGGGTTTAACCGCCGGAAGACTTTCATGAAGACTCCTTAACCTCTGTAATTGCTAGCGATCTGTTAGAAATGAAGTTAATGGAGTGCTCAGTCTCAAATTTATGTGGTAAACTGTCGTTCGATAAATATAATGATTTATGAAACAATACTCTGTATGATTTTTATTCAGTGCGGCGCTTATAAATTGTTTGAATAGTTAGTCGTTATTTGAGTAAGGACATTTAGTGATACAAAGAAACATCGCCTTTCGTCTGGATTTATGCTTACGTTTATCGGATAGATGTTTATCTGTCGCCGCACCACTCCTGTTCCTGTATATCTGTTTGCAACAGGTATATTGGCTATTATTTGCTCCACCTCCGGTAAAGCGACAATTCGATATAGCGAGTGTTTATTAGAGCACCGTGGGGTGTCGTTACATCGAGGTTTCACTGTAAATACCTCACTTATACGACTTTTCAGATAACTGCTGTACGAGAAGATTACAGTACACGCACTGATTTTAGTCACAGGAGCAGGGGTAGTATGTGCTCATTACATAGATATGTCAATGAAGAATAATAAGTTTTAATAATGAGCGATGCTGTTTATTAGACATTACAGGCGGTCCCCGACTTTCGTACACAATGCGTTCCCGAAAACTTGTACGAAAGTCGAACCATTGACTTCCATACTAATTAGGGGTTACATTCCAAAAGAGTAAAATATATGTAATAAAACCTTTTTTTTTTTCACGGAATTCATTTCAATTGACTTAATTTTAATATTATGTTAATAAAACTCCTCAAATCATCTAATTTCTTTCGAAAATATGCACGTTGGCTATCGAGTGAAACTTCCTCTTGGCGTTTAAGTTGACATTCCACTTATTACGTCCACTATAAATAAAAGGACATATCAAGAAGCATAACGAAATGTATTTGTTGAACCCACACTCTGGATACCTTTAAATTTTTACACCAAAATTCGATATTTGGCAGGTGACATTCGTGATCGCGTATATTTTGCATGTTATTCAAAAAAGACAAAAGACAAACTGAATTCGGGTGATATTTCGTGCAATATCGTTGCTGAAGGTTTACATGAATTAAACAGCACTCAAACGACAATTAGAAATACAATTAGAAACACAATTAGAAAGAAGGTCTTACTAGTTTTATTGAAAGCTATTCGATGATGTTTAGTCAACTTCTTTTGAAAAATATCTTCAATGAAGGCTTTCTTCTTCTCTTGATAAAGGAGCCTATAGCAGGCAGTCTCTCTCCCAAATAAATCACCTAGATTAGAGTCAATTACCAACAATACCCTTCATTATATACGTTCGTATTGTTCGCATATACTGCCGATACTGCCATTTGAAACAATTGAATGTTGGGATGCACAATAAACATTGCGGGAATTTTAAAAAAATTACAGACCAACGTCCGAAAGTCCGAATTTAGCGTACGAAAGTCGAGTAAAAGGTGTCAATTTTGAACGTACGAAAGTGCGAATTGTACGAAAGTCGAGTGTAGGAAAGTCGAGGACCGCCTGTAATTTTAACTGCAGTAGATGATCGCTAATCTGGAATATCTATCTCTAACAGAAGATTTTTTAGAATTTTCCAAGGTTATGTTTTCCGTCGCCCCTGCGAAATAACACTTAAATGAGCCATTAAAAATCCTCCCGTACCAAAATTTTGGCTTCCAAGGTCATCCAAAAAAGATTATCGTATTTGCAGTATGGATGTAAGTCAATGGTGATTCAACACGATGGTAAAAACAGCATGTGTGGTCTCATACTGCGGGCTAATCCCACATCCACGGGACGAATTGAGCCGGGGGAAAGTTGAAAGAAAGAAATTCGGCGTGCAGATCAAAACTGACTCAACTTGTATCCCAGTGGATTTAAATGTAACAAAGTTGGACCTTAAGCTATTAGCTTGAGTGTGCCCGGTGGCAAGCGTTTGTTTTTTAACCGAACGAGAGTAAGTACGAATGCCCTCGGAGAATAACTCACGTCGTTAGTCGTTAGGTAATCATTAGTGATGGGTCGATTCCAAAATTTTATCGATTCCGATCCCGATTCCGATTCTGACATTTCGATTCCGATTCTACCGATACCGATTCCATCGATTCTGATGCCATAGGCTCCAAGAAAAATATCACTTAATTCCAGGCAACAAGAAAACCACTTTAAAAAATATTACTCTGTGAAAGAGTCAGTTGACAAAAGCATCTTTCAAATAATTACCCAGATAGCACAAAGTAAGTGAGTTAACCGTTTCTTATGGTTTTCTTACGGAAAAAATTGATAAGCAGCTTATCGTAAGCTAAGAGACTTATATAAGGCAAGGGTAAGACGTTAGGGGCATTTAGGTAAGGAATGCCGTCAAATATCCTCAGGCAATGTAAGTCACTTCCGTTGGAGCGCCAAAGGCGGCTGAACAGCGTACTACACATGCTACGCGGCTCATCTTGACATGAATTTAAAGGCTATTGGGGAAATTTAGCGAGTTTTTATAAGGGCTGAACAACTGATAACAGATTTTCCCGTAATTAGAAAAAAATTAATAACTGCAAGCAACCGGCTAGTGAAGATATAGACCATAGTACAAGTACTCTATCCATGCGGCGGAAAGAAAAAAAAATAACGTCAGGATGGATCCGAACGTGCGACCCTGGGAATCGAAGTACTACTCGCTAACCACTACACCACGGCAGTTGTTGAGAACAGGTGGCGTAGTTACTAATTAAATATCCAATTATGTAAAAAAACTTGTTTGGCATGTGCATGAAAAACTGAATTTATTCAAGGTCCATACATTTTAACATTTATGGATTTTAAATTATGGTTTGATAACCCGACGACTACAATACGTATATTAGATGTTCCTTCCGGCATTTTTATATTATTCTACGTTGGTATTCTTGTGAAATTGTGTTTTTCTTACGACCTTCGTTAAGCTATCAGTTCATAAATGTGAATGATTTTCAAATTATGGCGGTATGATGTTATTTCTCCTCATAATATAGAAGCGCCAATAATAAAAACATTGTCTTAATGCATAAAGGCCTTAATTAACACTCTGTAACGATGGGATAATAACAGCATCTACGGAAGTGCTGAAAGTTTGGCATCCATTTTGCCATTACTCTGGATGTTTGTCGCCCTGGCCGTAAGAAACCCATAACAAGCTTACTTGAGAAGCGACTTCCTTATTTCTTCCTTTCACCTTATCTCAATGACTTATAATGTGCTAGCTGGGTTACTATGTAATTAAAATATAATAGCTAAATTTCAAAACAGAATATACCTGAGTACAGAAATTTTCATAGCTGTAATAAAAATTACATACTATGTATATGAATCTATGTAATATTTGGCCCTTTCAAATTCTCAAGCAGAAAAACCAATTATTCTACATGCTCAGCCAGCAGGTTTTGACGTCTCCATGTTATAGTATTACTGCCTGCAGAAAATTGCCTTTTGCTACACATGTGTGTTATTGGGCATGTACTTTCCCACCAAAATTGCAAGATTTCGGAGACTTTGGAATTTTTATTAAAAATTATATCAATGATTTTTTGGATCTTGAATCTTCATGGAATTCAAGTGGTCGAAGCGAACAACTATAGAACTAAACTTTAGTTTTGTAGAGCCAAAAAAAATGCTATACTTCTCACGTCATTTAATCAACCTTAAAATCTCTTGCTTTTTTTTAAGTTCAAGAAAGAAACTAAACGCTACAAATGAATATCACATCGGACGGTCGCAGTAATAAAAAAGGCTACAAGAGCCTTGTGGTGTGAAAACTCCCCCTACCGCGCGACTCACCTCGGCGAAGGTGGAAAGGGAAAAAGGGTATCGGTTGTTGCCTTTCACGGAAATAGTTCTTTTTTCTCTCTCTTAAGCATGCTGACTTAATCTCTTCACTTTACTTCAATACCCGAGGCATATTTCTTATGCGTGGGATGGTTCCAAAAAATATCCAATCCTTAGTATTTTCACTCGAGTAATGCGCTAAATGGTCAAGTCGATCTATACATAATCCTTTTTAACATCCTCAGTTTAGTGTTTTAAGTCAATGAAGACGATTATCTATGCTTTAAATGACGATTTTCAAGACTGATGTTTTAAAAAACTTGAAAAATCGGCCTGTTACCGAGCCTTAAAGTTCCGCAGCGTGTAGCTCAGCCTTGACGCGCGATTGAAAAATCGCTCTTATTTCCTTCGTCGCAAACTTTTTTTTCAAGATTTCTTATTAGTACTCTTTAGAAATCTCTACTTTATATTGTGGTTCAAATTTTCCGAGTTATATTTTTCGTAAACGAAAGATAATGTCTACTTTATGTCAAATTTCACGTGAAAAACGGGTCGGCCATTTTGCGTTGTAAAACCCGACAGATGAGAGCCAAAATCTTCGAAAGTCATTGAAAGTATAGGCAAAGCGCCAGATCAAAGGAATATTGCGTTTTATATTCCATAAAACTCACACCAACGCAAAACCACTTGGATAAATTCAAAGATTTTTTGAGGAAAAACGATATCTCGCGTGGCATTGAAAAATTGGTCATGCTTGGGCCTCTGTATCTCACTAAAGGTTCGTATTTATGTGAAATGGCATATAAAGCAATATTTGGCAATGATTTATGAGTATTTACGCTGAGTTTCAAGTCTCTATCCCCAAAAAGGTCATTTTGGACTTTATTCCAGCTTTTTCCGATTTCAGACTAGTGTGCGCCGGGTAGGAAGACGATCGGCCGCTGCGGCTCGCGTAAAGGTATTCGGCGCCCACGTCGACAACTATAGTGTATTCGGCAAGCTGAAACTACCAGGCCAAGGCATTAGAATGACTTATCGGCTTTAAAAACTGCATTATTACATGAGTTTCATGATAGCGCTTCCTGTCGCCAGATTGCTGGACCTACTAGCCTCGAAAGCACTGTAACCTTAACTACTCGACTCGACATTCGTAATGCGACTCGAAACGCTCGAGTCGAGTACCAACTACTCGATTGACTTGAATTTTCGAGTACTCGCACATCCCAAGAAGATATGTGTTTTGTTATTACGATTACGTGGCGCGAAAATTCAAATGACTGTTGGAAACGCGGTCGTTTATTTTGTTGTTTGAAGTACTACTGGAATCGGAATCGATTTTTCGCCTTGGCAAGTACTCGTTTTCGATTCCGGTTCTTGGCCGAGAATCGAGGAATCGAAGAATTGAGGAATCGAACCGACCCATCACTAGTAATCATTAAAGTCAAATTCAAAACGCGAAAGATAAGGCAGTTCCTTTCGACTCAGGAATGACTTATAACCATTATAGCAAAGTACATAAAGTGTCCGGTGTTGTGATAGGATATGGGGAAGCAAAATATTACATGAAGATGAGTCGTACAGCTTGTGAGTCGAAGTTCCCGGCGCTGAGTTCGCGGAAGAATGCCGGCAGAGAAGCTATACCCGGTGGATTCGATCCACTATTGCAAAAATTTCATAGGAAATACTTTTTTAGTGCATAAACATTATTGAGAGGGGAAAAATGTGATGGTGGTTGGCGTAACATGGTGAAACTCCTTCATGATGCACAAAGGTTAAGAAAACACTTAGCTGTTTCACAAAATAAAATATATTGCGACCGGTTTCGATACAGCGTATCATCATGCTGTATCGAAACCGGTCGCAATATATTTTATTTTGTGAAACAGCTAAGTGTTTTCTTAACCTTTGTGCATCATTGAGAGGGGAGATTTTTCCGACCTCTTAATCTATTTTTGTTCATTCATCACTGATGGCAGTTGCGCAGTTATTTCAAATGCTCACTTAAAAGGAGTGATCTAAGCACCGGAAAAGTCTTAGTCACGGAATATTCCCGGGTACCAGTGGTGCAACTAGGAATATGCTTTGGGGGTGATGGTAGTACCTGAGGGGCGGCTACGTCCCATCTGCCGGACAGTGTGTTGCACTGGAAGTTCCATCCACACTACTCTCAAGCAGGGATACAGCCATCTCTGAAAACTTTCTGCCTCGGCCAGGACATGAACCTGGGTACATAGGGTGTGAAGCCTTCATGATGCATTAGTGAAATTTTGCTCCCTAATTACGGGGTTAATTTGGATGACTTTCCTCTTGTAGTATTTCATTTCTTCAATCTCCAATCTTGGGTTTGCCTATAGGTGGTAAAATGTATTTCCTGAGAACTGCTTTTAATGAGTCAACTTTTTAAAAAAATTTGCTTCTCTGTCAACATTTAGTGTCATCATTCTGAAATTTCTCCTGTATGATAGCCTTGTAGCTTGGTGCCGGAAATGCTAGACGTTCAACTGTGGGAAATGTTGTTCAAGAATGCAAAATTATGTTTCTCTTAAAGTGACACATCATTTGTGGTGTTGCTTGTAGGTAAATAAGATTATTAAGCTTCAATTTCTTGCCTCCAAATGAGTAATTGCATCCTGGAAACAAACTGGCCCCTATAGGAAAGGATTTCATGCTGAATACCGAAAAACCTCGCATATGAAACTTCCTCACTTATGAAACTTTTTTTGGTTTTCTACTGAAAGTTTCCTAAGTGAGGTTCGACTGTATAAATATGAAAATGCAATTAGAATACAGTATAACTTCCATTTTACACACTTCGATTTTACATCAAGTCTCAATTTTACGCAGTGACACTCAAGTCCGGCCGGAAAGCATAGGGAATTGCAATGGTGAAACTTCAATTTTACATCTTTTTTTGATTTTACGCAGTTTTTCGATTTTGCGCAGCATCACCCCAGCCCCAAAGAGGCCGCTAATCTTGATTTTACGCAGTTGTCTTTCGACTTGTTTTGAAAATCCTGACTGGAGCAATATGAAGTTAGGTTATTTATTAGTCTCAATGAGTTGCAAAAATGAATACGGGAGCGGTTGAAATGACGTTGTGCTGTTGAGCGTGAAACTTAAAACATTGCGAATGTAATTATTGCTTCCCCTTACGCCCTCTCAGTAATATTTCAGGCTCCTTTACGAACGTGAATATCGCTCATAGTAAAAATTCGCCGTAGAAGGATATTGAAACCTAAAGCATACGGCAATCGCCGTGTATGCGGAACTACTTTTGATTAAGACAGATGATCGCCGGAGATATAAACATTATCATCTTTCGTTTATTATTCGACTTATTGATGGACGCTGTTTATTATACACCCATGTCTCGTATAGTGCAATTTCGATTAGCGCAATTTCGATATAGCGCAAATTCGTTCCTCGGGGAAACATTGCAACGCAGTGTAGCCTAATCAAAAATCTTAAACGCTCTCATGATAAAACGTGAACTTGCGCTTAGTACACACGAAATTTCCATCAATTTACGCATATTAATATTATTTCTTGCCTCAAATCTTCTTTTTTGTTTATATATTAATCGAAATTCATTGCTGCGCAATTGCCAAAAGTATTATTCGTCATTGGGTCTAGATAGCCGGCCTACCGAAGATTTATCTCGTCTCCTTAACAGAATGATAATAAATAATTTAGATCGTTAATTAAGCGTGGGGCTAGTGGAAATGAGTTTTTTTTTTCAGCAATACGGTTTGAGACGTATTTTTGCCGTCGTAGGTTACCGGGCGATTGACTTCCAGGTAGAGTCTACGGTAAAGCCTTCAAGGTCATCGGTATTCACGGGGGAGAAATGAAGCGGTGACCGAGTTGCGCATGAATAGCATCAACACATAAAAGGGTCCGCTATAGAGTCTCAAACACAATGGCTTCGTTCCCTCCCCGCAGTCATAGGCCTTCTACGTCTCAGGAATACAGTTCAGCAGAAGGTGATTTAGATAGAGCCATACAGAGTAAAAACCAAGAGAATATGGCAAAAAATAGGAATGCGGGTAGAAAAATCAAGAATTTATCAAGAAAAACCATAAACCTAGAAGAGGACTTGAGAGAGGTCAAGTGCTTTGAAAATGGAGAGCGTCAAAGCGATATTGCGCGGAAGTTTAAACTCACGATGCCTTATTCTGAATAAAGACGAAGCTAAAATATCAGTGACCTCAGCCGCACCAACTTCAACCAAGCGGTCTACACATACGGAAAGTTCATGGTGAATCAGTACAAAAAGACGAGAGTGGTAATCGCTCCGAGACATTTAGTGAAAGCGGTTGGTTCCAGAATTTAAACGGCAAGCAGGTATTTTCAGTGCGGCGATATCAGGTGAATCTGCAAGTGTTGATAGCGCAGCCACCACAACATTTTCTGATGAACTCCAAGCTGTTATTGAAAGTGGCTCCTTTCCCCCTCAACTAGTTTTAAGTGTTGATGAGACGATATTCTTTTGGAAAAGAATGCATTCTCGTTCATTCATTTTCAGGGAAGGAAAACCTGGGTCAGGTTTCAAGGCATTTAAAGACTGTTTCACGTAGCTGCTAATGACTCGGAGGACTTCAAATTAAAATGATTTATCATTCATAAACTCCGCTAGCTATGAAATGGCATTTAAAGTAGCATTTTCCTGTCATTTCGATGAGCGACAAAAGGGCCTGGGTGACACAATAGTTGTTTTGACTACATAGTTTGAAAAATCATCAACTGCCGGCAACGCATTACGATCCCCTGAGATAGCAGATGTTAGCCCACCCGCACGACAGGATGGAATTTCGAAAGCACGTAAGAATTTTTTTTAACGTGAATAAAAGTCTGAATGCGTGAATACTGTCTTTAAAGATGTTTTAAACTATAAATGTTTATAGAAATAATGTTTTCTAAGGCTTTTTATGGGAATATAGATGTTTTAGAGGAAATTCAATACCCAAGACCTATGCTACCAGGAACGCATCCCTATCTTCCCTATGTTAAAACGCTCTCGTATAATGCAAATTCGTATAGCGCAAAGACCCCAAGGAACGCATCCCTTGCGCTATACGAGACATGGGTGTATATTTATTGTAATAACAGTAGATGGTCATTAATCCGGAATTATGAACTACTTAATATCCATCCCTAACGGAAGGTTTTCTAGAATTATGCCAACGCTATGTTTTCCGTCGCCCCCGCGAAATATAACGGCGAAATGAGCCGTAAAAAATCCTCCCGTGCCAAAATTTTAGCTTCCAAGGAGATCCAAAAAAGATAGACGTACTTCTAGTATGGACGTAAGGCGACGGTGATTCAACACGATGGTAAAAGCAGCATGCGTTGTCTCATTCCGCGGGCTAACCCCACATCTGCGGGACGAATGGAGGCGAGGGAAAGTAGCTTGCGCGGCGCACTTATCAGAACTGACTCAACTTGTATCTCATTGAGAGTGGGTTTAAATGAAACATGATTGGAACTTGAATAACTATAAGCTTAACTCCGCTACGTGGCAAGTGTTTATTTTTAACGGAACGGGAGTTAATGCCCTCGGAGAATAACTCGCGTCGTCAATCGCCATGTAATCATTGAAGTCAAATTCAAGACGTGAGTGATAAGGCAGTCCCTTCCAACTTAGGAATGGCTTAGCGTCATTAAATCGAAATACCAAAAGTGTCCGGTGTTGTTATCAGATATGGGGAAGCAAAAAATTACGTGAAGATGAGTCACACGGCTTGTAAGTCGAAGGTCCCGGCGCTGAATTCGCGGAAAAATGCCGACAGAGAAGCTATTCCCGGTATATTCATTCTACTAATGCTAAAATTTCATGGTAAAATGCTTTTTTAATGCGTAAAAATCATAAGGAGGGAAAATTGTTCCGGACTATTAATCATTTTTTATTCATCACTGGCGGCATGACGGTAGTTGCGCGGTTATTTAAATAGCTCACTTTAAAAAAAGTGATCTAAACACCGGAAAAATCTAAATTTCGCAATATCCCTGGTCCTGTGTGCTTCGTATTATCTATGGTATACTATTTGGAAGGAGGTAACTGACAGCTGGGGTCATTAGCGCCATAAAGTAAGGGCTGGGGGGATAGGAACGCTATGTTGGCGTCAGCCAAGTTGTAATGATAGGCTCGAATGGGACCTATTTGCAGGACAGAGTGGTGCACTGGAAGTGCCCTCCACATTACACTCAAGTAGGGATAGGACCATCTCTGATAAGTTTTTGCTACTGCCAGGACTTGAACCCAGGCCCACAGGGTGTAAAGCCTTTGTGATGTATTAGCGAAATTTTGTTCCCTGTTAATGGGGTTAATTTGGGTGACTATCCTCAGATACCTCATTTCTTCCATTTCCAATCTTTGTTTGTCTGCAGGTAGTTAAACAGATTTCCTGAAAACTAATTTTAATTGAGAATATTTTCGAAAATTAGCTTCTCTGCGAGCATTTAGTATCACCATTCAGAAATTTCTCCCGGGTAATAGAAGTAATCTCAGTGCCAGAAATTCTGGCAATATAACCATGGGAAACATATTGTTCAGGAATGCAATGTTTCTCTTAGGGTAACATGCCATCTGTGGTGTTGCTTGTGAGTAAATAAGATTATTATGCTTCTTTTCTTGCCTCCAAATGAGTAATTGAATCTGGGAAACATATATCTGATGCGATTGAAAAGGATTTCATGCTCTTTTGCCATAAAACCTCACACTATGAGACTTTTCTGTTTCCGTTTCTGGCTTAAATCAGAACCGTACAAGTGTATGACTAAGCATTCTAAAAATAATGAGCAAGAGTTATCCTGAAAACTATACTTCTCCTCAATACCAACTCTTGATTTTAAACACTTTGATTTTACACAGTGCCCATATTTCGGTCCCTCCAACTGTGTAAAATCAAAGTTTTACTGTAATTGTATAGGCACCAGTATTCGTCTAACAAATTTTTTCAAAATAATATTTTTTCCCTAGTGGAGTTTCTAAAAAGAGGGGGTCATCTTAGAATTGTGTTCGTCTTAGATGCGTGCAAATATGGTAGTTATCATCAGGGTTAAACTCCGGAGGCATAGCAAAAATTTGAAAATCATGCATGAATCATTGCTGAATTTGAGCAGCAAGGTGAGCAATCTGTTGCTGCCATGGGAATGGTGCAAGGAGCAAGAATTGGTGCTACTTGACTTAATGTTTCAATTGTTTTACTTGTATGTTATATCCCTACATTCTGCTGCTCTACACATTGCTTTGCTCTTGATAAATCAGGTCTGGGAAATTCAGAAGAAGAGTGGGGAATTGAAAAAGGAAAGTAGATTTTTATCTGGGCAAGGTGAGGGGACTTGAATTTGTAACAATCCTGTTATGAGAGCCAGACATAAAAAAGTATGACTGCTACTGTATTTTAGTTGAGTTGACCTTCATTCATTAAACCTGGGCCTGTGTTAATTTTAACCTCTGTCCTATTTTGGCACTGGTTTTCTGGTAAGCATAATAAACTTTAACTATAGGACAAGCTCTCACTGTAACACCATTGACTAGGGAAATGACAAGTTTGGATCTGTTTGTTTTTTAATTTCCTAGCTTGCTCTTGAGAAGAATATGGGAAGCCTGAATTCTCAATTTTTAAGGAACTAATCAATAGAGCAAAGTTATGCAGCTTGATGAGCTGAATGGATCGATCACATGATTTCTTTAATGTGATAGTTTTTATGATAAATAGGCAAGTATCAGAAATTACTTTTGAAAATTGAGCATTTGAAGCGTTTGATTATGAATCATTGCAGAGAACCCATTTTGGGAACAGAATCAGAAATTTAAAAAGTGAAACAGACTCATTCGTAATTTTAAGGTTTCAAATATAAGTAAGTCTTCATTATTTTTACTACCTGTGTGTGAAAGTATAATGAATTTTTTTAATTTTTTAACTGTGACTTTGGGAATGGAGATGTGTTAACAATGGAGAACTGAATTTTTGTGTTCATGGTGCATTCCACCTGGGATTTAGTCAGTTTGTGTGTGTGTTTGTTGGCTGCCTGGAGGAGGATTGGATGCAAAGGCAGGTGGTGTCTGCCTGGTGTTACTAACCCCAGCTTCAGTTGTGTGGAAGACTAGTGATTTTGTTGTTCTTTATATGAGAAACAAGGAATCACTAATCCTCCTACAAAGGTGGCTGAATGCTTCTTGGGAGTGACTTTTCATCTGGACAGTCCCGGCTTAAACATTGCTTACTACCTTCAAGAGATGTTAATTCCAAGTTAGTGTTGATTGTGTATGCCTCCTGTGATTTGAAGTCTTGATATGCAGCCATCTGCTCGTTATGCTCTTCTGTTCTGTCTGCTATTGAAAGCATTCAAGAGCATGTGTGTCGGTCATCCTTCCCAAATGTGCATGACTATACAATTGTATTGGAGTAAAATTAACCTTGCTTCCAGAATTTTAGACTAAAATTTCAATTTAAGTTTGCTTACTGATGCTTCATTAAATGACCTTAGAATTAAGAGTTGTAGAGGAGTAGTACTAACCAAACCTTTTGGTTATTAGGTTTATTAACCAATTCAGTGATTGCTCTGATGAATGTTGTAGGTGCCCAATCATAGGTTAATTTTATTTCATAATATTTGGATAATTTCATATTACAGTAAAACCTCTATGTAGTGAACCTCTTTACATCGTTAACCTCTATACATCGTACCAACCCTCTGGTCCCGTCAGATTTACATGTAAATTTATAGGCAAACCTCTCTATAGTGAACCTCTTTATATCGTAAAACCTCTATATATCATAGCAACGAGACACCCCCAAGACGGCCTAACTACCTCCGCATTTCGTACCGAGACAACTAGAGACCATTAATGCAGCCACGATAACGAACATGGAATGACATTTTCAGCGATAAATGTTTCACGCTTATTCTTTTCTTTTACACCTTAACTATACTGTAATTTTCACGTTAACCATTAGCTTGGGCCATTTTTTTCCATATGAGAGCATACCTAACAGTTAATAAGAAAACGGCAACGAACTATCCTAATCATTTTAAGTGACAGTAAATGACGACAGAACGCATCGTTTTCTCTCGAATCATGGTAAAAATTGCGCGATAGCACTCGCTTTCTGTTACTTATGGCTTTATTTTCCTGTAAGTGCTTACATACTATGTTCAGTTAATAAAAGAGGCGACCAGCGCAGCCTATAATCCCTTGCCGGCGGAAATATTTCAACTAACTTCACTCCCATTCATGGAGACAGAATCATTCAACCGCATAGCTACTTACGTTTCTAAAATGAAAATATTTCATGAATTTACTGCGACTCGAAATAAATCAAATACAGTTTTGCAATAATTTTATTCCCATACTTCCCGGTGTAGCACTTTCTCACTGCCGCCTTGGTAATTTTTTCGATGCTTTCGTGAACGATCGTAGTTTACAATTTATTGCGCTTAGCGACAGTCATATGTCTTGCATGCGTATTTATGCCGCGAAATCTGACTCTTCCATCGGGAGTCCAGGGCGTCAATTTCTAGCAATACTGAACGAACATCACTCCATGCGCGACAATGTTAGGTGAAAGAAACAGCTAATCAGCTGATACGCGGTAGAGCAATGAAATTTTTTACCGTCGCCGCCGCATTCTGAAGTAGTTCGCCCAGCATTCTCACTGAAAAATCACGTCGTTTTGCAGACCTAACGTTTACTTGTGCCCTCGACTGGGCTTTTCTACGGAACTCTACGAGCATTGTATTTTAGAGAAAGGGAATTCGACGAAATTTTCAAAATTACGCTCAGTTTTTTGTTTATTTTTTCCAATAGTCACGTGTTTATTTATTTTTTATAATCTATAACAAGGCATTGGTTATAAGCATGATAAATCAATTTTCTAAAATATATAATAAGGAGTATTTTCGATTATTTGCCATAAAATATGAAAACATACGACAATTGCTTAATTAATTATAAGCTGATGATGGATTCGACAAATAAAACAAGGTGGCTGCTTGACATTACCACATTCTGAGGAATTTTCCGAGCCATATAAAAGTTGTGAACTATAAAGAAATATAAAAGTTGTGTACTTCCCTCCAAGCGCTACTAGTAAATTACAACCCTTAGACCAGGGAATTATTTCTTTGGTCAAAAGGCATTATCAAAAACAGCTAGTGATTTATTTTTTATGGAGAGTGAATAGTGAAAACAACATTAAAAGTGCTCATGGAACATCCTTCAGACCATGCACAGGCTGTGCCTTTCGTGGAAGGAATTAATATCTTCAATTTTTGAGAAATGCTTCATCAAGGCTGGGATTACGGGTGGTAGCAAACAGGAGGAAAGTGAGATATTTGAGAATGAACCTACAGAGTATGATAAAATCAACAAAATAGTTGACATAAATTCAACATTTGAAGACTTTGTAAATGTTGATATGATTTATTCATATGTTCCCCACATGAGTTGGAAGATAGAGATGAAGGAGATGTATATATACTGCAGGATACAGGAAGATATGGATTCAGAAGAAGATGTTGGTAATGAGGAATCAGTTACAGTTCCCACCAAAAAAAAAAGGTTGAGGATTCATTGAACGTAATTGAATGGTTTTTATTAAGCATGGAGGAATGTGATCATAATATGATTGTATTCAATAGAATTATATCGAAAGAGTTTCAAAAAAGGTTTAAGCAAACCCAATAACTAATTTCTTTCCTAAAAAGCCCTCTTGAACAAGTTACTTTAACCTTTGTGTAATCATTAAATTGTAAATGTATGTTCACTAATGCATGCATATATGTTTAAATACATTAATATTCTGGTTTATTAATAAAAGGTTGCCTATCACAAAAACCTCTCTATAGTGAACCTCCATACATCAAATTGCCCAAATTTTGGTCCCCTCCATTACGATGTAAAGAGGTTTTACTGTATATTGAATGTTGACTGGTTAGGATAAGGGTTAAGTTAGTGGTCATTTAATTCTATCATCACATTTAATTATGATTTTGGATGACTGGCTTGTGACATTTGTGTGGAAATTTGTGTTCGGGGATTTAAAAGTTTTACTGTTATTCATACATTTATTGTGATTTAAATCATCAGTGAAAAACACATTGTCTTATGTATTAAGTAAAATTCATTTCTAGACAAATGTTATAATAAATATATTCAAATCATGTACAGTGGAACCTAGATCTATTGTTTTACTAGAGGATGGACAAAAAAAATGATGAAGGCAGGAAAACAGTTCGAAGGTGAAAAGGAGACGTCGTTGATATTCACTAATTTATTTTGTCGGTGCCGCATGTTTCGAACCATAAAGGTATCAAGTACAAAATGGTAAGCAAACATATACAGTAGAACCCCGTATTTGCGTTATCGGAATTTACGTTTTCCCGCAAATTGCAAGTTTTTTTCTGGGTCCCGTCATATTTCCTATCTCTCCAATGTAAGTAGAACCCTGTATTTACGCCGTATTTTTTTCGTTTTCCCGACGTGCCGACTAAAAAAAAATTATTTGCGTACTAAAACAATTAATCGTGCATATCAGCCCTTAACAACTGTCTTTTGGCTTCCTTACGTGCATTTGTATTTAAAAATCCAAGAGAGAGAGACGTAATAAGAAGTATTTTCGAGAAGAATTTGAATGTGGCGGGACAGAACGCCACTAACGTCGGAAAGTTGAACTACGTCATCTCGTTTTCTGTCAGCGGCGATTCACGATATGAAAGTAGGTGTATTGAGCAATCGAGCTATGTAATAATGCAAGAACTCCTGAAGGAATGTTGACAATCATGCAGTCGATAATTTGATACGAGAGTTTGAAAGGAAACCAGACGTGATGAAACGTGATAAATACCGGAACTATAAAACTTGACCGACAACTGGGATCATTTGCGCAGACTTCATTCAACAGTTGCGTAGCAATTATGGGTCAATTAAATACTTAAAAAACTTATTTAAACTTGAATTATCCCATTTAAATAGCAGTGTATCGCAAACTATTGTAACTTTCAAAAATTATGAAGTCGCACGACAGTATACTACCGCACTTGATCGCCGAGAAGTACTTCAGATACTCATGTGTTGCCAAGTTTATACCCTCAATTAGTACGGGAAATAGAATTTATCCGGCTTGAAAATGGAAATACGAGGTGAAAAACTGACATTTTTAACTGATGAGAGAATGAAAATTTTAGAGCTAGTTGATTCCCACACTGGAACCCGCATCGATTCAAACGCTGGCGAAGCAACTCGAATGTTGGGACTGGCAATCCGACCGGATTCCCAGTCTCAACATTCAATACCGCGGTGAAAAATCACGATGCCATTGTAAAATATGCAAACCAGTGCGGACGCTTATCAAAAAAGAGAATATATGTGAAGAATTACAGGTAAGAAGAAATAGAACGAATTGTAAAAGACTAGTTTTTAGGTGCAAGATCATCAAATGTCCCTGCAAATGGTGTCATCTAAAGGCCTGTTTACATAGTACATTAACCCGTTCAAGTTAATGTCTAAATTATGAACACGAAAATGCACCGTATATTCACACAACTTGTGTGTATGCATGAACAGAAAATAGAACCTGTTCAAATTTGGTTCATGCATTCATAGTCGACCTTAGGGGCAGGGGACGTGCCCCCCCCCCTCCCCCAGATGCTTAAAAAATAGACAAAGTTTTAGGACAAAGTTTGTGGCAGCACTTCTGCTTCTCAAGGAAATTTAGTATCCTTTACTCCTTTCGTAGTTTTGGACTGCGCTCCTCATATATCCCACTTGTGAGTGAATATTGCACTGTAAGGGATAAATTATTTTGTAACTGCAAATTTATCATTCTGCTCCTATTTATGTACGATTTAATGATTATTTCGTATGCATTAACTGCATACTTGCATCGGTTTTCACCCTTCGTTCTTATAATGCTTATTATTGGATGTAATATATGTGACTGCAGTGGCTTCGATCTTCACTACCACATGAAGTGAAGATCGTAGGATGGAGACTGTTTATCGTAATTTTTTTCAGCTCGTTCACGTTTTTCTACTCATTGAAAGGTTTTTTACCAGCGTAATTTCGCTGCCATTGCTTTATATGATGTTATTAATGGTAATGCTGCTTTTTTAAATTAGAAATTGGGCAAGAGTTTAAGCTTCCTTTATATGCATGGCTAAATTTTAGGGATTTGTGAAAGTGGTTCACCCAGTGCTAAATGGTGGATAAAATGCCAGTGTTTGGCGTTAACATACCTGCAGTTTAAAGTCTGGCGAAAGGAGTCACACATAATGTTGTTTAATTGACACTTATTCTGTTTCTATTAATGGTAGTATTTGCTAGTACTCATTCAGTGCGAACTTGCCTCCGGTTTATCAGTTTAGTGGTAAGATTTGCAAAGTTATCAGTGTTTATTATTTACTGTGTGTGCTTCTATTTATCAACCTGGAGGTACCTCGCAGGGTTGTGCTTATTTCTGCTTTTTGTGAGTAATACCATATCATAGTATTTCCTGGAGTAAAGATTTGAGATAATCATACGTTACTTTGTAGTATTTGACATTTCATTAGGTCAGCGTTGAGGACACTTTCCATTGCAGTGTTTGGATTTTAATGCTCAAGATAAAAGAAAGAGTGAAAACCAGGGCAAATATGCAGTAAATATCAGAATGATATATTTGCAATTGAAAAGGAAAATTTCCCGTTGAGTGCGTATATATATGTATATACTTGTATGAAATTTAAGCAATGTGTAGCCAAACACAGGAAAAGGAGTATTGGAAACTAAATCCCTTTGAGAAGCAGAGACTTGTATTAAAATGGTCCTCAAATTCTATAACAGCCTATCTCTGAATGAATATACTGTCTCTGTGCAGCGTGGTACCACCTCTTTTCTCGGTCTGGGTCGTTTGGCACCACAAAAAATACTTTTCTGGTGTTTAACGAGAGGTAGATTCACATTCGGCACACAACAGTACACGTAAGGATTCCTCCCACACATTTAAAAATCTGTTTCATCTACCATTTATTTATACTCGAAATAACGCCTACGATAATGCACTCCTTATGCAATGCAGATATCATCAGGTTCACACGTTATCAACATGGTGTCACCCAAGAAATAAGTTTTTGGCGTAAGAATTCAAGTTGAGACTTCAAACTGCTCTAGGGATGAAATTATTTCAGAACTCTATGTTAAAGTTTGGTGAGAGCCTTTCTTACACCCATTGCTTTATAAATCAAACATAATATTTGATCCCTTGTAATCCCTTCTATTCTTATATCCTGTTAGCAATTTTAGCTGTGGGTTCACCAAGGTTTCATGAGAATCCTAGCCGGATAATCCTTAATATAATATTTTTTTAAAAGAGCTCTTGAATTATTCATTGGAGTCTTGTTTTTGAGTAAATATGTCACACTTTGTCATTCAAATATACTCCCATGTAATACATTTTTGAGAGGTTAATTTTGTATGCCATTTGTAGATGTTCAAGGAAGTATCTCCTCTGGTTTGGTCCAGTATGTGAATGAGACTTGTTACACTCCTTGTTTATTCATCATGCCTGTAATGTGGAATGAGTGGGTATTATGGATTATGAATCTCATGATATCTTAACAGTTTTCCCTCCTGTAAAGAGGCATGAGAAAGTAATAATGCATGTTCGTTTGTTGATGGTGTTGATGATTGCATGACATGTGTATGTAATTTTATTGTGACTGTTCAGGGTGGTGTTTGAGATAGCTTCTTCAAGGTGATGCTGGTAGTTAACTAGAGTTTCAAATTTACATTTTACATAAAATGTTGTGGTCTTCTGATATCCTTCAACTGTTAGCATCGAAATATACCTCTGTAACATTCACAAATCTGAGTTGCTCGCTATCATTTTATAAGTACCGTGACCAGGTACATTAGGGCTAATAATTTGTTGTCCTTTTGATCCCTAGTACCAGTGCATGTCACTTCATATTAGGAATTAATGGGACTGTAGTATGTTTGCCATTCACTAGTACTCCTAAACATTCAGTGTTATGTTTTAAGAGTGATTACTTTATGCAGAGAAAATCCCCTAAATTCCGGCTTGGGTAGGATGGATCAGCTGCTAATCTATTTGATAGTTCTGAGTAGAATAACAAGGGTTGATGTAAACTCAGTGAAGAGTGGGTGGTAATTTTAACTTATTAGTAAGTAATTCACTGTTTCCATGCATTCATTATAGAGAAAACAGATGACAGTATTCACCTTTTTGGAATTGTTCTTTGCCAAGAAATGTTAAGGCACAACATGGTCAAGCTCATGTTCAATGAAAGTTATAAATACTAATGCATTGGTACAGTGATTCATTTTGGCTTTAGAAACCTATCAACATAGTGCAAGTTCAATTGAAAAAGGTTGAATTAATATCTTATTTCAAACTTAACCTTTTGAAAGTAAAGCAGCAAGAACTTGGATTGTGACATGCTAAGGTGTTTTTATGTTTTAATTTTGTTGGTGTATTTTTATGTTGGCAGAAGCTATAGTTTTATAAAGTTGAATATTTTTATCATCTTGGCAGAATTAATGAACGGGTCAATTTCAATAATTTTTTTCTTCTTGCATTCTAAAAAGGACTAAACTTATAACTTAATATATATTGTAAGTAAGAATGAATATTATTTCTAATATTTCACTCCATTAAATATTGAAGCATATACATGAACGTATATATTTTCAACAGAAGCCTTCCCTGTCTTTAAGCCAACATTTGCGTCATCTGTGCCTTGTGCTGTTATGTTGAACTGCTCCCAGAGATGGTCTAACATATTTAATGATGGCATTTCTTGATTTGCCACTTCTGCATTTCTTATACAAATGTACAAATTTTATTTAGTTGCTCAAGTTTTCAACAAAATGAGTAATAAAGTAAGGATGGGTCTGTTTCACTTTTATGTTTGTTGTCAGATTTTGGTTCTGCTCCTTGCGTTATTTCTCGATCCAGGTTCTTAAGCCAAGGGTCTCATTTTCATTGTTTAGTTATCAAAATCTTTTAATGGTTTTTGTGATGGTATTATGAAAAGTACTTAAAATGATTCATCTACTATTAGCGCAAAGAAGTTAGAATGGTGAACTTTAAGCATTTGTATAAAATCCTGCCAAAGCTACCACAATAAATCATTAAACTTTGTTTTAACGTAAACGTATAGCTTCTATGGTTGAAAGAGTGAATAAGAACACGTGTAAATCTATGAGAACCGTGTAACCGTCTTCATCTCGTCATGGGAAAAATATTTAATTGGTGCATTTCATTGTATTTTTTATAGAGAGAACAACATCTTCTCATTACAAATAGCTTTTTAAAATTAAATTTTCCTATTCTTTGATTTTTGAAATGGCCAAAAGGTAGATATCAATTTCGGAGGTGTAGGAAAGGAAATTAATATCAAAGTTATGCATGCTACATGTAAAAAATATTACAGTGGAACCTCGTTAAAGCGAGTAGGGCTATAGCGAGACCCCCGCTATTACGAGAGATAGCCGATGCACCGTCAATTGATCCTATTATAAGCATGTTAAAAATTTCGTTTTTACGAGGCCCTTTTGGTGTTGGCTCTCGCCATAGCGAGGGTTTCACCGCCGGGAAAAGTTACACCAAGACTCCTTAATCTCTGTAATTGCTAGCGATCTGTCAGAAATGAAGTTAATGGAGTGCTCAGTCTCAAATTTATGTGGTAAACTGTCGTTCGATAAATAAGTAGTTAATTTTGGTGAAAATATTGTGGCATTAGCATTCGCGAATGCTTCATCTTCTTTTGTTCCTCGGGCGGCAGAAAGCAGACTGCAGCATACCCGCATGTCCGTGAGTTGTGTGAATAGGAAGCATTTGATGGAACACACCATGGCCAAAAAAACACCAAACACGTCTAAGCGATAAAATAAAAATAAAGGAGTAATATGAGGTATACAGTGGAACTTGGTTAGTACGTTCCTCCTTAGTACGTTTTCCTCTTTAGTACGGCGATTTCCCTCAGTCCCGGTGCCATCCGAACAAAATACAGGTAAAAGAATTTGGTTAGTACGTTTGAAAAAATTGCGCTTTCCTGGTTAGTACGCTCAATTGCTTGCCGTGACGCAACCCCCAATTCGTTCTCTAGTGTCTTCTTAAGGGTCTCAAACGTCTGAATTCATGATTTAATTTATTATTATTAGCCATTAACATTCTTCCATTCATTCCACATCTCTTTCTTCTACCGTAATTTATCCAAATGCATTTCTGAATTCTTGTGACGTGCTGAATAATAAAATGCGGCCATTTTTCGGGAATTTCTGACTATGAAAAACTACAGCCAATAAGAAGCCCCAATTTTCCCCACCCCGAGCTCCTCACCTTCTGTTGCCTTTGGAGCGCTTGGGAGCTAGGGAGTGCCCACTGCTGCGCACCTAGTTCGTGAGTGGGCAATTGTTGCTATTGCACGAGTTATCATGATGAAGAAATGAGTCTTAACGGTATTAGACAATTCCCACATTATCTATAGCAGTGCTGCTCCATAAACTCGACGTCGTGCGTATTTTCTTGACTACCGTTTTGGGAGCAGACGATCCTCTGGATCTCCACGCGAAGCTTAGCTTAAAAATACTTGATCTCGGTACGAAAACAGATGACATTAGACAAATTTTGAAAGTAAATTTCAACTGTTTAATATAAAATTTTCTTGTAATTACGTCGTAATCTTATAATCTTGCGTGTCATCAGTCGATATATCGATCGATTTTACAATCGAAATGGTATCATTCCAGAAGCGAATGTATACGGCTGTTGCCGTAATTTGAAAGTCAATATAATTTTGCCCAATTTTTATGATGTTTAAAAAACCAGTTGACTTACTCCGGGTTGTTGTTATATTCTCCGAGTACGCTGTGAGAAAGAAAAATGACTTGTCTTCGCTTGTCTGAGCTTCACTCGTCCTCGTTCTTTAAATATATATAGGATAAATCACGGGAGATAGACGCCGTAATCATGAAATCGTCTCCGGGATGTCCATGAAAAATTGCGATTTTTATTCACATGGTATTGTTTTTCATGGTAGCGCTCATTTTCTTGATTTTAAATGTGAAAAAAGTTCAGGAAGGCGATCCTATGAGAACTACGGATAGTAATTGTAATTATGACGACTTTTTCACTGATTGCAATAACCCCGACTGCTATTATTTACTTTCCTCGTTAGTACGTTTTCCTGGTTAGTACGTTCATTTTTCGTGGTCCCTTCAGAAACGTACTAACCAAGTTCCACTGTATTGGCTATTATTTGCACCACCTCCGGTAAAGCGACAATTCGCAATAGCGAGTGTTTATTGGTGCACCGTGGGGTGTCGTTTTATCGAGGTTCCACTGTACTAAGCTTTTCATGCAAGGAAATGCTGATATTGTTCCTCTTACTTAAAATACACCAAAAAGACAAAAATCATCAATTTGTTGGAGTGCATTGCCACAGGATGATTTTCGTCTTTTTGGTTTATAATGAGGTTTCCTTCCATGGAAAGCTTAGAAATAGTTTTCCGTATGGGATACGTTACTTCTATGTTCATTTTCTTTTCTACAAATTGAAATCTACGTTTTGGCCATTTCAAAAATCAAAGAATGGGTAAAATTTAATTTTAAGAGACTATTTGTAATGATGTCAAGATGTCATTCTCTCTCTACAAAAAATGCAATGAAATATACCACTTAAATATTTTGCCTGTGACGGGATGAAGAAGATGACAGTTTTGCCGTTATTGCAGATTTTCACATGTTCTTCTTCACTCTTTCAACCCTATAAGCTAAATGTATGCATTTAAACAATGCTGAATGTTTTATCGTGGTAGTCAAATAAACAATGAGTAAAACGATATATGACACGACCCTTTGGTAGGATTTTATATTATTACTTAATTATTTTGTGATTTTTAATTATTATATGATTTTATTATACTTTTGATGCATGATTTTTATAAGTTAAGTTCTAACTTTTTTTGCGCTGATAGTAGTTGTTGTACTTGGTTGCTTCCATTACATCTCTTAAATTAAAGCAATGTAAACTATGTTAAAGAGAAGTTTTCCATTAAAAATTTGTGCACAGTTGGTATTTCATCACCTACTCTTCTTTGGTTTCAATTCCAAGTCCGAGCTCATAAACTGGTAGTACATAGGACTGAAGACCAAACTGACCCATTCCTGTAAGGAAATAATTTTTTAAGCTTTGGTAAGACACTCTGTATTGCCCTTGAATAATCATCGTTTATTTATCTGGTGCCATTCTTTAGCCACATCTTTTGGTTCTCTTTAAGTATGAAACATGTTTGAATTTGCAGATGATGAGAGGCAATTAAATGTGGTCTTGCCATGAAATAGTAGATGCAGTAGGTGCACGATTGTGGAAAAGGAGCATGTGGTAATTGATATTGTCCTCAATTGAATTGTAATGGGGTAAAATAATGCAGTCCTAGAAATGACCATCATTATTTGTTCTCTTGCGCTCCCCCTTTTATTTTGTTATTATTCTTGTGTGGCAACATGGTGAATCCCTCCCCTTCCCCTCATATCTCTTCGAGGTAGGTGCCAGATGCTTCTTGCCTCAATTATGCTCTGGGGAATGCGTGGGGTGCTTGAAGCATATTATTTAAAATGTCACTCCATCATGGTTATTTTTTTCAGTGTCTGCAATGCTGACACTTCCAATAACTACTCATAGAGGAAAAAGAGTGCTACATGGCAGGGAAATAAAGGAAAGGTAAAGTCTAAAAAAAAAGAGAATCTTTTATGGGAAATGATACCCTTTCCTCCTTGAAGAGACCTTGGTTGATGAAAAAAATGATAATTAACTTGAGCATTTTGCTTTTGACAGAATGGTGCGTTTTAAGGCTATATAGTATGACACACTACTTTTGCATATGTCTGTAATCTTTACCAGGCAAAATTGTAAAGCATCATATAGTAAGAACAAGTGTTCAATCATCTGAAAATATTGTCAGGGAAAAGAACTTGCTCAACTCTGTCAGGAGTACAGAGTCTAAAACATTGATTTTTATGACACACTGTTATATGTAAAATGGCCTCAAAATTTAAGAATGTAATTATAGCATATGATGGTTTCAAAGGTTGGTCGTGCAATATGATGGCTAATGCTTCAATTATGTATTTGTTACCTTTCAATCAGTTTGTTTATTATCATGATATAAGCTGCAACATTTCATTGTTGTGGCACTGTCATGGCTGTGTTTGTCAATGATAGCTTATCACATCTGCTGTTGAAATTATGTCTTAGATTAATTTGCTCACTTATGTATTTCAGCCTTGAGTTGTGTAATGATTCTCATAGGCTTCCCCTGACTCTCTCCAAGAGCCAATGAAAGAAATCTGCCATGCTTGCTCTCTTGACATAATTTAAACATGAAAAGGATCGATCTATCTTGTTGGTTCTAATGAGAATTGTCAGTTCAATGATATCTTGCAAATTCCATGAGCAGAGAATTCTTGATTTCGTGAACTTCCATTATTAACATGCAAATATTGCTCTCAAAAGTATTGAAGATATGGATGTATACATGCTTCTTGTTATGGTGATGATAAGAGTTTTTTTCTGTTTCACCACATTACTATTGAAGCCTTAATGGTCTATCTGCTATTACTTGTTGTTTTTTTTTAAGGGGATGGTTATTGCAATATGGAATATTTAAGGCCTTTTTGACTTCTATTCAGTTTAAAGAAACCAGTGTAGTTAAAAAATGTTGGGATTTTTGATCCATTGAAAAACTTGACCAGGATTTCTGTAGTTCACAAGTATTGCATTGGTTACCTTCAGTCACATGGTGAAACTTCTATTCTTTGTTGTATGTTATTTCTTCTTGTATTGAATTTTTTTTGCAATGCCTAGGAAATAATCAGTCTTCTTCCTGTATCTTTTCAATCCATTAATAGTGGTTGTTAAGAGTTGTATGAAATAGTTGAACAGTGTGTATGATAATGGAAAAAGGAACTTCTTGATGCTTTGCCTAAAGTGTCAACAATTTAAAGTTAATTTTTTACGTTACAGAATTTATCATTAACACGTTGCGTACCGGGGTATTTAAATTCCTTTTAACCCTCTGTTCCGGCGGTTTTTTAAACATCACTCACTTAGAAAACCTTCCATTCGAAAAAATGCCATAACTTATTTAAAAATTAAAATTTTTTCATGCAATTTTGAATGCAATACTCACAAATAATTTCAGAATCTTTTTCTCGTGTGATACTCCATGAAACACTTTCCCTTGTGGATTGGAATGCCGCAAGTTGAGCACACATATCTTGTCTCTTTTCTAATTTTTCTCGTAGCGCACATTTTGCATCTTCTTGTGTGATATTTTTTCGTCCCCTTCCCCACAATAGGAACGAGATGGTGTTTGCTAAGGTCTCTCGATAAGCGCTGTGGGTGATCTCTTGAAGGGGCCCGTCCTGTTGGCTTATCATCGCAGTCATCATCCGAGAATGATTCACTCGACTCCTGCCTACTCGCTGCCCACTCTTTGGCGGTCTGGAGCAAAAAGCTTTTGAATCGAATGCCATTATTTTTGTTTAGAGTTTTATAAACTCTGAAAGCATTAAAAAGAGCGCAATTTATTAGCCAAAGCACGACTTTCTTCGACCATTTCATTGTTTTTCTCATGATGGAGTAATAGGATAAGTACATATCCGCCCTGTCAACACCTTTCATGCACTCATTGTATTTTAGAATACAAGTGGGTTATATATGATCTGGGTTTTCTGATTGACTGTCCTGTAACCCTATCTTTTACCTTTGAGTTACCCATGCTGGCGTTATGAACAGTGCTAATCATTCTTACTTCCCTCTTGTCTTTCCAAACCACTAGTAACACCTCACCTTTACGAGAGAACGTGCTGTCCCTTTTTCAAAGTTTTTGCCTCGCTCTTCAACGTGGGAGGGAGTCCCCGATTTGGTCTTATGGTTCCACACACTCTTACTTTGTTATCTAAGAGCAGTTCTGCAATTTTCACACTATTATAATAGTTGTCTTGATAGACATGATGCCAAAGATTGAGATGTGGCTTCAAAAGAGACAAGATGGTTTGTTCTAATTTTTTCCCCTCGGCTGAATAAATTTCTAAATTACTAATGTAGCCAGAATCACTTTCACAAACCATTCGAACTAGTAAACCATATTTTACAATTTTTGCAGGATTATAGGTCTTGATTTTCAATCTTCCTCTCCATGGAATCATGGCTTCATCAAGTGACAATTCCTGCTTTGGTTTATACACATTTTGAAATTTTTCAACTAAGTATTCCAGGGTGGGTCTTATTTTATATAGTCTATCCGAAGTATCTGAGAATGCTTCGTTATCACTAAAATGCCACGCTTTCCATATCTGCTCAAATCTGTTTCTCGTCAGTAGCTCTCTAAATATTTTTGTTTCGATGAAAGGATCTGTACTCCAATACTCCTTCAGTGTATCTTTCCTCACTTGACCCATCAGAATCAAAATAGAAAAGAATTTTTTCATTTCAGCCATGGTTATGTTTGACCACTTCCCTGTTTTTGGCGATTCTTTGTATTTATGCTTATTTTGACAGTAATACAAAATGGATTGATGGCACATCATTTCAAAAAAATCATTACCAAGAAATAGTGAGACTACGTCAAGGATGTAATTGGAATTTTCTGGTAATCGCTTCACTCCAGGTTGGCCCAAAAATTGCTCTAAATGTCTCTCAAAATCTATTTTTTCCCATGAAGTAGAACTTCCTGCCAAAGTATTGTCTTCATTTTCACTCGCATCGGAGTCACTTTCACTGATAACTAGAGGAATACGTTTTCTAGTTTTCATATTCACCACAACATCAGAATCGCTTTCACTTTCGTCGTTATCTTCGTCATACCCTAATGGTACATCTGACAAATCATCAGCACACAAGTCTAACAAAATTTCTTCTTCATCCAAAGTGTTGTCCTTCCGATGTGATGCCATAATATGGAATATTCTTATGAGTGGTTTTTAGAGCACAAATGCGTGCAAACCTTCAAGCGAGAAAAACTTGACACCAAATGTTCTATTCACTTGGACTCAGGGAAACACCAACTGCTCTTGACACATTAGGAGAGGAAACTAACCCAGAGGCAGGAAACAAGTAAGAGAGCATCATCTCCCTCCATGGCATGGACGAAAAGAACTGGGGGCCTCATTGTGAGTCCCCCAGTTCCTTTTGTCGAGAATGTTTATGTTGACGGAGCAGAGCAGTCCACTTGCTGAGAGTGCATCTCGAAGAAGCGGCGATGAAGATAAGGGTCAAACTCGCTAGATAAAACAAGGCCATGTGGATAAACTCTTTGGAAATAATAAGCCAAGTGTGTGGGGTAACTCAAGGAAAAAGATAAATAAGAAGCCAACGCTTGTAAGAAGAGGAACGCCGATTCTGGGTGGAGGTGTTGAGAATGGAAATATGTGCCTATTCAGGCGTAATGCCTTTCGTTTAAACATGGTTAAAAAGCTAATGTTTAGAATATAACTTTACCCAATCAAACTTAATGATGTATCAATTCATTATTAATAACGAACAACAACTGATAACGTTCTAACGAATACGGATTGCACGCTTTAAAATTGTTTTGGTTGACGCGCCTAAATGACGAGAATCTTCGTCATCCGTCCGGAACGTTCGGGAAAAAAATGACGAGAATTCTCGCCATCCGTACGCAACGTGTTAACTTAAACCCTCCTAGTAAGCTGTACTGTGCGCTATGAAAACTTGTTTCACTTTCCTCTTTTCCATTTCTAAGCTTTCTATTTACCCAAGAATGCAGTCTAGATAGGTTGCAATTGGAGCTATTTTTAAGTGTCGTGCGCCCAAATGTTCAAACTGTAGTGGTACAATGCTGTTATTCCGCAAGTTGTCTCATCTGATTAGGTCATACATATGACTGCATTTTATTCGAGTTATACGAATGAAATAGGCAGAATATGGTGAACGTACATTGAAATATTTGATGCTAGAAAACAAATCTGTCGACCTTTTGATAAAAAATAATGAACTGGGATATTTCCATTTATTTCCTGGGATGATTCGCTAATTTCTGTGTAGTCTGAGATTATTAGAATTAGGTATTTGAAAGCATTGTTAAGTTATAATTTTAAAGCTACTGCTGAGATGGCAATGCATGAGATGAAGTCACTAGCAAGGAATTGTTTTATTGTAGTGCTGCAAATTTCTAACATTTTGTAGTTGAATTTTAACTGTATGCTCCTTATTGATGAGAGGAAATTATGAAATTACAATTGTAGTTGCTGTTATTTACTGTATATTTTCTGAGCCTTAATCGCATGTGCTCTCGCAAGAAGTGTTTTTCATTTTTAGATTGGAAGTTGATCACTTTAAGCAATAAAAAAAATTAACATTCCAGCGCACACCAACCTTCGCTCGTGTAGTCATCATATCTTTGCGTTTGAAATGACACTGCTTAAATAACTTAACTCCATTATGATGATAAAAAATTTCTCTCATGCTTATGCTTGCTACGATTAAAATTAATGAAATGCTTGTCACCGTATGATCAAAATGAAGGCTACAAAATTACGGCCAGAATGAAGCCAGAATTCGGGCCCCCTGGGTGGGAGTCGATGACACTAACCATTACACCAACTGACCCATCTGTTGGGGGTGGTGCTATTTTGGAGTTATGTAAGGGTTAAAAGTACCACATGAAAATGAATTAATTACAGCCAAACTAAGGCCCAGTGGAACTACTACCAGTTTAGATATGTGTTTGCCATTCCGACTGCCATAAGAAATACGGCATTGAAAAAGGCGGAGCAAGGTACGTGGTCTCCCCTTGTTATACCATTTTTCTGAACTGAAGGCGGCTGACCTTGAGCGTGCTCGCAACCCACCCACTCTTCTAGCCAATCACAGAAGAGCGACAGGAGAAAGTGTTTAAGAGCCTGCAGTCTCTCTCCGAACTCCGAGCAGTGCACATGGCTCTCCAGCTGGCAGTGTTGCCAAGTCGAATCTTTGGAGATCGCTTTGGCGCTCGTTCTGCCGTCCCCGAAAGTACCGTCACTCCCAAGGCTGGCAACGCCGGTCGGCCGGATGGAGGGGAGAGTAGGGGAAAAGGGAAGGGGATGGAGGGGAACGGAGAGGTGGAAGGGGCAGCGCTTCTGATTGGCTAGTTGCTATTTTCCACCCAGCCACCTTCAGTTCAGAAAAATGGTATAGTGCATTTACGTGATGATTCCATTATTTTGGTATTTTTCTACGAAAATTCAAACAATTTCTGATAAAACTCTATCACTGTTATTTAAATTCCTCCATTTGGTGATTATTTCTTGTTCCAGTATGTTTTGCGGAAGTTCCATGAATTAACATGAAAAAACGTATTTCATTTCTTTCTGCAGTTGAAAACTGTGGAATGTGGTAGAACGATCCTGCCACTGAAGACTTTTTCTATCATCAAATGCGATATCTTCATTATCTACGCTAAAAAGTCTGCTAAGCATGCATAAAGAGGTGATTAAAATGCTGTTGTTTAAAAAAAAAAGTTCCATTTCAAGTGATACGCCTGCGATGGCATTGAAATAGTACACTGACAATTAATGAGTGTATTCAAAGTACTGCGGTAAAAACGATTTGAATTAAAATTGGTAATGAAAGAAAATATTTACTTAATAGTATTTCACGAAAAATTTAATGCAGATGTCACTTGAGTAAAACAAGAGCAAGCTGCAGGAAACTGTGACTAATATAACATGTTTGGGTAATATTTGCAACAAAATGAAAAAGCATACGCATGTGATGGGCCCTAAGGGCAACAAAAGTATGAATTTATTGATTTAACATTCTCAATTATGACTGCGAAACATGGAAAAGAATGCAGAATTATTTTAATTAATTAAACTAAATCACAGCGTCAGGATTTCACATTTGTCATTGCTTACAGCGCATTACCTGCCCCTAGAAGTATCCTTGTAAGTAACACATCAAACTGCAAGGGTTTTGTTGGGGAATAAAGAGTTCTATTTTTTCTGCGTTATATCACGTGGGGAATGCTTCTTGAGATATTCTTCAAGGATCAGAGTCCTTCCTTCCACAGCTATGGGTTTACACCACAGGCATCACCCGCAATTATGAAGAGATATAAAGCTTTCATGCTTTATATTAGCATAACCAACCTTCCAAACGCTTAAAGTTCCTGATTCTCAATCAGTCACTGAAATACTCCCCTTTAGACTTAAGCACAATCTCTTTCTCAGTAGTTGCCGCAGATTGAAGAAGGGAAAACCACATGATCTCCTTGTAAACTATTCATGCTCTGCATTCCTCTGGCGCTTTTGCTGTGATGGTTTGGCCCTCACAATGGCAGACGTAATCTTCTCTTTGCTTTTTTAAACTGTGAAGAGTGAATGGGAAGATTAATTAACTGTGCCAATCTCATTTTGCACTATTATTTTTATTTTCATGCTTAGATGTGTTATGCGTTGTCTGGCCATGGTGTTCACCTTCAAATGCTCTCTATTCTCACGACTCATGGATGTGCGGATATGCTACAGACTGCTTTCTGTTGCTGGAGAAACAAGAGAAGATCGAGCTTTTGCGAATGCAACATATTTTCACCGAAATGAACTACTTATTTATCGAACGACAGTTTGCCACTTAATTTGAGACTATGCAACTTCATTTTTGACAGGTTGCCAGCATTAATTACAAAGATTAGGGACTCTTGCTGTAGGTGTTTTGGTGATGGAAAAATGCTCTCGCTATGGCGAGTGCCAGCACCAAAAGGGCCTCTTGGAAAAGATTTTTTTTTACATGCTAGTCATAGGGCAGATTGACTTGGCCATCTCTCGTCGTGATGGGGGTCTTGCAATAGCCCATACTTGCTTTAATGCGGTACCACCATATGTAGTACTCATTTAAAATTATGTTGTTTGCCAAATTTTCATTAAAGTCAAGAAATACAAGTTTCACTGTAGATTATGAATTACAGATTATATATAATCTGTATTTTACTTGAGGTCTTGAATACGTGTGTGTGGTAGTTAATGGGCCTTTTTCGTAGTTTCATTTCGAGGAGAATGTAACATGATCACCATGGATAACTTGTAGAATATTAGAGAAATGTGAAACTTAATGCCTTCCAAAATCTGTCGCTTAGTTTGAAGCATTAACATGTAATTTTTTAGTGATACAGTGGTTGCTGGTGTGGAAGTAATGTTTACAGAAAACGAATGGAATGGGAGTTTCTGTATCATTCAAACCTAAATGATTGTCACAAGTGTTGTGCAAGTAGTTTTTTTACACTGTCTTCATGAGTATAATTTAACAAATTTAAGGAAGTTATTAATGAGTATTTTATTGGAGATCAAAGTCACTATGGTTATGCTAAAGTTAATATTTACATCATACATTTACCTTTCCTGGTATAAGATAATGTTCTAGATCATGAATAAAAGAGGAGAAATTGAAGAAAGCTATGCGTAGAGCACTGGGGAACTCTGGCACAAACTCTGAATCAGATGAAGGCTACTGTGGATGTGAGACCCTAAAGGGGTGTACTTGACACTGATCAGAATTATTTTGAATTATTCTCACTGTGTGTGGCTTGCATGCGATCATGATTTGTTTGAAATATATCATTCTCTGTACAATAAACCCACAGAATTAGTTGTGAGAATGAATTTTGTGAAATCAAATTCTGGTTGGACATACATTTCTTCTCAACTGCTCATAATGAAAACCATTTGGATTAATTCAGAAGTGTGCTACACACTCCCCTATGTAGTATACGCAAGTCCAAGAGAATGGAGAGACCTAAATTGGAGAAATATCGCATGCTATGAGGACCAGACCAAAGGAACAAATCGCCCCACCAACGTGAGAAATCAGTGGTAGCCTAGTGCAGTGTTGGTGCACCTTGCTATTTCCTCGAGAAAACAATTTGAGCCTTTCCCTGACGCTTTGGGTCTGAAAAGAAAATTTCAGCTCTGTCCTGATGTACTTAAAGCAATGCTCGGAAATCTATTTTGCAAAGAAACTTAGCAAGAGCAAATTGTAGAATATGGCAGAGGGAATGCATTGACTTACCCTGGTGATACCTATGTGGAGGATAATGTAAATGGTTGAAGAAAAAGTTAAGCGGCACCTATAACCCTGACATAGTACAAGTTTACCTTATGGAACACCATCCATGAAAGACCAGACCAGGAAGTCAACCCAGGAAACAATGATTCATTCTATTCCCCAGGACACCATGCCAAAATCTGGTTTGTTCTACCACTGCAACTTTCAGTACAACTAACGGCAGGTGCGCTCTAGCGCGACCACGACCAGAGGCACACAACCAGTTGTAGCATTGCAACAAATGGAGCGACGCGCACTAGGCCAAGTCCGACTCGTTGGTCGAACCCAAGTCGTCCCCGACTCAGCGGTCGTTGCAGGCAGAAATTACACACATTCTAATGGTGTGCCGCGCACTGACTCCGACCCGACCATACCGATTGAGCAAGTGGACGGTGAATGTGTTTCGCTATCGTGGGTGTGGTCGTGGTCTGGTTGGAAGGTGTGCGACAGATCTGTTGTGGTCGTGGTTGTACGCGCCTGGCCTAATGGTTGGTGTTCTCTCTTCCAACTTAAAAATTTATCAGCCATTTCCTCCGAGTATACCTATATATACATATTGTCTTATACCTAAATACTGAAAGAAAGATCAGTACCAAATTAATAGGTGCTAAGTATGGTCTTGCTGTGCTCTTTTGTTGTAAAATCCCATCTGAAAATAGCAAATTGAACTTAAGCCATGAGTGAAAGCTGCATAATTTTTTGACAGGGTCAAATTTTGCCATTTTGATTAAAGGGTAAAAGAATAATGATTTTTGATCCCTAGATCTAGGATTGCAACTCTTATAGCCAGTTGATAGAAGTATGGAAAGCATGGTGGCTGTGTCCTTTGTCTAAACATATCAATCATTTTTACAAATGGTGAGGACTTAAAAACTGGTTTTCAGCTCTGTTTCTCATGGTTTCCGTTACATTATGCAGAGGTTCTTCCGGGTTTCCGTCAGCGTTTATCCATTCTGCTAAACCAGCAGAATGGATAAACTGAAGGAAACCCAGAAGAATCGCTGCCTATCATCTTAATCTCCATGCAAGCCTACTTTGAAACTTTCCCTTGCATTTTTGCTTTCTTTTAAATTTGCAATAGGTGCTGAAATTTAATGAGGGATTCAATATTTCACATATATGTGTCAATCCAAACAGTACCTTAGATAGTTAGCAGATATTTTTTTTCAAGTGAAGGGACTGGTTGGAAGAAGTCTTGTGTTTAAATTTTGACACAATTAGACTTAAGAAAATTTATTTTGCTCTGACTTACTATGTACTAATCTCTGAACTTGCCCAGTTAAGAGTATGATATGGGTAATCTTAATTAAAAGTCATTTCTTTCCACTAGTGCATGTTTGTAGAACACTCATTTATAGATACCTAAACTACCTCTAAACCATTTTCCCGAACTGAAGGCGGCTGGGTGGAAAATAGAAAGTAGCCAATGGGAAGCGCTGCCCCTTCCACCTCTCCGTTCCCCTCCGCTCCCGTCCATCCGGTCGACCAGTGTTGCCAGCCTTGGGAGTAACGGTACTTTCGGGGGCAGCAGAACGAGCGCTCGGCGATCTCCAAAGATTCGGCTTGGCAACACTGCCTGCTGGAGAGCGATGTGCACTCCACGGAGTTCGGAGAGAGACTGCGGGCTCATGCACACTTTCTCCTGTCGCTCTTCTGTGATTGGCTAGAAGAGTGGGTGGGTTGCGAGCACGCTCAAGGTCAGCCGCCTTCAGTTCGGGAAAATGGTATAACCCCTTTTGAGGGATTAGTTTTCAATGGGCAGAAGAAACTTAGTGTCACTGCTATTCTATTTTTAATTTACTGCTGAAGTTTATTTGATATTTTTCCAATATGAATTTGGAATGAAAGATCTTTGGCATGACATGCAAACATGTTAAATTGGTGATATTTTATGGAAAGTGATTGAAAGGTGTAACAATGTAGCTCTTTGCTGGCCTAGTTCTATGGAATCATTAATTGTGATTTTGGGCTCCCTATCAAGGCTGCTCAGAAACCAAGGTCTCTCTAACTATACAGTCGTTAAGATATTGTCTCAGCTTTAATGGCTCTTATGACTTAAGACGAGACTTACCTTTCCTTATGTAAATCGGCTAGTTATTTTTTTGCAAGTATTGTAATTCCTGTCATGGTGAAAAAATAAATGAAATGGTTCTGATATGTCATTGTTTAAGTGGATCATTAAACTGGCTTGGCAATGGTTAGCAGTGGCAGGATATTCATCCTGCAATGAACTTAGTTATTAATTGGCTTGTGAAATGTTCACTAATACTTACTCTTTTCTGTTTCAGTGTGCGGGAAAATGCTGGACACATGTTCTGAGAAAGTTCTGCCAGGCCTGCCACGTCTCTGCCTTGCCATTTCCTCTTCACTTCCCCTATCCACTTACTCCCCAGCTTCACTCAGGCTGTTTAGTTGAATTACAGCTGGCATTTACATCTTATTATACTGTGGTGTAAAATTTGCTGCACTTGGAATGATGCTACGACAGAAAATGGCTTGGATGACTAAGAGGAGCGCCTGCATTTTTCACCCATTGATGTGATGTTCTTTTTTTATATTCAATGCAAGGAATAGATTTCATTTTTATGAAGACACTTCTGTTAGTCATATTTGTTTTAAGTAATAATTGTTGTGCACTCATGTTTTTGTAAAAGTGGACAAAAATGCTTGCCGTTTCAATGGAATATAATTTGTGGTATTTGTCTTAGCTGGTGTTAATTTGTGTTGTGAAAGATGTCGTCCAAGAGTAAACTGTGCAGGTTGTGGAAGACATTCTAATGGTAAATCATTCCTTTGCTATGTTAAATGAACCTCAATCAGCCTTGCTGATGACTGTGTACCTGAATATATAACATAACATCACATCAAATTGGTGTTGACTCATTTTAGTAGTATAAACATTTAGTGGATATATGGCCTAAAATGTAAGGTCAATTGTTATATTCTGCCAACTACTAGTACATGTACGAATGTGTACCTCATTTATATGTTGGCTGTACTTTAAATGAATGGGTGGAGGTTTTAATCTCCCTGTGTGACTTTAGGCCTGATATAGGGTTGTAGTGATGAATGTTCTCAGCCAGATTCAATGCCTGAACTAAATGCATTTTGTACTGGTGGTTCAATTTTTCAAATATCTCTTGATCATTGCAGATGTGAATGTTAGAGTGAGTGAGAATGTTGCAGTTTGTGTCAATTGTGCTTTTGGGGCATGTCACCCATTTCAACATTTTTGGCTCTTGAATGTATTAAAAGTTAATCCAGGGAATAGTAAATCAGTACAAATGAAGATTTTCTGTCAGTGGCATTCGTTATTTGAGTTGAAATGTATAGCTATGTTCCAGGTGTTGAGGTATTTCAGTTGCTAGTGCCAGTATAACTTGAAAGTTTCAGATGGAACTGTATTTTTATAGTAGGTGCAATTTTGTTCCCCAAGTCAGTGGAATCTTAAGTAGTGGAGCTGATGTTTACTGTTAAGGAATTTCTTCATTAACGCACAAGTTGTGTATTTTGGGAATACAATAAAAGACTGAAAAAAAAACAACCTAGCCTGATAGAATTCTTGGTTCCTCTAATGATGACGACAATGATGATGCCAGAGTTTTATAAATAATATATTTCATATTGTAAAAATATTGTTAAAATATCTCCGATTTGAACAAAACTTACGAAGCACAATAAGGCATCACCTCACAGTATCATTTGAAATAGTGAAAGTCTGTTTACCACCCTCCTCAGCCAGGTAAAGGACGTACAAAATTGGAGCAATGAACCCTAACAAAATGGAACATATGAGTAGTTGAACACATCGCCAACTAGTATCAGGTTTAATTAAAGAGCGCGGTCCCGATGATAATGATATGTCCTCCGTTCCAAGTTGTGTCACTGTAAAGTCATAATTTCTGGACAAACCTCGAGAAAGAGTTTTTTCCCTTATTTTCGCAAGATCTCGATCCATTGCCACCAGAAATCTGCGAGCGGCATCAGCATCGTTGCCTTCCATCTTCGACGCTCTGTAAGCGTCGCCAATGCTCACAGTTCTCACGTTCCTACTCTCGTCGACGGCATCCGCCTCGATCTGTGATCCTGGGGGTGATTTCTCTTGGGGCATTTTATGGACCGCAACAACCTCGGTGATTCTGGAGGGTATTTTCAATGTGGTCCTCGCAAATATTTCATTCTCTCTTAGGATGTTGTTAATGCGTTTAAGCTCTTCTACCTAAGAAAACAACATATTTAAACTTTCCCAGCAGGTAAGTCGCAAACCGTTACGATGATAGGTACTTACAGAATATCCATATTGCAAGGCAATATTAAGAAGGGAGTCCCCGGGTTGGAGCTTAATTTCAATCAAATTTTCCGCTTTTTTCTTCTGTCGCAGTGCAAATATTTCTTCTTCGCTATCATCCTCGTTTTCTGAGGGACCGTTGAATACGTATTGATTGCCCTCCAAGTTACCCCTCCTGTATGATACACCTGTGTTTTTCCGCCTCCTGAAAGATAATACTGCTGTGCTAATATTGAAAACGTAATTAGTTCAATGAAAATCTCAACTAGAAAAGAGCCTTACTTGAGATTTTTCTTTTTCGAAGACGAAAAGAAGGCTACACGCCTCATTTTAACAAGTGTATCAACCCCATCTGATAACTAACGACGATTTTCGTAGTTTCTCCCATATTGCGACTTCGGTAAATGTGCCATCATCAAACAGCTGTCACAGTTTCACTTCGTATGCAATCCTTGACGAAACTCATCCCAGCCTCGTCGAACATTATAACGCATTTGATAATTCATTTGTTGAAGTTTCAAAGAATAACATAAACGAATCGATATCTTCAAAAGTCGCATGTGCCTTGTCTACACTACACACTTAACTTAAGTGACTTCACTTAAATATAATCTAAATGTGGTGCGGAAGCTACACTTGAGCTTTAAGTCGACTTCAGCACCGTGATTGTCTATATCGGGAAACAGTTATGTTGACAGATGAAGGTCTAGGAGAGCAATTAGTGATTCTTTGATCCAAAGCGACTGTTATTTGAAATAAACTTCAAAACTCCGTGAATTAACCATTTTGGATTCAGAAGGTTAAAAGGAAAGACCGATTTCAGTTCCTGAGGGAACGCTATATGGCGAGAGGTGATGGAGCCAGAGGAATTTAGAATTACTAAGCGTGACTTCGTGGAATGACATATTCATAACGTAAACAAAAACACTTATTGCTAGTCAAATTCCACTGCTTTATTAAAACCATTGATGTTAAATTTCAACCATTAATTCCTCCCACGTCCAATGAAATCGCCACATCTTATCTCCCTCGGCATCCCTAGGACTAACATTAAAGCCCTATGCAATAGTTTCAATAACAGTGTGTGGGAAGTTACTGAGTGCATTCGTTTACGTTATTTTCGATTATGACACCATGGAAAATAAACTGTTTCACCGGATCCTCTGCCGTCGTCTCATTGTCAGTCTTAAAATTCCTTAAAACGTTTCCAAGTTTTATAAATCGAGTTTCACCGTGAGCAACAGGCATAGCAATTAGTTTTCACGGAAATAAAACCAACAATAAGATGAGAAACACTACAAAATAAATTCGTCGAATTAATATCCCCAACACTAGAAATTAACTAACGAAATAGAACGCTCAATAATCACATCAGACAATACAGCACAACTTAGAACATAATCAACGGGATGATGTGAGATGGGTATTATGTGCCATTTACAACACATGAAGAGCTTCAACCGTGCGGAAACAGTTGCCTACGCAATTTAAGTTGGGTTCTAAGATGACTTAAGTGGAGGTGTACTTAAATGAAGCTGGTGACACCTACACTACCAACTTAAGTACAGAGCCAACTTAAGTAGTCACTTAAGTTACTAGTGTAGACCCGGCAATGGTCCCGGCTCGAGGACAGGGAGAATGGACTTGCGTTATGTTGATAACATTGTTATTTCGTTTAGCGCCGTTTTAAGTTTTTAAATAAGCTATAATATTCAAAGGTGATTTTATTTACCAATCTTTACTGTGAGATTTTAAAGACAGTGAAATGTCTTTGTCAAAAAGTGGCGTTGAACATGAGAAATATTTCAGTAGCTATGAGGACATTCAGGTAAGAAAAATTCCATGCTTATTGCTATTATCATTGATTATTAACGGGAAGTGTTAACAAGGCTTGGTGGTTTCAGGTCCACCGCGTTATGCTGAGCGATAAACGTAGATTGGACGCGTATAGAGATGCTATTCTCTCCAGCGAGGGTGCCTTCAGAGGAAAGGTGGTGATGGATGTGGGCGCTGGAACTGGTAAGTATGTAATTTATGGTTGCCTTTAATCAGATGACACCCAGAAGTTGAATTTCCTGGGAAAATGTTTTAGTTTTATTGTGAAATAAATTCTTCCGTTCTTACTAGGAATTCTATCAATGTATTGTGCACGTGCTGGAGCGATGAAAGTTTATGCTGTGGAGGCAAGCAATTTGGCTCCTTTGGCATCTGAAGTTATAAAGGAAAATGAATATTCCGGTGTAATTCAGGTGAGTTGGTTTTCCTACTTCCGCCAATCACGAAAATCTAATGCTAATGTAAGGAATGTAAGTCAGACTTACAAGAGGATTTGTTGTAAAATTCCTCTTGAAAACATGACGAAGGTGCTTATTAAGGTTTTGTGCAACATATGAAAACCTGACTACAATGCTTACATGAAAAACGTCCAGGATCGCCTAAGAATTTAGTTTTGGACACCCTCAAGCCTAAATATATCAACTTTTGCGAAACTATGAATCCTGTCGAAAAACTTCCTCGTGGGAATAAACTGCCTTACGTTTGTATCCTGGCGCTTTATTCTGCCCTCAACCTTGCTGATAAGGGACATGAAAACATCCTCACTTATCGTCAATTAATATCGATAATATACGGGGACATCGTCGACCAACCCCTCCTCCAAACATGTTTAGCGCGCTTATTCCAACGCTTTCATACCCCATTTCCAGCCAAGGCCAAGTTCAGCATTCATCCTGTTTTCTTTTTTACGCCTCTTTAATATTCAAGGGGCCGTTTCAGACAATTTGAACTGCCAAAAAAGACAGAATCTTTCACTTCCACAAGCTTCCAAATTTGTTTACATAAATATCGTCTTTCGTTTGTTTTTGGTCCAAATCTTAGACCATTTAAGTAAGTAGACCTGCCATTCGGGCGGAACGCTGTGGCCAACATCGCACGGCGTGGAAGTGGGTGGGATGAGGGAGCGTGACGTCACGGTTGGGACTGCAGACGATATTCCGTATGCGCGCTTGAGATATTTTAACGCTCATCCGCTGCAAAGTCGCTGAAAAGTGACGATATTGGGCACGCAAAATGATTATTCACTTAATAAATATATTTTTACGATGAACTAAGGCATTTTATAGCATTGACTGTGCGCAAAAGGCTAAGTAAATCAAGATAAAGCGAGAAGCGATCGTATTAAATAAATTGATTAAGAATGTCATATGTAAACATGAGCGTACCCAGCGAAGGGCAGGGGGAGCAGCTGTCCCCCTAGAAGCAAAAATCGCAAAAGTCTTTAAGCAAAATCAGTACTGAATTAAAACGAAAGTATTCAACAAATTTTCTTCAAACCATGAACGAAAAATGATATGTATTAGTATAAGTTAAGTAACTGAAATAAAACTATTTTTTCAATGAAATAATCTCATAAACTAAAAAAGCGCTGTTATAATGTTCTTATAATGTTGGTTTCATTCATCTTTTCCATGCTAAAATGTCACAACTTGGCTTGCCCCCCCCCCTCCTAGATCATGGCTTCCCCCCCTAGACCATGGCTTTCCTCCCCCTAGACCATGGCTTCACCCCCTCTAGGTAAAAAGTAGGGGTTCTGGAAAGTATCACGTAATTTTTTCCGCAAAAACCAGTTTATTGCGATCTCGGTAATCTTCAATAAAAATAATTAAACAAATTGTTTTATTTATGAGCCCAACACAATTAAGCCTAGATTAACGTATTTACACTGAAAATACGAATTTTGAAAAATCCTACGTGAGATTAGAAAGAAGGCGAGGAGTAAAATCCTACGATATCTCATATAGGATGAAGGGAGGGGTCCATAAAAAGGCAAAATTATTTTAGAAATATTACTTATTACTAGTAGATTAACCTAACGGTGACATTCCTAGAAAATGAATATTAAGACTGTCCCAACGGTCGTGTGTCATTTTTAACCCGTAATTTTAGTAACTTTGCATCGAGCAATATTCATGAGAATTGGCACACTTATACGGGGAAAGGTCCTAAGTTTTGTTGAGTTTAAGCAAAATTTTACAATTTTGACCTTTTGACCTCACAATGTGGGTCCAAACCAAAAATTTTAATTTGCCTTATGTGGTTTTAATGTAAAAAATCGAGATTGAAAAATGTCTAAATTTCATTGACCAAAATGTTAATTCTTGGGTTTTCGGACACAAGAAACCCGAAAAAAACACTTTCATTTACGAAAATTCAGCCGTTGACCCAGTAAGGTCACCGTCAAGGTCATAAGGGTGGCAAAAAGAATAGCATATACCAACAAAGGTGTCGATCCATGGATTTTATAGGGCACCCAAGTCATTGGTATTGTCCAAATACCCGTATTATTCACTAATTGACCTCCAAGGTTAATACGGAGGTCAAAGGCCATAGAGGTAAACGTCCGGCCATCGTGACACACAGGTTTCGAACCATATGTTTTGAAGGGTGCCAAAGTCGATTTTTCAGTTAATAGATCCGTATTGTTGATTTTTTGACCACCGAGGTCTCAATGGGGGTCAAAGGTCATAGAGTTAAATGTCTGGCCATCATGACAACCAACGTGTCAAACCATAGGTTTTGAACGGTGCCAAAGTCGGTTACGCAGTTCATTCATCGTACAACAATTTATTTTGACCTCCGAAAGTCATAATGGGGGTCAAAGTCATAGAGATTTTAGTCGACCGCTTTGACTTTCTGACCGCTTTTGATTAAGATATTTTAAACTTCATTCGCTACTTCGATTAACAAAATTTTATCACCCTCAATAACTTCAATAGCATTTTTAAAAAAGGTGATTGATTGTTTTTAAACTCTAGCTAAATTTGAGGATTCTTTTTCAAAACTCTCCTCTACAATTCTAGGACATTAAGCCTGATATAGAAAGTAGGAATTCATGGTGTGGTATAATTTAAAAATTCTATCTACTGCTGACGAAAGAGATAACTAGCGCGTTTTACAGTAACCAAGTATTTTCTTATACATGCGACTTCCGCAGTTTCACAAAATTCTTTCAGCATTTGAAGACGCACAGTGTAATGTAGAAATAGAAATATATTTTAATGAAAATATTTTCCTCACCTGCGGGCAACAAAACAGCAGCTGTTTGAACGGCGTTGTGTATCATGTGCGCAGCAAAACCGTTTTGATAACTTGTGATGTACAGGCCTTAGATCTGAAGGAATGACTCTGAAAAATGGCATGGAAAGACATCCTTCTGCTGATGCAAGTTTCTTTTCTTCGTTTTTATTATAAATTTCTGTATTTTGGAGGAAGATGCAGAAGTATTTAAATATCTTTTATGCTCTTGCGTCTCCAAGTGCTTCGAAATATCATTCCTATTGCCGTGAAAAATAGAAAATTACCCGTACATTTCACACATTAGACAAAGTAATCGCTCCTGGATTTTTTTAATAAAATGAGATTCACTTCTTAAATGATCTTTGAATTTGCATCCTCTTTTGTTACGCATTATGACAAAAATCTAAAAAATAAAATCATGTCATAAAGAGTTTAAAAAAATACATACGTACAAAATTACAAGAATATATTTATTAAGTTATTCAATGAATATATATAATTGATTTTTTTAAAGCAAATTTATCTCTAAAATTATTTTAATCCAATCCTCTCTTTCTTTCTAATTATAAATATGTTAATAGGTATTATTTGTTCCCAGAATTTTCCGTAGCGTACGTAAATCGTAGTTGTCACTTGCAAAGCCGGCGCTAGACCTTTTTCCACCATCGCAAAATATAAATAACACGAGAGCTGTCTGCTAAGTAAAAAATTATGCATTTATGAAATAACTAAATTACTTACCTAAATCATATGAATTCTGATTTGTTGACATCCCTTTTTAGTAGCGCTAGCGCGCAATTCAATTTGCATCGCATAATTGACCGTTTAAAAATTACTATATGCGAAGGCGTTGCCGCGTTACTTCGTGGACGACCGGCAAATTCTTTACACCATGACCCTTTTCCTATATAAAATTCCACCCGTTTACAATTTTTGTGCAAGATTTCATGTTTTTATAACGATGCTCCGAATGATGCTAGATCGCTAACGAGATAAGAAAAAAATCTGCGGAAGTTTACAAAGGGCTTTGTCTTCATTTTACTGCCACAATATTTTTTCGTCGCTGCCAATGCCGAAAAATGCCACTGTTCATTAATTGTAAGTTCACCAATCCAACCATGGCTGAGAGAATACTTCTCGTACATAACGCAATAAATATTAGTACTTCTAATTGAAAAATCGCGAAGAAAATTGTCAGAATACCGCAGTGATACAGTGAATCCCCATTCGTAGCCATGCGCTACGACGATGAGCGTCCCAACCGTGACGTCACGTCGCTTTAAAAGTGGGTGGGGAAGGAAGGGAGCGGAGGGGAGATGTTGGCCACACGGCGAGATATGGGTAGGGGTGGGGAATGGCGGGTCTAGTTCTTATATGGTCTAAGGTCCAAATCTTAGGCCGTGTTCCAATCACAGATATATACATTAGATTGGCAGTGCCTATGTTTTCCTCACGGTGGCGCTGAAGCCGGCCGGCAGAAGAATTTTGCGCAACTAGCCATCTTGCTTTCACCGACCGTTGCTCATGTGCCATTAACATACGTGTATTTGAGAGGCTACTTTTCCTGCTTTTGGAGCTTTTTAAAAGAAGAATGGTGAACCACTGCGTTATGTGGGGGTGCACATTTAAGTATACTACGAGGGTAAATTTTCCTGGGGGCGAAAATGTGTCTCTACACGCGTAAATAATAGATATAAGGAAAGCACGGTTTGCGTTCAGTAATGTCTCCGCTTCCATCTCACAGAGCATGAAAATATTTTCCAAAGCCTTTTTTTTGTACGTATCGCCACGAAATTTATATCACGTGAAGTGCAGGTTATGCTCTACCTTTTTAAATTTATTGCTGGCAAAATTCACATAGTTGTAGAAATAGCATCATGAAACTGTGACACGTTATTTTTGCTGAAATGCAAATTGCTCTCGAAAACAAATTCTAAAGGTGTGTGACGGAAGCGGATATTTACCGGAGTTTCTGAAAGCGATATCATTTCAAATGCAGTAGCTTCATATCTCTAGGATCGGTAATTAACCCCTCAAGCGCGGCGGGCATTTATTTAAATACCATCCCAGCGGCCGGATGAGATTTAGAAGACTTCACCTTATTGGCATACTATCATTCAATAATTTATATCGTTCATAATATACGATCATTATCATTAAATTTTTTGTAAACTTGCATAATGTAGTGCGCTACTATATAATAATTTTTCAAGCGATTTGAATAAATATAGGCGTTGAGTTTTTCGACCGAAGTCGTCAATGTGCTGGTTTAAAACGGAATTTCATCGAATCATTTTAAAAAATTCTGAAGGCCTAAAGTCGTTATGAATATTTTATTGGAGAGGGAAAGCATTTCTTCAAAAGATAGAGCAATTTGTTTTAATCTAAAATACAATATCTGGCGGAGAAAAAAAATTATATACAGTAGGTCAGGAAGCGTACTGGGTACGCATGACGGCGTTGAGGGGTTAATAACATGTGCATTCTCTGTCTCGGTGTCTGTGTTTTGATGACGGAATCATCATGATGTTTTCAGTTGTGTTTTCTGTGTTTACCAAGAAAAGACTTTCTCCAGTTTCCAATATGTCATATACTTTCCGCTGTTGCATTATTACATTGTATCGGAATTTTATTTCCGTTGTAGTATTATTATTTATTTAGATATGTAGAGCGTGTATTATGCACCTTTAACTCTATCTGGAAACTTAACGAATTTCTTTCAAAAGCATAAGTTTTGACTTTGTTAATATCTATTGAGTGAAATTCCGAGAAGCTGAACGCTTAAATAATGGTTTGCATGTGCTCGCGGTGAAATGACGCGGTCACATTCATTATAATTCAACATTTCCATGTAGCACTTATCAGGTATTTGATCATTTTGTGGCTTCTATATAGAACATGGTGTCTGTTATAATCACTTATCCCGGTAAGATAGAAATTCTAATTAAAAACGTACCCCCTCATGATGTAAGATTTATATTATAGTCTGCTTCCCCTTCGAATATTATAACAACATGAAACTGATTATTGATGATCATGGATCAAATCGTTGAGTTTTTTAAGCCAATAACTTCTTTTCAAGTTCGCAATTGGGTGATCGTGAGGGGAAATCCAAAACACTGCCTATATAAAATAATGTAAATTATATTTCTGATGCTTAAGGATAGGAATTCAATCGCATTGACTATTTACGACCTCAGAAAAGCATTTTACAGCACCAAGCAGCATGCCTTGCTCAGAAAGTTAGATCATAATGGGTTTAAATAGATTGAATCAAATTTAATTACGTAATATTTTTGGCCCGGTTACTTATGGCAGTGAAAGGTTAGGTAGCATTGCTTCTACGTTTTTCGTCTAATTGACAACTCTAACTGAGCAACAACTCTTTGACAACAAAAATACAGTAAGTGGAAGCATCAAACCTTTGGAATTTTCGAATTATTTTGTTTGAATAGTGTGACAATGTCGCTGGTAAATCTAAGGGTGAACAATACCATGTATTCACGATTGTAGGCTACCTTCCTACACTAGCAGACGACGTAGTTAACCATTTTCCCCATCTGCTACGCCCCTTCTACAATTGGGACACAATATTATTTTTTCGAGATAACTCATGCATATGGATTCCAATTCCATAATATTGAGCAGGAACCGAATTAGTATTAATCTTAGCTCAGCTTATATTACCAATTTCATAACTTCGTCACGGTTATGTTCCGCTCAAAGATTGGTTAATTTACCACGTAAGTGTCAAGATCGGTCCCTTTCTTTTTAATTGGATACATCTTAAACGAAAATGACAACGTTTTCTATAGTTCATAGCCTTAATCAATGCGCCATTATCTTTCACAATGTAATTTTCCTCCAGTTCCCTACTTACGCAAACGCATAGGTCGGTGAAAGCAACATGGCCGCCAGCAGAAAGGCATGGCTTCACCCCCCCCACTCCCATTGCCAATCTATTGTATATATCTGTGGTTCCAATCCACCGTAAATGCACTCTTGCGCTCTTTCCCGCGCTTTTCGATCGTCACATTTCGGAAGTGACGTCACGTAGTGCGATTCCAATCCGCTCTACGTTCTGCTCTGAAGAGCGCATAGTCGAAGAGCACGAGAGAGCGCAAGGATTCACCCTTACTCGCTCTTCAGCCCTTCGTCTACCGCCGTTGAGGTGGAATTTTCGTGGATTCGGATGGGATTTGATTCGGAGCAATGATTCGGTTCTTTAAATCGTTAATAAGGAATCGAGTGAATATCGAATCCGAATGAATCTTGAATAGATGTGAATTTAAGGATGTCCAGCGACCGGGAAAGTCGGGAATTATGCATGAATTTTTGATCCAACCCGGAACTGTAGAAACGTTTATATCAAATTCATTTCACAGATAATTTTTCCAGTTCAACGCCCATTTTCTGGTAAAAATGTGTCTGTTGTAGATTTAAGTGCAATAGCTAAGAAGAGTTTTTTCAGCTGCAACGAAACGTGCAATGTCAGACGAGACAACAGAACCGGAATATACTAATATATGCACTCTATCTGAATGAATGTAAATATCTAACTATGTACTCAAGTAAGATTAAAAAACACGAAGATTAGAATGCCAGGTGACGTCGACATCTAGTTAGGAGTTTGAAGCAGCTCGTCAGCCTTGCTTTGAATAATTTCAATGCTAACAAACGTATTCAATGTGTTAACTTACGTATTTCTTTTCCTTGTAAATACATGAATATGATAATGATATAACATGAAATCACTTCAATGATTTAAAGTCATGTAAGGGATTCGGGTAAAATCATGTAAAAAATTCGTATATATCGCAGTAATCACGTAAGATTAAACTGGGATTTGTAAAATTTCCCTGGAGAAGCTGGAATTATGCATGAAGTTTTCTGCTTTGGCTGGACGTCCTAAATCTGTCGACTTACTGCATTTCAAATATTATGACGGGTACCTATTTACAGTGATTATAATTTTTCATTTTCACTACATCTTTAATAAATTGTTTTCAGATATAAAAACCACTTAAATTTGTCTGAATGTACGAAATTGGTTGCCTACACGAAATTAGTAGCCTACAATTGATAAATCTGTCGCCTATGCCGTATTTTATTTGCTATAACTCCTGCAATTCCATTTATAAGTACATATAAGCATATAATAATAATAATAATAATAATATTTATTTGCCCAAAGGATACTATATGTCATGATACAATCATAAAACAAGTATATAGGGCACGTCAAAATTAACAAATTCACATAAGAAAATGTTACATTTCAGATTGAAGATATTCTTTTATACTATAAAAACACTTCTCTATTAAGTAAGCTAAGACACTCTTTTTAAAAACATCAATATTTTCTATACTTTTAATATATACAGGTAGGTTATTATACAATTTTGTACACATGAGCTCAGGCCCTCTAGATACCAGAGCTAGGTTCGATTGTTTGACATGAACGTCATTGCATCTCCTGGTTTCATAGGAATGTATCCTATTATTCATAGTAAAACAACCTTTATACCTTTTTACATATATGACACTCTGATATATATATACGCAAGGTACAGTGAGTAATTTAAGGCTTTTAAAAAAAGGGCGACAATGAGCTCGACACTTTAGTTTGCACATACTTCTCACAAATTTCTTTTGTATAACAAACACATCATGAAGTTGGGGCGAAGATCCCCATATTATAATTCCATATGAAATTCTTGAGTAGAATAATCCATAGTAGAGGGTTTTCAGAACATACTGGCTTACACTATGCTTTAATACAGATATAAGATAAAACACTGTATTCAGTTTTTTACATAGGTGCTCTATATGTGCATCCCACTTCATATTTCTATCCACATAAATTCCTAGAAACTTTACACATTCCATATCATTAAGATAATTATTTTTACATTGCAGTAGATCATTGTCCTTTGGGCTGTGCCCAGCAGAAAACAATATCACTTGGGTTTTATCATCATTTAGCCTTAGTTCATTGACATCACACCATGTTTGCATGCATTTTATTATATATTGACTGGAATCAATTAACGCGGTCAGATTTTTTCTTTTTGATAAGATGGTTACATCATCTGCATATAATACACACTTATTATCTTGGGTTACAATTTTATTAGGTAGGTCATTGATGAATATTAGAAAGAGAAGAGGACCCAATACTGACCCCTGTGGTACCCCCTTTTTGACTTCTAACGTGGAGGAGAAATAGACTGTCCCATCTTTCCTGTATGCTACTTTCTGTTTTCTTCCATGAAGATATGTCTTAAGCCAATTTAGAGGAATGCCCCTAATACCTATTGATTCACATTTTTTTAGCAATTTGTCATGATCCACAGCATCAAAGGCTCGGCTCATGTCAAAAAATATCCCCATTACCTTATTTTTACTATTTATTTCCTGTGTAATATTATCAATTGCATTAAATAGAGCCAATTCTGTCGATTTTCCCTGCTGAAAGCCATATTGATGGAGTGATATTATGTTTTGCTTATCAAGATAGTCAATGAGCCTTTTACAGAATACATACTCAAATAATTTACCAAATTGTGGCACTATAGATACTGGCCTGTAGTTTTGCAGATTATTTCTATTGTCTTTGTTCTTATACACTGGGACCACCTTGGATACCTTCAAGGAATCAGGATATACACCTTCTGACAAGGACTGGTTGACTAACGAGAGTAAGGGTCTTCGTATGAGGGACTCACAGTCTTTAATTACTTTTCCCGTTATTCCCTCAATGTCAGCAGACTTTTTCTTTCCTATCTTGGCTATATAGAGAGACAACTCTCTTTCTGAGCAAGGCTTAAGATACAATGAGCTACTTATTTTATGGTTTTCGAGAGTAGCTCCACTTTGGGTGGTAATCACCCTCTTAGGAAGATGCAAGAATGAGTGGTTTAGGGCCTTGGAGATTTCAATGGGGTTTGTAGTAATTTCCCCTTGTTCATTTGTAACTTGATCTGGCAGAACTGTTGGGTTGGCATTGACATTACTTTTTATGATGTCCCAGGCTACTTTAGAATAATTAGAGGCATTCCTAAACCTTTGGTCATTATACTCCCTTTTTGCTTTTCTTATAAATATCTTATATTCTTTCCTAAGTTGAGAGTACTTCTGTCGCAACCCATCATCATTTGAGTACCGTATTTGCAAAAATGTTTGTTTTAGAACTCTGGATAAGTTTTGAACTTCTTTTGTAACCCATTTTTTTGTGCTGACACTCCTGTGTTCCACGGACTGCAGCGGAAAAGCTAAGTTGAATTAATACTTAAATCTACAAAGATATTCATCAAAGTTAACATTCAGAGGTCTTCCACCATATATGTCTTTCCAATCTTCTTGATTCAACAATACACAAAAATAATTCATATTATGCTCATTAAATATATATATATAAGTATATTGCTTAATAAATATATATAAGTACATATATTTATTAAGCAATAAATTATTGCAACACTCACTTCATAACAACAACAACATTGCACTATTTTCTTACCCTCCAAATTTGTTACTCAACTTTTTTCAGTTTCGAAATCTGCCACTTGACAGTGGTGGCACTACTTGCAATAAGAGCAGGAAAGAGCGAAAGAGCCGTTTAGAGCGTAAGAGCGCAAGAGCGTAGAGTGCACCCTATGGATTGGAACACGGCCTTAGACCTTCGCTCCTATCGCTCCCAGTGCTACCCTACTGGATCACGGCTGGAGCGATTGTAGCATTTGTTAGTCGTTTGTTTTACTAGTATCGTCTGCTCGGATATTAGATCGTCTGAATTAGGGATTGTAATAGCCCCTTGTACTTTACTTAGCGTGTTAGAGAGGTCAGTAATATAAATGACAAAAAGAATATGACCATGGGGTACACCACAAGAAACCTATTTAATATTAGATCTTCATTGGATACCATGATCGGGCACCACAGCAGACCGATGCTTGTCCTGAAGATTTTACCCACTGGTTTGCAAATCCTCTAACAACAAGGTGATAAACTTAAACTATAAAGAGCAGATCATATGATACATATAAAAGAAGATAAGACCGATTAAATACCTTATTAGAGAAATTTCAATGAAACCAAAAATAAGCCTAATTAACTTAACTCACCTAAAAGCCTGCGTTTAAACGATACACGTACAAGTTAATGCCTGTTTGCGTGAATTATTTTTGTGGACCGAAACGGAACATGTACGAATGTTTGAACCTAGCTAAAATAGGTTAAATTTGCCGATCATGCATTTGCACAAGTTGAGTGGTTACACGTGTAACCACTTAACGTGCAACAACGCAACCGTACGGTACATTTCGTGTTCTTTCTCGCGTTCATACATTTAGACTTGTGCGGATTTATGTAGGTGTAAAAAGGCCTTAAGTGGAGTGTCCTTAATGCGATTTATCAATTGCACTCATGACATTGTACGACAGTCTCAAAAGCAGTCCTACACTTGAACCAATCTCGTCAACAACGAGCCTTAAGCATAAATGCAATGCGTGTCAACCTGACCTTAAGAAAATTACATAAGTAAAATACAACCGAACATCAATAATTGATTAAACTTCAGTTGAAGATTAGAGGAAGATATCATCATTTAACAGAGAATACAATCTTCATGGGGAAAGCTTGAAGAAAACCTAGGTTGGCCGCCAAAAAGCAACAAACGGAATGCTTTAACTAGAAGTTCACGTACCCTAACCTAAGAAGTCATATTCTATCTCAATTTCACGCAATATCAAGTTCAAATAACTAATAATTGATCTAAATAACAAATAAATCAATATAACTTACAAAATTAACATAATTCTTATGTAACGGACGGAATGCTTCGACCGGAAAGTTCACTCACTACATGTCTTATTAATTTCGAATAGCCATTTTCTATCTCCCCTTCTCGCTAGCTCAAGCTTAAACCACTAATAATTAAATAATATTATATATAATTAATTATCACAACAACAAATTTTATAAGATATCTTGGTCTTGCCGCTCAATTTCTTCCCCGATCTGGCCCGTGGCGACTCTGAATTGTGAAACCATTGAGTTACAGCCATTTGCCTCACCGTAATATCCCCCGAATAGTTCTTTAACCATTTGGTTTTAGCATTTACTATCCAGGCTATCTTAGCGACTTCTTCCATCAACTCCAAATGGTCATATTATTGCCGGCCAGGTCCACAATTGTTATGAACACCATTTTCTTTTGCCTTCCTTCCCGTTCAAATTCGCGCTGAAAACCGGTTCGCTCCAGCCGCCCAACCTATTTCTTGGGAGCGTTTGTAGCGAGAGAGAAGCGAATATAGTGACGTCATGCGTGACGTACGAGAGCGCCACGGGAGCTTTTGTAGCTTCTACTGGACCACGAAAAGACTCGCTTCCAGTGCTTCGGAGCACTGGGAGCTTGTACTGGACTACGCCCCATATAAGCAAGTAGACCCGCCATGCCCCACCCCTAGCCATGGCTCGCCGTGTGGTCAACATCTCCCCTCTACTCCCTTCCCTCCCACTTTTAAGGTGGCGTGATGTCACGGTTGGGAAGCGCATCATTGTAGTGCATGGCTACGAATGGGGATTCACTGTATCACTGCGGTATTTTGACCATTTTCTTTGCGATATTTCAATTAAGAGTACTAATATTTATTGCGTTGTGTACGAGAAGTATTCTCTCAACCATGGTGAGATTAGTGAACTTACAATTAATGAACAGTAGCTTTTTTCGGCATTAGCAACAAGGAAAACATATTGTGGCAGTAAAATGAAGAGAAAGCCCTTTGTACACTTGCGCAGATTTTTTTCTTATCTCGTTAGCGATCTGGCATCATTTGGAACGTCGTTATAAAAGTATGAAATCTTATACAAAAATTGGAATTGGGGGGAATTTTAAGGAGGAAAAGGGTCATGGTGTAAATAATTTGCCGGTCGTCCACGAAGTAATGCAGCAATGCCTTTGCATATAGGAAATTTTTTATTGGTCACTTATCCGATCCAAATTGAACTGCGAGCTAGTGCTATTAAAAAAGGGATGTCAGCAAATCAGTATTCAGATGATTTAGGTAAGTAATTTAGTTCTTTCATAAATACATATTTTTTTAATTTAGCAGATAGCTCTCGTGTTATTTATATTTTGTGATGGTGGAAAAAGGTCCAGCTCCGGCCTTGCAAGTGACACATACGATTTACAATGACTGCTAATTTTCGGGTTCTCGAGCCGCGTCTGTCGTTTATGGTTGACAACAGTTTCGAAAGCCATCCTGCTTTCGTCTTCAGGTCGAAGGTGAGAAGTTTTCATTTTTTGCCGTCTTATATAGCACTGGCCGATCTCCCCCTGAGTGCTGATTGGTCAGCGCTCTCATCCAAACGTTGCTGATTGGGTAGCCGTTGTCCCTGTTAATATTTTGTCTTTTGTGAATTTCAATTGCTTCCCTGATTTGCCTTGGGTAGTAGCGACTCTCTTTTGCCACTATCTTCACTTTTTCGAAATCAATTTTATGGCCCGCCTCACTCCAAACATGCTCTGCAATGGCTGACAAGTGCAGTTGTTTTTTATTAGTGGCTCTCACATGCTCCTTCATCCTTGTCGCCATTCCTCGGCATGTTTCACCGACATATGATTTTCCGCAGGAGCATGGCACTGTGGCTGATGTCCTAACACCCCCTGCCACCCGCCTTTTAGGCGGCTTGCGGGGTATTATGTAGATGTAGATGAATTTCAGGTGTACTGTTTAAACAAATGGTAACGTTATCATCCATTTTTCTAATAACTAAAACATGAAGTGAAACGCTTGTCCTTCATCTTATCGATGTTGCATTATTAATATCCAAAGTAATAATTGAGGCACAATAGCAATAGGAAAACTTGTCTAAGAATAACAGAACAAATTTAAGTGACGATAAGCGGCTAAATACTCCCTCAATACAAAGTTTGCAGCATGCGCTCAGCGTATTTCCCAACTCCCTACGGTTGTTTAGGCACCTAAGACGTCACGCCTGGCCTCGGCAAGGCTCAGGTGTCTTCGCGCAGTGGTCGGCGAGAAATTTTTCTCGATTTTAAAGTCAATTTTTTTATTTCTTTTGATGATGAATGGAGAAACTTTAGGTATTTTTGCGAACTAATGTATCCATTTGACTTATTCAAAATAGTTTTTAGAGCAATCAATGACCCATGCCAGGTCCTCATTATAAATAGAAAACTTAATGGCAATCAATTAGAGCTGAAAAATATACAGATATTTGCAACAGGAATCAAAGTAGCTGACATCTGGTGGCCAATTTCAGAAATGAGACAGGTTATCGGCCGGTTTGTTTACAAATACTACAGCCTAGCGGTGAGCGAAACGGATGTGTTTTCAGCAATTTTGTGAAGCGAATATTGATGTATATCTCAGTTGTGAATAATGGATGCTCCACATGTGACGTTTTGGAGTTCAATAGAGACATCAAGAGGTCCCTCGTTGAGGGCTATGAGGTGGAATGCTGTAACCTGTCATGGTTGAAGCACTGTTGGAGTATTTGGTTCTTGTAATGGGCTTTTTCATACAAACAAGCGTTATTAATGGAATGTCACACGAGATACAAGCTTTTCAGAAGAAAATTGGCGCTTCTTTTTCTGTTTTATCATTATTAAAATCATCAAACAATATGACAGGCATTTACTCACATAAGCCATCCGTCCTCAATAATCTATTCTTCTTAAGGGAATTCGACGTCGATGTGGTTGTGAGTGGAATTCCCCTTGCATTGGCGTTTTGTCTGCTATGTGGAGTCACTCGACTCTCACCGGCTAGCGAAGATCGATGGGGAAGTGGCGAGACAGGTCGCACGAGGGTCTCCGTGCCTCGGCCCCGGTCGGCAAAATCGAATTTTGGCCATTTGGGCAAAGCGACTCGAGAAATCCTTTAACCCAACGAAGCACGCAGGCCTTAGGAATGTTGGGGTTTTGCCTCGCATCTATTCGGAAGAGCAGGGCCTAGCTATTGAATGAGAAAGAGACAGATGTTTTAAGGACCGACCCGGTTTTGACGGGCCCACGGGCAGAAGATGTCTCGGTGATCGTGGGGGGGGGGGGATCGGCGGCGAAAAAGTTTGTGCGAGTTTGGGAGAAATTACATATCTCAAGCAGACTAAGTCCCGGCGATTGGTGGGTAGTCACCCGGGAATATTCATATAATTCTCAGTTGTCGCGATTCGAATCATTTCCCCAACCTTAACTTTTCTGGCTTATTGGATCTGAAAATTTATTGATAGTTATTGCAAGTTTGTTCAACCTTCTTTCCGTCTGCATCTCCTCCTCTGACACCTCCATACTAACGCGAGTACTTTTTAAGTAGGCATTAAATGAATGGTATAGTGCTGGCTGGCTATCGTTTCACACGAACAAGCGTACTAATGCATCCGATAATCCATATTCGGCTATGACACCTAATTTAGTGCTACCACCTGGATTCCCTTCCAGATGCGAATATCGTCAGGAATGCGTCGCGTTTGGTCTAACTCTTTTTTAAATCTTGTGCATGTCATCTAATTGTCGAAGCTATGGAGACATCTTCGGGCCCAGAAAGTCACTCACCTAGCGTATGTCATCTAGAAACAGAGAATTGAAGCACGTAGGCCAAAAAAGGTCAGTTGGTGAGACCGGTTAGGGATGAAAAATGCCTTAATTGTTCTCGTGTTATTTGATATTTTCCTTTAAAGGCAATGATTTATGGTCTTTGTGATTTTGGAAACAAAAAAAAATAATAGAGGCATGGGCTGATGGATGGCCGAGGGTGGTTTTCTGCAATCTGCGATGTAGTTACTTTTGACGTGGTTTTTATCCTACGACTCAGATTCCCCCGATGATTGTTCAATCTCATGGGAGTCACACTATGTGCCAGTCGTATTTTGCCTTTTTTATTTTCCACGGCTGAAATTCTGGTACGTAACCTCTGCGAGAGCTTTCAAACGAAACGGTTCATGAGTAGGGCTAGAATCGCAGGTGACGGCGCATTCGTAGAGAGAATGGGAACTCTTTCAACCCTTAAGGGCGTTGCATTCACTGTAGCTATAACTTAAAATTTTGGATCCAGATCCAATGTCTTCTGCGACTTTGGATCTGATGTATCTGATGAAGGGCAATATCCACGGATATTTGGATCGGAAGTATCCGATCCAACCATCCCTAATATACATTGATGACGTATGCTGTTGAATTAGCTGTGACCTTGCCCCCTTCTCATCATCTTGACCGATAATTAAGCCAAGAGGTGGAGTGGGTAATGCGAAGTCACACACTCAAAAAAAGAAGTGGGAGGAGCGTGGACAGAACAGAGAAGGAAGGTGTGGGACGCACCCCGTAGCACCTGGATGAGATGTGGAAAGGGAAAACAGGGGGAAAATGGAATGGGGGAATTTTGGGACCTCCTGATGACTGGTGCGTTTGAAAGGAAGAGAACTTCCGACTTGGGATTTTCGTTTGACACAGATTTAATATGAAACCAAAATATGTGAAACGCACTGAAACACATAGGATTGACACTTCCAATGTCAGCGTAAATATGTAAATAAATGAAACTTATCAGAATAAAGCTAACAATGAAGTACAAACGAAAAAAATAGGGAAAAGTTTCTTTTCCTATTAGTTTGTAATTGAATTTTATACAAGGTCTCAATTCACCCTTAAATATTCATTGAATAAATACTCATTTATTAAACATTGTATGAATTTTGACGGCAGAAATAATAAATAAAATACAACACAAAAATTAAAAACATTTTACAAAAAAAAATTAATACACTCCATATTGTTACAATACTACGCAAAATCACTCACATGCTCGAAATCACCCATCACACAAAGAAGGAAAAGGAAAAAAAAGGGGATGGAAAAGACGAAATATAAAATTGACGCAGGGGAATGACGGCTTTTCACTCCTTGGGGGGCTTCTTGAACACTAGAGGTATTTTTAAAATAAGTAAGTAGCACTGATGGGGACCTCTCATTAAAGTATTTCTTCCCTAAGGGATATGATTTGGGGTATGGACAGTACTCATCAGGTCTTTGTCGTTGGGAAATAGATTCTCCTGGTGGCTCGTGATGCTTGGTTGATGCACCTTCTGATGCTGATGCGGTGGAAAGAGCTGCCGGTGAAGTGCGTGAGGTTGACCACCTCTTCCTGGTGCAGGGAAATCTCCCGTACTGTCTGCTATTTCCAATAGCTGCCCCCTCCTTGGTTCAACCTCCAATGTCGCTTGTTAATATTCTCTTTTTCACCCACATCCTCGTCTCCCTATGTTGAGATGGGCGCTCTCACCAATGGTGATTGGCAATATGACTATGGAGAATAGTCAAGGATGGAATAATGAAGAGCCGTGAGTAAACTGGTGGCTCGCAACAAGAAGACCCATAAAGGTGAGCCATGAATTTGAGCCCTGTGGCGTACGCGAACCAACTTTTTAAATGCCATGGAGGGGTAGGATTGTGGGGGGGGGGAGGGAAAACGGGGAAAGGACCACGTGCTACCACTGTGATTAGGGGAAAGGGGCATTCTTCACTGTGAGTGGAGAGACTTTGGGGGTTGAAGGCCGCTGAACTGTGTCACTGGGAGAGAGGTTGGGAATGCACTTGTTGCTTTCTTCCGTTTATCACGTAAGGACACACGAGAAGGGTGCGCAAAGTTTGGAAAAAAAGGAGACAAACCACTCACTTGCGAACTCCACGCACATACACTCTTACATAGTCATAAATAGGCAAAATTCTAAATGGAAGCTCTCTTTCTCGCAAAAGCACCCATTCCAAATGGTCCTTATGTGACTGGCCAAACGGCGACGGCTCCATCTGTGTAAGTTTTTTTTTGCTGACAACGCTGTCATTTATTGCAAAATTAGTGATCATCTGACTTTGAAATTCCATCATCAGATTTAATAAGCGTTCATGTGTGGAGCCAAGAGTGGGAACTCGAACTTATTTGAGCAAATGCATGGCAGTACATTTCTTGCAGAGTTCGTTCAGCAATTCCCATGTGTATACTGTTGATGGTGTAAACATACAGGCGACTGGTGTAAACATACAGGCCTGTAAAGGCGACTAATGGAGTGAAGGTCTAGGAGTTGGGAATACTCCAAACTAAGAATGAGTCAGTTCTAAAAATTTTTCAGTTCTCGGTACAAGTCCGGTTCTCCTTCATCGGTTCCCGGTCCTTGATACTCGGTTCCAAGGATGAACTCTTATCATCTGAATTAATGGAAAATTTAAATGAACAATCACAAGAAGTAAATTAAAATAATTTCATGAAAGATGTAAATTAACAGGAAAGCTCCGTTAAAAATCTTAAGATCATATCCATAATTTTATTTGCCAAGTAAAAAAGTTTAAATTACATGTCGTTAAAAAATGCATGCTCGACCAATATGTCACATTACATCAGGCAGCCACTGGTTCTTCCTCCAGGTTTTGATTTAAAAAATTCAACATTTTTATCCTCTCTGGATCTAATCCATTCTTTTTTGGCAGAAATATTGCCTGCAGTACTGAGCAGGCATTCACTGAAAAAGTAGTGGTCAATGTTGATTTTGAAGGGCTGCGCGAAAGATGCTTTGAGTGAAGTTTACATACTGCATAGCATCAGGATCAATAGTGAAACTTCCTCAACTTCTGTTGACATCATCTGGTAATTTGTTGTAACTTGTGAGTCAGTTCAAAATATATTCTGTATTCTGCGATGTAGCTTAAATTGTTACTTTAATTGGCAACATATTATTAAAATTTATATTCTTGAGCACATTAATTTATTAAATAAACATTACATTAACTCTGCTTCAGCTGCAGATGCTAGTCTTTTCCTTTTCTAGGTTCCCTCTGGTTGTTGACACTCTTAGTAACGTACATATCTACGAAATCAGCATTGCAGTGCCATCTCCGGTTCAAACTATAAACTTGGGAATTCAACTTGATTTTAACATGATAAATTCAACACTTTCCCTTGTTAATTAAAGTTGAATTTAACGACATGAAGAAATACATAAAAACATACAATTACTGCCTCGACTAAAAGAAAAGTACAAAGTAATTGCTCATTGTCCTTTCTATTTTACATTAGTCCTTTTTTCACAGATAAGATCTTCAGACGTTTCTTTGGCAACTGCTTCATCATGATATCAGCCACTTCATGTTCTGTGGAGATCTCTTCAACTTCAAGCTTGCCTTCTGTCCCTTTCTCTCTGATGAAAAAGTGCTTAATGGAAATATGTTTTGTCCTGCGATGAAACTCAGGGTTTTTAGCCAGTCTCCCCGCTGCTGAGTTGTCAACTTGAATGAGTGGAACTTTTTTAAGTTGTATTATTCCTCTGAACAGTCTGCTAAGCCAAATTGCCTCTTTGGCTCTTCATTTGCTGCGATGATCTCTGCTTCTGTTGTCGAAGTTGCTACAGCAGCTTGACGTTGGCTCATCCATGAAATCGCCCCTCCTGCATACCTAACAATGACTCCAGAGGTTGAATGACCCATCGAAAAGCATCCTCCAAAATCTGAATCGCTGTAGGCATCCAGAAAACCCTCATCTACATTGCTTTGATAGACTATCCCCAGATCCATTGTCCCTGCTATGTATCTGAAAACTTTCTTGATTCTTGCCACATCTGCTTGAGTTGGAATTTCGAGTGTCCTCGAAAGGAATCTGACACTATTAGCCAAGCCTGGTCTTGTGCCAAGCATCAAACACAACAGAGCTCCAATCGCCTGCTTGTAGGGAAACCTTGGTGCCTCGTTATCTTTCCCTGAGGTGGAAAGTTCTGCACCTTTCAGCATTGGGGTTGATACTGGTCTACATTCTGAAAAATTGAAACGCTCTAAAATTTTCTTTGCATATGCTCTCTGACTCATCTAAATGAACCTGTCTACTAAGCTTTTTTTCTCTCTTCTCTTCATTCTTCATCTTCTTTTTTCGTCTTCTTTCTTCTCTCTTCTTAATGAAGTCATTTCACAATCCATGTCTTTCTTCCACTCAACTGAATCCTCCCTTCTCAGCGCATCTTCAAAGGTCTCAGGATCCTCCATCACTCGATTGAAGAACTCCTCCACACTCATGGCGTAATCTTAAAAATGTTTCAGTCTCTTCAAGGTTGATCTATTTCTCAGAATTCTTCCAGATAAGTGCTCGGAGTTTTCTTCGTTATCTGTATCTGACGCACCTTCACCAAGTGACTCTACATCACTCATTGATGATTCTTTCTCATTGTTGATCTGTGGCTCTTCTTCCATCTCCTTTTCATTAAAATTGTCTCTAGGCCCGATATCTTTCAATGGGAGCTTGACTTCATCCTTACACTCTTTCATTCTCTCTTGAAATGAACATCTCTGGGCAGGATAACTCTGTGGTTAGTTGGAACGTAAACTCTGAATCGCTCATCTCGTCATATCCTACCTATCCTATCATATCCTACCTTCATATCCAACTAGGAATCCTTTCACTGTCTTCTAGTCCATCTTTCTCCTCTTTTGGGATGGATTGTGAGCGTAGCAGGAAGATCCAATGATACACAGATGATTGATTTTCGGTTTCTTTCCCACCCACAGTTCGTAAGGGATGACTCCATCTTCTGATGATTTTCCTGTTCTGTTAAGAATGTAAATGGCTGTTGTCACTAGCTCTGTCCATATTGCATCAGGATATTTAGCTTCACTGTTTGAGTGCTTGAAGGTCCTTGCCATCTTGACGATTGTTCTATTCTCACGCTCACTGCTGCCATTCTGCCGAGGTGTGTATGGCGCTGTCAGTCTCTGTGTGATTCCGCTCTCTTCTAGAGTACGCTTTATTCCTTCACAATCAAATACCACCGTTGTCACTGAGTACATAGCTCTTTAATGTTGTGCCCAAGTGTCTTTGCATGTGCTAAGACCTGTTTTAACACCATTTTGACATCTGACTTTTGTTTAACTACAAAGCCATAGCGAAACTTTGTGTAGCTATCCATGAACACAACTAGAAATCGCTTTTTACTAAAAGATTCGCAAAATGGGCCTACGACATCAGAAGAAAAAAGTTCTCCAGGTCTTGTTGCCTTTCTCCTAGTGCCAAACAGTACACCATGTGACTTGCCGAAAGTACAGGGCTTACAACATTCTTTCGCCATCTTCGCAGTGATACCCAATTCCTTCTCAAGCATCTGTTTCACATGCCGCTTGTCTTAATGTCCCCATCTCTCGCGATACAGTTGCAGTGTCGACTTTTCTGTTTCAACAACTTTGACCCATTCTTTTTTCTCAGGAAAAACTGGTTCAATGGTTACCTTGTGCAGAGTTTCGCCTTTCTCGCGACTTCCGCACAGCACTACTTTTCCATTAACTTCCAACCAGCATTTAGTTGTCGTGGAATGAAAGCTATTTTCATTCCTATCTTGGGCAGCTAAAACAGAAAACAGGTTTCTAGAAATATTTGGAACGTACCAAGTGTTTCTAAGAGTCATCTTCAAGGTCTTTCCTTCAGTGAGAGACAATATTTCAATGGTGCCTTTCCCGATGGCCTTGAGAACTTCATTTCCAGTCGCCTTAATGATGCAGGGACTTTGAAATTCCTTAAACTCGACAAACAGTTCGGGACAATGCGTCACATGCTTTGTCGCTCCATTTTCGATCCACCATCCTGATGGAACCGTCTCGACTCCAAACATATCTTCACTAATAACACTCAGGGCTACATTGGTGTCCACGGCGTTGCTCTGAGGAGCGCTCTTCTTTGGTCGTCCATCAGCAATCCACTTTTTACAAATCTTAACCCAATGGCCCATCTTGAAGCAATAACTGCAGCAGTCCTCTTTTCTTGAATTTTTGTGACCCGGACCGAAATTACTTTCCGTCTTTTGTTTGTCCTTCTTGACCACAAGTGCCTCCTCAGAATTTTCTTTCCTGGCAATTTCTTTGGATTAATAGAGCTGAGTTGTTTTTATAAGCCACCGCTTGAAATACATATAGATGGCATTTGTTCTTGGTAGAGTCGAGGTGAATGTGTTGATATATTCGTCGTGAAATTAGCGAAGACACTCATTTTCTTTTGACCTCTTTAAACCTTGACTTGACCTTGGTTTTCCTCTCTTCACGAATAATGCTTCTCCTTCAGTGTCTCCCTCTGTGCTAATGCTCTTCCTAAAATTTCGCTTGTACATGTACAACTGGGTGATCAGCTCTTCAAAAGTCTTTTCTTCATCTTTCGACAATAACATCCAGCTGGATCTGAAATTCTCGTATTCACCTGGTAAAATTTGCAAGAATTTACTCGCTGAAATCAGGTCTGGCAGTGCATTTTCATTTTTGGTTTTCAAGTCGTTATTTATCTCAAACTACAAATTTTTTAATCCTGTGGCACGAGGCGAAACATTTCTCCATTAATCCCACTAAACGCAAAAAACTCAGTACATATTTAGAACAGCTGGTCTTTGGATGATGCCTCGAAATTTGACTTAAATGCCTCCCATGCCTCTCACGCTGTTTCTTTATCCATGATTTTCTCATAAATTACGTCAGTCACCGAACTTGAAATGATTGACTTTGAGTAACTATTTGCCTTACGGAATAAATCGCTGACCTTCTTGTGCTCTTTGATTTCACCTTCCGTAGCATTAGGTGACAGAGGCTCGGGTTTCACCAAATTTCCATCAATTGCATCCAGGGCTCATTCGTGATAATCTAACAAGTCCCACAATTTCCTCTTCCAAATTGGCCAGTCTGCCTCTCCAGCCAGGGATTTGATGTGCTTTGCCAAATCCATTCTTAAAGAACGCTGAATTAACGAGACTTCACAGGGAACTTCAACTCAACGTAATTATAACTATCTTGCTTGCAACTCCCTACATATTTAAGAGCAACTAGTATGAGCTGGGAATGCTGCGTCCATAACCTATTGAAATTTATATCCTTGAGCACATTAATTTACTAAAGAAACATTGCAATAACTCTGTTTTATCTGCAGATGCTATTCTTTTCCTTTTCTAGGTTCCCTCTGTTTGTTGGCTCTCTTAGTAACGTACATAACTACAAAATCGGCATCGCTGCACCATCTCTAGATCAAACTGTAAACTTGGGAATTCAACTTGATTTTAGCATTATAACTTCAACACCTATTCGCATGCTTCACTGTCACAGTTCTAATAACCTCAACAATAAACAGCACAACTTGCGGGTGCAGCGACACCATGCATAAACTGAGAGGCCGTAAGTTAACGCAAAATTGTAATGCAGTGTTGTATTTTGCAGGATAACAACACTTTTTGATGCCTCGCATAGTTTATTCACTTACAAACAAGCTCTCGGAACAAGCTCTCTCTTGATCGTATGGCAAAGAATTATTGTACTCTATGTACATGATTAAATCGTTAGACCACTATCAGATGGAACAATTTTCCACCGGCCGCTGTTCACGACACGGCTCACGGCATTGCAGAGAGTCGTCTCGTCTGAAAGCCACCTGAATTTCACATGAACGGTGGCTGCCAAATAGTCATTTCGTCTGAAAGCGGTCTCAATATAGCATTGTGTGTATTTCATGCCGAAGATGGCACATTGCTGGGTTGGATTGAAATGGGCGCCATGCCATCAACAGTGTAAACACATCTGTAAATGGCTGGTGTCCTAACACCCCATGCCACATGCCTTTTAGGTGGCTTGCAGTGTAATGTGAATAAACAAAAATTAGCGGTAGAAATTGAGCGCCTTAAAAGATACAATATGTCATTCAGTAGAAAGGAGCAAAACCAGGAATTTAAAACTAGCAAAAAATCATTTCACAAGAAGCTTAGGTCATCTGCAACTACTGACATCGAAGGTAAATTGCCAGATCAGGATGAGGTATACAACCTATGGTCCTCAATATGGTTGAACGCAACAATTAACAATTCGAGTGACAGTTGGATAGGAAACTTGGGAATTCAACTTGATTTTAACATGATAAATTCAACACTTTCCCTTGTTAATTAAAGTTGAATTTAACGACATGAAGAAATACATAAAAACATACAATTACTGCCTCGACTAAAAGAAAAGTACAAAGTAATTGCTCATTGTCCTTTCTATTTTACATTAGTCCTTTTTTCACAGATAAGATCTTCAGACGTTTCTTTGGCAACTGCTTCATCATGATATCAGCCACTTCATGTTCTGTGGAGATCTCTTCAACTTCAAGCTTGCCTTCTGTCCCTTTCTCTCTGATGAAAAAGTGCTTAATGGAAATATGTTTTGTCCTGCGATGAAACTCAGGGTTTTTAGCCAGTCTCCCCGCTGCTGAGTTGTCAACTTGAATGAGTGGAACTTTTTTAAGTTGTATTATTCCTCTGAACAGTCTGCTAAGCCAAATTGCCTCTTTGGCTCTTCATTTGCTGCGATGATCTCTGCTTCTGTTGTCGAAGTTGCTACAGCAGCTTGACGTTGGCTCATCCATGAAATCGCCCCTCCTGCATACCTAACAATGACTCCAGAGGTTGAATGACCCATCGAAAAGCATCCTCCAAAATCTGAATCGCTGTAGGCATCCAGAAAACCCTCATCTACATTGCTTTGATAGACTATCCCCAGATCCATTGTCCCTGCTATGTATCTGAAAACTTTCTTGATTCTTGCCACATCTGCTTGAGTTGGAATTTCGAGTGTCCTCGAAAGGAATCTGACACTATTAGCCAAGCCTGGTCTTGTGCCAAGCATCAAACACAACAGAGCTCCAATCGCCTGCTTGTAGGGAAACCTTGGTGCCTCGTTATCTTTCCCTGAGGTGGAAAGTTCTGCACCTTTCAGCATTGGGGTTGATACTGGTCTACATTCTGAAAAATTGAAACGCTCTAAAATTTTCTTTGCATATGCTCTCTGACTCATCTAAATGAACCTGTCTACTAAGCTTTTTTTCTCTCTTCTCTTCATTCTTCATCTTCTTTTTTCGTCTTCTTTCTTCTCTCTTCTTAATGAAGTCATTTCACAATCCATGTCTTTCTTCCACTCAACTGAATCCTCCCTTCTCAGCGCATCTTCAAAGGTCTCAGGATCCTCCATCACTCGATTGAAGAACTCCTCCACACTCATGGCGTAATCTTAAAAATGTTTCAGTCTCTTCAAGGTTGATCTATTTCTCAGAATTCTTCCAGATAAGTGCTCGGAGTTTTCTTCGTTATCTGTATCTGACGCACCTTCACCAAGTGACTCTACATCACTCATTGATGATTCTTTCTCATTGTTGATCTGTGGCTCTTCTTCCATCTCCTTTTCATTAAAATTGTCTCTAGGCCCGATATCTTTCAATGGGAGCTTGACTTCATCCTTACACTCTTTCATTCTCTCTTGAAATGAACATCTCTGGGCAGGATAACTCTGTGGTTAGTTGGAACGTAAACTCTGAATCGCTCATCTCGTCATATCCTACCTATCCTATCATATCCTACCTTCATATCCAACTAGGAATCCTTTCACTGTCTTCTAGTCCATCTTTCTCCTCTTTTGGGATGGATTGTGAGCGTAGCAGGAAGATCCAATGATACACAGATGATTGATTTTCGGTTTCTTTCCCACCCACAGTTCGTAAGGGATGACTCCATCTTCTGATGATTTTCCTGTTCTGTTAAGAATGTAAATGGCTGTTGTCACTAGCTCTGTCCATATTGCATCAGGATATTTAGCTTCACTGTTTGAGTGCTTGAAGGTCCTTGCCATCTTGACGATTGTTCTATTCTCACGCTCACTGCTGCCATTCTGCCGAGGTGTGTATGGCGCTGTCAGTCTCTGTGTGATTCCGCTCTCTTCTAGAGTACGCTTTATTCCTTCACAATCAAATACCACCGTTGTCACTGAGTACATAGCTCTTTAATGTTGTGCCCAAGTGTCTTTGCATGTGCTAAGACCTGTTTTAACACCATTTTGACATCTGACTTTTGTTTAACTACAAAGCCATAGCGAAACTTTGTGTAGCTATCCATGAACACAACTAGAAATCGCTTTTTACTAAAAGATTCGCAAAATGGGCCTACGACATCAGAAGAAAAAAGTTCTCCAGGTCTTGTTGCCTTTCTCCTAGTGCCAAACAGTACACCATGTGACTTGCCGAAAGTACAGGGCTTACAACATTCTTTCGCCATCTTCGCAGTGATACCCAATTCCTTCTCAAGCATCTGTTTCACATGCCGCTTGTCTTAATGTCCCCATCTCTCGCGATACAGTTGCAGTGTCGACTTTTCTGTTTCAACAACTTTGACCCATTCTTTTTTCTCAGGAAAAACTGGTTCAATGGTTACCTTGTGCAGAGTTTCGCCTTTCTCGCGACTTCCGCACAGCACTACTTTTCCATTAACTTCCAACCAGCATTTAGTTGTCGTGGAATGAAAGCTATTTTCATTCCTATCTTGGGCAGCTAAAACAGAAAACAGGTTTCTAGAAATATTTGGAACGTACCAAGTGTTTCTAAGAGTCATCTTCAAGGTCTTTCCTTCAGTGAGAGACAATATTTCAATGGTGCCTTTCCCGATGGCCTTGAGAACTTCATTTCCAGTCGCCTTAATGATGCAGGGACTTTGAAATTCCTTAAACTCGACAAACAGTTCGGGACAATGCGTCACATGCTTTGTCGCTCCATTTTCGATCCACCATCCTGATGGAACCGTCTCGACTCCAAACATATCTTCACTAATAACACTCAGGGCTACATTGGTGTCCACGGCGTTGCTCTGAGGAGCGCTCTTCTTTGGTCGTCCATCAGCAATCCACTTTTTACAAATCTTAACCCAATGGCCCATCTTGAAGCAATAACTGCAGCAGTCCTCTTTTCTTGAATTTTTGTGACCCGGACCGAAATTACTTTCCGTCTTTTGTTTGTCCTTCTTGACCACAAGTGCCTCCTCAGAATTTTCTTTCCTGGCAATTTCTTTGGATTAATAGAGCTGAGTTGTTTTTATAAGCCACCGCTTGAAATACATATAGATGGCATTTGTTCTTGGTAGAGTCGAGGTGAATGTGTTGATATATTCGTCGTGAAATTAGCGAAGACACTCATTTTCTTTTGACCTCTTTAAACCTTGACTTGACCTTGGTTTTCCTCTCTTCACGAATAATGCTTCTCCTTCAGTGTCTCCCTCTGTGCTAATGCTCTTCCTAAAATTTCGCTTGTACATGTACAACTGGGTGATCAGCTCTTCAAAAGTCTTTTCTTCATCTTTCGACAATAACATCCAGCTGGATCTGAAATTCTCGTATTCACCTGGTAAAATTTGCAAGAATTTACTCGCTGAAATCAGGTCTGGCAGTGCATTTTCATTTTTGGTTTTCAAGTCGTTATTTATCTCAAACTACAAATTTTTTAATCCTGTGGCACGAGGCGAAACATTTCTCCATTAATCCCACTAAACGCAAAAAACTCAGTACATATTTAGAACAGCTGGTCTTTGGATGATGCCTCGAAATTTGACTTAAATGCCTCCCATGCCTCTCACGCTGTTTCTTTATCCATGATTTTCTCATAAATTACGTCAGTCACCGAACTTGAAATGATTGACTTTGAGTAACTATTTGCCTTACGGAATAAATCGCTGACCTTCTTGTGCTCTTTGATTTCACCTTCCGTAGCATTAGGTGACAGAGGCTCGGGTTTCACCAAATTTCCATCAATTGCATCCAGGGCTCATTCGTGATAATCTAACAAGTCCCACAATTTCCTCTTCCAAATTGGCCAGTCTGCCTCTCCAGCCAGGGATTTGATGTGCTTTGCCAAATCCATTCTTAAAGAACGCTGAATTAACGAGACTTCACAGGGAACTTCAACTCAACGTAATTATAACTATCTTGCTTGCAACTCCCTACATATTTAAGAGCAACTAGTATGAGCTGGGAATGCTGCGTCCATAACCTATTGAAATTTATATCCTTGAGCACATTAATTTACTAAAGAAACATTGCAATAACTCTGTTTTATCTGCAGATGCTATTCTTTTCCTTTTCTAGGTTCCCTCTGTTTGTTGGCTCTCTTAGTAACGTACATAACTACAAAATCGGCATCGCTGCACCATCTCTAGATCAAACTGTAAACTTGGGAATTCAACTTGATTTTAGCATTATAACTTCAACACCTATTCGCATGCTTCACTGTCACAGTTCTAATAACCTCAACAATAAACAGCACAACTTGCGGGTGCAGCGACACCATGCATAAACTGAGAGGCCGTAAGTTAACGCAAAATTGTAATGCAGTGTTGTATTTTGCAGGATAACAACACTTTTTGATGCCTCGCATAGTTTATTCACTTACAAACAAGCTCTCGGAACAAGCTCTCTCTTGATCGTATGGCAAAGAATTATTGTACTCTATGTACATGATTAAATCGTTAGACCACTATCAGATGGAACAATTTTCCACCGGCCGCTGTTCACGACACGGCTCACGGCATTGCAGAGAGTCGTCTCGTCTGAAAGCCACCTGAATTTCACATGAACGGTGGCTGCCAAATAGTCATTTCGTCTGAAAGCGGTCTCAATATAGCATTGTGTGTATTTCATGCCGAAGATGGCACATTGCTGGGTTGGATTGAAATGGGCGCCATGCCATCAACAGTGTAAACACATCTGTAAATGGCTGGTGTCCTAACACCCCATGCCACATGCCTTTTAGGTGGCTTGCAGTGTAATGTGAATAAACAAAAATTAGCGGTAGAAATTGAGCGCCTTAAAAGATACAATATGTCATTCAGTAGAAAGGAGCAAAACCAGGAATTTAAAACTAGCAAAAAATCATTTCACAAGAAGCTTAGGTCATCTGCAACTACTGACATCGAAGGTAAATTGCCAGATCAGGATGAGGTATACAACCTATGGTCCTCAATATGGTTGAACGCAACAATTAACAATTCGAGTGACAGTTGGATAGGAAACTAAGAAAACTTAAACCTCAATTTAGATGAAATGCAGCTCACTAAAATCTCAGCCGAAGCCCTTAAAATAGCTTTAAGAAATACGCATTATTGGAAATCACTAGGACCTGACAGAATTCAAAACTTCTGGTGTAAACAGTTTACGTCTCTACATGGAGCCACAGCCAAATGCTTCAAAGATATTATTAACAATTCAACAAACCTCACTGAATTTTTCACCGCAGGGATAACACACATGAAACCTAAAATAATGGATATGGAAGATCCTACACAATGTCGACCAATTACATGTCTACCTGCTATGCATAAAATACTCACGCCTTATATCACAAATAAAATATATAAGGTGAGGTGGGGTAAGTGCGACTGCGGGGTAAGTGCGACCCCCCTTCAGGAAAATCGTATTTCCGTTCTCGAAGCAGGTGGCGGCCGTGCAACATATTCTACACATAGTAATGAAACCAGAGCCAACGACTTTGTAATACTTATCCCTTAATTTCTCGTTCCACATGCTTAAGAAATATACCCGTCCGTTCATCTCGTAGTCTTAGTTGGTTGGGAGGAGACGCTATACCGTAGTTCCCTCTGAATCAATGCATCGGAGGTGTTAGGTAAGAACTATATCTTGTTTTCTCTTGTTCATGGATTGATTTTCCTTGCTTAACTTTAAATTTTGGAACTCGGGCCATTATATTAAGTTTAGATGGGGGGTCGCACTTTCCCCGTCGTAACCATCCATTCCTACCTTCCGGGGCAAGTGCGACCCCGTTGCCTGGGGTAAGTGCGACCCCGTTGCCTGGGGTAAGTGCGACCCCCTGTCGCACTTACCCCAGGCTACGAGGTTGAAGTATGGATTGAATTTTTAGAGTCTGACTAACAGTTCTTGCGTTAAACTTTTAGTTTCTGTCTGGCAGTTCTTGCATTAAACTTTCTTAAATAAATGTTGCAAAACACCGAAGTTTATAAAACTAGGTCTTTTAATTAGAGTCCTCTCATCAACTTTTATTTTGAAGGTTTATCTGATAAAGATAGCTTACTTCAGTTTGTTGATTGATTATGATAGGGCATTAGATACCATGTCTTCTGACGAGGAGGATTCTGGCTAGATTCAGCAGCAAAAAGTCAGTTGCTCACTATGTAGGGAAAATTCTGGTGATTAATGAATAAGGCGATGCCGTGGTTTTCTTTTTCAGGATATTTTTTTGAATTGAATTAAGTTTCACCTGTCCACGGAATGAGGATTCCAGCGAAATACCTAGGGAAGATCTCTTCTTCTTCTTCTTCATCCTAGCGTTTGTCCCGCGCTATTGCAGAGTCCGCTGTTCTGCAAAGTCTTCCCCACTTGGCTCGATCCAGGGCGTCTACTGGCGTGGCGTTGATGGTCTTCATGTCCGCCTTAATTTTGTCGAGCCAGCGCATCTTTGGTCGTCCTCGTGGTCGGCGTCCTTCAGTACTCAGCCACATTACTGTTTTGGCCACGGAGTTCTCATCACTACGCACCACATGCCCATACCACCGCAGTCGAGCCTCCCACATCTTGTCTGTGATCGGTACAACTCCCATTCTTTTCTGAATGTCATCATTCCTGATGTGATCCAGGCGGGAGATGCCTAGGATCCATCGCAGCATCCTCATTACCATGACATGCATGGCCTGTTCTTGATTTGCTGTGGCTGGCGAACATTCTGCTCCATATAGGGCCACTGGGCGGACTACGGTCTTGTATACTTTGGCCCTGAATCGTTCGGGCATTCGACGGTCGCACAATACGCCAGTCACTTGACGCCATTTCAGGCATGTTGCATTAATTCGAGCTCGTGTGTTGGCGGTTGTGCTTCCATCGTTGCTAATGACAGAGCCCAAATATTTAAACTTCTCGACCTTTTCAAGGTCATCGCCGTCGATGCTTATCGTGCCATCGGTTTGAGGTCCACACTCCATGTACTCAGTCTTCTTGGTTTTTAATCGCAACCCATAGTTGTCGAGTCGTACCTTCCATAGTTGAGTTTGCTGCTGTAATTCGGGTCTGGTGGTGCTGGCAAGGAAGACATCATCGGCGAACAGTAGTGACCAAGGATGTGATTCTTGGAGACAGGCCGTGAATGTGTCCATGCACAGGATGAAAAGGAGCGGAGAGAGGGCCGATCCTTGGTGGACGCCAACAGTGATTGGGAAAGGCGGATATTCCTGATGGGCAACGGACGGAGCTGGTGACGTTGGTGTAGAGAAGCTTCACCCATGACACGTAGACTTCAGGGACGTCGTGAGATCTGAAGGCATGCCAGATAAGGTCGTGTGGCATGCGATCGAAGGCCTTCTCCAGATCAAGGAAAGACATATGCACTGGCTTGTTCTTCTCTCGGTGCCTATCCAAGAGCAGCCTAGCTGCGTGTATTGCGTCTGTTGTGCCACTACCCTTTACAAATCCACACTGGTTGGGTGTGATGTGAACAATGTGTCTGAGCCTAGCATCAATCACTCTTTCGAATATTTTCATGGCGTGGCATAAAAGCCGAATCGGGCGGTAGTTAGAGCATTCTGCGACGTCGCCTTTACCCTTCCAGATGGGCACAGACACAGGGAAGATGTTGTAAAAATATTACCGAAGCCCTCTGTCGGCCGTCGAGGAAAGTTAACGTTTTGCCTATCTTTCTCGGGGTAAAACTTAAAATAAACAAATAAATATTCAATGTTCAATTGGTTTAAGACCATGAGTTTTTCTTCATTTTGCTTTTTTATATTAATAACGTAAATTACATTAGAGAAGAAATTCTTTGTTCATTACAATCTAGTTTGTATTCAGATTTGTTGTCATATGCAAGATTTATAATTTTTTTTATTTTTTTAAATTTATTCAGCTTTTATGCGCACTAGATATTTTTAAATACACTTTTGAATTAATGTGTAACAGTTGAATACTGTTACTATCATTAAAAAAACACATTAAACAACAATTCCATACTGTGCCATAAATAACCAAAAAACGCGAAAAAAAATCTACTTACATTACCTAAGATAAAAGTTGATTTCTCAAGAATGGTTAAACATAATTTGGTACTTTAAAAAGCCATGTACAGCTGAATTTCTGAGCAAATCGCACTTACCCCATGTGCCGCGTAATGTATAAATATATTGCACATCAGCCATGGGACGCACTTGCCCCATGTACGGGGTAAGTGCGATCCCTCTACAAGATTGAAAGTAAAAATTTATAAAAATTACCACTTTACAGAGAGAGGATTTTTAATCTAATTATCATTTTCAGTGACTCACATACATATTATACATTGAATGTCCTGTTTTTAGCTAGCCTAGAAAATTTTCCTTTGCTAGTTAAAGTTGATGTATGCTATTTAGGGGTCGCACTTACCCCACCTTACCTTAGCCATGTGATCAGCATAATATAATTGTGAAAGAACAAAAAGGATGCCGGAAGTTTCATTTGGGATGCAAAGAGGTTTAAACAATCAATTCTGTAATACAACAACAATCATGCAAAAATAACAGAAACCTTCATGTTGCTTATTTAGACTACCGTAAGGCATTTGACAGTGTCTCACATAATTGGTTGTTAAAAGTTCTGACAACATACAAAATCTACATTATTAAATTTTTAGAAGCAACAATGGCAAAGTGGAAAACAACCCTAATGGTCAATATATCGGGTAAAGGCTTTACAATACCAACCATTGGCATAAAACTATACCAAGGAGACTCATTGAGTCTGCTCTGGTTTTGCCATGCCTTAAACCCATTATCAAATGCCCTCAATAGCACTAAATTACACAGGTCAACAGTGGTTTTGGTGCCGGCGCTTTTAAAGCTGATTTAAAGTATAATTGGGGTGCTGAAACCAAATATGATATTAGTTTTTTCCTATCAGCTCTAGTTTTCAAGATACAGATATGCTATTACTTACGTAAAAAAATGTTCAATATGATGATATGGGATAAAAACTAGGGATGGGTCGAATAGTAGATTTCTCGAATTCGAATATCAAATCATTGCTCGAATATTCGAATACCTCGAATTTCGAATACCTTTGAATACTAAACGATGAATGTGAGAAAGTTTGACTAGGTCGCCTATGCAGCAGGAAACCCAAGATTTTGGCGAGTAATTGTGATTGCCTTTAAAGGATTCAAACAGGAATTTAGCTGATTAATGGAATATTTTAATTTTATGTAAACAATAGGGTAGTTTCCTTCATTAAAGAAAACGAAAGGCATTGATTGTGATTCGTTACCCACCATTACTGTATTCATAATATATAAATTATTTCGTTCTAGAAATACCGGTTTAGACCAATGGCAATGTTCAATTTTACCTCATTTGAAAAAGGCCAGATTGGCGCCTATGCGATGCCACTCCACGTGACATCACAGGGATCTAGTTTCTACACGAGAGGATCGGAGTTTTACATCGTCTGAGGTTACCAATGCATGCATGAGGCACAGAGCTCAGGGAAACATGTCTTAATAATCAAACAGTCTGTTTGATAAGGTATTAATAATCCTTATTTAAGCCAAGCGCTACCAGCTAGCATGGTACTCGGCTACCTGCTAGCATCCTGCGTCGTAATAGCGCTCAGAGCCTCGCCCCAAGGTCACCTCACTTGCGGCAGCGGGAACCAGAACGACGTCACGCGGAGTTTTTCCCGGCATTCATACTTACCCGTCGCGTTTTCGCGTGCTTGAAAATTTTCACTTTTAATTTAATCGCGAAAAATAGATATCGTCTTATAAAACTCTAAAAGCGTTAAATACGTACTTCAGGAGTATTAATATTTCGATTTAGGCAATAAAAAATAATAGGAAACCACCCTATTTGAGCATTACGCCAAAATGCTAAGTCTCCGTCGTATTTCTTCTTCTTCCCGGTATTTATTTTCCTGCGTAAAATGATTAAATAAAGTCAGAAATATGTCGTGTTTGGTCTTATTCTTTTTTAAATTACGCGCACATTACTAATATTTCAATTCAATAAAGATCTGTACATCGATGTAATAATAATTGCCGAAAGTCATTGTTGGACACCTTTCGGGATAGTAGATGACTCATGCAGCAGTTGACCTCCAGAAAGGGGGAAATTGGCAGGTAAGCAAAAAAAGGCCAGTGGGTGAGAAAAGGGGGTGGGGGCGAGACACGTTTTTATTTTTCTTGCGTAACTTGATATTTTTTCGAAGCTAAGGTCTTTGTAATACAATCCCTGCGCGAGCTGGGATCTTTTGTTTGATTTCGGAGAAGAGGAAATCGTCAAGAGTGGGTGAGGCGAATGCTGAATGGAGGGTGATAGCAGATCGTGGGAAGTGCGCCAATGTCACTATCCCATGGAACTGAGTTCCTCCATGGCCAACTTTAATACAGGCCGGAACATGCAATTTGGCGACAGCGCTTTACGTGACGTCAGGGGTCCTACTGCCTGGGGTCCTGTGGATCGGCCTCTCAGCTGTTGACGTTTTGTGATGTTTATACGGATGGACCTCCGTTCACCCTCCCTAAAGTTAAGATAAAAACTACGGTAGGGTTGAGTAATTCGAGTGGTTGTATTTCGTATTATAACAGCTATTATTAAAAGTAATTGTGAGAACTAATAACAAGGCAAGGGATACGAGAGATTATGCACGGAAATATATTTAAGTACTGCGATCGACGACCCAGAAATTCAGACCAAAAAGGAAATACCGTTTAGTTTACTGCTTAACCCATTGGTTGTTTATATAGAAGAGCACCCTATAAAATCTATTGACTTAGAAATAAAGAGCGGCTTTAAAATAAACATCATTTCACCTCTCTGAATAACCTAAAAAATTAACATGTTAAAAGTAATGCGTTATTTTCTAGCACCTTTCGCCGCGGTATTTCCGGAGAGAAAAAAATGTATGAAGTTTAACAACATTTATTTAAAATAAAAATCAGATATTTACATTTTCCGGTAAACATTTCGTATTGAAGAGGTCAAACAACATATCAAACAACCTCACAATGTCACAAGACATGGTCATCAAAGCATAAATATTACTCCAGAAAGTGGAATTAATAAAAGCTGCCACAGGTGCTTAATTTCAATTTCAGCCGGAAACAACCTCCATAGATCGTGCCATTTGAAGTTCACCGATGAACCGTCACCAGCAACAGCTATCAGTTTCACAGGCACCACATTATCTGATGGAAAAATTTGATGAAACAAACGTGATCAGTACAAATTTAAGGGCTAATTAGAAAACTTTATGTGATATTACAAAAAAACTAGTCTTAACATTCTATATATTAGACAACAATGTTTAAAAATATGAAGCCATAAGGAAGATAAATATATTGACAATCTAATATTTCTAAACACCAAGACCAGTATAATGAAATAATAATGACTTCCGAATTGGAGAAATGTCTCAACAAATAAAATTATACTACCGTATAACTCAACACTGATTAAAATCAAATCAAATTTTACAAACGAGAGGAAATTATTGAATTAATCTCAATAATGGTGGCCACACCAGGTTCTTCATAATTGATTATATGACCAAATTTTCAAAGTTCACTCTAAAGGAAGTTTTAGCTGCAGAGAAAATTATTATGTTGTTCTAAATACCACATATATACATAATTTCACTCAGCACTCATGGATTTTCCAATATACCTACTGTATTGGAAGGTGGCTAGACGTCCATTTACTAAGTCTTTTCAATATGAGAACTTATATCGTCATTTCCTCAGTAGTTCTTTCATGTTCCACTTATTCATACAATATTCGTTCATTCCATCTCCAAAAAATACTTCATCTTTAATTATTTCCACAGATTTTCATGCTTCACTGATCACAATAAGGAGTTTTACCTGCAAGAGAAAGATGGATTAGTTCAAAAATACCACGCATAGATATGATATCACTCAGTACCCTTGGATTTTCAACATACCTAGAGTATATTAAGGCAGATAAATATCAATTAAGGTACCCTTATCGATACGAGAACAAATATTGACATTTCATCAGATGTTCTTTCATGTTCCACTGATTCATAAAATATTTGTTGATCTCATTTCCAAGATCTTATCTACTTTTGTTCACAGGTTTTCATAGTTCACTGATCACAATAAGAAGTTTTACCTGGAAGGGAAATATGAATTAGTTCAAAATACCACTTCTACATTCCATATCACTTAGTAGCAATTGATTTTCCAATGTACCTTCAGTATTAGAAGGCGGCCAGATGTCAAATTAGCATGTCTTTCGGAAATAAAGATATATATTGTCATTTCATCAGCAGTCTTTTCATGTTCCACTGATTCATACAATATTTCCTGATTTCATTTCTTAGAAGTATAACTCATCTACTTATGTTCACAGATTTTCATGGCTCACTGATCACAATAAGAAGTTTTAAGAAGAGGAGAGGGCCTGAAACACTGTGGGAGTAGCACCAGGGGACAACTTTAGGCGATCTAACTCGTAACTTTTCACTTCACCGTTCTTATTCATGTAAGTTACTCGGTGTAGGATATCCTGCTCAGCAAAATGCTTGACGCAAACTATTGCGCTTGAAGAAAGATTCCAATCCTTCCGAGGGATATTCTTCAGCCACTTCTGTCAACTGCGTTCATCTTTGGTGAACTGGAACACAGTCACATACCCCTCGTTCTTGGTGGATAGGTAGTTGCTGCTGCAATATGGCACACAACAACGCTTGGGCCCCTTAAATGAAAACAATGGAAAGTTGCATTAATTAAGATAGTTTCGCTGATCACAGAAAAAAAGCAGTGCATTCATGATAAGTTTGGAAAATATGAATAACATCAGTATCTGGAGACATATATTAACAGAGTTAACGAGTAGCCATTCGTCGTTCAATAATATACGACGTTATTATAAACACAACTACACATAGTTATTCATAAGGAACACCAAATATAGCAATCACTGTTAACCCGAGAATAATAATATTGTAAAAACATCGCAGCATTTATATACCCGACAAATACTCCTCGTTTCATTTGTGTACTCTCAAGGCTTCGTGGCCGGCCGCCAAGAGACGCTATGCTTTGGATGAAATATTGCTGAATATCCACTCACAATTCACTGAGAATATCTTTAAACTATTTCACTTACCGTAAGGCAAAACAAAGTATAGAAAAATAATTCTTGTTCCCCCTTTTAAACCAGTATTGTTGCACTCTCAATTCCCCGCCATTAATGGCCGGCCGGCATGGGATCGCAACACTTTTGAAGTAATAAACGTGATTTTCCTCCTTCAGCTCCCAAAAATTAAATTAAAACTATTGTACGTACCTTTAGCCAATATGATATCCACAAAAGAAGTCCAGTTCTGCCTTTTTAACAAGAGATTTAATGCTTCTTTGGTTACAGGGATACACTTGACGCATAAGTCGCCATGCTCTCAAACTAACACGATAGGACCCCGGCACAGCGTTGCCAAAATTCCATGTTCCGGCCTGTATTAAAGTTGGCCATGGTTCCTCCCTATGGTAGTTTCATCTCCTGGGGAAGATTCAAAATAAATGCCTGTCGTTATTAGCCACAAAGGACACATGGCAAACACCTCTCATTTTATCAAAAGATGGATGCGGGAAAATGGTCAGTGGGGAGAAAGAGGGAAGGGTGATACGCGATTCTATTATTTTCCAGTAACTTGATATTTTTTTCAAAGCTGAGGTCTTCGTAATACGATCCCTGCACGAGCCGGGACCTTTTGTTTGATTTTGGGGAAGAGGAAATCGTCGGAGGGGGTGGGGCGAACGCTGAATGGAGGGGGATAGCGGATCGTGGGAAATGCGCCAATCTATCCCACGGCACTGAGGTACTCCTGATGGGGGACACCTGGGATATTCGGATTTTTTTCATCCGATCAATTTCGGTTCCCCACTTCGAACTCTTTTCACCGCTCGAACCCGCGAATTTGATGTATTTCGTCAGCTTGCCTAAAACGGCGCTGCATGCACTAAGCGACTAGAGTTCTCATTTTTCCGAGTCAACTACCAACGACGTGCGAGCGACAGTGTATGACGCGAAATTCAAAGTATTCGAGGTATTCGAGACGGTCCCTTTGGCATAACTATTCGAGATCTCGAATAGCGAATACTTTCTAGTATTCAAGGTATTCGAGTATTCGCGGATACTATTTGCACATCTCTAATAAAAACATAAATGATAAAACCCACAAAATATAAAGACTTCATTTATTTAGAGGAATGTTAAATCACCTACAATTACAATAGTTTTACAATACAAATACATAGTAACATTTTTTACTGAAATAAAACACTTTATTGAAAGAAGACGTAAAAACGTCACTCAACACTTCGGAAGCTTCTTTTGCATGATTTTCTTGCATGCACTTTGTTAAAACAGTCTCGTTTTAGGCACCAGCAGTAATCTGCCATCATATGGTTATTCTATCTTCCTTGGTAACGATCTTCCATTGTTTTGATTTCCTGGTGAAATCTTTCACCTTGTTTTTCACTTGTGTCGCCTAAATTTTCAGGAAAACAGTCTAAGTGACTGTGTGGGTAGTGAATTTTTATGCTCGTATTACATCCAAGTGATTTAAAGTTAGTGAGCATATTTTTTACCAGCTGGAGATAATTCTCTCGTTTTTGATTTCCCAGAAAATTGTTAATTACAAATGAAAGCTGTTTTTTTTCAATCTCATCCATTGACTTGACAAAAGCAGGATCCTTTGTAAGTTGTCTGATTTGTGGCCCATCAAAAATACCAGCCTTAAGTTTTTCTATACTTATCTGCGGCATTTTTATTGTTATGTAGCCGAAGCATGGTCCATCCTTGTTAAGAGCCTTTACAAATTGCTTCATTAGGCCTAGTTTAACATGAAGGGGCGGTAAGGTGATTTTCTCCCGTTCAACTAAAGACTCAGCAATAATGTTTTTACCCAACAATTAAGTTTGCTCTCTTCGACCACTCCTTCTTAATCCAGTGGTTTGTCTGTCCCTGCTAGCATAGAGGCACAAGAAACAAGGATATTTTGTGTTGCTAAATTGTTGCCCAAGAAGAAAGTTCACCATTTTTAAATCTAAACAAATCACTTAGCGATGTCCCTGGTATTTTATCTTCTGTAAGACCAATACTATTGTATCATATTATTCTTTCATTTCAGTTGAATGAGCAATTGGTATTGAGCCAAACTTGTTAACATTGTGAAGAACACATTTTAAACTACGCATGGAGCTATCAATGAACAAACGCCAATCACTAGCTTCATATTGCGGTAGTCCCATTCCTTTCAGATGACCTCTAGCGTCTAAACAAAATGTAAGATTGTTTTCTTGAGTAAAGAAGGGTAGCAGATCCTTTTCCCTTGTGCGATAAAAATTAATTTTTGTACCTTGCTCCATTAAATTCTTTTCATGCATCCTTGAAGCTAGTAGTTCAGATTCTTCCTTCGATAAGTTCAATTCTCTAACAAGGTTGCTTAGTTCATCTTGATCAAATAGTTGAGGATTTGTTGATGCTGCCTCGTAGTCACTGTAACTATCGTCAATAGAATCAGGAATGTGTTCACATAGCTCGTATTCATCCTCACATACATCTAGTAATGTCTGAAATATTAGGATCGGGGTTTCTTCTGAATGGGGTACCGGGCGTCTAGCTGAAGGCAAATCTGGATATTTCTACTTGTGGCGATTGATTCGATTAATTCCCGAAACATTTACAATGCAAAAATAACAGTCATCAATATGGTTTGTAGGTTCTCTCCAAGCCATTGTCACAACAAACTTTAAACTTTTCCTTTTCCCTGTTGTACACTACCGCTGATGTTCTGTACATGTTTTACACACAACATGCGGTTCCCACTTTTTACCTTGGTCACCAAGCTGAACACCAAAATATCCCAGGTATGCACGTTTCACAAAGTCTGTAATGTTTTTCCTATTTTCTTTTAGAGTATATTCCCCACAAATGTAACAAAACACATCGCAATGATTTATACAGCTTCTTCGAATTGAGCTCATTTTTATAGGTTGCTTTACAAAAACTTTGAGAATTTGAACATTTGTTTTTGGAAATCCCCTTACTCATTACTTACTCCCGCCTCTCCATTTTCAAAGACACGTTCTCTTTTTACCCATCCCCCCTTTTTTACTCTTCTCTACTTTTTTGTGATTCTTCCCATGTGTCGTTATTCTACAGTTATGACTAGGGTCCTTTTCCACCGTGGATTTCCCACTTCCCTTTGTTGTTGTATCTTTTCCCACTGTCTCCACTCGGTACGCCTGTCTCCCCCTTCTTCAAACACGCCAAATACTCCCAAACCCCTTTCTCAAAGGTATAAAGGTGATTTTCAAAGTAAATAATGCAGAGTGGTTATGAATTAGTTTATTTATAGATTGATTTAAATTTGAAAAATATTTTCTGAAATATATCAAATATGTAAAAGAATCTAATCATAAAATGCACCGTATCTAAAAAAGTAGAGCTGTTACATAAAAACTGATATCATATTTGGATTCAGCACCACACATATTGTTAATATCAGCTCAAAAACTCCCGGCACCAAAAAAAAATTTTTTTTTTGTTGGCCTGTGTTATTATTATTATTACAGTATTCTACCGATTAAGGTAGGTTTCCATGGAGTACTAAAAAAGTGATATGGGAGCCTCCCTTTCCTTCCAGTGCTGCCTTCTTCTTAGTGGGGAGGGGATGTTGAAAATGGTGTTAGAGTGTAGAATGTTTGGGAAACGAGGGAGGGGAAGGAAAAGAAAAGGATTTTTAGATAGATTGAAAGCGAGTAGGCCTTGCAGTGTATTGAAGAAGGCAGCGCTGGAAGGAAAGGGAGGCTCCCGTATCAATTAACATCAGGAAAAAATAACAATACAAAGCTATTTTATTACATATTTATAAGCGGTATTTTTTTAATTATTGAGGTTAAACTGGTTAATATTGACAAAATATTTTTATGTTTACTGAAATAAAATATATCAATATAATAAGTTATAGCAAATTAAATAATGTACTTGGTAAGAGGCGACATATTGGCCCGCCACACTTTTCGCCTGAGCGGCAAAAGCCAATGCATATGTATAATGGCCCACTGCACTGAAAGGGTTAAGTCCTTTATCATGCAGGGGAAAGAAAATTTTTCCATGCCCATCCATTTGGAAAAATATCTCTCTTAATTTATTATTTCTGTCCAACCTGGAAATGTAGTGGAGTTCTATTATGATGATCTCTATGTCAATCTTAAAAATATCTGTCCTAAATTGCTCAAGCAATCTAAGCCTAGCACCCAGCCTCCAAGTCTCTAGCAGCTCCCAGCCTAATTTGTTTAATATCTGCGTAATGCTTTCTGCATGCCTGTAGCAGTTTTTTTATGGATAGAGCAGCTTTTATTTGTATTTTATTATGTTCACAGATTCAGTCTTTCTGCTCAGGATCCCATATGCTCGCTGCATATTCAAGCAGTCCTGTCTACTTCTGAAAGTTTTCAAAAGACTTAACTCCTGCTCTTCTAATAGCTTCCACATTATTCATATGATTTATCCATTTTCTCTTATTCATTCTTCTGCAACACAACATTTGGAAAGCTTTCAACCTTGATTTACTGTCATTTTCCATACTGTCAGTTTCTGATATGACACGACCGGGTCTCAAGACTGCTCTCTACTTGTTCTCTATTCTGGCTTTACCTCAACTAAGGAACTTGCCAAAACACTAACATCACCTCTTTATAAGCATGGTAAAAGCAAATAATAGCACAATTGGATATACGTACTCATGGAGTGTACGTATGCTCCACAAAAGATAATTACCACTTGGATTTTCGACCTCTGTGCCATATCAACTGTATTGATTTTCATGGATGTAAAATAGCTCCCAGAATATGGCACACAAATTGTGAATTATAGTGCCTGAAATATACCTCTCATGTAACTCAATACTTTTTAGGAACGTATCTTAATTATTGTTGGATGGATACCTTTCATATAGTTTTACTACACTGTAATACATACATGTAGTCCTATAGTCCTTTTCTCTTTTATTTTGCTTTCTGGAAATGAAGACATTGAAATTTACTGGGCACCTTTGAGAGAATATATGTTGCATTTTGGCATCGAAAAATTAATGCTTAGTCAGCCTAGTTGAAGACTGAAAATAACCTAATGTATGGGCGTGTGTCCCAATGTAAAGCATTAAATTCTGAATATAATAGCAACTTATTATTTTGAAGGAACAATTCTTGGGTTTCCCACCAGGTGTGATTTTCAGAGATTGGTCCTAACGTTTACAAGGCTTGGATGCCATCATTTTTAGGGGTCGAGAGTGTATCGGTGTTTTGTTTATTTATATCCTTTAGTGCCCTGATTGTTTCTTTCTTGATTGTTGTTTTTGTATGAAGTGATTGATTATGGTATTCCACTATTGCTTAGTTCAAAGCCTTTGTCTCTATTGATGTTCTTTTCGTCTAGGTTAATTTCAATCGCTATTTTTACAATGCCAATCCCATTAATTGATTGTTCTGCATAGAGCCTTGCATTTTTGAAATTTATTCTGTGGCTGAGGTCCAAGCAATGCTCTGCTGACACTGATTTCATTGGGTAAAGCAAGTGCATATATGCTTCTTTCGTGTTCTGTCAGCCATTTTTCGATTGTGTGGCCAGTTTTCCCAATGTAGACGTGACCGCATTCACATGGGATGTTGTATACTCCCAAGGATTTGTGGCTCAGGTCATCTTTTGGTGTTCCGATTCAGGTCATGATGATCATAGTGGCAGGTGTGTATGTGAATGGCTTCTTCTTTTGAGTATCTGGGCCATCTGTTGCTCATGCTGGAGTTGCACGGGAGAATGGCTATCGGTTTTTATTTTCCTTCTATTCGCTCAAAATGATCCTTTTAGTGCTGCATGGATGTGACGTTGGCTGTGTCTGTTCTTTCATAAGGTGGACTTGAGGTGTACTGTTTTTTGGTTCAATCTGATATGACTCATCTGATATGACTGTGGCTCCATGCAGGCATTTAGGTACAGTTCTTTTTGCGTTGGCTTCCTGTGTATGCTGTGTCCTATATTCCCATTTTCTTTTCGTTTGTTGAGGATGCCCAAGATTGGGAGCCATTGATTATTTTCAATCTTCATCGTGAATTTAATGTCGGGGTGTATGCTGTTCGTATGCTCTAGGAATTAAGGCAATGCCTCCAGTCCATGTGGCCACAAAATGAGGCAATTTTGCCGCACTCATGACCTGTAGAGATCAACAAGTTGATAATATGGGTATGTGGACTGTGACAACCTTTGGTTTTACACCTTTGTAGCCAAGCTTCTCTTTTGCTACCTCTTTGTCATATCCATATACATAGGTACTCCTGTGCTCTTTGGGGAAAAGTTGGATTTTTTTTCTAATAAAAGTAGTTCCATTGTTTTTTCCATGCCCAAAAACCTGAGAAATTACATTTTCTGACATAAATTCAGACTTTTTTCTATTTTGATTTTTAAAATCCCATGAGGCTGAACCTGATTTTGTGTTTGTCACCGTATTATGGGGTTTTAAGGTCAAAATTGTATAATTTCGATCATATCAAGCAAAGCTTGCTATCTTTTCTGGTGAATATGCCAAAATTCAACAAAATGGCACTACGTTCTTTAAGTTCCAGTTATTGGATATCAAAAATGACCCATGATTTCAGCAACAGTCTGAGCATACTTCATATTCACGAGGTGTAGTTTGTTGATGATGAAGAGGCTGTTGTTATGAATTTCAGTGGCTTCTGCGTGTGTCGCTAACTGCCTGGCTCCTCCCATTGCAGGTGCTTCATCAAAGAGTGGAGGATGTGTGCCTTCCTGGGGATGAGAAAGTTGACGTCATTGTCTCCGAATGGATGGGCTTCTACTTGCTTCATGAATCAATGCTTGACTCTGTCATTTTTGCTCGAGATAAATTCTTAAAACGAGGTGGAAAACTGTTTCCTGAGAGAGCTGTTCTGTATGCTGCCCCCTGCAGTTCTCCTAAGTCTTTGGTGGCTGAAATGCAGGTTTGTGGGTTGACAACCAGTGATTACCAAGAGTATGGTCAAATCCCAAACTCATGGACCCCTTGGAGGTTGTCCCAACTGAATACATATTTTTCTGGTGCCTTTTATGAAGAAATTGTTTGAAATACACATGGGTGATTCCACCTCAAATCAATAAAGGTTTGTCATGATGCCTCAATCAAAAGTACTGTTCTCTCACTGATTGGTGGCTGATTGCATTCTCTCAGGGTTCATACCTGTCAGGAAAATAAAAAGAGGGACTAGAAGCCAGGGAAAAAATCTCGAGTGAAAAGATGAAAGTTGTGATTGAATGTGCATAGTGTTGCTTTTTTCTAGCGGCTGTGTTGTTAACCTGGCTTGACTTCATTTCTCTATATCCCTAGCTGAAATTTTCCATAAAATCACTACGTTTGAATGATTTGCCATGGGTATACCATAAAAAATTCAGGCTCTACTACTACAAATGTCAAGGAATTTTTAAGTGGAAAGTTGGTGTGAACCCTGTAATTTTCTGCCTTCTATTAAGCTGAAATTTTATTCAAAAGTAACTGCATTTTTAGGTGTTCAATTTTAAGATACACATTTTAAATGTAATTTGAAAATATTTCTAAAAGAAATTTTTTATTTCTGTACCCTTGCTCTTAAAAATTGAGCATTGATGTGAAGGAGACTTGTGAAAAAGTTAGGGGGGAAAAAAAGATTATTTGTTTGGGTAGGGTGAGGCAATTTGAATTTGCTGGAATTGTGGTAACGATGGTGGTTGTGAAGTTTTCTCATTGATTAGGAATTAATTGTGGTTTTATTAATTTCTCATACTAGTGTTGAGTGATGCAAAAAAGAAAATGGCCAGCAAATGGGAATGAAAAAGACCCATGATGGAGGGAGAAACAAAAGTAATGGAATCACATGAAGGTTGGCACATTTATCCAGAAAGTAGTGTCTGCATTTATGTACACCCATGTCTCGTATAGCGCAAGGGATGCGTTCCTTGGGGTCTATGCGCTATACGAATTTGCGTTATACGAGAGCGTTTTAACATAGGGAAGATAGGGATGCGTTCCTGGTAGCATAGGTCTTGGGTATTGAATTTCCTCTAAAACATCTATATTCCCATAAAAAGCCTTAGAAAACATTATTTCTATAAATATTTATAGTTTAAAACATCTTTAAAGATAGTATTCACGCATTCAAAGACTTTTATTCACGTTAAAAAAAATTCTTACGTGCTTTCGAAATTCCGTCCCGTCGTGCGGGTGGGCCAACATCTGCTATCTCAGGGGATCGTAATGCGTTGCCGGCAGTTGATGATTTTTCAAACTAGTCTAAAAACAACTATTGTGTCACCCAGGCCCTTTTGTCGCTCATCGAAATGACAGGAAAATGCTACTTTAAATGCCATTTCATAGCTAGCGGAGTTTATGAATGATAAATCATTTTAATTTGAAGTCCTCCGAGTCATTAGCAGCTACGTGAAACAGTCTTTAAATGCCTTGAAACCTGACCCAGGTTTTCCTTCCCTGAAAATGAATGAACGAGAATGCATTCTTTTCCAAAAGAATATCGTCTCATCAACACTTAAAACTAGTTGAGGGGGAAAGGAGCCACTTTCAATAACAGCTTGGAGTTCATCAGAAAATGTTGTGGTGGCTGCGCTATCAACACTTGGAGATTCACCTGATATCGCCGCACTGAAAATACCTGCTTGCCGTTTAAATTCTGGAACCAACCGGAGCTTTCACTTAATGTCTCGGAGCGATTACCACTCTTGTCTTTTTGTACTGATTCACCATGAACTTTCCGTATGTGTAGACCGCTTGGTTGAAGTTGGTGCGGCTGAGGTCACTGATATTTTAGCTTCGTCTTTATTCAGAATAAGGCATCGTGAGTTTAAACTTCCGCGCAATATCGCTTTGACGCTCTCCATTTTCAAAGCAATTGACCTCTCTCAAGTCCTCTTCTAGGTTAATGGTTTTTCTTGATAAATTCTTGATTTTTCTACACGCATTCCTATTTTTTGCCATATTCTCTTGGTTTTTACACTGTATGGCTCTATCTAAATCACCTTCTTCTGCTGAACTGTATTCCTGAGACGCAGAAGGGCTATGACTGCGGGGAGGGAACGAAGCCATTGTGTTTGAGACACTATAGCGGACCCTTTTATGTGTTGATGCTATTCATGCGCAACTCGGTCACCGCTCCATTTCTCCCCCGTGAATACCGATGACCTTGAAGGCTTTAGCGTAGACTCTCTACCTGTAAGGCAATCGCCCGGTAACCTACGACGGCAAAAATACGTCTCAAACCGTATTGCTGAAAAAAAACTTTTCCCTTAGCCCCACGCTTAATTAACGATCTAAATTATTTATTATCATTCTGTTAAGGAGACGAGATAAATCTTCGGTAGGCCGGCTATCTAGACCCAATGACGAGTAATACTTTTGGCAATTGCTTTTGGCAATTTGGCAATGAATTTCGATTAATATATAAACAAAAAAGAAGATTTGAGGCAAGAAATAATATTAATATGCGTAAATTGATAGAAATTTCGTGTGTACTTAGCGCAAGTTCACGTTTTATCACGAGAGCGTTTAAGATTTTTGATTAGGCTACACTGCGTTGCAATGTTTCCCCGAGGAACGAATTTGCGCTATATCGAAATTGCGCTAATCGAAATTGCGCTATACGAGACATGGGTGTACATTATATGTGTATGGAAAGAGTGGATTGGTGAACAAGCCCTCTATTAAGTATCTGCCCTCCCTCTTGCGTTGCAGAAGGACAAAGAGTTCTGGGCTGACGTCTCTGGGTTCAAGATGAACAGCATTTTTCGTGTCATCTCTGAAGAAAGGCTTAAGACTCCAGAAGTGTCCACGTGCGTTCTGGAAAGTGACTTGCTGTCCAGTGGGACAGAGCTCTTCTCTTTGGATCTCTGCAAAGTCACGGCAGCAGAGCTGGATCTGTTGGAGGCAAAGAAGTTTGTTTCAGTGGACTGCAATGGTGAGTTGAATCTGAATTCAATGTTCAATTTCTTTGTTATATGTTATATGTAAGTTATATGTATCCCTGTTGTTCATTGAATACAGTGGAACCTCGTTAAAGCGAGTACGGGCTATAGCGACACTCCCGCTATAACGAGAGATAGCCGATGCACCGTCAATTGACCCTACAATAAGCGTGTTAAAAAATTCGTTTTTACGAGACCCTTTTGGTGTTGGCTCTCGCCATAGCGAGGGTTTCACCGCCGGAAGACTTTCATCAAGACTCCTTAACCTCTGTAATTGCTAGCGATCTGTTAGAAATGAAGTTAATGGAGTGCTCAGTCTCAAAGTTATGTGGTAAACTGTCGTTCGATAAATAAGTAGTTAATTTTGGTGAAAATATTGTGGCATTAGCATTCGCGAATGCTTAATCTTCTTTTGTTCCTCGGGCGGCAGAAAGCAGTCGGCAGCATACCCGCACGTCCCTGAGTTGCGTGAATAGAAAGCATTTGATGGCAGTCACCATGGCCAAAAAACACCAAACACGTCTAAGCGAGGAAATAAAAATAAAGGAGTAATATGAGTGTCGAAATTAATTTATCTTCCTATTCGCTCTGCAAAATTAGAAAAAACAAAAGCGCCCAAGGAATGCAGACGATGAAGAGTTATAAGGAGCTTTGTTCGGGTGGTTTTGCCCATTCAAATCTGCGGGAACTTCTGAGAAAGGGGCTACGCCCAAGCCTGAAGCGGAGTATTTTAGGGATAGATTGCGAATCGAGAATTTTAAGAGTGCGGAAGGTTGATTATACTAATGCGAAGCACCAAAGCGTTATCTCCCCTCACAACTCCCCTGGTGATGCCTGCGGTGTAAACCTGAAGTCGTGGAAGAGAGGACTCCGATCATAAGTATCTTTAGAAGTATTCCCCGCGTCATATAACATAGACGAAACGGAACTTTTTTTTACATACAACTCCCCGACAAAACCCTTGCAGTATGAGGTATTTCTTGCAGTGATGCCTCTAAAGGCCGTTTTACACGGTACACGGAATTGCGCAGGTTAGAGCTGCATTAATTTCTAAAATGGCGTGGAATTGCGCGAATGCATGAACGAAATTAGAACAGGGGCTATTTTGCCGTCTCGCATCCACGCATTCTCGCATGTGTTCTAGCAATTCACCGCTTTACACGACGCTATTTTGATTGCGCCTTCACACGTACGTCAGAGTGCGCAATGCCGTGTACCGTGTAAAACGGCCTTAAAGGTAGGCAGTGCGCCTTAGCGATGATGTAGGATGTAAGAAGCAATGTAACTCAGCGTGAATTGTCCGGATGGACGTATTTATTCTCCGTTGCGGATTTACAAGGGTGAACTATTCGGGTCATTGGTCGGAGTCGTACTGGCGCTCTCTTTTGTTACGTGGGTAGCCGAGCATCCCCTGGTGGCCGCTGGAAGAACTCACAGAACAACTAACTCTCGTTTGCAGTGCCGTGGTAAACTCGGTGTATCATTTCAAATACGTCACGAGCGTAACACTCAAAAAGAAACTTTTTTTCAACAACGGTAATTTTAATCACATCATTTTTCAAGCTTAGCAAACTTTTTACCGTAGATGATGAAGATATTACATTATCTGATAGAAAAAGTCTTCCAAGGCGGGAACGTTATACAACCTTCCACCGGTAGAAACAAATGTAATGCGTTATTTCACTTCACTGCCGGTTAACGTACAGAAACAATAAACATACACCAATGGAAACCTTTGAGGCATTAAATAACCGTGATACTGTTTTGTCAGTTAATTTTTGAATTTTCAGTGGAAAATACCAAAATAATAGAATGATCACGTAAATGAACTAATTAAGTGCATAGAAAAATGACTTCGTCGGTTGTGCATTAGCATAATGATTGACGAAACAATGCTTTCCATGATTTTTATTCAGTGCGGCGCTTATAAATGGTTTGAATAGTTAGTCGTTGTTCGAGTAAGGAAATTTAGTGATGCAAAAAACATCGCCTTTCGTCTGGATTTATGCTTACGTTTATCGGATAGATGTTTATCTGTCGCCGCACCACTCCTGTTTCTGTATATCTGTCCGCAACAGGTATATTGGCTATTATTTGCTCCACCTCCGGTAAAGCGACAATTCGCTATAGCGAGTGTTTATTAGTGCACCGTGGGGTGTCGTTATATCGAGGTTGCACTGTATATGAATGACCTGTGCTTTTAAATTAGTAGTGAAATAAGTTTATTTTCTGATCATGCTATCATTTATTGCAAAATTATTGAGCACTACAAGGTCGAAATCCTCTCTCTGGACCTGAGCAGCACTTATGCATGGAGTCATGAGAGGGAACTAGAACTTAATCCCAGCAAATGCTTGCTGCACATTTCTTGTGTAGGACGTCCAACTGTCGCCATGAGGATGTTGTGGACAAGACATGATAGCATCAAATGAAATAAAATATCAGGAAGCCAATGATAACATCAGTTGTTTTGTGGGGAACACCCCTATTAGGGATAAACACTGGTACAAATACAGTGTAACCTCAATCTATCGTTTTTAAGGGGGAAGGATGAAAAAACGATGAATGCGGGAAAACCATGAATGCGAGAATGTTTTGATAGGTTGCCTATGTCCCAGGAAACCCGGGAATTTAGCGAGTAATTATGATATTCATCAAGGGATTCTAACAAGATTTTAGCTGATTACAGGAGTATTAGTACTTTATCGAAACACTTAGGTCATATTGTTGATTTGACTTATATCCTTTTCAAATATCCTAAAGGAACACACCACCTTGCTGAAAAATGTTTGCACTCCATTCGGCATTTTCACTGCTATTATGGATTTCTGTCTCATTTTTCAAAGTTCATCCATCAAATGCCATTTCAAGTACATGTATTTACGAGAGCAATGTGCATGTTATTCCTAAGACAACCACTTTCGCCGACGCAGTGATTGGTTGTGAGATGGATCTGGAAGGCCAAAAATAGTTCATTTTTTGAAATATTCCTTTCAAACCATTAAATTTTTAATATAATTGAGGCTATGTGTAAAGCGTGAACAATGTTGCATTAATCATCAGCAGCACACCCACCTGATCCTTGGCTTCATCCCACTTCTTGTTTTCACCAGGTATTTCACTCTACCCCCACCCCTACCGTCATGTGCCAATGGAAAACCCAAGGCGTTGCAATACTCACGCGCTACTAGCCCGGATTCTGTTCTTCATCTTCAATTATTTTCATTCCATCGTTGAAAGTTCTCACTTGTTTCTTCGGAAGGGCCATGGTCCGAAAGCGAATATGTAACAGTAAAACTAAGAAAAATGAAACCGGACTTTGAATCGACACGGAAAACACTTGCTGGTTTTAAGTCAACCCACCTTGGAAAGTATGGAACCTCTCGTACGAGGTGAAGTTTGGCACTAATGCCATCATATACGGCATAAGCAGAGCATACTGCAGAGGGTGAAGCATGAACATATGACTGTGCAATGAAATTTTTTGTCCTATAGAATAGGAAACTTATCCACTCATTTGTAACAATAAGTAGTGTAGCTCTAGATTAGCAGATGAATTCATATTGCTAGTAGCAGGGTTCCCACTCAACCGTGAAAACCTTAAAACCGTGAATTAGCCGTGAATTTCGTCTAGTGTGAAAAAACCTGGAAAAAGCCGTGAATTTCGTCCTAAAACCTTAAAAATCTCTCAATCTTGATAATAATACCTTCCCAGAAATTTTCAACTTCGTTCGTGGCGAGCGCACTTCTATTCATTGTGGCGAGCATCGTCGCATGGGTCAGAAAAGCGTGGGAACGAATGTTGCCTGAAGAAAAAAAAACATCTTTTCCCAGCGCAGGCCTTTTCTCTCCCCCCTCCTGAAATATGACACCACTTCTCATCAGCCTGTTAACTTTCCTCGACTGGCTTGGTTTCCCCTCCCTCGGTCACTGCTTAGTCCCCTTCCACCCAATTAGGCTTCCCACTGGGTGCAGCGACCACTTTCGAAACTAAATCTAGATGGCATTTGTTTCGAAAAATTTGAACGTTTATTCAACACCCTCAAACCTGTGATTGGAAGACCGCTAACCTGGACAACCTGCTATGCGCTGTGGACACTACGCTCCTTGCGTTTGAACCGGGCGACAGCGAGCTTTCGGCGCGACGTTACTAATTCTCGCGCGTTGCGGCCTGAAAACGAGAAGATTTCCGCTTATGGCAACACAGCATTACACGATCTTCGCATGCGTCGACCTGGGCCTTGCCAGTTTTACGTCGCAACCGGAAAGTTTTTGTGGAAATATTTGACGAGTGATAAAGTGAAAGTGAAAATAACATGTTTCAGCAGGTATTTATTATGTCTTTAAATATGTATTTCAAACCAAGTGAATTATAATGTACCTATTTGCACCTATCTAAGACAAGTTTTTTTTCCTCCTAACTCCTGCAGAAAAGAGGGTTCGTCTTACAATCGAATGCAAAATTCTCGACGTCAATCGGGTTGCATAATTTTCGTCGGAAAAAATTATGGATACCTGTGGTTGCAACCTAATATATATAGCTATACAACGAAAAATCAACGTCAAAAATACCTGAACAGTAATTCAGCTTATTTAATTTTGTGTTTAAGTGAAAAACTATTGCCATTTTAGGCAGCAGGTCAAGCGTGCGTGCCAATCAATCGCCGGGTGCACTTCTGCCGTGTCCGCGAGATCGCCTGCTTTACCCTGAATTCGGCTCCATTCAAGTTAGAGCTTGATCAACTTACAAAATGTTTGTGTGATTGATTACAATTTACCTAAATTTTAACCAGAGGCGGATCCAGGATTTCTTTCTGGGGAGTGGGGAGCACAAGCAAAGCCGTATCCAGGATTTTGTTCTGGGGGGGGGGGGGGGGGGCACAAGGATACCTCATGATACAAAACGAGCGCAATGATAATGTGACCGTATTCAAAATCTTGCATATTTTTTAAGTGTCTGGGGGGTATGTGCCCCCGTGCCCCTCCCTATATCCGCCTAGGATTGTTACGTTAAAGCTTCAAAGCCGTCGCGATATAAACTGCTACAAAGTCGTTCCATTTTTCCCAGAGCAACAGTATGAAGGGAACATGATTTGCCTCTGATTAGAGTGATCGATTCAGTTTTGGTTTCAGAGTATTACGATAGCAGAGAAGAGAAGTCCTTACACTGCCGCTTTCAAAAGAAAAGTTATACGGTGGAACCTCGATCTATCGTTCCCGCATTGATCGTTCGCCGTTTCTGGTCCCAAATAAAGTTCCTTATAGACAATGTAATTTTTTCCCGCATCTATCGTTCCCCGAAGTATCGTTTCTCGCATTGATCGTTTGAAGATCGCAGTTCCGACGCATAATTTTCCCGCATCCATCGTTAGACGAAAAGGAGACGAAATAAATACAATGTGTCATTTATGACTAATAACGAATAGCCCATAGTTGGAATCTTCCCCAAGAGATGGAACTACCATTGGGAGAAGCTCAGTGCCGTGGGGAAGTAACATTAGCGCATTTCCCAAGATTCGTTATCCCCTTCCATTCAGCATTCGCCTCTCCCCTTCTGAAGCTTTCCGGTTCTTCAAAATAAAATAAGGCCCCAGCTCGCACAGGGATTGTATTACGAAGACCTTAGCTTCGAAAAAAATATCGAGTTACACGAGAACAATAGAAACGTGTTTCGCACTCGCCCCTCTTCTCGCCCACTGACCTTTTTCAGCCTAACTCCTTCAAAGTTCCTAGTTCCTGGAGGTCAACTGCTGCATGAGTCACGTATTAGCCCAAAAGGTATCTAACAATGATATTCAGCAATAGCTATTATGCTTTTATTAGATTGAAATGTTAGTTATTTGCACGTAATTAAAAGAGGCCAAACGTGACGTATTTTAAGCAAGGAAATAGATGGAAAAATACGATGGTGCATTTTGGCGAAACGCGATATCGTCGTAGCTGAGCTTCTCGGCAGTTAATTCGGCATTTTGTCCCGGAAACATGATATCAGGTTGTTATCAGTTATAAATCTACGAGCTATACTATAAGTCTCACTTGTCAGAGTTACTGACGAAGGAATATCTTCTCAGGATTTTTGTTTCTCTCTACTAACAATCCGAATACATCTGCTCATCTGGCGCTACGATAGAAAAGAATGAGTATCTTAAGGGTAAAAAATTAGATGGCGCAGTCATACGGTCACGCTTCGCCCTCTGCAGTATGCTCTGCGTACCCCCGTACGCGATAGCATCAGTTCCGAACTTCACCTCGTACGAGTGGTTCCCTACTTTCCAGGGTGGCTGGACTTCGAACCACCGAGTGTTTTCCATGTGGGTTTAATAAAGTCAGGTTTCATTTTCACTAGTTTAATTTTACTCGTCTTCGGACCTCGGCCCCTCCGAAGAAACTATTGAGAACTTAAAGAGATGGACTGAAAATAATTGAACACGAAGAAAAGAATCCGGGCTAGATGCGCGTGAATATTGCAGAGCGCCTTGGGTTGTCCGCTAGCACATGACGGTAGGGGTGGGGGTAGAGTTGGAGAAAACAAGTAGAGATATGAAGGCGAAGATCCAGATGAGCGTGCCACTGACGATTAAGGCAACATTGTTCACGCTTTACACACTACCTCAATTATATTAAAAATATATTCAATAGACAGGAACAATTCAAGTAATAGACTATTTTTGGCGTTCATCATCCATCTCACAACCAGTCACTGTGCCGGCGAATGCGGTTGTTTTAGGCACAACATGCACATTGCTTACGTGAAAACGTGTACTGGAAATGGTGTTTGATGGAGAAGAATTTTTACATCAGACTGAAATCCATAATAGCAGTGTAAATGCCGAGTGGAGAGCAAACATTTTTTTTAGTGAGGTGGCGTTTTCCTTCAGAATTTTGAAAGGGATATGGGTCGAATCAACAATATGACCTATGTGTCTTGATAAAGTACTACTATTCCTGTTATTATCTAAAAATATTGTTTGAAACCTTTAATGAATATCTTAATTACTCGCCAAAATCCTGCGTTTCCTGGGACATAGGCAACCTAGCAAAAAATAAAGCATTGATCGTTTTTCCCATTCATTTTATAATCGTGTCGCTATTAGGAAAAAAAAATTTCCCCTAGTGGAGTTCCAAAAAATAAGGGTAGTCTTAGAATCGTGTTCGTCTTAGATGTGTGCTAATACGGTGTATGAAATTATTTTTCGATTTATTTTGTTCTATAGACAATTTTCATAAAATATTTCCCGTTAAATAAGAGAGAATCAATTTATTATATTCTATAAACAATTTAAATAAAATATTTTCCGTTAAATAAGAATGATTGGGGTGGGGAAATTCGGTTACTGTACAGTAATAACAACGTGCGCAAAAACAATCTCTCGGCGAGGAATTAAAAAAGGACCTCGGGTGTCCGGACGGAAGGAGGTCCGAAGGGTATTTGGCGTCCAGGCAGGAGCACGGTTGGGCTGGTCCTTTAGCCGGCCCTGAATTTTGCAAGCGATAGATCACGTCATAACAGATATCACTTTTCATTGCGGCGTTAACATTCACAGCGTTTGCCGCGTACGTTAATTTTCTGTTGATATACGGCCAGTGATTTTCTTACTGTTGGCTTATTAACGGTCCGTGAATTTAGCGAAATTGTGACCGTGAAAACCTGATAAAACCGTGAAAAAGTAAAAAATAACCGTGAAAACCTGGAAAAAGCCGTGAATTTCATTATTCAGGTAGAGTGGGAACCCTGTAGTAGGGAGAAACAAAATATCCTAAGAAGATATTGCTTTGTTAGCTACTCTGACAAGTGAGACTTGTAGCACAAGTTGTAAATTGTAACCAGAGGTCCTGTTTCTGAAAAAATGCTGCATCAACCGCTGAGAAGCTCAGTTGCGAGGATACTGAGATTCGCCAGAAATCACCATCCTTTTTTCCAACCATTTCCTTGCTTAAACTGCTTAAATAACTTTAAAAATACATTGTGTTTAGTATCATTCTTTTTTGAATTACGTGCACATCACTAATATTTCAATCTGATAAAAGTAAAATACCAATTGCCGAAATTCATTTTTAGACACCTTTTAGTGATTCATGCAATTGTTGTTAAAATTGTCCTTTTATTCCACCACAATACAATACAAACAATACAAACATCGAGTGATCGAGTCAACATAACAACAAAAACAAAAGAACACAAATCGTGTGAATGCGAAACATTACTAATGTGACCAACACACATACAAATGAATCCATGTATTTAACCCTTAACCGGTGACGTGCGGTCTGAGAGACCGCTGCGTTTCTAAAAATGTGAATATTTTCAAAATTAATCTTTCAAAATATCTATAATTCTCGTTAGCTTCATATTTTTGCATGACAAGGACATCCCACTCTTAAAATTTAACGTTCCTTCTATTAATTTCTGTAAATTTGCTAATGAATTCGGTTAGCGGTCTGTGAGACTGCACGTTTTAAATTAGAAAAATCAGTATAGTAATGCGGGTGGAAATGATTCAAAAAGTTGTTTAAAACAATTCGTAGCGATTTATTAAGCATATAAATAAATAAAAAATTTTTGTTAGGAAGGATCTATAGCTGTACAAAGTGGATATTTAAGCACTTTATTTTTCTTAAATTCATTGCGTTAGAATAAATGACCATTCAAGTAGTTTCTGAAGGCGAACGCAAAACAAATGAAATCCAGTTTTTATTGTAAATATCATTAATTTTGTTCTTTAAATGCTAACATATTTTATAGATGTTATCAATAATTAGAATAAAATAGAGGTGAATTTCTCGTACCCATAGCTGGCAGTACACATATAATGTACTTTGTAAATTGGAACCAATTGGACCCCGAAATTTCGCGCGCCCACGGCTGGAGCGCAACATTTATTTACGGGTATCTTTCAGCAGTTGGTCAGAATTTTTGATCTTTCAGCATTTGGGGACAGAGCATCTTAGCATCGATTTTTATCGCAAGAAGAAAAAAAAAAGCCTAGGAAACACCGAGAGTAAAACATCAAAATGCAAGTGACGTTACGTCCACAATTGTCCGAAGCATTTTTATGGCCCATATTTTTCAAGCAACCAGAAAATCCTCGAGTGCATATTTTCTGAAGTAGTGCAAAAATCTGTCGACAAATACAACTGAGAGTGAAGGAGGGAGCACAGATGATGACAGAAGTGATGAAGTCAAAGATCTCCTCTGGCAAGAACAATTTTTTACTGGTGAAATCGCTATATCAGTATTGGTGTTCAAGATGGCATCCATATACAGTAAAACCCCTTATTTACACTTTTCTAGGGACCCAAGAAAAAAAGTGTAAATTGCGGGAAAATGCAAATAGTGGGAAATGGAATTTTCACTTTTATTCATATACTGGCTTTGGAAATGTTAAGTTTTTAATTGTTCACTAAGCATTATTCCATAACATTGTTTCCCTCTGAAGCACAGTGTTTTTGATGGCAGCAAAAATTTAAAAAATAATCCTTTTTTGTCGACAAAAAAGGATCATTGCATTGCAGATCTGCATTGAAAACATCTTTTGGGCTGTAACCTTCCAGAACTCTAATATATTCAGATTCTTTCCAGAGTTGCTGTCTCTATGTTAACATCTTTGCTTTCACCACTCACCGTCTTATACACAAGACTGCACCTATTTTTTAATCTATCCAACCAACCATTATAGATGCCATGGAATCTTCGATTTCCAATCTTGTGCGGAAATACTTTTTCTCAAGGGCCTTTGGGCCTATTTACTTAATACATTAACACGTACGAGTTAATGTCTGCTTGCATGAATGATTTTTGTGGACCGGAACGGGACGTGTACGAATAAAGGCAGGGGCAGTTCAAGGATTTTTTTCTGGGAGGGGCACAGAGGGCCTGACAGGCAAAAGATTTTGTCTTAATTGAGATTAAAAACAAGATATAACAATGACTTTACAAAATTCTCTTTATTTTTATATCAAAGTTATTCTTATTCAATTAAATGATTGAGCCTCCTTGAGTAATAAACAAAACAAAGTGAACGTAATGATGACCATCAGGGGCGGATCCAGGATTTCTTTCCGGGGGGAACAAGCAATGCCGTATCCAGGATTTTGTTCTGGAGGGGGGGCACAATGATATCACGTTATACAAAACGAACGCAATAATAACCGGACTGTATTAAAAATCTTGCATATTTTTTAAGTGTTTGGGGGGGCATAGATCCTCCTACGATAACGTATTCAAATTTTGTCTATTTTTTAAGCATCTGGGGGAGGGGAGGGGGGGGGAACGTCCCCTGCCCCTAAGTCCGACTATGAATGCGTGAACCAAATTTGAACAGGTTCTATTTTCTGTTCATGCATACACAAAAGTTGGGTGAATATACGGTGCATTTTCGTGTTCATAATTTAGACATTAACTTGAACGGGTTAATGTACTATGTAAACAGGCCTTTAGATGACACCATTTGCAGGGACATTTGATGATCTTGCACCTAAAAACTAGTCTTTTACAATTCGTTCTATTTCTTCTTACCTGTAATTCTTCACATATATTCTCTTTTTTGATAAGCGTCCGCACTGGTTTGCATATTTTACAATGGCATCGCGATTTTTCACCGCGGTATTGAATGTTGAGACTGGGAATCCGATCGGATTGCCAGTCCCAACATTCGAGTTGTTTCGCCAGCGTTTGAATCGATGCGGGTTCCAGTGTGGGAATCAATTAGCTCTAAAATTTTCATTCTCTCGTCCGTTAAAAATGTCCGTTTTTCACCTCGAATTTCCATTTTCAAGCCGGATAAATTCTATTTCCCGTACTAATTGAGGGTATAAACTTGGCAACACACGAGTATCTGAAGTACTTCTCGGCGATCAAGTGCGGTAGTACAAACTGTCGTGCGACTTCATAATTTTTGAAAGTTACAATAGTTTGCGATACACTGCTATTTAAATGGGATAATTCAAGTTTAAATAAGTTTTTTAAGTATTTAATTGACCCATAATTACTACGCAACTGTTGAATGAAGTCTGCGCAAATGATCCCAGTTGTCGGTCAAGTTTTATAGTTCCGGCATTTATCACGTTTCATCACGTCTGGTTTCCTTTCAAACTCTTGTATCAAATTATCGACTACATAATTATTGTCAACATTCCCTCAGGAGTTCTTGCATTATTACATAGCTCGATTGCTCAAAACACCTACTTTCATATCGTGAATCTTTTCGCCGCTGACAGAAAACGAGATGACGTAGTTCAACTTTCCGACGTTAGTGGCGTTCTGTCCCGCCACATTCAAATTCTTCTCGATAATAGTTCTTATTACGTCTCTCTCTCTCTGGATTTTTAAATACAAATGCACGAAAGAAAGCCAAAAGACAGTGGTTAAGGGCTGATACGCATGATTAATTGTTTTAGTATGCAAATAATTTTTTTTAGCCGGCACGTCGTGATGCACATGGCGGGAAAACGAAAAAAATACGGCGTAAATACAGGGTTCTATTTACATTGGAGAGATAGGAAATATGACGGGACCCAGAAAAAAACTTGCAATTTGCGGGAAAATGTAAATTCCGATAACGCAAATACGGGGTTCTACTGTAGGTAGACAGGACTGTTTTTCCTGCTCCGAAATAATATCCGACTGTCAAGTATACATTAAGTGTGACTTCGGTTGTAACGCTGTATTTCATGCTACTTGCATTGGAATTACAAAAACAATTGTTGATTCAGTTCTTAACAACGCAAATCTTCTTTACCGATGTAAAAAATGTGTAGCGCTGCCCACTCCGCCATGTGTCTCGATTGAAAAAATTCAATTGCGACAAGAAGACATTTATGGCTTAATTCTTGACTTGCAATCTAAGTTACTTAATTGTACAAAACTGATCGAATCCCAAAATAGTGAGATAAATTCATTAAAGCAGGATCTGAGCACCATGTGTATCAGTGATGCTCGTGATAGTGTTAGTGATGCTCGTGTTATTGCTGCAACGCCAGCCCAAGTTCGTGGCGATGGTACCTCAGGAACATGCAACGTACGTGAAAGTGTCCCTACTGTTTCTGGTGCTTCCAAGCCTCCTTTCCCAATGATTCGGGTGGATTATAATTCCACTCCCGGTGAATTAAGTGATAAAAATAGAATGACAACGTTGAAATCATCGAAAAAAGTGTCTTTTGCTAATATTAGAGATGTGTGAATAGTATCCGCGAATACTCGAATACCTCAAATACTAGAAAGTATTCGATATTCGAGATCTCGAATAGTTATGCCAAAGATACCGTCTCGAATACCTCGAATACTTAGAATTTCGCGTCATACACTGTCGCTCGCACGTCGTTGGTAGTTGACTCGGAAAAATTAAGAGAACTCTAGTCGTTTAGTGCATGCAGCGCCGTTTTAGGCAAGCTGACGAACTACATCAAATTCGAGGGTTAGAGCGGTAGAGCAGTGAAAAGAGTTCGACGTGGGGAACTGAAATTGATCGGGTGAAAAAAATCCGAAATTCCCAGGTGTCCCCCATCAGGAGAACCTCAATGCCGTGGGATAGCAACACTGGCGCATTTCCCACGATCCGCTATCCCCCTCCATTCAGCTTTCACCCCACCCAATCTGACGATTTCCTCGTCTTCGAAATCAAACAAAAGGTCCCAGCTCGTGCAGGGATCGTATTACGAAGACCTTAGCTTCGAAAAAATATCAAGTTACCGGAAAATAATAGAATCTTGTTTCACCCTTCACTCTTTCTCCCCCACTGACCATTTTCCCGCATCCATCTTTTGATAAAAATGAGATGAGGTGTTAACCATGTGCACTTTGTGGCTAATAACGACAGGCACTTTTGAATCTTCCCCAGGAGATGAAACTACCATAGGGAGAAACTCAGGGCCGTGGGATAGTGACATTGGCGCATTTCCTACGATATGCAATCCCCCTCCATTCAGCGTTCGCCCCACCCCCTCCGACGATTTCCTCTTCTCCGAAATCAAACAAAAGGTCCCAGCTCGTGCAGAGATTGTATTACGAAGACCTTAGCTTCGAAAAAAATATCAAATTACACGAGAACAATAAAAACGTGTCTCACGCCCTCCCCCCTCTACTCACCCACTGGCCTTTTTTTGCTTACCTGCTTCGAAGTTCCCCATTTCTGGAGGTCAACTGCTGCGTGAGTCATCTACTAGCCCAAAAGTTGTCTAACAATGACTTTCGGCAATTGGTATTACACTTTTATTGGATTGAAATATTAGTAATGTGCGCATAATTTAAAAAAGAATAAGACCAAACACGACATATTTCTGAGTTTATTTAAGCATTTTACGCAGGAAAATAAATGCCGGAAAGACAAACAAATGCGACGGAGGCTTAGCATTTTGGCGCAATGCTCAAATAGGGTGGTTTCCTATTATTTTTTTATTGCCTAAATCGAAAGATTATTACTCCTGGAGTACGTATTTAACGCTTATAGATTTTTTTAGACGATATCTATTTTTGGCGAATAAATGAAAAGTGAAAAATTTCAAGCGCGCGAAAACGCAATAGGTAAGTGTGAATGCCGGGAAAAACTCCGCGTGACGTTGTTCTGCTTCCCGTTGCCGCGAGTGAGGTGATCTTGGGGCGAGGTTCTGAGTGCTGATACGACGCAGGATGCTAGCAGGTAGCTGAGTACCATGCTAGCTGGTAGCGGTTGGCTTAAATAAGGATTATTAATACCTCATCAAACGAAGGAAACTTTCCGACCTTAGGCAGTGTTAATAGGTGATTATTAAGACCATGTTTCCCTGAGCTCTGTGCCTCATGCATGCATTGCTAATCTCAGACGGTGTAAAACTCTTATCTACTCATATAGAAACTAGGTCACTGTGACGTCACGTGGAGTGGCATCGCATGGGCGCCAATCTGGCCTTTTTCAAATGAGGATAAAATTGACCATTGCCATTCATATAAACCGGTATTTCTAAAACCAAATAATTTGTATATTATTAATACACTAATGGTGGGTACCGAATCACAATCAATGCCTTTCGTTTTCTTTAATGAAGGAAACTACCCTATTGTTTACATAAAATTAAAATATTCCATCAATCAGCTAAATTCCTGTTTGAATCCTTTAAAGGAAATCACAATTACTCGCCATAATCTTGGGTTTCCTGCTGCATAGGCGACTTAGTCAAACATTCCTGCATTCATCGTTTAGTATTCGAGGTATTCGAATATTCAAGCAATGATTTGATATTCGAATTCGATATTCGAATTCGAGAAATCTGCTATTCGACCCATCCATAGCTAATATTGCTGCTCGGCCTGATAAGAGCACCAAGGAGGTTGTTCATCGAGTGAAAGTCCCCGATAACGTAGTGAATTACTCCCTGCAAGATGATGCTGACGGCTTCATCTTTCAAAAATCATCGAAACGCAGGAGAAAATTCCGCACGATCGTCGGAACGAACGCGAACTGTGCCATTGCAGGGGTTCCCCGGAAAACACATTGGCATGTCTGGAGATTCAGCCCTGACTTCACGGTAATTTCATTAAAGAAGTTTATCACGGACAGGATATCCATACCCGATCGTGATTTAGAAATAGAGAAACTTGATGTAAAGAATGGCGAATAAGCCTCTTTCCGGGTATCTGTGAGTGCTGACGTTGGTAAATCTTTTCTGAGTCCAGATTTTTGGCCTAACCATGTGTCGATCAAGAGTTTTTTTTTTCGGAAAGATCGTGTAAACCTCCCTCAAGGATAGTTCAATCAGATCTGATCGTTCCACACCTTAACGTGCAATGTTTGCGAAATAAACTAATAGAACTTGAAGTACTGGTCAATGAACTTAAACCAGATGTAAATGACGTAAGTGATTATGTTTTTTATGAAAATAATGAAACTGTTTCAAAAACCTACCCAATGCAAGTTCAGTTTACCTCCAGTCTAAATGTATGTAAATCCCACCGGTTGAAAATCTTCAGCCACAATGTGCAATGTCTGCGTACCAAAGTGTTTTTACTTGATCGTTTTTTTATTAGAAAATCACTATGACGTTCTTTGCCTAAACGAACACTGGCTCCATAGAGGTGAAGTGGATTTGTACCCCATAATGGGTTATAAAGTGGCCAGTGTTTACTGCAGAGATACCTACAAGAATGGGGGTGTCTCCATTTATCTGAAAGGTAAAATTCCCTTTTCAGTTATTTATGTCAATAAGTTTTGTAGTGAGAAACATTTAGAAATGGTAGCAATATTTATGAAATCCATTAAAGTTGTTATAGCTTCAATAAACCGTTCTCAAATTGGAAACCTGGAGTTATTGTGTGATAATCTTGAACTTGTCCTTGAACATTTTATGACCTTAGGGAATCAAGTGAATATTGTACTATGTGCTGACCTGAATGTGGACATGTCTATCGTCTCCAGCAAGTCTGTGAAACTGTCGAACATGTTAAGTTCCTTCAACCTTCAATGCACTCACTCAGGGCCCACCAGACTTTCAGCATGTTTGGATAAAATAATCACCTCCTTTGGTAAGGCAGACTACCATACAAAAATTATTGATCCACATTTTTCAGATCATTTAGCATTGGAATTTTCCTGTGTCATGGCAACACCCATTAAAGAATCAGAAAAAAAGACATGCTGCACAATCACCAGGCCCATAACACCTGCAGGAGTTTTGTATCTCAAAGAACTTCTATCCAGTGTTACTTGGTTTGAACTTCTTGTTCATCTAAACGGGGAAGAAAATTTAAAAAAATTTTTTTACTGAATTTATGGGGTTTTTCGAGATGTGTTTCCCTAAGAAAAGCTATCAGGTCAACAAAAAAAGTAAGCACAAAAATAATTGGTTTACCCCAGAGTTAGAGAGTATTAGAAATAAAATTATTTCCCTACACAGATCTTATAAGGTACACTGTGATGTAAACATCAGAAAGTTACTGTTACAATTACGTAAAGAATATAATACATGTATCATAAGTGATGTCTCCATGTTTCTGGGCTTCACCGCGTGGATTTTTCTTTATGACGACAGTTTCTCCGGTATTCCAACCGGCGTCTTCAGGTCGATGTCGGGATTCAATTTTTGGTGACTTATATAGTTCATTTTTGGCGCCAATTTTTCATGCTGGATGCTGATTGGTCCACCTTCTTTTCTCTCGTATGACCCTCTTCCACGAGCTGTGGAGAGGGTAGCCGTCTTCTCTATTCATGTTTTCCGGTGTCTTGAATATTTCGATAGCCTCCTTTATTAGCCTGGGATAATATCTACCGTATATCTCCGAATATAGTCCCCCCCCGAATGTAGTCCCCCCCCCCAATTTTGAGACCTCAGTTTTGGGAAAAATTTTAAAATGTAAAGGAAGGCAATTTTTCTGTGGTTAGCAAGTTAAGATTCTAGATTCGATAAAAACTATTATTTTCTGTGAAGATTAAGAACAAATCTGTTCACATATTTTCCATCACAACAAAATAACTATACCTAAAACATGTTGTGATCCATTGCATGTATCAGTAATTTATAGTTCCTTAACCAGATGTAATGAAGAAATGAGAAATTTTTTTAAGTATCCAAGGCTATTGTATTTTTTAAACCTTCACAAATTATTAATATTTTTGATTTCCAAATGACTACAGACAATGTCAATATATAAGCTTTAACTTAAAGCCCATAAACAGTATTGCATTTGGCCCTGAAACTTCCTTAGATCCAGTGTAACACACCCATCAAGTCATCACAAATCCAAGTGACCTGAAGAATTTAGGAAATCTAAATAAAATTGTGTTAAATAAATTATAAATCTTATAAAAATATTGCTATCAAATGCCTGCTAAGCAAAACAATTAAACTACAGGACTTACAAATATCAAAGTAATAAAATTAAGAAATAAACTTTTTCCAACAAACATTAAAACTGAAAAAAAATTATATCAATTTTCAATGCCTCGTCGCGAATCATTGCATAAGTTACACAAAGAGCTTCTGCTCTGCATTTGCGCACAAATTCGACGATATTTTCCTCTAATTCTTTGAATCTGCCGCATCGAGACCCCCGAAATGACTTCCGCGATGTATTAGCGCTTTGCTAGCGCTGTAAATACTATGATTTACGGCGTATTCTGCAACGGCTATTTTTAAATTGGCATCGAAACTCCGTCTTTGAAGGCCTCTAATCTGCGGCAGGATTGATCCTCATCTTTCTACTTGATCCATCACCTCACTGTTGAACGTAAAATTATTTTTAATAAAGAAAATATCGCGGAAATAATTGCGAAACGTTATGCGACGTAATTTATCGATCCTATTTACCCTGACGAATTGAAGATATTCCTCAATAAATTGATTACACTTTCGATGCTGAGTCGCTGTATTTCGATCAAATGCAGTAATGCCGGCGCTTCTGGTTTAAAGTCTTCGATTATTGCGCCTTTTCAGAAACAAATGCATCACCTATTGCGCATTCTTGTCCTGCGAAGGCGGTAAAGGCAGTGGTTGTAAACACGAACCGCACGGGCACATGGACGTATAGTAGCTACGGACGCAATGAAATGCTAAATCATCACGAAAGGTTCACTTTATCTGTTTATTTTTCGCAATTATTTAAATCGTGTAGTTATTAAATGAGCGACGGGTACATATACTATTGATTCAATTCTAGTGTTCGATTAATGTAATGATAGTGTGTGTTTAGTTTTCATTTTAATTATTTACTGTTTTGCGTCATTAAGTGATCAGTGTCGATTGAATTATTCTAACAATACTTTTCCAAGAAAAATTAGCGGCTACCCGATGGATTCCGTGAAAACGCATATTCGATATGCTATTTGAATCGGAATAATCGTATCTGTACAACATTTGTGGTAAAAATTGTCTTAATTTCCGGTAAAACGTGGCAGTATTTACTAATATCTCCGATTATAATCCTCATAAATATACTCAAATAGAAAGACTACGAGAACATTAGCCATTATGCCGTTATTTATTACTTTATGGTCACCTTTAGTATGCTAAATTGGATTACACTCGATTATAGTCCCCCCCCCTTACTTTTCCGCGGCCATTTTTGGAAAAAAAGGGGGGACTATATTCGGAGATATACGGTATTTTCTTTTGCAACAACTGTTGCTTCGTCAAACAGTATCTGGTGTCCGGGTTCGCTCCATGCATGCTCCGCAATGGCGGAGAGCTGAAATTGCAATTTCTTGTGGCTCTTCTGTGTTCCTGGATGCGCACTTTCATTGATCTACACGTCTCTAACGTCTTTTGGACCCGGTAGCACATCGCCAGTCTTGGTGACACAAGTGAATCTTGTTACGACGTTGTGCTGTCGTAGAATCTTCTCTGAGGTGCCAGATACAAACGGAATTACTGCGTGTGCCCTTGCTTCCGTCTGATCCTCCTTCTCATTGGTGTTTTGATTAGATGTTAAAACGTCTTCGTTTAACTCCTTCTTTCTTCGATGTTCCGCTTCAGCGGCCCTTTTCAGGACCAGTTGTCCTGAGAAGGTGGTGGGGGGGTGACTCCGTCGCCAAGTTCTCTGAGATGACGTAGATGATGGCGCAGCGCCAATTTTCCATACTGGTGGCGTAATGGGAACTAACTATGAAACTAAGAAAAGACATCCGATAATTTTTGGGCGTATCGTTAGGGCAACGGCTCAAGGTAAATAAACAATCGGTGTCGTCCACCAGGTCGTGTCGGTACCTTAATTATCGCTACAAATACACTCATATCGAGCCAAAAGTAGAACCTTATTGTCTTCAAATTACTTCAAAAGCGGTCTGTACAAGATAGTAATAAGTACGGAGCAATTATGATCACTGACGTAGGAACTTATGTTGCATCATCAAGGTTCGTCATTCGCTTTCACCTTCCGCATTTAAGTTTATTATGTGGCAAATAGTGGCATGAAAATACGATTATAGGTAAACGAAGTATTGGTTTCCCAAAAGTATACCAAGTGCCAAATGTGAAAAATATTATGCATTCGTAGAAACAAGGAGCTTGTATACCGCTATATTGTTCTTGTTAGTTCAATCAATTTTATAATTTATTTAACTTGGTGGCTATAAAGTGGTAGTATCATTACCTTTCTGCTGTGTTACTATACATTTTAAAATGGTTTGTGCGAGCTCGCCTCCCTTAATATCCATTACAACGTAGATTCTTTAATCGAAGTGATCAGCAGACGATATTTGGCCACCATGTTTTTGTAGGGTGTAGGGTTGGTTCGGGTACCCTACATCAAGTAGGGCCCGTTTAGTTCCATAAACGGCCATATGTAGGGCTTGATGTGGCGTATGTAGGGCGAGATCGGTTTATGTAGGGTCTGATGACGTATCCAGGGTCGTCGTCTAAGAATACGGGCCTAAAGCACTGTACTCCGTAAATGAGTTTTTTACTCAGGAAGCAGATATGGTTTTCTGAATAATCCTGTTCTTTATTTAAGTGTGCAAACTGTAATTATATGTATGTAACACTGAACTGACGAGGTCAAGTGTAAATTATTTACTTAACGACCAATAAATCTATTATTATTATTGTTATTATATGTGGTCATCAAATGAGCCAAAGAGGAAAATTCGTATACCTTACCATAACACCGTTACTCAGGAATCTGGTTTGAAAGATTACCCAACATTACTAGGTAGGGGTATTGAGCCTCTTGATTATTAGTCTCAGATTTGTTATGAGCAAATTTTACAATTGAATACATTGGTACGATCAAAAAAATAAGAAGGCCTAATGATTTTGCGTCATCCAAAGGACACATAATGGAATCTTCATTTTACAGATTCTCGGCGAACAAGATTGTAATATCCAATGTCCCCAAAATATATAAGGCTGTTTGCTTAGTTTCATTTATGCACTATAGGGTGAGTGATGATATAGAGTCAGGGAAACCAGTAGTAATTGCATTTTACACCGCAACTAAAGGTGGCGTAGATACTTTAGACAAAATGTACTGTAGATACATATCTGGGAGGTTGCCCATGGCAGTATTTTTCAGAATATTAAATATTTACTTTGTCAACTCTTTTGTGCTTCAGCAGTCTGAGAAAACTAAGAGAGTTACGACACCATTTATTTGTATTAAACCAATGGTCCAGATCTCGTTAGACTCCATATGAGAAAGATAATGTCAAATGTAAGGCTCCCGAGACAGGTAGGATAAATTATTGCGCAAATTCTCCGTTTATCGTAGAAAGAGGCTGAAGAAGTTGAAAGGTTAGAGATTCGGACAGTATGTAGACTTTTCCCGCCCTACAAAAACACGGAAAACCTCTTTCTTATTTTTCCAATGCAAAAAAGCCTGTGTGGTTTTGTGAAAAATTGCAATTTCCATCGCCTGCAGAATGCATCAAGAAAAGGAATAAGCGAGATAAATTTCATGGCTACTTACTAACCAACTTTAGCATTTAAGGCGTTATTTTTAAGTCTGGCGAAATATTGATACATAAATATTATAATTACAACTCAACTGTTTTTGTCATCAGTTTTTTGATCCTGTTTCAAATAACAATTTTTACTGACAAATTGGTTTGTATTGGGAATGTATAAAATTTAATATAAGTTTTAGAATAGTTAATCATTTCAATAAAAATTAAACTAAACAATAAAAATGGCGTTGTAACATTTTATGAATTTTTTGTTAATTGCGGTCTCCCAGACCGCACGTCACGGGTAGTGTAACAAGAATGGAGAACTTGCAAGGATTTCGTACAGGCAATTTAACTCATGCATCGTATAGAATATCAAAAATCTTTAATATGTATACTTCTCTTTAACCTGAGTGACGCATATTAATTGAACAATAGCGCCCTGAAAATAATGATATCGTTTTACGGCATATATGATTCGTTCGGAGTCCGGAAATCTGCCCGAAGTCAATTCTCCAATAACGATGGAGTACTTAATGAGCTGTGACAAGTAAACATCAGCTGAAATACGAAATGTAAAGGCTTTGCGGTAAGTGTTTTATGTTATTTACAAGATTGAATATAATTGAATATATAAGTTGTTTTCATGTGAATTCTGTAGCAGTAGGTCGTCATTATTAACAAAGTTGTGATAATACTTGTGACCTTTTTTCCAATGTTTACATTATGAATCTCTATTTCAGATCTATGAGAAAAGAATACATTGAGATTTGACGTGTGCGATTACAAAGATCTAATAATTTATGCCGGATGAAGTGTTTTTCTGGAACGTAAAGTTACGGCCAAAAATTATAATGCCACCATGGTGTTCAACGAAGCGTCGAAGACGATTATGAGCCTTGTCTGTCACGATTGCACAGCGTCGTCAGGTAATTATAATGCTTCGGCGTAATGATTCATTAATACTAGTTATTAACTAATTCATGCATATCTTTATTAGTAGCTGAGACCACAGTTAATGGCTTTCTAAGTACCTTTATGCTGTGATGTCTATTTGTAATGGTTTCAAGTAACTCTTAACTTAAATGTAATTTCATGAAAGTTTAGACGTATACGGACGTTTTTTATAGTCGAAATATGCTCATAGAATCGATGGTAATATGTAAAATAATAATTTGTAAAAAATAAAATGTAAATTATTTTTCTGGAAGATTACTAATGATGCAATTTTTACCACTTCATGTTTAAGAAGGATGCAAGCATGCCTTGGCTTTCCTAGTGTGGCTCCACAACAAGAGCTTACAGCCTTCCCCAACTGAAGTTGAGTGCTATTGGCGCAAACCACCTTTGTCTGGTGTGAGAAACCAACTCCTTAAGGCCACTGATCTATGAAATTTGAAGCCTGTGTACCCAAGTCTTGGAATTGGTGATTTCAAGGACCGGGTATAGATGGACTGCAGGGAAAATAACGATCAATGTGTTCTGTTGGCTTACAACTCTCCCTCTCACTCCCTTGAGCAGTTGGACTTATTTCATTTGGGCATTTTATTTAAAACTCAAAATTTGACCAATGAGCTCTATGAGGATTCAGCTGACAGATTTTCGGAGTTACTACCGCATAGATTCATCTCTGCAGACGAGTTTCACCGGCATTACAGCAGGCTTTTTCAGGTCTATGAAGTGGAGATCCGTGGTATCGCCCGTCTCTTATACACCCCGTCGGAGGCCGGTGCAAGAAGCCTGCTGCAATGCCGGCAAAACTGTCGTCTGCCGAGATGAATCTACGCGGTAGTAACTCCGAAAACCTGTCTGCTGAATCCTCACCACACCGCGAAAGCCTACACAAGGAGCTCTATGAGGACTTCATTCAATTTGCGAAGTCAAAAATGACCCTGCCCCTTTGTTTACAAGCATCTTCATTGACTGTTGGGCAGGCATCATGTCACCTGTGGCATAAGTTGAGGTATGCACGAGTGGGTGCCTCAATGATTCATACAGAGGCTAACTGTAAGATGGATGGTGGTGGTGCCCTTGCAGAGCAGCTGTTGGGTGCTCGACCCATTAAAATCACAGGGCCAATGAAGAGGGGGAAAGACCTAAGGTGATGTAATTAAGTCATTAAGATGAGAGTTGGGTGTTACTTTTGAAAATACAGGACTTTGATTGTAGGCTGAACTCCCTGAATTTGTGGCATCGCCTGATTAGTTCTGAATATATGGTAAAGGTGAAGTGTCCCACATCTGAAACATGCAAGAATTATATTAGCAAATGTGGGAAAGTGGGTAGTAGATGCCATGCACAACTGCAACTCCAAATGTTGTTTTATGGGAAGAAAAAAGGAATATTGTGCGTTGCTGACCCCAAGTACGAAGTCAATTCCAAAATTGAAATTAAAATTGTCAATTATGATACAAATTTAGCGAAGACACTGGTTGACAGGGCCAGGGAATTCTGGAGAAAAAATATATTCCCACTGTTAATTAAAGCCCTTTGATTTCAATAAAATGTTTTAATGGATTTTACTTTAAAATTTCTTTTAAAACCTTAGTCCATTTAAATTTCACCAGAAGTCAACTGTCTATGTTGACAACCTATCTCTGTATTCCATTAGTGGAATGGTTGGATTCTGGATGGCAAAATGTAAGTAATGTGAATATGAAAATATGAGTTACCTGAGAAAATATGAGGTACTTCTAAACTTATGGTAAAATATTGATTTCAGAGGTTTGTAGAACGTTTGTAATGCCTTTATTTACAAGTATTGCTATAATAATAGACAAGCTCTCAATGACTCATTAAATTGCAATAACTAATCACACTTCTTAATTATCTTATTTTCTAAATTTATCAATCCTGCAGCTATTTTATTGACATAAATGTTACGCAATTTTTATGACAAGTTGCCATTTAAGTTACATTTAATTACCATGTAAGGATCCCCTGCCCTCCCCAAAACTCCGCCCGCTCACCTTTTCCCCGTTAGTGCCGCCCAGAGTCCGGAGGAAGCGGCCGGAACGGCGGCCCCCACTGCAGTACTACCTCGGAGTCCTCGGAACGGCATATGTGACGTCAGACCCTTGGAAACAACCACGCCCCCTTTCGAATGCCGTTTTTCACGCCGTTGGATTTTCGACAACTTTGAGAATTTTTATCTCGGGAACGAAGCGTTACATAGCCCTCGGGTTTTTTGCGTTGTGCAAGATTCAACATCCTCTATCTCCTCTATTTTTTTTCAAAAAATGTGCAAGTTCTCCATTGTACGTCACTGGTTAAGGGTTAACACCTCCACTTGTTGGTCACATTTTTAAAAAATCAAATTAATAATCGGTGTCATAGTTCACTTGAGCCCTAGACTTTGACACCAATATTTGTTCAACTTAGAGTTCAAAACTTTCGTAAATATGTCAGCACGATTTGACTTAGAATTAACATGCACCAGAATTATGAAATTATTTTTGATTTGTTCCCTAATATGATGATACTTGATGTCTATGTGTTTGGACCTCTCGGATACTATGCAATTCTCAGCAACCGCAATAGCTCCCTTGGGTTCCACATGAATAGTAACAGGTTTTGTTACCAGATGTTTGAGTCCAAGGTCTTCAAGTAATCCACAGATCCAGGTGACCTCCCTTGACACATCACTTAGGGCTATGTACTCTGCTTCCATGGTAGACAGACTCACAGATGTCTGCTTCTTACTCCTCCAGCTAACTGCTCCACCATTTCTCTTGTAGACTAATTTAAGATTTTTGGTTCCTTTCATATATATGTGAAGGTGTTTTACTTCATTCCAGTCCTTTCTTTATGGGTTTTGGTTCCTCTGACAAAGTTTGTTAACAGCATAAGCTATGTCAGGTCTCGAGTTCCTGAGAGAGAGAGAGCCAGTTCCTTCTCTGTATAATTTTGGGTTGAATGGGCAGACAGCATGTTGCTTTTCTTGATCCTGTGGCGATAAAAGTTGGACCATAACTTCTGAAGCCTTTTCCAAGTGGAAATGTTTCAGTCTTTCCTCAATGTACATTTCTTGATCCAGGTACACAGCTCCATCATGATCCCTTGCAACCCTCATGGAAAGAAAGTTCTTCACCAATCCCAAGTCGTTAACGGGGTATGCTCCACCAAACCCCTTCTTATAAAGCTTCTGATGGCCACTTTTGTTCCAGTGAGATAACATTCATCCACGTAAACTCCTACTATGAGAGTTTTATCTGTTGATGTATACAAGCAGGGATCATACCCTGATCTCTTCAAGTTCATGCTTTCCATAGTTTTGTTAAGGTCCTCATTCCAATTTTTGCCAGATTGATGTAGACCATAGATGCTCCTTTTTACAACGATAAATGAAGAGCAAACTTAGTGCATGTCCACAGTAATTTTATTTGGTACGACGCGTTTCAGCGACCTTACTTCGCTATCATCAGGTACAAAATGCCATATTTTCGTCAAGAAGTCATATATATATATATACAATCATGCAAATGGGAGGGGTATATTTATGAGTCGGTGGAAGTGGGAGAGGGGTTGGGGGGTAAAGGATGGGGGAAGGGGGTGGGGAGGTGGTTGGGATACGTAAGGATTTGGGGTTCGGTTGAAGGTTTGAGAGGGGGGAGGGCTAACAACGGGGAATGACTCAGGAACTCAATGTCATTCAAAAGATTTTCCTTGCATTTTCTCCTCCTGGTGATTTCCCATTGCTCGAGTGCGTCGAGCCGACGTCCTTTTCCTTCGAAGGCCAGTATTTTAAGTTGGAAACTGCATGAATGGTTCTCCTTGATAAGGTGAGTGGCTAGCTGGGATTTAGTGTCTCTCTTATCAAAGCATCTTTTGTGTTCTGCTGTCCTCACTTCCGACCAGTTTGTCCTACATATGTTGAATCACATGAGTCGCAGCTGATTGCATAAATGCCGGATCTTAAAAGAGGGTCCAATTTATCTAATGATTTGTCAAATAATTTTTTAAGCGTCACTAGGGAATAAAAGCAGAATTTAAAACGGTCTCTCGGGAAGCACTTGGAAACTTTGTATGACTCTTTACCTATGTATGGTAGCTTCACCCACTTCTTTGTGTTTGAGGTCTGCTTAAGGTCTGTGATATCTTTAATGGCTTTTTTCCTGCGTGAATTCTGCAATATCCTCTCAATTAGATACTCATCGTAGCCGTTAACAGAAGCAATGTGATGAATGTGGTTTAGTTCTTTGGCAAAGGACTCCCGTGAAAGTGGAATTTCAGAATACATGAGTCCTTCCCCCATCCTTTACCCCCCAACCCCTCTCCCACTTCCACCGGCTCATAAATATACCCCTCCCATTTGCATGATTGTATATATATATGACTTCTTGACGAAAATATGGCATTTTGTACCTGATGATAGCGAAGTAAGGTCGCTGAAACGTGTCGTACCAAATAAAATTACTGTGGACATGCACTAAGTTTGCTCTTCATTTATCGTTGTATCATAATGTTCCACAACATCTCGCCGAACACCGTTGAATACATCTGCTCCTTTTTAGTTTACATACATAATGATTAGAATCCTTTACTTCAAAATGAGGTGGTTGTTCTATGAACACCTCTTCTTTAAGTTTACTGTTCAAATAAGCTGCATTGACATCTACATGATGTATTTCCCAATTTTTCTCGGCAGCAGTAGCAAGCATACATCTTATTGTGGTCCTATTAACCACTGGACTGTATGTATTGAAAAAATCTTCACCTTCCTTCTGTGTGAACCCTCGTGCCACTAGCCTTGCTTTATAGCTGGAGATATTTCCATCATTGTCATATTTGGTTTTGTAGATCCATTTGCAGCTCACGACATTTTTGTCCAATGGGCGTTTCACTATGTCCCACGCTCCGATCTCCTGAAATTTCTTAAATTCTTGATTCATGGCTTCTTCCCGGTGTTTGACCCTTTGATCATTCAGTGCTTCCTCTACAGAAGTTGGGTCCTTAATAAGATCATCAGTTTCCCCTGGGCAACACCGTCCGTCACATGCATACCTCTTATTGCAATATCTAGTGCATCTTCTTAGTATAGGTGCTGATTGAGGTTCATGATTGTATTCACTGTCATGATTGATAAGGAAATCAGTATTTCTCCTCCTAAAACTGATTTGACATCTGTCAAAGTGCCTATATCGTCATTGTTGTTGCTTGTTTTGTTTCCTTTGCAGTCTTCCTCATCTTCATCCTCTGATTCAAAACCAAATTCTTCCAGGAAGATGCTCAGATAATTAGTGTCCTCTTGCTGTTGTGGAGATTTCATTTGTTTGAAAGGAAAGGACTTTTCCATTTTCCCACCTTCCGCACTGATGTCAATGACAGGAGCTGATGGGAAGGTAGAATTTCCGCGACTCACCCTCGGAGACATTCCCATTACCATCAACGACTGACCTTCCTCAGCTCACGTTGCAGGGTTTTCTTCTTCATGCCCCCTAGCCGTTGCTGAAGAACTCTGATGCTCTTATTCTTTTCCGTGAGCTGAGCTTCTAGTTCAAAGATAGATGGATGGTGCTCCTGTTAATCTTTTAGCCTTGCCTCAAGTTCATGCACCGTCTTTGACATCTCCTCTAATTCTGTGCGTCTCAAGTCCAATTCTGTTTGCGCCGCCCTGACTGCCTCGTCTAGCTTCATCTTCCGCCTCCTCCTTGCGTTGCCTCTCGCGCCTCACTGCCAGCTCCCCCTCCTGGCACACAGCCGCCACACGTAGCTCCATTGCCTCCCTACGCTCCACCTCCGACTGCAGCCTAACCGCCAGCTCCTCGCTACGGCAACACTCCACATCCAATGCCCTCTCCAATGCTCCCCGATCACCACACTCACATGCCAAGTCCTCCTCAGACATCATTCGCTTAAGCTCCTCCTGAAGGTCATTCAGCTGCTCAGTATGACTTCAAAGCTCACTTCTCAACACTTCAGTCGTTGACTCGCTCTCCTTAAGCTGCCTCCTCCAACTCCAGCTCCTTCACCAGAGGCAAAGTCTTTATTGAAGCGTCTATGCTTGCTATGAGAGCCTTTGCTGTAATGGTTTTGATTGATGCTTTCTTTACTCTACCTTTCCTTTTTTGTTGCCTTTCTTCTTCAAATTCACTGTGACTTACATTATTTGAGCTAGAATTTGATTCCATATCTGCAGATCTTGCTACTCTTTTCGGTGATTGGTACTTCCTACCCTTTTTATGAAATGTCTTTCTTTCCTCAAAATATGGGCATTCACGAGCAATATGCCCTAGCTCTTTGCATGCAAAGCATATAAACCTTCTTTCTTTAACCCTTTCACTGCTGTTCAATCTCCGGAAACCTTCTCCTCACATGCGGCGAAAATGTTAAAATGCGTTTCCTGGGCCCATGGAGCAGGTACTTCCAGGATGGGTGTGGTACACCCTCCGAAGGGTCGCTAATCCCTGACCCTATCCTCGACGAACTCACCCACGCAGGACCGTCTCATCGGCCCTACCAGCGGGGGCCCTACCTCCGGAAAAGTGACCGCTCTGACTGCAATTTGAAAATCAATCAATCAATCCGATCATCACAATATGATTGTTTTCATCGCACTCCTGCCAATCAAGCAATCAAGTACGTCTTTGAACCGTGTCTCTGCGATAAAAAATAACGATTTTGTTAACTTTGCAACAAAACGTGGCTGCGGACCACCGGAAAACGGCCATTATATCAAAGTTAACAAAATCATTATTTTTCATCGCAGAAACACGTTTCAAAGACGTACTTGATTGCTTGATTGGCAGGAGTGCGATGAAAACGATCATATTGTGATGATCGGATTGATTGATTGATTTTCAAATTGCAGTCAGAGCGGTCACTTTTCCGGAGGTAGGGCCCCCGCTGGTAGGGCCGATGAGACGGTCCTGCGTGGGTGAGTTCGTCGAGGAAAGGGTCCTTGATTAGTGGGTCCCTTCGAAGTGCTTCGGCGAAAGTGCTGACCGCATGGCGAGGAGGAAGAAAAAGTACGTCCACCGCAGTCTGCCGTGCGGACGTACTAGGTACGTCCACAGCAGTGAAAGGGTTAAAATTAGCATTCTTATCATCTTTTCTTCCAAAAAAGTTCATCCAGCCTCCCCTCAAATCATTATTCCAGCCTCTCCTGCTTTCAAAATTGATACATCTATAAAGTCTAGATGCTAGAGCAGTGACGTCACCGGCATCTTCATTATTTTTATTTAAGGACTTGTGGCTCTCCCTTCTTGCCTCTTCGGCCATTAATCTTGCCATAACTTCTTCTAGATCTATGTCTTCTCCCTGGTCTATTGTAGTGATTAGTACTTCATATTTCTCAATCGGAAGACCACCGATGGTAAATCTTGCTATTATTTTATTGTCAAAATTAGCCTTGGATGCCTTTAATCTCCTGTTTAAATTAAAAAATTTTGCAAAATATTCTTCCGTATGCTCATTCTCTTCTTTCTTAATGGAAATCAACTCTCAAAGTAATAGTTTTATTAATGGGTCCAGACTTGGTATATAATTTTTCTAATTTGTGCCACATTAATTGTGCGACGTTAACATCGCCAATAAAATCTATTGTCTTAGAATTTAACCTGGATCCGCCCAATGTAACAAAAATGTCACACTCTGTATCGCTCCACTGTAATGGCTCTTGCATCGCTTGGGTACGGTACTCTGTTGTGTTTTATACTTTATTAGTAAGAGGAAGCTAAGTGCTTCAATTCAGGGTAATAAAATTCAAGTGAGAGTGAATACCTATCCTTTAAGCACCCCTGGTGCTTAGGTGCCTTCCCTAGGCACTAAAAATGGACGTTCACTTTGTGTAAATACATATTTAATTTTTTCATTAACTATATGCACTACAGCAACAATTTTTGGTATATATCAATGTAATGATACAAAATTATTAATAATACATTAATATGTTTGGTATTGCTTTCCATTCCTGTAAAATTCTCTGATAAATGGTACAGTGGCATAAATGTCACCTTAGGCGGACCCCTATGCAAATGTTCGAAGTTGTGAAATTTATGTTCTAGTGAGAACATATTGAAATTTCAACGTTTTTTTCCTTCGTTTTCTCACCAAACGTTTATTATTTATCAATTAATCGATAAATTTGCATTTCTTAACTTTTATTCAGGTAATTCTTAACTTTTATTCCGGTAACTTTTGAATTAAAATTTTTAATATTAGTGATGTCTATCGATAGCTCAAGCATATTACACTGCGTGAAGCCAAAGAGCTTCCGGAAAATGAAGACTTTGACGAAGTATAATCAATATACCTTGAGCTAACAGAAGCAGCAGTTGTCACTGATGAGGACATTGCAGATGACCAGGCTGGTGGACTTGTGGGAAATTGAACGGGAAGACAACTTCGGGCAAGAGGGGAGCTTGTTTTACGGATTGACAATGATAATTTTAATGGATTTCAAAAGAGGTCTGGAAGAATTTCTGTACCAGTTACACGTAAGGAAAATGATACGAAGTCAACGAAGCTTTCATCACTTCTCCAACAGAAAAAAGTAAAAATAGAAGCAGCCAATTGGCAACGGAAAGGTATTTTTGTAAGATATAGGTTATTCCCCAAAATAGATCTTCCTGAATTGAGGGAAAAATCATGTGTAGAAATTTTTTAAATGTTTTTTTCAGATGACATTTTTTTCTCACGGCAGAATCAGATAATTATCCTACGTTTATTGCTTTTTCATCTCCTAGTACAGAGGAGATGAAAATTTTCATAGGAATTTTACTGTTATGGGGTTGTAGCGGGGTTCCATCAAAGCGATGCTCCTGGGAAGATTCTGGGGATGTTCACAACTCAATGCTTGCCGTAGCCAAGCAAAGGAATAGGTTCCTTGTGATAAGTATTTACCTTCTCTGTGCAGACAATACGGTGCCCGACATGAAAGACAAATTGTGGGAGCTATGCCCGTGGATCACTAAATTGAAAGAACGTTTCAGGGGGATTTTTCCCACTTAGAAAACTCTCTTTTGCAGGAGTATGATTGCATATTTTGGTATTCATCCTTGCATGCAATTCATTTTGCGGAAGACAATTCGTTTTGGTGGTGGTGGAATATTTTTTCTTGGCTTTTGGATGTAGCTATTCACAATCTGTTCACAAGCGAAATCTGGTCCTTGCATGTCACAATTAGATTTCAGGCATGTAATAGTGCAAACATGACTGGTCATATACCGATGCGAAGCAAGTAAGGCCGCCACACCACTTCATTTTCAACAATGTGAAATAGTTTGGAGTGAAGTGTCTCTCTGTTCTCATAAATATCCCAAGAGTAAGTCGAGTAAAACACTAATTGGTTGTTTTTATCGCCCTCCAGCAAGTGACTCAATTGTATTAGAAAAGTGTTTTGACTCTGTGCTAAAAGCTGTTCTGATTGGTGACTTTAACTTGTCTATTTGCTGGGACTCCCCCACCTCAGGCTCACCGCTCAATTCCCATGATGATTACTTCATTAATCACTTCATTAATGCACTCCGCTCATCGCAGTTTAATCTTCATGCCACCGGAAACCTGGCAACATTGGATTTCCTCATTTCCTCAGTGCCCCCCATCTCTATCACCCCTGGCCGAAACATTTTCGACTCCGACCACGAGTCCCTCGATGCTACGTTTTGTTTCCAAGGCTCTCGGAATCGCCGCGGGGCGCCCTCCAGACCCCACAAACCCTTCCCTGCTTGGTCGAAGGTTTCCTGGAATGACATCAACCACGCACTCGAGTTAATCTCTTGGTCTATCCTCAGCTCATTGTCTCCGGATGAAGCAGTGGACTTCTTCTACTCCGTTATCGACAGTGCCATAAAAGACTTTGTTCCTTTGGTGACCCCAAGGACTAAAAGATTCCCTTCGTGGTTCAAGGCCAACACAATTCATACCCTTGGGAACAGAAATCGAGCTTGGTATCTATATAGAGACTACCCCAATGAAAACACCTACAAAGTGTTCTCGGACCTTCGTCGCCTGTTTAAATCCCTAATACGCTGTGAACACAAGGAGAATATCTCAGAACTGTCTTCCTCCATAACCTCAGATCCAAAAAAATTCTGGACCCTTCTCAATAAACGCTGTAACATCCCTCAAATTCCTGATGCTGTGTCACTAAAACATTCCTGTGCCGTAGGAACAGACAGATCAAACTTCTTCCTCGAATATTTCACCGGAAGTCAAATTTCACACTTACAGACGACTTTCCCCTCTCCCCAAACAAACCCTTCACAACCAAAATAACAACTTCAAAAAATCAGACGTTACAGTCTTTCCTCCCCCTTTTAAGAAATTTGTCCATAAATGTTTTAATGCTTCAATCACTGGACAAAATTTTATTGCGATGCCGTTGGAGTACCCCTTGCCAGATGGTGCCACACCCGAGCACTTACCGACTTCCAATCTATTTGATGTCGCCCATCGCCCTGCTTAGCGCATCCGCGTTCTTATGAGCTGACCCCGGCCGATGCACGATCTCAAAATCGTATTGTTGAAGCATCAATGACCATCTCAACAGCCTTGGATTACTTCCTGACGTTCTATCTAGCCATCGTAAAGGATTGTGATCTGACACTACCTTAAAAGGTCTGTGGCCATCTAGATAAACGTGGAGTTTTTTTTTACCCCCCAAACTATTGCCGCACATTCTTTTTCGATGGTGCTAAACTTACATTCGGTTTCATTGAACTTCTTACTCAAGTATACAATTGGGTGTTCATGTCCTTGATTATCTGCTTGACTAAGAACTACGCCAATTCCCAAATCCGAAGCATCCGTTTGCAACACAAACTCTTTGGAAAAATCTGGTGCACTAAGCACCGGTTCCGCCACCAGCATCTTCTTCAACTTATTGAATGCATGATTGCATTCCTCAGTCCATTCTATCTTGCCTTTCTTGGATTTCCCTTTTAATGCATCTGTTAAAGGTGCTGCTATACGAGAAAAATCAGGAACGTATCTTCGATAATATCCTGCCAATCCCAAGAAACTTCTTACCTCTGTTTTGGACTTTGTGTCGGGTACTGTCTCACAGCCTGAATCTTCGTGCCTACCGGAGACAGTTTACCTTGTCCTACCATGTGACCAAGATACTTCACTGAATGCTGAGCGAGTCTACATTTTCCTGGTTTTATTGTTAAATTTGCAGCTTTGATTCTAGTCATTACTGCTTCAAGATGTTTCAAATGTTCATCCCAAGTTTCTGAAAATACAGCTACATCATCAATATATGGCACAGCAAATTTCTCTAATCCTCTAAGTACTTCAGTCATTAAACGGCAAAAGTCATGTGGAGCATTTTTCAATCCAAAGGTCATTCGTAATGGTCTAAAAGTTCCAAAACTGGTTATAAATGCAGCGTAAATACTTGCAGTCATGGGAATCTGCCAGTAACCCTTAGTTAAATCAAACAAGGTTATGTACTTAGCTCGAGCTACTCGCTCCACGCATTCCTCTACGTTAGGTACCGGAAAATACTGTGTTTTAATTTTTTTGTTCAATCTTCGATAATCCACAAATGGTCTTGGGTCTTTCCCCGGCACTTCCACCAAAATCATTGGAGATGTGTATTCGGAAGGGCTCTCTGTGACTATTCCCATATCCACCATCTTTTTCACCTCCTTCTCCAAAATCTCCGTTTGCCGTGGTGACAAACGATATCTTATATCAGTATTAAAGCATAGTGTAAGCCAGTATGTTCTGAAAACCCTTTACTATGGACTATTCTACTCAAGAATTTCATATGGAATTATAATATGGGGATCTTCGCCCCAACTTCATGATGTGTTTGTTATACAAAAGAAATTTGTGAGAAGTATGTGCAAACTAAAGTATCGAGCTCATTGTCGCCCTTTTTTTAAAAGCCTTAAATTACTCACTGTACCTTGCGTATATATATATCAGAGTGTCATATATGTAAAAAGGTATAAAGGTTGTTTTACTATGAATAATAAGATACATTCCTATGAAACAAGGAGATGTTGTGACGTTCATGTCAAACAATCGAACCTAGCTCTGGTATCTAGAGGGCCTGAGCACATGTGTACAAAATTGTATAATAACCTACCTGTAAACATTAAAAGTATAGAAAATATTGATGTTTTTAAAAAGAGGGTCTTTGCTTACTTAATAGAGAAGTGTTTTTATAGTATAAAAGAATATCTTCAATCTGAAATGTAGCATTTTCTTATGTTAATTTGTTAATTTTGACGTGCCCTATATACTTGTTTAATGATTTTATCATGACATATTGTATCCTTGGGCAAATAAATATTATTATTATTATTATTATTATTATGGCTTGATTTGCACCTTCTCTGAATCGACTAACTCGATGTCATGCTGTATTATATCTGTAATACCGGGTTTATCCGTAAATATTTCTGCATACATCTTCAACAATTCCCTAAGACTACTAATTTGAGAAAAATTTAAACGATCAGGTAATGAACTTGCTTTGATCCATTCTAGATCTTTGGGGTTGTTGTCCTGAACAATCTTCGTTTCACTGTCAGGGGCTTGTGATAAAAAATTTACTATCACCTCCATCGTTTCTCTTTTATGGTATTTTTTTATCATATTCACGTGGAATACTTGAGATTTTGCCCGTCGCCCAGGCAAGCTGACCACGTAGTTTGTGTCGGAGAGCTTCTTCTCAATAACACCAGGACCCATCCATTGTACAGATAATTTGTTCTTCCTTCCCGGCATTAATACCAGAACTGAATCCCCCGTTTCAAAACTTCTGTGAGTTGCATGACGATCATAATATATTTTCCTTTTAAGCTTCTCCTCCTCCATTTTCTCCACTGCCAGTTCACGTGTAACTCTGAGTTTATTCAACAAATTAAACACATACTCCACCGGTTTTCAACATGGTTTTTGTAGAAAAGCTAAGAAATTTCCTTCCAAACATTACATACTCCACCACTGATTGTTCCTCCGGATTCTCTTCCAACCATTTTTCTTGTATCAACGTTAATGGGGTACGTAAGTTTTTTCCGTATACCAATTCGGCTGGTGCAAATCCAAGACTTTCATGTGTAGTGGTCCTCAATGCAAATAAGGCAGCCGGCAGATATTTGTCCCATTCGTTTCCGAAATCTACACTCATAGCTCTTAAAACCTTTTTGAGTGTTCGGTGCATTCTTTCAACCGGATTAGACTCAGGATGTTGAATAGATGAATATACAATACCAATACCACACTTGTTAAAGAAACTTGTAGTCAGCTCACTGGTAAAAGACGTTCCACGGTCCGACTGAACTTCATGTGGGAAGCCTATTCGACAAAATAAGTCAATTAATACCTCCACAATCGTTGGTGAAGAAATATCCTCAATCGCTATTGCTTCGGGAAATCTCGAAGACACGCATATCGCCGACAAAATATACCTCTTTCCTGAACTAGTTTCTGGTAGTGGTCCACAAGTATCGATGTTAATTCGATAGAAAACTTCTGACATAGATGGAACAATGGTTAAGGGAGCTTTCTTTCTGTCACCTCCATTCCCAGCCTTTTGACATGCATCGCACGTTCGTATGTAATTTTCCAGGTCAACATACCACTTTGGCCAATAAAAATAACGCGCTAGTTGACTTTTTGATTTTGTAACACCTAAATGGGCTAGCGTTGTCTCATGGCGTAGTTGTAAATTCTGAAATCTATACTGCGTTGGTATTACAACTAAATTCTTCATTTCGTTTAACTTATCCTTTCTTCTCAGAACAAGCACTTTGTTTCTAAGAAAAAATCCTTCATCATTCTTGCTCTCTGCCCCTGCGGGTTTTAATTCCCGAAAACATTCCTGTAGCGATGAGTCATTTTTCTGTGCTTCAATTAATTCATCTTGTCTTATTGAGATCACGCTATTCGCCTCTTTCGGCGTTCTGCCGACTTCAAACCGGCATCCTCCTCCTTGATTTGAGTCTATATCGCCTATTTCCTCTGAAGATTCCTTATATTTCCCTTCTTCCATATGTTTTATTTGTTCCGCTTCTAATTCACCTCTTCTCTTTGCCGCTCGAGTCTGCACCGTATTTATCCAATGTTTTTCTTGTTGCTCTAATTGAGATTTTTCAATTAGTTCTGCGGTGGTATTTCCCAAAATATATACACCGCGATCCAAATCATTCTGTACTACCGCAGCCTTCCCAAATACTCGACCGAACTCTCCAATTACTTCTACTTCTGCTATAGGAAGAAAACGATCGCGTACTTCTAAAGCTTGCTGTTTCCAAACAGTTTCTCCTGTATACATGTGTGGGGCAACATATTTCTGAGCCACTACATCGATTGTTGCACCTGTATCTCGTAATATCTTCATTGAATACCCATTTACCATTCCCTCTGTCAAGTATTTGCCAAACATATTTTTATTATTTTCATTTTTTAAAGAACCAACGAATTCTTTTTCTTCGTTATCCTTCGTTTTTTTCTTTGGGCAATTTGCGAGAAAATGTTGAGTGGAACCACACCCGTAGCACTTGGGTTGAAACCTCTTTTCGAAATTAAGCCCCGAAGACGATGATTTAGGCATCTTTTCCATAGCCAAGTCACGCCTTTCTTCATCAGAATTTACAGAAACAGTCTCCGGCTTTGTAAACTGGATCCTTTTATTTTGTTGATCCTTAATGTAATGATCCGTGGTTTTCCGTCCCATGCTTTCTCTAATAGCATCAAAACTATCCAACTTCTCAGCCAATACATTCGGATCCTTAAAATTTGGCCATTCGTCTATCAGGAGATCTCGCACCTCTATGGGTACTTTTCTTTTCATCTGATCAGTCACCATCAGTCCTTTTAACTCCTCAAAAGAAATTATATCCATCCCGTCAATCCATCCTTGGAAATAATTAGTCATTTTATATACTACATCACTCCACGCCATACCATTTGATTTGGACTGCTCGTAAAATAACTGTCTGAACATTTCTGAGCTCAATTTGTATTTCTTAAGCAGTAAATTTTTCACAAATTCATAACTATCAGCTTTTTCCCTAGGTTCTCGAGAAATTATATCATTAATCTCGTTTGATAGTAATCCCGTCAAGTAAAATACTAATTGGTGTTCCGGAATACCGGCCCTATCTGTCTGCCTTTCAAAACGTTCAAGATATAAACTAATGTTTTCCCCGTGAGGATCAAATTTATCCATATGCGGAGTTATATCTATTTTCGGCAGTGTCCTCTGAGCGGTCTCCGTCTCCAATCCATCACACTCGTGGTTTAAATTGGTTTGTGAAAATTTTAGTTTCTCCATTTCTAACTGAAATCTTCTCTGTCTTTCAGCGTCTTCTCGTTCCAATCTTCTCTCTTCCGCTTCCCGTTCTAATCTTCTCTCTTCTGCCTCTCGTTCCCGTTCCAATCTTTTCTCTTCAGTCAAAAACTTCAGCATCTCTTTAACAAATTCCTCATCATAATCTTTACTTTTTAGTATCGCTTGTTTGTACTCTACGACTCTAGCTTCCCTCCCCACGTCAGCTCCTACTTCATATGCGATTTTGCACAAAACATCTTTAGGGACTCTAGCCAAATACGACATTGTTTAAGTTTTTCCGCAAATCTATCACCTAAACAACTCACTAAAATGAGGAAGTCAGAAACAGCACCCAGTATGCTCACACCATCCGGCAAAAAGGGTACTCACCTTTCCCGAAGCAAAAACGCCACACCAGCGAATTAAACTTCCACTTCTTCCGAAAAACACCAAGTCGTCTTTGCTTGCAGCTCCAACTTCTCAATGTGCGTCCTTCCTTGAAGCAAATACCATCTCCAGTCCGCTTCCTCGAACCAGCAACCGTTCCAACGCTCAACCCGGCCGCTGCGTCTTCTCAATTTCACTCAGGCTAATTTTTCCAAACCTGTGTCAAACATCCCATCCTCGTCGCCAGAAAAACGTGGGCTCACACTTACGTCTGTAACGTAAGACGATTAATTTTCATAACCTTTTTTATTAACTTCAATTCTCTCCACAATACTCCACAAAGCCTCTCCTTTTCACATCCCTCTCAACAATCCCCTCTCCCCATACAAACCCTTCACAACCAAAATAACAACTTCAAAAAATCAGACGTTACACTATCCATAAAACTGGCCCTAAAAATGACGTCTCTAATTATCGGCCCATCTGAATACTTCCCGTTCTTTCCTCGGTATGTGAAAGGATCATCCTTAACCGACTTTACTACTTTACTTCTCCCTTTCTCTCCCCTGATCAGCACGGCTTTCTTCCGGGGCGCTCTTGTCTTACAAACCTATCCATATTTCAGCGACATGCCGTACAATCGATGGCTGAAAAGTCCCAACTTGACGCCATCTTTCTTGATTTTTCCAAAGCCTTCGACACCCTTAACCATAAACTTCTCCTGCATAAACTCGCCTCCCGCTTTAATATCCATGGCAACTTCCTCAGTCTCTTGTCCAGTTTCCTCCGTGACAGATCCCAAAGAGTAATACTCGCTGGTATCTCATCTTCGTGGTCTAACGTTACCTCCGGAGTGCCTCAAGGTAGCGTTCTTGGACCTTACCTCTTCAACCTATTTATGGATGACCTTGCCCCCACTGTCCGTTCTTCCCAAGTCAATACATTACTCTATGCTGATGACTGCAAACTATTTAAATAGATAAATAATCTCGCAGACTGTAATATGCTAAAGGGTGCTGTAAAAAAGACCACAGAGTGGTGCATTCTCTGGAGGCTGCAATTGAACTTTAAAAAGAGCACCACAATGACAATATCTGCGAAGAAAACTCCTATCATTTTTGATTATGCAATTAACTCCTTGCCTCTTAATCGTGTGTCATCCATTAAAGATATTGGAATTATTGTGGGCCAAAAACTTCTGGTCTCTGAACACATTCATGCGATAAAATCTAAAGCCATGTCACTCTTAGGACTACTCTACCGGTTCACGGATATCTCCAGTACTAAGGCACTCCAATCCTACTTCTCAACCATAGTTCTTCTGGTAATCAACTATTGCTCTCCAATTTGGTCAATGTCTGCCCCCACTAATCTTGCCACCCTTAACAGTGTTACAACTTTTTTTGCAAAAATTGTAAAATTTAGAAACCCAAATCTCCGGGAGTCACGTACTAGTGCAGTTTTATCCTCTTTATCCGTCCCTAGTCTATCCCTTCTCCGACTTCAATCAGACATCAAATTCATTTATAATACCCTTAACTCCCACTTCGACAGTCCTGACATTGTTTCCTTCCTCAACATCAGAGTACCTTCCTACCACACCCGATCTACTTCTTTACTCCACATTCCTACACCCAGGCTATCTGTAATTAAGCGCTCACTTTTCCATAGGCTTTCCCTTTTAATAAATACTCTACCGAGTGATATTGATCCGTTTGGTCTGACACTTAAAAATTTTACTCATCGGGCATTAACATATTTATCGCATAAATGACTAGATAGCCGGATAAATGTTTGTTTTTCTTTTTATTCTATTTGAATTTGTAATCCAATAATTATTCTTTAATTATTTAATATTTGTTATTATAAGTGCACTTTAAATTGGCAGTATTGCTGTATGTGTATCTCTTTATTAAAATAAAAAAAATAAAAAATAAAAATAATACAGAAGCAGACAAATATGTTATGATGCTAATGATCATTTTGTCCATGTTATACTAATAAAAGCTGGCGTCGCCGTGCTGGAGAATATTGCACTTCCGTCAACCGCACTGCATGCGATACATGTAATATGGACAAATATTACTTTTCATATTAGCACTCAAAATGGTACGTATACGCCGGTATTCAACTCTATATCAATCTTTAGTTTATTTGAAACAAATTGATTCAAATTTCATTCAATTTTATGCTACATCACACTCTTAAGTGTTGCGAGAATATTTTTCAAATATGTATTTTATCTATGTATTTTCCAAAAATGGGGAAATGCATTTTCAACTATTTTACTTATTAGCCATGTAAAAATATTATTTAAATGTACCTTCAGCAAATCCATTGGTTGTGTCAATTTAAGGTTCTGTAACTTCATAACACTCCTGACGAAAACTTTACAAAAATTAAAAATATTTTTTCTTGACGTGTATTTGACAACTTTATAATATAAACATTATACATTTAAATATACCCAGCATTTGTGAAATAACATTGAAACAATCCAGAAAATTTGCACACTTTAAAAAATTGCTCTTTACATCGAAAAATTTGTGAATCGTGGGCAATGAAACATTGAAAATTATTGCTAAATTTTCAATAATTGACTTTAAATTTAAACAAAAGCTTGAAAACAGTGTACGTAAATACATAATAATATGTGCAAAATAAATGTTTTTCTAGTGTTTTTATCATTTAAATGAACTCTGCAGCTCAAATGCACAAAATGTTTGCTTTTTCCGGGGAAACATTACCTTGCACCAAAAGACAACAGATCCGCCCAATGTGACATTTATGTCACAGACTGTATCTCGGAAACTACACAACCTATCATTGTAATATTTTAAGAATGTAGTAAAAATGAGGCCCTAAGCATTCCCCTAGAATATAAATTTTTAATCTAAAAAAAAATATTTTGAGCGGATCCAGGTTAAAGTTAATAGTATGAGTCACAGTGCCCTATCATTCATTTTTACCTCTTCTGATGAGAAGGTATCAGTTTCATCTGCATCACCCTCTTGCAAATAGCCTGGGGAGATGGCTTCCCAACATCCCCTTTGACGCAATTATTGATTTTGTGGTCACCGACCACGAAAAATAATTCGTTTTATCTAATTTCAAGTACTTTGGCACTGCTTCGTCCTCTGCCATTCCGATTCATCAGCTTCGGCAGCTTCAGCTCGCTTCAACTTGATCCTTTTTCTGGCTTTGCTTATTTTCTTTCGCTTTACTTTTTTGTCTTTCTTTCTTCCGAGCGCTTAAGTCTCATAATCTGTTAAAATATTCTTGTCCTTTTATTCCACCACTGTCACAGACTCAAAATACATACAATCACAATGACAATACAAACATCGAGTAATCAAGTCAACATAACAACAAAAACAAAAGAACACAAATCGTGTGAATGCGAAACATTACAAATGTGACCAACACACACACAAATAAATCCATGTATTTAACAGTTGTCGACCTCCAGAAATTGGGAACTTTGAAGCAGGTAGGCTGAAAAAGTTCAGAACGAGAATGGGTGAGGTGAGAAACGTTTTTATTGTTCTTGTGTAACTCTTTATTTTCTTTAGAAGCTAAGGTCTTCGTAATACAATCCCTGCACGAGCTGGGACCTTATGTTTGATTTTGTAGAAGATGAAAGCATCAGAGGGGGGGAGGTGAGTGCTGAATGGAGGGGGATAGCGGATCATCGGAAATGCACTAATGTTACTATTCTACGGCACTTGGCTTCTCCCTATGGTAGTTCAATCTCCTGGAGAAGACTCAAACTATGTGTCTGTCGTCATTAGACACAAATAACACATTGTAAACACTTCGTCTCATTTTCATCAAATGATTGATGTGGGAAAATTATACGATCGGACCACGATCTTCAAACATTCAATGCGGGAAAACGTTACTTTGGGGAACGATAGATGCGGAAAAAAATTACGTTGTCTTTATGGAACTTTAATAGGGACTAGGAATGGTGAATGATGAATGCAGGTGCCACTGCATACCATTACATGTGTAAAGACAAGGCATAGAACTTTTCTAACTTGCAACTATAAATTGGAATTCTTCTTTGTTTAAGGCATTATGGTAGTGATGGCTGGGAGCCATTCTGGGCGACCGATGCCAATCGTTTTTCGATTGTTTTATAAAAAAAAGTCTATTCATTGTTCACCTCGATAATATCTCTTCCCAAGCTAATGTTGCACAACCAAACCGTCCAAAATTCCTTCTCCTACACTCGCAATCCATTCAATCATCACAATATTGCAAAACCCCTGTACTTCATTCTTTAACAAACCCAATATTTTATCAAACACTTCCTCCACTTAATATGGAAGACTTAATTTTGTGTTTTGAAAAGAATTGAAGCTTCTTCTAAAGATGCAACTAGGTATTAAACAAGTGCAAGGTTTGAGGTTAATACTTTTACCATTACCGATTCTCCCAACGAACTGAAACTTCAGAGGCAAAAGATTTCATACCGTGCCACTTGGAAGTTTCCACGCTCCTACTCAGCAAAGTAAAAAATAATTGCATTCTCTCCCTCTCCACAGCTTCACAGCTGGGTTTACACATCAAAGTTGACTGCTATAGCGGTAAGCGGTATTTCTCAAGCGTGAAATGTTGAGTAATCTACGAGGGCGAAGAATATAATTACAGATTGCTATTTTTCAATTTACTTCTTGTGCGGGATAATTGGTTAGTCAAAATTTCATTTAATTTTATCATAGAGAAGAAAGATAAAATTATTTCTCCTTCGCAACTGTCAATCCTTTTGTTTTTCTATATGAAGCGTATTGGCACTCTTGAGTCCCTTCTTTGTAGAAATTAGTCGCAAGTAATCTTTTTGAAACTACTGCAATAGCAGCCTCCTTCGACTTGTGAACCCACCTAAGAGTACTAATCTGATGCTCGTTTAGTTAATCTCCCTGTTTTGACTGCGACTGGTGAGAGCTGGAAAGATGGGCCTTCGTTTGAGAGTATCACTCCCCATTCCACTTTCTGCGACGTTGCCATTGTTGGGAGGTTGGAGCGGGGTGAGGGGAAGTAAGAAATTCGAATTGGCTCGAATCACGTCCTTCGTCATCGTTTTGGGCCTGCAGTACTCCATGGTGGACCCATTTTAGGCCACGTGAATTGACATAGAACTGTGGGTCTCAAGGTGATTGTGGAAGAAAGGTGCAACCACAGGATGACCAATTTAGAATTTTTATGTTTTAGCATAGAGTAAGTATATATAGAGAGCTCACCACACGTACAAAAATCGTATACGTTTTTGGTGTAGTTCTAGAGCGATTAACCAGATGTCACTAGAAGAATTTTGGCAATTTTTTTAATTTGCTCGTTCCACAAGTCTAAAAATATATTCTGGAGCAGAAAGGGTTGCTACATTAAGTGGAGACATTAATTATTCGATTTTGTTTATAACAATTGTTATAAAAAATATTTTCTCGAATTTCGGCTAGTTACTTGACTTTTCCGAGTTTATATTCCTAATCCATTTTCCGGCAGACTGTTCTTAGTATAAAGTTGAAACTTGCAGGAAATGTTCATAGCACATTTTTTTCCATACTAGTAAACTTTAATTTGTTCATAACTCAGTTTCAACGTTGTTATGTGTGTTTATATATCTTTCGGACGAAATATTTGGAATTTTGCAGGGTAAAAATCAATCGCCTGCTAACTTTCGTATCTTACGATATAGGTCCATATATGCTGCGTATGAAATTTGGACAAAACTATAAATTTATTTTTGGTGAAAGAGTTGTAACTTTATCTCAATTACAAAGGGAGTTATGCATTTTTAATGGCCGCACCTCGTCAGGCTTTCCTTACTGGCCTGGGTCTACGCAGAAAGCTCCCGCCTCCTAAGGAGTTCGTTTTGCCATCAGATAGGTTGGCGAGGCGAGGGTTTTGTTTTGACGAGATTTTCCGTGAGGGAAGATCTTTTCGCTTCCAGAGACAATATAAATCTTATTGATGGTCATCGCATCGTTGAACGATCAACCCAGTAAACACGTATGACTCATGCGTGAGGTCGTAAAGAAGTCTGACGAATTTGTAGGACTCCTACAAAAGAGTCCCAAATGGCCTCATAATGATGTCTCCGTGAGGTCATATGCACTCGTATAGGAATTCTTTTCTCGGTCTCACACGACTCTGAAGGAGCTCAGTCAAGAGGTCTTATAGGACTCCTATAACAGTTCCAATATGATATAGGCGCAAATGTGGCGCCTCCACGTGTGTGATAATGGAACTACCTGGAGAACCAGAAAAATTACCCACTTCGTAATAATTCCGATAGATGGCTTTGAAATAGCCTACAAAAACGCCGGGGCCCCTACCAGCCCATTAATTAAGATTTCAAAATACTTTACTCACCTTTATTTAAGAAAATTCTCCGATGACATAAGTACCCAACGTATCCAATTAAAATAAAGCAAAATAATACATTTAATGAGAACCATAGGTGGAAATACGGCAGAAAAACAAAATGGAATAGACAACTTCATGATATTTATAAATTTATTCTTCATAATATTAAGTCAATAAACAAACATCACGAGTTTTTGAATTCTTCCTCTCTGCATACTTTACGCGGGCTCTGCTTGATACAGCCACTGCCTCTCCACTCTCTCCAAGGCGACACTACTTGCTGATGTCGGGTTCCATTTCATAAGAGAGGCTGCAAAAAAACATTGAACTTAAGTTTGTTGAGAGTTATAATTGATAACATGATAACATCAAATAAACCAGATAAAGACTATTTATCTCATTAGCAGTCCCTAAATACTCCCAGGGCCGGTTTTAGCACCGAAGATGACCGTTTTAACTTGGTTAATTTTAGGAGTAACCGAATTAGTGAACTACTTTTGTTTAACTCTTACACTTAATTACATTCCTATTGCATTAGAATGCTCTTAGACGTTAACTTAAATACATGGTGAACGTTATTTCCATGCTTTATCGTTCCATAAGTTACATTACGAAGTGAAATCAAGCAAATTATAAATCGGTTAGCACTTTTGTTTGTTTACGTCATGATTTTGAGAAATGAGAAGTATATAAACTTCAATGATCTTAGGGAAAACTGTTTTGTGAACCCGAGATAATAAAAACATTGCTGGAACACGTACTAGATATATATTAGCGGAGATAATTTAAAATGCGATAACAGCAAATTTATAAGGATACGATGAAAGAATGAAATAAAACATGAACAACAACAAAGGCACGTTACAAAACGTGTTCCACCTAAATATTTTACATGGATATATTTACCGATAATCAATGATACGCATGAACTTAACCAGCTTTGAAAATAGTATAATTAATGGATTTTCTCATTAACAAGTGGATAAAGAATCGGACACATAAAATCATTGAAACTTACCTTCCAAGTCTCCGTGCACGTAACACATCATGATGTCCACAAGGTTCGTGCCGATCTCATATCCGATGGAATCCTGATTCACGTTCGTAGACACAAGGAAAAACACGAGCAAGAACTATAGGCCATGAAGTACACACGACATTAATCATAAACTAGACGTCTGAGCTCAAGGCAGTAGAATAACACGACAACACAATGGCGGACCTAGCGGAAAGTGGAGGTGTCAGCTTATTTAATAGAATCGGAGGGAGAAGTTTACGAACCCATCTCTTAACATAAAGAGTTAATTGAAGGAAGAAAAAATATTATACACGCAGAAATATATAATTACGATTGAAATTATAATTCATTAACATATACATGACTTGATTTTTCAGGCCTCGTGTGTGTGTGATCTTGAAGACCCCATGAAGTGTGAGGTCTTCAAGACTTCATGAAGAATGCGGTCTTAAAGACATCATTCATGTGACCTCATGAAGTGTGAGGTCTTAAAGGCCCTTTCATGTCTCTTAATGTGAAATCTTAAAGGAGTCCAACGTATGAGTTCATGTAAGACCTCATTACGAATACTGTGTTGACTGGGAACATATCGAATGAAATACATTTCGCGTAGTGTGCTTCAGAACTTCAGATAGGAAATACCTCACTTTGGTGAAGTGTAAATGCTATTTACAACACGGTGAAGTGTAAATGCTATTTACAAGTGCCGGAATATTACAATAAAAAGGGAATGCGAGATTGGATCTCTACACTGAACAACAATGCACTGTTTGCCTTTCGCTAACGGCCATAGCATGGAAGAAGGAGGGGTCTATTCGTATGCATTTAATGTCTTGTGTTTTTATCCCAAGTTATTTTAGAATTATAGTGGCATATTTTAGACGTCTGATAAGGAGATGCATAATTCATTGCTGTTGTCTACTATTATTGCCTAGACAAGGCCATTTGGGGTAGAGCCAGTGGCTTAAAACCGTTGGATAGTTTTTATTTCAACGGATCGAGATCATAAATAACTTTGTAGTTATTTTGAAGCCACGGTGGTCCATATCTGGTATAACGTCGCAACTAGACGTTTTGAATATAAAGGTAGTGGTGTCTATGTCGCTGTGGGCGTCAGCCATTTTGAAATTGGCGCCGATGAGGGAGAATTGGCCACCAGAGTGCAGCACTGTAAATTTATACCCATTAGCCTTATGGGAGCTGCGCTTCCTCTCCTCCTTCTTCCATGGTCATAGCCTCTTCACCACAGTTGGTAACTAAAGCTTAAAAGTATTTGGTAATGAATTCCTAAGCGCGCAGCTTCAAACGAACACAAAGAGGAATGGATCAGCAGTAGCATTTTTGGGAATAGGGGTGGTCGGTGACCTTGATTTGTTTGCTCGATAGCGGGATGAGTAATGGCCCATTCTGTTACCACGTCGAAAATGGAAAGGTTTCTTTCGGCTGTACCAGTTTTCTACTTCAGGTCTTACGTATGGGGCCGGGGATCATCTAATGCATGTTTTTGTCTTTCCTTGAGACCTCATTCTGGTCATAGTTGTGATAATCGTCGTCTCGTCAATAACAAGACGCATTGTCGTTTGAGGAAAGTTTTGTTTTAAGCGTTAGCATTTAGTTGAGGTTCTTAAAAGTAAAACAAATAGCGGCGGCGATTGGGCCCGGGTTCACTCATTGCTTAAATTCTTGCCTCATTATATCATATTATATTATATCATATTTCGGCCCCCCCAGGGGCCGAAAAACTAAATATCCAAAGATACATTTTATGCGGTGAGCATTTATATTGCAATATCGAATGGAGTATTTTTGGCATATTCTAATTGTAAGTTGCTGCGGCACTAGAAAAATATGGCGATTCAAAACTATCCGCCCTCCCCTTTTTCGGAATTAAACCTCCTATTATGCAGTTTTGCGTAGAAACTGCAAGCAAAATTTGCTTCGTAGGCCTCATGGGGAATCCTAATTCGTAGGCTAAAATATGTTATCGCGTTAGAATCTTGAGTTATCCATTCATTAATTGTTATAAAACATTTGATTCTATGTATATTAGATATTGATTGCTTTTCGTACACATTTTAACAGTCCAAAACCTATTTTTTGTCTTTGATAACAAGTTATTCATTTAAATACAGATTTTCAACACTAATACAGGATTTGTTATAATCATGCAACATAAAGTAGGTTCGAAGATTTTCGCGGCGTTGATCAGATTATCTCTGCATTCTCTTCGGGTTTCCACCGCGTCCGTCGGCTTTTGTCGAAACTGTTCTCGCCAAAAGGCAACGGACGCGGTGGAAACCCGAAGAGAAGGCAGAGATCATGCAACATAAAGTTTTAAGTCCAAACTTCGAACTGCAACCGACCTGTTGACGAGCCTTTCGGGAGGTACTTCCTCTGAGTGGCTGAAATGTCATCTATCAATGATTTTCCCGAGGTGTAACCCTCATTTTCCTCCATTGCTGGGGACTTATGTCCCGACGAGTAAAAACTAGTGATGTGTTTATAGAAGGTTAAAAAACTTCCATCTGATGTAAAAACATTTCGACGGAGTCGACGTACAAGTAGCCCTCCGGCGCGAGAATGTAGGAAAATAAAATTGAGCAATATATATAATTATATTACCTTTGCTAATCCAAGTAAATCTCACCGAATGAAAGTTAATCACAACCAAGTTGATTTTGATCAATCAATTAGAAGGTAAACGAAGAAGATTTTACTATTTCCAAAGCAGAAAAAGGAACAGTGTGCTAATCCGTAATAAGGTCTCATGCATCGCCAAATGTGATGCTGTGTTGGAGGATACCTCATTCGTGATTCTCCCCCGTGATCCAACGGATAGATTCCAAAAAAGTGTTAAAAAAGCTTTATCTTCCTGCTGTAATTTTATAAATTAGCCCCTAAATTAAATATCATCTGTAGGCAATTGCCTGGTTTTTCACCAAAATATAGTATTAATAGCCCCATCATTTTGCCACAGAAACTTCAACACCTCATACGTCACCATCCAACTCCAAGCTAGTTTCATTTGACCTAAAAAATCTATTTACTTCTGTACCTGTACAAACAACTTTGTTACTTATTGAGAGACCACAATATTAAAATCAGTGTGTCTTGTGAACTTCATTGCCTAATGGAACAGAGTGCCAGCCAAAATTATTTTTTGTACAATAAGAATATTTATCACCAAACAGACGGCCTTGCGATGTGGTATTCCCTTTCACCTGTAATAGCCGAAATATTTACGGACAATTCAAAACGCCAATTATTTGATTCGGGCATTCTATCTCATCTAACATCTTCTGGTACCGCTAAGTATGTTGAGTACATCATTTGCCGCTGGACCGGAATTGTCAGACAATTAGATAATTTCACACAATAATATAATATGAATGATAATCCACAATGAAATCAATTGCAATTTCAAATGGCTACAGCTTTAATACTTAAACTAAAATCCTTCAGAGAAAGTTGAAAACGCGAGCTATTTCACAGCTTTGCTCCCTTCCCCCATCACAGAGAATTCTAAAAATTGGTGCCGGTCATTTTTTGTGGGAGACCTTTCCAACAGGCTTGCAAACAAATTCCCCAAAAATAAATTCAATGTTTCTTTTTACAACCCTTGCACTCTCGGTGAAGTTCTGTGTCGTAACAAAGACAAAATAGAACCCATCCATCAATCCGGCATTTACAAAGTTAATTGTGAATCATGCCACTTGAGTTTCATTGGTCGAACAGGCAGAAGTTTTATTATGAGAATGAAAGAACATAGAAGGTGCAGGAAACTGGGATGAAACGTCACTTATCGCCAAACATTTGGTACAGACTTTTCATTCTTGTCATTTTCAACCAGAACTTTCTCCACCCCTTCAGTAACGGCACAAGGCTTGATGTTTTAGAGCAGTTTGAAATAGTACAAATTTATACAAATATTCTTATTAGATATTAGATGTTCCCGTGGACATACCCCGTTAAAACGGTCTAAGGCTCCGCTACGCGGTGTCATAAAACGTCCGTTTTCGCAGTAAAATCCTTAGGGTGAGGGATCGGAGAGTAAAGAAGGTATTAGTCTCAGCTGGTATCTTTCTGGTAGGTCTTTTGTATGATTCCCGGGAAAACAAGTCACTTTTTCGAAGTGTGAACGCTTTTAATAGAAGCATGGTCTTCGATCGTATCCAAAGAAAACGAAATGAACTTCAATGAAACGTGCACTCACCTCGGCAAAAATACTTCCACTGTCTTCACCACAGACCATTTGAGAATCGGTGTCTTGAAGCAAAACATAAAAACGGTGAATGCTGAGCGTTAAAACCCATACAGTTTCAATAACATTACCGCGTCGCGGCTAATCCAACTCCCGACGCGCGCAGACGAACCCTGCCGCACGATCGATAAATCAATGTAATTTTCGGCGTCGCAAACTTATTTCCAAGATAACTGCATAAACACCTAAAAAAATCTTCAAAGAATGCTCTCATATAAGTTACTTTGCGTGACTTTGCCGAAAAATCATTTGAAACTCTACCTCAATGTAGAACTTTGTCGCAAAACAGTATCCGCCATTTTGTAACTGCACGGTAAGAATTGATCGATGATATTCTTAAAGATTACTGAAAATTAAAGAAAGAAAACCATGCCAACAGATTATGTGGTTTTTTATTCTGCATGAATCCACCTACAACTTCACCTTCTACTTACTTTGGAAGATTTTCAGAGAAAATTGAAGACGGGCGTTTTTATGGAACGTTGCTCACGTTTAAGCCTGTGTATCTCAGAATCGGGTAGGATATTTGTAAAATTAAATGCATATCCTTAAATTTCAATTAGTTTTGAGTATACCTGCGAAGTTTCAAGTTTATAACTCAAAAAAAGTCATTTTGTAATTTTGTCCGGCTTTTTTCGATTACCGCCCACTGTGCGATATCCAACGGTCAAATTTGAATCAAAATATTTGCATCAAAATTTGATGCAACTAACGCGCACCCTATCCCACGGTCAAAATTTCATCCTACTGGCTTTTGGTACTATCATTTGTACAAAACACCGTTTTGTCCAAATGGATAGGGCAGGTTCTAAATTTTCATCCAATAGGATGAAACCAACCATTCACTGGGCCCTTGACAAAAAAGCATCGCCAAGCGCTGACACAGAGGCCACATAGGTGAAGCCGGTGTCCCTCGGTCAAATTTGCATCAAAATATTTGTCCAAAAATTTTGATGCAAATTGCAAATATTTTGATGCAACTGGACGGGGGTGTCCCACGATGCATATCATTTGGACGAAAAGGAAAAGGAAAAAGACGATATTTATGTAAACAAATTTGGAAGCTTATGGAAGTGAAGGATTCTGTCTTTTTTAGCAGGCGAAATTGTCTGAACAGGCCTCTTGAACATTAAAGAGGCGAAAAAAAGAAAACAGAAGGAATGCTGAACTTGGCCTTGGCTGGAAAGGGGGTATGAAAGCGTTGGAATAAGCATGCTAAACATGATGGAGAAGGAATTGGTCGCCGATGTTCCCGTATATTATCGATAATAATTGACGATAAGTGAGGATATTTGCATGTCCCTTATTAGCAAGGCTGAGGGCAGAATAAAACGGCAGGATACAAACGTGAGGCAGTTTATTCCCGCGGTGAAAATATTATTAATAATTAGATGGATATTGTGGTTGAGAAGATGTTATGAATAGTGCTGTAAACGTGCATTTAAATCAAATTTTTCCTCTCCTAATCTAGCAGTTGCTAAAGACCAATTTTTGCTCATTTTTACTTTTAGAACCACACCAGGCGATGAAATAGACGATCACGAACGTATATATATATTCGGAATTATGTTTTGTGAATTCACTTCGCGGTATGGTGACATTATAAATTCAAAAGTAAACCATTTAGTATTCAATACAGTACTAATGAAAAAACTCAACCGGTTTCGATATTTTCAGGTATTTATCTAGAGGTTTACGATAACGCTAATGACCTGAAAAGAAGGAAACCGGTTGGGTTTTTAATGCATACTGTGTGGAATACAACAAAGTTCTCAAATGAGCATTTTAATTAATAAAATAAATATTTTATGGACACAAAAATAAACTTTGTTGTATTCCACACAGTATGCATTAAAAACCCAACCGGTTTCCTTCTTTTCAGGTCTTTAGAGTTAATTGTATTGTATTCGATCGCTTCTCAGAACGACTTCAATCGCGTTTTGGTAATCTATTGAAGTAAATACGATAGGCTGCATGCTCTGCTAATGGGAAAATCCACTACCGGCTTCCCTTTCTTTCAATCCGAAGTGGCAAGAGACCCGTTTCCCGAACACATGCCGGACCTTAGGGACGTGGGAAGTGGTCCTTAGTCGGGACCTTTTGTTATCTTAACTTGGTGCACCACCCAACTTGAGTTTATTGCTTTCCTAGGGGGGGTCTGACCTGCAATTGAAGCTTCACGTGTTAATAGGTGAGGTCTTTACCCTCCACCCGCCTCCTTTTGGACGAGTTGTATTGCAGGTCCGCCGCTAGCATGCATTTTCGCACAAAATCTAAACATTTCACATTCTCTTTACGGGGTCCAACCCTACCCCTACAATTTAAAGAAAAATTAATTCCCCAAGGCCGTACTCTTTGATGGGCAGATTGCTAAGGGAGGTAATTGCGAACGGGAGGTAATGGCAAGATAAGACACTAACTGAAAATACAAACGTGAAACTCACCCACGCACCTCGCGGATTTGCTCAAGGGAACAAATGACCGCGTGGGACACACGCACTCAGGTTTGTGGAGCCCTCGCTCACGACAGTGACCCACTCACACAAAAGAAAAAAACCAAATAAAAAACACGCTCTCAGTCACGCACCTCGCGGATTTGCTCAAGGGAACAAATGACCGCGTGGGACACACGCACTCACGCACTCAGGTTTGTGGAGCCCTCGCTCACGACAGTGACCGTCACACACACAAAAGAAAAAGACAAAATAAAAACACGCTCTCAGTCACGCACCTCGCGGATTTGCTCAAGGGAACAAATGACCGCGTGGGACACACGCACTCACGCACTCAGGTTTGTGGAGCCCTCGCTCACGACAGTGACCGTCACACACACAAAGGAAAAAGACAAAATAAAAACACGCTCTCAGTCACGCACCTCGCGGATTTGCTCAAGGGAACAAATGACCGCGTGGGACACACGCACTCACGCACTCAGGTTTGTGGAGCCCTCGCTCACGACAGTGACCGTCACACACACAAAGGAAAAAGACAAAATAAAAACACGCTCTCAGTCACGCACCTCGCGGATTTGTTCAAGGGAACAAATGACCGCGTGGGACACACGCACTCAGGTTTGTGGAGCCCTCGCTCACGACAGTGACCGTCACACACACAAAAGAAAAAGACAAAATAAAAACACGCTCTCAGTCACGCACCTCGCGGATTTGCTCAAGGGAACAAATGACCGCGTGGGACACACGCACTCACGCACTCAGGTTTGTGGAGCCCTCGCTCACGACAGTGACCGTCACACACACAAAGGAAAAAGACAAAATAAAAACACGCTCTCAGTCACGCACCTCGCGGATTTGTTCAAGGGAACAAATGACCGCGTGGGACACACGCACTCACAACACTCACTCGCAACACAAGAAACGCATACAAGACAGCACGACACTAACCTCATCCAAAGACCAAAAATACGTAAAACTGCCATTTGACCCCACGTCCACTAAAGGACTCGAAGGTGTTTTCAGAAAACACAACATTAAACAGTGTTATGTGTCGAACAATAAACTCATAACCCTCCTTGGAAACCCTAAAGACCAGATTGAACCCCTGCAGAAGTCCGGAATATACAAAGTCACCTGTCCCGAGAGCAATATAGCCTATATAGGGCAGACACGTAGGAACTTAAACACCCGCTTCAAAGAGCACATTGCGTGCTTTAGACTCGGCCACTTCAATAAATCATCCGTAGCGCATCATATGGCCTCCAATTCTCATCCTATCACCATTAATGACATCAGCCTTATAAAACACGCCCCTGACTATTTATTAGACTTTTACGAATCTATACACATACAAAAACACCAAGGCAAAACCATGAACAGTGACCAAGGTCCAGCAACATCTTGCCTTTTTTCCCTGATTTCAAAACACAAAACATCTAATAACGGCTTTCTTCCAACCGCTCCGTAATTTTCCATTTCCCCCCTTTTTTCCTTATCCCAACGACTTCCTTACCCCCACTCCTTCCCCCACCTCCGCAATTCTTGACCCTCCTTAGTATTGGCTACTCACCTCCCCCAACCCTTGACGTTCGACCAATTACATCAACCTCTCCATCAACGAGCATTACTACGCTCAAAATTGCAATACTTTTGAACATTCTCCTTTGAGGAGGCCTGCTTGGCAGGAGAAACACCTGGTGTCAGGAGATACTTCTTGGGCACTTTTACCCTTCTACCTTCCCCACTCCCGTGTGTGTGACGGTCACTGTCGTGAGCGAGGGCTCCACAAACCTGAGTGCGTGAGTGCGTGTGTCCCACGCGGTCATTTGTTCCCTTGAGCAAATCCGCGAGGTGCGTGACTGAGAGCGTGTTTTTATTTTGTCTTTTTCCTTTGTGTGTGTGACGGTCACTGTCGTGAGCGAGGGCTCCACAAACCTGAGTGCGTGAGTGCGTGTGTCCCACGCGGTCATTTGTTCCCTTGAGCAAATCCGCGAGGTGCGTGACTGAGAGCGTGTTTTTATTTTGTCTTTTTCTTTTGTGTGTGTGACGGTCACTGTCGTGAGCGAGGGCTCCACAAACCTGAGTGCGTGTGTCCCACGCGGTCATTTGTTCCCTTGAGCAAATCCGCGAGGTGCGTGGGTGAGTTTCACGTTTGTATTTTCAGTTAGTGTCTTATCTTGCCATTACCTCCCGTTCGCAATTACCTCCCTTAGCAATCTGCCCATCAAAGAGTACGGCCTTGGGGAATTAATTTTTCTTTAAACTGTTTAACGGCCGTAGTTCGTTCAATCCCTTCTACCCCTACAAGTTATCTGGGGGAATGGCCACATTTCCATGGCTCTTCTTTTTAACTCCGTCCAAATAGCGGTCAAAACATTTTGGTACCCTTCAGTTTCTCCTTTTCTGTCGATTTGAACGCATACCCATTACTAATTGAGAAGTCCTATTTTGGCCACAGTTTTTGTGTTTAACAGTGATCTCACAAAGAAGTTATAGTGATGTGATAACTAAAAAAATGTGATTCAGTAATTTATTAGTTCCTGACAACCACATAAATAAGGATTATTGAGCAGGTATACTGTTTCATTTATTTCCGTTTCTAGTTTCCGTTTTTTTAAATTGGTCTGAGACGAGGCACGCACTATTTTTCATATTTTCCCTTCTATTTTATATTTAAACTTTGTAGAAAGAGGACTGTTGTGTAGCTTTTTACAAACCTGTGTAATTATTGTTGACTGTCAAAAATTTCATGGACATTTACGCGGCGAGAACTGCACGGAAAAATGCTGGAGAAAAAAGAGAAAACCATAGTTGCTCGAAAAATAATTTGAATGCATATCTAGGGGGTTGTTTCAGATTACACGGAGATGAAAGGCAAAACTTGAGCTTATTAATTTTTTGAACATGATTTTTTTTATTCTGACGAGAGAAGATGGCGAGCTAGTTCACGATCAATCTCTTTTTTTAGAGGAATGGCAACTGGTTGAACAAAATTGTTGATTTCCCTGATGTATTTCTCAACCTTCCAAGCACCTCGGGTTCGTATTTTCCTAGTATTTTAATGGTGACATGGGGTCCCCTGGGATATTGTTCTAGTAGTCTCATTTTTTAACAGGTACATCCGATATACAAAGGGGTAGGCCAAGTAAACAATTCACTGACGTTACTACGCGCTCCAAAATTAGGAAAACGAAGCTGCTTGAAGTCAAGTAATTTGCAGGAGTAGAAGAAGAGTTAATCCTTCAATTCTCAACAATTTTGAGATCTCTGTCTTGCGGATTATTGATTGATCCGGTAAAACTTAAGAAGTTCTGCTTAGATACAGCGTAAAATTTTGTGAGACATTATGGATGGTTTTACATGCCACCCACGGAGCACAAAGTGCATACATGGTGCAGATGTAATCGAGTCGGCTCTTCTTCCTATTGAAGAACTATCGGAGGAGGCCCAGGTATCTCGCAATAAAGATATTAGAAAATACCGCGAGCGTTACGCGAGAAAAATATCTCGAATTCATACGAATGAGGATATTTTCCGGTGACTGATCCTGACATCGAACCCTTTTATTAGCACATTAGGAACTGACTGAACAAATGTTGGGGCCTTAAAGATCTTTCGCAGGAGGTTCGTGATCTTGGTCTTGCTAGAGTCTCAAAATTCTGCGAGCGAATACGAAGAGAGGGATGGGTGGGATTGGGAAGAATCTGATGATGAATAATTATAATACATAATCCGTAAAGTAATAAATCATTAACCATGCTTATATGAGAATAAAAGAGTCACTTAAATACTATTTTGACATTTATTTAAAAATTACTTTTAGTCCATACAGAAGAACCTCACGAAATCTGGAAATCGCACCTCTTTAACGTAAGTCAATGAACCCAACAACCCTCTTTTTAGCCTTCTTTATTTATTGACTAATTTCAAAGATCATTAACTCATACTTCATAACTAATTATCATTTATTTTCATGTTTTATCATGATTTGCGTTCGTCTATGCAGTCAGCGTTACGATTAGCCATATAATAAGTTAAAGTTCCACGTATCGCCTAAAATAATATTTTTTCGCAAAAATAACTGCAGAAATGAAAGTACCATGCCAAAAAACGTGTAGAGAGCAATTTTTAAAGACATCCAACGAAAATATGATTTTGGTCAAACTTTTTCGCGATCTGGGCCTTTGTGCGCCGCCTCTCCTTCTATGCTCTCTCAGTCTTCCCTTCCTTCGATGCTTGGGGTACTGACAGAGTTTGGAAGACGGGGAGCGGGAAGGAAAGGGGATAGGCGAGGTGACCTTGAAGAAAAAGACCCTCTCGCCTCTGGCTAGCTACTCTCGTGCCACCTTCCTGCTTTTTGAGAATTAAAACTGTCGATACGATTTCCTCCTATGCCGTGAGCCCTCTATAATATACTTACTCTATGGTTTTAGCTTGGAGGCAAGTTATAATTAGCCAAAGTCCAACATGATTTTCTCGATCACGTGAGGACACATTATTATTTATTTCCGTCCTATATGTGAATAAACGTCTCCTAAATACAATGAAGAAAACTGCAAGTCTCCATCTCTGCTAGTTGTTCCGCAATCGAGTGGTATGTGAACTCTGCCAGAGGGAAAAAACGATTGGCATCGGTCGCCCAGAATGGCTCCCAGCCATCACTACCGTAACGCTTAAGTGTATGTTTGTATTTTAATATCTGTTTGCCTCTGATGATAATGCACCATGTCAAAAGCATGGTTGGTTTGATAAATTATGTAGAAATACGAAGTCCTTGCTTTTTATTCACAACTATCTTAACCCCTACGCCTTTATGTCATGTTGGGCGTTGAGGACAAACATATCTAGAGCTGAAGTTGGCATAATTTGTTGATAACCATGTCGACAATTAATCTTTTACAGTAGCATTTGCATAATTTTATCATCTCCAGACTTTGTAATACATGGTGTTAAAATACCTTTTGCCATTTTCTAGGGGGTGAGTCTGGAGAGGTGAGCACAGATTACAGTGGTCTCTGTCTTTGGTTTGACGTCCACTTTCCGGTTAATGACATTGTGCTTTCTACGTCGCCTCTGCACCCTCCAACCCACTGGAAGCAGACGCTGGTGTTGTGGCCCCCACGCTCGGACCCGTGGGTGCCTCAGTGGTCTGTTGAGAGTGGAGAAGTGGTTGGCTTTGAGGTGAGTCTGCGTCGCGATGCCGACTGCTCACGCCGCTATGCCATGCACGTTCAGGCACTTGACCCGTGCGTGGAGCAGCACCCAGTGCCGTGTGAGTGCGGCACGGCCCGCTGCACCGTCATTGCCGCTTTTTTGAAGCAGCAGGGGGATGGGGATTCGAGCAGAAGTTCATTCAGCACGGATGGGGAAGAGGATTGAATAGACTAGAAATTAGGTAATTGTCTGCAGACCATTTGCATGGAGCGGTCGTGTAAAAAAATAAATAAATAACTCTACAGAATGTTATGAAGCGTTAAAAATGCAGAGAGAAATAGGAAAAACATGGAAATGAATGCAACTTGTGAGTATTTTGTATTTAACACAGTACCAACATAAAAAAATATAGATGGAGATAATTTTACAATTTTTATGAAAATATACTCTCCATGAATTCTTTAGTGCTGTGAAACCAGATGTCATGAAGCAAATCTTTTATTTTGGTTTTGAATTTTTTAATGTCCAGAGATACAAAATGTGGTGGAATTCTTTTGTATGTATGAATGAAATCCTGTGTGAGTACTACTATTAACTCTTTTTGAGTTTCTGTGGCAGTTCTTGTGCAACGAAGGCTTGGATTGCTTGTGAGGACTCTTCCCCTCATGTGCTTTCTCTCAAGAAATGTCTGTGCCCTTGCACACTGTGGGTTGTTTAGTGTTATTCAAAGAATAAGCATGTACTGGCCAGCGGCTTGCTTTCCCCAAGTCGTCAGGAATGGCACTAATTGTGCAAAAATTCCACAGAGGAGAAACCATGTGCCTATGCAATCTTCTCTCGATTTTCCGTGGTAGTGGATGTGTACGGTTAAGTCCAGATAATAAAAAACCCAGTTAATCGAGAATCTTCTAAATGTGGTTGTGATATCAACATTTTACACAAAACATGGAATTTATTTTGCATAAAGTTGATGAGGTGTTTACCAAAAGGAAGCACTTTGAAAAACAGAAATAATTCTTTAATTAACAAAATGTAGAGATGGGTAAAAAAGAACCGAACTGTCAAAAACGAACTGTTCACTGTGATGAACCGGTTATAAATGAACAGTTCTCTAAAACTCCCAGTTCACTGTTCATGACTGCACTGCTCACGTGCGGTGTATTTGGTCCATCAGGTATGCTCACCAAGAGGTATCTGGAAATGCAGCTCACTGCTTCAAGTGCGTGGTGGCTACAACAGATGGCGGGTAAGATGCAAGGCCACTGAAGTGCGCCATAGACGACCGAGCCCCTCCCCTTCTTTCTCTACCATTCCCCTCCGTCCACGAAAAAGAACGGGGGCCGATTGTGTAACTTGGCTACCTTTCGATCATTAGAGATCCGTTCACTCTCGATTAAGTTCTCGGTATTCGAACGTAAGCCGTATGTGCGATTGTGTATGGACGATCGTCAGCAAGCAATCAAAAGTTACGACGTTGTGATATTTACTTGAAATTGGGAATACGTTTTGCGATTGTTTTCTTTCTGCTCATGCGCAGTAAGGCTGCGAGTGCCTGCGGTTGTTTTGAATAGCGAAACTAACTTAACAATATTGGTTTCAGAGACAATTGACCAATTAAGTTTATATTATTGAAAGAATTTCACTTTGCTTACAAAGCATTCTTGTTCTGCTCAATATTAAACGCATTCATTTCTGTTAGATAGTTGCTTCCATTCGGAACAGCAGACTTTTAGTAAGGCAGAGCTGATTTTTTTTAAATGTCGCCGTGAGTGTCTTTTTCGGTACTTTAGCATTTTACGAAATGAGAACTTGTATCAGTATTTTATTTAGTTGGTTCATTTAGAACAAGTGCGCGAATGGACATGAAAACTGTGGCTTGGAAGTAAACTTGAACGCTGATTGCATTGAGTAATTAATTCCATATGAAGCATCTAAACGTATTCCTCTATCGCCTTGTGTGCTAATTGATTTCAATTTCACCTTTTTTTAATTTTCCGAAGTTATATTTATTCCACCATTCATTCCTTAAATAATGAATGGTGTTAGATAAAATTACAAATTACTCAATTGTCTAATTCTGATACCAATATTGTTTGTCGGCCTCGGTGGCGCCGGGGTAATGCCCCCGACTGCCAACCTAGAGGTCACGGTTTCAAATCCCGCCTGGATGGTTTAACAACCATTAGGGGCATAGATGTACGCGATTGTTGAAAACAAGTAAATTGTAAGAAAGGAATAAATAGTCTTAAATTCGCTTGAAATAGAGACAGCATTTTTGTTTTTTTTTTGTGCCACAGCTTTTCACGATCAATTCACCAGCCAGGGCATTTAAAATTATATTTCCGTAAAAAATATTACAGAGATTGTAGAACTTCGAACGAGCAACTGGGTGCAATGCTCCAGTTCATGGAGCAGCACCCAGGACTCGCAAAAGGCTGGTTGCTGGGCCCTGCTGGAAGGGCTAGGGCCAATGAACTGTGGGAAGGGTCATTCCATGTCAGTTCATCCAGGCATGACACCCACCGACTCGGATTTTGATAATACTTGGCAATTTTCATCCTTCCATGTAGGAATGAAACAGTGTAAAATATTTCTTGGCTATCTCTGAAAGTTTTTTTTTCACGACCATTTGAAGTTTGGGTGAAACTGCAGTTTTTCAATGAATGCGGTCTCCAGAGGCATTTGTACCTCCAGAGGGAAATAATTTGTCTCAGCCATAGTTTCCATCCAATTCTCATGAAATTTTGCAGGTTTACTAGAGAAGTCATGAGGATTCCAAAAACTAATTGAAAAATATCCTAAGGGATACTGGAAATTCTCTAAACTCATGTGTTTCATAAGATTTTAGAAAATTTTGCGCCAAAAACATGGTTCTATAAAACATCAAATTTTGACCTGAGGCAATATCTGAATCAAGCTAAATTATTTTTTCTAATATTCCTTAAGATATGACCCACCACCTGTAAAAATAAAATTCATGGCTTTTTGCTTGCTTTGTTGTTAAAAAAATTTTTATGTAAAAAAAAATCCCTTTTCACGACTCTGGTAGTCGGTGTTGGGTCATCCTTCAAGTGTGACGAAATGCTTGTGTTAACTGTATTGTACATCTAAGCAAATATTTACAACATGAATCTAGTACATAGTAAGTTCAAAAATTTAAACATTTTTTATGTGCAGGTTGTTTTTCTCCCGATAAGAAAATATATTTTTGAAATAGAATATTTTAGGGAATTCATGGCACTTACCCATCATTGCTGGGGATAACTTGATTGTTACTTTATAAAACACATCAAAATACAGGATATATGTCAATACAAGTTAACTTTATCCATTTTGTATTGACAAAAAACTTCACAAGTGTGTATAACTTCATTTATGCTGCACAACTTATTTTTAAAAAATGTTAGGAGATACATTGTCTAACCTTGACCAGCCTTTTCTCAAATGAGGGCTAGACATTAACTTGTACAGTATCTTCTTTGAAGAAATGATACTTTTTAACTTCATAGTGGAGCTGAGAAAAATATCAGATTACATTGAAATATGGTAACAATGTAACCACATCTTTTAGACCTGAAATGTCAATACAAGTTAACTTTATCCATTTTGTATTGACAAAAAACTTCACAAATGTGTTTAACTTCATTAATGTTGCACAACTTATAAATCAACAATCACAATATGTAGTCACTTTTGTCTGTGCATCAGTTTGTGGTTAAATAGCGTAGTATCCAAGGTCTTCACTGAGGCCTATCTCAGAGAAAGCTAATATTTCAGTTGACACCAGAGTTACATATTTTTCCCCAGTAGTGGTAATTCCAAGTTTTCCTTTTAAATCCAACAGCCGTTGGTTCACACGTTCAATGTCTTTCTCCGAGAAGTAATACATTCATCCTGAGCCTCTTGTAGTAGGGGTTTCCACATTACAAATGACATTATTTACAGGAACATGGCAAATATCTTCTTTCTCTTTTGGCCAGTAAAATGATCTTGCAGGCCCATAAGGATGCAAGAATTTCACTTTTATATCACATTGATCAACATCCTTTGACATAACTAGCCCAAAAACCAGTGATTGTCATTCAAGCAGGCCACAAAAGAATTAGTACAAATTTTTGTCATAATTTCTTCCCAACTTGGTTTTATCAAGAAATTGTGGACAGAACTGTACGTGGTATCAAAGCTAATTTTTTTTGTCACAATAATGTTATTTGAAATTGGTATAAAAGAATGGTAGCTACGAGTACCTGGGATTGTTTTTGCATGGCTCCAGCGAGTTTCTAATTGTTGCCGAATCATTGACAATTGTTCTTTTTTTAAAACATAAAATGAAATTTTATCCACTTTGTACTTGCAGAACTCAAACACCTTTTCAATGGAAGTCATTGTGTTACGTAGATCCCGCTGAAGGCTTTCTCTTGTAAGAATGCGCTTAACTGTTCCGCCTATCCCATCACATGGAGATTTCCCATGACTAGTTGCAAAAAATGACCAAGAAGCATGCAAGTCAAAGTCCAAGTGATGATGGCACAGGTTTATAAAGTTTTTACAGTTCTTATATTGGCCAGCACAACCATCACTGAAATATTGCACTTCCTTTACTTCAAGGAACTTTTCCTTTAAAAACTGAGTGAATATTTTTTGCGTTTCAAATACAAAAGCCACATCATGTTCTAGATCGTCAGAAAATACACACAAACTTAACACACAGAGATCTTTCTGCAGCTGTCCACGAGTATAAATTACTACTGGATGTAGGGAACAACCATCCTGATTCCAGTGATGACCCTGAACCTCATCTTGTACCACATAATGGTAGTTTTCACTGAAATCCAGCAAAACAATGGCTTCATCTGGCTGTAGGTTATTTTTGAGTTCTTTTAGGTATCTCGCCTGGGATTTGGTTATGAAGGAATGTGGGAGAAGTTTTTCCAGATTGTCCACCAGACTATTGATGTATTCATCCAGAGTCACTGTTAACCTAATTTGTTGTGTCCGATCTGTTGTCACCCATGCACTGTATGTCACTTCATCTTCAGGGTCCCATTCCTCAAATTTACTTTTTAGATGTTCCTTCAGTCGCTTGTCAGACATACATTCTGAACAGTGCCGTAACATGCAATCCCTGTTATCTTTGGAACATACCAAGTAATCAAATAGGTCATTGAAGGTCTCCTCTATTGAGCATGCGTGGAGAAGAAGTGATGCATTCTGATGGATAGCACAGACACATACAGAATGGGTTCCAGAGGAGCCTGCCAACACGCACCATTTAGGTCGCAACAGACAGAATTTTGAAAACCCTAATTTTACATGTGGGAATTCAAATTTAAAAGCTGCATAAAGCTCATTTAGGTTACTTAGAAGTAACCTCTTTTGCTGGTGGACATTTTTGGACACACTCACCTTATCTTTCATTCCTAGCATAAGGCGTGAATACTCGTCATTTTGGTAAAATGACTGAACTAAGTCCACTGCAGCTTGTTCTATGTTTTTGCCTCTCCTTGGATCTGGTATGGCTATGATGCCTTTCGTTCTTAGAAGTTCCCTAGCTTGCCGAATTGTATATTCACTCACATTAAACTCGGTGGCTACTTTTTTTCCTACTCCACGAAGTCGGAGCTAGTGTTAGTAGCTGAATAATCTCTCGCCGGCTGCCTGCTGTCACCAGTTTTTCTTTTAGCAACCCAAATAGCACATCCATATCACTCGCTTTATCAAGAACTTCTGAATCATGCTCTGGAAGGAATTCTTTATCAAATACTTTGCAAACCTTTTTGTTCAAAGTAGAAGTTGCAACTTTCAGTTTCCTTTTAGCATACAACGATTTGCTGTGGGATGCAACTGCATGGAGTTTTAAAGGAGACACGCCCATTTCCTTGAGGGATGAATTTATTTCCTCCAATGCTTTTTCTTTCAACGAATCTTTGTCAAAATCTACAATAGTATCATCACTGCCAGCAAGTGGGATTACCTCTTCAATGCCACAGTTTTCTTCAATATGGTATGTGTATTTATCCACTTTTTCTCTACATGAATTACAAATTTTTTGTTCCGGAATTGCTTTAATAGTTTCTGGTATGCTATTTATCTTGAATGAAAATGCTGGTGTTAATGTTCGTAGAGATAAATTTTTTTCCCATGACATCTAAATGGATCACAGCAGGTAATTTGATATGTTTTATATTTTTAGAAGAAGTAGGTTTTATGGTGCTCACAGATACTCAAAAGAAGTCCAGAACTTATGCCACTCCTGAGTTCAATCATTTGTCTTTCCAATCCACTTAATTCTTTAAATTTTAGGAGATTCAATAACTGAGTGTAGCTAGTTTTATGGCACTCTGTACCACTATGTTCTCCTACACTGCAGTTACCAAGCTCTTGATACTGGGCCATTATAAAGGCATCAGCCTAAATAATAAATCAAAATATGAAAGTGACAAATGATTGTTAACTGAGATAGAAAGAACAAATTTTGTCAAAATATTTTCCTTAAGGTTTACATACCTGGTTTCTAGAGATGAACACAAATATTAACCACAAAACTTATTGAAAAAAGACTTGATGTTCACTCTTCCAAAGTTGGAGGGCAACTGGGGTAGTAAAAGGGCAAACAATACCCACCTCCAGAGAGAAAAACTACTATGTATAAATGGTAAAAGTGGCAGGGCTTCCTCAGGTCATTTCCACTTTCTGTTCAATGAACCCAGTTCAGGTCTAAAAGATGTGGTTACATTGTTACCATATTTCAATGTAATCTGATATTTTTCTCAGCTCCACTATGAAGTTAAAAAGTATCATTTCTTCAAAGAAGATACTGTACAAGTTAATGTCTAGCCCTCATTTGAGAAAAGGCTGGTCAAGGTTAGACAATGTATCTCCTAACATTTTTTAAAAATAAGTTGTGCAGCATAAATGAAGTTATACACACTTGTGAAGTTTTTTGTCAATACAAAATGGATAAAGTTAACTTGTATTGACATATATCCTGTATTTTGATGTGTTTTATAAAGCAACAATCAAGTTATCCCCAGCAATGATGGGTAAGTGCCATGAATTCCCTAAAATATTCTATTTCAAAAATATATTTTCTTATCGGGAGAAAAACAACCTGCACATAAAAAATGTTTAAATTTTTGAACTTACTATGTACTAGATTCATGTTGTAAATATTTACTTAGATGTACAATACAGTTAACACAAGCATTTCGTCACACTTGAAGGATGACCCAACACCGACTACCAGAGTCGTGAAAAGGGATTTTTTTTTACATAAAATTTTTTTTAACAACAAAGCAAGCAAAAAGCCATGAATTTTATTTTTACAGGTGGTGGGTCATATCTTAAGGAATATTAGAAAAAATAATTTAGCTTGATTCAGATATTGCCTCAGGTCAAAATTTGATGTTTTATAGAACCATGTTTTTGGCGCAAAATTTTCTAAAATCTTATGAAACACATGAGTTTAGAGAATTTCCAGTATCCCTTAGGATATTTTTCAATTAGTTTTTGGAATCCTCATGACTTCTCTAGTAAACCTGCAAAATTTCATGAGAATTGGATGGAAACTATGGCTGAGACAAATTATTTCCCTCTGGAGGTACAAATGCCTCTGGAGACCGCATTCATTGAAAAACTGCAGTTTCACCCAAACTTCAAATGGTCGTGAAAAAAAAACTTTCAGAGATAGCCAAGAAATATTTTACACTGTTTCATTCCTACATGGAAGGATGAAAATTGCCAAGTATTATCAAAATCCGAGTCGGTGGGTGTCATGCCTGGATGAACTGACATGGAATGACCCGGAAGAGATGGCCACAGTGTTGAATTCCTGCGGGAATGGCCCAATGAGACCCGCCCACAAGTGGCAGAAGGTACGATACTTATTAGAATGATCTTACTATAGTTAGATATTAACGGCCGTATTCATAGATTTACGCTAAAACACACTAGTAGGGCGACTAACTTAGTCGGCTACTAAGACCTTTTAGTCGCCTACTAAGATATGGTATTCATGAATTCTATTGCGTGAGCTACTAAGAGCTACTAACTTAGTATGCTACTAGCCAGCTCGGCAGCCGATACTCGGTAACGGTTTGGGTTCAACCCGCTAGGCTACGCTTGACAACACTACATCTGACTCCTCCGCGGCGCGGAAAATTCGTAACACTATCAAACAAAAGAAATTGATTCAGCAAAATGCATTGAAATGTTTACTTCATAATGGATAATTCGATGTGATATCTCATCTCAGACATATTTTTTGATTGCTGTACACAAAAATTATGCAATACCTTTGGGAAAGGGTAGATTTATGAGTAATACCGAAGCATTTGTATGTTTGAGATGCAGTTATGGCTTTACAAACGGCCGTATTTTTATTGATCATATACATTGCGTATTGTTTGCACTTCCGATATTTGTTTCCATTAGTGTATGCGTGATTAGTAAGGAAAAACATAACTAGCAACGTCAGTATTATACATATCTGTATTCGGAAAGCAGAAATACACCTCAATGTCGGAGTAGAAACGAAAACTTTTGCAATGCAGAAATGAATCGTTAAGAAAATAACGTTGAGATAAATGTGTGAATGATACACATTTATTACGTTACAAACACCTACGTGCGAGCAATTAGTAACATATGTTTGCAACTCCTAAAATGTTAGCGAAGGGAACAACAATCTGCTTCGCTACATTTAAATATTTCAAATATTGACAGCGTGCGGAAATAAACGGCATATAATTTACTAGAGGTGGTTAATGTAAAAAACAAAACATAATTAACGTAACTTGTTTTACTTATTTATTGCTGATCATATCACAAATAGCACTACAACGCACACAACATTTCACTTCACATTGTCAAAGCTCATACACTCACAAATCACTTCACTTGTCGCTTCACTCTTTACTTCATCGTCTATATGCAATCAATTCACTCAGGGGCGCATTGAATGTACAAATTGTGTTCACTTACACTAGAGGCACAAGTTCACTGCAAGTCGTAGCTTCCTCGCAGCTACGAAAAACTTTCAATTCCTGTCAACAATTACACTACATACGTTGCCTGCCTTACTTGAAGAATGGATTCTCGTATTCCATTTTGGTACAAATGCATAAAAACTCTATAACAGTATACAAATAAAACCGGAGTTTGATCATCCACAACGGTCCACCATATTTAGTAGCTCCCTTAGACAAGGCCGGAGGGCGACTAAGAACCGGCTACTAAGATAGTAGCATACTAAGCTTAGTTGCCCTTACTAACGATCTATGAATACCATTTTGCTAGTAAGCTACTACTTAGAACGCTACTTGGGCGTTAGTAGCTTACTAAGGAAACTATGAATACGGCCGTAAATGTATTTACATGCATAATTGAAAAATATATTGCTTTCATTTATTTATTATTATTATGTAATAGGTATGACAAGACTGGAAATGCAACACAAAGAAAAAATATATCAGAATTAAAGCCCATCGGTCAGCAACTGGGTCGGGGTCACCGCTGGCATTCGACCTTAACCTTCTTGAGGAGAGGCTTATTTTTTTCCTCTCTCTGGAGGGTGTCCAAGGGGATGGCAACTTAGTTGAGGCGGGACCCCCTCCGAGAGAAGAGGCAAGTATTGCAGAGTTTTTATATTGTGACGGAACATGAAACGCCACATATTTTATAGGGAAGTGAGGGCATCAATAGTCCCGAGTACAGAATGATCGAACCATTGTTGATTACTTTGAGACACAAAAAAATATATTTTCCACTTGCATAACATACACACACATTTATCGAAATTAATTACCCTGATGAAGATGAGGTGAACGAAAAATGCACAATATGATATGATTCAATTACCCCCCTCCAAAAACAAAAAGAACAATTCGTGATTTATAGAATATGTGGGCTGAGTTTACAATTTGCCCAAATCAAGTCTTTAGGCTGCTTTTGTGATCACACTGAATCAGATTTCTGACAATGAGTCAACAGTTAGTTGATAGATACGGCACACCGGGACAGAGAGAGAGAACCAATATTCTGGCTACACAATTTGGGAAGTAATTCGGGTCTGGGCGAACAAGCACGAGGACGGGTCGCTAACTGCAACGTTCTTACGGTTTCGTTGGAGCCTGAGCAGTAGGAGCCGTCAATGATGCGACGAGTTGGACCCAAGTGTCCGCAGGATCGAGGGCTGTCTCCCTCCCGACCTCTGGGCGTTGATCCCGTCTGTCGCTCGTCTGCGATCTCGCTCCGCTTCTGGCTATCTCCGTAGAACAATCTCGTCCTGCAACAGCACTCTCTGGTCACCCCCAGAAATGAGGACCATCAGGCACGTCACCACTCTTGTTCTCTCCCCGTCGACCGGGCTAGGATTTCTCTTCTTTATGCTCTCTCTCTCCGCGGATTTATACCCATGTGGAGGGGAATGATGCACAAGGGATGGGGTTTTTTGAGGTAAGAGGGGTTTCACTTGTGCCTCTCCGTCGAGTGGGGCAACCATCGGTCCGTTCTGACCAACACAAAACACTCGTGAATCACATATACCTCATGCCCGGGGCATGACAATCTATCCACACACACACAGTCATAGGCACGCTCACCCACACATATGCGATCATCCGCTGCTTGGGTTATTGCACAGCGAAAGAAATACCGGACATATGGTCGGTATGTCACAATATATTTCCTGTACTTTCCAAATGATGCCGATGTACCTGTACCTAACAGAGAGAGCAGCATAATTTTCTTCAAAAAACCTAACTTTAGCTTTTTTTCACAGGAAATTGATCGAGGAGATGAGGAGGGAGAAGTCACCGTAGTGCCAGACCCGGTAAGAACTGTTTAGCCATTTGTTAATATTGTGACTTTACTTTGCCTACATCTAAGAGATTACAAGTTGTCGAATGGGAATCGGTAAATTTTAAAATACCAATACCGCTAATAACAGTAATGCTGTGGCAAATAAGGTTGCTAAATTCTTATTGAACATTTAAACATGCAAAGGACTCAAAGTAATTGTTGAATGAAATTTAGAATTTAACAGAATTGATGCAGTATTTCTGTGATGAAATACCCCTTAATGATGGAGTTGGATTATTTTATTTGTTATTAAGACCAAGTTGAGGGCTATGATGTGTTGAGAGGCCCTTTCACGACCTAAAATCAGAAGAATAATAACAATAGAACTGAAAAAATTCCCTCTCACCCAAATTATAATGAATGAGGAAATTAAAATTATGCAAAAACATATTTTGAAATGAGTGTGCATGTTCATATTATGTATATTTAAGGTCGATGATTAAGCTGATTATGGTGGAGTAGAGGCGGAGGCCATAACAAGACGTGGGCAAGGGAGGAAATTGGTGGCAAGTTTTGTCGGAGTGGAGGAGAGGAGGCTGGATTTGGAGAGGCGAAGACTGGAGGTGGATGAAAGGAAGCTGCAGGTTGAGGAGAGGAAGTTAGAATTAGAGGAGAGGAAATTAGAAGTTAAGGTGAAGAAGCAGAAGAGTTTTGAAAGGGTAGTACAATTGATTGAGTCAGGTTTGGAGTTGTTGGAAGAGCATTTACAAAAATAGTTGACATTTATATATTTTTATATTATGAATTTTTAAATAATAAAGCATTTCATTTAAGAAACTTTATTTTTCTTTATATATACCTTTATCATAGTTTTATACAAATAAAGTAGATCAGTAGTGTAATAATCACAATTACACATTAAATTCAGTGAATCAAATACATAAATTCTGATTGTTAATGATATGGCAGGTTGCGGGAAGAATACCGTATTTGCACGAATCTAAGACGATAACGATTCTAAGACGACCCCCCTTTTTTGGAACTCCACTTGGGGAAAAACATTTTCAAGGGGAAAACAATCAATGCGAGAGTGTTTGGCTAGGTTGCCTATGTCCCAGGAAACACAGGCTTTTTGGCTCATAATTATGATTAGATTTTAGCGCGTAATGACAGGAATAGTGGTACTTTATCGAGACACTTAGGTCTTATTGTTGATTCGACTAATAGCGTCTTCGGAGGGGCCATGGTCCGAAGACGAATAAAATTAAACTAGTGAAAATTAAACCTGACTTTATTAAACCCACACGGAAAACACTCGGTGGTTTGAAGTCAAGCCACCCTGGAAAGTAGGGAACCACTCATACGAGGTGAAGTTCGGAACTGATGCTATCGCGTTCGGCGTACGCAGAGCATACTGCAGAGGGTGAAGCATGACCATATGACTTCGCCATGAAAATTTTTGTCCTAAAGATACCCATTCTTTTCTAATTAGCGTAGCGCCAGATGGGTGGATGAATTCGAATTGTTAGTAGGGAGGAGCAAAATATCCTGAGAAGATATCCCTTCGTCAGTAACTCTGACAAGTGAGACTTATGGTATAACTGGTAAATTGATAACTGATAATAACCTGATATCCTGTTTTCGGAAAAAAATGCCGCATTTACTGCCGAGAAGCTCAGCTACGAGGATATCAAGTTTCACCAAAAATCACCACCGTATTTTTCCAACTAGTTCCATGCTTAAAAATGCTTAAATAACGTTAGAAATACGTCGTGTTTGGTCTCGTTCTTTTTTAAATGACGTGCGTATTGCAAATATTTCAATCTAATAAAAGTATAATACCAATTGCCGACATTCATTGTTAGACACCTTTTGAGCTAATAGGTGATTCATGCAGCGGTTGACCTCCAGAAACTGGGAACTTTGAAGCAGGTAAGCTGAAAAACGCCAGTGGGTGAGAAAAGGGTTAAACGCTTTTCTATTGTTCTCGTGTAACTTGATATTTTTTTCGGAGCTAAGGTCTTCGTAATACGATCCCTGCGCGAGTTGGGACCTTTTGTTTGATTTTGGAGAAGAGGAAAGCGTCAGAGGGGAGAGGCGAGTGCTGAATGGAGGGGGATAGCGGATCTTGGGAAATGCGCTTATGTTACTATCCCACGGCTTTGAGCTTCTCCCAATGGTAGTTTCATTTCGTGGGGAAGATTTAATCTGTGTGCCTATCGTTATTAGCCATAAATGACACATTGTATTTATTGTATTTATTTGGTCTCATTTTCGTCAAAAGATGGATGCGGGAAAATTATACGTCGGGACCGCGATCTTCAAACGATCAATGCGGGAAAACGATACTTCGGAGATGCGGGAAAAAATTACATTGTCTATATGGAACTTTATTTGGGACCAGAAACGGCGAACGATGAATGTGGGAAAATGATCAATGCGGGGACGATAGATCGGGGTTCCACCGTATAACTTTTCTTTTGAAAGCGGCAGTGTAATAACTTCTTTTCTCTGCCATCGTAATACTCTGAAAGGCACGGTAAATCACAACTGAATCGATCTCTCTAATCAGAGGCAAATCATGTTGCCTTCTTACCGTTGCTCTGAGAAAAATGCTACGACTTTGTAGCAGAGTATTCCGCGATGGCATTGAGGCTTTAACGTTAAAATTTAGGTAAATTGTAACCAATCATACGAACATTTTGTGAGTTGATCGAGCTTTAACTTGAATGGAGCCGAACCCAGGGTAAAGCGGGCAATCTCGCGGACATGGCAGAAGTGCACCCGGTGACTGAAGCATAATAGCAATTACTGAATATCATTGTTAGATACCTTTTGGGCTAATAGGTGATTCATGCAGCAGTTGACCTCCATAAACTGGGAACTTCGAAGCAGTTAGGCTGAAAAAGGTCAGTTGGTGAGAAGAGGGGGGAGCGCAAAACACGTTTCTATTGTTCTCGTGTAACTCGATATTTTTTTCGAAGCTAAGGTCTTCGTAATAAGATCCCTGAGCGAGCTGGGACCTGTTTTTATTTTGAAGAAGAGGAAAGCGTCAGAAGGGGGGAGGCGAATGGTGAATGGAGGGGGATAAAGGTTCTTGGGAAATGCGCTAATGTTACTTTCCCACGGCACTGAGCTTCTCCCAATGGTAGTTCCATCTCTTGGAGAGGATTCCAACTACGTGCTTGTCGTTATTAGCCATAAATGACACATTGTATTTATTTCGTCTCATTTTCGTCAAACGATGGATGTGGGAAAATTCTGCGTCGGAACCGCGATCTTCAAACGATCAATGCGAGAAACGATACTTCGGGGAACGATAGATGCGGGAAAAAATTAAATTGTCTATAAGGAACTTTATTTGGGACCAGAAACGGCGAACGATCAATGCGGGAACGATAGATCGAGGTTCCACCGTATAACTTTCTTTTGAAAGCGGCAGTGTAATGACTTCTTTTCTCTGCTATTGTAATACTCTGAAACCAAAACTGAATCGATCTCTCTAATCAGAGGCAAATCATGTTGCCTTCTTACCGTTGCTCTGAGAAAAATGCTACGACTTTGTAGCAGAGTATTCCGCGATGGCATTGAGGCTTTAACGTTAAAATTTAGGTAAATTGTAACCAATCACACGAACATTTTGTGAGTTGATCGAGCTTTAACTTGAATGGAGCCGAACCCAGGGTAAAGCGGGCAATCTCGCGGACATGGCAGAAGTGCACCCGGTGACTGAGCGGCACGCACCGAATCTTTGCCTGCTGCCCAAAAATGGAAAATGTTTTTTTTTTACTTGAACGCAAAATGAAACATGCTTAATTACTGTTAAGCTATTTTTGACGTTGATTTTTCGTTGTATAGCTATCGGGTGGCAAACTTAGGTGTCCATAATTTTTCCGACGTAACTTATGCAACCCCATTGACATCGAGAATTTTGCATCCGATTGTAAGACGAACCCTCTTTTCTGCAGGAGTTAGGAGGGAAAAAAACCTCGTCTTAGATTCGTGCAAATACGGTATAAAAATTGAACTTGTTATTCATTATTTAAGAATTCCTCTGGTTACGGTAGGTTTTAATTTTAAACAATTGGTGAATTACTCTGGTCCAGGATTCCCTTTTTATTTCACCTTAAAGCCTAATCTCTTTCAGTTACATCCAAAAATTTTATACTCTTACTTCCCACAAACGTCTTAAAATCTACTTTCTAAAAATAGGTAATAATAATAATAATAATATTTATTTATCACCGTTGGCAAAAATACAATGCATGGCTACGTCAAGATTTGCATTCAAAAAAAGATGCAATATAAAAGTACAAAAGACATTAGGAGATGCGTTTACCATAAGTATATATGTATGTATATACAATAAAAATACAGAAAAGGGAAAAACCGTACAAAAATACATTTCAATATCACATGTCTTTATGAGAATCTTCATGGTATTCAGAGACACTGTAATAGCACTTTCTGAATAGAATATTTTTAACCCTCCATTTAAACACGGCAGGTGAAGAGAGGGATTTAATTTCCTCAGGGATGTGATTAAAAATTGTGGAGGCAGAGAGAACTTGAGTATTGTTGAGTGTGTATATTATTTCTAGCGCGGGTAGAGTAATTGTGGTAAGAGGCATTAGCAGGAAATTTGTCCCGGTTGGAGTGTATGAAGCAAGCACATGTCAAAATATATAAAGAAGGGAGTGTGAGGATTTTTGCATTGGAAAAAAGAGGTTTACCTGGGGTACGTATAGAGACTTGAAACATTGCCTTGATGGCTTGCTTTTGTGCAGAAAAGGCTTTACTTGAGGCAGCTGAATTTCCCCAGAACAAAATGCCATAGGATAAGTGAGTGTGTATTTTAGCGAAATACAGCTTTTTCAAAGTATCTAGAGACACAACTGGTGCTAACATCCTGATCATGAAGGTGCCTACAGATACTTTGCTGATTGTGGCTTGAATATGATGTGACCAATCTAGGGTCTCGGAAATGATAAGTCCAAGGAACTTAGAGGTACTTATGCTGTTTCCGTGTGGATTTTTATTATTACTTGGGAAGAGATCTACCTTATTGGATCTCTTATGCAGAAATTGAGGGAAGACTGTTTTTTCTTCATTGAGCATGAGGTTATTTTTGCTGCACCATTGTTGCATTTCGTTGACAGTAATATTCCTGAGATGGATTAGGTTTTGGGGACTGTCGGCTGTGATGATAGCAGATGTATCGTCTGCATAGAGAATTAATTTGCCATGGGATAGGTGGTTTGGAAGGTCATTGATGAACAATAGGAATAGGAGCGGTCCCAGGAGAGACCCTTGGGGTACCCCACAGGAGAGTTTCATTGCACTGGATTTAACAGTAGAGTGACTGATGGAGTAGCAGACAACTTGCATCCTTTCACTCAGATAGGACATGATCCATTTAAGGGGCAAACCAACGATGCAGAAAGCACAGAGCTTATTTTTTAGAATGTTGTGGTCAATGAGATCAAAAGCCTTACTTAGGTCAAAGAAGATTCCAAGGGTTAGTAGCTTGTCGTTTAGGCCTAGTAGTATTTCGTTTATGAGCTCAAAGGAGGCTGTTGTAGTGGATTTACCAGTCCAAAAACCATGTTGGTTGTCATGGAGTAGCTTCTTTGAAGACAAATATTCATACGTACGTGTGAAGAACAATTTTTCCATTAGTTTCGAAAAAACAGAAAGGATGGATATAGGTCTGTAGTTATCTGCATTTTCGCGAGAACCTTTTTTGTGAACAGGTATCACTCGGGAAGATTTGAGATTTGTAGGGAAGCACCCAGAGGAGAAAGATGAGTTTATGATATCAGCCAAGGGTAGTGCAATGATGTGTGCAACAGCTTTCAACACTGGCATAGGGATGTCATCCAGGCCAGTAGAAAATTTATTACCAAAAGAGTTGATAGTTTTTATAATTTCTGCCTGAGTTGTGGGAAAAAGGAACATAGGTTGATGGAAGTGCTTTTGTGGGGGATTCGGTGTGTTTGCCTTTTTGAGGAGTTTTGTGGCAACATTACAGAAGTGAGTGTTAAACAAGTCAGCAATCGCTTCAGGCTCCAAGACACTGATGCCTCCAAAGCTCATAGAGGGAGGATTTTTGATTTCGACATTTGAGGCAGTGGTAAGATGTTTAATGACATTCCAAGTCGATTTAATAATATTGTTTGAATTATTAATAGTTTGTTCAATTTTATATTTCCTGGTGTTGTTTATGAGGGTTCGGAATTCCTTATGGGCTGATTGGTATGTTTTTCGGAGATTAGGATCAGTGAATTTACTTTTAAGATGAAGTTCCCGGATATTTTTAGATAGAGCAACAATTTCAGGTGAGATAATCTTAAAGTTTCTATTTGCCATACCCAGTTTAACTTTTTTGTGGGGAAAGGAGGCATTGAAATACATGATAAAAACATTGAAAAAAGCACTAAATTTGTCTTCACAGTTTGCAGCCGAGATAACGTCCTCCCAAGATTCCTGCTCCAGCAAGGTAGCAAAATCCATCATGGAGTTCTTACAGAAAATTCTCTTAGCAACAAGACGATTGGGAGGCTTGGGGATAAGAGTGTCATTATCAACATGCACACAGAGGCCAAAGTAGTCAGACAGGCCAGTATTGATAGTTTATAATTTTAGCTTAGAGGCTGGGATGTTCGTGATAAAATAATCCAGGAGGGACTGGCAATTTGCAGTAACTCTAGTGGGTTCCGAATTTACAACCTGCAGCCCAAAGGAGGAGAGCAAATTCATGAGGTCACTCTTCATAGTGGAATCTTTTAGAAAATCAACATTTAAATCACCGAATATTATTATACCATTCAGTCTTCTGGCCATTAGAGACACAAGAACATCATTTCAAAATACAAAAAAAATGCTAAAATTGCCTCCAGGAGGCCGATAAATGGATAAAATTGCAAGAGTTTGGTTTCTCACTTTAAGTATAGCACCAGAGCACTCACAAATTGATTCCACTGAACAGTGCAAGTTCAGACAGATCATATTTATCTTTGGTTGACAATACAATGCAACACCACCACATTTGTGCTGTTGTCTACAGTAAGAGGAGATTAGGTTTGGACCTTCGATGGCAAATGAAGATATTTCATCCTGGCGTAACCAGTGTTCAGCTAGTGCCAAAACATTGATCCCTAGCTCACTCATCAGTAATTCTAGTTCAAGGTATTTATTCCTAATACGCTGAATGTTGACGAAGAAAAACTTCACGGTTCCATATATCTCCCTACATTCACTGTAGCCTTTGTGACGACACTTGTTTAGGTCAGAAACTCCTAGTCAGGAGATGACTGGTGTAGCAGTCAAGTCCTCAGAGGAGTCAATAGCAATCAAACTGTTCAGTTTGATTGCTATTGATGCCATTAAGGGGTAGAGATTCGATACTCGTGGCACTTAATTCTGATTTGGAGATAACCGGGGGCACATCAGGCTGTTGGCTCACTAGTGACTTTTTGGGGGGAAAGTACTTGCTTATAGAGACGTTGTCCGGCCATGTTTTACTCTTGAGGAGGACATTCAAAAGTTTCATGGGGGCGGTAACCACGAAAGAATTATATATTCGGCCGCAGTTTAGAGTGGAGCACTCGAAATCGCTGGAGGGAAACTTTCTTCTTAGGTAGTTCTCTATTTCCTCCGATGTGGTTGATTTGTTCACATCCCCGACGTATAGGTTTACGCGTTGGGGCACTCCGGAGAAGGAGCACTCATCACTGACCACTGTATTTGATCCAAAAATGGTGCCCTTTCTTCTGGATTTACGCTTATGTGTAATTTTCGTAAAGCCGTCGGCGTCGGTTTCGCTGTCAGCCCCCTCGGCGGTAGGAACATCCGGTCGGCTCACATTCACGGACACATTTTTCCTGCCACTGAACTTAGAAGTCGGGGTATCAGGCGATCCAATTATCCGAGGCGGATGACGAGGAGGTGCGTCAGGTTTGGCAACTGACCCGCCATTTATTCTTGACGAATTCACAGGCTGATTCTGCACCGTCACTTCACTAATTGATGTTGCGACTTGTTACATCGTGTCTTTCGACTTTCCCATCTCAGGAACAAGATTTGCCGAATTAGCATCCGCGAAACTGACTTTTTTGGGGATGGTCGGCTTCATATGGGTCGAAAACTCGAGCTTCAGAGCTTTAAACTCCGATTTCAGTTCATCAATGTCGGACGCCATATTGGCAAGCCGGTGCTTCCGATAACGGCAAGAAAAACACTTCCAGCTAATGAACATGTGGTCACTCAGTATGCGCAAACATATTTCGTTCAAGCCAGAACATTTATGGTGATAAATATTATCACAAACGTCACACGGAATGACTTTAGTAGTTATGACATCCTCCCCCCCTCCCCCCTCTGCACTCACCCCATCCAAAGTCTGCCTCCTCAGCATTTCATCTAAAGTTTCTTATCTTCGCAAGACATTCTTAGTCTACTTGTTCTTATTCATTGTTCCCTTCATCTTCTCTAATCTTATCCACACCCACATACTCCTAGGTACTATGCGATGAGTTCCTTGCGGCTAATTTGACTACCCTCCATGTTTTCAGAGCAGTTGGCAGGTTGGCAGGCATGACCATACGGTAGTTTTCTTCTTTAAAGAAAATGAAAGGCATTGATTGCGATTCGTTACCCACCATTACTGAGTTGGATTTTGCGCAGAAAGAATGCAGCTTATTCTTTTCGGTAGCTCAGAACATCAACTGTTATAATATCTCCAACATACTGTACTCATAATATACAAATTATTTGGTTTTAGAAATACCGGTTTAGACGAATGGCAACGGTCAAATTTATCCTCATTTGAAAAAAGGCCAGATTGGCGCCCATGCGATGCCATTCCACGTGACGTCAAAGGAACCTAGTTTCTATACGAGTAGATAGGAGTTTTACATCGTCTGAGTTTACAAATGCATGCATGAGGCAAAGAGTTCAGGGAAATATGTCTTAATAATCACCTATTAAAACTGGCTAAGGTCGGAAAGATTTCCTCGTTTGAAAAGATATTAATAATCCTTATTTAAGCCATGCGCTACCAGCTAGCATGGTACTCTGCTACCTGTTAGCATCCTGTGTTGTATAAGCGCTCAGAGCCTCACCCCAAGGTCACCTCTTGTCCAGCATTCACACTTAGCCGTCATGTTTTCGCACGCTTGAAAATTTTCACTTTTCATTTAATCGCAAAAAATAGATATCATCATTTAAAAATCTAAAAGTACATAATAGGGTAGTTTCCTTCATTAAAGAAAACGAAAGGCTTTGATTGTGATTCGTTACCCACCATTACTGTACTCACAACATACAAAATATTTGGTTTTAGACATCCCGGTTTAAATGAATGTTAATGGTTTGATAGGGTACTAATAATCCTTATTTAAGCCAAGCACTACCTGCTAGCATCCTGCACCGTATCGGTGCTCAAGGCTTCACACCAAGGTGGTCACACATTATGTCAGGGGGAACCAGAATGACGTCACATGAGCTTTTCCCAGCATTCATACTTAGCCATTGAATTTTGCACGTGCTTTTCTCTTTTAATTTAATCGTGAAAAATGGATATCGTCATTTAAAAGTTTAAAAGCATGAAATATATATTCTAGGAGTAATAATCTTTCAATTTAGGCAATGAAAAATAACAGGAAACCACCCTATTGAGTAACCATAAAATTTTCTATTGAATAATTCATAAGGTAATTGGCATGAAGTTTGCAACTGACACAAACCAATTTTCACTTGCATAAATCTTACGTGAAATGCAATGGCACCAATCTCCTCCTCACAGCATTTCCCTCCCCAACACCAGCTCCATCCATCACAACATTCACCTGATCCTCTACATGTGGCTCAGGGAGGTCCACTCGGTAATGAAGAGCCATGTTGTGGAGCACAGCGCATGCGTTAATTATTACCCCTAATGAAATTAACATCGAATATTATTTATTTTTTAAATTCTCAAATGTGAAGGCAGACAACAGAAATTTTGTACAACCTGCTCGCTCAGGTGAATAATGGAGAGTGGGGTCCCTCCTCAGGCATCTGAACCACCCCTTCCAGACACCAAAGCACCTCTCAACACACGCCCTGGCTCTGGTGAATCGAGCATTGTATCGGGCCTCTGGGGTTCCCTCATGAGGACCAATGAAAGGGGTCATGAACCATGGCTCAAGCGGATAGGCAGAATCACCTAATTTATAGAGAAAATAATACAGCACAGGGGTAAAAATGAAAATATTAGCACATTGAGACTACTATTTCCTGCTTACCAATAAGCCAACTACTCCTGTCACCTTGCTGGTGACACTCCTGCAAGTGCTGTCGCAGTCCGGAGGCACGCCAAATGTGAGCGTCATGCGCTCTGCCTCCATGCTGCGCATTAACAGCAATAATTTTTAGGTCATAGTCACACACCTTAAAAGACAGAAACATTTCATTATGATTATTTCAAAGCCAAGGAATACCAATGCCAACATGTAGTAATAATCCCTTATTCTGATAAATAGGTTTTTCCTATGTTACCATCATATGACATGATAGAAAATCAATCTGCATCACGAACATGAATAAATTTCATTACATTTCATACAAATTTTATTAATTCCTCATTACCATAAGCAAAACCATTTCAGCTATTGTTAATTTAAATTACTGTCAACTAATATATAGCTCAGAACTGTTATGCAAGGCCATCAACTGCCATTATATGTAAAAGATACTCACAACACTCACATTTTTACTGTGGAAGTGCTTGCGGTTGAAGTAAATGTGCTCTCTGTGGTTTTCAGGAGGCACAGTGGCGATATGGGTCCCATTTATGGCACCGATCACACCAGGGAATCGAACCTTCTCCATGAACCTTATGGGTGCAATAAATATCAATACAAAGCATTCATGTGTTCAAAATATGAAAAATTACCAAACCACTTAAAAACCAGGATACCTAGCCTTTATAGCAAACTTCTCCCTCTGCGTTTGCAGGTATCTCACCCATGCTGCCATTAGGTGCAGATTTATAACATCACTCACCACCCTGATGCATTTGCAAACCTCCGTTTGGCACATATAGGGTGCAAATAATTCTGCCCAACTCGTCGCTGGTAGCTCCCACCAGCAAAAAAATGCAGAGCACACAAAACCTATGAATTCAGGAAATATGTTCATACTATTAGCAGAGCTGGCCTCTCTCCATATACTTCTCTATACAGGTACGTAAACATAAAAGTATAGAGTAGAGGTCTAACAAAACAAAGCAATTCCAATAATAGTTACATATTTTTATATTTCTCCTAAGAAATCATGCCAACAAAGATAAGAATGTGAATGAGAGAAGTGATACTTATAAATACTAAAATAAAGGGAATGTTTAATTCATATTAGATATTAAGTCCTCAAATTGGATGGAAGCTTTAAATTGCTAGCACCTGTAGTACAAAAAAATTAACCAAAATTAATGAAAATACAGTAAAACCTCCGTACAACGAATTTGAGGGGACCGGGAAAATCATGACTTCGCTGTAGAGGGTTTCGTTGTATAGGGGTAACGAGCGGGTTGCGTCTTCGCAGGGGCACAAAGTGTTCCGTGTGCTTTACGATGCAAGTCGAGTAAATTTATCAATCTTGCTTCATTCGCCATTAAAACCTTCCCTAGGGTGATGATAAACAATTTTTATTTTTTACCTTTTGTATAATACCGTGGCTATCACCGCGTGATTTTCAATCTGCGTATTTCTTATTGAAATTACTATTTTCATCATCCATTCTGCTCAACGTCTCATCGCTTACTTTAACTATGGCCTGAAATTTAAGGAGCGCCAAAATTAATGTCAAAGGATCACGTCTTAAAGAGTGATCCATAATTTTCCTGAGTATCTAGTCGGCATTATTCTTTGAGTGCAATAATTGAAGTCGATATCAAATGGCAGTTTTGTGCAGCAAATTTGCCTGAAAGAGCAATATTGCCCAAAGACTTACGAAATAAAGTGCATTGTTGGCATCCTATTGAAATTCCGGTAAATATCTATGTTCGTGACCGGTATGTACTAATATCTATAAACGACGATGGAAGTAAGGTGGGGCGTGTTAGTTACCACGAGTAAAATCGTGGAAGTCGGCAATCGAAGTAACAATGGCAATCTCAGATGATAATGCATTCAGTATGACCGATACTCCTCTCAGGTATGACTTAATAGAAGCTGGACACGATCGGTATTCTGCTGGTACACCCATTCCTCGGTGCCAAAACGCAGTACTATCCTCGAGTAAGCCAGGTAATATTTGAATCCACGCTTTGTCGCCTTTCATCCAGTGTTAAGGAGAGACTAAAAATCTCCATACGGTTTCAACTTTAGCCCGAGAACCAAGTCCGAGACTTATACGCCCGAGTTACCCAAGGAGGGGGTGGTAGAGAGGTAGGGAAAAGGAGGGGGTCGTCGCGACAAAGGAGCCCGCCGACGCCCTCGGGAGAGGATAGAATTGGAAGGTAAGGAAGGAAATCCCGGAACCGTCATCAATAGGCTGCCCCGGGTTACGCTCAGCGAAACCAAGCTTACGCAATTACTTTACCCAATGATAGACAAAAAACAACAACAAAGTATTCCCCGAGTATAAGGACAGTTGGAATCGCTGGGAATTCATCCAGTTCACCTCTTCATAGTTAGATATTGTTAGTCAATTTTAAGCGAGGTTTGTGGTTTTTCAGTCCTTTACCGAAAGTATCTCTCGTATGTGCCATTTGCAGGCCAAAACTATTAAACTGGAATAATTAGTCAGTAAAGCACTATCTAACCAATTCAATACGACTTACGTTAGCAATCAGTAACGTTACGTTAGCAGAGAATAAAAACACGTGAAAGAACCTGATCCCACTCCTTTTCGCGTCTTTTATGACACTTGAAGGACTTCTGCCCAAACCAGGCGAAGATCGATAATCTGGAAACTCTAGTTGCACTGGTAATATTGTCGTGACCTCGAAAGAGCACGATACTATTTGGGGATTCGTAGCTAGAGGTAGAGAAGGATCTTAATTAACAGAGGCAGTCATTATAAAGGAATACACACCCATTTCTTAAGTAAAGTCCATTTAATAACATTCAGTAAGAATACATGTGAGACTTTGGCTAACTTACTCGTCAAAAGAGCTCATGGCGAAGCAGAGTTGGAGAATCGGACGGATAGTTCGAGGTGGATCGAACGATCGGCTTAACTGGCGATGTGGTGGAGAGAAGACGCTGGTTTGTCGGCTGACAAGGCGAGAATCAGAGTGGCAGAGGTTCCACGTCCTGAAGAGCGAATGATCCTTGGCGTCTCCGAGTTTACCTATTTATAATGGGTCCCCCCTCTGGAATATTCCACGGGTCGCTCGACACGTGCAAACAGAATAAATGCGTAGGTTTCCCACGACCTTTTGAAAGTCGACCGTATTCTATATAAATTTATTACCCAAGGGGGTATGGGTTAATCTGACGTCAGAAGCGAGTGTTAAGTGTTTTCCCGGATGTCTGCCGGAAACCAGTGGTCGCGTGGTTTACCATAAGCGGTGATTCCACAGGGTAGGCGCAAGAATTAACGAGCGTTGCGATATGTAAAATACGCAACGCGAATATCTTAGAACTGGTTTTTGGCCTCACGGGTCCTTTATCCGTGGGAGCCTGGCTAATAAAAAAGGGCGGGTCGAGGAAAGGAACATGGTCTAAAAAAAGGGAGGTGGTCCAAGTATGGCAATAACCAAATACGGCAAAATTAGGAGGGAAAGCTAAAATCCGGGAGAGAGGACACATGATGCGAAAAGCGTGTGGGCGGGAGATATGTGGAGGTCACTTAAGAATGCCTACGAGGCGAGGGGCCTAGCAACAGGGTGAAAAGTCGGTTCACGACATCACTTCCCCCCTTGGAAAAGCGTTTTTCGTCCCCGAAAAATGACCCTAGATAACACTATTGGACGAGCAAGTAAAAACCAGAAGCCAAAGCCACAGATACAAAAATACAAAACATCAGAAAATAATCAAAACACCAAATAACCTCAAAAATGACAACGAAATGCACGCCGTACAGAGAAGCGACATGCAACTTGAATTACACAAAATAAAATGGCAACATACGAAAACGAAAAAACCCAATACCAGCAATAAAACTAGGGCTGATGAAGTCAGCCGTACCTTAGCACAAAAATATCAACCAACACTCATGAAAAGTGGGCAAAACACACAAAAAAGACAGCAACGGGCGAAAAGGATCACCCAACACAGAAAAAAAAAACACTAAATACTTGTCCCATTACCAAAACACTAGCAAATACAAGCCTGCACAACTACAGGGTGCAGAGCAAAATCTAGGAAAAACGAAAATGTTCGAACCAACATAAACCAAAACGACAAACCATAATAGCAAATACGCAAAAATATACACAAAAAAATCAAAAAAATAATAAAAGGAATTCGATGCAGTAAATAAAAGAAGCATCGTAGCATTGGCAATGCCCTATGCGCCCAAAAGTCCAACAGCATAGGCAAGTGAACGAGTCCATTAAAATGCCAATGAAGATCAGCAAGAGGCCGAAGGCACAACATAGCTGATAAAAAACTCAAAACAGATTGTAATCAGAACACAGAACAAAGAAAATATACACCAATCGACTCCAAGAGTCCAAAAAAAATTAAGCTTGAAGAGCAGTCCCAAGACAAAAAAATAAAACACCAATAACCCAAAAACACAAAAAACACCAGCAACCAAAAAAGCACTAAACGGAAAAAGCTAGTCCCACTAGCACACGCAAAAAACACTAAACACAAAACAAGTTCTACGGCCGACGTCTCATGGGCAAGTAGACTGTCTCCAGTATTTCCTCATAAACAGGACCGGTTACGGCGGGGGTGGGTAACGGACGGCGGAAGCTAGCAGCTGCGGTTGGAATGGGCGGAGGGGGAATTAACGGAGGGCCAAGTCTCGTAGGTGACGTTGGGGGAGGGCGATCCGATGGCGATGTGTCGTTCGTACTCAGGTAAAAAGGTACAGGAGGACGATTACAGGTAACATAAGGTAAAAGGCTGAGGAACAAGGAGGGGAGGCAGAGGAAAAGGATTATGGCGATATTCAAATATAACATCCACGGCCGAAGCTCAAGCGAGGAATGGCTCTCAGGATCCCATGATGATTTGGTACATTCGTCCAGATCCGTGCAGGATAAGGAGTGCGCTTTTGAGAAAGGGGGAAGGGAAACGGATAGTAGTAACGACCATTCCGCAGGAATAAGGCGTCGGACGGATAAGGTAGGGTTGGCTGAGGGTAAACAGGGAAAAGTAGGAGCGACTACGCTGCCATTGTAAGACAGTTGGCAGTCGCAGGGAAGGGTAATGCGAAAGGAACCCTTTCTCCTAGCGCCCCAATCACTCCACCTGACTGCGTCGCAACGGATCACAGCATCGGCCGGAGGATGAGTAATTAGAAAGGTGGCCGGGCCAAGCGATATGACCCGGGTCTCCGATGATCGTTGACAATGTAGTGGGCAGACCTTGGCTGCTTCTTCTGCCGTACCCCCAAGGGCGACTAATTTCGCACACTTGGCCGGAACGGACTCGTCTTCTCGTACCGACTCGAGAGAGCACAACTCATCTCGATAAGGGTTACACTGCAGACTTCCCAACTTTACTCCTTCAGCGGTACGTACTAGAGCCAATTCCGCCGCAGGGGCCGTGATTTGACAAGTGAAATCGCCGTAGGCAAAGGGAATGGGGATAAAGGAGTGGAGTGAGACTGACGTGGTGTTAGCCTTTGTCAGAGGTATCACTAGGAATAGGTATAAGGACGAAGGGGATAGTAAACAATCAAGGAGTGGTAGAACGTAATATCTGGAGAAGTGTTGGATCGCCAGCTCCCAACCTCGGCTGTGGACAGAGCGCTGCAGTGATAATAACTCAGCGCGAAGTCTATCCACATTCACGACCGAGGGGCTCAGCCTACGCGTCTGACACATGGCTAGGACATCTCTTTGGGCTGCTATGGTGGAAGTGATGAGGGTCAGTAGGCCAAAATCAGGCCTATCTCCCGAGGCCGGTGCGTACGTAGGTATGCAAGGCGCTGAGAGATTTTTGACACCTCCCATTTCAGCCAAATCGTTCTCCAGCTCCCTCGCTTCCTCCGCGGAGATTATCATTCGTTTGGAATGTCTGCGCGTGGGAAGTGTGAAGGTATTGACCATCGCGCCCCCATCCGTGGCCAGGGGTGCCTCCGACAATGACTCGAACCAGTGCCTTCTGTCCCAATCGCGAAGAGCAGAGTCGACCGCGAGCCGTGGGAGACTGCATACTGGCCGATTATCAGCTGTTTTGCAGGCCCTTCCAACCATCTCTCTCAGTAGCTGAAGCTGATAGCCTGGGTTGAAGTCCCACCGAAACGCCAGGGCTAATGCCGTCTCGTAAATCGTTATATTTGGAAGGTTCCTGAGGTATGCGCCAGCGGTCAGGTCAACGTGGGGTGATTGGCTGCCAGCTCTTGGCGCGCCGTGAGTGGGCGTGGTCAGCAGGACCGCTACCACTAGGAGGCGCAGGCCCCTCCCATTTTCACAGGCTAGAATCCTCTGAGGCGTCATGGTCACAGAGGACGTGACAAGCGGCCTGTTAAGAATACAAGCAAATCCAAGGAGACTTTTAGTCTGAATTCAAACGCTTAAGAATTGAGTAAAAAAAAGATTCATAAAAGTATACAAAAGAAATATCACAGCATCTTAAAAATTGCCAGGCACCATGAAATGCCAGAAGCCAGTAGAGAGTCGACTGTGTTTTAAAAATGGCTGCCTCCCATCCGGAGACACGCCCACAGGAGATAATGACACACACTCTTTCAAAACACGCCATGAGCCATCCTCGCGTGAAGCAAGAGCGCTTGCCACGCGATAACAGGAAGTGGCGTGGTTAGCCGTTGGCGCAAAGAGAGTTCCGTTGAGGAAATAAACAAAATGCGCTTACAGTGAACAACAACAATAGGAAGTCAGTAAGAGTGATCAAGTCTATTCGCTTCCGTTAGTTATTTCACAAGTGGCATTAAAGGTTGCGTAATCAGAAAACCTTATGGGTTTTTTAACAAGTCGTTTAAAACTCTCAGCTGGACAATTAAAATATATCAAGTTAATTATGACGGATAAACGTTTGTTTCTAAAAGTACTTGAAATTACTGAATAGTGGAAGTATGTAAGTAATTAAATTCCTCCAATTAATTAACATGCTGCGCTTCACAGGCGACCAGGTCATGTAAAATTGCGTGAGGAAAAATCTAGCTGGATAACAATTCACGTTCTCATAAGTAATACATAACTTCTTTTCCACCGACCCACAGTCAGGTGGATACAAAAATATTTCAGTACCCCTAAGAAAAAAATCTTAGCTTAATATTTCTGCGATCAGTTCGTTGCATAACAGCAAACCGAACTTTCCTCATAAAAGTGCTTAAGAATTGCACCATTTTTAATCTTGTTGAGCCTCTTTCAGTGTAATCTAAAACCGGGGTAATTCCTCATTACCCAAACGAACAAAAAGCACCAACTTGTGCTAACTTGGCTTACTTAGCCACTGCGCCTATACGTTCTCTGACGTATTACCGGCAAATTACTTAATAAAAACTTGGCTTACCTAGCCATTACGCCCATACGTTCCCTGACGTATTACCGGCAAAAGTATTTCATAAAATACATTCAAGCCCATGTACTAACACTTGTACATTACTGGCAATTAACAACATGATGCATCATAAACTTATTAATTCAACACGGGCCTCTAGGCGTCCCCAGATACTGACCCTAGGAGAAGTCCTCATCTCCCAAAATAATTACGTAAGTGGTACCACTGAAAACTTTTACTTCTTAAAACAACAAAACACTCTAAAAGGAGGAGGGGTGTCTCTCATCCCTTGCTCTCCTCTGGCCCCAAGCGCATCTCACGCCGGCCAAAAATTATTACACTGATTGGCTTCAACATCCCACCCATAATACATCGAGGATTTCACTCCAATCGAAGCCTTTAAAAAATCAACCAAAATTATGCATTTTGGCGTCACCGCTCTTACGGCTGTTCACAGCTCGGGCGGTAATTGCTGAAAAATAAACACATGTTAATTACATCGAAATTACTCTCATACTCAAGCATTATTCTCACAGGCAAGCTAACAAAATCTACTCGCGAGTACGTTACATTGTGGCTCCCATTCATACCCGCAATGAGACAACGCCCTAAATGCGTAATCGCTGCTTCAAGGGAAGGAAGTGTGCTTTTTATCGTCAGGAAACAGAAACTCATCCTTCCGGACAAACATCCGTCGTAATCTCCGCCGGCAACTGGCATTACGAGTGGGTGGTGACTGCTTTTTATTTTATTAGCATTTTATTTTGTTATTTATTTTATTCAAATTTCCAAGTCCGCGAATTCATCCAAAGCGTAATGTTAATTCATGCCTTTCGTTAAAAAAGAGGTCTCGTTAAAAAAGAGGTCTATTACCTGAGGTTCTTTATCCTTAGGTGTGCGGTGTATGGCGCGGCTGAATATAATCTGTTGACCCTCCGGTGTCAGAACAAGATAGGGCATCCTTCTTTCGTGTTTCCATACAAAATAGGTAAGGATTCCGAGGAATAGAGAGAGGAGTAAGGACCAAGATAATGCTATTCCACTGACAGCATCGTCCGATTTCGAAGTATAGGCTGGACCGTAGGGGTCTGTGGCCATAAATTGAGGTTGGGTTAGATTTAAATGGGGTAATTCAATGGTCCAATTTGTATTCAGACAATCCTCTAATTTCTCGAAGGTAGGCAGAGTCTGAGGCGATTTCGGATCAATTAGAAGTGAATCAAGTGTTGTCCAGATAGCTGGCAAAATATGGGCGGTTTTGACTGTTTGAACTTCCGAATTACACGGATATCCTTCATTAATTACTATTGATTTATCAGGGAAATGGGCTGCACAATGACATGGCAGCGTCAGTTCTAAAGCGCCTGGTCCACTTAGTGATGAGTTAATGACTTTAGAATAGGAATTTTCACAAAGGATTTTAATTTCGGGGGGAGGGTGCGTAATTATATACAGCTCAAATCCTACTTCGCTAATTATTGTTGACTTCCCCGGCCGGCATTGAAAGGTGCACGACTGGGAGAGTTGTGTCGTCGTTCCGCCTTTAAACATTTGAATCGCGCAACTCGGCCCATGAGTCGTATCTGCGCTAAATCTAGGCAGAAAGCAAAGTCTATCCGAGTGGGCACGACAGTCATGCAATGCCGGGCCAGAAATTGTACGAAGACGTTTCCTGTCTACGGCCGCATAGACTGTTTCGTGGACAATGGAGCAGGTCTGATCCTTCCACGCGAATGGTGTCGCGCTGATTTCGAATAGACTCCACTTTGCGCCCATCCTAACAATAGGGGCATTCACGCGAATTACCATGTATTTCTCGTGGAGGAGACAATGCGATATCGGAAGCGTTGCTAGTTCAGCAGCGTTCGGCACCACCCATTCATAGCCTCGGCTTGCCAATTTTTCGTTACGTGCATCTAAATCTTTCTGTAGCGCTTCAATTGGGAAAATTGACGTGGGCAATAATTTATTTTGGCATCTATGGAGTGCTTCGTTTTCTCGCAAATGCATTGTTAACTTCCCTTGAGCATAAAAGTTCCGAGATAAAAATGTCTGTTAAGACCATTATCATCTCCTTCACCTCAATTGACATATTAGAGGCTCGAACAATTTGAGCCTTAAGGGCCGTCTGTAAATTCGTAACTCGTTTTCGTATCTCTGACACTGCGCTATCCACGATATTCGTATAGTTTTCCAACTGAACTCTCACGTCCACCACAAAATACCCGGCGCCTCCACCATTTGTCCTCTGATTATTTCTTTTTCTTTGTGCGAAACTCTGTAAGGCGCTTGATGAATTGGCATTGCATCCCCTGTGGGTATTGAGTGCTCCGCTAGATGAGTCCTTCCCATCTCACTTGGACTCCAAGCAAATACATCTCTATACTGAGCTAATAGAGCGTCTATTTGTTTTCTTTCCTTGCGATTCAAATCCGGATTAATGTCTAACGGCTCTGGAAAATTTTCAATGAAATCAACCTCTTCCACTTCGCCAAAATCTATATCTCCCCCTCCGGTATTTTCGTGTCTAAGCCTCCTCCCTAGGGTAGTCCCCTTGAATAGTTTTTGAGGAACGAATCGGTGGTTACAAACCATAGCTACTATATTGTCGCCGCTCTGGGGGACTTCGACACTCAACCCCCGTTGAGTGAGCATTGCTGTCGTCACTAAAATATCCCTAGGTGCGTTCGTCCTTCGTGGACCCTCATATTTAATTTGAGATCTAGGGGGAACAGTTAAGTCGTATCCGAGTCGCAATTTGTCCAACTCACCCTGCTCATCATCATCCTCATCCGAGGATGAGTCAGAAAAGTCGGGATTAAAGAAATTCGTCGCCAGAAAGATTTCTTCGTCTCCCCATTTTAGCCCAACTATGCCTGAGTGAAGATCTATCCTCGCTCGAGTACGGCGTAAGAAATCATTTCCCAACACCAAGGAGACGTAGGCATTTTTAATGACTATTGCTTCTAAATGGAACTCAGCTTTCCCCTTAAGCCTAATTTTTACGGCAGCCATTCCCAATACCTTCACTGGAGTTCCGTCTGCCCCTTTTATACCCAGCGAGGTTTTGCGAATTGGAGATCTTACTAGGTCGTCTCTTAGAACGCAAATCCCAGCTCCCGTATCAACCAAAACTGTCTGATCTAGGTGGTCCTCTACGTCTGCTTTGATGAGAAGGAGGTCTTTAACGTCCGGTCTATCCGCGAATGCTGCCTCTATTACATCCGCGCATTTGAGTTTCCCACGATCTTTTTTTCACGTGGGGCGGGCCGAGGCCCCTGATCTGGTTTATTCGGGCATACGGAAGCGTAATGCCCGGTTTTCCCGCAACTGTAGCAAACTATGCGCCCATCAGGCGTCCTCGGTTTTTGATCATAAGGTTGGCGCCTCGGCGGCGTCGCCTGATTTGGTCCGCCTTGACCTCTGTTCTGGGGGTTAAATCTCTCTTGATTGATCCTAGGACTCGGAGGGGGCCTTTCCTGATAATAACGAGGGGTTCCTTGCCTCATTGGTGGGCCTGAATAACGTCTACTCCTTTCCAATTCGCCGCGAAGACGAGAGATTTCTTTTTCTAATCGTCCTATCGAGGCGTTCGATTGCTCAACTGCTTTCTGAGGGGTAATTTTTTCTTTCACGGTTTCCGAGACCAAAATGGCTGCCTCATGCAGCTTAATAAATTCTAATAATTCTTCACAGGTCCTAGCCTTCATAGGCAACACGACCCTTACAATATCTGGCCTCAGCCCCTTGAGGATGTTACGGATTTTTTCCGATTCACGCATTTGGGGATCAACCTCTTTGCATAAGGCGGTCACGTCATAGAAATATGATTCGGAGGTTTCGAACGCTTGCTGAGTGCGCTCGTTCAATCTATGGGCCTTCATCTCATCCGACATCGTCCCCTTGAAGGCAGCCTTGAAGGCCGCCACCAGTTCTTCCCAGGTGCCACGAAGGGCACCTGATTCTACGTCATAGGCCGGAAGTGCTTGCAACCATCTTTGGGCAGTACTTTCTAGAAAACATGGGAAAAGTCTTAATCGTGCGTCGGTTGACCATGAGTTGGCAGTGCTAATCTTATTGAAGGTAGATAAAAATTGCAAGGGGCATTCGTTTGCATTCCCGCTAAACTTCGGTGGCGTCAGATGGACTCCACCTATACGAGGAAATGTCGAAGTATTATTTTCGCCTGAAGGGCCAGCCTCCTCGGTCGGCGCTGTCGTCCCACCATCAGCCATCGCCGCTGCGTTTATTTGCAACGTTCTTAAGTCCGTAACAAGGACCTTATCTTCCCTCAAATCACCCTCTGAGTCGCTCGTTTCGGAGTCCCCAGCCGGACGCCTAGTAGGATTTACGGGAATACGATACGCAGGAGGTTTTCCTGCCAAACGGTCACTTCTTTTTGGGGGCGGCGTTCTTGACGTCGACATGAATTTACCCTCAAAACTCAGAAGAGACTAAATACAGGTTGAACGGAGAGACTCTTACGCGAAGCACAGGTAGGAAGCGAAAATAAAAAACCCTATACTTAAGTACTACACACGCACTTAAATATTACACACGCAAACACAAAATCAAGAACATTTCCTGGAAAGCAAAACCCTGCCTAACACATAATCAAAACTCGACACAGATCACAAAAAAGAGCAAACATGCAACATAAAAAACACTTCCTGTAAGAGAGAAATTAATTCATACATCTTACAACATAGGGCGTTTCCCACACGCCTTGCTCAAAGAAAAAACATAACTAATATCTAATTTATGCACAAAGTGCGATGTGAATTCTTTTATAAGACTGCTTGTAATTTACCCGGTGCATATACACCATTTGTCGTGACCTCGAAAGAGCACGATACTATTTGGGGATTCGTAGCTAGAGGTAGAGAAGGATCTTAATTAACAGAGGCAGTCATTATAAAGGAATACACACCCATTTCTTAAGTAAAGTCCATTTAATAACATTCAGTAAGAATACATGTGAGACTTTGGCTAACTTACTCGTCAAAAGAGCTCATGGCGAAGCAGAGTTGGAGAATCGGACGGATAGTTCGAGGTGGATCGAACGATCGGCTTAACTGGCGATGTGGTGGAGAGAAGACGCTGGTTTGTCGGCTGACAAGGCGAGAATCAGAGTGGCAGAGGTTCCACGTCCAGAAGAGCGAATGATCCTTGGCGTCTCCGAGTTTACCTATTTATAATGGGTCCCCCCTCTGGAATATTCCACGGGTCGCTCGACACGTGCAAACAGAATAAATGCGTAGGTTTCCCACGACCTTTTGAAAGTCGACCGTATTCTATATAAATTTATTACCCAAGGGGGTATGGGTTAATCTGACGTCAGAAGCGAGTGTTAAGTGTTTTCCCGGATGTCTGCCGGAAACCAGTGGTCGCGTGGTTTACCATAAGCGGTGATTCCACAGGGTAGGCGCAAGAATTAACGAGCGTTGCGATATGTAAAATACGCAACGCGAATATCTTAGAACTGGTTTTTGGCCTCACGGGTCCTTTATCCGTGGGAGCCTGGCTAATAAAAAAGGGCGGGTCGAGGAAAGGAACATGGTCTAAAAAAAGGGAGGTGGTCCAAGTATGGCAATAACCAAATACGGCAAAATTAGGAGGGAAAGCTAAAATCCGGGAGAGAGGACACATGATGCGAAAAGCGTGTGGGCGGGAGATATGTGGAGGTCACTTAAGAATGCCTACGAGGCGAGGGGCCTAGCAACAGGGTGAAAAGTCGGTTCACGACAATATTTCATGCTAACAATTTGGAGTGGAGATGTTTTCAGTTGGACACAGCAAGAAGTCTAACCCCACGCACGCACTGAAATGAGGAGGAAAGGAGTGGATTTACAACTAACCACTCCCAAACATTTCATACCAAAATGTCTATTATTCAATAACATTTCCCCTCTGAAAGGAAGAAGAACTACGCACTTAGTCGACTCTTTCTCTACAATGCTGCTGTTATCTCCCCTCCCCTTCCACGTTTCTTCGGGGAGCCCTCCCTCGCCCATTCCTCTCCTCAGTGATTCCCCTTCCCCTAACCGAAATCTCATGCGTCTCCGACAGTGCGTGACCCTGTGGTCTGCCGCTCTTCAAGTAACCCAACTTATTTCACACACCCAGAAGGAGGACAAAATTCATGTATTAGTAATCTGCCTTTCGATTTATCTCTCCTTCACTTTCCTCCTCACAAATATAAATACAGCATCGTCTACTGTCCTCGCTGTATATACAGTCAGCTCTCTTGAGACTTACCTCAGCCGAAACATTCCATATTCTTTGCAAATGATTACATTTCAGGAAGTTTATACAAATTTCGAAAAAAAATGGGTTTAAATAATATTTTTAATAAATAAGAGACGGTATCTGTTTTTAAGTTTTTTAATCCAAAATTATTCTATTTAAAATAGTTTTGCAAAGTTGTCTGTCTCATCCTTTTTCTCATTTCTTTACTGGCTGCTTGCTCAACCTGCCGCAGAATTTTCAAATTTTCTATTCCATCTTCTGAAGTAATAAAAACTCGCTCAAAAACATCTACTGCGTCCACCACTTCCTTCCAACTGGGGCGCACTACGCAATTGCTGGACTTTTCTCTCTCTTCATCGCTCACATCCTGCGTCTCTGTGATTATTTCAGGATCCTCATTCTTGCCAAAAACAGCGAGATCATCATCAATGTTTGCAAAGTCTTCGAAAGATACCCCTTCAATGTTTAACAATTGTGCGACTTCGCCCCATTCCTCCCTCTCCTCCGGCTGTGGGTCGTCTTGGACGTCCATCTCTCCGGGAAAGCCTGCCCTCCTGAAGCAATTCGTGATTGCGCTCTTCTCTACTCCATCCCATGCAACACAGAGACGCTGAATGGCTTGCAGGATGTTCCACTTCAGTGACTTGATGTCATCCGTGTTTCCTATTCTAGGTAGAAGATATTCAACCAGCTGCCTTCTATAGGCCCTCATCACGAGGGATATAATCCCCTGATCGAGTGGTTGCACTTTGCTCGTGCAATTAGGGGGAAAATGTACGACTTTCACGTTTCTCAGCTTCATATCTGATGTTTTGTGAGCGGTGCAGCCGTCAAGGAAAAGAAGAATTTTTCTATTTTTACCCCCCATGACTGCGTCAAGTGATGCGAACCACTCTCTAAATGAAATTGCCGTCATCCACGCACTTTTGTTATTCCCATAACGGCATGGCATTTTTTAACATGCTTGAAGCACCTCGGACTCACAAACTTACCAATCACGAAAGGCTTCAACTTTTCTGACCCGTCACTGTTAGTGCAGAAAAGAACGGTCAATCTTTCTTTACTTCGTTTGCCCCCATGGCAAATTTCTCCCTTGGTAGCTAACATGGAGTCCGGAAGGAGATTATAGAAGAAGCCAAACTCATCGGCGTTAAAAATGTCTTTGGGATCATACCCAGCCACCAAGGAAGGCAAATGTTCCTTCCACTCCTCCACCACGGCCACGTCGACTGCTGCTTCCTCCCCACATACCCTGAGAGTCGTCAAATTCCACCGACGCTTAAATCTTGAGAGCCATCCATTAGAGGCGTGGAAATCATCTATCCCTAATTTTAGGGCTATTGTTTTCGCCCGGTCCTGTAGGATGGACCCAGATAACGGGATATTGGCACTTCTCACCTCCGTAAACCACTCAAATACTTTCCTGTCTAATTTGTCATTTTTGCATGACCGAGACCTCTTCCTTTCCGGACCAAATTTCTCAATACCATTTCCCATCTTGTACCTGTTGGCAATAATTGTGGAAAGTGTGGATGCCGGAATGTTAAATCTCTCCGCAATAGGGAAATTGCATACTTTTTATAAACAGTATGCTGATATACTACAGTAAACACTTAGTACCGCAATATACTTTTTTCCGCTTAAAATTCAGTTTATACACTAGAAAATGACTCCCAAAAGTCTCCCGAGTTTCGCGGGCTAAAAAATACCGCCCCCACTAATCTTAGGCCGTGACGTCATAGTTCAGTAGGAGTCCAGATCCAAGCCCAGTAACTGCAGGTTTGAAAGAGCCACGTTGCGTTTAAAGGAGAACATGGGTGAAATAAGGAAAAATTACAAGTGGTGCAATGTTCCTCTGTGCAATAACACCCCAGAAAAAATTTTCGTGTGCATTCCCACGGAGGAAATTAGAAGAAAAGCCTCGATGCATGCCGTCTGTCGGGATGAGCGTTACGGAAAAATAAGAGTATAATAAACGGAATGATAAACCCGTGTGCTATGTGAGCGAAGATAACTTTAATATAAATAATATTTCCATATTTCATCGACTGAATAACTTGAAACTGAGATTTTTCGATAATTCGGCCGCCGTAGAATAAAAACTCAACTTCTCAACAAAAATCGAGATAGGTGTTTCTCGATGGTTACGTTGGACTCAAATTATTTATGGCACTTGTTCAATTTCAGTTACGGAAGGACATAGAAAATTCCATGATGTTTAAAATCAAGGGAGGAAATATAAAAATATAGAGCAATGTTGACCCTCATGCATTCGAGTGCCAGCCAAGAAGACAGCGTTTTCTTCTACTGTCGGCGTCAAAATGATGTGCCGCTGTACTTTGCAAATTTATATCCTGCGGCTTCACTTCATGCTATAATAATGAACTATACGTCATTTTAAAGTAAATGTTATCCTAAATTCTGATTTATTTTCTTAAAAAAATTCAAAAATGTAGACACGGCCAGTGCAATAAATGACTCCGCGCACCGAAAAATTAGCCGTTTTGTCAACTTCGCGAACTTTGCAACTCAACCGAGGGAAAACTACTACGTCTACAGCATTCATCTTCCACATTAATTTACACTCATTAGTGCGGATTAATAAAATGGCTTTTGGGTATTTTTAGAACTTATATTTTCCCTATTGGAAAAATTCAATGGGAAAAAATTCAATTGAAATGTTCCATTGAAAAGTGACAAATTTCAATGGAACAGTTCAATTGAAAAATTTTCAATGGAACAGTTCAAATGAAAATTTTTACAATTGAAAAAAAATTCCATTGAAATTTGTCACTTTTCAATGAAACAGTTCAATTGAAAAAATTACAAATACAGTAATACATCCAATATGGTAAACTTATTATTAGGTAGAATATACTTAACATCTAAATTTCACGAATCCCGAATTCTGAATAAATAAAACATGTGAACAAAAATTAAAGTTGAAATATTTTTAGAAGCAGTGTCATGAAAACTTTAATTGGGCTTTTCCACATCTTACATCACTTCTCACAATCATGAATAGTTATCGAAAGCTGTATAGTTTTGCCATGATTATCAGAACAACAACTATACCATGAGAGCCACATCTTTTACCAGTTCAAACAACGTTGAATAGTTGTCGAAAAGAAGACGTTTTTCCGCGATTAGCGATAACAACTTCACCAACAAATATCTCACACGTCTTTATCTAAGAAAGGCTTCTTTAAAATACTGATAAATATACTTCTGGTTTGACATGAAGCTGTTGTATGTATGTCGTATAGATGTCGCCACATATGTGTCGGTGCTGCCACTTGTGGTAGAGTGTTGTTTGCTGTACAGAAACCGGCAGTCTTTCTGTGGTGACTACGTTGTCAAGACCATGTATTATAACGGACCAATAAATCTACAACATGGTGTCAGAAGTGTCGCGAAGTACCAGTTTCTTTAAGTCTGTGCTACGACTGTTATGTTTCAAGTAAAAGTAGGTCGAAATGCCTAAAACCGACGAATCCGACCGGCTTGAATCAAATACGGGTGTTCAACCGCGATCACAGACTACGATCGGCATGTCAGGCCACGTGCGTCCGATGGAGACAGAGGGCAATATCGCAGTGAATTGGAAACACTGGTTTCAAACTTTCGAAATATATCTAATTGCCAGTGGTCTCGTGTCAGAAAAGGAAGAACGACGGGTGGCATTATTACTCCACTACATTGGCCCCTACGGGTTGGAGGTTTTTAATTCCTTCAACGTGGACAGATCACAAGTTACTTTTGATGAATTGGTGAGAAAATTTAATAGCCATTTCCTGCCAAAAAAGAACCTGACTATGCAAAGATATAAATTTTTTTCAAGACTACAAGGTCAGGATGATATCGATGTATATTTGACTGACCTGCAAAATCGGAGTCATACGTGCGAGTTCGGTAATTTGCGAGAGTCGCTGGTAAAGGACATATTTATACTAAATATGAATCGGCGACATCATGTGGTTAGAGAGAAGCTACTGCAAGAGCCAGACCTCGATCTCTCTAAGACAGTTAATCTCGCCAAAGTCATTCTGTCGTCACAGCGAGATGCGGAAAAACTGAAAGTGGCTGATGTAAGCTTTGTTCAACGTTCGCGCCCCGGTGCACCATCACGTCGGACGACCACGCAGAGTTCAGCAACGGCACGGTCCACGAGAAATACGCAGACGTCCGCGCATGCGCAGCAACGTCAACCGTTCGGGCGGCAGCTGCTCAGATCGCCGCGGCAGACTCAATGCTCCAAGTGTGGTCAAGTTCATCGCTACAAGTGTCCAGCAGAACAGGTTCAGTGTCGAGTATGCTCTAAAAAGGGTCATTATGCAAAATGTTGTTTTTTTCGTGACACTATTAAAACTGTGACGGTCGATGCTATCGATCAAAATGATTCTTTGTTTTTGGGTATCATCAATTGCCAGAAAGAATCAAAGTCAAACGATGACAAACCTGTGATGTGTCATAATGTTTTATCGTCAGCCTGGCAAATAGAACTAATAATCAATGATATTAAAGTTCCATTTATTTTGGACACTGGTGCCATGGCGAATGTCATATCCTACGAAACATTTAAAATGTTAAATATTGCCGAGTCTAATATTGTACAAACATCAATTAGAATAAGTGGATTGGGGGGTAGTGAGGTCAAAGTCAGAGGAATAGTTAATTTAAAATGTGTAATTGTTCCTGCAAGGATTGTGTCAATTAAATTTGTGGTCGCTGACCAACCATGTTTTTCTGTTATAGGGCTCACAACATGTCAAGAGTTGGGACTAATCAAGAGAGTTTTAATGACCTGTAATTCTAATATATTTGTACGAAGTGTCACATTTGACTCACTATTGCTTAAATATTCTGACCTTTTTCAGGGTTTGGGATGTCTCCCATACAAATGTACTCTAAATATGCACTCTGATGTACCACCCAAGGTTGAGCCTCTCAGGAAGGTGCCATTTTCTTTATACTCAAGGCTCAAAGATGAGTTACAGAGAATGGAAAAGCTGGGAGTGGTAACAAAGGTATCTGACCCAACACCCTGGGTAAGCTCAATTGTAATAGTAGAAAAAAAAAGTCTGGGCAGTTGAGGATCTGTCTTGATCCTCGTAATCTTAATCGGGCATTAATGAGGTCTCATTATCCTCTGCCAACTATTGAACAAGTAAGATATAAACTCAAAGGTGCTAAAGTATTTTCTCATCTTGATGCTTATTCAGGCTTTTGGATGATACCATTGGAACCAGAAAGCTCTAATTTATGTGCTTTTCAAACCCCCTTTGGCAGGTATAAATTTCTGAGGCTGCCATATGGACTTAATTCTGCACCAGAAATATTTAGCAGGATCATGACAGAAATATTTTCTGATATCCCTGGTGTTTTGGTTTATGCAGATGATATTTTGGTGTGGGCAGAAAATGAAAGTATACATACTGAAAGGATTCAAAGAGTTTTTCAAAGGGCTAAGGAAGTTAATCTTAAATTTAACAAATCAAAATGTCATTTCAGAGTCAAGGAAATTAACTTTTTAGGTCATATTTTTGATGAGAATGGCATGAGGGCAGATAATTCTAAAGTAAGGGCCATATGTGAAATGCCTAGACCACAGAACCCTAAAGAATTGAAAAGATTTCTTGGTATGGTTACTTAAGTCCCTATTTAAATAATTTGGCAAAAGAATCTGAAACACTTAGAAAACTTCTTGCTAAAGATGTTGTCTGGACTTGGGATTCAAATCATGATAGTGTATTTAATAGATTAAAGAAAATTATAACTACTGCTCCAGTGCTTAGACATTTTGATGTTAATTTACCAATCACACTGTCAGTTGATGCTTCTAGCACTGCTGTTGGAGCTGTTCTATTGCAAAAGGGTCAACCAGTTTCATATGCTTCAAAGAGTCTTACAGAAAGCCAGCAAAGGTATGCACAAATTGAAAAAGAATTGTATGCTATTCAGTTTGGTTGTCAGAAGTTTCATCAATTTGTTTATGGACATATGGTCAATGTTGAAACAGATCATAGACCTTTGGTGACATTGTTTCAAAAACCATTGGCAGATGTGCCTAGTCGCCTGCAAAGAATGATGTTGGCACTTCAGTCCTATCATTTAAAAGTTATTTATGTTCCTGGTAAATATATGTTTATTGCTGATGCACTGTCAAGGGCTCTCTTCCTGAAACTGAAGTCACTGACATTGAACAGGATGTGGAAGTCCATATTAATTTGTTGTTAAATAATCTAGCCATGTCTGAGCAAAAACGTGAAGAATTTATTGCTGTAACAAATGATGATCCAACATTGTCAGTACTCAAAAAATATTATTACCAAGGCTGGCCAAGCTCAAAAATGAAAGTGGAACAGTGTGCTAAACCGTACTGGAATATGCGCTCTGAAATAAATGTAGCAGGTAACTTAGTTTTTAGAGGATCCAGTCTTGTTGTCCCTGCTGCCTTACGCCATGAAATTTTACAAAAAGTCCACATGGGTCATCAAGGGCTAATTAAAACTAAAAGTTTAGTTCGTGGCATAATTTACTGGCCAAATATGAACTCTGACTTAGAAAATTTAATCAGTCAATGTGAAATTTGTGCCAAATTCCGGTGTCATAATCCCCATGAACCAATAGTTAATTACCCAATTTCTAAATTTCCCTGGGAACGAGTTGGAGTCGATTTATTGTCCTTTAGAGGTTTGACGTACTTAGTAATTGGAGATTATTATTCTAAGTACTTTGAGTTGGCATTGTTAAAAGCAGGATATACTGCATCCTTAGTGGTCACCCAACTCAAGTCAATTTTTGCTCGCCATGGAATCCCAGTGTATTTGGTTAGTGACAATGGCCCTCCGTTTAGTTCAGCAGAATTTAAAACATTCCTTTCTGAATGGGAAATAGAGCATGTTACCACGAGTCCTTACTATCCAAGATCTAATGGCCAAATTGAAAGTTTTGTTAAAATAGCAAAAAGTATCCTATTAAAGAGTCACGAGGAAGGCAAAGATCCTTATCTAGCCTTGCTTCATTATAGGACCACTGCTAAAACCAATTTACCTTCACCATCAAAACTATTAATGGGCCGTCAGTTAAGATTTAATTTGCCTATTTCTCTCCAAAATTTACAACCGAAGACAGTGACGGTTAAAGAATATCAAAGGGGCATTAAAAAGCAAAGAACTTCCATGAAAACCTATGCTAATCAGAGAACAAAAGAATTGCCCACATTAAAGGCTGGGGATCATATATACTTCAAAAAATTTCCAAATGATTATTGGCATCCAGCTGTCATTACAGCTGTATCAGAAAACTGCCCCAGGTCATATTACCTTAGGACACCCGATGGAACTATGTATCGCAGAAACCGCCATCATTTGAGGCTAAAATATAATAGCTCGAAATCATTTCCGCAATCAGTGCAAAATTACAATAACCTGGCAGAAGGCACTCCCAAGGCAATTCAAGGAATGAGCTCTCAGGTTTCAAGGGAAGGACAGGATGACCAACAATTATCAACACCTAAGTCTAACAGGTCTTGGTCGGGTCGACTTGTTAAGCCCCCTAAAAGGTACTCTGACTCAGAGTATCCTTAATTGTGTTTAAATCCTCATATGTATGTATTATGTATTATTTCCAAGAATGTTGTTGGGTTCATTATATTTTTATTAAAAGTTATTTTGTTATAAAGGAAGGGAGATGTTGTATGTATGTCGTATAGATGTCGCCACATATGTGTCGGTGCTGCCACTTGTGGTAGAGTGTTGTTTGCTGTACAGAAACCGGCAGTCTTTCTGTGGTGACTACGTTGTCAAGACCATGTATTATAACGGACCAATAAATCTACAACAGAAGCCAACATAACTTGTTTTTCACAACAGAAACATGTCACTCATGTTTATACTAGAACACGGGAATTTCACTTCACACAAACAAACCTGCGTGATACACACTATTCCGACAATGCTAGTAGTTTTTTGTCGGCGACGTAACGCACGTACGTATAATTAAGTTATATAAATATGCTTACATTTTAAACACAAACGTTAGTATAACCAGTCAAAAAACTGAAGGCAAACGATAGATTACTAAATGAACACACTGCAGCACAACAATCACATCAAGACTTCCACTATATCACGGAAGAAACACACGAATGGCCTAAAACAACGCTGTGGGGATCAAGCACAGGTTAAATAACAACGATACTAAATAGTCTTTTCTCCACAAGCAAAAAATTAACCACAACTGACCATAACCCAGTCAACCATGTGCACGTAAACATTTGAATAACGGTATTTTTGATTTCAATTGAGTATTTGAGATTTCAATGGAGTATTTGAGATTTCAATAGAGCCGTGTCCCAATTGGCCATTTGGCTATGCCAATTCCAGGATTTAGCCATGACGCCATCTTGGAAGGATGTCCCAACTCGTTAGCCAGCATAAGGGAGGGAATTTAGGCAGCTAACGCGGCCGCCAGATTTAGGCATCGAGGAGTGCATCCTTCGCCCCACTTTTCCCATGATTCAAAGCGTGCAAAGCGTCTTCAGGAGAAAGGGCATCATGGCTGTCAACAAGGGATAGTACTTGTTTGCAAGTAGTGTTGATATTTTGAGACTTGTTCGAATAATTATTAATTTTTATTTTGTTTATAATAATGAAATTGCGTTAATGGAAGTGTAAGAATTACGGAGAAATTAGTTAAAGAGAAGGCGGCGTTAATTTTAATGCTAATTAATGTTTATATGCTTCTTGTGTATGTATATGTTATTTTATAACTTTTTATACCGATCACATGTTATCTTTTGCTACCGTTTACTTTTCTAACGTGTTAAATAATGCTTATTGATGTTTATATGCTTCTAATATATTCTTAATTATGTAACACTATGTCTAAATTCTTATTTAACACTTTTTGTACATTAGGTTAACACCCGTAAGAATAAACAATTATTATTATATGTTATTGGACAAAGTCCCGAAATTGGAATCGGAATAAGTAACAAAAATTAAAATGTATGGTGATTAAAAGATGATACCGAAACCTGATTTATGTACGTAAACCATACTTTAAATAAATCCCAAATCAGACGGTAACCGTTTGAATAGACTAAATAGACCTGTTCTAATAATACAAAACTAAAAATTAAATTGCTAAAATATAAGGAATTCAAAAAAGTACTTGGTTGAGAGACGATTTAAATATTACAAACCAATTAAAAGGGATATACGTTAACATTTCGCCACAAACTTAGCTAAAACCTCTTTAACAAAACCATACGGAACTAAAAATACGAATTTGAAAGTATACCCCTACTTTACTATTACAAAAAGGTTGTCTAAGATACTAAAATTATGATCAAATACTCTTCTCCGACATCTAATACTCAAAATCACATTTTAACAATTTAGGGTGGGTTTTGTTCATCATTTGTTCAAATCATTCCGATTATCTCTTGTTTTGCATTGGCCTAGTGCCCAGTAGATGGCAGCACCTCCGTAAGGATGTCCCAATTCATGCTCCCTTGTGGTTGGCTGCCCAGAATCTGGCTGGCTAAATACATGATGCCTAATGGCTAACGAGTTGGGACACGGCTTAGGATATTTGGGAATTCCATTGAAAATTTGAGAATCCAATGGAATACTTGAAAAATCAATTGTGTCTTTTCTTCGAATTCCATTGAATTTCCTAATATTCAATGGAATATTCGTATTTTCAGTTGTAAATTTGAAAATCCAATTGAATTTTTGGATATTCGATTGAAAACAAGGAAATTCCATTGAAAATTGGCATTTTCAATTGATTTCAATATGGTAGTTTCCTTCATCAAAGAAAACAAAAGGCAATAATTGCGATTCGTTACCCACCATTAGTGTATTCATAATATACAAATTATTTCGTTTTATAAATGCCGGTTTAGACGAATGGCAATGGTCCAGTTTTATCCTCATTTGAAAAGGGCCAGATTGGCGCCCATGCGATGCCACTCCACGTGACGTCACAGGGACCTAGTTTCTATAGGAGAAGATAGGAGTTATACATCGTCTGAGGTTACCAATGCATGCATGAGGCGCAGAGCTCAGGGAAACATGTCTTATTAATCACTTATTAAAACTGGCTAAGGTCGGAAAGTTTTCCTCGTTTGATAAGGTATTAATAATCCTTATTTAAGCCAAGCGCTACCAGGCGGCAGGGCACTAGGCTACCCGCTGGCAGCCTGCGACGTATCAGCGCTAAGCCTCGCCTCAAGGTCACCTCACCGGGCGGAGGGGGAACCAGAAATACGACGTACGGAGAGATTTCCCATCATTCCTACTAACGCGTCGCGTTTTCGCGCGCTTGAAAATTTTCACTTTTCATTTAATCGCGAAAAATAGATATTATCATTTAAAAATCTAAAAGTGTGAAATGTGTACTCCAGGAGTAATAATCTTTCGATTAAGGCAATAAAAAAATAATAGGAAACCACCCTATTGGAATTTTCAATGGAATCGGCTGATTTTTTCCAATAGGGTTGTTATAAATTAATGAAAATATTTAAACATTATCTTGTCCCATAGCTTACCCCGAAAGATAAAGGAAGTTGTAGATGGAAAAAGAATGAAATCCAGAGGTGGTCACAAAAAATGAATCGCAGCATTCTTTGATTTTATTCTACGCCGTTGCTTGCTTTTCAGAAAAAGTTGAGTCACAAGAGGAATGTTCCGCGGCCCTTGATTTGGAAACTGTGGAGATAGAGGAAGACGTGTGGATCAGCAATTTCCATTTAGTTGGTTGTCAGGATAAACCAAGGATCCATTTAAAGGTTGTCAGGCCATCGTATAAAGATAGGACTGATGTGCACCACAGGGGAAATGGGGTGTTTGAGGGAAAGTCAAACCCAAAGTTGCCCAAAGAATGTGCAGTTCTATGTTGCTCTTTCCCCAGTTAAAACCAAATAGGAATTGGATTGGGATAATATTTTCACCACGGGTTCCAGTGATAGTGAGAGTGCAGGTGATCACGGTCATCGTCGAAGGTCATCCCTCTAGGATTTCCGATACGGAATTTTTAAGTGACAACCGATCGCAATGACGATGAGCTCGCCTTTAGAGTAGGTTTCAGATATATCGTGAGAAAAGCTCCCAAAATGTATTAAAGACTGTTTGGAAAATATTCACATTTTAATCAGGGTTCCCACTCAACCGTGAAAACCTTAAAACCGTGAATTTCCTCTACCGTGAAAAAACCGGGAAATAGCCGTGAATTTCGTCTTAAAACCTTAAAAATCTCTCAATCTTGATAATAATACCTTACCAGAAATTTTCATCTTCGTTCGTAGCTAGCGCACTTCTATTCATTGTGGCGAGCATCGTCGCATGCGGTCGCATGGGTCAGAAAAGCGTGGGAACGAATGTTGCCTGAAGAAAAAAACATCTTTCCCCAGCGCAGGCCTTTTCTCTCCCCCTCCTGAAATATGACACCACTTCTCATCAGCTTGTTTACTTTCCTCAAATGGCTTGGTTTCCCCTCCCTCGGTCACTGCTTAGTCCCCCTTCAACCCAATTAGCCTTCCCACTGGCTGCAGCGACCACTTTCGAAACTAAATCTAGATGGCCATTGTGTCGAAAAATTTGAACGTTTATTCAACACCCTCAATCCTATGACTGGAAGACCGCTAGCCTTGACAACCTGCCATGCGCTGTGGACACTACGCTCCCTGCGTTTGAACCGGGTGACAGCGAGCTTTCGGCGTGACGTTACTAATTCTCGCGCATTGCGGCCCTGAAAACGAGAGAAGATTTCCGCTTATGGCAACACAGCATTACACGATTGTCGCATGCGTCGACCAGGGGGTCTATGCTCGAAATCGCTCGACTTATCCGAGCGCTCGGCAACGAAGCGAGTGGTGATGTCGAGTGGTATCCCGAGTCGAGCGGAGATCGGTATGCTTGAGACGAAGTCGGCCGAGTGCGACATAGGTCGCTCGAGTGACACGAAGGGTACGTGGCAACGTCGCAGAAACGAGCGCTCGAGAAGTAAACAACAGCTAATTTCAAATAGCAACAGCAAATTTCTGTGACAAATGAGACTCCGAAAACGCCATAGAATACTCGGTAGCCCGGAAAGAAGTTAAAAAGTTAAGATATTTACGATATTTAATTACACTGCGGACTCAATTTCTTACTCCAGTTGGTGCGATGTGGTTCGTGTTTGGAGATTTTTCCGTTTTTCCATTAGATTTTTCCTAGCCTAAGTAAATAAGCGTTTATATTCAAGAGTTCAGCAATCGTCGACGGAGGAATATCGCTAACTTTTGGTACTCAATATATCGGAATGTTAGAGTACAACTGTCTTGAAGAGGATTTTGTGTTCTACCTACTTGTTTTCCTACGCCTACAATGATTATACCCTTGTGATTAGTAGTGACAGAATTATTTTTATTAATATTGTAACAATATACGTCCATCTTCAGCCACGGCTTGTTTACATCGTTTGCCTCATTGTTCGCCGTAAGTCCACGACTTCCAAAAGGGTAATTATTTAATTAGGAAACCTTTTTGTCGCTTGAAATCACATTTATGGCCATTTATAATACATTCGTCGACGAAAGCGTAAATTACGTGGATGTCATAGACGGAATCATCGCTAGTGTTGTGATTGTGAACTCGTGTGACATACTTTACAGTTTCTAATATCAATTTCTTGTGCGATTTTCATGGAAGTGTTAATGTTTGCATTTTGTTACCATTTGCATTTAACTTCAAACAACATAGCGTTGATATGACTCGGACTAAATATACTGGATCAGTGTGAATTTGTGATATACCACTGAAGGAATGAAGGTTTACCAGTGTTGAAATGAAATGTGTGTAGCTTTATGATGAATAATTCATTAAATATTTCCTTGTTTCGAGCAATCATTCTGTTTATGTACCACTTTCTTCCGTAGGAATACACGGTGCGTACTCAATGGTCTTAAAATTAAGAAACCTATTTTTAAGCCCGGTAAGGTGTTTGGTTAGTATGATGAAGTAAATTCAGCATTGCTTGAAACGAAATTCGTGATCACCGGTACCGGCGTCAATGAGTGTGAGGATATTTGTGATATCATTTGCATTCTTTTGAAATGTGGTAGCAAGATGCATTTTCAATAGTAGCGGTGCTTTTTATGCCCACGAACGAATGCTCGCAAGGGCATTTACGAAGGTAGGAAAGTTACTTTCATTAGATTTTCTTTTTTATCTTTTCTTTACCTCTTTTTACTTTCATTATAAATCCCATTCTCTGCTGCTCACGAAGGGTATTGATGTTAAGTAGAAAGTTATCAAAATGTCCATGAACATATTTCAATAACAGTGCATCAATCCCACTTAGCATCCCATTCGCTTCTGTTGAAAATTTAATTATGTTATAATTTAATTTCGGAACCAAACCTCAAGAGTCAACCGAAGATACCTATCGACTCTTGTAATAGGTAATTTAAAAGCGAAGCTATACGTTACATTCGGAAAAATGATGGAATATAGATAATGTACTTTACCTAACACCATTGGAACGCATATCATAATATAGGCAAAGATAGCACTGCTCCCACTACGTAATTTTTACGTTTCAAGTATTTATTCAATCATTTAAACTATAAAGAACATACAACTAAGTGGCTCCAAAGTCTCTAGCGTCTTTGATTATAATTTAAAATTGTCAGCATGGCCCGAAAAGTGCTAAACATTGTCATATATTTCGTGAAAATATTCCTTAAAGGCATTGATTTATAGACTTCGCTTCGCTGAATGAAATTCCCTCTGTCCTTTACTGTAGTTGAATTTAGATCAACTATTTCTCCATTTAAATGTAATCACTTCGCTCTGCCATAGAAATGCCATAAATCGTAGACTCAGGTCGAAAGTGACCCATACAACCCAGCATTAAATTCAGTATTTTCGTGTTAGCATCACAAGTATACATAAAGATAAATATATGTTAAAATCAATCCTAGAATTTTCCACCAACAATAATCACTACTTGAACCGCACCCTTAAATGCGCGTTATGGCATGAGTCACTTCGGTAATGCATCTGCCAGCCGTAGATTGATATATAGCAGTGTACTCATCCTGCCCAACGAATGACTGGTAAGGTCCTCCAGCATAAAAACGAAGCGCCGTAAAAACATTAGACGTTAAAATGCCTTGGAATTATGTTGATCAAAACTCAGAAATAGTGTTTTATCAATTAAATTATTTTCTGGAGAGTAAAATTATCACATCGAAGTCTAATCACAGGCTAATGGCCTGTAGACAATCTTCTACAATATATTACGAGCACTCCTTTTGTTTCATACGTCAATGCCGAAGATCTTGGCGATTCCCGCAAAATCCTCGTCGTCCGTCGATTAAGTCCGCTGTAAGTTATTCGTTTCGCCGGTATAAACGCACGAATTACCTGAGTTCTCATAGAAATTTATTTTTCCAAAACGGAATTATAACCTCGTGGAATCCTAAGCATCTAATTTTGCCACTTCTAGCATTCCAATAACGAGCACATGCTGCAACTATGCATTCATTACGATGAGCACTAAGCCCTCTGCTCACACTCGAAGGGTAAGTCGAGGGGTTTCGACCACTCGACTGTCCCCGCTCGGCTGGAGTCGTGCACGAGACAGTCGCATTCGTCTCCAAGGAGCTCGAGCATACCAAATGGCCAGAGCGCTCGGCTCCGTACCACGTGACTCGCACACGACAATGAAGTCGTGCACGACTAAAATTTCGAGCATAGCCCCCCTGGAACTTGCCAGTTTTACGTCGCAACCGGAAAGTTAGTGTGGAGTTATTTACTGTCGGTGGTGATCCAGTTCCTCCGCTTTCTGCTATCTAAGGTAATGCTGTTTGTTTGTGTCGTTAAAGCCTCAATGCCGTCGCGATATAAACTGCTACATAGTCTCACGAATACAAGGATCAAGAACTTTGCTATTTCCTTGATCCTTGTATTCGTGATATTATGGATTTCCACCAAGTTACGCCCTCTACGATTAATTGTGCTACATAGTCGTTCCATTTTTCCCAGAGCAACGGTAAGAAGGGAACATGATTTGCCTCTGATTAGAGAGATCGATTCAGTTTTGGTTTCAGTGTATTACAATAGCAGAGAAAAGAAGTCATTACACTGCCGCTTTCAAAAGAAAGTTATACGGTGGAACCTCGATCTATCGTTCCCGCATTGATCGTTCGCCGTTTCTGGTCCCAAATAAAGTTCCTTATAGACAATTTAATTTTTTCCCGCATCTATCGTTCCCCGAAGTATCGTTTCTCGCATTGATCGTTTGAAGATCGCGGTTCCGACGCAGAATTTTCCCGCATCCATCGTTTGACGAAAATGAGACGAAATAAATACAATGTGTCATTTATGGCTAATAACGACAAGCACGTAGTTGGAATCCTCTCCAAGAGATGGAACTACCATTGGGAGAAGCTCAGTGCCGTGGGAAAGTAACATTAGCGCATTCCCAAGAACCTTTATCCCCCTCCATTCACCATTCGCCTCCCCCCTTCTGACGCTTTCCTCTTCTTCAAAATAAAAACAGGTCCCAGCTCGCGCAGGGATCTTATTACGAAGACCTTAGCTTCGAAAAAAAATATCGAGTTACACGAGAACAATAGAAACGTGTTTCGCGCCCCCACCTCTTCTCACCAACTGACCTTTTTCAGCCTAACTGCTTCGAAGTTCCCAGTTTATGGAGGTCAACTGCTGCATGAATCACCTATTAGCCCAAAAGGTATCTAACAATTATATTCAGTAATTGCTATTATGCTTTTATTAGATTGAAATGTTAGTAATTTGTACGTTAAAAAAAACGAGACCACACATGACGCATTGTAAGCAAGGAAATAGATGGAAAAATACGATGGTGATTTTTGGCGAAACGCGATATCCTCGTAGCTGAGCTTACGGCAGTTAATTCGGCATTTTGTTCCGAAAACATGATACCAGGTTGTTATCAGTTATCAATTTACGAGCTATACTACTACTAGTAGTCTCACTTGTCAGAATTACTGACGAAGGGATATCTTCTCAGGATTTTTGTTTCTCCCTACTAACAATCCGAATTCATCTGATCATCTGGCGCTACGCTAATTAGAAAAGAATGGGCATCTTTAGGGTAAAAAATTTCATGGCGCAGTCCTATGGTCACGCTTCGCCCTCTGCAGTGTGCTCTGCGTACCCCCGTGCGCGATAGCATCAGTTCCGAACTTCACCTCGTACGAGTGGTTCCCTACTTTCCGGGGTGGCTGGACTTCGAACCACCGAGTGTTTTCCATGTGAGTTTAATAGAGTCATTTTCACTAGTTTAATTTTAGTCGTCTTCCGACCATGGCCCCTCCGAAGAAACTATTGAGAACTTTAAGAGATGGACTGAAAATAATTGAACATGAAGAAAAGAATCCGGGCTAGATGCGCGTGAATATTGCAGAGCGCCTTGGGTTGTCCGCTAGCACATGACGGTAGGGGTGGGGGTAGAGTGAGCTACCTGGAGAAAACAAGTAGAGATATGAAGGCGAAGATCCAGGTGGGCGTGCCGCTGACGATTAACGCAACGTTGTTCACGCTTTACACACTACCTCAATTGTATTAAAAATATATTCATTAGACAGGAACAATTCAAGTAATTGACTATTTTTGGCCTTCGTGATCCATCTCACAACCAGTCACTGCACCGGCGAATGCGGTTGTTTTAGGCACAACATGCACATTGCTCTCGTGAATACGTGTACTGGAAATGGTGTTTGATGGATAAGAATTTTTACATCTGACTGAAATCCATAATAGCAGTGTAAATGCCGAGTGGAGAGCAAACATTCAGAATTTTGAAAGAGATATGGGTCGAATCAACAATATGACGTATGTGTCTTGATAAAGTACTACTATTCCTGTTATTATCTAAAATATTGTTTTGAAACCTTTAATGAATTTCTTAATTACTCGCCAAAATCCTGCGTTTCCTGGGACATATGCAATCTAGCAAAAAAATTAAGCATTGATCGTTTTTCCGCATTCATTTTATAATCGTATCGTTATTAATAAAGAAAAATTGTCCCCTTGTGGAGTTCCAAAAAAGGAGGGTAGTCTTAGAATCGTGTTCGTCTTAGATTCGTGCTAATACGGTGTATGAAATTGTTTTTCGATTTATTATGTTCTATTAACAATTTTCATAAAATATTTTCCGCTGAATAAGAAAGAATCAATTTATTATATTCTATAAACAATTTAAATAAAATATTTTCCGTTAAATAAGAAATATTGGGGTGGGGGAAATTCGGTTACTGTGCAGTAATAACAACGTGCGCAAAAAACAATCTCTCAGCGAGGAATTAAAAAAGTACCTCGAGTGTCCGGACGGAAGAAGGTCCGAAGGGTATTCGGCGTCCGGGCAAGAGCGCGGTTGGGCTGGTCCTTTAGTCGGCCCTGAATTTTGCAAACGATAGATCACGTCATAACAGATATCACTTTTCATTGCGGCGTTAACATTCACGGCGTTTTTCGCGTACGTTAATTTTCTGTTGACATACGGCCAGTGATTTTCTTATTGTTGGCTTATTAACGGACCGTGAATTCAGCAAAATTGAGACCGTGAAAACCTTAAAAAAAAACGTGAAAACGTGAAAAATAACCGTGAAAACCTGGAAAAAGCCGTGAATTTCATTGTTCAGGTAGAGTGGGAACCCTGTTAATGCTACTTTAGGAAGGCTTTCATTACAAAAGTAACTTCTTAACACCTTAAGACGTTGTGTTTATTATATTGATCGAAGTGCGATTGACCGATTCTTTCTGCAGAATAGGAAGTGGCTTCAGGGTTTTTGAGTCACAAGATGGTAGATTGTGTTGGAAGTTCGTCTATATTATCGCTACTAAATTGAAACATTGATAGTCTGGCTTCCGCAGAGCTTCCTGTCGCCCTCCAGGCAAGATATTTTTAAGTTGAAAGTATCAGCGATAGCTTCGAGGTGGAAATAAGTTCACCATAAGACTCTCTACCGGACTGCCAAAAGAATACACATTTCACATGAGTATACGCTTTCGCCAATATTATACGCAAGTCTCACTTTGTTATGAACTATAAAACATATTTCAGATGCACATCAGCTACCTTTCCATTTCTCGGCATCGACTTTCCGCGCCGACGAAGTCTACAGTTTCACTAAAATACCCTGTTATCATGATGGAATCAGTAACAGGAAGCTTGCTAGGATCAGCCTAGGAATAACCATATTCCTTCATCTTTACGCAATCTATCGCTTTCAATGGAGGAGAAATAGATCAAATAATAGCCCTGAAGTCACAATGAACTACTCCGATACGTCTGCACTTCAATAAATGAATCATAACCACGCCGTCGCATGTATTCAATTCAAGTACTACAGCCGTGCCTCCTCGTACTGAACTATGACGTCAATTTTCTACCAGCCAATCATCGGGCGTTTTCGCGTCTCACTTGAATTTGAAAATTCTCGTGAACTTTGATGCATTAAATATCGCAAATCACGTCATAAAATAATAAAAAAACTTTCACCGAGGTATGCAAACATATATTTTTATATAATTTTGGGGCTATTGATTATATCTGAAATATATGCAAGTTCCCTATTGCCGTTTTTTTCTCTCCAGTGTCGACCGATTCCAAAATTTGCAACTTCGTTTCAATGGAGAGTTGTCGGCGTTTTTTGGTGGTATTGGCCATTTTACCGTAAAGGAATAATTATAATAATAAGGAAGGAATAAAAATAACCGAAAAATACTCAATTTATAGAAAAATTAAGAAAGAATAATCTCAAAATATTTTCCAGTTCGTACCGTAGAAGCAAGTCCTGTTGTCACAATCAACTCGTGCAGCCGTTTCCACAGGTAATGACTAAAGCAGACTAGGACAGACTATTCCTATATTTTCTCAGCTCCTAATAATCAGTAAAGCGAACAGGGAATGAGTTCCAGACTTCAATTGTTCTCGCACACAGGAAAGATATTCGAGTCTGAAGAGTCGCATCTTTGTTACTACTGAATCCATTGCGATGAAGATAAAATAAGTTGAAGACTAGCCACATTTTTTATATCATCAGTGATTCCTCGATAAATAAAAAAATATTTGGTTTTGAGCAAAACGTAAATAATGTCAAGTAACGCGAAAGATAAATTCTTTTACGTTACTTGACATTGCTGAGCGATGCCATCAGGTATGTACCATGCATGAAAATTTGGTTGGTGGGAGTTAGTGACTGGTCAAGTGGGGAACGGGTGCGCTGGAGGGACGTGGCGGGTTGGAAGGGGGGACGGGAAGAGGAAAGGTATGATGTGATAGGCAAGGCACCTCAGGCCATTCGTCATACCATGTCACTAGGAGAAAGGGTAGGGTGAAGGTACGGAAGAGGTTTATTGCCACAGGTGATGGGAATTTACGGAAGGGAATAGGATAAAGCGCTAGAACGTAATAATTAGCCGTGAAAGTGGAGCTGCAGTTTTTTAGTACCAATATTTTGTTATCAAAAACATAGTTAAAATGCTATATCTTGAAGGATCACTGATAATTTTATTCAAAATTGTGAAATAAATTGCCTTTGATTATTATACAATTGCAACAGATGAATTACTTAACGAGATACTTCAAAACATCAGTGATTTAAAAAACGGCAAAATAATTTCATGACGTAATAGAAAAATTGGTAGAGAATCATCAAATAAAATGCTTTCAGTCTTACCTGTCTTCCGCAACGTATTCGCCCATTCCGTGTCACAAGTATTAAATTTCTTGGCGATCGGCATGGAATCCAAAACAGCTTCGAAATTCTTCCAGTTGGACCAGATCCCCGTCGAATTATGGGCGTTCCATAAACACAATGAAGATGGTTTCCTCAAGCAATCGAGCTATATGTACGATCTCGAGCAAACGCACCACTTGCAGGTTAACGGACTACATCCATCAAGGAAAAGACGGTTATATATATATTTGGTGGAGGGGATTCTCCAGATTTTCCTCTGGGATGGGGACGGAGTAGACGAAAATTTGCGCTCATTGGTTGTACACCAACCAATGAAGTTTTGAATACTTCGCCATAGTAAACATACATTGTCAACTCCGACGGTTCCCACCATAAGAAAAAGTAGGTACAAATAAAGCCAATGCTTCGCTCCCCGTTAGCTGAGAAGGGTGATAGAGGAGTGGATGAGTAATCAGTAGTTATCTTAGTTGACTATGTCCTTCACCGAGCAAGATCAGCAAGATCACATTACGTAGAAATCTTCTCAGGTTACCTTTCTGTACTGGGTTACAGCTGGCCGGCTGCCCCTCTCGGTCCATTAGTCATCCGACCCGCTCTCATCCTCCAGCTAACTGGGGGGGAGGGGGAGAAAAAGGCAACTCCCCTCCCAACTTCGCTCGCAACAACTCCGAAGAGACATTTGATACGTACTTTCGGAACAGGGGTCGCAGAGTGAGTTGATACGAGACAAGCAGATGGTGGCGAGCCAGTTCTACATAGTATGACTTATGGGGGCCGTGTTACACTCTCACGCGTTTAGAAAATATGCATGTGAATCCGAGGGCCCGTTTGAGCTTGCGCCTTTTCCGATGTTGCCGTCGATACTATCTTCATTGCCTTAGCAGACGCGTCAACGGCACCCTCCGCTGCAGTTCTACTTCCTGCTTATTACGTAATTATCTAAGGAAAAATTATAAAATGTAAAATACTGAGTTTATTCTCAATAATTCGTTCTAGAGGGGCACTTTTCCTGTTTTGGGCCCAAGTGTGGACTTCGTTGTACGGAGTTTTCGTAGTTAGAGAGGTTCGTTACTCGAGGTTTTTTTGCGTGCATTATCCATTGGAAGGAATCAGGACCATTGACTTCGAAATAGAGGGGTTTTCTTAAAATTTCGTTGTATAGGGGTTCGTTGTATAGAGGTTTCACTGTATAATGCAAAATACACCATCGTTCTACGGATATAAAATGGGTTGTGTATGGCGACGCCAACAACTTATACAACTACAACATATAAGTACCAGTGAAAAAGCAGTGCTCATGCAACACTTCAGCCCCATGCTCATCAGGCAGTTATTCATCATCATTATTTCAAGCAATGATTTTTTGCTTGGAATTAGAATTTTCAATATGTGTAACATTCACATAATTTTGTACTACTTGGAAACTGCTTCAACATTAGCTAACCCCACATGAATACATGCAATTCTTATTGTTAGTGGCCCTTCAAACAACACATCCATGCAGACACAAATATATGTAAACATGGGTATGATTAAATTTCACTGCTATACTTAGCTTTTAACTAATTCAGGCACTCCCCTCCCACTACAGCATCAAATTTCTGAAAGTAATGCCAAGACTATAGATATTAAATATTCACCAACATAATACCCTAATTAACTTGCTCATGTGACTCAATGGAAATGAAGCGATATGCACGGAATTAACCCTTGAAATCCATGTAAAGGTAAAGTAATGAACGGCATAGATTACCTTGTAATATCATAAGTGAAAAAGGTTAATGGATATGGCTTGAAACAATATTAAAATAAAAATTGCCCCTATTGATGATACATATAAGCATTACAACATACTTCATCCATGACCCTGGGGCATACATCAACTACGACAATAAAAATGCATATCAGTCTCACCAGGTGCTCAGCTAGAGGGATTCAAGGGGCAACTAGACCTGATGTGCGTAATATATCCATCAGGGTAAGCGGAAGCCCTCCCCAAGAAAATTTTTTAAATAAATGGTTCAAAATGGTGAGTTATATGGCTTTCTGAGGGGTATTTTATTAACCCTTACACTCCTCTAAAAGTAAATAAATAAAATTAAGTAAAATGGATTTAACTTAAATGTTTCTCTCATCTCTCTGTTATCCCCCACTGTGCCACTGGTACTCATTCATCATATATGACTCTCTATTTTGGTAATGTAATGTCAACTAATAGTATTAGTCACTAGTGAACCAAAATACCACTAAATGGTGTCAGGTATGAAAAATTATCCACTTTCTCAATATAAAAACTCAACCTCAATGCAATAAAATGATTGATAAACCCACATTATTCAATAGGTCATCCCACAGAAAATTTATAAAATTTAATAGGAGGTTCACATAAAATGCTCACATTTAAAACAGTTGAAATCTTATTATGTATTATTGGAACCACAACTTTCTTGGATTTCCTCTTCAATCAAAACATAGACTGTGTCCCAACATATTTGTAGCACTTTGAGGGACAGTGAAACAGAATTTCAGACTTTACGTCTAACATATTTAAAGGATTAAACACACATTCAATTCCCATTCAGTGGGGATTCTGTATATATTATTAAACATGAACTGTAAATCAAAATCTTAATTCATTAATGTGGCAAAAACGTCTAACCCCTTGTAGATAAGAATAATAATAATAATATGAAAAATATGTATCCTAAAAACAAGAAAATAAGCCTTAACCCGTCAGCATACCCTTAAAACCACAAGGTAAAAAGTAATTATAATTTATAAATAAGTAAATTATAAATTGTTTCTTTGAGTATCCATGATTTCATTGATATTGGCACATAACACAAGGAAAAAAGTCAAAAGCAACATAATATCACTAACAAGGGATTCTCTTAGCACCTGTATGAGCTTCCCCTTCTACTAATTATAAAAAAGTTTAACATTGGCAGCGTGGATATTTCCCATGGGTACATGACTTTAAGAAGCTCGTCATTACATTAGTGGATGTCATTAATAAATATCTACCAATAGAAGGGATTACACTACTAAATATTATGCTTGATTTATAAAGCAATGGGTGTAAGAAAGCCTCTCACCAAATTTTACCATTGAGCGCTGAATAATTTCGCCCCTAGAAGAGTTTGAAGTTTCAACTTGAATTCCGCGCCAAAAACGTATTTCTCGGGCGACGCCATGTTGATGACGTGTGAACCTCATGATATCTGCATTGCTTGCATAAGGAGTGCATTATCGTAGGCGTTATTTCGATTAAAATAAATGGTAGATGGAACGGAGAATTTTAAATGAGTGGGAGGAAACCTTACGTGTACTGTTGTGAGCCTAATGTGAATCTACCTCTCGTTAAACACAAGAAAATTATTTTTTTGTTGTGCCAAACGACCCAGACCGAGGAAGGCGGTGGTACGACGCTGCACGGAGACAGCATATTCCCTCAGAGATGGGCTGTTATAGAATTTGTGAGGGCCATTTTAATGTAAGTCTCTTCTGCTTCTCAATGGGATTTAGTTTCCATTACTCCTTTTGTTGTCTTTGGCCACATATCGCATAAGTTCGTATGTGCTTAAATACATACGCGCTCAACGGGAAATTTTACTTTTTAATTGCAAATATATCATTATGTTTTAATTAATGTCGAATTTAATGATTATTTCGTATGCATAAACTACATATTTGCCCCGGTTTTTACTCTTTGTTTCTATCTTGCGCATTAAAAGCCAACTACTGTAACGGAAAGGGTCTTCGACGCTCACCTGGTGATGTGTCAAATAGTACAAAGTAATACTTCATAATCACAAATTTGTACTCCAGGAAATACTACGATATCGTATTACTCACAACAAGCAGAAATAAGCACATTTAAGTCGCGGTGCCGCCAGGTTTATAAATAGAAGCACAAGTAGTAAATAATAACTTTTTTCTTTTTTAACTTTTCTAATCTTACAGCAAAACAGATAAACCAAAGGCAAATGCGCACTGAATGGATAATAGAATAATTATCAAATTATACAATGTAATGTGGGACTCCTCTCGCTAGACTTCAAGCTGTCCGTTAATGCCGACGTCATGATTTTATCCACCATTTTTTTCTTCATTTAAAAAATTTGCATTAGCTTCAATTAAAGCGTATTAGCGAAATTACGAATACAAAAAACCTGTAAATAAGAAAGAATACGAGAGAAAAAGCTGAAAAAATTATAAAAGACAGTCCCGATCCCTCAACCTTTACTAGCACAGTTCAAATCGATGGCCACTTGGTCGCCTCGGTAACATAAAATTACTCAAAAAGTAAGTATTATAAAAAGTAAGGGTGAAAACCGGGCCACATGGCATGGAATCCCTAATCACTTTCATCTCCTGCCTCAATTCATTTTCATCTGTAAATTTTACTTCATATTCCTCCTCCACTCATGTCACATTCCTTGATGTAGACATCTTTCTCACAAAAAATAAATTTCACACATCTGTACACATTAAAAACACAAACAAACAGCAATATCTACACTACAATAGCTGTCATCCGACACATACAAAACGCTCCCTCCCTTTTTCTCTTTCCATCCGTGGTCACAGAATATGTAACAATCCAGACTCCCTTAATAGATTCCTTTCAAATTTACACCATGCTCTCAGGAGAAGGGGTTACCCGGAACCCCTCCTCCGGAATAAGATCCGAAAAAAATCATATGTCCCGAAAAAACTAGGCGGGGACAATTCGTCGCAGTTTCTTTCTCTCTGTACGACCTTTTTTCCGGGCGTGGACGTATTGCGTAGGACCCTAAAAGACCTTTTCCCCATCCTCTCAGACAACACAACCACTTCCAGATTTTTCCCGCGATGCCCTTCACTCGTTTTTAAAAGACCACCAAATCTGGCCAGCATCTTAAAAACAACCAAACCACTGCCCAAACAAAGTACCTATATTAAACCACAGCCCTCGCCCTGCAACCGTGCAAGATGCAAAACTTGTCACATCCTCATCACCGAACCCCTTCCCGATCAATTCCTTGCCTTCCCTCTCCCCTCTGTGTCGGACATTTCTTGCACAACAAAAAACATTGTGTATATACTGTTGTGCCAGAAATGCCCCGCTTTTTATATCGGCTTATCCACCACTCCCCTTTGCATCCGAATGAACGGGCATCGCTCTTCATGCAATAGCGTTTCTTCTGTTTCTGCTTCCCTTCCAGTCGCCGTTCATGCTTCCTCCCACAAAGCTATGTTTGACCAATGCTATAAAGTGGGAATATTAGCCTCCCTCCCCCCATCTACCACCCCCCTAGAGCTGAAGGACTTGGAACAGGCATGCATATGGGCTTTCCGTGCGTTTTCTGGTCCAGGAATCAACCGCGCCCATTAGAAAGAACAACCAATCCCCGTCCACCGTTTTTCCTCCCTCCATCTTAGCCCTCTCCCTTGCACCCTTCCTTATGCCCTTTCCTCACTTTCCCTCCTCTTCTCACTTGAGAAAGATGGGCTGCGTCCCATCGAAAATTTGTAAAAACAACCTTTCCCCGTAAGTTCCTCACTTTTATTTTATTTTTCGTTTTTCTGTCAATTTCTAAGTTTTTTGTGTGCCCACCCTAGGGCAAGAAGAAGTTCCTTTACATTATTTATAATGCTCGTGTGAGTTTATTTCAAACGTGTGTATATATATATATATTTATACTATTATATATATTTATACTATTATATATATATCTATACTATATATATATATATTATATATATTAATTCAAAGGTAAGGAAAGAAAGGGATAGGAACATGGAATAGAAAAAGGAATAGGACAACGGTGCTGTGGTAGGTGGAAAAAAGCCAGAAAATCAGAGGGTAAAAATGCGGCCTGATTGGGACTCGAACCCAGAACCTCCTGGTTGCCAGCCAGGTGCTCTACCAGTTGCGCTACCAGGACGCTTAGATTTACCATGATTTCGGCGGGGGTTTATACACAGAAAACTCCCTTTGCTGTGGCCCACGAGAGTAACCAATAGATGGCACTGGGGCAGCTCACCACTCACCAGGGGAAGGAATGGACGAGGACACAAGGATGAAAGGAAAGGTACACACTCACACGATAGTGGGAAAGAGACATGAACACGCGTTTCGGGGCACGCAGAGCCCAAGTGAAATAAGCCAATATGGCCGATACACTACTTCATTCATTCACACGGCGCGTGAAGTTTGCATTCCCTCAACACACGATTTTAAATTTTTCGGAATTTTTTTTCGCCACTTCCCGACGACGTACGGACACCAAATTCAGGTGAGTGACGTCTTTCTCGTGCCCCTACGTGCCGCAACCAGGAGAACGCAGAATATTAAATTTTAACGGGTGACACCGTCGAAAAAGCATGCTTACACTACAGCTACAGAGCCGAAATGTTTATCTAAGGTAAACGATGCCGCGTTATACATAACAAGAACTTTAGGTCCCCAGAAAACCCGCTGTGACCCCCCCAAAAAAATAAAAATTACTTAATAAGTCGTATATTTCGTGTACCATTCATCCCAGTTGTATCGTTTTTATTGATTCCGAATGGGAATTGTGTCGGCTATATTTACGCGTCATGTTCAATTATCCTGCCCCAATTACACACCCGCAATAAAACTTCAAATTTTTAAATGTACATTTCTTAACAAAATAGTAGAGTAATAAAAGGGGTTCCAGGACATGGACACCTAAAAGCGATTTTTTTAAACCACTTCCCGATAAGGTACGGCTACGAAATTCACATGAGTTATGCCTTATTACAGCGCATATGCACCGCTATGTGGAGAACACAGAATTGGTGATCTAAATATGAGTAATACGGGGAAATTCATTGTTCCCCTAATGCTAGATCGCTGGAATTTTTATTGTAGGTAGACAAAGACCTTATATGCAAGAAAACCCCTAGAAATTTCACATGGCTTCCTAGAAGACTAGGGAAAAAATTATTTTTTTTCTGTAAATAGCATGTTCTTTGGTGTTTTCGCATATTTTACCAGTAATTCCCTTCTCCTATGACTCATCGCTAAGTAATTTCTTAGGATGATTGTGACCGTAGTCAGCACACTCACAAAAAAACCCTGGAAACTCCCAGAACCGCCTTAAAAACATCGTCATAAACTAAAATGCCACAATCACGGCTAGCATGCGTCTAAATCCTCCAATATTATCCCCCGGCAGCCTTCGTAAACGATAGGGGATAGCCGGTAGTGCTCAGTGCTTGGTAAGGAGTGAAAACCCGGGCGGCGAAGCTCCCCCAGCTCCAGGAACGACGGACGCACTCCGAGGAGTCAGAGGCGAGGAAAAACTCCGAGAACCCTCGGGCGGCGAATCCGCCCCGACACGCGGAGCACCCGAACGTGTGTCTTACGAGGGGGGAGGGCGACGATACCTCCTGGGCGGCGAAGCCGCCCACGGGCGAGGAACGGCGAAGCCGTTCCGAGGAGGCGATGGCCCGGGGGGACACAGGTAAACCTTGGGCGGCGAAGCCGACCACATGCGAGGAACGGCGAAGCCGTTCCGAGAAGTTGATGGCGCGGGGGGACCCAGATAAAACTTGGGCGGCGAAGCCGCCCCATCTAGAGGAAGGGCGATGCCGTTCCCAGGAGCCGACGCCTCGGGAGGACTCGGGTAACACTTGTGCGGCGAAGCCGCCCTCCCACGATGAACGGCGATGCCGTTCCGAGGAACTAGTGGGTCTCCGTCACAGGGCTACCTCGATATCTGGGCGGCGAAGCCGACCCCTGACGAGGAACGGCGAAGCCGTTCCGAGACGTCGGGGGTGGGACGGCCAAGCCGTCCGGCGGGGGCAGCCGGCGAAGCCGGATGCGGGTCGCCGATAACCCTCGGGCGGCGAAGCTGCCCACAGGCGAGGAACGGCGAAGCCGTTCCGAGGAGGCGACGGCTCGGGGGGACACAGGTAAACCTCGGGCGGCGAAGCCGACCACGGGCGAGGAACGGCGAAGCCGTTCCGAGAAGACGATGGCTCGGGGGGACCCAGGTAAACCTTGGGCGGCGAAGCCGCCCCATCACGACGAAGGGCGATGCCGTTACCAGGAGTCGACGCCTCGGAGGGACTCGGGTAACCCTTGGGCGGCGAAGCCGCCCTCCCACGATGAACGGCGAAGCCGTTCCGAGGAACAGGCGGGTCTCCGTCACAGGGCTACCTCGATATCTGGGCGGCGAAGCCGACCCCTGACGAGGAACGGCGAAGCCGTTCCGAGACGCCGCGGGTGGTACGGCGAATCCGCCCGGTGGGGGCAGCCGGCGAAGCCGGATGCGGGGGGGTTTTAGGGGGCGTAGCCCCCTAACGAGCGCGCGCAGCGCGGCGAGTCTATATTATATACAACCCGATGTGTGACAGATAGCACACTCACTCATTCACGTATACAAATTCCCGACCACTTCCGGACGTGCTGGGAAGACGAAATTTTTACAGGTCGTGGAGAAAAAATATTCATCGGGGGGAAAAGTCCGAAAACTCGAAAAAGTCTATTGGTTTTCGAGATATATCGATCCGAATTAACATTGGAGCCTTATGGGACTAAAACATTTTCCATTCTTCGCCTACTTGCAAATGTCACGGGAACATGAAATTTCACTGACGGAAACTAGATTTTTTGGCCTATTTTTTGATGTGAACCATTTAGCCGTATTTTGATTGAAAGTATTTTTTATAATTTTTTAAAATTTCCAATGCTTTTCTTATGGGCCTATCTTTGGATTTTTTTAAAACCAATTTATAATCGTTGTAGGAATAAGTCCTAAACGTATGAGATACTGCATTTTTCGGTTGATTTTTTAATGTCGTTTTCTTTGCAATATTTTGATTTAAAGTATTTTTTTTAACTTTTTCAAATTTTCAATGCTTTTCTTATGGGCCGAATTTCGGAATTTTTTCACCAATTTGCAATAATCGTAGGACAAATTCACTTTAAAGCAAGATACTAGATTTTTTATTCAATTTTTCGGCTATCTTGATGTATCCAAAAGACGAAAGAAATTCGAGTTATTAACGATTATGTATTTCCATTGAAATTGCGACTCCTACAACGTTTGGTAACTTACAACACATCCGCCGTGAAGTTTGCATTCCCTCAACACACGATTTTAAATTTTTCCGAATTTTTTTTTACCACTTCCCGACGTGGTACGGACACCAAATTCAGGTGATTGACGTCTTTCTCGTGCCCCTACGCGCCGCTACCAGGAGAACGCAGAATATTTAATTTTAAGGGGTGACACCGTCGAAAAAGCATGCTTACACTACAGCTACAGAGCCGAAATTTTTATCTAAGGTAAACGATGCCGCGTTATACAGAACAAGCACTTTAGGTCCCCCGAAAACCCCCTGTGACCCCCCCAAAAAAATAAAAATTACTTAATAAGTCGTATATTTCGTGTACCATTCATCCCAGTTGTATCGTTTTTATTGATTCCGAATGGGAATTGTGTCGGCTATATTTACGCCTCATGTTCAATTATCCTGCCGCAATTACACACCCGCAATAAAACTTCAAATTTTTAAATGTACATTTCTTAACAAAATAGTAGAGTAATAAAAGGGCTTCCAGGACAAGGACACCTAAAACCGATTTTTTTAACCACTTCCCCATAAGGTACGGCTACGAAATTCACATCAGTTATGCCTTATTACAGCGCCTATGCACCGCTATGTGGAGATCACAGAATTGGTAATCTAAATGTGTGTAATACGGAAAAATTCATTGTTCCCCTACAGTTAGATCGCTGGAATTTTTACTGTAGGTAAACAAAGACCTTTTATGCAAGAAAACCCCTCGATATTTCACGTGGCTTCCAAGAAGACCAGGGAAAAAATTATTTTTTTCCTGTGAATCGCATGTTCTTCGGTGTTTTCGCATATTTTAGCAGTAATTCCCTTCTCCTATGACTCATCGCTAAGGAATTTATTTGGATGATTGCGACCGTTGTCAGTATACTCATAAAAAACCCCTGGAAACCCCCCGGACCCCCTTCATCATAAGCTAAAATGCCACAATCACGGCTAGCATGCGTCTACATTCGGCCACATTATCCCCCGGCAGCCTTTGTAAACGATCGGGGAAAGCTGGTAGTACGCATTACTCTGTGAGGAGTGAAAACCCTGGCGGCGAAGCTGCCCCCGCCCCAGGAACGACGGGGACATTCCAAGGAGTCAGAGGCGCGGAAATCCTCCGAGAACCCTCGGGCGGCAAATCCGCTCCAACACGTGGAGCAGCCGAATGGGTGTCTTACGAGGGGGGAGGGCGCCGATAACCCTTGGGCGGCGAAGCCGCCCCATCACGCGGAAGGGCGATGCCGTTCCAAGGAGTCGACGCCTCGGGGGGACACGGTAAACCTTGGGCGGCGAAGGCGCCCCATCACCAGGAAGCTTACGGGGGGAGGGCGCCGATAACCCTTGGGCAGCGAAGCAGCCCACAGACGAGGAACGGCGAAGCCGTTCCGAGGAGTCTACGGCTCGGGGGGACACAGTAAACCTTGGGCGGCGAAGCCGCCCTATCACGTGGAAGGGCATTGGAGCCTTGAGGGACTAAAACATATTCCATTATTTGCTTACTTGCAAATGTCACGGGAACGTTAAATTTCACTGACGGAAACAAGATTTTTCGGCCGATTTTTTGGTGTGAAAAATTTTGCCATATTTTGATTAAAAGTATTTTTTATAATTTTTTAAATTTCCAATGCTTTTCTTATGGGCCTATCTTTGGATTTTTTTTAACCAACTTTAAATCGTTGTAGGAATAAGTCCTTAACGTATGAGATACTGTATTTTTTGGTTGATTTTTGGTGTGGTCGTCTTTGCAATATTTTGGTTTAAAGTATTTTTTTTAACTTTTTCAAATTTTCAATGCTTTTCTTATGGGCTCAATTCGGGAAAGTTTTCGTCGACGTCTAGGGGGGACACTGGTAAGCCTTGGGCGGCGAAGCCGCCTCATCACGAGGAAGCTTACGGGGGGAGGGCGCCGATAATTCTTGGGCGGCGAAGCCGCCCACAGGCGAGGAACGGCAAAGCCGTTCCGAGGAGTCGATGGCTCGGGGGGAAACACAGTAAAGTAAAGAGGAGTCGACTTCCCGGGGGGACACATGTAAACCTTGGGCGGCGAAGCCGCCCCATCAAGAGGAGGCTTACGGGGGGAGGGCGCCGATAACCCTTGGGCGGCGAAGCCGCCCATAGACGAGGAACGGCGAAGCCGTTCCGAGGAGTCGACGGCTCGGGGGGACACGGTAAACCTCGGGCGGCGAAGCCGCCCCATCACAAGGAAGGGCGATGCCGTTCCCAGGAGTCGACGCCTCGGGGGGACTCGGATGACCCTTGGGCGGCGAAGCCGCCCACAGACGAGGAACGGCGAAGCCGTTCCGAGGAGTCGAGGGCTCGGGGGGACACAGTAAACCTCGGGCGGCGAAGCCGCCCTATCACGTGGAAGGGCGACGCCGTTCCCTGGAGTCGACGCCTCGGGGTGACTCGGGTGACCCTTGGGCGGCGAAGCCGCTCTTCCACGATGAACGGCGAAGCCGTTCCGAGGTGTCGAGGATGGGACGGCGAAGCCGTCCGGTGGGGGCAGCCGGCGAAGCCGGATGCGGGGGGGTTTTAGGGGGCGTAGCCTCCTAACGAGCGCGCGCAGCGCGGCGAGTCTATATTATATACAACCCGATGTGTGACAGATAGCACACTCACTCATTCACGTATACAAATTCCCGACCACTTCCGGACGTGCTGGGAAGACGAAATTTTTACAGGTCGTGGAGAAAAAATATTCATCGGGGGGAAAAGTCCGAAAACTCGAAAAAGTCGATCGGTTTTCGAGATATATCGATCCGAATTAACATTGGAGCCTTATGGGACTAAAACATTTTCCATTCTTCGCCTACTTGCAAATGTCACGGGAACATGAAATTTCACTGACGGAAACTAGATTTTTTGGCCTATTTTTTGATGTGAAACATTTTGCCATATTTTGTTTATAAGTATTTTTTATAATTTTTTTAAATTTCCAATGCTTTTCTTACGGGCCTATCTTTGGATTTTTTTAAAACCAACTTATAATCGTTGTAGGAATAAGTCCTTAACTTGTGAGATACAAGATTTTTTCGTTGATTTTTTGGTGTGGTTGCCTATGCAATTTTTTGTTTAAAAGTATTTTTTTTAACAATTTAAAATTTCCAATGCTTTCTTTTGGGCTCACTTTGGGAATTTTTTTGACCAATTTGCAATTATCGTAGGACCAATTCAATTTAATGCAAGATACTACATTTTTTTCTTAATTTTTTGGCTATCCCTTGATATCCACATGTTAATCGAACTTCGAGTAATTAACGATTATGTATTTTCATTGAATTTGCGACTCCTACAACGTTTGGTAACTTACAACACATCCGCCGTGAAGTTTGCATTCCCTCAACACACGATTTTAAATTTTTCGGAATTTTTTTTCGCCACTTCCCGACGATGTACGGACACCAAATTAACGTGAGTGACGTCTTTTTCGTGACCCTACGTACCGCTACCCGGAGAACGCAGAATATTTCATTTAAACGGGTGACACCGTCGAAAAACCATGCTTGCGCTAAAGCTAAAGAGCCGAAATTTTTATCGAAGGTAAACGATGCCGCGTTATACGGGACAAGCACAAAAAATCCCCCGATAACCCCGTGGGACCCCCCCAAAAAAATAAAAATTATTTCATAAGTGGTATATTTCGTGTACCATTCATCCGAGTTGTATCGTTTTTATTTATTCGGACTGGGAATTGTGTCGGCTACATTTACGCGTCATGTTCAATTATCCTGCCCCATTAACACACCCGCAATAAAACTTCAAATTTTTTAATGTACATTTCTTAACAAAATAGTAGAGATAAAAAATGGCTTCCAGGACAAGGACACCTAAAAGCGATTTTTTTAAACCACTTCCCCATAATGTACGGCTACGAAATTCACACGACTTATGCCTTATTACAGCGCCTATGCACCGCTATGTGGAGAACACGGAATTGGTAGTATAAATGTGAGTAATACGGGAAAATTCATTGTTCCCCTAAAGCTAGATCTTTGGAATTTTTATTGTAGGTAAACAAAGACCTTTTATGCAAGAAAACCCCTCGAAATTTCACGTGGCTTCCTATAAGACCGGGGAAAAAATTCTATTTTTTCGGTAAATAGCATGTTCCTCGGTGTTTTCGCATATTTTACCAGTAATTCCCTTCTCCTATGACTCATCGCTAAGGAATTTTTTTGGATGATTGTGACCGTTGTCAGTACACTCATAAAAAAACCTGGAAACCCCCCGGACCACCTTCAAAACATCGTCATAAGCTAAAATGCCACAATCACGGCTAGAATGCGTCTACATTCTGCCACATCATCCCCCGGTAGCCTTTGTAAACGATGGGGGATAGCTGGTAGTACGCATTGCTCTGTGAGGAGTGAAAACCCTGGCGGCGAAGCTGCCCCCGCCCCAGGAACGGCGGAGCCATTCGGAGGAGTCAGAGGCGCGGAAAACCTCCGAGAACCCTCGGTCGGCAAATCCGCTCCAACACGTGGAGCAGACAAATGGGTGTCTTACGAGGGGGGAGGGCGCCGATAACCGAAGCCGCCCACAGTCGAGGAACGGCGAAGCCGTTCCGAGGAGTCGACGTCTCGCGGAGACACTGGTAAGTCTTGGGCGGTGAAGCCGCCCCATCACGAGGAAGCTTACGGGGGGAGAGCGCCGATAACCCTTGGGCGGCGAAGCCGCCCAGAGGCGAGGAACGGCGAAGCCGTCCCGAGGAGTTGATGGCTCGGGGGGAAACACAGTAAAGTAAAGAGGAGTCGACTTCCCGAGGGGACACATGTAAACCTTGGGCGGCGAAGCCGCCCCATCACGAGGAGGCTTACGGGGGGAGGGCGCCGATAACCCTTGGGCGGCGAAGCCGCCCATAGACGAGGAACGGCGAAGCCGTTCCGAGGAGTCGACGGCTCGGGGGGACACAGTAAACTTCGGGCGGCGAAGCCGCCCCATCACGAGGAATGGCGATGCCGTTCCCAGGAGTCGACGCCTCGGGGGGACTCGGATAACCCTTGGGCGGCGAAGCCGCCCACAGACGAGGAACGGCGAAGCCGTTCCGAGGAGTCGACGGCTCGGGGGGACACGGTAAACCTCGGGCGGCGAAGCCGCCCCATCACGAGGAATGGCGATGCCGTTCCCAGGAGTCGACGCCTCGGGGGGACTCGGATAACCCTTGGGCGGCGAAGCCGCCCACAGACGAGGAACGGCGAAGCCGTTCCGAGGAGTCGACGGCTCGGGGGGACACGGTAAACCTCGGGCGGCGAAGCCGCCCCATCACGAGGAATGGCGATGCCGTTCCCAGGAGTCGACGTTTGGGGGGACTCGGGTAACCCTTGGGCGGCGAAGCCGCCCTACCACGATGAACGGCGAAGCCGTTCCGAGGCACTAGCGGGTCTCCGTCACAGGGCTACCTCAATATCTGGGCGGCGAAGCCGACCCCGGACGAGGAACGGCGAAGCCAGTCCGAGGAGTCGCGGGTGGGACGGCGAAGCCGTCCGGTGGGGGCAGCCGGCGAAGCCGGATGCGGGGGGGCTTTAGGGGGCGTAGCCCCCTAACGAGCGCCGGGGGGACACATGTAAACCTTGGGCGGCGAAGCCGCCCCATCACCAGGAAGCTTACGGGGGGAGGGCGCCGATAACCCTTGGGCGGCAAAGCCGCCCACAGACGAGGAACGGCGAAGGCGTTCCGAGGAGTCGACGGCTCGGGGGGACACAGTAAACCTTGGGCGGCGAAGCCGCCTAGAGGCAAGGAACGGCGAAGCCGTTCCGAGGAGTCGACGTCCCGGGGAGACATATGTTAATTTGGGCGGCTAGTTACATACACCTATGCATTATCTTTTAGAAAGCATAAATATTTAATAAATGATTTAATTAATATAACCGCGAAAAGATAGAAATGGCGGGCACTACTAATTTTTTCCGGGGAGACATTTACTTTTTATTGTATTACTCTCGAAATATGGATGTCATAGGGGCAACTTCTCTTAGATATGATAGTAAATGAATGTGACCATATAATGTTGTCATCTTTAAACCCCCTGAAAACCCCTAAAAAATTAAAATTTGCATATATGTAGCCTTTTCGGGTACTTTTCGTCAGAATTCCGCCGCATTTCCAAGCCTTACCACTGATCGCTACGGAATTGATGTAGACGATTGATGAGCCCTGGCTGTACAAACCTATAAACCCCCGTTAACCCACATACACCCCCCAAAAAATAAAATTTTTCATATACGTCTACTTTTTGTGTACTTTCCGTGACTATTTCACCGCTGGTTCTTACCCCAACGACTAATACCTACGGAATTTATGTGAACGGATGGTGACCGCCAGGAGTACTCATATAAACCCCCGGTATCCCCCTAAAATCCCCCCAAATGTAAAATGTGCCATTAAATCTCCTATTTGGGAACTTCTCGCAAAGATTACGTCGCACTACCCGTCCCCTCTGAGCTCTAGATCCAGAATGTTTGGTGAAGGCGGGTCACCGTAAACCATACGGGAAAAAATACCAGAAAACCCCCGATTCACTCCTGGAACCTCGCCGAAAAAAATAAAATTTTTAAAGTCGCCATTCCGAATAGTTTTCCTCCCATTTTAGCCGGTGCCACTACTACTTATTAAAACCCCCGATAACCCCGCGAAACCTCCCAAAATGTTTTTTTTTAATCCCCTCTCCAAGTAAAAGAATCGTCAGAATTCCGCCTCTATTTTAGACCCCTAGGACTTATCGGCACAGAATTTATGAGAACGATTTGTGACCATTGGTTTAACACCAGTATAAAACCCCCGGTATTCCGTTTGAACCCCCCGCAAAAAAATGAAAAAGTTGCCATTAAGTCTTCATTTATGGGTACTTGTCACCACTATTACGCCGCATTGCCCTACCCTTTACAATCATCTTTACCTTCATAATCACTGTGAAGGATTGGTGACCGCATGCATAACACATTAAAACCCCGAATCCCCCGGGGAACCCCTCTCGGTGGAGAAGACTATTTATGAGGACTAAGCGGAGCAGCCGCGGGGGGCTCTTCATCCCCAAGGCGGCGAAACCATTCCGAGGAGTAACTGGCGTAGGCGAGGGGGAGCTTCAGTAACCCCCGGGCGGCGAAGCCGCCCCGATGTTTAAAGCGGCGCAGCCGCTGTGGGCTCCCTCCGCCCTTTGGCGGCGAAGCCGCCCCTTACTCGAATAACGGTGAAACAGTTCCGAAATGCCCTTGCCCTCTGGGCGGCTATGCAGACGCCAGACGATGAACGGCGAAGTACTTTTTGGGTAATTTTCGTCACTATTCCACCGCTGGTTCTTACCCCAACGACTCATCCCCACGGAGTTTATGTGAACGAATGGTGAGCGCCAGGAGTACACACATATAAACCCCCGGTATCCCCCTGAAATCCCATCCCTGAAATGCCATTAAGTCTACTATTTGAGAACTTCAAACGAGCATTACGCCGCACTACCCGTCCCCTCTGAGATCTTGATCCGGAATATTTGGTGAGGGCGAGCCACCGTAAACCATATGGGAAAAATACCAGAAAACTTATGAAACCTACTTGAACATCGCCGAAAATAAATCTATAGTCGCCTTTCCGAGTAGTTTTTGTCACAATTTAACCGATGCCCTTACCACTTATTAAAACCTCGGTAACCCCGTGAAACCTCCCAAAAAAATTTCTAATAAATCGCCTCTCCAGGTAAAAGAATCGTCAGACCACTGTTCCGGACCCCTAGGACTTGTCGTCACAGAATTTATGAGAACGATTTTTGACCACTGGTTTGACACAAGTAAAAAACCCCGGTATTCCGGTGGGAACCTCCCGCAAAAAATGAAAAACATGCCATTAAGTCCTCTTTTATGGGTTCTTGTCGCTACTATTATACCGCATTGCACTACCCTTTACAATTATCGCTGCGTAATCACTGTGGACGATTGGTGATCGCATGCATAACACATTAAAACCCCCGAGTCCCCCTGGGCACCCCTCTCGGTGGATAAGACCATTTATGAGGAATAAGCGGAGCAGCCGCGGGGGGGCTCCTCAACCCCAAGGCGGCGAAGCCGCCCCACTCCTAGGAACGGCGAAGCCGTTCCGAGGAGTAACTGGCGTAGGCGAGAGGGAGGTTCAATAACCCCCGGGCGGCGATGCCGCCCCAACGTTCAAGCGCCGCAGCCGCTGTTGGCTCCCCCCACCTCTTGGCAGCGAAGCCGCCCCTTAAACGAATAACGGTGAAACAGTTCCGAAATGCCCTCGCCCTCTGGACGGCTATGGCGACCCCAGACGAGGAACGGCGAAGCCGTTCCGAGGAAGGAGTGCGGCGCTTTCCTACCCCCTGGCCGGCGAAGCCGGCCCCTATCTTAGGTGAGATTATTTGAAATAAAATTCTTCGAACGACCACAAATGTAGACGGCAAAGCCGGAACCGGGGTTTTAAGGGGCGGAGCCCCTTAAGGAGCGTATTTCGGTTTTTATTTTACTGCGCGCGAATTGTGCGTGCCACACGGATTCTCAATGCATTTTTTGAAAGCTGATAAACGTTGGCACGTAATTATGTAATGTTATTATTTTATTGTTAAGCAATATGCTGCTAAAATGGCGTCCGAAAATTGGTTTTTCAAAATATATTTCATAAGTTCCGGTCCCCTCGTCGTAATTACAGGTGTAGGATATTGAAAATGATTATTATATATGCTCATAACATTGTCTACGAAATATAAGTAACAATTTTCTTTCGTCGTCCTTGGTTACTCAGAAAAAAAATAAAATATTCCGAAAATCACCGAAAGTTACGATTTCCAAAAGATTAACACAAGATTTTGTCAGTTTTAACCTGACCGATTTCTTTCAAACTTTGTAATTTCATGCAGCTAATCATTGTCTTTCAGAAAACATAAACAATTTATGAATGAATTTATGGATTTAACCACGAAAAAATAAAAATGGCGGGCACTACTAACTTTTTCAGGGAATGGTTTTATTTTTATTGTATTACTCTCGAAATATGGATGTCATAGGGAACACTTCTATTAGATATGACAGTAAATGAATGTGATCATATAGTTTCGTCATCTTTCAACCCCCCGAAGCCCCCTAAAAATTTAAATTTGCAAATAAGTAGCCTTTTCGGGTACTTTTCGTCACAATTCCACCGCTTTCCCAAGCCTTACCACTCATCGCTACGGAATTTATGTGGACGATTGATGACCCCGTGAAGTAAAAACCTATAAACCCCCGGGGAACCCGCAAACTGCCCCCACAAAAATAAAATTTTGCATATAACTCTACTTTTTGGGTTTTTTCGTGACTATACCACCACCCCCAACGACTCATCCCCACGGAATTTATGTGAACGGATGGTGACCACCTGGAGTACACACATATAAACCCCCGGTATCCCCCTGAAATGTAAAATGTGCCATTAAGTCTCCTATTTGGGAACTTCTCTCAAACATTACTCCACACTACCCTCTGAGCTCTAGATCCGAAATATATGGTGAAGGCGAGCCACCGTAAACCATACGGGAAAAAATACCAGAAAACCCCCGATCACCTCCTGGAACATCGCCGAAAAAAAAAAAAAAAATTTAAAGTCGCCATTCCGAGTAGTTTTTGTCACAATTTAACCAGTGCCCCTACCACTTATTAAAACCCCTGATAATCCCGTGAAACCTCCCAAAAATTTCTAATAAATCGTCTCTCCAGGTAAAAGAATCGTCAGACCACTGTTCCGGACCCCTAGGACTTATCGGCACGGAATTTATGAGAACGATTTGTGACCACTGGTTTAACACAAGTATAAAACCCCCGGTATTCCGTTGGCACCCCCCGCAAAAAAATGGAAAACTTGCCATTAAGTCTTCTTTTATGTACTTGTCGCCACTATTACTCCGCATTGCACTACCCTTTACAATCATCGCTACGTGATCACTGTGGACCATTGGTGACCGCATGCATAACACATTAAAACCCCCGAATCCTCCTGGGCACCCCTCTCGGTGGAGAAGAGCATTGATAAGGACTAAGCGGAGCAGCCCCTGGGGGGCTCCTCAAATCAAGGCGGCGAAGCCGCCCCACAACGAGGAACGGCGAAGCCGTTCCGAGGAGTAACTGGCGTAGGCGAGGGGGAGCTTCAGTTATCCTCGGGCGGCGAAGCCGCCCCGAAGTTCAAGCGGCGAAGCCGCTTCTCAAACGAATAACGGTGAAACAGTTCCGAAATGCCCTCGCCCCCTGGGCGGCTATGGCGATCCCAGACGAGGAACGGCAAAGCCGTTCCGAGTATTAAGACAAATTCCCGACCACTTCCGGACGTCCTGGGAAGACGAAATTTTCACCGTTGGTGGAGAAAAAATATTGATCGGGGGGAAAAGTCCGAAAACTCGAAAAAGTCGATCGGTTTTCGAGATATATCGATCCGAATTAACATTGCAGCCTTATGGGACTAAAACTTTTCCCATTCATTGCCTACTTGCAAATGTCACGGGAACATGAAATTTCACTGGCGGATACTAGATTTTTTGGCCATTTTTTTGATGTGAAACATATTGCCATATTTTGTTTATAAGTATTTTTTATATTTTTTTAAAATTTCCAATGCTTTTCTTATGGGCCTATCTTTGGATTTTTTTAAAACCAATTTTAATAGTTGTAGGAATAAGTCCTTAACGTATGAGATACTAGATTTTTTGGTTGATTTTTTGGTGTGGTCGTCTTTGCAATATTTTGATTAAAAGTATTCTTATTAACTTTTTAAAATTTCCAATGCTTTTCTTATGGGCCGAATTTCGGGATTTTTTTGACCTATTTGCAATAATCGTAGGTCTACTTCCTTTCAATGCAAGGTACTAGATTTTTTACTCAATTTTTTGGCTACCTTAAATTTTCCATAAGTCGAACGAATTACGAGTAATTAACGACAATCGATTTTCCATTGAAATCGCGACTCCTACAACGTTTGGTAACTTACAACACATCCGCCGTGAAGTTTGCATTCCCGCAAACACACGATTTTAAATTTTTCGGAATTTTTTTTGCCACTTCCCGACGTCGTACGGACACCAAATTAACGTAAGTGACGTCTTTTTGGTGCCCCTACGTGCCGCTACCCGGAGAACGCAGAATATTTAATTTAAACGGATGACACCGTCGAAAAACCATGCTTCCACTACAGCTAAAGAGCCGAAATTTTTATCGAAGGTAAACGATGCCGCTTTATACGGGACAAGCACATAAAGTCCCCCGATAACTCCCTGGGGCCCCCCGTAAAAAATAAAAATTATTTAACCTTTTCCCTGCCGTACACGTATATATACGTGTGGACGTTTCCTGACCCGGGAGACCACGGGCGTATATGTACGTGTGAGATTTTCCCGGTCAAGAAAACGAAACCCGTATATATACGTTTTCTAGCTCTCCCCCTTTCAGGACGGTCGTGGGTATAGGTCGCCTTTGTCTCGGGACCCAACGCTTCGGGGTTTAGGATTAACCCTCCGAATCCGGGAGCAGGTACCCGGACCCTTCGTCTTTTATAACCCCTCTCAGCGGTAAGGGACAGCGGTCATACAATTGTTTATAGAGTCAATTTTCGAAATACATATTTTTTCATTTCTCAAGAAATATAAACTAAGGATTGAATTGATTGTCTTTTGAGTAGCGTTTAGAATTTTTAAACGAAATTCTACAACAAATATTAACTTATATCTCGAGTTATGCATAAACATCAACATGAAAATTGTTGCTGCGTTAAATGCTTTGATAATGGCCTTACAACTTCGTTTAAAATTTGACAATGCTCAGATAAAAATGAGGAATTATATTCTGTCTGTAATTTACGTGCAAGCAACAATTATCCATTTGCTAAATACATATAAGCAATACATAAGTTGACCGCGAACCAATGCCGCAGTAATGGTCGTAAACCCGGGAAGCAGGGTGCACAACTACTCTCGGAGTCCGAGATAATGCAGAGTCCCACCGTGGAGGGGTCGAAAAAGGTTCAGCGAGACCCTTCTTAACGAATGCCCTCCAAAAATGCTCCGTACCACGAGAAAGAAGAGTCTCTTGGGGCTCGGTACAGCAGTCAAGCTAAGACGAAAACTCCGCGGTCTCGAAAGGGTTAATAAGTGGTATATTTCGTGTACTATTCATCCCAGTTGCATCGTTTTTATTTATTCGGACTGGGAATTGTGTCGGCTATATTTACCCGTCATGTTCAATTATCCTGCCCCATTTACACACCCGCAATAAAACTTCAAATTTTTAAATGTACATTTCTTAACAAAATAGTAGAGGTATAAAAGGGGCTCCTGGACATGGACACCTAAAGGCGATTTTTTTAAACCACTTCCCCATAAGGTACGGCTACGAAATTCACATGAGTTATGCCTTATTATAGCGCATATGCACCGCTATGTGGAGAACACAGAATTGGTGATCTAAATATGAGTAATACGGGGAAATTCATTGTTCCCCTACAGCTAGATCGCTGGAATTTTTATTGTAGGAAGACAAAGCCCATTTATGCAAGAAAACCCCTAGAAATTTCACGTGGCTTCCTAGAAGACCAGGGAAAAAATAATTTTTCTTTGTGTGAATAGCATGTTTTTTGCTGTTTTCGCATATTTTAGCAGTTATTCCGCTCTCCTATGAGTCATCGCTAAGGACTTTCGTAGAATGATTGTACCCGTAGTCACTACACTCATAAAAACCCTTGGAAACCCCCCGGACCACCTGCAAAACATCGTCATAAGGTAAAATGCTACAATCACGGCTAGCATGCGTCTACATTCTGCCACATTATCCCCCGGCAGTCTTTGAAAACGATGGGGGATAGCTGGTAGTACGCATTGCTCCGTGAGGAGTGAAAACCCTGGCGGCGAAGCTCCCCCCGCCCCAGGAACGACGGAGCCATTCCGAGGAGTCAGAGGCGCGGAAAACCTCCGAGAACCCTCGGGCGGCAAATCCGCTCAAACAAGTGGAGCAGCCGAATAGGTGTCTTACAAGGGGGGAGGGCGCCGATAACCCTTGGGCGGCGAAGCCGCCCACTAGCGAGGAACGGCGAAGCCGTTCCTCGGAGTCGATGGCTCGGGGGGAGAAACAGTAAACCTTGAGCATCGAAGCCGCCCCATCACGAGGAAGGGCGAAGCCGTTCCGAGGAGTCGACTTCCCGGGGGGACACATGTAAACCTTGGGCGGCAAAGCCGCCCCATCACGAGGAGGCTTATGGGGGGAGGGCGCCGATAACCCTTGGGCGGCGAAGCCGCCCCATCACGAGGAAGAGCGATGCCGTTCCCAGGAGTCGACGCTTCGAGGGGACTCGGGTAACCCTTGGGCGGCGAAGCCGCCCCTCCACGATGAACGGCGAAGCCGTTCCCAGGTACCAGCAGGTATCCGTCAGAGGGCTACCTCAATATCTGGGCGGCGAAGCCGACCCCGGACGAGGAACGGCGAAGCCGTTCCGAGTAGTCGGGGGTGGGACGGCGAAGCTGTCCGGAGGTGGCAGCCGGCGAAACCGAATGCGGGAGGGTTTTAGGGGGCGTAGCCCCATTACGAGCGCGCGCAGCGCGGCGAGTTGTAATATATGTGGATGATAGGTTGATTGCTGGAACAGATGAGGGGGAAATGAGTGAGTTTTTAGAGCATCTAAAGATGGAGTTAAAAATCACTATGGGTACTCTTACTTCTTTCCAAGGGATGGGAATTCAACAGCTAACCAATGGCTCAATTTTTGTGAGCCAAGGTTCATACACGAAGAAGGTTCTCGAGCGGTTCCGGTTTGCTGATGCAAATACTGTCTCGACACCCGCCGAACCTGGTGCCTCTGGTGGTGACGATGACACTAGTGATCAACCCTTGAATGCCAGTATACCGTATCGTGAGGCTGTAGGCAGCCTCATGTTCCTAATGGTGGCTACACGCCCTGATATAGCCTATGCCGTGATTATAGTCTCCCAATCCCTAGAGAGCCCCTCAAACAAAGACTGGAAAAATGTGAAAAGATTATTCAGGTATTTGCGTGGCACAGATGACTATGGACTGTATACTAGGCCGGCCCTTATTTTTCAGAATTGCGAAAAGTTATGTTTTCCTGGTCTCAAAATGATCCAAATGAGGTTTGTATTCATGTGTTAAAATTTGGTTACTTTAAAATAACGGCAACCCGTGCCCCAAGGGCCCTAAGTACTAAGACCCTCAATTGAGTTTTTTGGGGCCGAAAAAGCGCTATCCCTATGTAAAACATTAAATTAAAGCCCTTTAGGGCCGATTTTTCGTTTGTTTTGACCTATCTCTAAGCGTTTAGGAGATATCGTCCGTCGTAATGCAATCCCCCCCCCCAGGGCGCCACCCCGCACCGTGGCACCGCTGAGGTACGTCCTGCACCACTTACTAGAGACTTCCCCTCCACCCCCTCCCCTCCCTCGGCAAAGACTTTGCTCCTGGTGACAAGATCTAGCATCTGAAGAAATGTGCTTACCTTAGAAAGAATTGAATTGCCATAACAATACTTCGAATCCAAGAGATCAATTTAATTTCACTCTCTTTATGAATTTCGGTATATTAACCAAAATAAAATACATTTTCATTGTATTTCTAATTTTTCTTTGACATCCCATATTTGGCTATTAAAGTGCCTTTCCACACGTAAGGGTTGTATTGCGATGAAAAGTCACACTTACGTTAGTAATAAATTTTGAAAGCCCTCCTCCTTCAACGTGACTGCCTAAAAATCTTGAATTAGTTTCACCCCTCTTGCTGCACAATCATTTCCCACTTAATGGCACAGAATAAAATGCAAATCGTTCTTGTATGCTCATCCCATTCTCTCATGTGTTTACATCAAAGAATGCAATGCATATTTACAATACATTAAATAGCTTTCTCGAATTAGTAGTGACAAAATTTGATATAGATACCTTAGTCATGTTTTTATGTTTGTAGAATGCCTTCTTCGGTGGATCATATTTTTCCTTCACATGACCACGTATCACGTTCTTCTTTCCACACCTAGAAATGGATCCGTCAAAGAATGACAGGCCTACCAACTCCTCACTCATGTACCACAAGTGGTTTGAAAACCTCTTTTGTGCTGCTTTTGCTATGTCCAGGTTAACACTTTCGTGATTAACAAGTCTTTTTAGGAACTGCGGGTCACTGTTGGGAGCTAATGCAGCAAAAGGAGGAGAACCACATATTTTCCTTTCTTATTGAATATATTGAAATCTATTCCACCATTAACTGCATTTCGTGCTCCTCTTTATTTGTGTAAGAACTTTATTTCTTCAGCCCAAGCACATTTATCCGAGAGATTAACTGCACTTTCCTCCTCGTGCGTCAAAAATTCAATGGTACCGCTCCTTGCAATGTCAATTCATCAAGTTTTGTTACGAAAGATTCTCTTCTCTTCATCTCCACTGTAGTTCGCGCTCTCTTTATGTCGTTGCACGTTCATCCATTCTTTGCGTCATTTTTATAACTTTTCAATCGCCTTATTTTACATAATAACAGGAACTCTAGTTTTATACTATGGATGAGACGCATTTCTCACGGTTTTTCTCGCACTAAGTCTTTCAAATTTCGGACCCATTAGGTGATAGAGAAAACACACAGTACTTCTCTCACTGTAGGTAAATTTGAGCCGAGTATTTCTTCACTTTCTTTTCCAACCAGTTCAATGCCTGGATTTAGTCTTGATTACATGCCTTTCCTTGTTAGTCTATTCTTAAAATGAACGTCACGTTCAGGATAAAGTATTTATTTCACCACTTTTCTCCTTACATCCTAAAAAAACTTTGCACTTCCTAACCTTTGCACACTATACAGAAGAACTATCTCTATCTTTCCACGGTGATCTATATTCGTAAACTGACTGCCTCGTTTCTTCTTCCTTGAATATTTCTATCTACTGTTGAGGCCCTGGAGCCCTGCTCATTCCCTTCATTCCTTTATAATTCATAGACACAATTGTATCACATGCTCATAATATTTTGTACATAAAGAGCACTTTGGAACAAAGCCTGCAGTTCGCGGCCGTATGGCGGCAAAAAATCAAGGTTTAAGGGGTCTGTACCCAGTACATAGGACGGCGTTAAAGGGTTAAAATTGACATTAGAGGCTTTAACAACATTAATCATGACACAAGAGGAACAACCTATTCAATACTGTACCACTAGCATGTAAATCTTGTCACCAGGAGCAAAGTCTTTGCCGAGGGAGGGGAGGGGGTGGAGGGGAAGTCTCTAGTAAGTGGTGCAGGACGTACCTCAGCGGTGCCACGGTGCGGGGTGGCGCCCTGGGGGGGGGGATTGCATTACGACGGACGATATCTCCTAAACGCTTAGAGATAGGTCAAAACAAACGAAAAATCGGCCCTAAAGGGCTTTAATTTAATGTTTTACATAGGGATAGCGCTTTTTCGGCCCCAAAAAACTCAATTGAGGGTCTTAGTACTTAGGGCCCTTGGGGCACGGGTTGCCGTTATTTTAAAGTAACCAAATTTTAACACATGAATACAAACCTCATTTGTATCATTTTGAGACCAGGAAAACATAACTTTTCGCAATTCTGAAAAATAAGGGCCGGCCTACTGTATACGTATAGGGTATAAAGTTGATTCCCCAGAGCAAGTGTTACATGGATTCAGTGATGCAGACTATACTGGTGATTTAAAGACTAGACATTCACGAACTGGGGTGGTTTGTATGTACTCAGGGGGTGCCATTTCTTGGTTTAGTCAAAAGCAAAGAAGTTATGTATTATCCACCACTGAGGCTGAGTATGTGGCAGCAAGTGAAGCAGCTAAAGAACTGGTATGGTGGAAAAGATTATTTTCTGAAGTGACATGTTTAAAAGACTCACCAAAATTACTAGTTGATAATATGAGTGCTGTAAAACTTGCAAATAACCCAGAGTTTCATAAGAGATCGAAACACATAGATTTTAAATAACATTTTGTACGGGAAAAGTGCAATGATGGGACATTGAACATTGTACACGTTGAGGGTTTGAAACAAGTGGCCGACATTCTTACTAAGCCATTAGCAGGGCCACGATTTGAGACTGTGAAATGCTGGGTCTAGTTGATGCAATAAATTTAACTTGTGTGTAATTAGTTTGAGAGGAAGTATTGAAAAACTAACTACATTCATGTGTCAATCGATAGTGAGTAAAGACACTATCGATATATATCGATTTTGGTTCTAATGTGGGTTTTTCACCATGTGCTCAGTCTGCTCAGTAGTCAATTCTGTTTCCTTTGAAGAAGTTCTCATTGTATTTCTTTTGTGTTTCCTGTTGAATCCAATATTAAAACGTTATCACTATCTGGTCGTCCATAATTTCAACATTAAGTTTAGGAAAAACCTTAGGTATCAATATCTCCCAATCTCACGTTTTCAGCTGCATAATATTCTACTGAAATGTAGGAAGCAGGCATCGAATGCTAGAAATATTTATGGTACAAAATATAGTGCTACAAAGCTGCATTTTTGCATCTGATAAGGATAGTTATGAAACACTTAATGAATTCTTGAATTGAATCTATTTTGGAAATAAGTGAGGAAGTGGAATGAATGTTCAAGAGTGAACAAAAGATTCCTTAAACGTGATGGAAAATGACTCAAGACAATACTTGATTTTGCCGAAAAATCAACCACTGTCTTGGTGCTTGAAGAGTACGTTATTCTTATACAGTAAGTTTATTTAGTTTATATCCTTGATTTAAAGTACTATATAACTATTTCTTATGCAGCATAATGTACATGTTGCTTTAGTTTAGCCAGTGCAGATGGACGTCAAGTCGTATGTTTTCAGCGTTGTAGCGAGAGAACGAAAAGGAGGAAAACGAATGCAAAAGGATGATACGGTGACCATCCTCGGAGGCAAGAAGGACCCTTGCCAAGTGGATAAAATGCAACCCCGATTATTATGTGATGTCAGATTAAGAGGCTCTCTCACTAAATTACTGTGTCCATGCAGCTCACAAAATTTCAGTACAAGGGTCTTCAAAAATCTGAAATACCATGGATATAATCTTAATTCCAGTTTTGAGAGAGTGAGGCGAGCATACGATTCCATTTACGCGAGTGAAATTATTGTAGCAGAGGCTATATATGAAGTTTCCAAAAATCATCCCGGATCATACCGCGTCTCGAATCACAACGTGCTTTTCAACTGATCCAAGTCTCGCGCCGCATATAAAGTGCACTTTAATTTGCAAACACGGTTTTGACAGCAATTAGGACATTCGCAATGTAATCACATGTGGTAACGAGGGCCTATGTCTCATGCATTCTCGCTCGTGAGCACCCTTGTGCCTTCTTGTTTTGGTGAAAGATGATCTTCGTTAGATAAAGGATGAAACAGGTACGAGTATTCAAAAGTCATCACAATTATTCTAGATTTCCTCTCTAAATAGCCATCACTGACGCTTTAAAAACAAGTATTGTATGCCACATAGAAAGCAAGATAGTTTGGCATAGGGAATCAAAAGCAGAACAGGAGAAACAGTACAAACGGAGATCGGTTTATTAATACGTCAATGAGGGTTTCTAATTGTGAATTCCCTACAGGCTGGACCTTTATTCACAACCCTAAAACAAAAGATATTAGCTTATTGAGGTCGGATGGCTTACGTGAGGATATGTGCTTATCTTATTGTTTGATGATTTTAATAATGACCTATTGTAATAGATGGTTAATAAAACCGTCAAACATTACACACGAAAACGCATAAAGAAGCGCCAATTTTCTTCCGAAAAGCGTGTATGTCGTGTGACATGCCATTAAAAACGCTTGTGTGTGCGTCAAAGCCTATTATAAGAACCAAAGACTCCAGTGCTTCAATCACGACAACTTCCAATACGTGATGACAGCGTTCCACTTCATAGCTCTCAACGACGGGCCTCTTGAAGTCTCTATTGAACTCCAAAATGACGGTTGTGGAGATAAGTACTTCATCCAAAATTCACAACTGAGATATACATCAGTAATTGCTTCACAAACTTTATGAAAACACACCCGTTTCGCTCAACGCCAAGCTGAAGCACTAGTAAACAAACCAGCCGATCAACCCTGTCTCACTTCTTAAATTGGCCACCAGATGTCAGCTACTTTGATTCCTCTTGCCAATAGGAGTCCTACATGTTAAGCGGTTTTACTAATGAAATTTCCTCTTTCCGTATCTATTGCATAAGTATTTCCTTGCATGTTTCTAAAATTCGTCTGTTCGTGGACAAAGTCGCAGATTTAGCTAATAGCTAGATAATCTTTACAGACCACATTTTTGTAAGGAATGATCAACCTCCTCTTACCTGCAATATAGCTTCTACTGGAACGGGATGGAGATAATTTGTAGCGGTATATCCATAAATGAAAACACTTGTGCGTAGATACAACGCGGGGAAAACTCAAATCGAGCTCATTTTCTTAATCTATATTCTCACATTTCGGCAGCTTTCGGAGGCCCTGAAGCCATTTTCGGAACCAGTATCCATACAATTCTGTCCCTGTAGTAAACACCTTAATCGGTAGAAGACGATAATAAATGAAAAGAGGTGTCATGGAAGGCCAGAGCATAGAGCCAAATGGCCAATATCGCATATTTTTAATCGCTTTTTTTCGCGATGTTCCACCACCTAAAAATAATTTTTAATACGCCAGCCGAAAGGTATTAAAAACACCCCAAAAAACGTTTTCTTCTTTTTGGCCCTGTCAAAATTTTGTTATGAAAACGCGTTAGAAATTTTCAAATAGACGCCATATCTTCTTGTCCCGCTCAAAGTTCTTGAAAACAATTGGACATCTGCTCCATTCAATAAGGTTTCAAATTCCGCAAACAGCATTAAAAAATGTGCCTTCTTGACCGATATATTTAAAAAAGAGTGAAAAACGTAGTTTCGATCTAGACGGCCTTCTAGCGGGCTGGAAGTGTGGGGAGGTTTGTCCTATTTGATCTCAAATCGAATACCCTAATTAAGGGAAAAATCCTGGAGGGGGGACTTTTCATCCTCTTATCCGGCTATGCCCTTTATGTAAGAGTCCGTGGATAATGCAATACCGAGTAAGTTTAAATGTTTGAAAGCTGAAACGAGATGGTACATTGCTTAAGTCCGTAAATGACTCGATAAAGACAAAGACCAATCGCTAAAATGAAAAAGACATGCGGGTATTACTGGGGAATAAATACAATAAATGCGTGAAAAGTTGAAAAAGGATAAAGGATTCAGTTCAATTCAAAACAAAATCATTGGGCGAATATTTAGACGATAATTCTTAGGCTTTCTGTTCATATGTGAGGGAGGTACAAGGAAATATCTCTACATTCTCTTCACGTGAGCAACATATTTAAGGTCAAAGTTGAACAAATTTAGCGAAAAACGACCACCTTCGATTTTTTCTGAAAATTGCCAACTTCATCCTTGTGCAGTGGTGTCATGAATAGTTAAATTGACAAAATTGTTATACCATCTTAATTAACACTTTTTTGTCTTCCATTTGGAGGGTTTTTAAAGATTTTGTTTCATCATTAACCTTAGATGTATAACAAAATGGCGGACCCTTTTCAATTCAACGCCAATTCAATTGGAAAAACCTTGCCGATAAACGGAATTAGGGTTCATTCAGGGTCATTTTCCTGTTTTCTTTATCTTTAAATCTATCCGTTTTTAGCAATTGTAGCCAGCAGTTCTTTCTCTCCATTGGTCATTTGCTTAATTTTGATGATTGTTTATCACCGTTTGCAAGACGATGTTACTCACGCGACGATGGGCTACGATGTTGTCGGTCAGGTGTGTTAGCCAGTTACACCACCAAGCCATTTCCTCAGAGCGAACTTCAGGATGGGTTTTTCAGGATTGGTATATTTAACTTTGCACCCGTGCGCGTGACTGCGTTCAAAGTCACTTGTTCCTGCAGCACCTCAAGGGTGTTTGGCAGGGGGTGATTATGCGACAACTTTAGCATTCAATACGCTGCGTCTTCGCAGTAATCGAAAAACAAGGATCGTAACACATTCACATGCCAGCACGTGGTATGAGCTCTCACCGATCGGAAGTAAAAGACTGTGATGGAGATAATTAAGGAAATACGTTATTTACAACTATATCCAGGTTATAAGAGAGAGCATATAGATTTCCATCCCGAATGTGGTTTTGATTGCTACATTTAAGCATTCTCACGAGGAACCGGACTTAAGTTCAACTCAACATGTATCAAATTGGCACCAGGGTCTATCTTTCCCATTGGGTGCCCGAAGTAAACTATGTGGCTACCTGTGTGAAACTTTGTGTGTACCTAAATTAAACCATGTCATGGGAGCCAAGACCACTTTATCATGCGCGTAGCCGCAACTGATGAATAAGAGGGAATTTTTAGTGAAAATGAATATGTGTAGGCACGTAAAATTTGAGTTCTGTACCCATCAATTGAATGGTTTGCGGCGTAACTTCGTGAAATTTCCTCATAATGGAATTTACAAAGTTTTTTCATTCCATTCTGTACCCATAATTGATTTTACAAACAATATTTATGAGAAGTTTTCTCGGGTTTCGCACCGGGTCAGGTCCTCCATTTCTCCTTCCAAACCTTTCACAATATGTACAGAATTCTGTGGGTGAGGGCGGTTCAGCGTCTCCTGATTGGCTACCAGTCTCCTCGTATTTTTAAGAGGGGGTCCCATTTATGGCTTAACCCATCCTTGATATGATCCTATGTCACTAGGGCATGAGCTTCGAGCTTTATTGATATTTTTCCTCCAGTTCGGACCATATTTTGCTGACTATTGGAGATAAATAAGTGGTATCCATCTGTGACTCCATCACTCAAATAAAGCTGACACGTTCTAAATTTTTTTTGTTAGAAAGACGCATTACGCATCCGGATCACATAAAGGTTAGATCATGGTAAGCTAAGTCATAAAAGCTTTGGGGGGCCTTGGAGCCCCTCCCGTGGGTAAATTAATCGCTATAAATGAATGTGAAAGAGAATTCTTCCCGTAAATTGATGCCTAAAATACATTTGTATGGATTTGTAGGACCATAAGTCATGTTAGGACCTCTGTTGACCTGAACTCCAAAATTTACCATTTTAATGGTAGAAGAAATGAACCGATTTTAGTAATATTTTCACAACTAAAGTGGCAAAACGATTGTAAAGGAAACTTGCTCTAGTAGGAGGGGTGATAGGCCTCAAAATCTCACAAAATGGACCTTTTAAACTCCTGAATATCGTCTTGTTTTGCCAGAGTTTATGAAGATTATTGCTTAATATCACAATTAATAATGATACTTATGAATTCGTTTGGTATTTTTAAAATTTTTACTGATGCATTACCTACTTATTTGACAGTAAACAACTTTAACAGCTAAATATTTTCTAGATCAATTACTGTCTTCCATTCGGCTTTTTAAAATATTTCCTAAGTTTTCCAGCTCTGGAACCTTTCCACGTCAATGTAACCACTACCAGCTTGTATGCTGAATTAAGTTGGAGACTCATAACAAAATAGTGGTAGAAAATTATCTGTACGAAATGTAAAAATGAAAAAAAATCTCATTAGGATGATGCACATTAAAACACGTTGATTACGGTAGAAGATTGTGCTTACTTTTGTAATGAAAAACCATTGACTTTTCCAATAAATATGTAATTACCAACTTAGATGTATCTTAATGATGATGCAGAAAATTCCTCAATTTTTTCACATAATGAGAAAATAAAAAAGAATTAGAGGTAACATGAGACCTTAGAGATCGATAAGAAACGGCAGGAAATGGGTAACCCCTGTCTGCACCAACGAGTATACTTCTTGACCAATAAGTTGTTTGTAGTGATACGTAAAAATCGCTAATGTGATAAATATGATATTGATGCAATGTACGAGAATAAATGTGGCATAGGCACGATGACTGGACTTGTATGATGTTTAATCAGCAAGTTTGCCTTTTTGATGGTAAAATTCGTAAATTTAGTGACGAGCGCTCTGCCGGCACCTACTGCTTATTGACTGGGACCATAACTAGACCATACAAGCTACACCACCGACCCCGCCAGCCCATTTTCGCACGCTTCCACCTAAAAGGCGCAAAATCGGCGAGTTCACCAATTTTGAAGCGTTTCCCTCTCTTTACCTTTCTTCCTGAGAATGGTTTTTTCAGACGATGACCTTGACTACGGTTATTAAAACGCTACCAAAGATCGTTACCGATCGATATCTAAGGATAATAACATTTTGTGTTTTGCCTTATACATCAGAAGGTGTTTGGTTCAATGGAATGGATCTGAATGTGTAGGGTAGACAGGGGTACGTTTACACATGGGGTTCATTTACGCGGTGCAATTTTCCTAACAGAGTTAAAACTATAGCGCACCACAAGTCAAAACATATTAATGCTCTTCTTAAGGGGCTATTCACGAGATTTTTTACCGTCAGTCAAACATCGATCTAGCGCTGCGTAAGCTTGTCCCAAGAACGGGCAAGTTAAGTGTCCCAACGTATATAGAATAAAGAAAATGTCTTTCTAACAAGCCATTGTAATACTTATTTTTGTAGTTTTGTTGAGTGTACATTTTTTACTTATTTTATTATAATAAGTCAAAAATTATTAAAATCAGTACAACCGCTCTTGATTTGTAAATGGTGTTGCGAAACCATTCATTGATTATCAGGTGGTTCGAAGTTGGTCGGGGTGAGTTAGTTTAGTATATATCTTATCCTTTAATTAATTTTTTTTCCACTACATGATTATTAAAACTATTCCGTATTTTTTCAAATAACTGTGTTTCACCGCACTTTGTCGTCATCAACCAATAACGCATAAAGAAAAAAGAAAAGGAAGACGCTACAAAATGCTATAAACTGTAATTGAAAGTGCTATAAAATTAAAATGAAAGTGCTATTTACACGTATCTCTAGTTATTAGTGATGCTTCTGGTTTATTTTGAGGTTTGGTCAATAGGTTTTTAACATTTTTTCCAACTTTTCGATGCATATTTGTCATCTTCATTGACTTTCCACGTCATAAGTATAAGCACCCGAGTTTGAAGCAATATTGTGAGGTAATGGTTCGTCTAATTTTATATATTTTTCAATAATAATCCTCATCCAATATAAAAGACACTTGTATTTCCACAGTTAAAGGCACAACTGGTTATATAGTTACGGAGTCATGACCCCTGTGATACCCCCTTCCCCCTAAATCCGTCATTGGGAAAAGTTGCAGAACTGCGAAAGGAAAGGAAATAGAAAAAAATGTCAACTAGAATACCTCAAATAAAAATAAATGTGTTTTACCGTTTCCATGTGATGTTTCGCGGAAATGGCTGGAATAACATGTTATTTACGAGTGTTGTAAACATTGAGATTCAACTTCACGTTGATTATGAGTGAAATATACGGAATTTTACGGGTTGAGAGGAAGATCACTATAATTTATTGCTATGATAATCAATGAAATAATTAATGAGATCTGCTTCTTCAACAAAAAATAATACAGATAATGGAAGAAAGAATCGGAGTTATTAAATCTCATTGTTCATTATGATGTTAATTTATTCTCTTCCTTTTGTTTTGGAAGGTTGGAAATCACCCCCACTACCACGACCGGCACCTCTTACATGACCACCACCTCATACCATCACCACCACTGCAAGCTCCTCCTACTCATTTGAAAGGGTTTATTTTCTTTTTCGTTATGAAATATATGATAATGTATCTAATTTATCAATAATCTGATGTTTTGTCTATCCATTTATTCTAGCAGCGATTACTAAGGAGAAGATTCCAAGATATACTGGAGGAGTTCACCTTCCTCAAGAAGTAAGAGTTGAAGGAGGGGGTGAAGTATCGGATGGAGAGGATTGGTACCCGATACGGGGAGGGGTTGTTGACCCCAATTACTTATGATGGGGGAGAGAGAAAAAATGGACTATCCTCGGATGTTCATGATGAATGAAGGGGGAGTATGTTTTAACAATTTAAACGGGGATGAAAAGTTTTATGCATGTAAATTAGTAAAAAACATTACAAATAGAATAAAAAAAATTATTATATCTTTTTTAATTTATTTATTCAGATCAATGACCATGAATTATGTTAGAAATTGCATTGGGAGGATGGAGATGATCTTTCGATTTTTAAAAACCATAATAGTTCAACAGTAATTTGGATTATTAGAATATAGTATTAATGTTAGAGAACATAAATGTAACACAAAGTATGGTTTCGTTTATTAGCTTTAAGGATGAAAATTTTCTGTAATAGACGTCAAAACGATATATCGTGAAATAACTTTGCACCCTGGCAATGGACCCTCAAGGGTCTGAGAAAATTTAATTCTTTCATCCGAGAGGTAATAAAATGCTAGCAACCATGCCGTTTAAAGCATACATTTATCTATTGAAGTGTGGAAGGTATTTAAGTTAGATGGTGCTGTTACGTCATGTGCCAGCTTCGGCATTCACTTTTAGAGACATACGGGTTGAATTCATAAATAATAGTCAATGATTCGTGTATAACGTTGCAGGAGGAACATTTTTTTAATAACTGACAAAACGCTTACTCTGCAAATAAGATACCCTTGTACCCTTACCATGGACCATGAATGAGTATAAGGATATTTGATGGTTGTATTCGAAGGATAATAAAATGCTTACAGCTATGCCGTTTAAAGCAAAAATTTATCTATTCAAATGTGGAAGATATTTAAGGTAGATGATGCTGTGACGTCATGTGCCAGGATCGGTAAATCCGTAATCACCTCAAACGTCTTTCTCTGGTGCCAGAATACTCAGTAGTAAACTGAATTAAAGAGCACCGAAAGCACAAAATCTGTGTTTCGATGAGGGATGTAGACGATGTATGTGTCCGGAAGTCACTGCTTCTCCACCAGGAGATTGGTGTACTCCGGGCGAGATTCGGGTTCTCTCTATAGTGCGACGCTCATATTTATCAATCGTGTAATGATGCTCGTTTCCGATGCAGATGCTTATATACTAATGAGGAGTAAGATAATAATGACAGAGAGAAGCTGTGGTTGGCAAGTGGGGTTGGGGTGAATACGAGACTTGGAAACGATGGGAATACTATCAGGTGAGTTGCCAAGTTGAGTGGAGGCCAATACGTGACTTGGAATCGATGTCGATGGCTGCATGGTCACTGCGTTCTTTCGAATTAGGAATGGATTTTCCATTGTGTTATATTTCAATTGGTAATGACTTTTCCGAGAAATTGTGCTGAAAACATTGGAATTAATCTACTCGCTTGCCAATCTGATACCACGAACATCATGCGATTAACCTCATTCTTTTGTTTGACACCCTTGGCTACTACCATGTCTCCTTCATAAATCAGCACCTCGTCACGAACGAACTCAACCTTAAATCCACGAGCAGTGCATACACCCACGGAAAAAAGATTCTTTCTCAATTGCGGCACGAAAAGTACATTCTCTTTTTTTCCATTCTCCTACTGATTGTTCACGTACCTCTGGATAAGAACAGTTCCAACGCCTTTTGCTTCCGGCATCGTATTGCCCCCAAACGTTATGCTAACATTATCACAGGGCGTCAACTCAAAAAACCACTCCTTTCTGAAACAAATGTGCTTTGAAGCACCACTGTCTGTTACCCACGCATATTTGTATCTGTTGACAGTATCGCATCGCGTACCGCACGCTCCGGCTTCGTAATGTTTTTCCCTGATGCAGCATCTACGTCCGTAACAATGAATGCACTTACAGATTCGTTTCTTCTTACCTACTCTTTTTCATCCTTTTCCTCCTGCAATTTCTTGCAAGATTCCCAGGTTTTCCACACTCATAACCCTTGAAAATACCTGAATTTTTATTCTCTCTCTTCTCCTTGGAATGTCTCACCATCGCACAGTGGGCTAGAATCGAAAAAAGCTGGCCAAAACCTCAAAATCGATTTTTTTGAGCTAGGAAGTTGAAACTTCGCATACACATTCTCAAATAAATTGTGCATAACTACCCAGATTATTTTGGTCCTGTGTTTTCACTTTAACAATATATGTGAGGTGAAAGTTGAGCAAATTTAGCGAAAAACGACCACCCTCGATTTTTTCTGAAAATTGCCGACTTTATCCTCGTGCAGTGGTTTTATAAATAGTTTTATCGACAAAACGGTTATACCATCCTAATTGAAACTTCTTATTCTTTCATTTGAAGGGTTTTTAAAGATTTTGTTTCATCAATAACCATAGATACATAACAAAATGGCGGAGCCTGTTTTCAACCCATTTTTTCACATAAACGTAGAAAAAAAGTAGACATTGTCACCGGCTTACACTAAGTAACTTATATCATGTCGTTCTTTGAAGCTTCTATATTGTGAATCTAAAGTCAAACCTTGCACCAATTTGCAACCCCGAATTTTAAATAGTTTTTTCGAACGCACGGACGACTCCGGTTCTGGCCGGTGGCGGCGGAGAGTACGGCGACGCGGCAAGCGGGGTGATGCAATATGGTCTCATTCACTTTTATGTGTGGATAACAGATATATTAGTGACAGAAAATAATCACCAGAAAATAAAATTTATAAATATTGCTACGAATGACTCTCATTATGCAATCGCTGGGCACTGCAAGAGGTGCACTGAAAGGTTTCCTTCTTTGAGTGCATTCCATGGAAAATGGACTTAAATCGCGTGCTTAAAGTGGGGAAACGGACTCATTTATTAACAAACAAGCTCTATATCTAGGCAAGAGCCCTCGATGACCCATAGCCTCCAATTCCTAACCTGCCATACATATTTATAGGCCTTCTGACAACGGTCGTTTTATAGTATTGTTGTAGTGCCGAGCCCTTCGAACTTGTTTTTGGTCTGAACTCCTGCTAGCTTTAAAAGTTTCGGAAGGCATATTGCTCACATCAAATAATGTATTCTTTCTAAGAAATACAGTTCATTTTAATGTATGCCTTATGCTCAATTTAAAGTATTGATTTAAATCTCTTACCTATATATCAACGTCATTATTCTTATTAAACTGCGCTGTTGACAAAATGGTTATCTTTCAGAAATATTTTACCATACAAACATAACTTAAACAAAAGCAACACAATTTACACTTTTCCCAACTAACATACTGCAATTATCACTGTCAGCAATAAAAGGTTACTGTTTTTCATTCAATATCTGACGAGTTTTTATCACTTTCACTGTCTGAGCTAAAGCATTGTTTTCCTTTTTCAAAAACAGATCCATTACATTTTTCGGCAAGCTGTGTGTTTCTTCCAGTTTAATCGGCGTAATTTTTGTCATTATCAGTTATGACATTAGGAGTTGTCTTCGGAATAAATCCCTATTTGTGGCCACTCGTGTCATTTTTCTAGTCAACCGTTCACGGAACTTTCTCACGTCCTTATACCGTGCCTATATCGCTTCCCCTGTCAGTTGTCGCAATTAAGAATGGACTCTTTTGCAATGTCAGCTCCTTGAATGAAGACCTTATGTACGGTTGGTGGCATACCATAATTGTATTTAAAGCGTCAGTGTGAGAGAGAGAAAATTAAATTATTTGGAGAGGAAATCTAGAATAATTGTGATGACTTTTGAATACTCGTGCCTGTTTCATGCTTGGCCTAAGGAACAGCATTTTTTACCTAAACAAGAAGGCACAAAGGTGCTCACGAGCAATAATTCATGAGACATAGGCCCTCGTTCCCACGTGTGATTATATTGCGCATGTCCTAACTGCTGCCAAAGCCGTGTTTGCAAATTTAAGTGCACTTTATATGCGACGCGAAACTTGGATCTGTGGAAATGTACGTTAAGATTCGAGTCGCAGTAAGATGCAGAACCATTTTTGGAAACTTCTTATATAACCTCTGCTACAATAATTTCACTCGGGTAAATGAAGTCATATACTCGCGTCACTCTCTCATCGCTTGGGTTAATATTATATCCCTGGCATTTCAGATTTTCGAAGACCCTTGCACCGAAATTTTGTGAGCTGCATGGACACAATTAATTAGTGAGAGGGCCTCTTAATCTGACATAACATAATACTCGGGGTTGCATTTTATCCACTTGGCAAGAGTTCTTGCCTCCGAGGATGGTCACTGTATCTTCCTTTTGCATTCGTTTTCCTCCTAGTCGTTCTCTCGATACAACCCTGAAAAAATGAATTGACGTCCATCTGCACTGACTAAACTAGAGCAATATGTAAATTGTGCTGCATAAGGAATAGTTATTAATTGCTTTAAATCAAGAATATAAATTAAATAACCTTACTGGATAAGAATAATGAACTCTTCAAGCACCAAGACAGTACTTGATTTGGAAAAATTCGGCAAAATCAAGTACTGTATTGAGCCATTTTCAATCACGTTTAAGGAATATATTATCTGTTATTGTTAAAACGTTTATTAGTTAGTAAAAGAGTCCGTTTCCACACTTTAAGCACGCGATTTAAGTCCATTTTCCATGGAATGCACTCAAAGAAGGAAACCTTTCAGTGCACCTCTTGCAGTGCCCAGCGATTGCATAATGAGAGTCATTCGTAGCAATATTTATAAATTTTATTTTCTGGTGATTATTTTCTGTCACTAATATATCTGTTATCCACACATAAAAGTGAATGAGACCATATTGCATCACCCCGCTTGCCGCGTCGCCGTACTCTCCGCCGCCACCGGCCAGAACCGGAGTCGTCCGTGCGTTCGAAAAAACTATTTAAAATTCGGGGTTGCAAATTGGTGCAAGGTTTGACTTTAGATTCACAATATAGAAGCTTCAAAGAACGACATGATATAAGTTACTTAGTGTAAGCCGGTGACAATGTCTACTTTTTTTCTACGTTTATGTGAAAAAATGGGTTGAAAACAGGCTCCGCCATTTTGTTATGTATCTATGGTTATTGATGAAACAAAATCTTTAAAAACCCTTCAAATGAAAGAATAAGAAGTGTCAATTAGGATGGTATAACCGTTTTGTCGATAAAACTATTTATAAAACCACTGCACGAGGATAAAGTCGGCAATTTTCAGAAAAAATCGAGGGTGGTCGTTTTTCGCTAAATTTGCTCAACTTTCACCTCACATATATTGTTAAAGTGAAAACACAGGACCAAAATAATCTGGGTAGTTATGCACAATTTATTTGAGAATGTGTATGCGAAGTTTCAACTTCCTAGCTCAAAAAAATCGATTTTGAGGTTTTGGCCAGCTTTTTTCGATTCTAGCCCACTGTGCATCGTCTCCGACTCCGCGGCAAAGGCACTCGCTCCGTCTTCCATTTCAGTGACTCCTCTTTCCTCAGCAAGGAGCCTTTCTTGCAGGCGTTGAACCGTCTGCTCCTTCGGTGCAGCGTTCGTTGTCCCTCGCTGTCACCAAGGAATGGAATTTCGAGGGTAGACTTCCCAAGATTTTCGCCATCAATGACAACTCGGAAAGCTGATCTCCGACGTCCTTCAGTTGGCTCGCGATGTTCTGCCATCTCGTCACATGGAGTACAACTGATTCGTTTGGCGTCATCTTATACTCATAAAATGTTTTCATGGGTAACAATTTATTAGCCTCCGACTTTTGCTCGTGTACTAAGCAAAGCTTCTCCCACATATCATGCGCGGTGGCGCACGTAACTAAATACTCCAGCTGTGAGTATTCCACTGATGACGAATTAATGCCCATGGCTTTAGCGTTATTTCTCAGCCACAACTTCCCTGCAGCACCTTCCAAATCCCCCGGATTTTCTGCTGCTGCGGTCACCACGTCCAACAAACCGCACGCGTTAAGCACAGTTTCGATTAGGAATTTCCATAGTTGGAAATTCTTTCCATCGAATTTAACAATGTTCTTCGTCAGACTTTCGTCAGCCATGACGGGAAACGACCTCCTCGCGATCTTCAAAGCTTAACCAACTCACGAATTTCGCAAAAAACCGTAGCTGGGCCCATAACCTGTTGAGAAAGGTATGGTTCGCGAGAAATAAAATAAGACGTTAAGTTAAAGATCAGCTTTAATATAGTAACGATCTATTGTTCAATACAAAGAGATCGCTCCGATCTTTCACCAACATGACTGACCGTTGGCTAGTGAGTGACAGCCACTTGCCCACTTACATCACACCGCTGAGCATCTACAATTAGCATGCGCACACAACACACACACCAGATATTACAAAATTATTCACATAATTCTTAACAATTGATTTCTCCATGTCTTCATCTAAATGTTATAGGTATTTATGGCGAATTTTATCGTGAAATCCAGTATACAACGATTTTAATTGGTTTATACTATATGCATGTTTGTTCTTTTCCATCATATGTGAAGTATAGTTTAAGGATATATGGTTTTAGGTTAGATTTTTCATAGAGAAATACATAAAACTGGTTTGGTATAGAATATCCGCTATCATTTGCTAAATAGAACATCAGAAAAAACTTTCCCCTTATGTCCTTCCATTACCTGCTCAATAATCTCTTCACTCGTTGCCATATATCTTTGATATACCAGAGTTATTTATGAAATATCAATTATTGTATCAAGATTGCAACGGCGCGAAAGAATTGTATATGCATCGATCTTCATTTCCTAACTCTTTTTTTCTCGGCGCACTATGGTAAGCTCGGCAGGGTTAGGTATTAATATAAGGCCTACCATGGTAACTCTGCGCGTTTGTGCGACGTTTTGATGGTACGCGGGTACGGATCGAGGTCAATACATGCATAGTGTAAACAGGGTATTCGCTGCGTTGTTGTCATTACTTCTTTCTCATATAGCGCGTGTTGGTTGCGTTCGGTTTTTTTCTGAGAATGGTTCTTCTCATGAGCTCATAAATGACAAAGTTAACAGTTCCGATAAAGCCAATTTATTAAATTCCTACTTCAACAGCGTGTTCTCCGAGCCTTCTGAGAACTCATTTGAAACAGTGGACAATCTCTGCATACGAAAGATGCCACCTGTTGACATTACTACGCACGGAATAGAAAATATATTGAAATCACTAAGTCCAAATAAATCACCTGGTCCGAACGAAATCCCTTCTCGCGTATGTTCTTCATTTTATTGATGAGACAAAAACATATGCATTTCCATTTATCAGCGGTATACATCCTACAAATAGTCTAATCGACAAGAGCAAATCAGAATTAGTGCCGAATAGCAATAATACTAGTTCCGAAGTTTTCCTCGTGGCTGTGGTGAATTGCCGTAGTTTAAGAAATAAGATTCCCGAATTCCACCATATAATTCATAGTACGAAGTGTAACGTTATTTTTGGAACAGAAAGTTGGCTAACAGATGATGATTCAGACAACGAGATCTTCCTAAAATCGTTCACTGTTTATCGGAAAGATAGAATTAATCGAGTTGGGGGCCGAGTTTTTATAGCTGTAGAGAATTCAATCGTCAGCCAAGCGATAACCGTAACTGAGACCAGCGTTGAATCTGTGTGGTGTTTAATTAAATGTCCAAAATTCCAAACTATTTTATTATTTTCGTATTACAGACCACCTAACTCAGATATAACGTCAATGTTGGATTCTCAAACTCATCTAAACAGCATAGCATCCAAGTATCCTGAAAGAAACTTGATTGTAGGTGGAGATTTCAACGTACCTTCTACAGATTGGGAGACCTTTAGCTTCATTTCTGATGGGAGGGATAAAGAGATTTACGAGGCTTTATTACACACTTACATGCAACTTATTGTTTCAAAAAGCATCCGCACCAAACAGAGGAGAAAGTATTCTTGATATTTTGGCGACAAATATGCCTCATCAGGTAATGAACGTTAGCACCGTCGAAGGAATAAGTGACCATAGGGTAGTAACAGCAAAGTTTTCTCTAAATACCGCTGTAAACTTTAAAAAAGAGCGCAAAGTTTTCATTTTTAAAATAGCTGATTTTGATGGGTTTATGAGTCATCTGAAAAATGCTTTCCCCGCGTTTCAAGAATCAATATTAAAGTTACATGTAGAGAGTACTTGGAAAGCTTTTCAATCGCTCGTAACTTCGGGAATAAATAGCTACATCCCTAGCAAAACAGTATAAGAAGACAGCGAACCGAGATGGTACGACGCGGAAGTGAGAAAACCATTGAGGCGACAGAGAGCGTGTCAAGCTAAAATGAAAAAAAAGTCAGCACGGATTTATCCGCTAATGTACGCGAGTCAATAATTAAAAAATATAGGATGACTAAAGCCGCCACGAAGGAAGCTTCAAGAATGCATTCAAGAATTTTAAAAGAAAAACACTAGTAGAGCAGTTACGGGATAACCCAAAGGCATTTTGGCCTTATGTTAGGGAAGTTCAAGGTAAAAGTTCTACTTATTGTTTGCTGAGAAACGATATTGGAGATGTGTTGACAAACAGTTCCGATAAAGCCAATTTATTAAATTCCTACTTCAAGAGCGTGTTCACTGAGCCTTCTGAGAACTCATCCGAGACAGTTGACAATCTTGGGATACGAAAGATGCCGCCTATTGACATTAATGCGCACAGAATAGAAAATATATTGAAATCGTTCAGTCCAAATAAATCACCTGGTCCAGACGAAAACCCTTCTGGCGTATATATATATAGAACTAGATTCAGAAATGGCCTCCTTCTTGCAGTTAATATTCCGTAAATCCATCAAGCAACACGAAGTACCTAATGACTGGAAAATTGCTAATGTAACGCCAATATTCAAAAGTGGAAACAAGGAACAGCCATCTAATTACAGGGCGATATCTTAAGCTTCCATCTCATGCAAGGTCCTTGAACACACCGTCGTCATCTCGGTAATGAAACACCTAAACGAGAAAAACTTTTTAATGAGAACTCAACATGGATTCAGGAAAAGTACATCATGCGAAACACCGTCAGCGCTTTTCGCCCACGATATTTTAGTCTCCGGAGAAGACAACATTCCAGTAGACGCGATTTTTCTTGATCTCAAAAAGGCATTTGATAAAGTACCCCACGGAAAGTTAATAATAAAACTGAAATCTTATGGTCTAGACGAAGATGCCATTTCCTGGATAAGAGAATTTTTGAGCGACCGCGTCCTAAGAGTAGTATTAGACGGTGCAGTCTCCAACGAGATTAGAAACACTTCTGGTGTCCCTCAGGGTGGTGTCATTAGCCCACTTCTATTCCTTCTTTATGTAAACGACTTTGGTGAAGTAGTACACAGTAAGCTACGATTATTTGCAGACGACGCTGTAGTTTACAGGGGATTCCGTTCAAGCGAAGATAGGGATGAACTAACGAATGACCTTGCTGCCATCCAAGCGTGGTGCAAAGCATGGCAGTTGGAATTAAATTTGAAAAAATGCTTAGTAATGAATTTCTGGAAGAAAAATAACTCCCTACACCGTAACTATATAATTCGGGGTACCCAATTAGTCTGCTGAATCCGTGAAATATCTAGGAGTTAGACTCAATAATGATCTATCGTGGAATAAACATATTCGAGAAATAACCTGTCAAGCCAATCGTAAAATGGGTTTTATTAAAAGAATATTAGGAAAGTGCGACGACAAAGTGAGAGAAATAAGCTACATTTCCCTCGTTAGACCACATTTGGAATACGCTGCCAGTGTTTGGGGCCCTCATGAAAAAGGCTTAATAACAGAGTTAGAACGCGTGTAAAGAAAAGCTGCCAGGGACGCAAAAGGTCGTTACGATAGTCTTGTTAGTGTAACTGGCCTCTTTAATAATCTCGGATGGGAATGTCTGTCAGACCGTGGATTAAAAAATAGGCTAAACCATTTAGATAAATTATAGAGCAGAGTCTTTTCTTAAGAAGTTAGCCATAACTTACGGACGCCTACATACTACGGAAGATCAGATCATATAAATAAAATAAGAGAGATAGATTGTAGAACAGACAGATTCCGAATGTCATTTTTTCCACGATCAATAAGAGATTATAACGGCAGCGGTATAACTCATAAATAGATTGCATGACTTGTAGTGTAGCCTAGAAACCTATGTAAAACTTAATGCATGTTTCTTAATTTTATTTCTATTTATAACAGCATATGGTAGTATAATATGTTAGTATAAGGGACGGGTTTTGGACGGTGTGGTGTGCTTGTGGGAGTCCAAATGCATGCTGCATGCTGGTGATTGATCACCTTCTGCCAAACACCGCAGAGGTGGCTCGCAGAGTATTATGTGGATGTAGCTGTTAGTGGCGCGTGCTAGAAATGGGATTGTGGATGAGACCAACGCCCGTACTAGAGTATTAAAATACGTTCCCAGTGAGCGAGAAATTTGAAAGCTTTTACTGTCGTTGCCTTCTCGTGCCATATTCACATGGTCGCCTTCATACCATTGATGGACCAAAACTGTCATAGTTTAATTGACAGAGTCATAATATATCAAATATATACTAAAGAATAAAGAATAAAGAATAAAGAAATATTTATTGTTCTTGGACCTTTATGGTCCACTAAGAACATACAAGGGCTTACATTCATATTAGAGCTCAGTGCACAGAAGAATAAGATACATGCAAAAAAAAATAGAAAATAAATTGTAACAGAATATAATGGCATATTGGTACAATTACATTTTTTCTTGTAATAGCATTTTAGTGAACATTAGATTTTTAAAAGACATCAGTGATTTTGCGGTTTTGATTGGTTCAGGAATACCATTCCATAGCCTTGACCCAACAACTGAAAATGAATTATCAAATGCAGTGGTTCGATGTTGAGGAACAATTAAAAAATCAGCTGATAATCTAGTTACAACATTGCGATATTTCTCTTTACTCTGAAAAAATTGCATAATGTATTCTGGCTGTTTGCAATTAAAAAGTTTGTATAAAAAAGAGGCAAGCATGTATTGCCTCCTTGTTTTTGCTTTAAGCCATTCTAATTTAGAGAAATAAGGGGATATATGTTCATCTTTTTTAAGATCATAAATGAACCTAACACACATATTTAATTGCCGTTGAATCAGGGTGTTAATCTTTTCGGTTAGGTCATTATATACAAGGCAACAGTAATCAATATGGGGGAATATTAACGAGGATACAAGTTGCTTGCGTGTATGAGAGGGCATAAGGTTTTTATGAATTTTTAGCTGAAACAAGATCATGTTGATCTTATTGCTGATGGCTTTAACATGGTTTTGCCAAGACAAATTAGGCATCAATAAGACTCCAAGATTTTTAACGGAGTTTGCATATGATATTTCGGCATCACCAACAAAAATCTTGGGCAGAACATCAAAGTCGACATGTTTGAGTAGTTTTGAGGTACCAAATAACATAGATTTTGTTTTCCTAGGGTTAAGCACAAAGTTATTGTCTGCAGCCCATGAAGTGATGGCCTGAACGTCCTGATTTACTTTGGAAATTGCATCATTCAGCTCATACAAATGACAGTGAAAATAAATCTGTAGGTCGTCGGCATATAAGAGATATTTACAGTTTAGAATACACCTGGGCAGATCAAGGACATACAGGGAAAATAGGAGAGGACCAAGAACTGACCCTTGGGGGACCCCGCAATGGACAGTAGTCCATTGCGATGTATTCCCATTCGCGTCCTTGACTGCCTGTTGACGATCTTTTAGATAGGAGTAAAACCAGTTAAGTGAGGAACAGGAAAAATTAAGGTTTTTCAACTTGTGGAGAAGTTTGGCGTGATTAACAAGACCAAAAGCATTGGTGAAATCAAATAGTACCAGAATTGTAACCATCCGTTTATCAATTCCTTGACGTATATCATCCGTTAATTTGAGTAGCGCTGTTTGCGTAGAGAAGTTTTTCCGAAATCCAGATTGATATGGATCATGCAAGTTGCATTGGTCCAGATAATTCGTTACCTGCTGAAAAACAATTCTTTCTAAGCATTTAGAAAGAGAGCACAGAATAGAGATTGGCCGATAATCACTGGGAGAAGTTGGTTTTTTTACTTTTTGTATTGGTGTGATTAGTGAATATTTCCATACATTCGGAAATTCAGATGACGATAAGGAAAAATTATAGATATCAAGTATTACAGGTAGAAGTACAGTTGACGCGGCCTTTATAAATTTAACTGAGATTCCATCGACCCCAGTTGAGTTCGATTTAGAGAGAGATAACGTTTTACGTAGGTTGTGTGGGGTTACGTGTTGGAAGAAGAAATTTCTGTCGTTATAGGGTACAAGTGGATCAAGGTTAGAGAGACTGAATATGTCAGCAATGTTATTTGCCTCGAAGGTAAAGGCGGGAGTGAAGTGCTTGTTTAGATCATCGATAGATAATTCATGTAAGGGCTGCTTGTTTCGTCGCTGCACGAGTCCAAGACTTCTAAGTTCCCTCCAGACCTTGTTTGGTTCTGTCAAATTGGAGAAGGTGGTTGCATAATATTTTTTCTTGGCTTCCGTGACGAGATGCTTTACCTGATTACGCAAGACGATAAACTCAGTGTAAGCAGTCTGGCTTTTTGTTCGTGTGAAAATTCTACGTGAAATATCACGTTCCTTCATTTTTTGCTTAATGTCACTAGTCAGCCAGGGGGCTGAAGGCCGTCTAGGTGCGCATGTTCGCAGGGGGGCATGACAATTTATGCACTCTAAGAATTTCTGATTAAAGAGTTCTAATTTTGAATCAATGGACAAGGAGCTAAATATGTTGTTCCAGTCAAAGGTGAGCAGATCGTCCTGAAACTTTGCTGTATCGAAATTTTTAAGATCACGATAGAGAATTTTAGGTATAGGAAGACGAGGGGAATTGAATGAATAAGAGAGTAAAATTTTGTCATGTGCGGAGAGGAAAGGCACAGGGAATTGTGAGAATGAAGAGAGTTTTTCAGGGGAATCAACTATACAGAGATCAAGGAGAGTATGACTATGTTCTGTATGATGCGTGGGCTGCGTTGAGGCCAGATGAAGATTATAATTAAAAATGAAATTCCTGATGAAGGAAGAATGACAGCTGTCCCGTAGCAAATCGGCGTTAAAGTCACCTAAAATTACAATGTTTTTATAGTTTGGACTAAAAGTTGTATATGCTTCTTCAATATCAGTCAAGGACCCAACATTTGGAGGTCTGTAAACAACAAATAGAAGAAGTTTAGAGAGGTTTATACCATGCACTTCAATAACTATGAACTCGGGTCGGCATTCATAGGTCGCGGAAGAGGTCGCCAGCACCGACGAACTCAGTCGATGATGAATGAAGGCACCAACCCCGCCACCGCCTTTCCCGATCCGATCATGTCTCAGCAAGTAATGTTCACTAAGATCAACCATGCTATCAGGAATATTTGGTTTTAACCATGTTTCGGTTAAACAGATTATATCACTTACACAGGAAGAAAAATGAACCCGAAATTCGTCGATATGACACAGTAAAGATTGACAATTGACGAGGGAAATGTTGATTTCATTAGCAATTGGTAGGCCTGCGGGAAGAGAACAGGCCCCCGTATGTTATTTCAAGCAGTCAAGGTCAGTTTCAACTAGGATAGAAAGGCGTTCACCACCATCATGGACCCGAGCAAACACACGGCCATTACGAATCCACACGTATTTGATTTTACCTTCTTTCTTAAGTCCCCTGGCCATTGCATATAGCTTTCGGTTTAAGGATGTCAAGGATTCATTAATGTAGACAGGAGGGTTGGTAGGGTTCTGGTCGGCGACGATGTCGTTGAGTTTCAGGTTCCGTTTTGTGCGTCTACCATTTAAAAATGCAGCAGCAGTGCTAGATCGTAGAAAACGGACAATAATAGGGGCAGGTCTAGGTGAAGGGTGAGAGGTTGCAGAACGGTTGGAACCACCCCTGTAGGCGTAATCGATTTCACTTGTATCCACTTTAATTCCCACAGCGATTCCAACTTGACAAATCAGGGCCCCAGCTACCTCCCCTTCGGAGTAAGGAATGCCGTGGATCTCAATTACATTCCGGAGTTGCTCTTGCTCAACGCGATTAAGGCGAGCTTCCGTATCACTTAGTTGTTTCTTTAGGCTGATGTTTTCACTTAATAGGTGATTCAGGGAATCAGTTATTTTCACAAGGGAGGCATTGAGGAGCTCGAGAGACTTTGCTTGACCCCCGAACGACTCCTCCCAGCGAGATATTGATTTGCGAATTTCACTTTGATCCGACCGGATATCAGCAAGATTAGCAGAAAAATCTTTCAAGATATCACTCACACGATCAGGAGACAAACTGGAACTTGCGGACTCGTTCTCAGGAGCTTTTCTGATTTGCTCTCCATCACTGCCACAGCCGATCTTAGCCCGACAAACGTCGCAATACCATGGTCTACGTTTGTCACTAAGCTCCTTAAATTCCACTTCAGGTATTGAAAGGCACAGTGGATGGTAATGGGCCTTACACTCACAGCAAGAGAGCGACTTCTGCTCGCGCTTGATCGATTTAACACATGCACTGCAGTTAGGCATTGCGTAGCGCAGGAGAGAACCGGAGAGAACGATCCGAACCACACGAAGGCTGAGCTCGAACTGGATTTTACTACTGGACTACTAAGGATTTTTTAATGTAAAAACTTCAAAATTCTCTACTTAATCGATTACAAAAGCTGAGAATTCAATGTGTTATCGTCCTAGCCGACGAAAAAGAATCAATTATTTCAGATTCATCTCCTTCCGTAGAAGTGCCTCAGATATCAACTCGGGAATTCACCGATCTGCCAAAATAAATCCGGTAATTATCTGCTTTGCTAGAACTTCTACCGTAAAATGCTTCAGCATTCGCCGATTCTCAAGTGTTCTTAATCTCTCGGTTCTTGCCATAAGATGGCCAGGAGTCGACTTAAGCTACTCGTTAAGAATTGGTTCGCGATGAGCGGTTTGGCTGGGCTAAGCCGGATGATCCGATCCTAGCGTGTAGAACAGGCAAAACGTAGCCGATGGAGTGTTCGTAGTTGTGAAGACGCCTTATTTCCTCGAAAATAGTGAATTTCAATGACGATTTTGATGAAAGCTGATTTTAATACACGCGGAACGAAAGCAATTCTATTGGTGGATTTTTAGAATTCTCTATTGTAATATTCATGGTCCTAACCTAACGATCCGCTTGTTCATTATCGGATGTCTTTTGTCAGTTTCGTAGTTTCGTTCCATTGCGCACCCAGAGTGGAAAATTGGCGTTGCACCATCAACTACGTCATGACCAACGTCATTCCCACCCCGTGTTGTAGTCTGGACTTAGAAGCGCACTTAGGGGCCTCTTGTAAAGGAGGGACGGATGTGTGTGTGGCGTCCACTCTGAATGCGGGCCTTCGGAGAGAAAACCCGATTTCTCGAGAAACCATTATGGCGCCCCTTACTCTGTCGGAATACTTTTTATCCTTATTATAAATATTAAACGGCTTCCCATCCAGAGGGCCCGGGATCGACCTGCGAGGGGAAGCACTCCGAAATGACGGTGGCGCCGCGCCCCGAGCGGTGACCCGCATTCGAAAGAGCGATCGATTGTCGTGCGGGAGTGAGTGGGCGGTAAGGTCAGGGGTCATTGGCGGGGCGGGCGCGCGGTGGTGCAGTGCAGGAGAGAAGAGCATGAACAGAGAGAGTAGCGATGTCTCCGTAGCGGACGTCACGTGGCGGGGCACGGAGTGAGTGGGGGACCTCCACTATTCACGATCGTGATTCATTTGTTCGTTCCGTGACTTGTTGTTGATTTCCCCCTCCCTCCCTGGGGGGCGTCCATTTTCATTCCGGCGCTTTGTTCTTGCGTACCTTCATTAATTGACTGTCAGTGAGTCCTAGGTTACGCGGCTTCCATGGAATGAATGATATCCAAAATCAAGAAAATGATGACTTACGTTAACTAATTTACGCTGCTAAATATTTGTTAGGTTAGTAAATCTTATGGTGACAATCGATTTTTGAATAGTTTTTATTTAAACGTCAAAAGACACCGGCACCTTTAAGCTGCACCAAGAGCCGCCTCAACAAGCGTGTGGCGAGGGCTGTTAGCGAACACCGGAATGGGAATGAAGGAGATGAAGAAAACACGCCAACTATTGCTATTTTCCTCACTTCAACCGAACTTGCACCAACCGCGGTTTTGATGGGTAACCGTCGTGGTCATGGTTGCCCTTCGAAACTTACGTCAGTGTAAGTTTTGTTTAAAGCGTGGAAAATTACAGAAGTGGGTGTGTTCGTCTATCATCACAATTGAAAAATTCCATTTAGTGTAACCTAAGTGGGTTGTTTTTAAATACAAGTGCGCATTGGAGTGGTTTGACTTACGAATTCTTCCTAGCGCACATTTAAGTCATAAATATAAAAATTAATCGAGGAATGATTTTATAAATTTAAAAATTTTAAAACAACGTTTTTCTCGCCAGATGCAAGGAAGAAAATAAATTTCCCTGCCCATATCTAAGTCTAGATATGAATCGTTTCTCAAATGGTGACTGCTCGATGACAATCAGTGCGACCAAAACGAAAAACATTGGGTTCTCTCTCAATCGCACGAAATTATGTAGATGGAGTGCCATAAAAAAACCGAAACTGGTAAATCGAAAATAAAGTGGCATATTATTTTATGCACCTTTGTACTAATTTAAGTGACAAATTATAAAAAAAATTATATTCCCCAAATTTAATGTCCACAGACAATTCGCCATGTTCGTGGACAGTCCCATATAGATTTTCGAAGAGGTATTTATTGTATTATAAACCTTTATTAAGTAATTTATTATAAAATCTATGATTAAACAAGTTAATACAATGTAAAAATTCCAAAATAGTCTTCTTGGGTTGCTTTATTTCATAATATTTATCATAAAATATAAAAAGAAGATTTGTCCTACCAAGAAAAGCAATGTCCGTGGACACACAGGAAAAAGGTGGAAGTACTCATAGGATATGGTGGTAGCCCTGAAAAACCAGTGTTTAGGGAAAGATGTTGTCAGATTTATCGGGTTGTTTCAGTTTAAACTTGGTTTAGTGAATGTTTTAACGTTGGAAGAAAAATTTTGGTTCAGTTTTTTGAATGAGTCATGTCCATGGACAGGTGAAAATTAGTAAAAGGAAAATATTTTACTAATTACAATTAGGATATCTATTCAAGTTGGGTTGGATTGGGGGCACCTATTAGCAACTTTAACATCTACATCTTACAATATGTGATAAGATGGCTTATAGGCAGTGGCGGATTCCGAGAGGGGAAAGAGCTCTAGCCCTTTTGGATATTCAATTTATCCTAGATAAAATGGTAATTTTGTTCAGTTGTCACATATGTATAGGAGAGGAGAGCTCCCTAGCCCCCCCCCCCCCCACCTTTGTCCCTATTCTGGATCAGCTACTGCTTGCAGGTGCCGTAGAAATCAGAAAGTCATCGTTTAAAGTTCCTTTGATTTATTATTTCCGAATAATTTTCCCATATTGAAATAAATACTTGCAATGTTACAAGACAATAACGATAGAATGGTTAAATTTTCCGCGATTACTGGATAATCGTGGAAAATTGCTGGTATATAATTGAATGCTTCTTCAAATCGCTCAAGCCTGAATCAAATGGGCGTTCGCAGCGAAGGGCAAGAGAGGGCAGCCCCCCTAGAGACGCAGAAATCGCAGATGTCTTTCATAAAATAATATTTTTTCAAGCATATTTTTTTAAAACTGATAGAGAGCTGTTACAGTTTCCTTAAACTGTTATTTTCATTCATCTTTTCCGTGCTCAAATCTTACCTAGGACATGAACAAACATGGCTTCCCGCCACCCCAATTTGATCTTGGGTACGCCCTTGCTGAATCACACGATGATTTTTTTCGTCCCTCTAAGTGATCTACATCTACATTTACATAATACCCTGAGAGCCACCTCTAGGGTGTTTGGCAGGGGGTGATAAATCACCAGCATGCAGCATGCAATGCACACCCACATGCACGCCGCACAATCAAAAAAACGTCACGCATACTAACATATTATACTACCATATGCTGTTAGAAATAAAAATAAAATTCAGAAATATGCATTAAGTTTTACATAGGTTTCTAGGCTACACTACAAGTCATGCAATCTATTTATGAGTTCTATCGCTGCCGTTATAATCTCTTATTGATCGTGGAAAAAATGACATTCGGAATCTGTCTGTTCTACAATCTATCTCTCTTATTTTATTTATATGATCTGATCTTCCGTAGTATGTAGGCGTCCGTAAGCTATGGCTAACTTCTTAAGAAAAGACTCTGCTCTAGAATTTATCTAAAAGGTTTAGCCTATTTTTCAATCCACGGTCCGACAGAGATTCCCATCCGAGATTATTAAAGATGCCAGTTACACTAACAAGTCTATCGTAACGACCTTTAGCGTACCTGGCAGCTCTTCTTTGCACGCGTTCTAACTCTGTTATTAAGCCTTTTTCATGAGGGTCCCAAACACTGGCTGCGTATTCTGAATGTGGTCTAACAAGAGACAAGTAGCTAATTTTTCTCACTTTGTCGTTGCACTTTCCTAATATTCTTTTAACAAAACCCAGTTTACGATTAGCTCGACCGGTTATTTCTCGAATATGTTTATTCCACGATATATCATTATTGAGTCTAAGGTCCGTATTCTCAGTCGACCCTATTGGGGCAACCGACCCTGGATACGTCATCAGCCCCTACATAAACCGATCTCACCCTACATACGCCACATCAAGCCCTACATACTTATGGCCGTTTTTGGAACTAAACGGGGCCCTACTTGATGTAGGGTACCCGAAATAGCCCTACACCCTACAAAAACATGGCGGCCAAGTATCGTCTGCTGATCACTTCGATTGAAGAATCTACGTTGTAATGCATATTAAGCGGGACGAGCTCACACGAACTATTTTAAAATGTACAGAAACACAGCAGAAAGGTAATAACGCTACCACATTATAGCCACCGAGTTACATAAATTATAAAATTGACTGAATTAATAAGAACAATATAGCAGTATACATGCACCTTGCTTCTACGAATATATAATAATATTTTTCACGTTTGGCACTTGGTATACTTTTGGGAAACCAATACTTAGTTTTCTTATAATCATATAAAACGTATTTTCATGCCACTATTTGCCATATAACAAACTTAACTACGGAAGGTGAAAGCGAATGATGAACCTTGATGATATACCTATATTTATATATATATATCTTCAAGTTGGAGCTACACCGCTAACGGAATTCCACTAACAAAAACCGAATTCGTTACATACTTGGGGGTCACTATTACCCGGGATCTTTCGTAGGGTAAGCACATACGTGAAGTATGCGGTAAAGCTAACCGTAAACTTGGATTTGTAAAAAGAATTCTCGGTAAATGCCCAAAAAAGGTGAAAGAAATAAGCTACCTGACTCTAGTGAGGCCTCACTTGGAATATGATGCTAGCGTGTGGGACCCTTACGAGGTAGGACCAATAGCTGAAATCAATCGAGTACAGCAAAGGGCGGCCAGATTTGTGATGAGTTGCTAAGACAAAGAGTGCAGCGTTTCAAGTATGTTACACGAGTTAGGATGGGAATCTTTACACGAGTGTAGATTGAAGTAAAGGTTTAACTTACTTAGGAAACTTGCATGTATTTGGTCTAGGAATTACTAACCATTAGCAATTTTTTTTATGAATAAGCATGTATATTTTTCTAGTGTGCGTAATATTTCTATGACCGTGTGGTGTGCATGTGGCGGTCCTCTTGCATGCTGCATGTTGATGTTTTTTCACCCCCTGCCAAACACCCTAGAGGTGCCTCGCAGGGTATTATGTAGATATAGATGATGCAACGTAAGTTCTCACGTCAATGATCATATTTGCTCCGTACTTATTACTATCTTGTACAGACCACTTTTGAAGTAAGTTAAAAACAATAAGGTTCTACTTTTGGCTTGATATGAGAGTATTTGTAGCGATAATTGAGGTACCCACACGACCTGGCGGACGACACCGAATGTTTATTTACCTTGAGCCGTTGCCCTAACGATACGCCCGAAAATTATCGGATGTCTTTTCTTAGTTTCATTATTAGTTCCCATTACGCCACCAGAATGGAAAATTGGCGCTGCGCCATCATCTACGTCATCTCAGAGAACTTGACGACGGAGTCACCCCCCACCACTGTAGGGTCGACTGAGAAACTCATGTAGGGTCCTTTTGTTATGTAGGGAAGGATATGTAAGGTCGACTAAGAATACGGCCCTAACTCCTAGATATTTCACGGATTCAAGAGTCTCTATTTGGGTACCCCGAATTTTATAGTTACGGTGTAGGGAGTTATTTTTCTTCCAGAAATTCATTACTACGCATTTTTTTCAAATTTAATTCCAACTGCCATGCTTTGCACCACGCTTGGATGGCAGCAAGGTCATTCGTTAGTTCATCCCTATCTTCGCTTGAACGGAATCCCCTGTAAACTACAGCGTCGTCTGCAAATAATCGTAGCTTACTGTGTACTACTTCACCAAAGTCGTTTACATAAAGAAGGAATAGAAGTGGGCTAATGACACCACCCTGAGGGACACCAGAAGTGTTTCTAATCTCGTTGGAGACTGCACCGTCTAATACTACTCTTAGGACGCGGTCGCTCAAAAATTCTCTTATCCAGGAAATGGCATCTTCGTCTAGACCATAAGATTTCAGTTTTATTATTAACTTTCCGTGGGGTACTTTATCAAATGCCTTTTTGAGATCAAGAAAAATCGCGTCTACTGGAATGTTGTCTTCTCCGGAGACTAAAATATCGTGGGCGAAAAGCGCTGACGGTGTTTCGCATGATGTACTTTTCCTGAATCCATGTTGAGTTCTCATTAAAAAGTTTTTCTCGTTTAGGTGTTTCATTACCGAGATGACGACGGTGTGTTCAAGGACCTTGCATGAGATGGAAGCTAAAGATATCGCCCTGTAATTAGATGGCTGTTCCTTGTTTCCACTTTTGAATATTGGCGTTACATTAGCAATTTTCCAGTCATTAGGTACTTCGTGTTGCTTGATGGATTTACGGAATATTAACTGCAAGTAGGGTGCAATGTATGAGACTAGTTATCTATATACGCGACCGTCGTCTGGACCAGGTGATTTATTTGGACTGATTGTGAGGGATTTTAATATTTATTCTATTCCGTCCGCACTAATGTCAACATGCGGCATCTTTCGTTCGCAGAGATTGTCAATTGCAGAGATTGTTATGACTGTAGCGGTCGCTTTTCGGAAATGTGATCGGTCGAATGACCATTTTTCCGAATCACACGGTCCCTCCCACCGTCGCTTCTAGCATCATTTCCCATATCTTATTATTTCATTATATTTCCGACGATTGTCAAGCGTTGCGCCGCAATAGCTCCATACGGGCATGCGTTCTGATTGGCTGATGTGGTGTTATAGTGACCGTTTCAGCGACGGACGGAAAAAGCAACCGGACGAGTGATGAAAAAAGTGACGGGAATCATTCTAGTAATCGCGAAAAACAATTTCGCGCGACCATCAATTGCGAGTGATCATTTTCTCATAGTTTTCTCGCTGGAGTGATCTCTCGAAAATGACGAAAAAAATGATCGTGTGATTCAGGATTTAGAAAAAAAGATGGAAATCTCCATGGCAACCGGGTATCGCGACGTCGCGTCGGGCCTTACCAGTCTATGATAACTATTAAGCTGGATATTTGGTGTGTTCGGAAGAATTCGTAGGTCAAGGCGCTGAGGGTTGAGTAGCCTGTGACGTAATCATGCCGAGGGGTGGAGACGCTGTTGAACCCTCCCCTACGGTTTGCCCTTCGGATGATGACGTCACCGCGGAGGCTCTCCCCAAAGCCACCCAGCCCCTTGAGTGTGCGGTGAGAATCGACCCGTCCCCCTCCACTTAAAAGATGAGTCTGCCAAATGAACTTTTTACCAAGCGTTCTCGAATTTTATTCGTGGTAATTAAATGCCAGGTGAAACGGGTGAATTATTAGGTTCAGGTTTTGGTTGTGACGAGCGATGACTAGCGGTGGAATATCGCAATGCAGCAAAAATATTTAATGATGTATATATATATATGATGAAATATGAACAAAAAATGGTAATAACTCCCCTACCGAACGTGCTTTCGATACTCTTTGCCATTTTCAGGGAACCTTGAAAACGACGTAGAGTGAAGCAAGGACCTTGAAAATAACATAGAGTGTCGAAACCATGGTCGGTAGTTGAGTTATATGTTAAATTGTCGAAATCACTATTTATTGTTTTTATTTATTAGGGATATATCGCATATCCATCATCCTCGTCAAGCCTGAAACGATTTCAATTTTAATGGTGGTATTAATGAGCCACGAAACTTTCTGCCGCTTGTATACTAGCTCCAATTTGCTCTGTAGGTGTCGCTTTAAGTAAGTCGATCTAAACGGATTTTGTGGTTTTTAAGTTAAATGAATTGCCACGGTCCTCAGGCTTTCCAGCCTCTGTGCACACCACTACGCTATCCAGGTTCCTAATTTCTACTGCCTTGGGATTTTGGTATTTCCTATCTTATGACTAGGATATTAAAAAATCCCTATAATATTTTTTTATACGTGTGGACCCACTTAAACAATGAGCTATTGATTGGTAGGCTCATCGCATCCGTGTCTTAATTTCGGGTATAATGGATGATTAGCGATGCCTTCCTCAAGCATCTCGTGATAAGGTGTTGAGATAGAATTCGAAGTGCAGTCCTCAAGACAGCCTGAGGCATTGCTTAGTACATGAGTTTGGCTATCGAAGAGTGTATTTTCCTAAAACCGATTTTCTACATGTACCTACATACTGCTGTATCCGCCGGACGGCTCAATAGGGGGGGGGAGGGGTTGTGAGCACACATCAGCCATAAATAAGAAAAAAAATGAGGTGTGCGAACCGAATCCCACATGTATTAAGTAAGTATGATTAAAGTTTGCGTGCTCTGTTTAGATTTTATTTTCATGCCTAAAATATGCAAACTGCTACACTCTATCCATCAAAGGATGGTAAAAAGCAATTATCGCGAAGAAACCGAGGAAAAACACAACTCAACAATATGAATGGAAAAGAAAAACATGCCATCGCAGCCGCTGCAGTGATTAATTTCGTTAATGTTGCACCTGTTATTACCCTGTAATTTCCCAGGAAAGGATAATACTTGTGCTCCAGGAATTATGTGTTGACTTTCCTATCATATATCGTTTCTTTTCGCGATCCAGTTTACCATAGCATGACGGCAGGGGCGCAGCCAGGAATTAAGGCTGGGGGGGGGGGGGGGCTTAAGATGCAATTAATACCGGGGTGTGTGGGGGGAATGGGAATGTGTATGGAATACCCACCAGGTTAAGCAGTAGGTGCGAGATTAGTAAATTGCGGAATTTTAAGATAAATGGTTCAAAATGGTGAGTTTTACGGCTTAATGAGGGATATTTTCATAATTCATACACTATTCTATTAGTAATATCAATCCAATTAATTAAAATGGATGAAACTTAAAAATTCCTCTGAGCTCTGGGGGGGGGGGGGGGTTTATCCCCCAAACCCCCCCCCCCTCGCTGCGCCACTGCGTGACGGTAGCTGTGGGATATTTTTCGCATTATCTGACAATTTGAGAAACTTCCCTCCGAAATTGTCGAATGAGTTAGGCACATTATTTTCCTCGTCCAAGGGAAGATTTCTCGTCCAACTCGTTAACCATAATTTGAACGATTCACTGTTTATCAAAGCAACTCATTGCAAATATCTGCCGTTTTTCGCTGAATTCCCTATCATTACTGACATCAGTCCTCCCTCGTGAAAGCCTGGCACGCGAGCGACAACGGAGGATTTTCTGTCGGAGCAGAAGTTAATAACACGCGAGGTTTGATGTGAACAAATGAGCAACGAAAAGTGTCGCACATTGAGTAACCGTACTATAATTTTATTTTCTCACTTATGCGCTACTTTTTACTCCGAAATTTATCATTAAAATGCATCTTAAAAGTTTTTATCGCTATTGCTACGAATAAAGTACCCCTTATCAAGGGCAAGAGATCAGAGCTCTGTATTTGACATTAAGTTACTCGAAAACAAGTCATTCTATAGAAAAATGCAGCATGCTATCCATTGGCTTATATTAAATTATCAACCTGGGTGGCGGCGAGGTAAAGTCCTTGTCTACCAAGCAAGAGGTCTCGGGTTCGAGTCCCGCCTGGGTGAGTGGTCCAAATCTCGGGCGTGGTTGTTCGTGCATATGTCATTGATGAACTGTTAATGATCCCCACCCGTTGTTAAAGGCCATTTTAAACTGTTTTCGGAGGTATGGGAATAAAAAATGCTTTAGTTTTAGTTTCAAACTTTTATCGTATTAAGACACAGAGATGTTATCAGTTTTCTTGCATGTGCTTAGAGGGATTTAATGGCACTAACAAGTTATCAGTTTCAAGATTGCACCATTTTACCGTCATCTCGTGCTGTGTGGGTTGCATGGAACAAAGGCCGCATGATGGGAGCTCACACCACCCCATCGCATGAATAGGTGCACGTGTTCCTTTGGTTAACATTATTCTGTGTGGATTTTTATGAAATCATCCAAGTGGCACAACTAGGATGTGTGGAGAAATTAATATCATCTCACCATGTTACCCACAGGATTTAAATTCCTTGAAAATTCTAATTATGCAGTCAGGTATTCCCGCCCCGTGAGCAGCATAACCCGTAAATGTAGGATTGGATAGCGCTTTGGAATGGGTGAGTTAGCTTGGCTTTGGCGAGTGATGGAAGAGGGACGATAAATGTTCAATGTTCAATAAGCCCGCCCGGACGGAGGGTGTGAGGAAAGGGTGGCAGATTAGTGACGCCGGAATACCCCAGGAAACGCAACTCAACCAACAAAGCAATTCTTCTGGGAAAACTGGATGTCTCGGGGAATTTATTGATTGCTACTTAGTGGACAACCTGTTTCATTATAATTAGACATGTTTTTCATTTACAAATCTCTAAATGTACGTAACTGCCGCGGATTTTCACCTTGAATATTGGTGCGATAATGGCTGTGGATTTTATCAAATGGATGTCGTGAGAAGTGGATGCCTAAAGGGTGCCTTATCGAATTAATGTGTTCGGCGCTCGTTTACAGTCTTGACAAGGTCAGTTCACGATGGGTCTGCCCTGGTCCAGCTTATCGGTTCCATTCCAATTAAAATAGCAATTAGGAATCACATTAATGAACACTGGAAAGGGATGCCGGTATCATTATAATTGGTTTCTCCCCTCAGAAACCTTTTTTCTATTTCGTCATTTATTGTGAAGCATTAGTATTGAAACGTAATCTATTAAAAAAGATGCAGGTATTGTTTTTGGCATCAATAGATCATAGCTAGCAATTGTAAATTATGCAACAATGATATTACCCTAAATTACTGTATATAGCGCACTCAGGCGTATCGCACGGGGCAACGGTGAGCTGTTATCCACATGTCTCCTCACTATGTTATACACAACATTTAAATTACTTGAAAATTCTAATTCTGCTGTCAGGTATTCCCGCCCCGTGTGCAGCATAACTCGTGAATGCATGTACGTAAATGTAGGATTGGATAGCGCTTTGGAATGGGTGAGCTAGCTTGGCTTCGACGAGTGATGGATTAGGGGCGATAAATAAAGTTTATCGCGCACTTATATTTTACCCGCCGAACACCTGCAGAACCTTGACTGCTGACATTCATATTGTCATAACCATAGAAATGGGCTCGTAATAGCATAATTTAATTGATTTAATATGTGATTGCTTAAAGATACATAATGTAATGTACATACTTTGTAATTCTTGTGTTTAACGCGCACTTGTTCACCTTAAGTACAACGCGTATTTAATTATCTGCGAATATAGCAATAAAGCCACGTAAGGCAGGTTCGATGGCGGCGGGGTTCAGTCCTTGCCAAATCACACTGAAGGTTGGATAGGTTACCCCTATCCAGGGAATGAATTTTTGTGCCCGTGTGTTGTTTTAAATGACGAATACGCGTAACAACGCCTTATAGGTATGTAATTTAGGCATAGGTGGTAGGATAATTCTGATTTTATCAAAACCTGTGGTAAAGTGTCATCCACTGTGGATCCAACTGTGACGTACCGTCAGTTTCCATCTAGTTAACATTATAAGCATCACGTACGCCCGTGACTCGTGTGCTTTCGGACCGAATGCCTCAATGGCGAAGTGTAAAAAGGCCGAGCCCGAGCACGTAGTAAATGATCGAAGCTGGGCGCGCATGCGCGTTCGTTTTGTGAGCGACCCTTGGCGCACTCGGCGTGCGGGGCAGTCGAGTTCCAGCGGTCGCAGCGAGCAGACGAAGAGCGCCTTCTCCTTCTTCACTCGCCACCGTAAATAAGACGATGAGGCGTGGGGCGTTGGGGGCTGTGCTTCTGGTGGTGCTGGGGGCGGCGGGGACGGCGAGGGCGTGGGGAGGCCTCTTCAACCGCTTCTCCCCCGAGGTGCTCTCCAACCTGGGCTACGGGGGCGGCGGCGGCGGAGGGGGACACCGCGTGTCTGCGGCCTACGGCGCCGGCAACGGACTCTCCTTCGGCGGGGGCGTCTTCCGCGCCGCACCTCCACCACAGGTGAGTCCCCACCACCATCATCACCCACCCAGTTCATATCGATCAGGGAAATTAGTTTATGGTCAGGGAAGTTAATATATGGTCTTGGAAACACTAGAGAGGCGAAGCGAAAATGGCGGTGGAAAGAGGAGGGGGCTCTTCAATGGCATGCGAGCTGGCCTTGGAATTTGCTCTCCCTTTGTCCATTCCACGCAGTTTGCACACACGTCGGCCGATTTAGACACTCCCCTCTCATTTTATGGAGGAAACCTTTTCTGCAGGCGCGAGTCGTCGCGAGGGAGGGAGTGCGAGGCAATGGCGATCGGCGATGATTCGCTGGACGTGAGCAAATGTGTTGTGGGAGAGGAGGGAGCCTTGGCCGAGAGGAGAGGGAGTGGTCATTTGACGGATTTTTATTAGACGGCGTGCTAAGATTTCAAAATTCTCGATAAAATCCAATTTAACACCCTTGTCAACAATATGTGAAATAACCTCATTCAAATCATAAGTCATGGGCGTACCCAGCGAGGGGCAGGGGGGGGGCAGCTGCCCCCCCTAGAAGCAAAAATCGCAAAAGTCTTGAGGCAAAATCAGTACTGAATTGAAACGAAAGCATTCAACAAATTTTCTTTAAACCCACGAAAAATGATATGTGTTAGTATAAGATATGTAACTAAAATAAAACTATTTTTTATAGGAAATAATCTCATAAACTAATGTCACAACTTGGTTTGCCCCCCCCCCCCCCCCCCATAGTTATGATCCTGGGTACGCCCTTGTTATAAGCATGTTTACAATGTAAGGAATGATTTGCAAAAGCAGATTTCTAGTCTCGATTGACGAAAATTTCAAAATATTCAGCTGCCTTGCGCTTTCAACTGGACAAATGTAGTTGCCGGCGTGGCTGCGGATCATGGGTTCGTGCTCCCTCGACGCCATTCCACTGATTCCATTTCACTCGATACTTTTTCTTTCCGGCTAGAAGGCATTTATTGTGGAAATGATGGATGACCGTGCGATTCATCAAAAAACTGATGGGAGTCTGATCGATGCCTAGCCATTGCACGCTCACGATAACATTAGGCGTATGAATAGAGGATTGATGCATACATAAATTACATCCTTTTTATAAATTTTTGGCCTCACAGGTTTTGAGAATTTAGGTCAGAAGTATATTTCACTCTATCAATGATACGACGTGATGGTTGGATTGGTTAGGTGAGTGTTAGAGCTCACTCCAGGCATAGCCACAGATACAGGGTCTGGGGGCCAGTTCCTTTCCCTGGTAAATCTTTCACTCCAAGGATTTTTTGTGGGATTTCCGTAGGCTTCAACTGGAATTTAAACCTATGACCCTTCATTGAGCAGCCCAGGGCTCTTCTCACTAAGATACGCACGGCATGCCATATAAAAAGCAGGCTGAGTAGCGTTTTATTTGCTGCATGAGTACATCGGATTAACTGTTAAGTTTAAATTTTTACCTTATCCTGATTAGAATGGAAGTTATATTTACGCATTTTTAAACATCAATAGGTCGTATTTTTTTGTAAAAAATCTGAATTTCGAGTTGTGAATATCTCGAAAAATGTTCGTAGTTGAAATCTCAATACTCACGTTGTTGATTGTACTTATCGTACTTAGTTTCGTGAAAATCGGAGGACTTTCGAAAATTTGGTGTTCGATCTTACCTGTAATTTCCAAAATTTTAATTTATTGAAAACGTCCACGTACAGCGTTATTGCCAATATACAGTGGCCTAATGACAAAAAAATATATTACACATTCATGAAATCTAACAAGAAGAATGGAGGCAATTGGTAAGGAACTAAAGAAAGAAATCGGTATTGATTATCGGGGAGATGAGATGGATGCAACCAAGTAGATGGAGCAATGGAAGGACTTTGAGGGGCGGTGATGAATAATCGCCTTCCGAGTTCTCTGCGGAGAGAGAGTGAGGGGGCGTGGAGGATGAAAAGAAGGCGATGGAGGGAGAAGTCAGAATGCCGTGCGACTTATCACATGTCTGCAGGAATAGTTCTGGGGTTTCCCACCAGGTGTAGATTTGGGTCACAGGTCCCAACGCTTCGAAGACCAAGTCCGCCACCGTCTTCAGGGGTTGAATGAATTGTGGCAAACCCGAGAACCATTCCTGCAGAGCATACGCCGGGAAAAGCTTAAATTATCATATGCTATCACTTATCATCACCCATATATTGGTTTGACGAAGCTATGCATTCAGTTTTCATGTCAGCGAATCTAATCACGCCTACTTATTGTTCCCTTTATACACCCTTAAAATTTTTATCATCCTTTCCTCATTTAAATTTTCCTTGTATTTCATTCGAGGTCTACCCATTTCAGTCTTTCCATCCACTTGTTCCTCGATGGCTATCATTATCAGGGTATCTTGTCTCAAGGTATGTCAGATTAGATTGTTTCCTCTTCTTATCAAGGTTTTCACGAGTCTTACCTTTCCCATAACATTTCTTTGGCCTTATTGTCACTATGAAAGTAAAACTTTGTTATGTTTAACGGAATTGTGTTGGGGTGTTTGGCAGGGGGTGACCGATATTCAACATGCAGCATGCAAGATGACCAGCGCGCCGTATGAACACCGCAAGGCCATAGAAATATTCTACACATTTATGCAAAGACATAACTTGCCAATGGTTAGTAATTCCTATAGCAAATCCATGCAGCGTTACAACTATAGGGATCGGGTTGGTGTAGGTGCTAGTCTGCTGAATTCTCACCCCGTGGGCTCGAGTTCAAATCCCGCCGGCGGCAGAGTATTTTCAAAGACATTTCAAGCTCAACTCTCCGTCCGTCGGATGGGACGTGAAGCCGTGGTCCCCTTGGCGCCTTTCGTTAAGAGCAGGCTAATGCCGACGCCGGGTTTCTCTCCACCCTTCTATACCTACCCTTCCGTATGGCGCAAATGACCTCATGAGAATGGCGTCTTTGAAATCAGTGAATGAGTTCGACTAGTACCCATTTCTATATCTAAATCTACATATGCATGATACATTGCGAGCTACCTCTAGGGTGTTTGGCAGGGGGGGGACCAATCACCAACATGCAGCGTGCAAGAGGACCGCCACATGCACACCACACAGTCATAGAAAAATACTACGCATACTAGCAAAATATACATGCATACTCATCAGACAAAACTTGCCGATGGTTAGTAATCTGCGAATATAGATGGCTATCCAATCTGCGATAAAAGTCTCCTTCTGACTTGGCAACGCTGCAGCATGCAAGAGGACCGACACATGCACATCGCACGGTCATAGAAATACTACGCATACAAGCAAAACATGCATGCATATTCATAAGGGAAACTTGTTTGTTAGTAGGTTTAATGTGGACCGAAGTGATGAAATTTTTATTTTCTAGGGAAATGGTAACGTCGAGAAATGTCATTCGGGAGGGGGAGTGGTAAGAAGTAAGGGATAGTTCGGAGAATTCATTGAGTGCCGAAATGAAAGAGCTCAGTGAGTTGTCTCCGTGAGGACAGAGAAGGAAAATATCATCTATACAGCGAAGCCAAAGTAAGGGTTAAAGTGGGTAGGAAGATAGGAAGGATTCTTCAAGGAGACCAAGAAATAAATTTGCGTATGAAGGGCCTTCTCCTCACTCCCCCTCCCGAATAACATTTCTCGACGTAACCATTTCCCTAGAAAATAAAAATTCATCACTTCAGTCCACATTAAACCTACTAACAAGCAGCAATACCTTCACTTTAACAGCTGTCACCCCTCACATACTAAACAAGTCTCGTCAGCCAAATAATTTCCTTTGCTGCTTCAGTTGCTGCTACAATCACAGCTTCTGTTGTTGTAGTAGCAACCATCGGCTATCTTTGACTTAGCCACGAAATAGCTCCTCCAGCGTGAGATGTAACTACTCTTGTAGTCGATCTGCCTGTTTTGACACACCCTACAAAGTCTGCATCACTGTAACATTCTAAAATGCCTTTGTTTGCTTTAGAACTGTAAGTAATACCCAAATCAAGCGTCCCCGCCAAGTATCGAAAGGCCCTCTTCTTGCGACATCTTCTGATGATGGATTTTCTAACGACCTTGAGATAAATCCAACGGTGTACGCCAAATCTGGTTTGGTGCCAGTCATGAGGTACATTAATGCACCTACTGCTTTTCGGTAAGGAAGCTTTTTCCCTCCGTCTCCTCTTCTTTCCCTGCTTTTAAAATCAATGGACTTTTCAAAATCGGCGTTGACATTGATTTGCAATCTGCAAAGTTGAATCTTTGCAAAACCTTGCTTTCCGACTGATCTTGATGTGATTATCTTCTTTTTGGATCTGAAGCCCCAGGAAATAATCAGTTTCCTTCAATGTAAACTTGAACTCCTCTTGTAGTTGTTTCAGAAAAATCTTTAAGTCTTGTTTGTAAGTTGCTGTAAGTAATCCATCATCTACCTAAAGAACACTGATGAACTTCCTTCCATTCTTTTCTTTAATAAATAGACATGGATCTGCTTCACTCACTTGGAATCCCAGTTTCCTTAAGAAACCTCCAAAACGTTTGTTCCAGCACCTTGGGGATTGTTTCAAACCATAAATGCTCCCTCTTCAAACGACAAACTCGTCCACTATTGTCATCGTAGGCCTCTGGTTGACACATGTAAACTTCCTCTTCTAATTCTACGTACAGGAACGCGGTTGAGACGTCGAATTGAGCTAATAGTATCTCCTCGCTCGCAACTATGCTCAAAATCGGCCTGATCGTTCCCATCTTTGCCACAGGACTGTAGGTTTGATTAAAATTAATTCCCCGACGTTGACCGCAGCCTTTGGCAGCTACTCTTGCTTTGAACTTGTCAATGCTTCCGTCTGGTTTCATCTTTAAACGAAAAAGCCATTTGCAGGGAATTGCTTTTTCTCCTTTTGGCAAATTTGTCAGCTCCCATGTTTCATTCTTAAGCAATGAATCCATTTCACTGTCCATGGCCTTCTTCCATTGAACACATTCTCGGCTGTTCAAAGCTTCTGTGACGGTATCTAGATTAATATTCTCCATAGCAAACTCCTCAGCAATCATGATGCACTCTGCGTAAGAAAATGGTTTTCTCAATGAGAAACGATCCCTCAGTCTTCCTAGCATTCCTGGACGCTCAGCTTCTTCACTTGGAGCCTCATTTCTTGAGTCTTGTGATTCTCCGTCGTCTTTGCTGTCTTGATCCTCTTGATCTTCTTTACCGTCTTGTTGTTTAACCCGTTGTTGCGGCTGTTCATTGCGAACTTCTTCTTGAGCTTGCTCTTCTTCAGAATCGTCTTGCGGTTCCTTCAAATTTACGTCTCGAAGAGGTAACTTTACTCTTTCTGTGCATTCGGTAAACTTCTCTTGAAATTTGACGTCTCTGGACATAACTACGCTGTGCTTCTCTTTAACGTAGACTCTCTACCTCTCCTCTCCGTCGTATCCAACGAGATATCCTTTTACCGCTTCTTCCTCTTCTGAATGGGAATATGGACAAAACACGTCGATCCAATGATTCGAAGGTGTTTTATCCTTGGTTTTTCTCCAAACCATTACCTATGAGGACTGCAACCTTCCATTGATGATTTGCCAGTCCTGTTAAGTATATTTGTAAACTGCAGTACTTACTAATTGAGCCCAAATAGCTTTTGGAAACTGAACCTCTGGATTAGAGTAATTAAAGGTCCTAGCCATCTCCACACTTGTCCTATTCTCACGCTCGGTGTCACCGTTTTGCTCTGGTGTGTACGGTGCTGTCAGCCTAAGCGTGATTCCTTCTGTTTAAAGAATTCTTTTCACCTCCTCGTTGTCAAACTCCTTTCCATTATCGAACAAGAACTCTTTAATGATATGTCCTTGGTTCTTTGCGTGTGCAATCGTCGCCTTGAGAACGTCCTTCACATCTGACTTTTCCTTAACGATGTATCCATAACGATATTTTGTGTAACTATTCTTAAACACAACTAAATATCGTATTTTTTTGAAATGAATCATCAAATGGACCGCATACATCACCTGACATCAGCTCTCCAGGCCTTGAAGTCTTCTTCCTTGTGCCAAATGAGCTTTACCTTAAATGTATGGCTCACACAGATCCATTTTTGAAGACACCTTGATTCCCAATTCCTTCTCACGCATCTGTTTCACGTGCCTCTTGTCTTGATGTCCCCACCTCTCGTGATACAGCTGCAGTGTCGAATTTTCTGCTTCAACAACTTTGACCCATTCTTTTTTCTCAGGAACAACTGGTTCAATGGCTGCCTTGTACAGAGTTCCGCCTTTCTCGCAACTTCCGCACAGCACTACTTTTCCATTAACTTCCAACCAGCACTTAGTTGTCGTGGAATGAAATTTGCTATTTGAAAGGTCTTTTCTTTAGTGAAAGATAAAATTTCAATGGTGCCATTCCCGATGGCCTTGAGAACTTCATTTCCAGCGCCTTTAATGACGCAGGGACTTTGAAATTCCTGGAACTCGACAAATAGATCGGGACAATGCGTCACATGCTTCGTCGCTCCATTGTCGATCCACCATCCTGATGGAACCGTCTCGACTCCAAACATATCTTCACTAATAACACTCAGGGCTACATTGGTGTCCACGGCGTTGCTCTGAGGAGCGCTCTTCTTTGGTCGTCCATCAGCAATCCACTTTTTACAAATCTTAACCCAATGGCCCATCTTGAAGCAATAACTGCAGCAGTCCTCTTTTCTTGAATTTTTGTGACCCGGACCGAAATTACTTTCCGTCTTTTGTTTGTCCTTCTTGACCACAAGTGCCTCCTCAGAATTTTCTTTCCTGGCAATTTCTTTGGATTAATAGAGCTGAGTTGTTTTTATAAGCCACCGCTTGAAATACAGATAGACGGAATTTGTTCTTGGTAGAGTCGAGGTGAATGTGTTGATATATTCGTCGTGAAATTAGTGAAGACACTACGAAAAAAGTTATTTAAGAAATAAGCTTTATCTCGATTGTTTGTCACTCTATCGCCTCGTTCATTTATAAGTGAAGAAACTTAAGCGCTATTTCCGTACCCCTTTACGTGTGACCTTTCGTTTTAGTTCCTATGATTACATCAGCTTCGGTTTTTAGAATTAGATGCTAGATATCAGCAACTTTGTCCTTAATAATATGGCAATGTAAAACTACAATCTATAAAGCTTCTTTTTTACGCGGTTTTATAAACCTTCCGATGATTGGAGTTTTTCTGTATCCGATTTTTCTGATGCACTATCGCTATTTTCACAAGGGCTTTATTAACGTTTTGAACACGTTATTGCCGTCTGAACGGAACCTGTGACCCCATACTTTAAGTTTTGCGCATCTAGTTGTTTAATTACAGAGCTGACAACTATGTGTTCAAATAAATACATGAGATCGACGTTAAAGATGTCTGTCTGTATTATCATTATTACCATTGTGGTGCTTTGTGCAGGAGATGGTCGATGTTTTTCGATTTTGATGTCTAGATCGAATAATTTGTTGAGTTTAAGTGGTCTTGCGCTGGACGGCAATCGGAAGATCCCCTGAGGATGAGCAGCAAGTTGCTGCCCGAAACGTCGGGAGACATGGAAAATATCAACCGGTGGAAAACTCGAGAAAATTTTCTGCACATGATTTTCTTCTATTTCCATGTTATTTAGGAAACTGCAAATATTGCAAACATTTCTGCGGGTGGAAAGGAACGTAATGAAAATCGACTCTATGATTGAGTAAATAGGAGAGAATGACGTATTTTTCTAGAATTTATTCTGTGATAATCTAATTATAATATTAATATTTTCCTTGGAAAATGTTACATCTGGTATATTTATCCTCGTGACTTTCGAGCGTACTCAATATATTGATCCTTAAGTATATTTCCTCTAAAAAATGTTTTCCGCTTAAAAAGAAAGTATTTTTAATCAAATCCGGTCTTTGGTGCTAGCTTTCTTTATCATATCATGCATGATGCGTAGATAACACTTGGGAACAATTTTTAACCCACTTTCTGTTGAATTCCATGGGGTAGTTTCCTTCATCAAAGAAAACGAAAGGCATTGATTGCGATTCGTCACCCACCATTAGTGTATTCATAATATACAAATTATTTGGTTCTAGAAATCCCAGTTTAGACGAATGGCAATGGTCAATTTTTATCCTCATTTGAAAAAGGCCAGATTGGCGCCCATGCGATGCCACTACACGTGACGTCTACGGGACCCAAACGCTATACGAGTAGATAGGAGTTTTGCATCGTCTGAGATTACCAATGCATGCATGAGGCACAGAGCTCGGGGAAACATGTCTTAATAATCACCTATTAAAACTGGCTAAGGTCGGAAAGTTTTCTTCGTTTGATAGGGTATTAATAAACCTTATTTAAGACAAGCGCTACCTGTTAGCAGCCGGCATTGTAGTGGCGCTCATAGCCTCGCACCAACGTGGCCTCACACGGGGGAAGCAGGAACCAGAATGACGTCACACGGGCTTTTTCCAGCATTCATACTTTAGCCGTGAACTGTATCGGGTCATGCAAGGTGTTGAAAAGGATAACAAACTGAATAAGTTGCCCATAGCTACCATTCCAAAGACAGATAATATCATCTACGTAGCGGAAATAATAGATCACATTTGATTCAATTTTTATTCAAACGATTGGTTTTCTAAGTGGTCCATAAAAATATCAGAAAGTAACGAAGAGCCTGGAGAAGCCAGTGCCAAACCATTTGTTTGAACGTAAAAACGGCAATTAAACCAAAAACAATTTTGTTTTCTGCAAATATTCATGAGTTTGTTCATTTCTTTCACGAATATTTGCACAAAACAAGCCGCAAGAGACTCTTCCGTCCTCTGCTTACAGAGAATTTTTACAGTGCATTCATAGAGAAAGGGCCTCGCTCATAATCACGCACTATCAGCACCAACCTTTTTCGGCCTTTCCCAGCAGGGAATCCGCATTATTATCCAAGGGACTTCAAGGGTAGTTGGCCTCCCTCCTTTCGGGGTTTTATAACCCTACCAGCGGCATTGTTTCGTTGTCAATCATTTATCGTTTATATGAATTAGCCATATGCATAATTGTTGCTTGCACGTGAATTGCAGACTTCGAATTGGATTCTTTGTATTATTGTGAGAATTGTGAAATTTTGATAGAAGCTCTACTGTCAGTATTCACGCATTTAATGAAGCAACAATTTCCATGTTGATGTTTATACTTAAATCGAGATATAAGTTAATATTTATCGTAGAATTTTGTTAAAAATAGTAAACGCTGCTGAAAAGACAAAGAATTCAATTGTTAGTTTATATATTTTGAGAAAGGAACAAATATTTATTTCGAAAACTGACTGAGTGAACATTTGAATGACCGCGGTCCCTTACTACGAAGAGGGGTTTATAAGACGAGGCTTAATATAAGACGAGGGTACTTGCTCCCGGGTTTCGAAGTTACGGCCTAAGTCCCACTTTGTTGTGTCCCGGAACTAAGACTTCGCGAACCCGTGACCGTCATAAAAGGGGGAAAGTAAGGGAACGTTTATTTTCGGCATTCGATCGCTTGCGTAGAAAAATCTCCGACGATAATTTGCGGCTTTCGTCTCCCGGGTCAAGAAACGTCCTGCCGCATATAGTCGTCATTCGTAGGGAAAGGGTTTAAGTCAACATTGGAAGTATTACCTTATAAAAATTGGAGGGTCTTACTAAAATAATTAATTATTCGTCATTTGAAAGAAAATTTCATTTCAAATTCTTATTTTTCTCTCTGCTCTATGAGAAAGTCAAAAATGTTGCCACGTAAGCGGAGTAAATAACTCTGCACACCGTAAAATCAGCCGATTTGTCAACTTCATGAACTGTGAAACTCAACCTAGGGAAAGCTACAAAATATACAGCATTAATCTTCCACAGAAAGTTGCAAACATTATTGGAGATACATTAAATGGCTTTAGCGTATTTTTGCATAGCATATTTTGTTATAAATTTATTTAGAATGTTGAAATATTATCTGGTCTTACATCTTACCTCGAAAGAAAAAAATAAACTGATAGAAACTCATGTATGAATTAACGCTTTCCCGGCGAGCAGGTTAAAGCAGAAAGCTTTTGTGGGTGTTTCCGCGCTGGTAAGAAATAGGGTGGTTTCCTATTATTTTTTATTGCCTAAATCGAAAGATTATTACTCCTGGAGTACGTATTTCACGCTTTTAGATTTTTACATGACGATATCTATTTTTCGCGATTAAATGAAAAGTGAAAATTTTCAAGCGCGCGAAAACGCGACGCGTAAGTATGAATGCCGGGAAATCTCTCCGGTTGACGTATTTCTGGTTCCCGCTGCCGCCCTGTGAGGTGACCTCGTCATCACCCATTCTCAAGGCCACTGGATAAATATTTGACTCTACGGACTCAGTCAGTGACGAGGAAGACCATATCCTTAGTTAAAAAGTGCGGCGTATCGGAAGAAGTGGCCAAACGTATGTATCCTCATGCTCCGGCACCTCCCACACTATATGTACTACTTAAAATGCATAAAGAAGACGTTCCTATACTGCCTATTGTGAGTGCCATTGCATCTCTCACGTATACCTTGGCCAAATACCTTACAGGAATTTTGTCTCCGTTTGTAGGTGTTTGTGAACATAACATAAAAAAACTCATCGGATTTTGCGGGGATCGTGGAAAAACTTACATTGGAGAAGGCGGTTAGCTAGGATGTTATTTCCCTATTCACTGCCCCCCCCCACTCGTTGATGCGATAAGAGGGGAGTGCATAGAGGAGGCAGGCATACCGAGTCCATCCCATCCCGCAGAAGATTGATTTCTGTTCTCGCCACTTCGGTCGCATTTTAATCGGTTTTCAAAAATGTCCGCGGCGCGGTGATGAATGCCATGCGATCCACTTTTATCCAATATTTTGCAGTGTGGCATTTGTAATTGCGAGGAATAGCAGTGAAGAGTTATGCATTTGATGAATAACATCATGATGAATGTAAATGTCGGCTGAAACATGACTTAAACCCCCATGAAACTCGGATCAATTTGTTCATCAGCGTCGCAAGTGGCGACTTTTGTAACCCCATCAAAATGCGCGGTGAGTGACAGCTCATTGATAGTACCTACGTATTGAGGATCCCCTTTTGGAATATCCGTGCGTTTAAAATTATTGAGGAAAAATTCGACGGTGCAGTTCGACAGTTTCATGTGCAGGATTTTGAAAAGTGAGCCTTTTCATCTGCACTATTATGTCTTAGGTGTTTCCTAAGATATGTTGATGACACCTTTATAATATGATCTCATGGACTTGACGCTCTTCACTTTGGACCATATGAACAACCAACACCCGAACATCAAGTTCGCTATGGAGATGGAGGGGAATAATAGGATTCCTTTCTTCGATGTCCTCGTTCATCGAAAAGAAAATGGCAAACGGAGTCATGGTGTCAGTCGGAAACCCACTCGTACCTCATCGCTGCCTCAATGGCCGTAGTCGCCATCATCCCTCTCTCTCCACGCGGGGCTCTCCTTTCCACTCGGGCGCCACAGCGGAAGCAGCGACATCCGACTCGGAGAGTGTGCTGCTGCGGCATTGGACTCAAGAGTACCTATCATGCCAGAATGGGCATGGAGAGCGGAAGTGGATGTCGTTGGCCTTCGAAAAGCCCTCCAAAAGCAACAAAAGCTCGGGTATGAAACCGAAACAGACCGCCAGGCACTTTCAGCCCTTTGTATCTACGATATCGAGCAAAATTTCTAGAGTTTTGAGGATGTATAACATAGAAACTTCCATCGACCTTTGTCTATCTTAAGAGAACGCCTTGTTTGTGTAAAGGATCCTATTGGCCTTGTGACAGCAGAAGTTTATACAGCCGCAATGCGCGTCACTTAATGTGATTACTACCAGAGTGTTATGGTCATCAAACCAATATTGGGATCGTCTAACTGTAGAGACCGTAAAGATAAGACTGGAAATTAAAATTGTCATCAGAGATACCGGATATTCGATCAGCAGATTTTGGAATCGAACTCTGAAAACAATGATGATTGCCAGAGCTGTCTACGCTGGTCAACGGTCCCCATTCACATCCCTTCTCTTTTTCTAAGACCGTGGCCAAAACAATCGGGGCTCCACGCCCCTCCTGATGCCGAGCGCCAGCGGCCATTTCAAGTATTATATTTATATAGAAACCTCGAGAATGGGTGACGAGAAGGAAGCCGAAACGAAGGTGCTCCTGGAATTTCTTACCCGCGAGGAAACCCAAGAAGAGTGTGTTAATAGAAACCCTCATTGATTTATTTGAAATTTGATAAAACTTATGAACATTTTCGTTAATTAACAAAAAGATACGCCTAAATCATTTTATGTATTTCCATTTATGTTTGCAACTAGTTTTGAATTATAATACTGAAGACTTTTTAGTTTTCCCCAGGCTGAGTTTCAAAGATAATGAAGTGGAAAAAACGGCTATTTTACCGCCGCGGAGTTATATATTGCACTGACATGTCAACATTTTTGAATTTGTCATAAAACAAAAAAAAATAATTCAGAATTTACAATGAAATTTTCTTAACAAGTTCATTTACTTTAACCTACACACAAACCCAGATATAAATTTGCAAAGTTCAGCGGCGCCGCCGCTGTAATAAATATTATTTTGACGACGACAGTAGATTTTGACGTGGATTGTGAGTTCTTGTCATTTCAGTGTTTAGTTCTTACTCATGTACAGTCGGTTTCCAAAGTATTTCAACGAATGGAGCGGCGCCACTTTCGCCGCAGTTTGGAAATTGAGTTTCGCTATTTTCTATTGTAACAGTGGGAGGGAAATTCCAACGACATTACCACCTCCCGCAATATTTTTATAACAACATCATCAAAGGGAAATGTATGCGGGATATGTGCAATGCTTAATACCACATAAATTGTGCACCTCATGCTAGATAATAAGTCCACGTCCAGAACGTCAATTTAATTTCTCTTGTAAGTTGGCCGATCCGTCGAAGTATATTGTCTTGCAATTAACGCTGAACCTTTTCAATCAGAGATAGCGAACATAACATATTAAATATCCGCCGCAATGTCACTGCAAGTAATGCCACTGAGTGTTTATTATTAAAATTAAGTTTAATTTAGTGACACTAGAATACTGGTTCATTCCCTTTCCTGACAAAGCTCGTAATGTATCCCCTGCGGAGTCAACGAGCGTGAGATGGCGTAAAGGAGAAAAATTACCACGAAAGTTATTCGAAGTCTGTGATTCGAACCCCTCCGGGAAATTTTTTTTCCGTTACATAGAATGGCAGTAGCAATTTTTTATCCACTGAAAGCATATTTACTTCATTAAAAACTGCTGTCATTATAAAATTTTGAATGGAGAAAATTCTCTTTTTGCTTTCCGCGGATATCATTGTTCGTTTTTGCCGAAATATCAATGCACGAACAATATGGAAAATATTTCAGTCAGGTAAACTGCTCCATCAAGTCCTTTTTCGTATTACCCGATTATTCTATCGTTTTCAATAATATGTAGACACTCACGAGACCCGCTTAATTGACGGAGCTAGCCGCCTCAATAGGCGAACGGCGGGGAGTATTAGATCACCAGCCGCTTGTGTATAAAAAGTCCTTTATCGCGCGATTGAAAAACGAATCCCCACACCTATCTGCTTGGCAAAATATCTCTCTTAATTTGTCGTTTCTGTCGGAACCGAAAATATAGCGGCGTTCCAATATCATGTTCTCCGTGTCACTGTTAAAGATATCCATTTTCAATTGCTCACGCAATATAAGCTTCGCTCGTAGTCTCCGGGTCTCTAGCGGCTCCCAGCCTAATGCGCTAAATATCTATGTAAAGCTTCCCACACATCCGCGGCAGTTTTTGACTAATCGCACAGCTTTCCTTTGTGTTTTATTAAGTTCAACAATGAAGTCTTTCTACACCGCATTCCATATCAACGCTTCATATATATATATGCGAAATGGTCGTGCGAGTGCGAAATAGCACCTCTCTTTTTCTTACTCGTCCGAAAATCTTCTCACAATACGCTTGACGAATGCTTACTTCTTCAGGGCTCTAAACGAATATTTTTTATGTTTGTTCCCAGCACTAGGTTCGAATCCATCGTATCTCCTAGATACTTCACTTCACCTGTTGCCTTTATGTTCACCCCAAAATATGCCGGAAATAAAATATTCCGTTTTGGTTTCACAGGTGACTCTATTCCAATTTTTAAGGTTGCAAAAATTGATCTGTGATACCGTCCATGACATAGATTTGTTTTATCAACTTTGGATGGTTTACTACTTAAATGTCTAATTTGTATTTCCTCTTGCGAGCTTGTAAACTAGTTGTGCAAGTGAGTGATTTGCTAGTGCGTTTAATAAGATCTCGGTGATTTATATATTCCTTGATTACGGTTTTAGAGAGTAAGAATCCAAATTTATAGGTGTGGCAGATTGAAAAAGTAAATGCGTATCTTTGATTTTCAAATTGGAAAATAATATTATTTCGTTGATTAATTGTGCGCCATAAACTTTCTAATTCAATATAAGTTAATACATGGGAGGCGCTGTGTGATTTGACTGCTGTAAAAACTCCGCTATCTGCCCCAACGTGTCGATCGCCATTGTATATCTTTAAATACTGGAGGGAAAACTTTGCTGTAGCTTATATCCTTCGTATGTCTATGTTCCTATGACCATGTCTGCGTCCTGAAATTTATACACTTTAGTGTTTAATTTTCAAATCTGTAATCGACAATGATGCTACATTTAATTTTTTAGAGAGCAATTTGAAGTTGCAAATATTTTGAATGTTTTATGCAATTCCCTTTCATTCCAGACATTCATCCTTCCTTAAGATACACCTAACCCAACCTAAAACAGTTATAAGACCTATCCATCGTATCTATCTATAACATCAAATCGTGTTCCTTCCTTCCCTACTGAAGCCGCAACCCCCTGCCATACTCCATCTAGCCTGCCGCTTCATCCTCGACTCTGCTGATGGGGTGGCGGTGGAAGTCATCAGAAATTGTTGTGCCGCCAAAACGCGAGAAATTCTTGAGATAGCAAGATATTGTTAGATCGTGGATTCCGAGATTCATTATCTTTTTCAATAATATGTCGAGTCCTATTGAATTGATTGGGCCGGCTCGGTGAATACTAGGAAGGTTGGCACAAAAGGCAACCTGCATCCTTTTACTTTATGTCGCCGACCAGGTAGGGCGCGAATGACTTGGGGCCAGCGAAATCGCTGTCAAAACTCCAGGAGCAAAAAGCACGAGCGAATCGCGCTGCGGAAACCACGGAGGGAAACGGAACGAAAATACGAGGCCTACGTTTAGTTTCGTTCCCGCACGGAATTAAAATCACCAAGGAGTTTAGTTTCGGCCCAGGACGAAATTTTACTCCCAGGAACGAAACTAAATGAATCGAAACTCCCCTGCTCATTGAAGAAGGATTTGGTGATTGAAGCTGTCGCGGCTCATGACGATTAAAAAATAATAACTCACATACGGGTGTATGCCGCGTGTCGTAAAGGAGATGGCCCCGACGTTTCGCGACCGACTGCTGGTCACCTTTTCAAGGGAATAATGTTGGAATTGGTTTTTTGCTGCCTTTTTATATTTCAGGTGGGAGGGGTGGGCGAAGGGTGTGGGGGGTTAGGTGTGGAGGGGGAATCCAGTCCTAACCCCCCACACCCTTTGCCCACCCCTCCCACCTGAAATATAAAAAAAAAGGCAGCAAAAAACCAATCCCAACATTATTCCCTTGAAAAGTGACCAGCAGTCGGTCGCGAAACGTCGGGGCTATCTCCTTTACGACACACGGCATACACCCGTATGTGAGTTATTTTTAATCAAGGATTTGGTGCTTTCCCGGCGAATGCTGTTGATAAAACCTTCACGGGAAATCATCCGGGTAAGGATGGGCATTGCTGCCAACGTTTCAGTGGCCTTCTCTGCCATCGTATTATTCGCCCTGAAGACGATGGCAGAGAAGGCCACTGAAACGATGGCAGCAATGTCCATCCTTACCCGGATGATTTCCCGTGAAGATTTTATCCGCTACCCATTGTTATGTTTTGATCCCAGAAGTTGAGTGGAGGGGGATAAGGGAGAATAATTTCGACCCCTTGCGTTTGACTTACGGTCAAAAAGATTAAAACATAGAGCATGAAAAGCAAATGGCCAGTTTGCGTTCACCGTTGTCGTGTTAGTGGTAAATATATGAGTGCCCCGTGCATCTAATGGTGGTAGAACGAACCTCTGCTTCATTCAACCACACTCGGTGTGTGGGTCGAAACTCAACCGTTCGAAGGTGAAGCACGTGGTGCCTCCGGCGCGAGACATAATCTGCGTTTCATTTCGTCCAAGGGTGTTACGCTCCTTTCACACAGCACGGTTTCGCCCGTACGGCGGAAAACCGTACGGGACACATTCCAATAGTGGCGCAAAGAATCAGATGGGAGCTTTCACACTGATACGGCGACGGTTTATCGCCGTGATACAGCTGCCGTCTGCCACTAGAACCATACGGTCGCCGTCCCCGTCGAACTGCGTAGTGGCGCATTGGAGTGAACAGCCCCTTTCACACAGCCCGGTTTCAGTCGTACGGTTGGTTCGCTAGCGAGTGCACGCTGCTCAGTTCACTGTGGAAAAATGTATGAAATTGACGCTCAGGTGCTTATATCTTTGGTAGAATCTAAGCCTGTGTTGTGGGACAAGACTCTTACAGTATTTAAATATAGAAATGCGACGTGAAATGGTTGGAGTTTGTTTGGCGCCGAAACCTGATTTTGATGTCATCGATAGATATTAATTAATTAAAAACATTGCTTGCTCTCGATCCATTTTAGCTAAGCAGTACACACAGACAGGTGCACATCCGACTCAAGCCAATGCTCAACTGAAGTCCCTCACCGTACGACGGGACCGTGCTGTGTGAAAACTACTTTTAAACCACTTACAACCGTACGGTTTTCCCCCGTACGTCTTTCGGTATCAGTGGCGAGGTTTTACTCCCGGAAGATTCATATTTGACTTTAGGACAAACTGTTTCTGTCTTTTGAAGAATTAGCTGAGTACCTTTACTCCATGCGCAGTTATTGCAGTGAAATTCGGGGAGGGTTCGATTCCAAAGTAGTTTTATTTTTTTTCATTTTGTAAAAGAGTCATTCTAAACATGAAAACGGTAGTTACAATTGACTAAAGAAAAGTTAATTACTGGATTTTAAGATTGAATTTTTAAAAATAATGACTCAATCTCCGTTATCACATTATTTCATACATTTCTGAACAGATTTATTCACTGAGAGGAAATAAGTCGGGGAAGTGGCAGTGGTTGTACATTCGCACCCTTGCGGCTAATTACTGTCAAATCTCCGTCGGGTAAAAATCCTACTAAAATACAACAAATCACCTTGATACAATGCTCAATAAATAACCTTATGCATTCGTAGTCGAAATCATTTCATGACTCTGGAGCTTAAGAAATGATTGTAATTCAAGAGATAATAATCATAGTATTCGGCCAAAAAAAGCGGAAAGTTACGCGGGTAAAAGCACCAACGGTTTTCTTCCAGTGGGTGTGCGAACCACAATTTTCTCCAAGGAATAGTTGAAAATAAATTGGTTTATGTATTCTTTCAACCCTAAATAGTCCAACGATTATCAATAATTATACATTTGCGACCTTCAATATTCCAATATGTTTTGAGCAGTTGTACCGTAGGAAATCTCCAGCAACATAAGAAGAACACTAAGCCGCCTGATTCACCCGACCTAAACTCCACTGAGAACTTATGGGCATTATGAAAAAGGAGCAAAAAGGGGATAAAGAAACAACGAAGGGGAACCAAAACAGTGGGGGTGCTACAGACTAGTGTCCACGACTTGTGGAATGCATTTCAGCGCCATGTATGTGAGAAATTAGTTGTATGCATGCCTAAACGTCTTCAGGAAGTGGTAGAGACAGTGGGTGACGCTAATAAACAATTATTAAATGGAAAATTGTATGATTTTAATCACATATTCTAACCCAAAAAAATTCATCCGAGCAAAATCACCCGTGAGCCTGATGAAAAAGTTTGAAGATATGGGTGTCATCCATTACGGTATTTCGATTGGAAATAAATGTGTTAACGTTGATAGTCATTTGTTTAATAAATTCAGTCAGTAAAAATCATAAATAATGTTTTTTTTTGAGTGAACTGTATCTACTGTTTTGATGTTAAGAGTGACTAAAAAAATGAAAAAAATATAAGTACCTACTACGGATTTGTACCCTCCCAGAACGTCATAACAACTACCGCGTACAGAATAGACCTAATCAGCTACGGAGACACGTATTAGTGAAACAAACGATGAGTCAAAGTATAAATATAAAGATAGGAAATACCTCGCCACGGAGAGCGAAAGAAAACAGTGTGAAGGCCCAACGTGTTCGTGGAATTGAGTTTGCTCATCGCATTCCATCCGCTAGTCTTAATTCCGCCGGGGCTTTTCCCGCCTGGAGTTTGACTCCGGCTTCGGTCGCGTCCGTCCTCGTCGGCTCCTCGTGCCGTGAAGGCAAAGGATGCGGGTTGTTGTAAGGGCATGTTTTCTCCGACCAATCCCCATCACTCGTGGGTGGGGACCATTGAAAACGACAGGACAGGCTGGAACATCCGAATTTCAATTTTCATCTGTTTGATTCGGTAGGCCTGTGTTTGTGCAACCCCTTATTGGGAATGCATTGAGTTCCTACGTAAATGTAGTCTCGTGGGTGAATGAGCACCGATCAAAAGATTCGTGAAAGGTGCCACCCAAACTCTGCTGACAGTAGCGAAAGTCGAGGAGCGACACTAATATAAGAAATACAGAGAAGACTGAAAACAGACTAATTGAGTAGTTCTTTCCTGATTGTTTCTCCACAGACGATGTTGAATCATCAGATTAGCCTGGACACCTCCCTTTAAATGAGAAGAGAGTATGAAGTAAGTTTTGAAATAATGAGATTTATTTTGTTTTTCCTCTTAGATTGATCACTAAAAAATTCCTCAATTAATTCTACTCAGAACTCACAAAAGCATGACACAGTGATTTCGGAAATTATACGCTAATTTCCCCGTTAATTCAAAATCGACCGAACCGCGCGCTGATTATCGCTCTAATTGGAACAGATTCTGCGCTAAGTTCTTCTATCAACGCAGAGTTGACGTATTAGTACTTAATAGAATATATCACTAGGTCCTCCCTAAGGATTATTTTTCACTAGTTTCATCTCAAAACGGACCTTCACATGAGATCCACAACGAAAGTAACGTACTTCAGAATTATAATTATATTTATTATAATATCAATTATTGTAGATCTATCTTTGAATGCAGTGTCAAATAGGCCAATAGGCAGGAAAGGTTATGTTTTCCCAGTCACAAAATGATCTAATGAAAGTTTATATTCACGAGCTGAAATTTTGTCAATTCCAAATTTACGGGAACCCGTGCCCTTTGGATCCTTTGGAGTACTAAGAATCCTATTTTGGATTTTTTGGGTGGGAAAGACTCCCAATTGTTGGAAAACGAGAATACGAAGTCTTATTGGCCGGATATCTGGTTTGTTTTGACGTATCTCTGGCAATGAGGGTTAATAGGATATGGTCCCATGATACATTGAAAGTGTACTTCATTTTGGTTGATATGGAGGGGCGGTTGGCCAGGTGGGCTGGTATGTAATTTCAAGGAATGTATTCTCCAAATAGAAATTAAAACATTATGCGTTAATACATTTTATAATATGTTAAATTCTCACTTTTCAAAATATTCTTTCCTAGGTAATTGCTATTTTTATCAATTTTTGTATGGTTTTTAAGTGTCAGAATAGTGTCCAAATCCAATTTCCGGGCATCCAATTTCCTAAAATTTTCCAGGGTAGACTCCTTGAATCCTCCGGTAAAGATGCCCCTCCATCGTGAACCCCATCCGAGGGCCCCCAAGCACCCCAGACCGCCCCTGCTTATATGCATGGGTTTTGTGAAAATAAATTGATCGTCCCTAATGGGCATTGTAGTAACGTTATTGTAAACCATATAAATGAAATTTACAAGTTTGGCCACAGAGAGTAGAGTTTTACATTAGGTATCTGCCAGGAGAGACGTAACTTCCCGTACGTCTCATCGACAAAGGGCTCTTCGGGTTGATGAATGATGATGATTTAACCCAATGTAAGTTTCTTGCCCTGCGTCATTTGCGGGCATATTGGCCGCTGTGTCATGCCCTTGGCCGGTCCCAGCCCTATCGATCCGCTCATTGGCTGGCCCTACGACTGCAGCGCCCCATGCGGTATCCTCCGAGATGGAAGACGGAAGACACTACCTCTCCACACCACCTTCAGTTAGACTGCGGATAGAATGATATTCTTATGGAAAATTTTACGTAGAAGTAACAGGAAAGTGGTAAATAAAGAATATTCTAATCCACTTGTTTCTTTGAACGGCATACTAAATTAATCTGTGAAACAGTATGTAAAGCATGATGAACCATGATTAGCGATTTTTTTGTAAATACGATAATGTATGTATGGATGTTCTCGTTTCTAACTAAATATCAGTAGTCCAAATGGCGTTTTATGAGAAAATTTTCATGATATCCCTGTAAGAACATATACAAAAACAAGGCTACTAATTAGAAACAGTTGAGAATCGAAATTCGGATGTTCCGACCCGTGCATCTCGGAGCCCACGTATCGGAAAAAATGCTCGCGGTGGAAGAAGCAAGGCGCATACTCGATTAGATCATGTTGGGATCGATTATATCAGGAATGACCAACATCAATGCGAGGTTACGTTGACTGATTTTTTAAAAAGTAAGGACGCCTCATTGTATATTTTACTCTTTAAATATATACGAAAAATGATGAAGGGAAGGGTATCGAAATGCGGTGCTGCAGATGAATAAAGAGGATCAAAGGGATCGTTCGAGTAAGTAACGAGGAGGCCCTGAGAACAGTGAGAGGTAAGGGACGCCTTGTGATAACTCTAATAAGAAGGAGACATTGTCTTAATGTCTTAAGATATGCCATATCTTGAGAGGTTGGAGGGATGATGAAGATAATCGCCCAGGGACAAGTAGATTGTAAGGACGTAAAAGTAAGACCTCGAATAAAATAGATGGAATAGGAATAGGAGCATGTAAAAGAGGATAAACTCGTAGATGTGAAAAGATTAGCTGTCGGGAGAATAAGGAACATGCACTTTTTTTTTAATTACTAGAATAAGAAGGTCCCTACCTCAAATGTACTCGCCGAAAATTTCGCGAATTTCGAAAATTCACACTTAGAAATTTTTCAAAAATGATCGTGAAAAGTTAAAGTCCAGAACTACATGTTAATTCCCTATGGTGACGTCAGTTTCCGGTCCCCATCCCACTGGCCGCCTCGGCGTCGCTCGCTACATCCGGTGTAGATAAGAGCTTCCTCTCTCTCTGAGAGAGTTGAGTGTGGGGGAAATTCCAAGATGGCGCTGAGCGCAATGACAAATGACAACACAAATGCGTATTATAACGAATTAAACTATTTATTAACCTTTAACATAGAATTGAACATCACCAAACACACCAATGGATGCAGAATCTGGTGTTAAATTACTTTTACAAAATACAATTAAACGATCTTCAGGTTTAAATTTCATACACCTCTTAGAAGTTAATACATTGGAAGAAACAGTGGTACAATGTTCCTTTTGATAAGATTGAAAATTATTCATTTGAATGGTTTTATAACACAAAACATCTGATGAAGGAAAACTCTCCAAACCACCAATATTCATGGTAACATTATTGGGTATCCTTGCGAAGCAAATAGTAAGCCAATATGATCCTTGTGCATTATGGTCATTACCAACAGCAAAGGTATACTTAAATCCAAAGAGAGTTCCAATAGTATCAGCAACCCACACGTTAACAGCTCCAGCATATTAGCCTTCAATACAGTGCAGTCCTTGATTATTTTCTCCACAGGTCTCCGAGGAGCCCATCTTCTTACAGAGCGGTACTTAGGCATGGTGTACCAACACTGACGTCACAAGTGACACTCAACTCTCTCAGAGAGAGGGGCCACTCTTATCTACACCGGATGTAGCGAGCGGCGCCGAGGCAGCCAGTGGGATGGGGACCGGAAACTGACGTCACCATAGGGAATTAACATGGAGTTCTGGACTTTTAACTTTTCACGATAAACTGAAAAATTTCTAAGTATGAATTTCCCGTACGTACATAAGTTTTATTTCTCGGATGGCCACCAAATTTAAGATGTAACACTCATTTCACCTCGTAAACAACCCTAGAAATGTACCTAATAGTCCATCGATTGTAGGATTACATTCATAAAGGAAGGTGGCTATTCATGGGAATAAATACTGATTACGATTACGAAAAACATGAACTTGAGTAAGTACAGCATAAATAGTACTTGAAACTTATTTCTGTGTCTATCAAATACTTTTTTTTTACCTTTTCACGATCATTTGGATCTCAACTCCGGCCGATTAGGGAAAACTATCTAATTGTAAGTTCCGCATAGTAGGTGACTAAGTAAATACATAGGATAGATTTTCAGCTAGCAATGGATATAATAAATGTTAATGGACAATAAATTAATATTTTAAAATGTTCGTAAAATAATTTTCATTGATCGCATAATTATTTACCTGCCTTATTTTACTCCCGCATCGCGCTAGTGACGAAGCAATCATTGTTTTTCGGAAAATCAGCCGCCATAAGGAAGTCGACCAAAAGTAAACTGAGGTATTGTGCCCTCTTAAATCCCTCTTAAGTCAATTTGTCCTTTGAGGAACTACTACAAAGCTCGTTGATGATTTTTACTTCTTCATCTTGGAATCAAGGCTCTACCGCTCCACTCTCTTAGCGAAGTGAATCGTGTACCGTGCGTCAGAAGGCTTTTTCGGTCACGTGACTTCAAGCGATATTCGAGCATTTTTACTTAGCATTTATTGAAGTTTATGGAGCACTAGGAGAGTTTTGGCTTATATATTTGGACTCGTGAGAAAATTTTCTATTCAATGAGACTAACTAGCATGATGAAAAATTTCATGCATGTTCCCCAACGGTGTGGAGCTGCGTGAAACCAATCATAGAATTGTAAGGGGAGGTGATTGAGCTCTTTTAAGCTATCTTCATCCTCCGATGATGGCCAAAAGTGATAAAAATCGCTGATGAGAATAGGGATTGCAAGATGCAAGTGTCGGAATAAATCGCTCATTGGCACACCCCTTCCTATTATCCATTCGCCGCGAAAGGCATTCCTCTCTCCTATCCGGCAGAATCAGCAGTACTTGGAACCCAGTCATCCGCTACATTTCGTTATCCAGTCCTCACACCCTCCGCCCAAGTGCAAGTGTCGGAATAAATCGCTCATTGGCACACCCCTTCCTATTATCCATTCGCCGCGAAAGGCATTCCTCTCTCCTATCCGGCAGAATCAGCAGTACTTGGAACCCAGTCATCCGCTACATTTCGTTATCCAGTCCTCATACCCTCCGCCCACCCATCCCACCTGAAATAAAAGCAAGAACATATCCCAGCATCATTCCCTTGAAGAAGTGACCAGCAGTCGGTCGCGAAACGTCGGGGCAATTTCCACTTATACGACACGCGCCATGCACCCGCGTGTCACTCTTTTTTTATCACTATGAACCGCGAAAGCTTCAATCAAAAAACTCATTAACTTTGTTGTATTTTACTTGTAACATGACATAAACTTTCACTCGGTAGGATGTCAGTAGGACAGTCACCAGTGTGCGGCATGCAAAAGGATCCCCACATTCACGCTCCTCATGGAACAATGGAAAAATAAAGCACGGAATCTACATCTCCTTAAGGGGACTGGATACCACGCCAGAAAAGTGCCGTTGCAGCAAGCTACCATTTAGGTCGCTAGGGGGCCATTTTTGCATGTAACGAGGAACTGTTTCCACTAAAAAACATAGGATATATGTAGCCTTGGTTTGTATGTCTTCACAGTTGCACACGTAAAAACCTATTAGGAGAAAAAAATTGTAAACTTCCCAAAAAAATCGCCTTTTTCTCGTGAGAATTACTCCGCTCCAAATTGAGACTCAGAGATGATCAAACATTTGAGCCAAGGCTGCGTCTTTCATAATTTCAAATATATATACCGGTAGAGCGTGCATGCAACCAGATTCGCGTTATGTTCTTGAGCGTGATGGATGTTTTGGCCTTTCTACGGCTCGACGTCTATCACAGCGCTGGCGGGGACCTGGCGCTGTCGTCTTCCAGAGAAGGATCCCCCCACCTCCACTTCCCCTCTTTTTGGCGGTCTCTCTCCTTCCCTTCTCTCTCCCCCACTACCAATCCCTTGCCTTCCTTCCCCTCACACTGCTCCACTACGTCGGGCGTCATATTCGGAGAAAAAAAATATTTTGTTTCGGGAGGCTGGAGAGTTCAAGCGTGCTACGAGAGCAAGATACACCTGTGTTTTTCGACGGGTCAGTGTCGAGATTGATTGTGGATAGCAGATTATGGAAAAACCAACTCCATACCTGAAGTGGAGATATCGTAAGTGTTATCAGCCGAAGAAGAGGAAATATCACCCTCCAAAACCTAAGGAAGCAGGTAATTTCACAATGAAATTCAATTCATTTTGCGTTTAAAAAATGACTCTCTTGTATTAATAGTGTACCAATTATTTAAGCTTCAAGAAAAATAACGAGAATAAAAATTCCCTCCTTTGCCTGAAGCCTTATTACACATTTATTTTGTAGCAGTTGAAACCGGAAGCGTTCATTCCGAAGAATCATCGCCATTGGGTTCCGGAACAGGTGTAGTGGAAAGGTAAATATTGCTGCAAAATAATTACATTAAATCTTATACCTACGATTTAGTTGATAATAGTTCAGAAATATTCAATGGAGCGCTAATTGCTAATTATAATTAACGTGTAAATTACATCACCGTCAGCAAATTCGTTTTCTCAAAATTCGTTTTTTCCCCTTAGGCCATCATCACCTCAGCCTGGATGCAGCAATTGGCATGGTGGAGAAATGGACCCTAAGGAACAGGATGAATATCGACGAGCTGAGCAATCAGACGTAGACGATTGCCTTCTCAGAGTTGAGGATCATTTGGAAAAAACGGATAGGTAATTGCAATAAGACTGGTGGATTTGTTGATTCGGTTAGGTTGAATTACTCGGAACATAATTTTGAAAACGCAAACTCACAGAATTGAAAAACGCATTTTAATGTAGTTCACCGTCTCCTATTTTGTACGCCCCTAGTTTAATATATAATGTCACCAACAATCCTGTAGAGTCATACAACTCTTACGTAGCTAATGTGCATAAAATATTTGTTCATTAGAAGCTCTATGCATTCATTTTCTTTCAATACTTTAGTTGGAAGTTAATTTTAAAACTTGAATATTTAATATATTTTTATCATGAAATCATTCACGATCAAACAACATCGCTCTCAAGTAATGAAATCCTCTTTATTACAGGTGATGGTGATAGTAGCATAATGCAAAGGCTGTCTAGGGAAATGCCATATGGGCAGCACTTACCAGTGCAAAAAGTAGAATGCGTCAACCACCTACTTAGAAATTACAGCAGTAGACTGCAAGATATTGCACGACGGCCAAGAAATTCAAAAGGGGTAGTGCCCGTTGGGTACAGGAGAACAATAAACAATAACTTGCAAAGATTGAGGGTAGCTGTGAGTGGGGCAATCTCCTTCAGAGCGAAAATGGCTGGGTCGGAAAGGGTCAAACTCCTACAGAAGGACATAGAGCAAGGATCGAATCATGTTTTTGGTGACCATAATAAATGTGACAAATATTATTGCAAAGGGCCCAAAGAAGGAGAGGAAAAATTGGTCCCTCATTTCATTAGTTGCGGCATATGGGAGGATATCATCTATGCCAACAGTCTATTATCTCGTCACTCCGCTAGTTTGATATATAACGTGACAAACAATCTTGCGGAGTCCTACAACTCTTATGTAGCTAAGTACGTAGGAGGGAAAAGGTTAAATTTATGTTTAAGGGGGGCCTATGAAACTAGGTGTGCCATTGCATCGGTAGCCTTCAATGTGAAAGATGATGTACATGGCATAATTCATAAAGGACTGACGAGCAAGAGCCCAGGAGAATGCCCAAAAAAATTCTGTTTCCTCCAAAAGGAATAGGGAGTACATAAGAAAGCGACGACTGGAATTCTCTGAAACTTCAAAAAAGAAACGTCTGCGAATTGAGGGACCAGGCAAACATTATGGGCTTGTTCCTGATGTACAAAGTGACATCGCATTGGCCAGCCAAGATTCCATGAATAATTTCCTATCATCACTAAAAATGGATAAAACCTCAAGGGAAAAGTTGGAGAGGGAAACACAAGACCAAATGCTCAATGCGACGTGGCAGTCGGAAATGTGGAAAAGGTTGACGGCCTCTTTCTTTGGCCGTATTTGCAATTTAAGGCCCACAACATCTAGGGAGAAAGTGGCAGACGATATTTTGTTTCCTTCCTTCAGAGGAAACAAGACTACAGATTGGGGAAATGCTAACGAAAAATCTGCCATCAGGGAATATGAGTCTTTAATCAAATATAAAGTTTAACCCGCTGGTCTCTTTGTTGATGACAAATTACCTTCTTTGGCTGCTAGTCCTGATGGGGTGATATCTGATGGTGAAGGCTTGGTTGAAATCAAGTGCCCCTATAATTGTAGGTATATTACTCCTGAGGAAGGAGTTAAAAATAAAAGAGCTACCTTCATGGAAGTGAAAGAAGGAAAATATAAGTTACGCAGGAGAAACAGATATTTTTATCAAGTACAGGGACAGCTGGAAATATGGGATAAACAATATTGCGATTTCATTGTGTGGTCTCCTCATGGGATTATAATTGACAGAAAGCAGTTTTGGGCCACAGCAATGGTGGATAAATTAAAAGAGTTTTACCTGAACTTTATGTTGCCTAAAATATGCCAGAATACACCTGGTTACAATAAATAATTGTACCGGAGTTGATGTTTTTTAATCAATACTTTCCCTCAACTTTTTACCCTTCATTTCTCTTTGCACACCGGCCTCCTGGAGACTAAATATGGTAATATTTTATCCCTGTATATCGCGGTGCGGCCAACAGCAGCCTTCTGCCCCGGCCACTGGTTTTTCCTGGATTATTGCATATATATTATGGCATGGCTGAGTAAGACGCATTTTTCTTTTCTCGACCAATTTTATAAATTAATTAATATTGTAACAAATTTAAGTGCGACTTCCATTAGTGCTTACAATATGCTATACATACATCGAAATAAATAATAGCTTTCAGCCGCGCGAACCGCATTGTTTATCGAGTCACGCGCGCATCAAAAGTTTCCGGCTTCAGCCTTAAGGCCGTTTTACACGAGGCACGGAATTGCGCAGGTAAGAGCTGCATTAATTTCTAAAATGGCGCGGAATTGCGCGAATGCATGAACGAAATTAAAACAGTGGCTATTTTGCCGTCTCGCATCCACGCATTCTCGCATGTGTTCTAGCAATTCACCGCTTTACAGGTAGCAGAGAGAAAATCCAGGTAGCTTAACTGGCTAAAGCACTCGGCCGGAAATCGAGGGATCCGGGTTCGAATCCCGGTCAAGGCGAATGATTTTTTCTCTGTGGATTTTTCGCACAATTGTGCATTGCGGGTGACTCCCGTAAAGTTATCACCGTGGCTAGTCCCGGTATACTTAAATTCGTCAAAGAGAGAACACCTCTATGTGTTCAAAGTTCGGACTTTACTCTCCGGCTGTGGCGCCGTGCGCACGATTTGGACTGCTCGTCGCATAATATGCTCAGCAGTCCATACCACCTTGTCCGGTATAGTCCACAAATTTCCACAGGGAAGAATGACGCCTCGGTAGCTTAACTGGCTAAAGCACTCGGCCGGAAATCGAGGGATCCGGGTTCGAATCCCGGTCAAGGCGAATGATTTTTTCTCTGTGGATTTTTCGCACAATTGTGCATTGCGGGTGACTCCCGTAAAAGTTATCACCGTGGCTAGTCCCGGTATACTTAAATTTGCTCACTAAGATTCAAATATTCACTAATGGGCGAAATGTTATAGTGGTAAGGATCTTTTTTTACAACTTCCTTCCTCTTTCAATCTACAAAACAGAGAAAGTTGGTGAGCAATGAAAACCTTTCCTTTCCCATTACATTGAGAAAAAATTGAGTCTCGAGTACATGTTTTCCGATGAAATGCATTCTGAAGCTTGGTTTCTTATTTATTCCCATCAATATGAGCAACCCTAGAAATAATTTTATTTCCACCAGAGTTGTGGGAACCCACTTTTGAAAGAGCATTTTTTTGCTTTGGAATTTTCTTTGTAAATTTTAAAGAAACTATGCCACGTAGCGGTTTGTCTCCGTCACTATAATTGTAATTATTTCATCATCGAAAAATAACTCCAATTCCAAGGATCCTTTTTACACGAATAGGCGATATTTCTTTTCAACTAAATCACACGCAAAAGTTGGAGGCGCATCTTCACAGCCGATCTCTTCCCAATTATTTTCTTGAAAATTCACAGAAAAATGAGATGGTATAAATCTTCGAACCTGGAGTCAAGGGAGTATCCAATTGAATCTTATGAAGTCGTATCAGAACATTCTGCACTCTTTTATTCCAGAATGTCAAGTACACTCTGATCGGACCACTCACGAGAGCTACAAGGCATGGTCAACTAAGAAGGGGTTCAGATACGGAAGGGGACCAGGGCGAAAAAAATAAAACCACCGAAGCAAACGTAAGCGTGAAAAAAACTCCAACCTTCAGCTTCCAACGTCATAAAAAAGATACCAGATGCTGGCAGGTCTTCGAGGTTCCGAGAACTATTGAGTGACAATGCCTGGACGGCCCAAGCCTTCACTATCATTTCCACGATGAAAGAGAAAGGAAAAGATGAGACAGAAGATGAGATGATAATGAACCACAGAGGAAGGCATTCAGCGTCCCAACATTGAACACACAATCGCTAAGAAAGCACATAAATCGGAGCGTAGTGGAAGAATATCTTCCATGACCGTCCACGAGACGCCGTTCCTAGAGGAAACATCCTGGCGTCAGCTGGAAAAATATTCTAAAAAAATTCGAGCCCACAAACAGAGGCAATTAAGAGGAACAGAACGAATTCAGGCAGATATGTCTCACATGTATACTCACTGAAAGTACATATATGGAAGATGTGAATGACTAATGAAACTTTCAAACTCATACAGTGTGTCTTTCACGCTTCAGGCATGGCATTCAGAAGAAGCGGAGGCTGGTTCGCGCACGCTGAGGGAACGACCACCGGCATTTAAAGTCACGCTTGAGGGGTTAAATAGCAATAATAGTACTCCCTCGTTTGTACCGGCGAAAGAATACCGGTATACTGGTACATTCGTAATTTATAAAATTTGTTAATAAGTGGAAAATAAACGTTCGTATTAATATATTATAATTATCCGGTGTTTCCGAAAATTATATTATTATATAGGACGATTACACTGAAAAAGTCATTCACAGGCATTTATACGAAAACCCATCGGAAAACTTCATCGGAGGCTCGATTATCTAATTGTGGAACGGTGATAGCGATGTAGTTGTCAATGGCAACGTTATACAAACGATTTCGGGGCATACGTTTTAATTTTTGGTGTTTTCCTAGCGAATGATAAATTTGAAGTTCTCTCAGACAAGAGTAAGACACTGTCAGCAGAACGTCTTCTTATTCAAACACCCGACGGTGTCAATCCGACACAAACTTTGGCTACTTATACAACAACCACTCACTTGGTGCCCGAGAAAGCTTTTGTCATTTTAATTTCTGCTATATTTATGTGTGTAAAAATATTTTTACACTTGTCTCATGTAAATACGTAGTAGTTTTTACATTTATAGAATCGGAATTAGTTAATGCCTAAAATACTGCGATCGACTAAAATTAGATGTGTAGGTCACATTTCTGTGTAGTTTAGAAATATATATACATTGAACGGTTCAATAACATTGATTCTCTTGCCTTCTGTGTCTAAAAAAATCTTTTATGGCCATAGTGATAAACAGTCAAAACAGTCAAGCATGTAGCTATAGTCAAAACACGTAATAACTTTGAACTGGATATTTGGCTGAAATTCTCGTAAAATTACTTTGCAAGTCGTATTTAATTCGAATATTTTCATTTGTAATTGACACTTTAAGATCATTTAACACAAATGCAGAAAAAATGTGAATCGTGTTATCAAATCTTCATGAATACTGTAAATTATGCCGTCATTGTTAATAGTTATGTTCTTCAACATTTATTTCGCTTGTAATATTATCAACGCTCAATTACTTTAGTAGTTAGCTGATTGATAAAACATAAAATGGCAGCGCTGTCAAAGTACCTCCACACAAGTACCGGTATTTCTAGTATCGATAAGGTAGTACCGCTTTTAAATACTGCCAAGTACTACCGGACTCTCGGTACAACCTATGAGTATTTTTTCCTCAACCTCAGAGAGAGACCCTTTTGTTGTTTCCACCTTGCTGTCGAATGTGATTTGATTCTGGGAAAGTAGAAAATGGAACAACCGACTAGTTACGTGAAGTGGAGATATCGGAGAGTAACCGGCTAAAGAAAAGGAAATATAACCCTCGAAAATCATAGTAAATGTGATATATATTATTGCAAAGGGCCCAAAGAAGGAGAGGAAAACTTGATCCCTCATATCATCAGTTGCGGCTTATGGGAGGATATCGATTATGCTAACAGTCTCTTATCTAGTCAGTCCCCTATATTTTTATTATATATAATGTCACTAACAATCTTGCGGAGTTCTACAACTCTTACGTGGCCAAGTACATAAGAGGGAAGAGAGTAAATTTATGTCTAAGGGGTCCTACGAAACTAGGTGCGCCATTGCACCAGTACCTTCCAATATGAAAGACAATGTGCATTTTTCACAAAGAACTAATGGACAAGAGTTGAGGAGAATTTACAAAAAACATTCTTTCCTCAGAAAGGGATAAGGAATATATGAGGAAAAGGCGTATGGACTTATCTGCAACATCCAAAAATAAACGTCATCGAATAGAGGGATCAGACAATCATTATGGAATCATTCGTGATTTCGTGATGTTCAAAGTGACGTAACATTGGCCAACCACGATTCAATGAGCGATTTCCTTTCATCAGTAAAAATGAAACAAAGGTGGCGTGAAAATTAAGAGAAGGAAACTAGAGATCAAATGCTCAATGGGACGTGGCGGTCAGAAAAGTGGAAGTGGTTCAAGCCTCTTCCTTTGGTCGTACGTGTAATATTAGGAAATCAAACATCAAAATTGGCTGACGATGGTTTGCTTCCTTCTTTCAGAGGAAACTAGGCAACCGATTGGGGAAAATGCCAATGAAAAATCTGCCATCAGGGAATATGAGAGATCAAGCAAAAATAAAGTTTTGCCCGGAGGTGTCTTTGTTGATTAAAATGTACTTTTTTGGCTGCTAGTCCTGATGGGATAATATCTGATGGCGAGGTCTTGGTGGTACTAATATTACTCCTTAGGAAGAAGTTGAAAATAAAAGTTACCTTCATGGAAATAAAAGAAGGAAATTATAAGCTACGCAGAAGAAGCAGATATTTCTACCAAGTGCAGACAGCTAGAAATATCTAATAAAAATATTTTGATTTTATTTGGGGGTATCCTCATGGTATTTTAATTGAATTCCGAGGGAAAATCATTTTGGGCCAAAGAAATGATGGCAAAATTAAAGGAGTTTTGCGTGAGCTTTATGATGCGCAAACTATTCCAGAAGACATCAGGCTATGGTAAATAATTGTACCGAGTTGATGTTTTTTCATTTGAACCAGCACTTTCCTCTCAGATATTTATCCTTAATTTTCTACATACCCACACGCCTTCTGGAGACAAAATATGGTGACATATTTATCCCTGTACATCGCGGTGCGGTCAACAGCAGCCTCCTGCCCCCGCCACAGGCTTTTCCCGGATTATCGCAAGTGTGGCATAACTGTGTAGGACACATTTTTTCACCACCAATTTTAAAAATTTATTACAATTGTAACAAATTTAAGTACGACTTTCTCTTCTTAAGTTCTTACAATATGCAATACATTGAAATAATTATTAGCTAACAGCCGCGCGAGCCACATTGTTTTGCAATTACATGCGGGTCAAATGTTTCCGGACATGGCCTTAGAGATGGGACTCCAACAGGGTAATGAGATCGCAATACACGAAGGTACTAATACCACCTCGAAATACCCTCTACCAATTATGAACTGATTCGAATTTTTTTCCCAGAAAAGATCAAATGCTGAGGCACGAATTTCATTTTCTCCGAGTATCTTCAAATGAGTGGGATAAAAAATTGAGGATACCATGTCTCTTCAGTTTACTGAGATTTTAGTGCCGATGACAGCACCACAGACTTCATAGTTAAGAAAAAATTGAAGTTGGCAGGATCTCAGGGGAGTTCAGCTTGAATAGCTAGGTGTATAAGAATTTTAATGAATATAATTATAAACACGTTTTTGCCTCTTATGAAATTCAATAATTGGTTAAAACTTTCACGGTCCATGGTATTAAGATCCTTATTTTTTTTGGGTTTACCCGTGTCACAAATTAAAATTCCAACAGTTTCGTCGCCGCTGCTGGAGACTTCATCAGGGCGAACTTGCAGCGGGGACGAAAGTGTTGGAATTTTAATTTGTGACACGGGTAAACCCAAAAATAAGGATCTTAATTCAATAATTGTAAAAATTTTATAATTTTAATATATTTTTCCTACTTAATGTATAACTTGGAGTTTGCACGGCGTGTGAAAACCTTTCACCATTGGAGTTGAATCGATCAAAATAGAGGTAATTTAGGACTCTTCTCAGCTGTAATAAAAATTGTACTGTCGTTGCCATCTTAGGAAAAATTTAGAAATGAAGGGCGCGGTAATATGTATTACTGAAGTAATAAAAACGTAAATTTTGTGATGGATTGCTACAAAAAACGGTAGAAAGAAAAAGGAAACTGCAATTTACGAAAGTCATACACGATTTCTAGCTTTCTCGTTACGATCTATTATGTTGTGCAGTATTGCTTACCGACGCGGAATAAGTCTCGTCATACGTCCTAATTTTATATTTGTATAATGGAGTCTTTTGTTTACGATACACCGATGCTTTCACAAATGCAGAATGAAGAAAGACCTTTGAACCCTGAAGAAATCAAGAGGAAATAAATGCAGGAAATACCCAAAGCAAAAGATACCGAGCGAGGGGCTGACCACCCAACGTAACACATTTTTGTAACACAAGGCTGTGGCTCTCGAAAGTTTAGCCAGAACTTTTTTGCATTAAAATAAGGCTCCAATTTTCCAAGTTAATTATCCCGGGAAACAAGGAAAAGTAGTCAGCCATTAACACTCCCTTACTTGGCTCCATAAGTGTCGCTCATGCATTCAGAAATTGGTTTTTCAGCAAATATTTTAGTTTATAGTTTGATCATCTATCGAAAAGTTATTATTCAGCTGTATTTAAAATATAATGCTTAAGAAAAACATAAAATGTATTTCGTCCTAACTGAAGGATATAGTTTTAGGCATAAAACTATGCCAAATATCAATTAAGGACGTGTATCTAAATTTCGAGACTTTCGAGAGTCTCGTGGAAGTGGTATCGTCTCGTCTCGTCAAAAGGTGGTCTCGTCTCGAGTCTCGTCTCGAATTCTACCCTACGGTCTCGTCTCGAAAACGAGACGAGACTCGAGACGAGACGAGAAAGTCTCGAGTCTCGCGGCAACACTACATCATCATATTATAAGCAACTAAGATGGATCAAGGTCAAATTCACTAGAGAATACCTTCTGGGATCGTTTTTGTTTATTCTATTGAAAAACAAATCACCCAGGTGGCTGTATTATTTGTTCCTTAATTGTCTCTATAATGTACACTAGGTCTAATCCGTATACTTTATATTTCCTTTCACTACTGTTTACAGTCAACCTTTTCTCGTTACCGCTTGTCCGATTTGGAATGAGATACCAACTTATGCCAAAAATTGCACACTTATCTGTCAAAACCTTTAAACTAAAATATCATAATTTTTTACTATCTCGATAATAGCATAAGTTGCTCTTATTTTGTCAAATTTGTGTTCTGGTTATTATGGTTCATTTTTTTGCAATAGCGTATATTTTTGTTCAGTTGAGAATATGTGACTTTTCTTTGTGTTTTTTTTTTAAATTCAGCTCGGATAATAGCTCAATTTGCCTTTTTTTTTACTATATTTCATGCATTTGCTATGATCGGTTATGTCATAAAATTGAATATCATTGTAATCATTTACATTGTATTTAATGTAATGTGCTAGCAAACTGCAATTTATTTATGTAATTCAATATGATTTTTGTTCTTACGGAATTTTTCCTGAACAAAAAATGTTTTTCTATTTATCTGTCCACCTAATCGTTCCTTTGTTTTGCAGCAGATGCACCCGCTCGACTTGTTTGACGAAGATGATGTTCGCGAGGCGGACGCGGATGATGGAACCGAAGAATGCTACGGGCGCAAGTGCACCTCGAATGAGCACTGCTGCCCTGGCTCCATCTGTGTCGACATGGATGGAAGTGCGTGCTTACATTTTCTTTTATATGCTTAGATCCCTTCTTTGCTTATGACAAAAATAATTTATTTTTCCAAGGATTATGTACATGATAAAGACGTATCAACATGAAATGACGAAGACAATAAAACCAAACACGGAGAAATTGGTTGAGAATATTCTACAATTTCTAATTCATTATGTAGGCATTCAATTTACATACTCAGTAAATTAAGTTCTCCATGAGGACATAAGGATTACTTTTTATACACATAGTGATCCAATGTGTTTTATTTGATTGGTAAGTTTGTTGAAAAGTTTAATATCTATTTCCTTTGGGCCAGAGCTAGATGTTCTGATCCTAACACTACCTTTATGCCGGTGTTTTGAGATTCAAGTAAAGTTCGAAATTTAAAATTCAAATAATTATAATTCAATGAACTTAAGAACTTTACCAGAGGTTCAATTTGCTCTTCGCTTGCTGAACCTCTAGAGGCCCTTTCAGCTACTGGTCATCTTGGTGGCTTTCGTGGAGGCGATGCTTCGTATGGGTTGGGCGTAGGAAAATTGATTTAATATTTTTATGCAAATTTCTCGGTGAACCTTAACCAAATGAGGTCAAGTTTTGGAAATATTTTAGATGATAGCATATTCGCAGTGAATTCCCACAAGAGATAAAAAAAACAGTTTGTTTAATCTTATTAAGGCTATAGTGGTAAATAGTAAGTTGTAATTTCACTGCTCAGTATTCTAGTTCACAGTTCTCATTAAATTAGAAAAATATAGTAAAATAGTCCCTGAACGTGTTAGCTTTTGAATAAAGAGTAAGAAGATAAATTCATACTGACTGTACCGCATAATGTTATGACCCAAATTTTTAGTTAATATATTTATGAATTTCTATTCCTTTCCCTATGAAGTGATTAATAAAGCTCGATTTCCTTTCTGAAACTTTGCAGAATAGGCAATGTGCATATATTATGGGAAATGTAAGCATATCACTGAGTAACATGAGAAAAAAGTTAGTTACCCATGCTAAAAGGAAAACACCCTTCTTTACCCTTATTTTTGAACACAATCCTCTCGGCTGACAAAAATTAAATAAGCCTATCCCATATACTATATTTTTTCTTTTTAATATGGCCACCAACGTTTTTATCCCAATGTTACTTTCAAATATAACCTCAAAATAATGGACTGACCTTGACTATGGTAAATAATGTATTTACTGGCTTAAACAATCCCCGAAAAGCACAGTTATCTGGGCAAATATATGTGTAACACTCACAGTTCTATAAGTGTTGATTATTAGTGAGATCAATTGTAGACCAGAGCATTAGTATCAACAATTTCTGGGTATGCTACGTCATGACTTAAACGGCTCAATGTTTAGTTCTAACTGCTGGTAATATCATCAGGAGACAGAAGGAAATGTATCCATTTTTATCTGGTCAGACTGTTGGAATAATTACCATAAATGTCATGGATTTACAAAATAAATATAAATAATAGCGTTTCAGCCTGGTCTCCACTTTCGCTGTCTAGTAAAACTAGATCCAAACAAAGATGGACTCTTGCATTTATACTTCCTTCGATTTCAAGGAAATGCATTTATGGTGAATGAAAGCATATGACTTTCCTCATTATGCCAAACCTGGTCTTAACATAAGGTTTTCCCTGGCAACCTACGGATGCCAGAAGTCGGCATTGTAAAGGTCCTACCAGAGGAAACGGACTCATCCTCTTCAGTCTCCAGGAAACATTCACAGTAGGAAGAATGTAACGTCGAACCTTTTAAGTTCGGTGCTCAGAAGTAGAACAAGACCCAGCTTAATTAATGAGGGATTCTTCTTCTTCTTCTTCTTTGGGACCTCTACTCAACCTTCCTATCCATTTTTTATTGCTCGAGCACAATAGATTTGCAGTGAGCTATTAATATTTCCAGTGTTTTTATGAACAAATATTTTACTTGTAAATGAAAAAAATAAAATACAGAACAGACTGAATTGGTTTACAGTGCGACCCTACAATATTAAATCAAAATTCCATTTGCTGAAAATAATAGAATTGTTATTGTATCTTCAGTATTGTAAGATGTAATATTTGTAGATGCCATTACAGTAATTATAAACAAATTGTTTATTGATTTTAGCTACCTTAGGCATATTTTTCTTATTTTATTTCTTTTCAAGTATGGCTAAATTTACTTATTTCTCTATAAAATTAATGCTAAAGCTTTGTTTTTCCGTGGTAAATTATGCTGCATAAGTAGAATGTGGAATGACATTTTGAAATATATCATGAAAAATTATTCATAGAAACAAACGGTAATTCTTATATCAGATAATATTATCACTCGAAATTTGTTTAACATATAATTAAAATGGAATAACACAAGGATACCACATTTTCACTAAATTAATGATAAATACAATAATTTTTTGTTTTAATAAAATTATTAATGCAGTAGGTGGAATTGCAAATAATACAATTTTCAGCAAATTAACTAACAATACATACTCAAGATGTGATCAAAAAAAGACCGGAATGATTTTATAACTTGTTTATTTCGGGGGATACAGCTTATTCGAACGTGTCACCCTCAATGCCTTGGCTGACGACACGCCTTTGCTAACGTTTGTTTCTTCCAGCGCTCCAACCCTGCCTAGTAAGCTGCCTTAGAGATCCTCTCGAGGTCCGTGGTAAAATTAGTTTTCATTTCCGCAATAGAGTCGAACCGGTGCCCTTTCAAGTTTGATTTTAACTTAGGAAACAGATAAAGTCTGATGGAACCACGCCTGTAAAGTAGGGTGGCTGCGGAAGTTCTGGTTTTAGCGAAAAACTATCGGCGTGTGAGGCAGCGCCACGTGGTGGAAACGGGACGAATTTTGATGCCACGCGCGTCATGCCCTAAATGTCAATCAAAATGGCCCAAAACTAATGCTCACTTCTCCAGCTTCCTCCCTGACATTTAAACGGCGATTTTCCCGCGACAACTCGTCCACAAATTTGGCATGGCTGGAGTCTGGCGATGTGGAGGGCCGTTCGCGAATATTTATATGCCAAGGTTCTGTCCGTTTTAAAACGACTGTAGCACTCAGCTTCATTAACAAAGGATTACTGAATGAATCATTCCAAACGTCTCTCCGTGGCCAGTGGAGCAGCGAGGGGGGGGGGGGGGGTTTGGGAGATAAACCCCCCCCTCCCCCATAGCTCTGAGAAATTTTTAAGTTAAATCCATTTTACCAAATTGGATTGATATTGCTAATAGAATAGTGAAAGGATTAATAAGATATCCCTCAGAAAGCCGTAAAAATCACCATTTTGAACCAATTATCTTTAAATTCCACAATTTATTAATCTCGCACCTGCCGCTTATCCTGGTGGGTATTCCATACCCCACGCATCCCGGTATTAGTTGCACCCAAACATCCCCCCCCCCTTAATTCCTGGCTGCGCCCCTTTCCGTAGCACTTTTGCTAGGTTTGAAACAAAATTTGTCGCTCACACACTGTTCCTATAGCTCCTTCATTGCTACCTTTGCCTGCGGCGACGAGCAGGTTAAGAGCTCAGAGTTAAGACACGTACCGCTGCTGCTAAGTAACGACTCGACGTAAACAAACACCTCTCGCTTTAGTCGTCAGATATGTTGCAAGATGGTGCACTTTGTTTCTTTTCGATGCGTTAAACGGTTTGTGCAGAATAAATTAATCAGTCTGGTCATTTTTTGATCTCACCTTGAGCATATACGCTTGAGTATATAACGCATTACAATCCAACGACTTTTTTTGATTTCCGTGCTGACAAATCGGCAACGATGGCAAATGAATAGCAAAAAAACGATTAAACTGATAAAAATTAAAAATTTTTGATAAAATTTTAGGTGGTCATGACCCCCCGTGAACTATCCGCCTCTGTTTGGGAAAAGTGGACAGCCAACCAGTCCTTGCCTGTTAAGAGTCTATTCACTGTTGTCAGGGACGGCGCAAGCAGGTGCGGGGCTAGGGGCGAACCTTCAGTGCGGGGCCCTTCACTTAAAATATTACACTCTACAAACTCGAGCATTTTGAATCCCTACCACTCTCTGGCTAAGTATGTGTTCCCCTCCCAAATTCAGACTTCGTAATTACGCCGTTATGATACCATCACGCAGTTGAGTTCAAAATAGTATATTACAAATAAAATTTATAATTATATTCATTCATAAAATTATAACGTAAAATAAACATAAAAAGCGCGCTTTTTACTTTAAGTTACTGCATTATTATTCCTTTTTCATAATATTATTTTTTGTCTAGCACAGACTTAACAATACAGTAGTAGTTGAAATTGCGTTTTCAAACTATCGTACATTTTAATTTTCTTTCACGAACGCGGGGCCCCCCGAAGCACGGGGCCCGGGGCAGTCGCCCCGCCCTAAGGCCGGCTCTGACTGTTGTCTGTTCATTCCCTGTGCGGTGACACATACAAACTACCGGCCCCTGTCTGTTGTGTGTCTGTTCAATGTTACCTGTGCGGTGAAACGTACAACCAACTGGCCCCTGCCTGTTAAGAGTTAGTTCACTATTTTTCCCGAAATGCTTGTTGTCTGCCTGTTAAGGAGTACAAACTGTGGGAAGGCTGTTCTTATTTGTTCCCCCTTGTGTGGGGCCCGAGATTATTATCGTACTCTGTTCACTAAATCTCCAACAGGCTTCAACTTCAACTTCAATCTTCAAGGCTATCAACAGGCTTCAAACGGACAGCGAACAGGCATTGTTGTTACAGAAATGGACGGGGTGACTTTTTTGAATCTGTTAAAATGTGTTTTGGTTAACAACACGTATATTTGTGGATTGGAGAGTCCTCCGTTGTTATATTCGTGCTCACCGCAGTTAGTCTGGAGCTGCAAACACAATATATCTTCCACAAGAGTTTCACTTTCTAGTCTTATGCACTATATCACGGATATTATGATATTGTTAGCACTATAAGAATGGGTTATTTTTTGAAAATAGGAAAAGTAAATGGTTTTACCCAACAAATGTTCGTTTTGATGAAATAACACGTGGAATGTGTGGATTTTTTTGCTGTGCAATGTGGGCAGCATATGCCACATGGGGTCATAAGAGCTGTAATTTTTATTTTTTACTATTGAGAGTTCCCAAGTTTTTGCAAAATTCCAAGTTTTCGATTGGGATATTTTATATTCATCCAGCAGCTTGTTAACGACATTGGATGTCAAATAAAGTATTCTAACATGTGTTTTTTGATTAAAATGAATGTATTGTCCGTTGGAACTTTCAGTTTTCATATTTTTCAAATATGCAAAATCTACATCTCCCGGTGTCTCCTGTAGTTGTGGGGTCTTGCCTGTTGCCGTTCGGCCTGCGTCAAGGCGAGCTCTGTCGCCGGGATGGTGACTGTGAGAGCGGCCTGCTGTGCGCCGCTGAGGACGATGACGTCATCGTGGGCCGTGTCGTCTCGGCTGCTGGCAGCAACGGCGAGCAGCAGAACAACCGCCTGTCGGAGGGCGTGATCCGGACGTGCCAGCCCCCCAGCAGGTCACGCAAACTCTATGGTGTGTATGCATGGCTATTATCGAAGTAAATGCTTCTTTAGGTGTGTTAAGAAGCTAAGTATTAAATTTATCAAATACATGGGTTGCGAATTATCTGATCGGTCACATCGTCAAGCTTCCCCTATCGTTACGTAGCAACTGGGTAGAGGAGAAACACCATTGGGAGAGGAAAAAAAATCGTGAATCATTAGGGTAAAAATATATCTCGCCGATGCCAAGTTCTAATATTTATATGTCTACGTGTATGTCCAGCAGCTTACAGTATCCATTCACCTCTTGTAGATTTTTGTTTTCCTAGTTTAATGGTGATGGAAAACTTACAAGATCTCGCTTCAGCCATTTCAACCGACATATCTTATAGTTAACCAATATTGTTCCATAAATATACTTTTCTTATAGTGGAGCGATCCTTATTTATTGAACTGCGGTGGATCATAGACAATAGTTTCAAACGAGCTTTTCGAGCGCCATTTTGAGATACGGGTGCGTGACGTCACTTATGCCGTTGCGTTCCGATTTCGCTATTCTTGCTACGCGTTCTGACAGAATGGGAGTGACCGGAGTTCTTTGAGCCGTCCAAAGTTCTTCCTGTGGTATTTCTTTGTGGTTTCCCTCTCTTTCATTTAATAGAGTGTTATATAGTAGTTTAATGCAAGTGAATAATCATTGTCTTTTTTTGGAGCATAAAATCTTGAATTACTTAGTAACCGTTTGAGCTGCATGAACAAATTTTTCAGGGTAAAACTGTTATCAAAAAGGTCAGCTTTTCTAATGAAGGCCATTCCACTTACTTGATCCATGTGCGTGTTATATTGATACCAATCTCCTTGGTTACGCTTCATTCGCTAATAACTTTTTGTTGAACAAGGCATGAGATTGAAAATCATAGGAAAAAAGTTACAGTTATTACGTGTATTACGATAAAAGTTTAATCAAACGATTGGAATAATTAATGTCGAAGTTATGATCGATGGAAATGTGCATTCGATAGATCCATTTTTTGGCTTAGTATTATAGTTGAGGGGATTAAAGTTTTAACATAATGCTAAAACAGGAATGTTTGGTGCAAAAATATAAATTATTTTGAGGAGTTAAGTTTGTTAATGAAGATACATCGGTATGAAGTTACATCGATAAGTTCCTGTTTCTCTTTTGATAATAACCATACTCGTACCAAAACTTCAGCGTAACACCTGAATGGTAATATCAAATTTCAATTATATTTTAGTTTCCATCATTACCATTATGCATTAATGCAAACCAACATGCATGAATGCAAAGTTAAGGGGAAAACGTCAAATCCCTCTCCCACACGATTCTAGTGCGCGAGATGAGCGAAATTTAAAGAATATGATCCTTACCACGAAGGCCACATTTGGCAATGATAGGCATTTCACGTGATCTGTTTTCCTGAAAGAAAAATCAAATCGAATTTCCTTCAATCCGATTATTCGCTATAAACTTTTTTTATTTAATAATGTGCCAGACTGAAACTCTTAATAAATATAAGAATTAAGGTATGAAATAATGTTAAAGTCAAAGCAAACGAATCCAATGGTAACAGCCGAAGTTACAAGTGTACGCTCGATAGATGCTTTTAGAAACGGAAGTATTTTATCTGGGAAAATAAAAACTATAAGAAATGTTAGGACAGTAACTTACCTTATGCACGTATACATTATAATTGAAAGTAATCCTTACTTAAGAAGTTATATCTTTATGAATTCATATCGATTATTTAAGTTTTATGCTATGCTATTGAACGTAGCCTTCCGATAATTTCAAAGCAGCAGCAGCGGAGTTTTCTTTTATAGCAGCAGTACTAGCTCCCAGCCAATCAGCTGTCTTCTAGTTGATTCAGGAACGGGATGGTTTCTTATAGTATAATTGGCTTCTTTTCTTGAGGTTTCAGTCTAAACATTGCATTGGGTTCGGTGGGGAAAGGAATATGGGAAGGTTTTAGGGCAAATTTGGGAGTTTATTTGGAATAATGTAATCCCAAAGATTCATTAACAGTTCGTTATTGGTTTTGCCAAAAGAATGCTGAAATTTTTCTACTGCGGTTTTAAGAAATGACAAAATTGGTGTTATTTTGAGATCGTTTCGGATTTGGCGGTTTTCTAATGAACCATTTTTATTTTCACAAGTCAATTATGCGCTTCAGATGGGTTGCTGCGGCGTGTAGCCAAACTGGAGAGGCGTACGTTAATAGCGGTTTGATCGAAGAGTTGTAGAGTAAAAGCTTAGTTTTTAAAGCCAGAGGAGAATTCGACTTCATCAGTGGAAATAAAGCGGCGTAGATTCCCTGCGATTACTTAATTGATGACAGGATGTGACAGGACCAGGTGAGGCGTTTATCTAGCGTAACTCCGAGGTATTTTACAGTAGAGCATTTCGGAATACGCTTATTTCCGTAGTAAACATTATGGCCTTCGCCGGCTTTTGGTCGTCTGGAGAAAACTATATGATTGCATTTATCTGCGTTGACGCTGAGTTTCCATTCGGCCGCCCAATCTTCATATTCGTCCAGGTGGTCTTGGAGAATGTCGGTTGTTTTATGCGGATCGGATCCCTGGGCCATTAAGGTTGTATCATCGGCATTCTGATAAAGGCGGGTTTGAGGAAGGGAAGGAGTATCATTAACGTAGAGGTTAAACAAGGTTGGGGAAAGGATTGCGCCTTGCGGCACGCCGGAGGAAATGGAAATAGGATGCAGAGGAATAGATTTGGACAAAAAAGGATCGATCGGAAGTAAAGGATTGATTGATTTTGATTAGGTAAGGAGGAATATTGATATCAGTTAATTTTTTAATAAGGCCCAGAGTCCATACGCGGTCGAAGGCAGCTTTTAGATCCAACAGCACGCAGTGAGAGATCAATCTTGAGTTGAAGCCGGCGGTTATATCTTCTACCAGTCTCAGCACTTGATGAGTAGTTGAAGTGTTGCTGCGGAAGCCGGTTTGCTCTGGTCGGATGATGTTGTTTTCTTGCGTGAAGTTGCGTAAGCGAGAATGAATAATCGATTCGAACAGTTTTGATAGAGTATTTAGCAAACTGATCGGACGGTATGAAGATGGATTTGAAGCCGGTTTATTCGGTTGGGAATCATTATAATTTTTGCTAATTTCCACGCTGTTGGGAAGTACGAAATTTTTAATAAATCGTTGAAGAGACGAGCCAAAATTCGAAAAAACGGATTTGGGAGGTTTCTTAATAGCCGGTTATTAATGCCGTCAGGGCCAGGCGCCGATTTTCTTTCCAGCAGCTTGATTGAAGCGATGATTTCAGCCGGGGTTGTAAATTCAGGTTCGGAGATTGGGCAGTTAAGTAAACTAAGCCAGTTGGTACAGCAGTCATCTTCACGCGGAGAAGAGAAATCATTGCAGAAACGTTTTTCTAGGAGTCCTGCGAAGATTTGCGCTTTTTCATCATTGGTGACAGCTAATCCGGATGGAGTATTGAGCGCAGGAGTTTGTCGGCGAGGTTTTTTGAGAGCTTTTGCAATGGGCCATATGGTTCCGTCTTCGCCGCTAATTTCTAAGTATTGCCTGGTTGGTAATATAAGTACTTGGTTATATTTATGCCTCCTTCTCAACCTCGCTTTTCATTTTATATTTTTACTAGCTGACCCGGCAAGCTTCGTACCGCCTGATAATCAATGTACATTTTAATTGCACCATTTATTAATCAAGAGCGGCTCTACTGGTTTTTAAATCTTTAAATTATTGTTATACAATAATGAAAAATTCTGTAAAAATATAAAAATAAGTATTACAATGGCTTGTTAAGGCCTGGTTACACGGTACATTAGAATGTACAAGAATCTGTACATTTTTCTGAATGGTTTTCTGAACAGATTCTTGTACATTCTCATGGACAAGATCCACGAGTAGGTGGTTACACGGTACATTTTTTCGGACATTTTTTCGTACATTTTTAAATGCGCAACAAATTATTTCAACTTCAAATATAAACCAATGGGGAACATGCAAACTTTTTTAAAAGTACTAGAATAATAAGACCCTTACCTCAAATGTACTTGCCGAAAATTTCGCGGATGAATAATGTTTTATAGCTGAGATATGAGTCTTTAAAAATAATCTTCATCGACTGTTTAAAAACACGTGACGGAGCGTGCGCGCGTTACATCACGGCCTGGAATCCACTGATGGCAGACTGAGGAAGTGGATAGAAAAACTGTCTATGTAGGGACTCAAACGCAAATTTGGCGAATATAATTGCTGCTTTAATGTCAAACTTCGGATTGTGAATATATTGGGTTGCCAAGGCGTTGTTGAAATAAATAAAGGCGATTGTTTGGGGGGCTTTGGAAAGATTAAATTAAAATAAGTTGATTGCAGATTGTGATCTACGTTACACACCTACATCGTTTGCTTAATGCAGTAAGTATATTGCAGCAAGGACATTCAATAGAAAAACGTGTGAAAATCATATAAATCGTGTATCCCATGAAACCATATAAAGTGCCCCGACGTCTAGTACCTCTATTTACTCGCCGGAGAAGTTTTTTGCTTGTGTTCGAAGGGACAAAAATAAGAGGAATAAGTGGTTGATGATCCACAGAATGGAGTCAAATACATTTTCTATATTGTCAACGGGATATCCTCAACGTAAGTACACTCTTAAATCAGGGTTACCGCAGGATTTTATCAAGTTACTTATTTCACTTTGTAAACAACTCTATAAATGTACCTATCATTCTACCCATTGTAGGATCAAATCATATGGAAAGTGGCTGTTTACGAGAATAAATACTGATTACGATTAAACCACTGTGAAAAATAAGGAATGTAATGGGCGGCCGGCCTCTCGTCACAAGGAGCCCCTAACAAGGAATATTCACGAAGTGTCTTTCGCCGATATCGTTAAAATTTTGTTGGATAGTAGTGTTCCATAATAAAAACACATTTTCAAAATGTCTCGTGCCCTTAAGCCTTGTCATACAATAAAAAGGACATAATAAAGGCAGTTGGATTTTAGACTTGAAAGCGAGTGTGTCGTGATTTCTCTCCATCCTTCTCCTGTGAATCGGCGCACGCTACAGGAATATACGAGAAATATGAGGCTTTTGGCAAGGTAAATTCAATATTTATTACTGCGATGCCCATAACGTTTGCTGCATGTCAACGCAACACCTAAAATTTCGACTCGTTTTGCAGTCGGTCTCGATTCAAAAACAGGAACTTGAGTAAATACAGCGTAAATAGTAATTGAATCTTATTTCTTTGCCTATCACATGCTTTTTTCTGACCTTTTAACGATCATTTGGATCTCAATCTTGGACAAATCTCGCGGTTCATACATTCAGCGCCTTTCCATCTGATACTTCCTTTTACCCATCCCCTTTTCTTGTGTTCCATTCTTTCGCTACCCATATCCAATCAGTGAGATATCTAAGTCAAGCAAGATCATATCAAATCGAAATAACCATCGGGGCCGTACGTAATCAAAGAAGTCGCCTATACAAGCCAGATGAAATGAATGTGTAGTTTTCGTAGTCTGCCACCAGGTGACTCTGAGTTCAAATTGTATGATTGTCTGAACGAAATTAGAGCAGGCGTTCAGAAATTCATACATTCTTACATTTTGCGTGGTTACACGGTGCATTTTCGCGTTCATTCTGAGATTCAGACATTCTCACATTTTCTTGTACATTCTCATGTACCGTGTAACCAGGCCTTTAGGAAGATATTTTCTTTATTCAAACTACACGGTGGACGTAGACCAAGGCATGTATACGCGGATTTTTTCAATGAATTTTATAATTTTTGTTTTAACTTAATGTAACAAATTTTTTTTTGTTTTTCCTCTTTGAATTATGCTCCATGTTATGGGAGCCAAAAATGTAAGAAGGCATTATGACAGATGAATACGCGACACAGGTTGGTTTGTCCCTGTGTGGTCTGGAAAATCCTCTCAGCCTGCGTGGTTGGCGGGCCCTCAGCTTTTTGGGTCTCGTCCTGTTGTCAAGTCCTCTCCAACTCCTTTGTCAACTATCCTCTTGTGCGTGGGTGGGCTATGCCTCGCACGATGCCGCACTCTGGAGCTTCCCTCTCTTTGCACGCCCGTTCAGTGCGATCGCAATATGGTGGATCCCTTACTGTTATTATAAACCATGAAGTGGAAAGAGAAGAAATGGCGGGGCCAGCGTTATGTTACATTAAGAAATTTAAGACATTGCGGTCTTATGAAGCTGATAACAAGGTGACACCTGTTCTTGGGGCAAGTTTATGTCTCGCTAACCAGATGCTTGACTGACGCTCAAAATCTCGTGAAAATAGCGTCCAGGGAGCAGCATCATTAATATGTGACTCATGACTCGTGGCGCGCTAGTTATAACTCGGTTCGGAAAAGTGCACTGCGTAAGCGTGCCCCGGTCTACCCGACACATTCGGGGGTATTCCATTGAGTGAAGTACCTTCTGGTAAAGGTGAAACAGTTTTTTCATCAGTCGAACGAAAAAATAAAATGGATGGTCGACCAACTCGTGAACATCCCACACATATTTGACCGCGAGATATACGTACGTTTTCTAGATTCAGACCACAAAAACTCACCTTGTTATTTGTTAATCGTCTTCGCGAATGCAACACGCAGTGGAAATTGAATTCGCTAAAACTCAATGGGCAAATCGGTCGGGATCTTGGTAATATTCGGAGGGAGAATTTCTTTAAATTTTAATTTTGAGTATAGTCACGTAAATCGCGTTGATTAACAGTTTTTTTAACCGCGTTGAATCGCCAAACGCGTTCCATTGCATAGTTTTGGTTAGTTTAGATTTCGAAGCATCATGACCAACGAACCAAGCTTCAGGTGTAAATTGTGCCGTGGTCAGCCACGCACATCTAAGGAATTCGTCTTCGTTTGTTACACAGTCAATAGATTTGAGTGACAGCTGAGTGCCAACGATTTGACAAATAATTAAGAAGTTAAAGTAATCCTTATCTTTGTTCTTAGCTGCCAAAATTGCTCGCTCACTCGACCATTTGTGAATTTTAAGGCCATCAGTCAGGTTCGGGAACACTTTGTCGATGATCTCATTTTTCTATGAATCGAAAATGCCAAAATTCCGAGGAAATAAAACCAATCCGCTCGATCCGTCGACAGGAACACGGACGTTACCGATAATCAATAATTGCATGGAGATTTGTTTATAAACACCGTAGTGACGCGTCAACTCGAGCTGGGCTTAGCTGGAAATAAAATTTTAATATGTTTTAACAATTAAAATGTTATTAATATGGTTAAGAAGCTCAGTTAATGAATTGGTAAAAACAAAACAAATATCCAAGTTTTGACTGACTTCAAAGGTTTTGTTTTGCAATGTTACCAACACCTAAAAAATACTTCTAAGAAAAAGATGATTTTTTTGTGATCTTGTACTATTTTTTAAACCGTTTTTTCTGTTATCCGGGGCTGAGGCGAATCCATAAAACCAAATATCATTAAAAATCGGTACAGCCGTTATCGAGTTATATATGTGTAACTAACACGATTTTCGATTTTCTTTTCTATGCATATATATATTCCCTTTTCATACTATTCCATTTTAAGGAGATCAATGAAGTTACAAGGTTATTATCCTTATCAAGAAGGTCACATGTGGCCATGATTAAAGGTCCACTCGTTCGATTTTTCTGTGGGTATTGTCAAATCGACGATTTTATCTACTTTTTCAGAGTGTTTGCTAACGGATTGAATGGATTTGCTAACGGACTGAATGGATTATTAAAGGCTGGTAATCCAACTCCAATTCACTATATCGACGTCCATTTTTAATTCCAACAACTTTCACCCGCGTTACACCAATTAAGGCTACTTAAGTTTATTTCTATACTTAAAGTACCTAATCGATTTGTTTTGAATGGTTTTTAATTTCCTTCGATATAGCTCCGTTTCAAACTTCCTTCCATTATGCATTATTAAAAAAGAAAGACATTAATATTCGAGCCATATTCATGTATAAATATATCAATAGAAAGGTGGATCGAATTATTTACTCTAATGCTATTGAACGTGCCGGTACGAAGTTTTTTCACTTGTATATCCAGCGACGCATGTGTATTACCAGTAATGATGTTTCCTAGCCACACTTCTGTGCATATTATATTGAAGTCCATTTTAGAGTTTAAATAGCATCTAACGATTCGACATCTTCCACAAAGATTGCTATAAAGTCGCTTTAATCCCACTTTCATGGGTTTTTATGAGTGATGTTGATATCCAACGTAATGGGGAACTTTCACATGTTTTGAAAACTGTCAAAATGTAGTAAGCCTCTAGGAAAGAATATGTACTGGGGAGAAATTTCAATACTAGGGGTAGTTTTCAAGATATTAAAGGTCAAAGTGGAGGAGTGGGAGGTGCGAGCGAAAGTAGTGTGTCCAAGAGGTGCGACGTCATTTCTCCCCAAACAGAGTTTCTAGCGTCCGAGAGAGACAAGGCCTGAGCTACCAGCCGTGACGTCACGACAACAAGAGTAGGGGTGCCTTCATAGCTCGGCGTTGCGTACTGGGGGCGGAGCTAACTTATCGCAGCAAGTTGGAGATTATTAGATATTAGATATAAATTGGAATTTAAACGACCGTAGTCACCAACAAGGAGCTCTAACGCTGTACTTAGCTTGTGATACCATTGACGAGTATGTGTTATGTTAATCTACGCTCCTCGGTGATTGTAATCTAATTTAGGGTTAACATTTATCCGATGTTTAGGAAAGATACGCAATATCTATGCTTAACACTTCAAAATAATAGTAAATAATGAAATCAATAGCATTTCTCACTCCCATTAGAGCTAATCTTGTGTATTTGCATACCTAAGCTTCCCATAAACAAACACCAATTCGAAATCGTGGGCGTACTGCCGCCTTCACGCAGAGAAAATCCGACAGGTTCAGTTTTTCTGCGACGACGCAGCGAGCTGTAGACGTGACGTCATCAATTCTCAAAGACGGGCTCTGATTGGCTCGCTAGCCGCGGCGTCAACGCAACGCCGAACTGTGAAGGCCCCCTTATATTCTTGTCACTCGTCGTTCGCTTGAACGATCGCAACTGGACTGAGCACGATTCTTTCTAATTAGATATTCGAATTCCTTCGCATTTACTTTGCTGCATAAAAATCTTTGCCGTAAATATTTCAGATTTACCTTATTCAGGTCTTCACGACCTATTTATTTATGATTGCAAACTAAACCACCGAAAGTAAGCAAACGCAATGCTCGAACTTCTTGTTCAATAACACATTTTTGCTGCGGGGAATTCTTTGAAAAGCAACAGCACATTAGTTTCCTCCAAATATATGATAAATTATTCCACGATACATTAATTAATACGACGTTTTAAAATCTAAACTGAATGAAGTAGCTGGCAAAGGCTTTAACCAAAATTCTCAGTAAATCACTCCGGTTGTTTTAGACAGCTCACTCATTCCTCCACCGCCTCTTCCAATGCAGAAACTTCTCCAATTCACGGATTATGCCACGAGGAGAAAAATTCTCTCCACACACCTATAAAAGTAATGAAATTCACTATTTGGGTCTCATTACAACAATCAATTTAAATATTTTACATATTTATGCTCATATTAATTCTTAACCACTTATCATGGGTCTCACAGATCTCAACGATTCAAAAATCGTAAATATTTGGGCGCCCTAGTTTCGTATTCACTTGTCAGTGCTTGTACCTTTCCCTTTCGTCCCTCGGTGTCGCGCAACCGCTCGTCGAGGTCACGCGTGCGCGCGTGCAAGGCTAGGAAGATACTCGCCTCTGAGGCACCCATGCTAGCTGGTTACGTGATTTTTCTTTAATTATTTATTTTTCATTTTTTTAGTTAAAACGACTCAAAGTATTGGTGGTATTATCGCGCACGAGTTGGAGTATCATCTATAAATTCATCAGCGCCCGACTCTCGCATTACCTTTTTCGTGCATTTATAGCAGGTGAGTAACAAACAACTACCCCGGGTGAGACCTATGCGCCTGGCAGACGTACACCTGAGCGGCTTTACTCGCGCTGGCGCCGCTAAGAAAACACCTTCGGAAATGTTACAGTGTTGGCGAGAGCAGCAAATCACCGAACCCTTTAAGTGCTAGCGAGCAACTCTCAAAAGAAAAAGGTGGAAGGCTTGCGATCAGAAAGTAATGTGTACGTTTTTCGATCTTTTTTCACTGTTGGTCGCGGTGAATCAAATTTATAAGACATGTAATTACTACGCGAGAAATTGCAGTGAGTTTGTGTGGACGCACGGAATGGTACATTGCTATTTGGCCGCGACGGATCGGAAGACAAAGAACCATCCTCGTGGGAGACGCGACCATTTTTATTATTAGCTGGCCCAAGCAGAAACAGGGCAGAAGAAAAGTTGGTGTTCTAGTTGCACGTACAGTAAGAGACGCAAAGCACAATACATGTGTTTCGAATGTAAAGTACCAATTTGCCTCGAATGCTCAAACAAGCTGTGTTATCGCTGCCGTGAAAAACTCTAGTTGAGAGTTTGCAATTTTGTTGATTTTTTTAGTTAATTTAGAATTTTAATGTTTTTCTACGCTCATTGTTCATTTTACATTTTAAAAAGTTGCAACGAAATTTCTATACTGTGTGATAAATGCTTTGGATCCCATTTTTCAAAGATGTGCGATTGTATCCTTAAAATGAGACTTTTTACATATATTAGAGATAAAGCAAAAAAATTGAGTCCATTTTCATGTTTCTTTATTTAAATAAGTAATTAAATATGCTACTAAACTGACTGTTAATTAATTACCAAACCTTTCTGTGCAAATGTTTATGAAAATGTTATTTTTTTACTTTGGGGTCTGACAGACCCATGCTAGGTGGCTGTATGACGAAAATATATGCTAGGAAGTTAAGGGTTAAAACTGTAATCCCTCACTTCCCATTACATGATATTTTGGACGAATATTAATTTCTTTTAAAGCATTTTAATTCTCTAATATACCCTTATTTTGCTATTCTACCCCTCATCTCTTTCATGTTTAACCTTGAGAAACCTAAGGCTTGTGTAGGGACACCAATGACAACAATATTTGTTTAACTATGAATTATTGAGAATTATAACTTGCAGGAATTAATAAGAATTGATTCACCAAATGGGAGTCACGAGTAAATAAAATTTGACAAATTGCCCGAATGGCACGAATGCATTTTTCTCAAACTTCTGGATCGCTCGGGAAATTGAAAACGGACACCGTCTTCTAATTTCTTCGGCAGTCAGAAACACTGCGGTAGTTATGCTGATTGCACCACATTTTACACTTTAGTCGAACTTCAGTAGCATCCACTGCTACCGAAGAACGAGCCACTGCTAAAAACCTCTTTAATTTCTTCAAATTATAGCTGTATTTTCACGTCTCACTCATTGCAGCGACTTCTGTTTATCTCTTCAACAATCCCACTATCCTTCCATCAACAACTCCCTAACAACATTTGTAGCCTCACTCGCCCTGACGTCACCGACGTCCTCTGCTCGCTTGCGTAGGCCTTGAGCCGTAGCCACCGAGAGACAAGGCCTGAGCGTAGCCACCGAGAGACAAGGCCTACGCAACCAGCCGTGACGTCACGACGAGAAGGGTTAGATTATTGCCACTCGTCGTTCGCTTGAACGATCGCAACTGGAGTGAGCGTAATTCTTTCTAATTAGATAGTCGAATTCCTTCGCATTTACTTTGCTACGTTAAAATATTTACCACAAATATTTCAGGTTTACTTTATTCAGCTCTTAACGTCCTTATATATTTACGATTGCAAACTAAACCACCGGAAGTAAGCGAACGCAATGCTCGAACTTCTTGTTCAATAACACATTTTTGCTGCGGGGAATTCTTTGAAAAGCAACAGCTCATTATTTTTCTCCAAATATATGATAAATTATTCCACGAGGCGTTAATTAATACGTTTTAAAATCTGATTGAAATGAAGTAGCTGGCAAAGGCTTTAACCAAAATTCTCAGTATATCACTCCGGTAGCTTTAGACATCTCACTTACTTGACGAGCTCCTCTCCGAAATTGATTATCTGGATACCATGGACCTGTTTAAAAATAAAGGTCATAGGGGAGTGGAGGTGATGCATAAATAAGGATGTCAACAGTTGCGTATTAACATGTTTATTATTATCATCAAAACTCGAGTGTAATTGTACACATCACAGAGGACATTCTCAAATGCGGCTGCACACATTTCCCTGGTACTTTTACTTTTAAGCAGAAGTTGAGAGAGAGAGAGAAGAATTGCACTAAATATCTACATATCTGTGGAATAGTCAGGCTTGTTAACAGATTTCAAGGACAGGTGTTCGCCAATAAAGTAATAACAGGGATCACTGTCTGGTATGACAGATTTTCAGTAATCAGAGGCAATGACTAAGGAGTCACTGCTATATCTACCAGAAGAGGCAGATCAAAACATTTGGGAGAAAGTCTCACCTAAGATTCCAACATTATAATCATTCTTGCGTAAGCTAAACTTCCCTAGTTTTAAAATTGGAACTTTTTCAAAGTTCACACTAACATTGCGTGCCTAGTTTACCACAACAGAGAGCTAAATTCAAGGTATGGGGTTGAGGATAATGTGTTCGGAACAAGTATGCAGTCATGGTTATGAACCACTGTCCAAACATTTCACAAATCAAGAAACTGAACTTTTCTCCAAGATTCACTAAGCTTGAAATAATTTTCTCTCGGTCGTATGCTTCACCCCAATGCTTTCCTCCACCGCCTCTTCCAATGCAGAAAATTCCTTCACCTTTCTTCATTTGCCTGTGCTCTCCCGTATGCTTGCCTGGGAAGACAGGTAGATGGGGTAATAGGGAAGTTAGGATGTCACAGCGTCTCAATCGTGACCATTTCAATGGTGCGGAAAGTAATCTCGCTTTCCTCTCATCATACTTCCCTAATTCACGAATTATGCCATGAGGAGCAAAATTCTCTTCACACACACCTGTAAAAGTAATGCAATTCACTATTTAGGTCTCAGTGCAACAATCAAATTAAATATTTTACATATTTACGCTCATATAAAAAGTAATCCCTTATTTCCCATTACATGATATTTTGAATGACTATTAATTTATTTTAAAGCATTTTCAATTCTTTAGACTACTATATTTTTCCATTCTACCCCTCATGCCTTTAATTTTTAACCTTGAGAAAACTGAGGCGTGTATTGGGACACCAATGACTACGAGATATTTATTACGGAGGCTTCCGCGGTGAGTTATTTGGTGATTGGTTTTCGGGTTCATTCACTCATATTTTGCGGACGACAGTTTCGGGCGCGTTCCAGCTTCCGTCTTAGGGTGCAAATGATAATAAATGATAATATAATGTCCAATCATTTGGAGCCGAAGACGGGAGCTGGAACGCGCCCGAAACTGCCGTCCTCAAAATATGAGACCACGCGGAATGAACCCGAAAAACAATCACCGACAACAATATTTGTTTAACTATGAATAATCGAGAATTATGGCTTACAGGAATTAATAAGAATTGATTCACCAAATAGGAGTCATGAATAAATAAAATTTGACGAATTGCCCAAATTTTTCACTAGAAAGCAATAACTTTTCTCTCGCTGCGATCAATACAATAAGCCTTCCAATAAAAAAAGCTATTAATAAATGCTACTCTAGCCGATTGGGTTTTTTATATTTGTTTAAATGATACCACGGCCGTGCTTCTTTTATTTATAATTAATTAAGTAAGTACTTGAATATTTGGCCAGCAAGACTAAATTTACACTCTTTGACTCCACCATACAATAAAATTAAAATAATTTACACACTTCCAAGTACAGGAAATCTTGGACTGCTGTAAATTAAATTAAAAGAAATTCTAATTTTTTTAAGTAGTAAGTGAATGCCACTATTCAACTCCCTATCTCTTTAATTATAACCCACAAGATTAATTGTAAATATTTATATTAAATCATGAAAATATTTCATTCACACCAAACGGTGACATAAAAACAAAGATCTTTTATGCACTGGAGTAATTTCACTGTGCTACCTTTACTTAATACTATATTAAGAACCTTTCAGTAATAGCTTAAAGCAATATCAATCTGAATTAAATGATATACTTCGATCCACCGAATGGGATTCATGACTAAATTAAACATGCCGAATTACCTATTTAACAATGAATAACTTTTCCACCACTGCAATAATTACCAAAAGACTTCCAATAACTAAGGCAGGAACGTTTAATAAATGTTTAATCACTCAGGAGACTTTAAAAGTATCCATCGATTCATGCCCTTCAAATTTAAACTCGGCAATTTCATCGAAATAATAAGTAGGCATCTTTAACAAAACCAAAAATTCTTTTGGACACACTTTCATCAATACCTCTATAATTATACGATACGTACCTTATTGTTCTTTTTTGGCTCAAGTTCTTCTCTCATAATGGCACGATTGGATTATTCTCAAACTTCTGGATCGCTCGGGAAATTGAAAACAGACACCTAGGGCCCCGTCTTGTAATTTCCTCGGCAGTCAGAAACACTGCGGTAGTTAGGCTAATTGCACAACTTTTTACACTTTAGTAGAACTTCAGTAACATCCACTGCTACCGTAGAACAAACCACTGCTAAAAACCTCTTTAATTTCTTCAAATTATAGTTTTATTTTCACGTCTCACTCATTCAAACGACTTCTGTTTATCTCTTCGACAATGCTACTATCCTTCCATCAACAACTCCCTAACAACATTTGTAACCCCACTCGTCCTGACGTCACCGACCTTCTCTGCTCGCTTGCGTAGGCCTTGTCTCTCGGTGGCTACGCTTGAGCTCGGTGGCTACGCCGCGCCGAGGCGTGGAGCTAGGAGATTGTTGCGGTATACCTACGCCAGAAGACGGTATTTTTACCTACGTGAAGTGCTGTATGTAATGTCGAATTATAAGTACTGCGTGGTGCCTATGTTTTCAAATACATCACCAAATTCTAATAAAATATTCCTTCTTATTGCCGAAGGATTAAGCGAGAAGGAAAAAGTGTGCTAAGGCGATGAAGAGGAAGAACGAGCTGTCGACGAAAACGACGGGATTTGTTCGTGAAGATCGCTTTAACTCAAGTAATTACAACGGAATTATGCTGAGAAATTACTTGAGCGTGTGGTGCGGAGGACATGCTTTTGCCCTGTTCGCGCAGTACCCGCCTTTCGCTTGTATCATGCTGTGTTTGCTGAGCTATCGAAGGTTGGAAAAAAACGGCCCTCATAGTGTCCGATGTCTTATGATTATAATATTTTTTTTTAATTTATCAACGATAAATCATGATAAGAATACTTAAAGGGTACATACAGTAGGCTACCCTCCCTCTCTCCGAAATCAATTGATTCACATGCATATCATTCCAACTGAACTCCCTCGAAACCATATTTTCTACCTAGGAGTGTACAATTTGTAAGAAACTCACTGATGCATAATCACTACCTCCTCCAATCAACTGACTTAGTGCCACAGGAGGAAATACAACCTGAGGAAGTGGTGAAAAGTCTAGGTCAGGAAAAGTCCTGCCAATTGAAACCAGAAACAAAAACTGTTGGTGTTAAGAAAAAAACCTGTTTCCTCCAACTCTGCTACTTCTCCTATGAAGTTCTTCCGCCTGGAAAGATGGTATTGCAGCTAGAGAGAGTTGCATTTCAACTATTGAAAAAGAGTGTGATAAGTGATTTGGCGGTAGCAGCAGCAGCTCTGACATGGAATCAGAAAGGGAGATGTATAGCCAAAGTGCCAAGTATACTTTGTTTTTGATGAAAATAACCAGCGTTGTATTCAAGAGTGGATAGTGAAAATTATTCTATTTTCAATTTAGTATCGGAAATACTGGGTTACTTGTGGTTATGTTAATGAAAATTATGCTCAAAGAATCCTTCAATGTTTTGGCCTGGGAGACCTCAATGTTACGCCCTCGACAGCAGCACGATATTTTTCTGCTTCCGGTGGCAAGTTCTTTGGGTTGACAAAAATAAGATGTTGCTTAATATGCCAATTCCCTTTCCTGCTCGCTATTCGCCTGTAGTGCCAATAGGGTAGTTTCCTTCATCAAAGAAAACGAAAGGCACTGATTGCGATTCGTTACCCATCATTAGTGTATTCATAATATACAAATTATTTGGTTTTAGATATCCCAGTTTAGACGAATTTCAGTGGTCAATTTTAACCTCATTTGAAAAAGGCCAGAATGGCGCCCGTACGAGGCCACTCCACGTGACGTCACAGGGACCTAGTTTCTACACGAGAGGATAGGAGTTTCACGTCGTCTGAGATTACCAATGCATGCACGAGGCACTGAGCTCAGGGAAACATTTGTCATTAATAACCTATTCAAATTACCTATGGTCGGAAAGTTTTCTTCGCTTGATAAGGGATTAATAATCCTTATTTAAGCCAAGCGCTACCTGCCAGCAAGGTGCTCTACGCTACCGCCATGCTCTGCTTTTCTTCGACTTCGGAATTTCGTTGCGCATGCGCATGCAAGCACTGCGCATAAAAATGAGTAACGAAATTTGTGTGCCGGTGGTACCGTTATATTTGGTTATATTATAATACATATACCGTTACAGATTCTCTCAATTTCAATGCAATGGATTTTTCAATGTAAACCAACCTCCTCTCGGTGTATGAATATTCGTTTTACTTCTACGTCGTCGATAAGTAAGCACTAACCTTAAAATCGTCTATACAGCAATGAAAGCGAGTATTTTTATTACGGATGGTATATAATCCCTTCTGACTGCTTCAAACCACAAAAGTCTCTTCTTCTCGCACAGTGGAACCGTGACGAACGATTTTCCGCTAGCTTTAAGCGTTGTAGAACGACATTTTGGCACAAAACACACTCTATATGTAGATTTTTTGCTGGCATCCATGCTACCACGGACATCAAGTCATTCAGCAGACGCTGTGATTCACTGGATTTAAGGACTTTGTGGAGGAGGGTGTTCAGTGTAGAGTAGTGCCCTACGTAAGGCATTGCATTATTGTTTCAATCATGATATAAGCCTTCGTATTCAATCGTTATTATAAAATTCGAGGAATCAAGCGAGATGGAGTGGAATTGATTCATAATGAAACACTTACTTGCAATTTTCCACAAAAATAAAATTTTTACTACGACTTAAGTTAAGACTGTAGTAAAAATTTTATTTTTGTGGAAAATTGCAAGTAAGTGTTTCATTAACAATCGTTATTAATTACGACACGGATCCGAGGCGGCTAGAGCAATGTGCATTTCTTTTGCCAGTCGTAATAAACTGCTAATTATTTTATGAAAACTATTTGGAGTCACATCGTGAAGGTATTATGACCCAACAGTTAATATTTACATTATTTTAACTCAACACTTGTGTAGTAATACAAGTCGATATTTGTGTTTTTCCTTTGAAAGAAAGGAATATGCTTCTAGCCCAACCGCCAAACCTCGTCAGAATACTGTTAAGTATTTTTAATGAATTTAATACATTTCGACATGATATCCATCCAGCGTAATATTTTGCTATGATTAAAATATAACGAATTTCCTCTAATTAATAGTTCTATATCATATTCACGTCTGTATGTACCATAACCAATCGTTAACAATGCTATTACATTTTTCATATTGAAGTAGACGTGCACCACTTTTGTCAATGCATTTAAAAATCTTGGAAGATCCATTAAAAAGCGGTTATCTAAGATACTGTGCATTTGGAGTGCAGATAAAACTTAGTTTTTCTTTGAGAAATAAGTTTTTGCTCGAAGCGTTGAAGGTATCCTCTCAGATGGTGCGTCGTCTGCATGCACACCAAGCAGCCTGCATCGAAGCGGCGCGGCGCTCTCGTACCAAGGTCACCTACCGCTGACGTCACACGGCGATTACCCATCATTCACACTTTCCCGTAGCGTTTTTGCGCGCTTGAAATGTTTCACTTTTCATTTAATCGCGAAAAATATATATCGTCATTAAAAAATCTAAGAGCGTGAAATGCATTCTCCAGGAGTAAAAATCTTTCGATTAAGGCAATAAAAAAATAATTGGAAACCACCCTATTATTAAATGTTTAGAAATAGAAATTGAAAAGCCAGGTAACCCAATTTTAGTGATGGGCATTGTGCGAGTGAGTCAGCTCAAATGTGCGACTCAGCAGATAGAGCTTTATACATTGGAATGTCCGCGCCGAAGGCGCGACTGCAGGGGCTGTACCGGTGAGTCAATCTCACCCCAACCAGCCAGTTGACAATAGTGGATTAAAAATGGCGCATGTGTATCGTTGTCAGTGTGAATGTTGTTTATGAGAAACAGGAAACTTAAAGTTAATGACAATTCAGAGCTTGAGCACTAAATATTGAATCTTTTTTTTTTTCTTTGTTTTATATTTTTTTAGAAGGCCCTTTTTTAATATTTATATCTTTTTTTAGTTATTATTTTTTTTAAATTGTTATTATTTTTTTTTATTATTATTATTTTTTTTCTTTTCGATTGGGCTTGATTAGTGCTCCCAAAAATAGGAATCAACATTAATGCTTGCGTCAAAAAATTAGAATGCTTACAATTGAAGAAAAGAAAGACATACGAAAGACTCATAGAAGAGATGAAAATAGGCAGTGCTTTGTGTGTTATTTTGTCTGTAGAGATTGTGTTAAAAAAAATGCCATCAGCCTGGACGTCTACACTATTATGGGCATTGGAGTGCGAGGAGTTGGTTTAGGAGAAAGCTTTTTTTTTCAATGACTGTGCGCAGGGAAGCGAGTTGTGAAGAGATGTTTGAGAACCAGCTGGATAATTCACTGTTTTCATTGGATGATTAAGGATCGTCAGTTAAGGATGGAAATTCTGTTTGATTTAGGGAGTTTGTAGCGGCGGCGTAAGATCTATTGAGGGGGGGAGGTGCTTGAGCGGCTTTACGTCTAGCAGCCATAGCGGCTTTGGCTTCTTTATGTTTGATGCATCCGCGATAGCTAGCTGGATGATCGCCCCCGCATAGGGCACATTTAGCCGGAACTTGAGTTGATTTTTTGCAAGCTGAGAAAATGTGGTCTTCGCCACAGCGGACACACTTAGGGGGAAGATTGCAGTGATTTTTCGTGTGACCAATGCCTTGGCATCGGTGGCATTGGACGGGAATAGCTGGTTTTTTATAATCTGAGATTGAAATTTTTAGACCGGCAACGTGATGAACATTAAAAAATGGCTGAAGGTCAATAGAAGGATCGGTGGATACATGGCAGACACCAGTAGGGTAAGAATTTACTGAATTGATACCATTATCTTTTTGAGTTTTAGAGGGACGAGTTGACATGATTCGTTTGACGGAGAGAACTGGGAAGCCTTTAGCTTTTAACTCTGAAAGAACTTCTTCATCATTGATTGAAGGCAATATCCCACGTAAAGCAAATTCTCTGCGGCGGTTTGCTGAGAGTTGGTAAGTTTTGTACGCGACATTGAGTTCATTTAAGATAGATTTGACTGCAGTGAAATCAGCTACTGAATGGCACTTGATTATTGCGGATGTTATGCTGGTTGCATGTGAGACGGGGGGGGGGGGGGGGGGATGAGCAAGAGCGCAGAATTTTCGGATAGAAATCTGACCATTTTGAGGTATCGGCTACGCAGATTGGCGGTATTTTAACCTTTTTAGGTTTTTCTACTGTTGGATTTGAATTTTCAGGATTGGAAACTTCTGGAGTTGGATTTTCTGGAGTTTCATTTGCTAATGTTGCAAGGACAGTATATTTATTATTGGTTGAAATGACTGTAGGAGCTTTAGTGACTTTATTCATGGCCTTTCGGCGTGTCGGTACCTCACGGAATTTGTCCAGGCTGTTACAATTGGCATGCGCACTTAATGACTGGCTGGAGGAGGAGGATTGACTCACCGAATCTGTGGTACTGCTGGCAGGAACGTCCTTGGTGGGCTTCTGCTGGATGCTCGGGTTGTCCCTTTTCTGGTCCGCTGGCGGGGCTGGCGGCGGATTGCGGGGCGATGACGGGTGGCTGGGCCGGGCAGGCAGGTTGGGACGAGCCGGCGACATCCTGGACCGTTGGCTGCTGTGGTTGGTCGAGAGACAGAGCCTCGTAGAGTTCGCTGATTCCTGGGTCGGCACGCAAGGACTTCAAGGCTTCTGGTGACAGTCTCTTTTCCAGCTTGGCCATAAGCTCTGCAGCCTTCTTTTTATGCTCTTCGAATTCTTCGTCTTCGGGCTTGTTGGCCATTATGGGAGTGACGGTGCGCTGCGATCTGGTGCGTTTAGATGACGGCATCTGCTGCATTGACAGGTGGTATGCTGGCCCCTCTGGTCGGTTGACCGGGGGCCGTGACGGCTCCATCCGCGGGGACCCCGGGGGCAGTCCGCGGTCGATGGCTCGGCGCTTGGCCCGTGTATCGGGCGTTGGACTGTTTTTCGAACAAAACAGTTTTCGATGCTTCGTAGAGATGTCAGTCCGAAATGGTACGATAGTACTCCGGGGAGAGGAAAGCCGAGAATCGAATAGAATCGAATAGCAGATAGAGCTGTGAGGCGAGAGAGTCTTATTTGGTGAGTCGAGACTCCCTCCCCTCCGCAGAACGCACACGACTCCCTCCCCTCAGCAGACAGCACACGACTCCCTCCGCGCACACGGTGCGGGTTGGAGTTGTGAGCGGTAGGAGTCGGTTCTATGCGCACACGACTCCCTTAGCGCACCATGTGCCCAGGAATTGTGCGAGGAGAAGTCAAGGCTCCCGGTGCTCAAGACTCCCTCGGCGCACAATGTGCGCGTTGGAGTCGTGTGAGGTGGGAGTCGGACTCCAGGGGCACACGACTCCTTTTGCGCACACTGCGCGTGTAGGAGTTGTGAGCGGTGGAAGTCGGACTCCTTGCGCACACGACTCCTTCCACAGACATTTCTCGTCTGAGGCTCATCGCACGTTTCGTGGGTCAGAGGGAACGCATTGCACTTTTCGCGGGTAGCCCACTGCTCACGCCGCTTGAAAGATTCTACTGATTCATTTTGTGGGTATTACTCTAAATAATCTCACGTGACCCTTATCGTAATTCTCTCTCCTGCATGTTCCATGCATCGCGAAAGAAAAATGGCGGAAGACGCTCATGTAAAAGTTTTCGGCAACGGCAAATTTAGGAAAATAATACGAGACAAAAAGGAAAATTTGTTCTCACACAAACAACTAAAATTAATCGATGAAATTAATTATGAATTGTTAACATGATCATGTAGTTTCGGAGAGAATATTTTGATACAACAGAATTGTTTAAATTGCCGTCATCTATAAGCACAGGAGACGGAATACATTTTCCGTCTTCCATGAAATATATAACGGATCAGCAGAAATGTTTCCTCAGTTATATCACCTGTTAAACATCGTGACTATGCAACACGTGATTGATTTGAATACAATTTTTCAAATTGTGATCTAGGAAATGTTGCATTTTAAATGTTCGCTTAGAAATCCCCCCTCACCACCTTCCCCTCTTCCCCTTTCTTCCACTCCCCTCTTCCTCCTTCCCCTCAACCCAGAAGGCAGCTCCACAAAAAGAGTCGTTTAGGCCATCACTACCCAATTTGGCAAGGTTTAACCTGAATGAGAGTATAAAAAATACAAAATAACGCATTTTCTCTTGTATGGATCAGTTTTTTTTTACTGCGATTAGTATATCAAATTGCGCTAGTTTATTACGATGCGATAGTTATAAAGTAAAAAAGTGAATTGCGAAGGAAACTCTTAATCCGTTTTTTTACAGTAATCAGTGCATTATGCTGCTGATAGTAAAGAAAAATAGAAATAATGTTTTTCAAACGCAATTATTTCAAAGGAATCATTTTTAACATTACTGTAAAATCAATGAAATGTTTACAGCTCAAATATTTATTTCTAAACTCAATGAAAAAAGACATAAATCAAATGATTCTAATTAAAAAAAATTCATTTCGAGGGGTTATGGTGGCCGGACAATAGATAGTGTCATTCTCATAGACTGGATTTCTTGAACAAATTTCAAAAGGTTGTGGGGCAATGGTAGATCGCGGGTTCAAACAAACTGCTCACTCATTCAGTGGTAAAATTTGAGAGTTAATTGGACCATGAAGTGTTTCCAAGAATGTAAAGAGCTCTAAGGATGAAGTTAAGGTTACTAACCAAGTAGAAAGGTATAGGATCCATGTGGAGAGAGTAATAAGAAAGGTCAGAAAATATAAATTGCTTGTCCTTCATTCCTGAATTGATAACCATTTGCTGCAAAAAAGCAGGATTAGAGGATAGCTTAAAAAGACAAAACACTTCTACCATAACGATATTCGGGCTCTGCCTCAATGATGGGGAAATTTTGTAGGTAGCGACCGAAAATACTTTGAATGATTTATTTAAAACAATTTTTTAAAAATAAAGCTGTATTATTAATTTAAAAACAGCGAGAACTTAGTTGCGCAGCTAATACTATTTAACATAAATGATCGAATGTTGTCATAAGTTTAATAATAGCTTAATAATTTTGTAGGCATCTAATAGAAGTTTCATAGCTAACATTAAAAGCTGTATTATCTTATGCTTATCGTTAAACAGCCATCATAAAAGCGGTTCCAAAAGCACATAAACTGTCAAAACCTTTACACACTTCAGAGAGTATGCACACAGAACACGCCTTGTGCATAACATGATGTGCATAATGTGTACAGAAAAATTACCTAAAATCTGTGCACAGCAACTACAACATATTTTACTACAAACTGAATCAAAAAGCTGATATCATACTGAAAGCAAAAGTACTCGTACGATATAAACTATATTTGCACTAACTAGATGCATCAATATTTCATGCAGAAATTTTCAACGGAGGCCACCTATCTACTTTTGTATTCGTGAAAGATGGTCCAGTAATGACGTAATAAACTAGAAAAACTTACCGCGTAGCCTTCACTTCTCTAACTTCTGCAGCCAAAAAGTTTGGGTTACTTTTAAAATGCAATGCTATCATTATGGAATCCACCTTTGGGAGATCTTCGCATCAGCCTTTCACGAAAACGTCTTCCATTTCGCATATATTCGATGTATTCTTTTTCTACGAATACAGAAAATGGATAAAAAATATTTGACGCGACTAATTAACGTCATAAAATGTCTCCGAGAAAACACGGATTAAAAATGTTCCGAAATATTAACTTACTCAACGAGTGCTTCATTGTTGCTTCTGCGGCCGTGCATGCAGAACGAAAACGCCGTAGGGAGAAATAACGTCACCAACAATTAGAGCTAACTTCGCGTTTGCAGACGGATTTGACAGTTTTAAATGAATTTAATGGCAAAATCAATGGTTTACGAGAAGTTTGATCGGTGAAAATGGATTCCTGGTGAAAATTGCTATAAGAATCATGTATTAATTCGATGAAAAAAATTTCATGCAACTTCCCCATTACTGGAAAATAATAACGTTTGAATTATTACGACTTTTCCCCCATATATCCATGGCCCTGGTAACTAAGGTAATGGGCAATTGTTGAATTACGTTAAATGACATTGAATGTTGTTTCATATATGTAATGGTTAAGGCCCGTATTCTTAGTCGACCCTACATATCAGCCTCTACATAACAAGAGGCCCCTACAAGCGTTTCTCAGTCGACCCTACATAAGTGGTGGGGGTAATTCCGTCGTCAAGTTCTCAGAAATGACGTATTTGATGATGGCACAGCGACAGTTTTCCGCTATGGTTGCGTAATGAGACCTAACTATGAAACTAAGAAAAGACGTACGATAATTTTCGGGCGTATAGGGTAGTTTCCTTCATCAAAGAAAACGAAATGGAATGATTGCGATTCCTTACCCACCATTAGTGTATTCATGATGAACAAATTATTTGGCTTTAGAAATCCCAGTTTAGATGAATGGCAACGGTCAATTTTAACCTCATTTGGAAAAGGCCAGATTGGCGCCAATGCGATTCTGCTCCACGTGACGTTACAGGGACATAGTTTATATACGATTAGACAGGAGTTTTACATCGTCTGAGATTACCAATATATGCATGAGGCACAGAGCGCAGGGAAACATCTCTTAATAATCACCTTTTAAAACAGCCTAAGGTCGGAAAGTTTCCTTCGTTTGATAGGGGAATAATAATCCTTATTTAAGCCAAGGGCTACCAGCCAGCAGGGTACTCAGCTACCTGCTATCAGCCTGCGTCGTATCATCGCTCAAGCCTCGCCCCAAGGTCACCTCACAAGGCGGCAGGGGGAACCAGAAATACGTCACACGGAATTTTTCCCATCATTCCAACTTAGCCGTCGCGTTTTCGCGCGCTTGAAAATGTTCACTTTTCGTTTAATCGCGAAAAATAAATATCGTAATTTATTCCAGGAGTAATAATCTTTCGATTTAGGCAATAAAAAAATAATAGGAAACCATCCCATTGTTAGGGCAACAGTTCAAGGTAAATAAACAACTGGTCCGCCAGGTCGTGTCGGTACATAGTTATCTCTACAAATAAAAATATATAATATTTTTTTATTACTCCACACAGAAATTATATTACAATAACAAAATTAAGTAATTTTAGGTAGCCTCGAAGGATAACATGTTTGAGGCTACCATTCAAAATAATAATATATTATGCTTTACATATAACGTAACTCATTTTGTGTTACCTTGGTAATCTATGTTAACAAAGTTGAAGTGCGCACATGAAAAATAACAACAAAAGTAGTACTTATAACTCATTTACATCAATGTTTATAATAATATTTGTTCTACACTTTCTTTAGTGAGAAGCTAAGAATTTGCATTTAGCAAAAACTTTTTCAAAGCCTTAGAAATAAAGTATGACTGGTTTAACAAATTAAATAACTTTGGTCCTACATACAAAAAACATCTTTTCAACAAAGTCAAAATCGGTGATGGTAAGGGCACACTTATTTTACGCAGGGTAAAGGGAGGAGGCAGGGAATATTTGAGAGTTACTTACCAGTTCTAGCACAAAAACATCGTAGGACCTTATAAATATATAGATGCCTCAACGGAAGCGAATGCAAATGAAGAAAAAGTGGGAAAGATCCTTCAAATCTGTCCTTTTTCAAAATAATACGCACAATTCTTTTTTTGTAAAAAAACAGCAGGTTTCAAGGAGTTCAAATATGCGCCACCCCAACAAAAAATGCCATAGCTTAGTGGCGAATGTACTAAAGCTTTATAAATTATCTTAAGGAGGCTTACAGGGCATTTATTTCTGGTGAAATAAAAATTTGCCAGCGTGTGCCGCATAACATTTGTTAGAGTGTTGATATTGTCGTGTGTTCTCGTGGACTGCTGGACTAGGGGCGACTCAGATTAAGGACCTTGACTGACGCTGAGGGATTCCGGACTGCGAATTCGGAGGGACGGTATCGGTGAGAAATGAAAGATACGGAGTTTACAGCAGGGAGAGTGTATTTGGAGACGGTTGGTTGTTGGTTTGAAGAGTGGTCTCCCCCCTCGGCTACTCCGGGTCAATCGCAGAGCCTTCCCTTCACGCACGGCCCCCCATGGGCGCCCCTGTTCACTCTTCACGAAATCACCTCGAGTGAATGATGCGTGCAGTTTTTAAAGCATCCGACCACCGCCTTCCGTGCGTTCTAGAACTTTCCACTGGTGCGCCATTCTGTTCTGAAAAGCGCACACTATCAAAAAACCCCACTATCAGCACAATCAGCACCTCGCAGGCATAAAGGAAAGTTTCGGCGGCTCAAGCAAATAAAGGTGAATAAGACGGATGACGAGGACGCATAGACCGGACATGGAATCAACCAAAATAATAGGCACGCATAAAAAAAGAGCGTGAGAACTTAATCGAAAGAAAAATGAAGTCGGGATGTAACAATATGTTGCTGCCTTTTTAAGGAATCGTCAATTGTTACGCCAAAGTACTTAATACTGGAAACTCGTTCAATGGGAAAAACAGCTATTGTATGAAGTTATAGAACAGTTTTCTCCATGATAACGTAAAACCCAAGCAAAATTGTACGGTCTGCTACATAAATTATAATAAAATATATACTTCGTTTTAGCTACACTCATATTCAAATTGTTGGAGGCGAACGAGCGTCGCAAATTGATCAGATCTGACTGCATGTCATATTGTCGTGTAACAAACGACTCAGAAAAGGGGTTCAGCGATGCGTAGCTCAGATGTTCGGGGTCTTCATACCTCAGAGGCAGTCACAGCAAAGAAGCACACACACATTCTTAAGTAAAATCCATTTAATCCATATAAGTGTTATAGGTTTGGCTTACATGGCGCGATCTAAGGTGGTCAGTAGTGGACAAGGAGTCTCGCGCGGTCGGGTAAGCGTCTTCGATTGGGCGTTGGCCTAGAGAAGGGGTCTCCAAAATACGGCCCGCGGAGGGCTTTCATCCGGCCCGCGCAATCATTTCAAGTAGCGCGCGATTCTCGCTCGAATCGTTGGTATCGAATACTTCAGTCATCGGCAAATTTGGTATCCGGCCCGCGAGGCGATTCGGAACTTGAAATGTGGCCCTCGCGGCCTAGTAAATTGGTGACCCCTGGCCTAGAGCAAAGCGGACGACGGCCAGAAGGAGAGGGGGGGGGGCGAATTTTGAGAATTGCGCTTTTCTCACAATCTCCACGCCCGTGGATCTTTCTAGAATGTTCGGCGGTCGTCAGGGCGGTGGATAGGGAAAACTGCGTCGTATTCCCATGTTCTTTGAATGTCTACCGTCTTTATTTAATATAAATCCATTGCTCAAGGCGAGAGGACGTCACAGCGTCGCTCTTTGTCAAAGCGAAACTTGTGTGGTCATCCAGGGGGGTGGCGCTGGCATTTTGTCACGCCTTCCCTCGGCCTATGATCCGATGGGACCGCCTACCATAGCTAATACCCGGCAGCTCTCGGCAGGCTCCGATCTCTTGAGTCGTGGGCTGACCTCATAGGAATTTCAATTTTATGGGCGCCAGGCAACCAGAGTTGCCTTCCTATGGACAGCACTGAAGGGAGGCTTCACACAATTGTCACACTTAACATGGCAATTAATTTATTGCAGAATTTAACAAACATAAAGATTTCCTTTTAAACAAATACCAATAAATTACAGTGCGACATACATACAAGATACCATGAGAATATTGTCTTTTCTTCTGGTACCAAATTTGAAGATTCGAGACAGGAGAATGCTGGATCTCGGCTCATATCTGCCAAAAGGCAGCCGGATCTCTGAGACAGGAGAATGCTGGATCTCGGCTCATATCTGCCAAAAGGCAGCCGAATCTCAGCTACGTATATCCAGGGAATCACCTGAGTGGTGTCCACAGCCCCAGAGGGCTTTCATCCGGCCCGCGCAATCATTTCAAGTAGCGCGCGATTCTCGCTCGAATCGTTGGTATCGAATACTTCAGTCATCGGCAAATTTGGTATCCGGCCCGCGAGGCGATTCGGAACTTGAAATGTGGCCCTCGCGGCCTAGTAAATTGGTGACCCCTGGCCTAGAGCAAAGCGGACGACGGCCAGAAGGAGAGGGGGGGGGGCGAATTTTGAGAATTGCGCTTTTCTCACAATCTCCACGCCCGTGGATCTTTCTAGAATGTTCGGCGGTCGTCAGGGCGGTGGATAGGGAAAACTGCGTCGTATTCCCATGTTCTTTGAATGTCTACCGTCTTTATTTAATATAAATCCATTGCTCAAGGCGAGAGGACGTCACAGCGTCGCTCTTTGTCAAAGCGAAACTTGTGTGGTCATCCAGGGGGGTGGCGCTGGCCGCAGTTGAGGAAGATGGGAAAAATGAACGTTTAGAGTGTGAAGCGGCAAGGATAGATTAGAGAAGGGGAAAAGCAGATGGCCCCTTTATTCGTGAGAACGGACGGTCCGTATTTCGGGCAATTAGATTAATTAAGAGTGTGTCATCATCATCATCATCATTAGTCAACAATCCTAAGATTGGTTTGACGCAGCTCTCCATTTCTCTCTCCTATCCGCTAATCTCTTCATAGCTACATATTTATTCTCTTTTCACCCTTTATAATCTGTCCTATATAACTCATTCGGGGCCGTCCCTTGCCCTTTTTCCCTTCCACTTGTCCTTCAACGATTGTCTTCATCAGACCATCGTGCCTCAAAATGTGGCCAACTAAGTTGTCCCTTCTTCTGCTTAATGCTTTTAGGAGGATTCTCTTTTCTCCCACTCTCCTTAGCACTTCCTGGTTACTCACACGGTCAATACATTTTATCTTCATCATTCTTCGGTAGCACCACATTTCGAATGCTTCCACTCTTGACTTCTCTGCTGCTGTCAACGTCCAAGCCTCGCTTCCATAGAGAAACATACTCCATATGTAGCATCTGATGAATTGTTTCCTTACTTCTATGCTGGTATTTTCAGCTGTAAGAAGATTCTTCTTTTTGTAGAAAGCCCTCTTCGCCTGCACTATTCTACTGTGTATTTCTTTCTTGCTCCGTCCATCGCTCGTAATTCGGCTTCCCAGGACTAAGAGAACTCGTTCACCTCTTCAAGCTTATGCTTTCCTAGGTTGATGTTTGTTTTAGCCTCCTCTCTTTTACTGCAAACTAATATCTTAGTCTTCTTTTTGTTGATTTTCAGCTGATATCTGGTCATTGTCCTTTCCATGTTTGTCAACGTCTTCTTCAAATCCTTCTCTGTCTCGGCTATGACTGCTATGTCGTCAGCAAATCGCAGCATACTATTTTTTTCTCTGTGGATATTGGGACCCGAAGCTTTCAGCTTGATTTCGTTGATGGCTTTCTCTATGTAAACATTAAAAATTAAGGGGGAAAGCGCACAACCTTGTCTCACCCCATTTCTTATTCTTGATTCTGCACCGTTTGGTCCACATTTGATCACGGCTACTTGGTTTTTATACAAACTATGAATAATTCTACGATCATTGTAGAGTACGCCGATTTCTTTCAAAATTCTAAGCATTGAATTCCATTCCACGTTATCAAAGGCCTTCTCTAAATCGACAAATGCTATGAAGGTTGGTTTGTTTTTCTCCATTTTCTTCTCTATGATCATCCTAAGAGTCAAAATTGCTTCCCTTGTGCCCCTTCTTTTCCTAAATCCGAATTGGTCCTCATCCAGGAATTCTTCTGCTGTTCGTTCAATTCTCCTGTAAATGATTCTTGTCAGAATCTTCGACGCATGTGTCGTCAGGCTTATGGTCCTAAATTCTTCGCACTTCTCAGCTCTCTTCTTTTTGGGTATGGGAATGATGATGTTCTTCTCGAAGTCACTAGGTAAATCTCCTGTTGAGTCATATCGCAGATAGTTTTATACAGTTGATTTAAGACCTTTTCTCCCGCATTTTTTATTAACTCTGCTGGAATGTCATCTATTCCTGGGGCCTTATTCTTTCGCAGGTCTCTTACTGCAGCGTCAAATTCCGATCTTAAGATGCTTGCTCCCATGCCATCCTTTTCAACTTCACTTTCCTCTTCGAGAACTTTTGAGCTAAGTTTCCTCCCGTTGTATAATTCCTCCAGGTATTCCTTCCATCTCTCGGCTTTGTCTTCGTTTTCAATTAGAATGTTTCCATTCCTGTCCCTTATGCTATTACATTTTGTGTTTCGTTCCTTGAAACGGTTCCTCACTATTCTATAGGCCGCTTCCACTTTCCCTTTTACGAGGTTATTTTGTACGTCCTCACATATGTTCCTCATCCACGCTTCTCTGGCTTTCCTCGCTTGGCGGCAAATCTCGTTCCTTATTCTCTTGTAGCAAGCCTGTCCTTCCTCAGTATTCGTATTCTTTTACTTTATCCGTTCTTCAATGAGGTCTAGAAGTTTGTGTGTGTGTGTTATTATTATTATTATTATTATTATACTCCAAGGTAGGGGAGTACCTAAATCATCCTAAGCTTTTTAAAAATATTTTATATCCAATACTTAGTCATCATATTACTGACCAGGATTGTGCGTAAATATCCAAAAATAATTCATTTATGGTGGATATAATATTAGCCGCTAATTAGTACAAAATAGCGGACACTGTTCATTAATATTCCCCGTATTTTGTTCAATGAACACATTATTGTGTGCCCATATGCTTAGGAAACATTTTTCATTTCCATTTTGAGAGTGGTAGGCCTTTTCATTGGTAAGCCTCTTGATAATTCTTTTCTTAAGGGCCTGTGCATATTGTACGTCATTTATTTTTCCTTTGTAATAAAGTACCACTTCTCTATAGATTGTGGATTTAACAAGTGAAAACAAGTAATTTGCCAGGGCTATGCCCCGTTTCTGAACCGAGGCACGAAGGGGAATCCCAGCATACAGATATAATACTAGTATGCTGTTCATACCCGTTAGTTGTTTAGCACAGGACACAGCTGCTTTCCAAACTTCCTTTGCTTTCTGGCACACAAAGGCCAAGTGCCATGCCGTTGCTATTGTGTCAGGGCACCAAGGGCACCTGTCGGTAGGAGTGTGACCCACTCGGGAGAGAAAGACCCCATCGGCCCATGCCCCATGACATAATCGCCAAGCAATGTCTGCATCAACTCCCAAGGTCACTTCATGGCCACTTCCTCAAAGCTAGCCACAAAATTCCATCGTCAGTATGTTTGCCCTTCAAAGGCCAAAGGTGGCTATTTTGTAAGTAGAGGCATTCTTTATAAACAAAGGCTTTTTGAATTGGCAGAACGAGACTTTTGTCTTGCCTGAGGCTGAAATATTTGAAAGCATACGAAGGACTTGGTGGTGGCCAACCGGTCGGTACAGGACGCTCAGATATTCTAAGTTGTGGATTTTCATTCGGTGTCACTCGGTACATTTTCCACGCTTTCATGACGCTATGATAGAGTAGGTCATTCGGGTGGAGACGACTTGGGACGATTCTCTCGGTCTGAGTGAACAGAGTGTAAGGATCGTCCACCTCCCACTCTCTTCTAATGCACTCCAACGCCAGAGCCCTCCTCATACTGGACATTGATCCGAGGGCAATACGCTGCGCTGTGAGGTACCGGAAAGCAATCAGCTTTGATGAAATATCCACCAATCCAAGGCCTCCTTCATTTAGAGGTGTTGACACTACTTCTTTGGTAACCCAATGCTTCCTATCACACCATACAAAGTTCACTAGTATGGCCTGTAACCTCCGAGCTATATTTTCAGAGGGAGAGTAGGAATGTAGAATATGCCAGATGGTAGGGGCTATAAATTGATTACATATTAGTACCCTTCCCCTGAGAGACATAGGCCCTGCTATTGGGGTCCACCTACGAATGGCTCTTAGTATTCTTTCTCGTATATCTGTATCCAGAATATTTTGCTGCCTCTCTGGTTGCACATCTATCCAAGCGCCGAGACATTTAATGCCATCTTTAGACCACTGAATGCCGAGGGGGTCGTCATCCCGTGATTGCCAACGTCCAACCCAAAGGCCGCGACTTTTGCACATATTCAGTTTCGCACCGCTGCAGCGCGCGCTGTGTGCAGAATAAATTTTAAAGCAATCTGTGATTTTATTGAAGTCATCGTTTTTATTTATATAAACCGTAATGTCATCTGCGTACGCGCTTGCTACAATACTAGAATGTACCTGACCAGGGATTACTACAGGGGTTAACTCGTGTCTGAGTTTCCTCATCAAGGGCTCAAAGGCAATTGAGTATAATTGCCCAGAAAGAGGACACCCCTGTCGTATTCCGTTGCAAAACGGAATGGGACTGGTGAGATTTGTCACAATTCTTACCATGCATAAAGAGTTTTCATAAAGGGTTTTGATCATATTAATAAAACTCATACCAAATCCCATTTTTTCCATAACTTTGAATAAAAAAGCATGGCTTACATTATCGAAAGCCTTTCTTTGATCCAAGGATACCACAGCTAGAGGTTCTTGGCTATTTTTATGAAGATTAACAAGATCTCGAGTGCATGCAATTGAGTCATATATGGTTCTCCCAGGAATGCAATAAGATTGCTCTTCAGACACTAGAGAGGAGATAACTTTCGACAATCTATTAGAGAGAGCCTTCGCTAAAATTTTGTAGTCAGTATTAGTTATGGACAAAGGTCTAAGAGAGTCAACTGTCTCGACCTTATCAGTTTTTGGCATAAGCGTTATTACTGACGTAGATGAGGTTCGAGGAAGCCTTCCTCTTTCAAAACTGGCATGAGCCATTCTTAGGAAGGGTTTTTTCAATACATCCCAAAATCTGAGGTAAAATTCAGGGGTCAGGCCATCCATTCCCGGGGATTTGCTTTTACTTAAACTCTTGAGCGCATTTAACACCTCATCAGCGCTGAGAGGAGTTTCAAGGGAACGACAATCGTCCTCGGTAAGAGGAGCGAGAGTCGAGAGGAAGGAATCTATATCCACGCTAGGATCACAATTTAAATGTGGACTAAAAACATCAGCAAAATGTCGACGAACCTCAGCCGCAAGTTTTGAAGGATCACTTTCCCATCTCCCACAAATTTTGAGTCTGGTAATGGGCTTAGGCATCAACCTTGATGCCCACTGTGATAAGTGAGCAGTGGCAGGTGCATCATTTGCTAAGATGCCCTCCCAGCCCACCTTGGCCACCAGAGCTTTGGCTTCTCGAGCATAATAGCCCTCATCATTTTGCGCATTCATCTTGATACCCCTTTTATAAATAATTGCATGTTCTTTAATCTCAGACTTAATCACCTCCCAAGCAGAGATCGGTCCATCATAAGATCGCAATGTTGGCAAGGACGTAGCTAATAGTTTTGCATGCTTGCAATATTCCTCATTCTCAAGAAGTGTATTGTCAAAACGCCAGTAAGGTGACTTATGTGTGGCGTGTGACACAGCCAACCACATCATGACGGCTTTGTGGTCTGAAAATGAAGGCAATGTCTCAACCCGTCGGACACGTTCAATTTTCTCCTCAGAAATGTAAAAGCGGTCTAACCGTGAAGCAGTGGCTATTCCGCTGTGGCTCAGGTGGGTGTAGCCAGGATCATTGGATCTCAAACGTCTCCAAACATCAATGAGACGGTGTTGATTTACAAGGTGTCTTAAGGCGGCAGCATACCTTGGGTATCTCTCAATTCCATTTGTTCTATCAGCTCTCGGAACAAGAGTGCAATTGAAATCACCACCAACAATCACCCATGTGTTTTGATTGCCCTGAGTTGAAATAGTGTTTGTAATGTACAGGTTAACTAAATGCATTAATTCAACCGCATTATCCTGTATGTGAGGGCCATATATGGCAACAAAAAGGAAATTTTGACGGTCTGGGTAATTGGTCGAAACTCTAAGTGCCAATGCATAGCCTGGTGCGATCACATGACGAGACACAGAGCAAACGCTAACATTTTTCTTGACTGCTATAGCGGTCCCTGCATGTGGAACCATTGGAGTAGTAAAATGAAAATCGTACATTGGCAAGGATCGCATAGTAGGTGAGTCGGTATAAGTCTCCTGAATGAAAACTATATCTGGCTCATATCGCCTGAGATACAAGGACATCTGAGCCCATTTCATGACACTGCGTACCGAGCAGGCATTGAGAGTCATCACGCGTAGCTCACTCATTACTAGCAATAAATAAATAAATTATAAATATATATCAATTTAAAATCAACCTTAGTCAATTAAGGTATACGTTGGATGACGCTAAAAGTTCAATAAATAATTTAACTAGTTAAAATTATTTATAAAATGCATAACAGATGAAGGAATTCATTGCTCAAATGCGTTCACGAGCCTATGCAGCCTAATACTGAGCGCTCGATCCCTTACAATTTTCCTCTCATCAAGCTCAGTTAGCGTTGAACGTAATTCTCCACGATCAATGAGAAATTCTTTAGCTTTTTTGTGAGGATCAGCTCTTTTTACAGCATTCAGGTACCTCTTAAGGGTTTCAAAAGGAATGGCACTGAAATCAGGATTTTCTAAGTAAAAATCCTCAATCTGTTGCAAACCTACTACGTCCAAACTTTTTGAACCTCTCTTTCGCTCTGGGGAGTCAGGAAGGCTCTCGGTGCTGGCCTCGTCAGCAGATTTCTTCCTTTTTGCCGATCTTTCAGACATGGAAGAAGTACCAGGAACGTCATACAAATCATCAACATTTGATAATAGCGAAGAGAAGGATTGGGTGTCAAAGTCTCTTTCTTGAGACTCACCCAAATTATCATCATTGATGTTTTGCGGAAGTTCTTCCGCAGTTTTTCTGTGTGTCGAGGGATGAGAGGTATTTGGTGAAGTTGTTAGGGTAGTTGGAGAGGAATCAGCGCTATCTGGGACAGCGTCATTCGAGGACTGGGGTGGGAGAGGGGGTGGGTTAAGGGGACAGGCAGACTCCTCCTTCTGTTGTGTGTTATGCGTAGTGTGTTGAGCATTCGCCTCATCACCCTCGGCTTCCGGAGGTAAGAAGCGAGGGCATTCCGATGAGAAATGCCCGTACCCTTTACACATGTGATACCTTTGGTCGTCATGCGTAAGATAAATTCTGTGAGGATTATCCCCGATATCTACGAGAAAATAATCGGGTAGTAAGACGCCATCGCGTCGGACTACATAAACCATTCTCTTCCAAGAGTTGACATGGTCATAGCCTTCATCCTTCATGCCAATGGTTTGATGGTAAATTGGTGAGACGACTCTGACAGCTTGACTCAATATTTCAATAATGTCACCATCGCTCACATCAGGAGGGACATTAGATAAAATAATTTTTTCAGACCTGGTGACAAAACGCCTGGCCTCCACCCAGGTGTCATTTATGGTGATACCTCCGTGTTCAAGCATAAAGGTGTCCACCAATTTCTCTGATTTCAAATATATACAAATTCTCTGGTGAGAGAGACGCGCAGCGTGCGTAATATTTCTCCCCCCTCCCAAAATCTCACCAACCTTGAGGACATAGACATGGATAGAGGTATCGGGAAGGGCGGGGAGAATTATCCCCATTTTTTTATTAGGCCCTCCAGCAATAGGTGTATTTTTTTTAGTTTGAAAAGCAAATACAGTGTTATTTTGTGCAACGCGTCCATCTGGTCGGCTGACGTAGTTCTCAGCGCCACCGGTCCTTGCCGCACGAGCGTACGTCCTCGCGCGAGGCGGCTGGAGGGAGGGGAAGTCGGAGTTGGTGTTATCAGGAGCAGGCGGAGTCACGCTGAGAGGGTGGGGGACTGGTTTCTTTCCGCTGGCTGAAGAGGAGGGGGCGGCGGCTGGCAGCGGCGTGAGGTCCGTCGATGTTCTGCTAGGATCGGCCGACGGTTTCAAGGTCACCGGCCGATGCATAGGCCCGGAGTGGGAGGGGTTGGGAGTAAGGCGTTCTAGGCTAGCAGCACGCGATATGGGGGTTAATGCGAAATCACTTGATGTGACTTTCGTCTTACAATTATCACTAGCAGCACTCGTAACAATGATTTGGGCTTGCACTGGAACCACTGGTGTACATACGGTAGATACGAGGACTCCACGCTCTCGTCGTAGACGATTGGCAGGTGTTGTTTCCTCAGCAAATCCAAGAAGGTTAAGGCGTCCAATATTCCTTATTGGTGATCCATTGTTTGGTGAGCCTTTTCTAGGTGATTCCGGGGTTGATTTCGCCATTATTGTTGCTGTAGCAGTAGAGTTAGTGGTAGTAGTAGTAGTAGTAAGGTGAGTAGAAATCACGCCATCGCCTTCCAAAGCCGACTCCGAGTCCGACCGGGACGGAGCCCGGCCGACGGCCGCCTCCTCCTCGCGGTCCGACAAGCCGAGTTGACTCGCAACACCAAAACAGCAAAAACAGCAACAAATTCAAAACAGCTCAACTCTCGATGATGGTTGTTACACCAATCAATAGAGAATGTAATAGCGCACACGATGATACAAAATAATAAGCAAAATAGCTCGCTTAACCACACAAAAACTCTGAAAATCGGGAGCTCGATGAGAGAGCGTCCGAACGCCACGGAGTGTGTGTGTGTGTGTGTGTGTGTGTGTGTGTTATTATTATTATTATTACCACGGTAAGGGGAATATTTATTCTCTCTTCAACACCTCATTTATTGAAAAATCATTTCATCATTTAATCGTCATGTTTATCATTCATTTCATTCCATTTCATTCTATCCGTCGAACTTGACGCCTTCTCACCTAGCCAAGCAGCAACGGTTGGAGGGGACCGCCGAAGGGACTGGTTACCGCAACCTTGGTCCCGTAATTCCCCCCGTATATTACTGCAAGGTTCAGAGGAAGACGACTCCGACTTTAACCGTGGTTAAGGAAAGTCTTTACATAAGTAGAGGGCGGGTGTTGCTTACTTCCATTGTAGTTCGCAGAACTAAAAAATCTTGAAATGCCCAACATTTCAGAAATGATTCCATGGAATCATTGGCGCAATGAAATTCCCTTTCCTTCTCAATGCGCCTTTTCAAGGACATCTGGAAGGAATGAAGGTAGTCCACAGAAGTTTTCTTTCCTCGATGGAAGAGAGTGAGCTCTTTATATATAGTGGCCTTGGTAAGAGTTAATAAGAAATTGGCGAGAAAAAGCCCCTGATTATTGAAGACGCCTTTCGTCGATAATCCACCAAAATTATGCGCCCTTAAGATTTGACGCATACCTGTCAAAAATTTAATCGCTGAGATTACCTGACGCCATATTGCATTAGTTTTCGGACAGAGAAAAATAAGATGCCAAATACTAGCTTCTATTTGAGGGCACCATGGACAGTCAGCTGTCAGTTGGAAATGAGCATGAAGGAGGAAAATTCCACCCGCAAGGGCACCATGAGCGAGCCTCCAGGCTATGTCAGCATCATGTCCTAGGGTGGGTGGAGTACACAAGGTGAGCCATTCCACGTCCTCACCCTGCTTTCCTGTTAATGGCCAAATCTTGCGTTTTGTGGTGTATAATATTTGAGGGTACACTTTCCTCTTTGCCAAGGGAAGTTGAGAAGGTTCTCCACTTCTAGTGCTTGCCACGGCGAATGTTGTAATAAGGCCCACAGCGTCCTGTTGAAAACCAGGTAGTGTTAAAGTACGAACGCCCATCTTTTTCCATGCTTGAAAGACAGAGTTGTAGTATAGTTCTCCAGATGCGATGACTCGCCGGGGCTTGGTGAATAGGGTTAAAACATCATCTGAGTTATATATATGCATTAGCCTAAGTGTGGCCAGTGACCGCCAGGGGGAAGCATGGGGCGTTGAAAGGAACCTTTGCGCAAAGAGGATACGGAATGTCCATATTTTACATTGGACATCAACTAGGCCGAGCCCTCCTTCTTTCAAGGGAGCCTTGATGGTGAGTGCATCCACCCAGTGTTTCCTACCGTTCCATATGAAATGGACCAAGAGAGATTGAAGTCGCTTGATGATATGGGGAGCCGGTGTTTGGACTTGTAATAGATGCCAAATTTTCGGGGCAACAAACTGATTCACAGTAAGGACTCTTCCCCGTAGAGACATAGATGTTAGACGAGGTTTCCACGCATCAAGAGCCTTAGTCACTTTATCCATGAGCATAATGTGTAATTTTTCCTTTTCCTCAGTGGAGTCATTGCCAATCCAGACACCGAGATACTTATTACCGGAATTAGTCCACCGAATAGGTAGTGGAGAGTCAGTACGTGTTCTCCACGAACCCGCCCAAAGGCCACTACTTTTATTGACATTGAGTTTGGCTCCTGTGCATCGCGAGTAGGATTCAAAGGCTGGAAATACACGGGGGAAATCCTCCTCAGAATTAATGAAAATGTTAATGTCATCTGCGTAAACACTTGTTTTAAATGCAAGGCCCGTTTGAATGTGACTGTGAAGAGTTACTCCAGCAATAACATTTTTTAAACGGCGAAGCATTGGCTCAAAAGCAATGCTGTAAAGTAGTCCCGAAAGTGGGCAGCCTTGCCGTATTCCTCGCTGAAATGGAGTAGGAGCAGTCAATCCATTCGCCACTCTCACGTGGCACACAGAATGTGAGTACAAAGTTCGCACCATACCAGAAAATACGTCGCCAAAGTCCATCTTTTGTAAAACACTGAAGAGAAAATGGTGATCGACAAAGTCGAATGCTTTGCTCTGATCGAGCGAGACTACTGCGAGGGGCCGGTTTCTCTCATTATGAAAGTGAACCATGTCACGTATGACGGATATCGAGTCAAAAATTGTCCTGTCAGGAACACAGTAGCTCTGCTCTGGAGACACCACACTGCTGATCACTCTAGATAGCCGAGTGGCAAGCACTTTTGCTACAATTTTGTAATCTGTATTGGTAATCGAGAGAGGTCTCCAGTTGTCGAGAGAGTCAATGTTTTTGCCTTTTGGCATAAGAGATATAATGACCGTGGACGACGTGCGTGGCAAGGAACCACGCTCAAGGCTGGCTATTAACATTCGACGAAAAGGTCTTCTTAGGTCATTCCAGAAGTGTAGGTAAAATTCCGCCGTAATCCCATCCATCCCGGGTGTTTTATTTTTATTAATGTTTTTCAAGGCGTCGAAAATTTCCGTAGCAGTAATCGAACGATCTAAATTCTCCCGATCTTCTGAGTCCAACTGATTTAAAGAGGAGAGGATATCTTCTAAATCAGTAATGTTGGAATTATTATTCCGAGAAGGAGCGTAAATTTCCGAAAAATGCTTTTTCACATGAGTAGCTAGGGTGCAAGGATCTTTAATGACCCTTCCGTCAACAATTAAGGAAAGAAGGGGTTTTGATCGAACCTTATCAGCCCATTTAGACAAGTGAACGGCAGCCGGTGCATCGTTTGAGAGTATTGTCTCCCAGCCAACTTTGGCAACCATGGCTCTGGCGTCCCTCTCAAACTGTCCGTCAAGAATGGATGTGTGCAAGGAATGACGCAGTAAGCGTTGATAAACCATACCATGCTCACGAATTTCCTCTTTAATGGTTTCCCATTGATGAATTGGGTATTTTTCTGCGTCGTCATCCAATACAGCGCGTATTAAAATCCTGACTCTCTCACAATAAGAGGGACTAGACAAAAGTGAATTGTCAAATCGCCAGTAGGGCGCCCTATTTCGTCGCACTTCAGTGCGCAGACGAACCAGCAAGGCACGGTGGTCAGAGAAAGAAGCAATACACTCCACACTAGAAATTTCAGCAGCACAATGATCGGATAAGTATATACGATCAATTCGAGAACCTTCGCCTCTACGGCTAAAATGTGTAAAACCTGGTTTATTGCCATGGTGATTCGACCAAGAGTCAATTAGGTCGTTGTCTAGTACTAGACGCTGAAGAGTGGCAGCATATCTAGAGCAACGCTCAGTGCCTAAACTTCTATCAAACAGCGGTGATAACGTGGTGTTAAAATCACCGCCCACAACCACTGTAAGACCTGAGTTTCCATATTGCGTTGATGCCGCTCCGATGAAATTATGCACCTCCAGAGTCACGAAAATGGCATGATCTTGCTGGTGAGGCCCGTAGAACGATACGAGAAGGAGAGTTAAAGGGCTGGGCTGCGAAACACGTAAGATGATGGCATTAGCATACCCGGGAACTATGACCTCAGCCGCAAGTACTTGTACTGCTAGATTCTTTTTGTATGCAATTGCAGTTCCCGTATTGATGGTCGTGATTTCAGAAAAATAAAAAGCATATTGCGCAAGGGAATCCATTGGAGGAGAGATGGTGTTGGTTTCTTGCAGCAAAAGAAAGTCTGGGTGATGCTGTTGCACATAGTGTGAGCTGGGCCCATTTATATTGGCTACGAATTGACCGTGTATTTATGGTCATGAATGTAAGGGCTGGCATTCTAATTCCGTAAATATGGCTTGTTGAAAAGATAGTTTAAATAAATAAATATATAAATACACATTCATACATATACGCATACGTAAATAAGTGAAAAGCTTAATAACGTAAGACACGTAGTGGCATAACATCACAGTCGAAAAAAGGCACACTTAGGAGTTATTTAGCTGTGAGCACAGATAAAAGTCGTTGCAAGCGTGCGCGGTAGGTTCTTTTGGTGGTGGCGGAAAGAATACTTTTCAGGGCAAGAACCAAATTCGGAAGATCATCCGTCATGCTTTTAGCCACAGATAGTTGGTCATTGTGGCAGTAAGCCTTAATCAAAAAGTCCTTCACAATATTAACCGAGATGACGGGTGGTGATTCCTCTTCAAGGATCTCACTCACTTTAGCTAGAAACTGAGATGAGTATGGGGATATGACATTCTTTTGCGAAGACTGAATGTCTGCAAAGCCTTTCTTTTTCGTGGGGGAAGCAGGGGGGACGTGTTTGCGGAGGTGTCACGTGCGAAAGTTTTCCGTTTAGCACCAGTAATAATTTTGTCATCTTGAGGTGAAACTGTTCCTGGCGTTGGTGAGGATCCACCATCAGTCGTAGGGGTGTTTTGGGATATTGGCGGAAAATCATTCAGAATGTCAGCAGTGGGAGGTTGATCAGGAGAGTGAAAGGAGGGAGAGTCGAAAGGAGGAGGCGGAGGCGGCGGCAAAAATTGAGTTTCAGTGGGAGGTGGGGGTAGTGGGGAAGAGAGTGAAGAAGGGAGCGGAGGAGGAAGGGGAGGAGGGGAAGAGGGAGACGGGAAATCTGTTTGAGGAAGAGCAGCGGATGAAGGCACTGATATAACTTCAGTCTCCTGTGGATGTGAGTGAGTTGATCTTGAGGAGGAGGGAGTGACGTCAGGAGCTATGCTGTCTTGACCAAGGAGATCAGCTCGATGTAATCTGGTGCTACAAGTAGACGCTTTGTGGCCTTCTTTTCCGCATTGATAACATCGCATGTCATCTATAGCAAGATAGATGCGGTGTGCGGTATTATTGCCCGTTTCAATGAGGATCGAGTCCGGGAGAGTTACTCCTTCCCTCAGGACAACATACACTTGCCTCCTCCAGCTTCCAATGTGGGAAAAACCATCTTGAGAGATGCCGAAAGAAAGCGTACGGATAGGGCTCACAATACGCATCGCCTGACTTAGGATTTCAATAAGATCCCCGTCTGGAAATTCTGGGGGAATGTGGGAAATCACCAATCTGTCGACTTTTGATGTCATTCGTCGGGCTGGAGAGTACATATCTCTAATAGTAACTCCACCATGATTCCGCATAAAATCTTCCACTAATTCGTCCGATTGAAGGTATAAGCACACCCTTTCAAACGGGAGGCGTGTAGCATGGGTGATAGTATGACCGCCACCAAGCTGGTCGGCGAGAGCGTAAACATATTCTTTCGTCGGAGTATTGGGAAGGGCTTGGAAGATGATGCCTCTTTTACGCGTAGGCCCTGCAGTTTTGAACGCTACGCGTTTCGTTTTGAAAACAAAAGGGGCAGCAGCGTTTAATTGTCCGGCGGAATGAGCCGCTAGCGGGGTGGTTCGTGCCGTAACGGAGGCGAAGGTGGGCCCACTAACAGCTGCGGTCTTTGGAGGAAGAGTGGGGGAGAGATGACGGGTAAGCAAGGCCGTGGAGCTTGGGACAGGGATATCAGGCGTGTTGACGACCAGAGGGCGAGTGGGGGAGAGGGGTGGGTGGGGAGAGGAAGGAGGGTGGGCCTCAGGGAGTTGTGCGTGTCTGTTTACTCGAGCGCGAATATTCGCGGCATCAGAGGTTGACGGAGTGGGAGAAGAGGAGGTGCTAAAGGCTGAGGAATATGGAGTCATTTGGGGTGATTGAGTAGGTCTTGGTGAAGAAATGGACGCGGAGGATGGAAAGGAGAAACTTGCGAGTTCCGAAAACGAGAGAGCACGTTCAGGCAGGGAGTTGTAACGAAACAGGTCATTCCAAGACTTGTTTTGCCGAATATTTGAAGTACTATGAGACATGGTAGAAATATCAGTTAAGGAACGAATCCTAAGTGATCCTCTTTCTCGTTTGAGAATACTTGCTGACTCTGGGGTGAAAGGTTCATTCGTCAATGCACGTGATGCTGGACACATGGCTAACGATAATGGTGAGGGAGAATAAGGCACAAGTGGATGTTGCCTTCCTGCTATATCAGGGAAGGGCTTCACGGATGCAACCTCGGGTCGCAATGAACGATCGCATTGACCAATGGTGGAGAGCGTAGCACTAGGGAGCACTTGAGAGGCAGTAATTAGTGACACTTCTGGAGAGAACGCTTGACTAAATAGATCCTGGGAGACGTTCATTTCTGAAGAATGATCTGCAGGCACGAGTGCGGCTGAATCCCGCGATGGTGAGCAGGGGACGCGCTCACGGCTGGACTGCATCGTAAAATCGGACTCTCACCCCGGCGAAGGGGGAGCAGTCCTCGGGAAAAACGGCAACCAACACCGGCCAGGAAAGAGGCCAGTGCCGGTAAAAAGAGAATCACTGATAACTGAGAAACTACAAAAGTTTGAGAGCACACGAAAGTATCACTGGATAGGAATAAAACTCACACGCAAAATGGTATCACTCTAAATAAGAGAAAATACGCAGAAACACAGAAAAACGCAGTAGAAGCGGGAGCGTCAAAAACACGTCCGTTCAACTCAACTGTGTGTGTGTGTGTGTCGTGTGGGAAAAATGTGGCCAGAAAAGACGTTGAGTGCGACTGACTGTTGGAAAAAGAATATGGCATTTGGTTTAAGACCAATAGTAACTAGTCGGATCACGACATCACCCTTCCCTCTGGAAAAATTTTCACCACTCGGTGAAATGCACGGAAAGAGGGTGGACAGGCATGAATGACCCAGGTGCACGAAACGCCTACCGAAAGAACCGAAGTAGGGAAACCAGGCAAGAGCCAGCAAAACATAGCAACCATGCCAACGACACACGCGAATAAGCCAAACAAAAATCACAATTACCAAAAAAAGAAACTATGAGTAACCAAAAAATCAAGCAATAGCAGAAATATACACCAAAAAATATAAAAAATCAAGCAAATGAAAAAATTGAGTGAGCCAAAGTAACGTGTCACCTTACACGAACCCAACTTTTAGAGAAGTGATGGTGTATTTATAGATCCGAGAACGCAGGCAAGGAACCTACGTCTTTGAAGAGACCTCTCGAGTGGCTATAATGGTGTGCGAACTATGGTGACACGCTTCTCTTCCATAACGTCCGTGACTGCATGGATTTAGCGGTACCACAGGAAGTGCTAAAACTTACGGAAAATGCGAATAGGCCAAAAGAGTTACATTGAAAATCAAAACTGAAACACTTTAAGAGGAACATTTGAAATTATGCGAAATTTGTGCGTGTAATCGCAAGAAGGAGCATATGGTTCCTCCTAATGAATCAACATTTTTAGAGAGCAGCGGACGAAACGAAAGATGATGGCTGCTGATAGAATCCTAATGAAACACGACAACTGAGGAAAAAATGGGAATCGTACAGTTACAGCAACTTGGCAAAATCGATATGGTATGACCATAAAATATTATATTTTTCGAATTTTGACCCTACCCCCCTCTGAATTGCAATAGAGCGAGGGTCAGGGGTTCACCTATAGTGCTCAAAATTTTCAGGGCTTATTTTTGATCAATTCAAAAACTTATTTTCATTCGGCCTGATGGATTTGAAAAAAATAGATTTTTCCGATCCGCCCTACTGTACGCGTCTAAAAATTTCTGTTATATCTTACGGTTGATAATGTTTCATTAATAGTGAGACTGTAAGCCTTCGTGTCCATCCTTGTATTCATTTTATAAAAGCATCTATCGAGCGTACACTTGTAACTTCGGCTGTTACCATTGGATTCGTTTGCTTTGACTTTAACATTATTTCATACCTTAATTCTTATATTTATTAAGAGTTTCAGTCTGGCACATTATTAAATAAAAAAAGTTTATAGCGAATAATCGGATTGAAGGAAATTCGATTTGATTTTTCTTTCAGGAAAACAGATCACGTGAAATGCCTATCATTGCCAAATGTGGCCTTCGTGGTAAGGATCATATTCTTTAAATTTCGCTCATCTCGCGCACTAGAATCGTGTGGGAGAGGGATTTGACGTTTTCCCCTTAACTTTGCATTCATGCATGTTGGTTTGCATTAATGCATAATGGTAATGATGGAAACTAAAATATAATTGAAATTTGATATTACCATTCAGGTGTTACGCTGAAGTTTTGGTACGAGTATGGTTATTATCAAAAGAGAAACAGGAACTTATCGATGTAACTTCATACCGATGTATCTTCATTAACAAACTTAACTCCTCAAAATAATTTATATTTTTGCACCAAACATTCCTGTTTTAGCATTATGTTAAAACTTTAATCCCCTCAACTATAATACTAAGCCAAAAAATGGATCTGTCGAATGCACATTTCCATCGATCATAACTTCGACATTAATTATTCCAATCGTTTGATTAAACTTTTATCGTATTACACGTAATAACTGTAATTTTTTTCTATGATTTTCAATCTCATGCCTTGTTCAACAAAAAGTTATTAGCGAATGAAGCGTAACCAAGGAGATTGGTATCAATATAACACGCACATGAATCAAGCAAGTGGAATGGCCTTCATTAGAAAAGCTGACCTTTTTGATAACAGTTTTACCCTGAAAAATTTGTTCATGCAGCTCAAACGGTTACTAAGTAATTCAAGATTTTATGCTCCAAAAAAAGACAATGATTAATCAAGAGCAGGATATTTTTCGGTATTATATTATGATTTGAACAAGAGTGTTACGGGAAAAGCCGGGTTAAATGCGTACGAAGGTACGAAGTTCCCTCAACGGTTCTTCTCGAAGATTCCAAATATTCATATGTGAAGGCCTCAAGTCCGTAATCCGAAATTGAAAATTCGCCTGTCTCGGCAATGGAAAGTCGAAAATCATTTATTCCTCGGAAATTTTTCAATGTGCGGAAATTACAATAAAGCCAAAAAATCATGCAAAAAATGTAGTACCTTGCGTTTCAAGGAATTTGTATTCCGATTAATGCAAGTTGGTCGAAAAAATTCCAACGTTAGTTCCGTAATGAAAGCATTGAATTCTTTCAGAAAATCATGAAAAATACCAAATATCAAAATATCGCAATGAAAATCATACCAATCTAGTTTCCGTCAAGGGAGTTTCATGTTCCTGAGAAATTTATAAATACCCGATAATTGTGGAAAAGTTTTAGTCCCATAAAGCTCCCATATTGATTCAAGTCGATATATCTCGGAAACACATCGGCTTTTTCGAGTTTTCGGATATTTCCTTCCGATGATTTTTAAAATCTTTTACGTCATAAGCCGTATACCCACACCTATCACAGTTTTGGCTGTGAATTCGTATCAGTTCGTCAGTGGTCAATCAATTAGTCATTATTGCAACACGGAAATGAGTATTTTGGCGCTTGAATACTTTAAGCGGGTTATAATTGGTAAACAGACATATTTTGTCACGTGTGTTTAGTTATGTGTCCATAAGTGGTTGAAATGGAGATAAACTCTCTTAAATTATCGTTTAAATGGAAAGAACCGACGGAGAGAACGCTTATTCACCTTCAACAAAGCTTTTTTGTCACCTTAGTAACCACTTCAATGAGAGATGTTTTTAATTGAATGATATACTTAATAGAGTGCAATATAATAGAATTGACCAATGCGCACGTGGAACATAACTATATGTTAGGGTTTTAGTTCTCGTCCGAGGATTAGTAGATCCTTAATTTTCTTAAAACGAGCGCTTGACTTCAGCCTGTTATTCATTCTGGAGAACACTTTTATATTGTTTTTCAGTAAATTAAAAGCGATAAGGATCAATGAAAACCACATATTTTCCGTGTTGCTATATATATAATGACAAATTTATCGACCCCTGACTGATTAATACAAATTCGCAGCCAAAACTGTAACAAGTATGGTTATATGGTAATGGGACGTAAAAGTAAAAAAAATTCTTCGGGAGGAAATATCCGAAAACTCGAAAAAGTCGATTGGTGCCAGCATTCAGAAGCAAGAGGAAAGAGGGTAGCATTGTATCACTTCCCATACAAAAAAATCTGTGCTGTGGCTGTACTAAAGCTGCACTGTAACTGTGCTAAAAGGGCTGTACTGTGACTCTACTTAAACTGCACTTGAATTGAAACATCGCAGTACAGTTAAAGCACGGTCAGAGTGCAGTTGCCATAGCACAGTCACAGTGGAGTTGTCATAGCACAGTCATAGTGGAGTTGCCATAGCACAGTCAGAGTACAGTTGCCTTAGCACAGTCATAGTGCAGTTGCCATAGCACAGCCACAGTGCAGCTGCCATAGCACAGTTTTTACTGTAATACTCTGTCCATGAATCAATAATTGAGTCTTGATGTGGCTATTGCATTCCCTGTATATCTTATTGAAAACAAGAAGCAGAATTAAATCAAGATAGGCCAATTAGCAGAGATATATAGTTCCCTTTTTAGGTGTTTGAAGATTGGTTGCCTGATCCAATCAGAAAACCGCAAAGAGATAACAGTGGCCAAAACGACTACACTCATTCGAATGTTGACTAGTCTAAGGAAAGATAAACCATATTCCTAACAGACACTCACTGAATTTGTTACGTTCCACTTCCTTAATATGAACAAAGTTTATGGTACTAAAAATAGTGCTATCGAAGCCCTTAGGTTCTATGAGAAAAATTGACAAATCCTATTCTGCACATCAACGGGCACTCAACATAAAAACCACCAAAATTTACTTCAGTGCTATTTGTCTAGTTGCTACAAATATGCCCACCTCGATAGTTTTTGTTGATGAAGTTTCAGTACTAACGCCGTGGAGCACAATAAATGACAATAAGATATGAAAATAAAAGAAATTTATTAAATACAAATATACTCATGATTATAAACATAAAAATGAAAGTCTTGTTAAGGCATGGCCGCTCAATTCATTTGCCTCTTTGGCTTCCTTCCTGAAATTAAAAGGAAAACACATTACATACTGATATCTAATCAAGTGTTACTTCAAAATTTGACTGTTTACGTTTGTCTGAATTTAATTTTAGAGAAGTTGAGTACTTACCTCCAGCAGCAGAGTATAAATAAAGATATGTCTTTTTTCAACTCTCTCGTGCTTCGCAAGGAGTAGATTGCGAGTCGTCGAAATCAATCGTGGAAAGTTGATTCATCGCGAACCACACGGATTTCAGCAAAATCGACGATATCACTTCACCCGCAAGAAAAATTCCCGGCTAAGTAGCTAATTTTGATGTAATTGAAGTAAAGTTCACTTCTTCATGTTCTTAGCGTCGATCTTACATCGACGTATCCATCGTACAGCGTAGAATTCAGAGCACGTAAACAAGTAATGTTACAAACGGTTCAACACCAATGCTCTAACAAAGATGGCTGAGTATCGGCGGAAGTTGTTCTTTTGACCATACTTTACCAAAATAATAAGCAAGCTGGAGCTATGCATTGCCGCTGTAATGTCAGCATAAATTTTTATATAATTTACGCATTCATATTCTCATGGTAATGATAGTTGATCGTAATACTTTCTCCTGTCAATGACTAGTTTAAGTCCACCCTGTCGAAAAGGAAGCGTTCGGGGAAGTGTCCGGGTAGTGTTGCGGGAGTGTTCAGGAAGCGTTTAACGGTACGTGAACGCTTCCCGGCAGCTTCCCGAACACTTCCTCAACACTACCTGACTGTCGACCCTTCGCTTGCCGAACACTTCCTCGCCACTTCGTGGTTGAAACACTTCCCGGACGTTTCCCCGACACTCCCGGAACGCTTCCGAAGCGTGGGAAACACTTCCTCGACGCTCGCTGGACGTTTCCCCGACACTCGACCGCGACCGTTGTCGACACTCCCCGAACGCTTCCGAAACACTTCCGCGGAAGCGTTCCAAGTGGGCCATAATCTGCTTCCCGAACACTTCCGCGACACCTCCTCAACGCTACCCCAACACTTGCCCGCCACTTCCCGAACACTCCGTCCGACGCTTCCCCAACACTTCCTCAACACTTCCGTTTCGCCTGGGCAGCCCTGTCGCAGTGGTTTGAGCCATAGTACAGATCCAGTCATGTTACCCAGCCCAGTCACAGTCCACTTTTAGCCACAGTACACTTCCAGTCATGTTTTCTAGCCCTGTCACAGTCCAGTTTGAGCTATAGTACAGTTCCAGTCCAGTTACCCAACCCAGTCACAGTCCAGTTTGAGCCATAGTACAGCTCCAGTCATGTTACCCAGCCCAGTCAAAGTGCAGTCTGAGCTCTAGCACAGTTCAAGCACAGTGATCCAGCACTGTTACAGTACAGTTCTTCTCAAATTCTAGCTGCCATAGTACAGTCTAGTACAGAAAAGTGTACTGTGACTGTGCTAAACACAGAGTTTAGTCCAGTTACAGTGCAGATTTAGTGCAGTCGCAGCACAGATTTTTTTGTATGGGTTCTTTCCTATAATCTTGCTTCTTCAATACTGCATCCTGATTTTATCATAAATACTTGATTTTAAATAATGTAAATGCAAGAATACGGTCCACAGTAGGCTGAAATCGAAAAAAGCTGACCAAAAATCATATCTTCCCTATTTAGTAAGGAGCTCGATGAAATCTTTCTAACTATTTTTGTTTTGGCTATATAACATGAATCTAATGACATTTTTCCGAAATGTTGACCACGGGAGTTTTTTAAAAACAAATTCGCGGAGACTGAAAAATTCCAAAAATTGACTTTTAGGACCGCTTCAGTAGAGATGGAAAATTTCATTGAAAATAATTGTTAACAGTAAAAAAGCAAGAAGTTTATCATTAAATTTAATTATTTTAATGAAAATGTTCATATGAAATGCACCAAATATTTTTTAAACAAAATTAACTGTATAGTCAGTTAACAGTTGAACTTTATCTCAACATTATTTCTGAGAAAACATACATAAGAAATCATCAAGCAAAAAATTTATATTTTGAAAAAATACAATCGAAAACATAACTTAAAATTATTTTGATCCATAATAGATAAACGTAAAAGTGCAAAACATAAGAAAATGTAAAGAATAAATTTACCAGCCCACTGCCAGTTTTATCCAGATTCCCAACCGTCACTGTATCCTTTGAAATATTTATTTTAACATTTCCACGTACATATCTTTTGATATAAGGGGATCCAAAATAAGGAGGAGCCTTCGGAAAAGTCTCCCATTTTCGCCAAGCGCAAAATTTTTCTCGTGCGGTTAAGTCAACGCGAATACGATGCATTCAACGCAGCTACCGACCTGAGAGTGGAGAAGAGATTTATGCAAGTCTGCTGGGAATGGTGTATTCTTCTCTAACCAACATCGAAATTATATATCAAACCTGGGGCGAAGGCTTCCGCGGTGCGCTGGTAATGGAGGCTGCATTCTCCGGGTTTCACCGCGTCGTGGTTGCGTTTGGGACAACAGTTTCTACTGCATTCCAGCAGGCGTCTTCAGGTCGAAGTGAAGACGAAATGCAGGAGAAACTGTTGTCACCAACGCAACCACGACGCGGTGAAACCCGGAGAATGCAGCCTACATATATCAAACCTGTTGCTAGTTCTCTTGAATACTTCCAATTTCTGAAAATACCTGCTAAAAAGTATTTTTTCATGACGTTCTACAAAATTTCCTTTGTTTTCACGTCTTTACCCATGTTTAACGTATGATTAAGATAATGAAGAGCCAATATACGCATTGAATACAACGAATTTCCCCTTCCATTAACAAAAACGTCATGTATTTCTTTGCGGTTTACTTTCATGCGCTCCATTTATTCTCATTCCAATTATCAGCAGTTTAAATCACCGGACAAGGAAATCGAAATTAGAATAAAGTTCCCTGGATAATACACTGTGTCAATGAGATATTTTACATGCAAAGCATACGTTTTTATCGTTACGAGATACATTTCTCCACCAGTAGTGGTATTTTCGCCTCAGCGCTGAAATTTCACACGATCTAGGGAAAATGAGTCCTGGTTCTTCCCTTCCGTAGCACAAGTACTGAAATCCTTTCGCACTCTCGAAGATAAACTGACTAATATCGTCGGTAAAATCGTGAAAGGGAATATTTTTCAACCAATTGGGAAGAAGCATTCGTGGAAAACACCGTGCGAGCTACTTCGTAGAAACTGCTTGCGCGGGTCTCGAAGAGAGGCGATCATGAAAAGTCAAAAACCCCTCCACAGACCGAGGCAATGAAGCAATTAGCGGCACTAGACTACAAACGAAAAGCTATGTATCGATTACAAAACCTCTTAAATGATATATATAGATCATAACTTCGAGGTTAGGTTTAGGGGCACAATAGGGATTAACGCGGTCAGCGGGATAGTGCCCGCCGCCGCCGCGCCGCCGCTCCGCTACCCGAGATGACCTTCATTTTTTGAGCTAATAAGAGCTATAGAAGGCGTAGAAGAGTGCGGATATCAGAATATGCGAATGTATAGCGGTTAAAATTGGGGTTTTCAAGAATTAGAATATATTATTTGCAGCCGCCCGCTTCTCGAGACAAACTTCTGACTTGCCGGCGCAATCGTTGAGTCCATTATGCATGTCTTGTGAAGGAAATGGTACTGAGCCCCAAAAATTGGTACAATAAGACTAATATAGAATTTTAAATGTATGCAAGTTTAGAAAACTATAATTTTGTCTCACTTTTAGCGAATTATCCTCGCCCTATCTAAGTCTGAACAAATGTTCGCAACTAACCACCGTGTCGCGCGGTTGGACATTCACGCACATAACTTGACAGGAGAGTCGGGGTGGCGAATTGGGGAAGGATTTTTCACTCGAGAATTAAATTTGACACTTTATTTTATAATTTTGCAGAAAACGCTTTGTGAAGCAAGGCAAAAAACATAAAGTTTTCCTCCACACTATGTTAAAAACACGTTAAAAATAGGACATTTTCATTGCTTAATTAAAAGTAATAAAAATTATCACTAAAATTAAAACTTTCACTAAAATGAATTCTTAAAACGTTAAATTTTATTATACAATAATTTAAATTTAGGCATTTTAAAACATAACGCAACAGTAGCAAAAATTTCAGTCGATTTAAAAAAAAATGGGAAAAAGTTTTTGACATCATTTTATGTTAAATTGTCAGACGTCTCCTGCTTTAGAAGAATTACTTAGAAATAAAATTATTTCAGTTTTCTGGTCACTGATTATTCTATAATTTGTTAATATAATCGTTTTTTCCAAATCTAAAATTGAAAAAAAAAATCATTTTGGCCAGCAAGTGAACAATCATTCCAGTGGTGTAGTGGGTAAAATATCATGCATGGAATCAGAGGTTCTTCGAATCGAGTCTCATTCACTGATGATCTGTTTCTGCACACACAGTGTTAACATTTTTCTGAACTTTGCAAAATGCAGCGCGAGGTCCAGGGGAGGTTGCATGGTTATTGAATTTTTATGCACTCAACACAGTTAAGTCAATTTGCCCTAACTAATTTATAACATATACGTATTTTATATAGAGTTTTGTAGTTATAAGTTCAAAAGACTTAGTTACGAACCAAAATGTTGAAAATAAAAAATGATTACCTGTACCTACCAGTAAAGAGATTGCGATCAAATAAATGTCCTTTCATTCCTCACTATCTCCATTTTCTGGCTGAACTTCCAATATTCTCTTTCCGATGATGGAGTGGTAGTGCGACATAGTTTTTTTTTGACTGTCCTGTGAATTGTAGTGTTAGGTTGAATCATGAGTCTGAAGACTGGACAAGTCTTTTAAAAAATATTTCCAGTAAGCCGCTGAATGTTCACTAAAATATTTTCCTCATTTATAGCAGAATATTCTCTTTTCATATTCCTTAGAGGTATTTACTTCCGTGATTAATGCATAACTGAAATGTCCATTAAAGATGGATTGATGAAGCAGACTACGTAAATAGAAGTTCATAGATGTCAGTGTACATGTCTCATTTCAGGATAAGAACAATCGGTTGATGACCAAATTGATCTGTTTTTTCAGGAACCACATAAAAGAAATCGTTGAAGCTCAACCTTTAAATCAAAATTTTTCGTAATCTAAGTCAATTCGGTTTTGAGTTTCTTTACTATTGCAGGAGATTAGGTGATTCCGATGCAATCCTTGGGAAACTATTAATGAAAATAGAATCATTGACCAAGGCATTCCCATGCTGAACTGAAAACAGACAACTGGTTTCTATTTAGGTTCCAAGGTGGCTCAAAACCTTACTTTCACTCTGCTTTGGCGAACTCTAAGGATTTTCCCTTGTACTGGGGGTGGAAGCGTAGGCCGTGACACATTGCACCTGTACCTAATGGTTAAAGGCACTGAAGCGAGGCTGCTAGGTGTGGAAAAAGTAGTCAAAATTCACTCGGCAGTCAATTTCCCAAATGGTAATGCGAGATAGGAATTGAATTTCAATAAATAAATAAGTGCGTCAGAATACAATAACCATACAACATCCTCTGGATCTCGTGTAAGGTTTTGTGAAGTTTTAATGTCAGAAAAATATCCACGGTGTGTGTGCAGCAAAAAATCATCCATCACTGAGACTTTATCTGAATAACCTCTGGTTTTTGCGTATGCTGCGCATATATAAAGTGGGAAAGTAATTCATTGATTGTGTGATTGACACAAATTAGTAGCCCAAACTGAGATAGGTGTGGGTATATGGAATATTGGACGTAAAAGTAAAAAAAAATTCATCGGGAGGAAAAATCTGAAAAGTTGAAAAAGTCGATTAGTTTTCGAGATATATCGACTTGAATTAACATGGGAGCCTTATGGGACTACAACTTTATCGCTTTTATTTTGTACTTTTAAACGCCCGAGGAACATGATATTCAATGGACATGGACTAGATTTTTTGGTCGATTTTTTGGTGTGGTTGCCATAGCGACGAATTGATATTTAGTATTTTTTATTACTGTTTGAATGCTCTCAATGCTTTTCTTATGGGAAAACTTAAGGAATTTTTTTGACCAACTTCCAATAATCGTACGACAAATTCCTTTGCCAAAAAGTTAGATAATTCTTTGGTTAATTTTTTGGCTATCTTAAAATTTTCGTACGTCGAAACAATTCCGAGGAATAAACGATTTCGATTTAACATTGTCGTGATGGGCGAATTTTCAAACTCGGATTTCAGCCTTGAGACATGTGCCATATGAAAATTTGGACTCTTCTGGAAAAACCGTTAGAGGGTACTTCGTACCCTCACGTTTGAGCTCACTTTCTCCGTATCCCTCTTCGTTAATTAATAATTAAATTCCGAAAAATGTCCTGCACGCGAAAAATCATTGTCGCCATTTTTTTGTGGATCATGCAATCTTGAATATCTTAGCAACCGTTTAAGCTAGAGAAATGAAATTTTCAGAGTAATACTTTTATCACAATGGTCAACTTTTGCAATGATGACCATTTCGCTCGATCGATACTTGTGCGAGTTATATCGATACCAATCTCCTTGGTTACGCTTAAATCGCTAATAACTTTCTTCTAAATCAAGGCATGAATGTGAAAGTCATATATAATACTACTGTTAATGTCTTTTCTTCGACAAAAGTTAAATCAAGCGAATCGAGCGATTACAGTCGAAGTTATGATCGATAAAAGGTTGCATTCGATTGAGCCATTTTTCAGACCAATTTACATAGTTACGGGGATAAAAATTATAAATATATGTAAGGGAAGAAATGAATTATGCGTACACATTAATTATTTAGATTAGTATTGTTTCCTAACGAAGATATATCAATATGAATTTATATCTTTTTGTATTAGGTCCCCATAAGAAATACACGCATCGCCCTACATACGTCACCAATATAAGAACATAGGCGAAATTTTGAAAGCGGGGATAGTAGAGAAGAGAGGGATAAGGGTATGGCCATAGAATGGAGGGGTTATCAATAGGATGCGAATTTTTCAATACAGGTGGCAGTATAGTCGAATGTACGATTCGATTTTTATAGCAAATGCGCAAATTGGCATAAAATGATAAGTGTATACGTTGGACGAATGAAATTTAGTGAATTGGTACATCATGGTATTCCTCACAATGTGCAATGGAAACATGTTTTGTATATAGTCTCACGCTCGATATATATCGAATCTACTTTTTCTTAAAATATATCGAATTGCTATAGCATATAGGATTTTACATCTAAGGACATAGTAGACCAGGAAATATATAGTAGATACCCATAGACCAGAAATTAAACCAATAGCATTGCGGATTTTACAGTACAGATGTCAGTATGATCGAAAAATCGATTCGATTATTATAGCAAATATGTTAATTGGCATAACTTCAATAGTATTTCCGTTTGACCAATGAAATTTTGTGAATGGGTACATCTTTGTATTCCTCACAATGCCCAATGAAAATATGTTTTGCATGTAGTCTCACATTCGATATATATCGAATCTGCTTTTTCATAATTTATATCGAATAGCTATAACATATAGGATTTTACACCCACGGGCATTGTTGACCAGGAATTATATAGTAGATGACCATAGACTGGATATAAAAAAAATGTCATTGCGAATTTTACATTACAGATGTCAGTATAATCGAAAGATCGAATAGATTATTTTAGCAAATACGCAAATTGGCATAACTGGATTAGTAAATACGTTGGACCAATGAAAATTGGTGAATGGGTACATCTTGGTATTCCTCACATTGCCAAATGGAAATATTGTTTATGTTTAGTCTCACGTTCGATATATATCGAATCTACTTTTTCTTAAAATATATCGAATTGCTATAACATATAGGATTTTACTCCCACGGGCATTGTTGACCAGCAATTATATAGAAGATGACCATAGACTGGATATTAAAAAAATGTCATTGCGGATTTTACATTACAGATGTCAGTATAATCGAAAGATCGAATCGATTATTTTAGCAAATACGCAAATTGGCATAACTGGATTAGTAAATACGTTGGACCAATGAAAATTGGTGAATGGGTACATCTTGGTATTCCTCACATTGACCCATGGAAATATGTTTTGCATGTAGTCTCACATTCGATACATATCGAATCTGCTTTTTCACAAATTATACCGAATAGCTATAACATTTAGGATTTTACACCCACGGGCATTGTTGACCAGCAATTATATAGAAGATGACCATATCGTGGAAATAAAATCGATATTTTTGCGGATTTTACAGTACAGATGTCAGTATAATCGAAAGATCGATTCGATAGTTATAGCAAATGCTGAAATTAGCATATTTTGATTAGTATATACGTTGCACCAATGAAATTTTGTGAATGGGTACATCTTGGGATTCCTCACAATGCCCAATTGAAATATTGTTTATGTTTAGTCTCACGTTCGATATATATCGAATCTACTTTTTCTTAAAATATATCGAATTGCTATAACATATAGGATTTTACATCCAAGGACATAGTTGACCAGGAAATATAGAGAAGATTTCTATTAACTGGAATTAAAATCCACGGCATTGCGGATATTACAGTGCAGATTGCAGTTTTATCGAAAGATCGATTCCATATTTGTAGCAAATACGCGAATTGGCATAACATGATTAGTATTTACGTTGGACCAATGACACTTGGTAAATGGGTACATCTTGGTATTCCTCACAATGCCCAATTGAAATATTTTTTGTTTATAGTCTCACGTTCGATATAAATCGAATTTACTTTTTCTTAAAATATATCGAATTGCTATTACATGTAGGATTTTACATCCAAGGACATAGTTGACCAGGAATTATGTAGTAGATACCCATACACTGGAAGTTAAACCAATAGCATCGCGGATTTAACAGTACAGATGTCAGTATAATTGAAAAATCGATTTGATTATTTTAGCAAATATTTAAATTGGCATAACATGATTAGTATTTACGTTGGACCAATGAAAATTGGTGAATGGGTAAATCTTGGTCTTCCTCACAATGCCCAATGGAAATATGCTTTGCGTGTAGTCTCACGATGTATATATATTGAATATGCTTATTCTTAAAATATATCGAATCGTTATTACATACAGGATTTTCTATCCACGTACATAGTTGACCAGGAATTTTAGGGTTGATGATCGAAGAATGGAACAGGATTGCGAATTTTCAATACACGTGTCAGTATACTTGATAATTCGATACGATAACACTGGTCAACAGTGATTTTGTTGCCAATTAATTTTCAGTGAATTTAGGATAACTATATGGCCCTGAATTCGAATGTGTCATTTGTTTTTCTAGATTGGCTCTATTTATTGTTATAACGTACAATATGTAGATTAAAAAAAACAAAAAACTCCAAAATATTAATAGAGATACATACATTGTGCACACAAGCAAATGAAAATAAGAAAACATATGAAAATAATCACAAAAATGTTGATATATTGTTCATTCAGCATGTAACAGAAAAAGAGAAAAAAAAAACAGTCTTTTAAAATTATTGCAATTAGCATCTCGAAAAACTCCGCCTGTGTGATTTTCTGTTGTGTTGAACATCAAGACAGTCACGCTGAAGATTCCAACAGTAGTCTGCCATCATGTGCTGGCCCCATCTACCTTGATATCGTTCTTCCATCACCTGATTATCTTGATGGAATCTTTCACCTTGTTCCTCGCTGTAGTCACCAAGATTGTCCGGAAATCTATCAAGATGGCTGTGGAGGTAGTGAATCTTAATGCTCATATTTGCCCCCAAGGTTTTGAAGTTTCTGAGTATGTTTTTCACCAGTTCCTCATAATTATGTGCTTTGTAGTTACCCAAGAAATTCTTGACAACAGATACAAAACTGCTCCACGCAGATGCTTCAATGCAATTCATAACTTTAATGAATTCCAAGTCATGCATAAGTTTCCGAATTTGGGGACCATCAAATATACCAGCTTTTAATTTTTCATTACTGAGTCCAGGGAATGATTTGCATATATATTTGAAACAGTCACCATTTTTGTCCAATGCTTTCACAAATTGCTTCATTAGACCAAGCTTGATATGAAGTGGTGGAAGAATGATTTTGTCCCTATCAACTAATGGTTATTAGCTGTTCCTACAGTAAAAGTGTCTCTTGATGGCCATGAAACTTTCTCCCAGTGATCATGCTTTGCTCTGCCGTCCCACATGCAGATAAAGCAGGGGAATTTTGTGTACCCACTTTGCTGTCCAAGCAAAAAGTTAACCATTTTCAAATCAACACAGATAGACCATTGGTGTTGGTTATAACAAAGTTTCTGGAGAATCATCTGGATATTTTCGTACTCCTCATGAAGTTTTGTTGAGTGGCCAATTGGAATGGATGCATAGCGGTTACCATTATGCAACAACACATATTTTAGGCTTCTGCTTGAGCAATCGATAAAAAGCCTCCAGTCTTGAGGTTGATATTTTGTTAGTCCCAATTTCAGTAGTATACCAGGAATGTCACTGCAGTAAACAAGTTCATCTTGTTGACTGAAGTATGGAAGTAGATTTGCTTCTCTTGTCCGGTAAGCTGTGATTTTAGTTCCTGGTTGCAGGCAATTCTTCTCATTAAGCCTAGATGCCAAGAGTTCAGAAGACTGTTTAGAAAGACCGAGATCTCTTATCAAATCGTTAAGGTCTTCCTGACTGAAAAGCTGATGTCTTGTGGAGCTTCCTTCGTATTCACATTCACTACTACTAGTGTTCACGTGCTGCAAATCATCGTCATCTGAAGGGAGTAGTTTTGGCAGAGTGGTGAAGACTGGTACAGGAATGTCATCGTTGTGTGGCACTGGTCGCCTTGTTGATTCTAAATTGGGATATTCCCACTTATGCTTCTTTTAGCAATTGAAACCTTTTACATTGACCATGCAAAAATAGCAATTATTATGGTGGTTTTTTGGCTCTCGCCACACCATTGGCACTCCAAAGTTTAAACCCCTTCGTTTCCCATTAGTCCACAGTCGTAAAGACTCCACACAGCGTTTGCAAACTTTATGAGGAGCCCAATGTTTATCTTGGTCTCCCAGTTTAACACCAAAATATGCAAGATAGGCCTGTTTCACAAAGTCAGTAATGTTCTTCCGTTGTTCTTGCAGAGTGTATTCTCTACAGATATAGCAGAACTCATCAGGAGAGTTGAAACAACCTTTACGCGAAGAATTCATGTTAATCTATGAAAAGAATAAAATAAAATAAAAAATATATTTGCAAAAATATTGTAAATATGGTAAGGTGGAACTAATAAGACAATATTTACAGCAATATTATCCATATGTTAAATTTAACTAAGAATATAATGTAGTAACTAATCGCGACATGCCTTTTTCTTGATACCGTGAACGAGAAATTCTTCACTAGGAAAACTTTAAATGGCTATTACACAAACCGCGTCCTCACACGCTCGTCCCTCTCTCGACTGCCGTTGTTCGCTTTCGAAATTCGCATTTTCCAACGAAATGTCCAAAGGGTGGGTTACGTACAGAAATGAAAACACGAACTTGAGAATGGTTTTTGGACTGTATTACGATAGTGGTTCACATCACTGGATAGGTCACACTCGCTCATCTGACGCCGCGCCGAAGACTGACAATGAGCTCCGTCCGTGTCTCTGAGCCGACGAAGCCTGTCGAACAAAGCCACTTCTTGTCACGCCTGCCTCCATATCCCATCCCAATGGTCCTAACAGCCGTTCTGCGCACGACCCTGACCTTCACTGCAACAGTGTCACTAATTGACGCTCCTTGAAATTGTGAGACACATGAGGGTGTCTCAAATTACTACCACGTCCCATAATCTCACCTTCTCCTCTATATTGTGTAATATATAAGATATTACATTTGTACACACGGAGTTACAAAATATAAAATGAATAGGCATACAGAATTGAGGAATCACAACCGATTTACTGATAATTTAACGACTAAACGCTATATGTCAGAGATAGCCTGTATCTAAGAAACTAGAGCCAATTGGGGAAATCCGTTTTCAGATTCAGATTCAGCACACCAAATATACCCAGTATTCGTTGAAATATCTCCGGCAACAAAAAAAAAATTTTTTTTGTAGAGCTGTGTAATGATAGCAAATATACCGAAGCTATTTTTTTCAAATTGGAATATCTTGAGAATAACTATTTTTTAGTACCAAAGAAATTTGGGGAATCGTTACAATATAGTATTTTACACACTGCATTATGGACATATGTTTTGCGAGTGGTACATCTTTATATATTTATCTAAGGAATCTGCGTTTCATTTTCAAGTTTCGCTTATCACAACGCTTTTGGACTTTAAGAGTTGAAAAATAACCACAAAATCATCACTGTCTTGAAATTTTAAAAACCTTATTCCAATTATGTCTCAATGCTAAACTTAGCCTATTCAAATAATGAACTATCCGTCAAATGAAATCATATTGAAAATGACAAATAATTTTAAAAATAAACAATTAAGTGTCTTACCCTATCAAAAACCGGCAGGCAAATTTTTGAATATTTTTAACACTTATGGACACAATGCTCGACAACACGTGACACAACAATGTTCCCACCCTCCTAATTACCCGCTTGAAGAATTCAAGCACCCAATCGACTCGTTAAGCTAATATATAATGGCAAATCGATATGCCACTGACTGACTCATCAATATTCGCAGCCCAAACTGTGATAGGTGTGGGTATTTGGCTTATTGGACGCAAAAGTAAAAAAAAATTCATCGGGAGAAAAAATCTGAAAACTTGAAAAAGTCGATTAGTTTTCGAGATATATCGACTTGAATTAACATGGGAGCCTTATGGGACTAAAACTTTTTCGCTTTCATTCTATGTTTTTAAACGTCTGAGGAACATGATAATCAATGGACATAAAGAAGATTTTTTGGTCGATTTTTTGGTATAGTTGCCATAGCGACAAATTGATATTCAGTATTTTTTATTATTTTTTGAACGTTTTCTATGCTTTTCTTATGGAAAAAGTTTAGGAATTTTTTTGACCAACTTTCAATAATCGTACGACAAATTCCGTGACTTATTTGGTAGAAAATTTTTTGGTTGATTTTTTGGCTATCTTGGAATTTTCATATGTCGAAACAATTCCGAGGAATAAACGATTTCGATTTTACATTGTCGTGATGGGCGAATATTCAAACTCGGATTTCGGCCTTGAGACATGTGCCATGTGAAAATTTGGACTCTTCTGGAAAAACCGTTAGAGGGTACTTCGTACCCTCACGTTTGAGCTCACTTTCTCCGTATCCCTCTTGGTTAATTAATAATTAAATTCCGAAAAATGTCCTGCACGCGAAAAATCATTGTCGCCATTTTTTTGTGGAGCATACAATCTTGAATATCATAGCAACCATTTCAGCTAGATGGATGAAATTTTCAGGGTAATAGCATCATTAAAATAATCAACTTTTGCAATGGTGATGATTCCGCTCGATCGATTCATGTGCGAGTTATATCGATACCAATCTCCTTGGATACGCTTTAATCGCTAATAACTTTTTTGTTAATCAAGTTTTGAACATGGAAGTCATACAAAATACAACTGATAATGTGTTTCATCCGACAAAAGTTAAATCAAGGGGATCGATTGATTAGACTCGAAGTTATGATCGATACAAGGTTGTATTCGATTGAGCCTTTTTTTGGGCTTATTTACATAGTTACGGGGATAAAAATTTTAACAATATGTAAGGAAAAGAATGAATTATGCGCACACATAAATTATTTATATGAATTACGTTTCCTAATGAAGATACATCGATATGAATTTATACCTTTTTGTATTAGGCCCCCGTAAGAAATACACGCATCCCGTCTATCTACGTCACCAATATAAGAACATAGGCTAAATTTTGAAAGCGGGGATAGTAGAGAAGGTAGGGATAACGCATTGACCAAAGAATGGAAGGGATATCAATAGGATTCCGGATTTTACAGTACAGATGTCACTATTGTCTAAAGTACGATTCGATTAGTATAGCAAATATGCAAATTGGCATAACTTGATTAGCGTATACGTTAGACCAATGAAACTTGGTGAACGGGTACATCTAGGTATTCCTCACAATACTCAATTGTAATATGTTTTTTATATGGTCTCACATGCGATATATATCGAATCGACTTTTTCTTAAAATATATCCAATTGCTATAACATGTAGGATTTAACATCCAAGGACATAGTTGACTAGGGATTAAATAGTAGATACCCATAGACTGGATTTCAAACCAATAGCATTGCGGATTTTACAGCACAGATGTCAGTATGATCGAAAAATCGATTCAATTATTATAGCAAATACACAAATTGGTATAACTTGAAAAGTATACCCGTTGGACCAATGAAATTTGGCGAATGTGCACATCTTGGTATTCCTCACAATGCCCAATAGATATATGTTTTGTATGTAGTCTAACGTGCGATATATATCGAATCTACTTTTTCTTCAAATATATCGAACTGCTATAACATATAGGGTTTTACATCCAAGGGCATAGTTGACCAGGTATTACATAGTAGATACCCATAGACTGAAAGTTAAACCAATAGCATTGCGGATTTTACAGTACAGATGTCAGTATGATCGAAAAGTCGATTCGATTATTATAGCAAATACACAAATTGGTATAACTTGAAAAGTATACCCGTTGGACCAATGAAATTTGGCGAATGTGCACATCTTGGTATTCCTCACAATGCCCAATAGAAATATGTTTTGTATGTAGTCTAACGTGCGATTAATATCGAATCTACTTTTTCTTCAAATATATCGAACTGCTATAACATATAGGGTTTTACATCCAAGGGCATAGTTGACCAGGTATTACATAGTAGATACCCATAGACTGGAAGTTAAACCAATAGCATTGCGGATTTTACAGTACAGATGTCAGTATGATCGAAAAGTCGATTCGATTATTATAGCAAATACGTAAATTGGCATAACTTCAATAGTTTTTCCGTTGGACCAATGAAATTTGGTGAATGGGTACATATTGGTATTCCTCACAATGCCCAATGGAAATTTATTTTTTATGTAGTCTCACGTTCGATACATATCGAATCGACTTTCTCTTAAAATTTATCGAATTGCTATAACATATAGGATTTTACATCCAAGGACATAGTTGACCAGGAATCATGTAGAAAATACCCGTAGACTGGAAGTTAAACCAATAGCATTGCGGATTTTACAGTACAGATGTCAGTATAATCGAAAGATCGATACGATCATTATAGCAAATTCGCAAATTGGCATAACTTGATTGCTATATAAGTTGGACCAAAGAAATTTTGGGAATGGGTATATCATGATATTTCTCACAATGCCCAAGGGAAATATGTTTTGTATATGGTCTCACATGCGATATATATCGAATCTTCATTTTCCAAATTATATCGATTTGCCTTAACATTTGGGATTTTACATCCACAGGCATTGTTGACCAGGAATTATAGAGTAGATGACTATTAACTGGAATTATAATATACAGCATTGCGGATTTTACAGTGCAGATGCAGTTTAATCGAAATATCGAATCGATTATTGTAGCAAATACGCAAATACGCATAACTTGAGTAGTATATGCGTTGGACCAATGAAATTTGGTGAATGGGTACAACTTGGTATTCCTCACAATGCCCAATGGAAACATTTTTTGTGTATAGTTTCTCATTCGATATATATCTAATCTGCTTTTTCTTAAAATATATGGAATTGTTATAACACATAGGAATTTACATCAACGGGCAAAGTTGACTAGGAATTATATGGTAAATGGCCATATACCGGAATTAAAATCAAAAGCATTGCGGATTTTATATTACAGATGCAGTATAGTCGAAATAACAATTCAATTATTATAGAAAATACGCAAATTGGCATAACTTGATTCGTATATCCGTTGGACCAATGAAATTTGGTGAATGTGCACATCCTGGTATTCTTCACAAACCCCAATGGAAATATGTTTTGCATGTTTTGTCTCATTAGATATATATCGATTCAGCGTTTTCTTAAAATATGTCGAATTGCTATAACATGCAGGATTTTACATCCGCGGGCGTATTTGACCATGAATTATAGGGTAGATGACCAAACGGGAAGATAAATCAATAGGATTACGACATTTTAACTTCACGTGTCAGTATACTTGATAATTCGATGATTACGGTAGCAAATATGCAATTTTTCGTATCTGTCTAACTATTGATGTTAAACCGAAGAAATTTTATGAATATGTTTATTATAGCATTGTTCATGCTGCACCAATTAAATATATTTGCTTTCCAAGCTCCCATTCGACACATATCGAATCTACGTTTTTGTAAAATATATCGAACTGCTATTACTTACCGAATATAACATCAACGGGGACAGTTGAACATTCTTCGGTTCTTTCTCCAATTCAAGTTTCATAACCGTATTAATATATTTATTGTAATCAATGCGTTTTGTTGTTATAAACCTTCCTTAGATCCAAAAATTGACACCATTGAGAGACATACATCGTCAGAGAAATCCGAACATTACTTCATTATTCGAGACATAATTATTGGGATAATCATTTCATTAGTCTCTGTTCGTTTATTTTCTAAAAATGCTGTTTTTAATTTCATTAAGTTTGCTGTATGCAAACATTATAAATCAAAAATAGGTGAGTAAATCAAGAGGTGATACAATCCTAGGGTAATGGCAGAAATACGATAAATCGCTTAAGTTCATCTACCATACACTATATTTTTTTTATATTGCGTAAATCATTCATAATAAAACGGTTCCCCGAAGCATTGATCACCGTGGTTACTAGGATGGTCTTAAGTATTGTTGACAGTGAATGAGCGTATTGCCCGCATATTTCACTCATTTAAACGATATTTGGGGTGTTTCTTTCGCTTTTTGAACCACTTATGGGCACATGACTCGGAAACATGTGACACAACTATGTTCCCCCCCCCTATTTACCCGCTTGATGAATTCAAGCGCCCAATCGACTCGTTTCATGATGTTTTGCTCACCGGAACAATTGAGCCCTGAGACAGTTTCAATTCCCAATCTGCTGGCTGGGTTAATAGATGTCCCAATGATTGTAAACACCATGCTAGCTGGACGTGGGCGAAGTTTACCTCGGAGAACATGGGGAGGAATTCATAGTTCCTCTTTTACCAATAGTTGTCATACCCTGACGAATATGATTAATTTTCTTGGCATAAGGGGAATATAGTTTTTAAAATTCCCGGTTGCATGAGAACAGCACAAGGACCAAATTTTGGAAGACGGTCGTTTTCAAGTAGTTTTTGAGCTGGCTGCTTACAGATTTCAATGAGCTTTGAGTTAATTCTTTCCACAGCTGCACGTATATGTAAGGTATCTAAGTTTGCTAAGCAACTCTCTGCTTCTCGGTGTGCTCTATACATCTGAAGAGAGTGGACAAGCCTGCCTATGAGAGCTGTTTTTAAATCTTGTTTAAGTGAAAATCCAGCACCCGTTAGAGTCTTTCTTTGTGATCAAGTTTTGTGTGAAACTTGACAAGACCGCCACTCAGGGAAAATTTTTTGCTGTGTAAGCCATTTGGAACTGTCATGTATCTGCTTTGTACCACTGATTTGTATGTGCTTTCGAACTGCTGTGGAATTGAAACACAGTACACAGCAGTTCATGACGTCATAGCGTCCTACCATGTCATCAACTCATTTGTAACACATTTTGAACTGCTTTGGATTTCCATTGGAAACTGCTATAGAACTAATTTTCAACCTTTGGAACTCATTTGGAACTGATTTGTACCACTCGTTCATCTTCTTTTGGAAATGATTTGTACCAGTCGGACACCCATTTGGAACTCATATATACACCATGCAAACTGCTTTGTAGCAGTTCAAGATGGCTTCTAGAGTTCTCTTGAAACTCACGGCGATAGTTTGAAAAATTTAGGCCAGACGACGATGGACGATGGCGGAGTGATGTGGGACGCCCAGATCCATCATAACCCACACCATGAGCACTAATTGAAGGTATCCAAATAAAATGCATAGCTCTGAACTCTGAAAGCATTATGTTGGTTTGACTGCTGATTTGGCCATTTGAAGAGGTTATACTGTATATTTGTCTGAATTTTTTTAATACATATATCAGAATTATGAATGCCTGCATTTTTCTCCTTTATTTCATTGGACATTCAGCAAAATTATTTCATCAGCCAAAATTGGTTAAAACTCTTCTCTGCATCTGATTTCTCTCACCTAGTAATTGGAGTGCATTGAGAGAATAATTGGAAGATAGGCTAGTTCATCAGGGAATGACATATGTGGAAGGGATTACATAGGGGAGGGTTATCAATTGTCCCATTCATGAAGTAGAGAGTTTGGGCCAAAAACATTGGATTGAGGGTGTAGGAGAGATGATAAAATATTCTTGTACATATTTCCTGCAGACGCTTAAAAATGTGCATTTCTTGCACATGAAGGATTAAGTGGGTCACACGTCAATGGTATTTTCCCAATATGTTTTTACCAAAGATATGCAATTTTTTACCCTGGAAACCGACTTTGTACATGTTTCCTCTGTGGTGAACTTAACCTAATTCCCACAAGTTAGTGGTCCATTTGGGGAAATATGTATGCATAGGTAATTTTTAAAGCTCTCTCAGAGGTTTTGGAAAATGTTTAGTACCTATTTTTCATAGTTATAGTTAGCAGAACAATCATGTATCTTAATCTTATGTTTAATCTTCTAAGTTGCCAGCATAAGCAGCAATGAAGATAGGTTATCTCTTGTCAAGCTGAAGGTCACAGGTTGCAGGCCTGGGTAGGTAGCCCCTATCCAGGGCATGAATGTTTGTGTTCGTGCATTGTTATTTGTGAAACACCTGATGGAGAGGCCTCTTCATGATGTTGTTAGGGTAATGAAGATGAACAGAAAAAGAAATAAATAAACAGCCATGTCTGCTTATTTAAAAAATGGATAAATGAGGCATCTGCTTAGTAAGGGAAAATTGTACACGTGTGAAATGAACTAGGATGTAGTGTACATATTTGTTTTAAGTAATTTATGCATGACTGAAGCTTCTTACTTGTTTTGAGTGATGAGCAGGTCTTGCAAGACTTTCCATGGAGATTTATGTACATTTTCAGGTGAGGACTGCCTTCTTAGCAGCGAGTGTGATGTCAGCAAAGGACTGTGCTGCCAGCTGCAACGCAGACATCGACAGGCGCCACGAAAGGTGAGTTACAGTGTTACCAATGTGGGCAGTATACCTCTACTTCCATTTTGTTTTTATATTTTATCTTAATTGCAATGAGAAAGGTACCTATTTTTTAGGAGCAAAGTATGCACCAAATTTGGTAACCCATTACTAATGAAAGTAATTTTTTGGCATAGTGCAATAGTTGTCAAGTATAGTAAATATCTGTTAAATTCACATCTCAGCTATTGTTAGAATAAAATTCAACTGCTAAAAAACATCAGTGATAAACCCATGTGAAGATGGAGCTACTAGAATGTCATTTTACCATGTGTGTTTTGATAATTTGCATCAATACATATGTTCGGGCAATGTGGCCCATGATGGCTCAGAAGATGTGTGCGTGGGGATGTGTGCAGCTCATAGGGTTATGATAAATAAAGGCCGAGGACACCTTCGATGGAATTCGCTTTATTTCGCGCGTGACTTACAGGGAAGAGCACGCCAAAACTCCATGTCCACGGCCGTCGGCAAGGGCATGGATGACAGGGTCTGAGGGGTCCCGCCCCTCGAGTAATGGCCCTGCCCTCACTCCAAAAGGGTGTGAGTCGAGTCCCCTTGGCGGAGGCCACGAGAAAGGGGCCGAATGGGACTCGGCTGGTGCTTGGAAAACCGTGACGACACTCACCGAAGGGGAGGGGGAGAAATACGACGACATACTTAAAAATAAAAACAATGATTTTGAAAAAATACCATCACTTCACTTCACTCGTCACTTCGTATCAACTCACTCAGGAGCAGATACGGAAAAAACTCAAGGAGGGGGCGCAAAATATATCTTCAGCTGCCTTTAACTTTTACCATAATGAAATATAAGTGGCATGGAAATTTTAAGCAAATTTTATTTAAACTGATTATACACTTACACAAGGCACACTTATACATCTTATGATATGAAAAAGTTAAAATGGTGGTTCTTGCAATGTTAGGCAATGGCGGCGGCCCCCCAAAGGGGGGGGGGGCTGTGCACCCCTATATGTATCCACCAGTGCTACCACCTAGCATATTCTTCTAGGGGCAGTCTGGGAGGACCCTTGACTGGGGCTTGTGATGGGACCCCCTTTAACTGGAGATTCGGGAAAATTTTAGGAAATTGCATGGCTGGAAATGAATTTTGATGCCAAAAACCGATTCTAGCTTTTAAACTCTAGATAAAAATTAATTAAAAATAGCCATTTCGTTAGAAAAAAATACCATTAAAAGTGAGAATTTCACAGCTTGTAAAACTTCCCAATGCATTATGGTTCTATTATCTGTTATTGAATTTGTTCATTGAAACTGCAGTGAAATATAAAAAGTCTCTGGATTGACGTTTTCGAGTGACCCTTTAAAAAAAGCATCAGATTCTCTTTTATCTTCTGACACCTTTCTTTTATTTATTTTTTTATATAATCTCTTTACACCTAGTATGCATACAGTATGAAGCAATGAAATGTTATAATAGCAAAAAAGCTTTGGTTAACCCTCCAGCGGGCGCGCTGTGGCACAAAGTGCAACATTGTGCTGTTTCGGTCTCACGTCATTAATAGTAGTTGGTCAGTGAACCAAACGCACCAATTATTCCTTCTGTGTATCACTATGAAGATTTCTGTTATTGAGTCAAGCGCGTGGCTTCTCGAATTTCGAAATAAAACGAATAAGTAGATGAACTGGTCGTCTTTGTTGCACTCTGTGCAACGCGCGCCTGGTGATGTAATACTATCCCGTAGTGGCAATTATTGATCAACATTGTGTTGGCTGATTGGCAGTGGAACTTGTGTAGGCAATAATAGGTACACATAAGTTGAGAGCTAATAAATTTTATGACTGTCACCTTCTTACATCACTCGCGCGACTGCACGACCAGTACCAACTGGTACAACATAAAAAAAATGAGCGGCGCCTCCCCACGCCTGCCAACCCTGCTGGCTAATAGCCGACACAACATTGAAAACCCCAACACTTCCCCTTGTCGGATATCAGACACAAAACGAACATAACTACATCAACTAAAAAAAAATGTGCTTCTCACAAACAGAATTATCTTAGTCCCAACTTGGACACAAAATCCTTAGTTTTAACACCAGTTACAGATTTAGTAAACAAGTCGGCCAAGTTATTGTTACTTTGAACATACTCAAAATACACCTCCCCCTTTTCTACACAATCTCTTACAAAATTGTACTTGACCTCCAAATGTTTTAATTTCTCTGAAGCTATTCTATTTTTACTGAAAGAAATAGCTCCCTGATTATCAGCAAATATTTTACAAGGGGTTCCAGCAAATCTGGATTGTCCCAATTCATCAAGGATTGATGTTAACCACAGTGCCTCCTTCGTCGCCTCACACATTGCAATATACTCTGCTTCGACAGTAGATAATGCTACCACACTTTGTTTACGAGTCTGCCAACAAATTGCAGCTCCAGCAAGCAACACTACATATCCACTGATAGATTTTCTACAATCCTTGTCATTTGCCCAATCAGAATCACAATAAATCTCAATGGGTGCATTTTTCTTTTCATAGTTGAACTTTAAGTCACAGGTTTGCTTAAGGTATCTCAATATATGTTTAACATCGTTCCAGTCCTTCTTTGTTGGGTCATTACACTTTTGACTGATTTTACACACAGCATAACACAAATCAGGTCTGCTAGATCCGGATAGGTACAACAAATTACCAACTGCCTTGCAATACAGATATTGGTCAAATTTATCACTGTCTCTTTCTGATTCTCCCTCTCCATTTACTTCGAGGGGTGACACACGACCCTTGCAATCTGACATACCATATTCACACAGAACTTGTTTTACATAATGGTGTTGATCAATAATTATTTCTATATCATTAGGTCTCACAACATGCAAGGATAACATCTGATACATATTACCCAATGCTCTGACTTCCAATACACTAGATAATTGTTGTTTGGCCCACTCAACTTTACATTTCTTTCCCCACAATGCCAAATCATCTACATATACTCCTATTATGAGTTTCTTCTCCTCATCACAATACACACATGGATCACTTGTAAGTCTCATAAGTTTTAGGTCACAGAGTACTTTATCAATATGTTCATACCACTCTCTCCCACTTTGTTTAAGACCATAGATACACTTATTTAGTTTACACACATAATTTTGACCTCCCTCCTCAAAGTATTTCGGTTGTTTCATATATACTTCCTCATGCAATGGACTGTTCAGATATGCTGAGAGAACGTCCACATGCTCTTGAACCCACCCATTTTCCACTGCTAAAGCCATTAACAATCTAATGCTTTTACGTTTAATCACAGGGGAATAAGTCTCTTTGAAATCTATACCAGGTATTTGGGAGAAACCTTGAGCTACTAATCGAGCTTTATATCGTTCAACGGTAGGTACCGTCAGGCTTTTGCTTAACCTTCAAAACCCATTTACAACCCAGAACATTCTTACCTGCGGGTTTCTTCACAATTTCATAGGTACCCTTCCTCTTGAGATTTTCTAGCTCTTCCATCATAGCAGCTCGCCAGTGTTCAGCTTCCCCTCCACTCAGTGCCTCTTCCACGTTGCTAGGCTCCATGCAGCTGGGCTCACAGCACGGCAGGGTTTTGCTGAATATTGTCATTTTGCAATAGGGACAATGCACTGGTTTTGGGATTCTGCTGCTACGCCTGAGAGTCACTTCAGGTTGCTGTACGTCCACTTGTTCTATCTCATCATTCTCCCATTCTATCAACTCACCATGTTCCCTTTCCACTCCCACCAGACTCACTTCCTTAGACTCATTCTCTTCTAAATCTTCTTCTTCCCACTCAAAGTCCTCATCATTCAGACCATCTACTCTGATTCGACCCTCCGCTTCCTCTCTCATCTGGTCCCTTACATTTTCCTTAAATGGAAACTTGTTTTCCTCAAATTCCACATTATGCCCAATTACCACCTTTTTCCTTTTCAAGTGCCAAAGCCTGTATCCCTTCACATGCTGCTCATAACCTAAGAAAACACATTCTTCTGCTCTAGATCCGAATTTTCCCTCGCTTTCTACAGCTAGCCAAGCTCTGCAACCAAAAACTTTCAATCGCTGTAAATCATCCTCTTTCAGGCTTTCACCAGTCCACAGCTCGAAGGGGCTTCGGTCTCCTATCGCTCTAGATGGACATAGATTGCGGATGTAACAAGCAGTATTCGCGGCTTCTGCCCAGAAGTTTGCCGGTACTCCTGACTGAATAATCAAACAACGAATCATGTCTGCCAGTGTCCTATTCTGTCTCTCGGATACTCCATTCTGCTGAGGACAATAAGGAACAGTTTTCCTGTGCACGATACCATTTTGTTTCAAGAAACTCTCAAATTTGTCACTGCAATATTCTCCTCCACCGTCTGTCTGAATGGACTTCAGCTTGGTCCCTTGAAAATTCTCAGCTTCAGCCTTAAACTGTAAAAATTTATCAAAGGTTTCACTCTTCTTGGCAAGAAAATATACTCTCAAATATCTTGAAAAATCATCTGTGAAAGTCAATATGTACTGCGCACCGCCATTTGATGTAGGACAGATTTTTCCCATGAGGTCACTATGTACCATGTCTAATGGACATTCCAACTTTCTATCACTTTGTTTTGGGAATCCTTTTCTAGTCATCTTTCCTTGTATGCATACTGTGCACTTCTCCTTTTCGTCTTCCTTTACCTCCTTCAGACCAGGTATCTTATTAATTGCTGCCTCATGAAGGTGCCCAAGACGTTGGTGCCACATTTTCGCAGTCCTCAATGCAATAGCTTCCACATCTTCATCAGGATCTTGTGATGTGGTCTCGCTCTCACTTACCGCCACTGCCCCTCTTGATTCCTCTTTGCAGTCTAGTAAATACAGACCACCTGACTCACGAGCAGTAAATAGAGGTACGCCATCGTCGGAACCAATAGCGCTGTTCTTATCAAACGTAACTCTAATTCCATTGTCAGCTAGGCGCTTCACGGAGATCAGGTTGCACTCCAGTTCGGGTACATACAGCACTCTGGTCAATCCCAATGTCCAACCTCCACATGCTTCTGTCAAATTGACGTTAACAGTTCCAACTCCTTTAACGTCCGCTCTCCCCTTGCCCAAAGCTACAGACCCACGCAGTTCCTTGAAGGTGTTGAAAAATTCACGATGCGGCGTCATGTAATCTGAAGCTCCCGAGTCCACGACCCACGAAGATTTGCCGTAGTTAGAAGTAGGAGTCCTTAGAATACATGCTCTGAAGCGGTCTGTGGCCACTTCACTCTTGTTTTCATTTTCTCCTCGGTTCCTGTTTATTTCAGCCCTCTTTTGATCGCACTCTCTCGCTACATGACCACGGTTGCCACAAGCATAGCATCTAGGATTGTCACAGTTTCTGGCAACGTGTCCCCATTTTCCGCATTCAAAGCACTTAGACTCACTTGCGTTTATCATCTTATTTCCGTTTATGCCACTTCCTCGCATCTTACTGTTTCCTCCGTAATGGTTTTTCTTCTCGCCCCTGTTATTAGGCTGATTTCTGCTGAATGGATGGCCTTTCGTCGATGTCAATGCTGTCGGTCCTTCCTCTCTCTCTTTCCGATCATTTTCTCTCTGAACCCTCTTCTCTTCCACAAGTAATCTTGCTTTCACAGCTCTAGTTGTAAGGTTCCCCTCCTGCTCCATCGAACGAATTAGCCCTTCGTATTTACTCAGAGGCAATCCCATTAGGAAGATCATAGCAATTTGCTTATCGGTAAAAGTTATTCCACCTTTGCTCACCTTTCGATAGATATCCTGAATTCTCGACATATACACCTGCATACTTATATTTTCAGTCTTCTCTACGTTCACCATCTCTTTCATTAGCATGACAGTGTGAAGTAGGGTAAATGTTGCATGGATTTCCTCAAGGGTCTTCCAAGCCTCTCTTGCTCGTTCACAATCACCTATGTCTTGCAGATATTCATCATTAACATGTCTGAAAATATGCGCCAAGGCTCTCCTGTTTGTTCGCGCTTGCTCTGCATTCAGCTCTTTCACGTCGTCGAATCCGGGGTCAACCGCATTCCAACAGTTCTTCTCCACTAGTCCCGCTTGTGTACGAATAGCCCACACATAGTAATTATGTTGATTTAACCTCAAGTAATTATCGTCTTCGCGCGCTTTCCCTTCGTCCGCCATTTTCACTCGCTTAATGCCGGCAGCACGAATTATTCTTCTCAACGTTATATTCTCTCGACTTAGACTAACACTTGTCACTCCTCGTCCGTTTAAGGTTGATAGATACACTGGGCTTCCATAACCTGTTGGCTGATTGGCAGTGGAACTTGTGTAGGCAATAATAGGTACACATAAGTTGAGAGCTAATAAATTTTATGACTGTCACCTTCTTACATCACTCGCGCGACTGCACGACCAGTACCAACTGGTACAACATAAAAAAAATGAGCGGCGCCTCCCCACGCCTGCCAACCCTGCTGGCTGATAGCCGACACAACATTGAAAACCCCAACACATTGTTTATTTCTGTACGATATAGCGTGAGGTTAGTTGGTGGGAACACACGAGTTTTCACCATTCCTTCTCTGAATCAGGTTGAGCTAACAGCTAAGTGTATGGTGTGTCGAAGCAGCTGTTTGTGGAGAGAAATTGACATGTTGCATTTTCTCCAACGTGAGCCCTATGATGTGAATACATTTTTAGGAATAATTTCCATAGGATATTTTGTTGTCCTTTTATGGGATTTCGATGTAGAAAAATTCAAAAGCTAAATATCACACTGCTTAGGGCACGAAGATTCATTACAGAAGAAGACTATCTGAGTGTACTACAAGAGCTGTCAGACGAGGAACAGGAAGTCGGCATTGAGGAAAGCGATGACACAGATGAGGAGGAAAATATTTCCCCTGGTGATAACGGCAGAGACTCTGATGAAGCTACGTCTGATGGTGACGTGGAAGAACCTACTACTGCTGAAGATTGTGATATAGATGGTGAGAATAATTATTTTTTGGAAAAGTTGATAAATCTTGCAAGTGGAAAAAAACTTCTTCTTGCGGTGCTACAAAGATCAAGCGCAAAAACATTATGAAAACACTACCAAGGACAAAACTTTGTGCAAGAAATACACCTGATACGGCTGCGGCTTTTCGAAAATGTATAGATATAGACATGATTGATGAAATTGTGATGCAAACAAACAAGTACATTCAAAATAAAATTGCTCTTGTCCACTATTCAAGGGATAGGGATTCTAAGGAAACGACAAGAACAGAATTTATGGCTGTGCTGAGTATACTTTTTCTAATTGGCATGAAAAAAGGTTTTCATGCAAATTCTTTAGACTTGTGGAGTGAAGATGGATCAGGAATGCAAATTCTAAGGGCAGCTATGAGTTACAAGCGATTTTTGTTTATTTTGCGATCAGTAAGATTTGACGACAGAGCAAGTAGGGATTTCCGAAAACAAACAGATAAATTAGCTGCAATCCGAACAATAATAAACTCGTTCATAGGAAATTGTCAAAAAACATATAAAATGAGTGAATTTGTGACAATTGACGAAATGCTGCAACCATTTAGATGCCGTTGAAGTTTCATACAATATATACCGAGCAAACCCGCGAAATACGGGATAAAGTTTTATGCTATGTGTGATGCCAAAACATTCTTCACCAGTAATCTCGAAGTGTATTGCGGGAAGCAGATGAACGGTCCATATTTAGTGTCAAACTCACCAGTAGACGTTGTCAATAGGCTTGTAAGATCAATTGAGGCAACTAATCATAATCTTACCACAGATAACTGGTATACTAGTTATCCGCTTGCCAAGCGTCTCCTCACAAAAAACATTACAACCATTGGCACGCTGAAAAAAAAATAAAAGAGATTTTCTGCCTGAATTTTTGCCAAACAAGACGCGCGCTGTAAGGTCATCTCTCTACGGGTTTCAGAAAGACATTACCCATATAAGGACATAAAAGTGTTTTATGTATTCTGTGTCCAGAAATACGAAAAGGTGGCCATTAGTTTTATTTTATAGATTTTTGGACATCGCAGGAATCAATGCTCACATATTATATAGGGCAAAAAATCCCACAAATGAACATTGCAGGAGGACATTCCTGAAAACCTTATCGTACACATTGATGAACGCACACATGAAAAACAGATCAAACATATTATCTCTACCAGCTGACATTAAAATATTCTTGTCAAGATATCAAAATGAAGACTTGCAAGTTGAAGAGGTGAGCGAGACAGCAAGTAAGAAACGCGGAAAGTGCGTATTGTGTGGCCGTGCAAAGAACATATCAACGACAATCAAATATGGGAGGTGTAATAACTTTTCTTGCCGAAAGCACTGTGAAACAGTTACTACCTGAAAAAAGTGTACATAAATGATGTGAAAAACCTTAAGACATAAAAACTTAGTTTTAGGCATTGCTTTAAAAAAATGTGATACAAATTTTTGAATTATAAGTGTTTAAAAATCTGTACTGTATGTCTAAACTATGTAAAGTTCAATGAAAAAACAAGGTAATGAATGTACGCTTCTTGATTTGATTTTTTGTAATTAATATTAGCGGAAAACCAAGTGTTGCACTGAGTGCCACGCGCCCGCTAGTGTCAGAGAATATGGCGCGCCTGCTGGAGGGTTAAAGTAATCTGAGTCATTTTTATTACACTTTTCATGCACTCTTCACGATAGACACAATCATTGTAGGGGACCCCTAACCTCAGGGTCCTCGGCGATAGCTGACCAGCCAACTTGACCAGACCGCCCTTGTATACTTCCATGATGCTATGGCTTCGACAAAGAAAATGCAAAGGGAAGGCACTTGCAATGCCATGTGGCCAACGTACAATTGCTATGGGAATTACAGAACCTGGACAGAGTGGTGGCCTGTGCAGGGGCATGCTAAGCCATAGGGCCGTGGTTCAATTTCTGGTGGCGGGTAATTTTTTCAAGGAAATTATGTAAGTAACCAACTAGGGCACCACAACTTTTTCTCAAACATTGGTCATAAAGCAATTTGGACAGCGGACACCAGAGGGAGAGAAATGTTGTTTGAAGTAGGCAGTGGGGAAATTCATTTTGTTCTACATTTGACCACTTTTTGTCAATTTGTATTTTCAGGTGTGCTCGTACTTCAAGGACTCGCTGACGTGCATCGGAGCAGTGGCGGAGGAGAGAGTGAAGGAGTCGGTGCGCCACACGGCTGGGGAGAAGCGCATAACGGGCAAGGCGGGCTCGTTTGGGCGCATCCGCAAGTAAGGGGCTGTTGCTGTGCGTCCACCTCCTTCCATGTACTCATATTCCGTTCTTGCGTCTTCTCCTATGATCCAATCCGAAGCCCTTTTTCTGTGCGCATTTTATTCGTGAGCTGGTGGTGCTCAGGGGAGGGACCTGAAGAGAAGCCAGGGGAAGTCTCTTCACTTTTATTTCAAGAAAGATTCTTAAAATGACTGTGGGTTCCTGTTGTCTTTGAAGGTTGAGGGTAAAACAAGCAGGGGTGAGCTGCAGAGAAATTTTCTTGGCAGTTGACTTTCCTGCAATCAATCAAATGGAAACATGCTGGGCCTTGAATGTTCAGTCATTCCCAGACGTCAACTGGATTCACTTCCATCTACTCGCCAAAGGGAGCCTTTCCTATTAATGCATTACCTTAGCTGTTTTTCCATGTGAAACCACTCTAATTACATTTTTGTAAGAATTTTCCTTAGAAATTTTATTAATACAGCAATAATACATTTCACTCACCTGATGATGATACAAAATTCATTGAAACCAGTTGTGTTACTAAAGTTTTTATGGAAAATTGACTGTCAATTTTAATAATATGGTAAAACTTCTGCCAGATGAAGGCACTCATAATACCACACTGTTGTGCATTCCTTCAGCTGACTTTTGTGCAGGTTTGTGTCATGCCCTCAGGGGCTGGTAGTCAGCCGGATGTGTGTGACCCTTTCCTGGGCCGCTGAGCTTGAGACAACCTCACTCCTCCCCTGCATAGGACCCTCCCTCCTACATTGCCAGGGCCCAATTGCCATGCGTCCTTGTGCTGCTGCCACTCAATCTCTCTTGGTGATGAATAACTTACGTGAAAGTTGAAAATTTGAATTTAAATAAAATTTCTCTGATATAAATTTTAAACATACATATATTTGAGATGAGTGCAGAAGTTGACTGGGGTCTACTTTACATACGCTGTAAATTTCAAGATGATATGAGAAGTTTTAGAAGATTAATACGTCACCAATAAGACCCATGTACAGCTAAAGGAGGCAGGGGTACGAGTCCTTTTACGTTCATTTGAATATGTACTTTAACAATGTCTTGTTTGCTGTTCCATCTTTCTCTTGGTACCCCCCATTCAAAAGGCTTCCCCCCTCCCTCCACATTGGCTGGCTTCACCAATTTTTTCCTTGCTGATTGTGGTACAATCCAAAAAATAATGTGATCCGTAATTTTTCCATTTTTCAATCTTCTGAGCTATTTTTGATGAAAAATCAAGACACTGTTGTCAGTGAGTTGATGATGTCTCAAACTCATGCTGAGTGGGTCACCACTTCTTAGTTACTTTCGAGTGTTGTATATGCACCTCCCATGGTTAGTTGCCGCTAACATTCCTGTGAGGGAATCCTTCCCTCAATGAGCTGTCCTTGATGAGTTCTCACTGAATTAGTGAAAGACTCAAACCATAAGAAGTCACCTACGCCTAAAAGTGAACTAGGATCATATGCACTCGTAGTGAACTAGTGGCAGGAATTCTCATTGGGTTCTCCACTGGGTTAGGTTTTCCATAGCTGACATTTTGATGGTTGAATTGCGCATTGTTATCAACTGACTTATCTACCCTGATGACAATGTGTTATTTGAACATTGAAGCATTGGCTATGGAAAATCTAATAAAATGCAGAACCAAAGAAGAATTTTTGCAATCCTGAAAAATGGGCATAAATTGTTGTATTCTTTTATCTTAAAATTTTGGGAATGGTTGAATCGGGAAGAGTTATTTTCATTATACCTTAACATTTCCCTTTTATCCACGAAATGCAACACATTGGCGAAGAGTGATTTCAGATCTGTGTGGAAGCCTCAGCCCTTCTCCTGCAAATATATCAGGAACCCATTATAGTTTGTATGTCCCCACTCCTAGTCAGAATGTGGCGCCAGAACAGTTGATTGCGATGTTTGTGTGCTGACGAGAGCTAAGAGAATGAGTCCGTTCATCACTTGGAGAGTTAACATCTTCATTTCTTTGTCACTATTTTTAAGGCACTGTCGAGTGGTGGATTTGATGATGAATCTCCACATGTTGTGCTTGGTTCTGTCCAATGCTGTAGCATTTGGTTCTTCCAAGTGAATCAAAGCGAAAAGAAAAATGTGAAATCAGATCTATGTAAATGATTATTCAATCTGCATTTCTATGCAGCATTGCATTTAATTTTGCTTGTGATGTGATACAGTTTGGTTTTCACGATTGCGATAAGGTTCCTAGGCCCCAGAAGGTTGCTAGAGAAACAATCAAGAAGACATTCATTGTGCACCTCATAGGATTAGGATAGTCACACAGTAAGAAATGCAGTTTTGAATTTCGGCACAGCTGAGAAAGGAAATGAATACTGAGAAGGATCTGATTATGTTTATTTGGAACTCAAAGGTTATGATCCAAAATTTGCAGTTCTTTCAGGTGATGTTTTATTCCCTATTGAACCAGTTTTTGATTTTGCCAACTTCATCCTCTAGAAATTTGATTAACTCTCTAAAATCCTTGTTGCTTCAGGGATGCAAAAAAGGTGTCAGCGACTCAACATCTTAAGTAGCAAGATCAATATGAGATTTCCTGCATTCTTGCAATTTTGAGATTCAAGGTAAACCTCTTCATAACAAACTTCTTGGGACTTGGTAACTATTAAGTTTTATGGAGGTGTGTAGAGGTGGACCCGTTATAATGCAATGAAAACTTATTATTTGATGAATGATAGTTATTTTGAAATCCACCTAGCATATGTTAATGCTCAAATTCAGGAGATGAATCTTTATCTAAGTTGAAAATTTTTAAAATTTAAGTTAATCAAATTAATTATTTACTTGCCTTCAGGCGAGAGCTGAGCTCTTTGCCCCTTGCATCACGTTATGTATTGTTGCTAAAGCACATGGTGAAATATTCCCTTCAGACATAATTAGAGCAATAAATTAATTGACATCACAACAGCTATCAACAGCAAGCATTGGAAATAAAGGAATGAAAATTTGTAAGGTTCTCTATTACATTACTTATCAATATAATAGTGAACCTTACAAAGTTTCATTCCTTTATTTACAATATGGAGAGGTTTCACAAAGTAAAGCCTGAAGTTATCAGTTATAACAGCAAGCACTTTTGTGAAATTTCCCTCCTGAAAATTGTTCAAATTTAAATGTCTAAACTTTGAAATATGCATTTTTTAGGGTTTGCAAAATTTATGATTGAATAATTAGCCTTCATGATTTAATTCAAATTCTAAATTATGAAGTCTAATAATTCAGTCATGAGTAGCTAATATATCCTCTAAGTTACATCCGAAGAAATCAATTTTGGTCAACGAAATAGTGCAAATCACTACGGTGAATTAGCAGTTTATTCTTTAGCCACTCATAGGCCAATTGCACCATGAAAGTTTGTGGATATTTGAAAATGTCAGTGACTAAATCTTACTTTTATGTTCAGAAGACGAGAAAATCTTGCTTTTTCAAAAAGTAATTTTGTTGGAGTGAAATGTGTGTGGTGGAGAGGTTTGCAATTTAGGAGGCACAAATGAAAATAGTGAATGGGAAGCTGTGACGTAGCCAGGTAGCTTTTATATTTTCCTTCATAAAATAAATAAATATTGAAAAATCATGAATATACCAAATATTTCTTTAACAAATGAAGGTTTTTTTCAATCATGAAAAGTGTTAAAATTAGTTTAAAACCCTCTACATATTTAGTACCCTGTTTTTCGAAAATTTTCCCCCCTGCTTTTGGACCCTCTCCCCCCCGAACAAAATTCCTGGCTACGCCACAGATGGGAAGAAAATGGGGGCCATAATATTCTTATTTTGAGTAAGAGAAGTTTGGTGCAAATAGATTTGACTCTTCCACCTGGCATTGCTGTCAAGAGCATTTTTCATTTGAAAATCCATAGGAAACATGCTTCTCCAAAATGACTTTTTGAAAAACATATCCTCTGGGTAATACAATGTTGCCTTGACGTGTGTTGTACAATGACTCCCATAAAAATATTGAATGAGGTGTGGTCTAGGAACCAGAGTCACTTACTCTCTGAAAATATAAATCTGATAATTATCAGAATAAATGACAGGCAACCAATCCAAATGATGCAGAGGTTTCTCCAGTTACTATATACATATGATAAATGCATCCATTAAGGGGGCTTTTTTAACATCAATTTTGGATGTTATTCCTTAACTTTCAATGTTCAAATGCTAAACATATCATGGGTATCTTAGTGAAGCCCACAATTGCATAGGGTTTTCCATTTTTTAATCTTATCTATTTTTTATATTTATAAATATGTACCAGTAACTAAATGATATTTTTGTGATTATGTACCTTTAATTAAAGATGAAAATGTGAACGGATTAAGATGTGATGTGACATGAGCAGTGAATGAATGGGAGAGGTTGGTAGGCCTGGTGTGGAGAGGGGGTAGTTGCCCACTTGGTGTAGCATTCGTTTTTCGTCCAAGAGAGGCAAGAAATCTGCCCCTCATACTCTTTGATGTGATTCTTGTTGTCAAATGGCCTTACTTCATTATATATATATACATATATAACTAGGCCACACTGTACATAGGCCTAAGTGTAAACATATCAAATAATACATATCAAACTTAAAAGAGTTTTATTATCCACAATGACTATTCTTTTGATAAATTATGTCCTTTGGCTGTTAAAAATGAATATATATATTTTGCATGACCTAGAAACCTTACATGGATATTAATACATATCTTAATGTAGGTCTACGGATTCATCCAAAATATTGGTGTCATGTATTAATTAATGACTTTGTCATAATATAATTGTGAAGTTGGCTCAACATCTGACTTGAGTCAAATGGTAGGTACACTATTTCATGTTAATGTGGTTAACCATATTGTGCCATACATGTTAATTCACTCACTGTGTAATAATAAACTTCTTGCAAAGAGTGCTTCTGCATTTTTTCTTTACAAGAGCTGAATTTTGAAGATATGGTCCTTCCTGTGCATACCTCTGTTCTTGCCAAAGGCTGTTCTTTGATATTTGAGGAAGAGAAACACTAATCTTTTGTAGCATCGCAGGTGTCTGAGTCCATCTCCCAGGTATCTGCCATTTGTCAGTGTTGGATTATTGAGCTCTCCGCTTGTTGAGGACGACTATTGTCACAATACTGAAAGAGAATGTTTTGGTAATTTAGTTGACTCTAGCCATCCAGGAAATGGAAACAATTGTAAAATCGTTTCATATATGTTGTACGTTAACAAATGTCAAATTCAAAAAATGGTTTTGGGTAAGTTAGAGATCCATTAAAAATTAACTGAGGAAATTAAGCGAAAGCAGCCAATCCCAAAATTGGCATAAAAACATTAAGGGGTTACATTGCCACATATTTTAGGCATTCTGGCAAAAATTTTGAATAAAACTTGTGCTGATTTTGTGTGAGTTCTCAACAAACAAGGACAAGAAAACAAAGTTACGGAAACTGCACAAAAGCCTAGGATGGATAGGAATAATGAATTACGACAATGGCAATCGAAAAGGAACATGAATAAGGATATCATATATGCAACTTGGAATGATAGGACAATGCTAAAACCTGGGAAGATGAAAGACATTGGCCAGAATTAAATAAATTAAGAAATGATGTGGTAGCACTCCAAGAAATAAGGTGGCAAGGACAAGGGCGCTTAGACAATCCTGATTTCAGCCTCCTGTACAGTGGGCCTGAGAGAAGGACAGGGCAGTTGGAACTGGGATAATAATGAATGCCAAAATGAGGAAAAGCCTGTTAAACTTTGAACCCATCAATGTAAGACTTTGCAAAGCAAGATTTAAAGGTAGATTTAGGAATATTCCCCTAATATCAGCCCATGCTCCAACGGAAAACAAAGATGAACTTGAGGAAGACCAATTCTATGACAGATTAGAGGAACTCCCGTCAACCCTTTAACATCAGGTGTGCCTAATTTGGCACATACCTTCAGAATCATTTTGCCTAGGTAGTCAAGTAACTTATTTCACTATTTCCCATTGTAATTTTTTCGGCACGTTCATATCTGCCGACAGTAATAAGTTTTGACACCAAGCGAGGAAAGGTAGAACTCCAACTTCGATAGGAAAAAGTCAAAGCAAACAGCATTGAAGGTTGTCTACTTGCTGTGTTTTTCTTTTAGTTTTTGGAAGTTTATATGTTTCTAAAATTTATTTTGCATTCCTCTTGGCTTACTATAATGTTATATGTAATCTCGACATGTTAAAATTTCAGATTATATTAAATTGAAGGAAGAATTAGTGTGTGACAAATTCATCCCATTAGGCTTCTACGAAATGATTGCAATGTAGGACAATATATTGCGATCAAAACCTTATGAATAATATTTCATAAATATACTTCATTATGTCGTTGAGGTTATGTAATTGAGAGTAAAGTGTAGTTATATGGCAAAGTTCTAACATTTATGCATGGCATTATTAGATTTTTTTTACTTTGCTGGCATTTCAAAAAATGAATTTGGTAACTTTTTATGGGAAAAGGAGGAGGGATATTGTTCAAAGTATGATTGTGTCACCAGAGGATACTGATGGTACCTACTCATTCTGGTGAAAGCTCGAGCAATGAAGATTTGGAATCAGAGTCACTCCAAGAGTGCTTCAGAAAGTATTTCGAATGTGTGCAAAATTCAATGTACGCACGTGTTTGAATAAGAATCTCAGCTGTTTCATGAAATTGAATGAAAAATAACTCGGTTTACTTTTATTTATACCAAACATCTGCAGCAATTTTTCAAATGCTTTTCCATTCATTTTTATGGTTTGCTGAAATGATGACAGCACATTTTGTACAAATTAAGTACATATTTGATTATGATATGTAACTCTCTCCATATTTATTTCACTAAACAACCTATTTTCATCGGACACATTATTATGGATACATTTTTTTTTGCTGTTTGGAAAAAAATTACGTTTTACTCCTAGCATATACTCTTTTTATGATGCCAGCTGATGTTTGATTGTTATTGAGTTACATGTTAATGATTTCCACATTGCCCATTGAGATATACGTATTATGGAAGGTAAGATTTAAGCAGGGATATTCCAATGTTTTGCTAGTGAGAGTGAATATTGTAAATAGGCAGTTAATAAGCATTTAATTCATTTGTTTCTAACAATTGTATGGTGGATTCCCTACCTTCTGGTGGAGCCTAACTGTGACAGGAATGCCCAACGTACTGAATTGGGCACATGCCTAAATTGAAATCAATTTGGAGAAAAAAATTAAAAAATGGGTGGGTGTGCTTTGTATAAACTCCCTTGAATGAAATTAAAAGGAAAAAAAAAATTTGCCGATGGGACAGAATGGGGAGCAGCGGTGCAGCAGGTGAAGGAGCACACTTATAGGCTGTGGTGCAATCCACGGAGGAGAAGAAGGGAATAACTGGCTAATATAATAAGAATATTATAGCTGGATTAGGAGAACATACAAAGGCTATTAAACTGGGATAAGTTGATCGCTGAACATGCTGTCGTAGGAAATTCGTTAGTAATGGAAAATTCAAAAGTGTTTGCAAAGGAAAAACCTCTAAATCCATCTGGTGAGGGAGTCAATCAAAATCCAAAAGCAACGGGATAATGTAAGTGGAGATGATGGACATAGCAAAACATGGAAACCATTGATTTCAAAATGCAAACCCCTGCAGGGCCGTCCCCGCGATCACAGCAATCAAATAGCTGTTACACTCTCAGGACTTGCGGAGCAGGAGAAGGGAAAAATCAATGAAAATGGTTTATTAAAAATACATTAAAATATTCATTTAAAAACTTGCGTAATAATCCTAACTAAAAATAAAATATCCCATACAAACCTTTTTGAATTTACTCATAACAGATACGTAATTATTCAAATAGCAAACATCAATAGGACCAAAAAAGACGTGAAATGTTGAATGAAGTAGAGATATTCAGGATTGTATGACATTCCATAGACATATTATGGAGACAAAATAATAATAGCGGAATCACTCAACCATGTAAATGTTATAACATCAAACATGACTACATTTTCAGAGTTGAAAAGAAATTGTATGATGCTATTCGATCCTTGAATATCAGCAATAAATTAATGAAATGGATTTTTATGTTTCTGTATATATTTTTAACTGGCAATATGTATGTAATATTTTATTATTATTTATTTTCTACATCATCATCATCACTGGTCAACAATCCTAGGATTAGTTTGACGCAGCTCACCACTCAGTTCTCCTATCAGCTAATCTTTTCACACCTACGTATTTCTTCTCTTTCACATCTCTCTTTACTTGTTCCATATATTTTGTTCGAGGTCTTCCTTTTCCATTCTTGCCTTCGACTTGTCCTTCGACGATTGTCTTCATCAGGCCATCATGTCTCAAGATGTGGCCTATAAGGTTGTTCCGTCTTCTTATTAAGGTTTTCATGAGGCTTCTCTTCTCTCCTACCCTTCTTAGCACTTCCTCGTTACTAACTCGGTCGATCCATTTGATTTTAATCATTATTCTGTAGCACCACATTCAAGCTGCAAGATTTTTCTACATAAGAAGAGAAAATCTCAATGGTACCTGATCAACTAATGCGTTTTCCTCTTTCTAACTATTTTTGCCAATGCAAACACCTCCTGACAACACAGTGGCTCTGGAGGACTTATGCTGTAAACATTTATAAGATTTTTTTGCAATAAAACTGCAGATTTTACATTATTATACTGTAAAATTTACATTATATTGTAATTTGGTTAACCCATTATAACCCAAAGTTGATTATAAGTAACATAAAAGGTGTATAAATAATATTTAAATTATGTGTGGCTTTGTGTTGTAAGGTTTAATGACAAAATTGGTAGCTGCCACATTAATTATGATTGAGTATACAATTTTAACATTTTTTTAAAAGAGTAGTTAATGAATGGCACCTACCTGTTGACAAGAGTTTATGACTACAATTCATTTTTATAGGCGGCATGAGTATGTACAGGGGCGCACCTAGGAATTAAGGCTAGGAGGGGTTTTAGGCGCAACTAATACGTAATTAATGGCATACCCGCCAGGGTAAGCGGGTGGTGCGGGGGCCCTCTCAGAGAAAAAGTAGCATAAACAGTGAGTTTTACCACTTTGAGGGATATTTTATAAATCCTTACAAAATTCTGTAAGTATAATATTGATGCAATTATAAGTAAAATGGGTTTAACTTAATTACGAGCTTTGGGGGGGGGGGGGGGGGGGGGAGGTTTATCCCACAAAACCACCCCCTCGCTGTGCCACTGAGTGTGTATCAATGGCGGCGCGTGCGTATACGCATGTTAGCAAGTGCACACCCAAAGATGAATAAATTATAAAAGAAAACTATTCCTTTGCAACGCGATGGACAAAAGTACTGTCTGCATATGCAAGAAACATGAGCCTCCGAACGCTACAGCTATCTCCCTTTCGAATTCACCGCTCTACTAGTGTGCGATCCCGTGGCATCATGCCGGGCGCATTTTCGGTCTGTGCGATCGCTTGAGGGAGCTCTGGCGGGACGAGGTAAGCGGGGGGTATGTGCTGTTCAAAGGGGCGATGGGAGCAGACTCAAAACCAAGGAGTGTCGACTGTGTGTTAAATTCGTGGCCCGGCCGACCTAGTGCTTATACGCAGCAATAGATGGCGTTAGTTGTCACCGGGAAATTCAAATCGGCCTCACTGCCTATTCCATTTATTCCAGTAGTTTTAAAAGGGATATTTTTTTCCAAGGAGTCTTGGTTTATTACAACTCAAATTAACACCAACATATCAAATATGTAAAAGTGATAATTTAAATTGCAATAGACCAAACCTCCCTAGAAAAAAACATTCCCTGAAATTAAAAGACTAATTATACAACTGGACTTCATAATATACTTACTTATTGTTTGAAGCATCTTGAAACTGGAACATCTCACCCTAATAGGAATTTATTCACTGAGAATTACTGATTAATATGTAAAATCAAATATTTACCAAAATAATCTCTGGGTACTGCGAAGCTTGGAGATTATTAGTGAAATTGCTGCAATAAATCACAGGTTGCACGCTTAGGTATACTGGGAGATAGAAAATAAATAAAAAAATTGCACTTCCTAATAAAGATTTAATTAACGAAATAATGAGCAGTAAACACAACAAAATCAATACAATTGCAGTCAAACACAGCAGATGTCAACATGAATCCATGATGATTAAAAATACATCACACATTCCAATAAAATACATTTCACTGTTCATTGCTTAGAGGAATAAAAGCCACTAATGTTCTCCATAGTGATGATCCTTGATATTTACTCCAACAAAGAAACCCTGAAAGAAATTACCAACGTTAATGTATCTGCATTAAAAAAAAGGCAAGTGCGCCACCATCCTTATTAAAAAATGATAATAATAACAACGTTTAATGTCCTTCAGGTTAACATGAATAACATAGGGCATAATCATAGAAAAAATACATACAAAAGAAGAAACAAGTAGTAAAATGCAGATTACAAAAAAGTTATCATGCAAAATCTCAACGACGCTGTAGTAGCATTTATGAATATGCAGATGTTTTAATTTATTTTCAAAGATATTTTGGCAGGCTAAATGTTTAATTGAATTAGGAATCTTATTGTAGGTCATTGAGGCTGAATTGAAGACCTTTCTTGCTTATGTTCAGCGGCTGATTAGCCAGATGAACATTTTCTTTACCACATTTCACATGGCTATGTATAGCGGAATTAGGCATCAGCATATGTTGATTACTACAGACAAACGTTAAAAAATTCATGACAATATAATAAGTACATGGCAGAGTGAGTGTCCTTATTGAAACCCTTAACAATGATTTAACAGCCACCTTTCACATAGAAATTGCTTCATCTCTAGCTACACTAGCATAACTCTCCAGCTACGCTAGCATAACTCTCTAGCTACACTAGCATTTCCCCAGAAGAAAATTTTGTAGGCTAAATAGGAATGAATTTGTACATAGTTGTTAAGACCCAGTCTGCGAGGAGGTAGTTGGGGCAAGTAAGTTTCCTAATCAAGTGGATACCAGTAGTAATTTCATTATTTTTGTAATATCCCAACTAGCACAGATTTTGCCTTATCCCTAAATACGAGGATATTATACATATATGCCGTGACGAAACCTATCTGAAAGCAGAGATAAAGTATGAATAATCCACGCCGTTTTTTGGGATAAATCGGAGATGCACTTCCGCATTTTTGGAGATATGCCTATCCTTACGCCGTATAATTGCCGCTAGATGGCAGCTGTTTCGCGTACGATCGCTGCGCTACCACGCGAGATTCATGAGAACTACGTTAAAATAATGTAATAACCGTAATAACATAAATTGGCTTTCGATGAGGAAAGATTCAATGCATTACTTTTCATCATTGTATTTTATTATATTATGGTATCCCTTATAGCATCAAATATGCCAGAGACATCTCACGAGGCATATATGACCACTCTGTCTATGAGGTCTGTATCAGGCCTATGAGATCATATCTCGTGAGATTCCTCTGAGATATTTGATGCTACATGGGATACTGCAATACAATACTGTATAATAACATACACGATGAAATATAATGCACTGAATCATTCACCATCGAAAGCCAATACCGCATTAGTCTCCACAATGAGGTTTTTTTTTCACTATGTTACACATTCACGCACGTTTAGGAACATACCAAAAAATCCGTTAGAAGTAAGGTGGAAAATAAACAAAATTATTGCTCTAAAAACGATATATTTAATGAATTATTCATCTTGAAACGATATACAATACACTAGAACACGGAGCAGTCCTTATACCTTCATCGGTAAACCATAAATCTTACTGTTCAATTCCTTACATCACATTATAGAGGAGACTGGTGAATTACCTTACGTATGGTTTCTAAAAGCACAAATTCGAAATCCATTACCGTTATACCCAAGAATTTGGCAATTACGATCACTAATACCTCGCATTTGTTAACAAATCACAGCACTGTCGATGATTCCTTCATTAATATCCACGACAATCCGGGATGTTTTGATGTGTCGCCACAACTGTACGTACCGTCGTAGCCTACATCGAACTCAGGCACACAAAAACGATGCTTAGGTCGCATTATCACTTTAACTATTATTGTATACACAAAATAATCAACGATTTTTACTCACAAACACCACTATACACAACACCAAAAATGTAAACACGAAGCCACTATAATGGCTTTAACGGTAATGGAGGACTTCAGCGCTGCTATGCGGCCAATTTTGGCAATATGGTACCATGACATCCCCTCCCCAAACGCTTGAAATCGTGGAAAAAAGGGATATTACACATGGAGGATAAGCTTATCCCCACAATATCTGATTTCTCCAAGGATAAGTTCAAATCTGTGCTGGCTGGGATGTAGTCACCAATGAAGATTCACATTAAAGTATTATCTAAGATATTTGGTACTGTCACAGTGTAAAAAATATTCCTGCATGATAATTCCAATATGCCTGTAAATATACGTACAGGGCCCAAAACTCTGTCAATATTATTATAAAAAATTAAACTGGGCACAGACAGTGTACTTCACGTTGTGTCTCTGATCCATCTTGCAGCAACAAATAATTAAAAATATATTGAAACAAAAAATGCAGGTGAGAGAAATTTTGAACAAGCCAATGGCCTCAAGAAGGTGATACACATTAAATTATTATGGCCACCAGAGATTGAAATACTGCATAAATATCACTACATACTAAAATGCACTCAAGATGCAGCAGAGTTATAAGAGAATCATTTAAATTCCCGTGTGGTATAGGGCCACAAGAGATATAAAATCTAAATGTAAGCAAAAATAAAATAATAATTACATGACCTTTAGTTAAACAGCAACACACTTCCACCATCCTTGTGAGGAGAATTCTAACTTGAGGTCACCAAAATGCATCAAACAGGTAGCTGCAAAAAAAGGGAAAGGCAACTATAATTTGATGATAATGGTCAAAATGAAAGCATTGAATGCATATGTAATAGCAATTTGCTGATTATTCTGTTATGAAATGCAACCATTTCATAGAATACCATGGACATAATTTGCTTAGAAAAAATACTGGCAAAGCTATATGATTAATTATGAATTTCATGCACAGTATAAATTTGCATCGATGTGGATGAGTAGATACAAAGTTACTTGTGATATGCAAGAGCTTTCACCTTCTTTACCATGTGATGTAGAAGCAACCATATTCACACCAGAGGAAATTTTAACAATGGATTTATAAGAGGCAACAGAAAAAACAGAGATGGCACGGCATTAAAATTTGATTGAGGGTTTCATTTGTAAATTACTCTCTGAAAAAATGTCTTCCACAAATTATGAAGTTATTATTTAGCTTAGCAACATCTTGTAAGAACAAATTAGGGTTGCCACATAATTCTCACCACTTCTTCTGATGTCACGCAGAAAGCCATGCACAAAAGAAAACGGTATACTGAATACCAAATTCAAGGAATGCCCAAGACATTCCATATCAATGCCACCACAAAATTAGTTTCTGACCCGCACATATTTGGGTATGCTATAACTTGGTCCTTGACATATCTTTATTATTTAAATGGAGAGGGCCAAAAATTTATTTTTAAAGAGCTATCAGCATTTATGGTATAACATGGTTTCTGAAAATTGCCAAATCAATGCAATACAAATAAGATAAGTAATAATCAGTGGAGGAATTGATCACAATCTAGGGACAGTTTTTGTCTTTCAATAAAGCTGAGTATGCACTCAATTTAGAGAAGTCATGCAGAATATCGGCATAAAACAATAGTCCTGGCAATTCGCTGTAAACGAAATTGCCAACAAATTAGCATAATACATACAAACCAGCACAATGGAAATAATATCCTTAACATTCACCGTCACGATCACTTACACAGAATGCAGTTGTACTGAGACCGTCACCTAATATGGCTCTTAAGTTTTTAATACCGGAAATTTTATCGCTAGTTTCAAGGCTGTAAACATTATCATTTCATTGGTAAATAAACTCAAACTGACAAGTCAATTAACTATAACACAGCGACCATTAATCACATACCGCAGTTAGGTACTCAACTACATCCAACAGCAAAAGAAAACACACATCTACGTACAATCGCGCAGGTAAAAACGTTTCAGACAATTTTTTATCCAGAAATTGAACACTACACATATCAAATACTTACACGACATAAATGACCGCGTACACGGCGTTTACAGCCACTTTCATAGCCTGTGTAGCCGTCTGAGTAGTGTGTGCAGTCAAACCGCACAAACAACATAGCCATTTCCTTCAAGGTAGACATCATTGGATAATTATGCTGAGTATGCCTTAAAGAAATAATGGCAACATTAGCAACAAAAACCCCATAAAATGACAGACCAAATGAACGTTTGACAAAATCAACAAAACCTTACCTGGTGAGTGGTCACGGAAATCGGAATATTTCACTGCATTTTCATTGACAGCCACTGACAACACATTTGCTACGTAATATCAAGCGTTATCTCACTTTAAATTTAGCTTGAAGCACATTTTCAACACTTTTAGGCCCGTATCATAAAAGTCCCCTCGAAGCCGGCCTCCACCTCATTGTCGTCAGGAGGAGGAGATACGATATCATAAAACCGACCTCAACCTCAAAAACGTCGAATTTTGAGGCCAGCCTCAGCTCAAACTTTGAGGTTAGATTATTGTCGGCTCAAAGTGTTTGAGGTGACTTCCGCCATTGCGAGAAGATGATGATTATTCATCCACGATTATTAAACTCTTCCGTTATTTTGTGCCAGCATCTTGCCTTGCTTAAAACGGACTCCGCATCCGAGCGCTTACACTCAATTACGTCCTTGTACTTGACCACCAAATCGCACAAAATTTCCTGCTCCTGCCTGGCCATGCGCTCCGACTTACAAGGGGAATACACGACCTTCGGGTGGCCGATTGAGCTCAAATTTTCTGATTCGGCAGATCACGGCTATCAATTAAATATGCCGAAGCAAGACGACGCACTTCTCAAAACTTTTCGAGAAAAAAGCAATTAAAATCTTAAAAAACGGGTCTACGGTATATATCCGGTATTTCCTTACGTTTACTTCAAAACAGCGGTGGCCCAGTGGTAACTGGTGGTTGACTGTGGATGTAAGGACTGGGAGTTCGATCCTCACTCACGGTACTTCTTTTATTTTACTAAATTCTTCGTTTGTAAGTTTCGGGATACTACTCGAACAAACGGAGAACGTGTTCATTCCTCCGCCGCATCGACTGCCCTGTATTTTTGACGGTATACACGTGTCATACATGCTTACGAATAATTTTCTCAATTAAACTCCCAATGAAAGCATAATCCGTCGATAGGGTAGATTTCCCTCCCAATTAATAATTTAAATGTCATTATTCTGACCCCACCCCTACAGAAGACAATAGGGAAATTGCATACTTTTTATAAACAGTATGCTGATATACTACAGTAAATACTTAGTACCGCAATATACTTTTTTCCGCTTAAAATTCAGTTTATACCCTAGAAAATGACTCCCAAAAGTCGCCCGAGTTTCGCGGGCTAAAAAATACCGCCCCCACCAATCTTTGGCTGTGACGTCATAGTTCAGTACGAGTCCAAGATCCAAGCCCAGCAACTGCAGGTTTGGAAGAGCCACGTTGCGTTTAAAGGAGAACACGGGTGAAATAAGGAAAAATTACAAGTGGTGCATTGTTCCTCGGTGCAATAACACCCCAGAAAAAATTTTCGTCTGCATTCCCACGGAGGAAATTAGAAGAAAAGCCTCGATGCATGCCGTCTGTCGGGATGAGCGTTACGGAAAAATAAGAGTATAATAAACGGAATGATAAACCCGTGTGCTATGTGAGCGAAGATAACTTTAATATAAATAATATTTCCATATTTCATTGACTGAATATCTTGAAACTGAGATTTTTCGATAATTCGGCCGCCGTAGAATAAACTCAACTCAACTTCACAACAAAAATCGAGATAGGTGTTTCTCGATGGTTACGATCTTTACGATGGACTCAAATTAAAGTGCCTTAATGATTATTAAGGCGCTTGTTCAATTTCAGTTACGGAAGGACATAGAAAATTCCATGTTGTTTAAAATCAAGGGAGGAAATATGAAAATATAGAGCAACGTTGATCCTCATGCATTCGAGTGCCAGCCAAGAAGACAGCGTTTTCTTCTACTCTCGGCGTCAAAATGATGTGCCGCTGTACTTGGAAATTTATATCCTGGCTTCACTGCATGCTATAATAATGAACTATTCGTCATTTTAAAGGAAATTTTATCCTAAATTCTGATTTATTTTATTACAAAAAATTTCAAAAATGTAGACACGGCCAGTGCAATAAATGACTCCGCGCACCGAAAAATTAGCCGTTTTGTCAACTTCATGAACTTTGCAACTCAACCTAGGGAAAACTACTACGTCTACAGCATTCATCTTCCACATTAATTTACACTCATTAGTGCGGATTAATGAAATGACTTTTGGGTAATTTTAGAACTTATATTTTGTTATAAATTAATGAAAATATTTAAACATTATCTTGTCCCATAGTTTATCCCGAAAGATAAAGGAAGTTGTAGATGGAAAAAGAATGGAATCCAGAGGTGGTCACAAAAAATTAATCGCAGCATTCTTTGATTTTATTCTACGCCGTTGCTTGCTTTTCAGAAAAAGTTGAGTCACAAGAGGAATGTTCCGCGGCCCTTAATTTGGAAACTGTGGAGATAGAGGAAGACGTGTGGATCAGCAATTTCCATTTAGTTGGTTGTCAGGATAAACCAAGGATCCATTTAAAGGTTGTCAGGCCATCGTATGAAGATAGGATCCTGATGTGCACCACAGGGGAAATGGGGTGTTTGAGGGAAAGTCAAACCCAAAGTTGCCCAAAGAATGTGCAGTTCTCTCATATGTTGCTCTTTCCCCAGTTAAAACCAAATAGAAATTGGATTGGGATGATATTTTCACCACGGGTTCCAGTGATAGTGAGAGTGCAGGTGATCATGGTTATCGTCGAAGGTCATCCCTCTATGATTTCCGATACGGAATTTTTAAGTGACAACCGATGGCAATGACGATGAGCTCGCCTTTAGAGTAGGTTTCAGATATATCGAGAGAAAAGCTCCCAAAATGTATTAAAGACTCTGCTTGGAAAACATTCACATTTTAATGCTACTTTAGGAAGGATTTCATTACAAAAGTAACTTATTAACACCTGAAAACGTTGTGTTAATTACATTGATCGAAGTGCGATTGACCGATTCTTTCTGCAGAATAGGAAGTGGCTTCGGGGTTTTTGAGTCACAAGATGGTAGATTGTGTTGGAAGTTCGTCTATATTATCGCTACTAAATTGAAACATTATTCGTCTGGCTTCCTCAGAGCTTCCTGTCGCCCTCCAGGCAAGGTATTTTTAAGTTGAAAGTATCATCGACAGCTTCGAGGTGGAAATAAGTTCACCATAAGACTCTACCGGACTGCCAAAAGAATACACATTTCACATGAGTATATACGCTTTCGCCAATATTACACGCAAGTCTCACTTTGTTATGAACTATAAAACATTTCAGATGCACATCAGCTACCTTTCCATTTCTCGGCATCGACTTTCGGCGCCGACGAAGTCTAGTAAAATACCCTGTTATCATGATGGAATCAATAACAGGAAGCTTGATAGGATCGGCCTAAGAATAACCATATTCCTTCATCTTTACGCAATTTATCGCTTTCAATGGAGGAGAAATAGATCAAATAATAGCCCTGAAGTCACAATAGACAACTCCGATACGTCTGCACTTCAATAAATGAATCATAACCATGCCGTCGCATGTATTCAAGTATGCAACCTCTACTATGGCCGGGCCGCCGTGCCTCCTCGTACTGAACTATGACGTCACTTTTCTACCAGCCAATCATCGGGCGTTTTCGCTTCTCACTAGAATTTGAAAATTCTCGTGAACTTTGATGCATTAAATATCGCAAACCACGTCATAAAATAATAAAAAAACTTTCACCGAGGTATGCAAACATATATTTTTATATAATTTTGGGGCTATTGATTATATCTGAAATATATGCAAGTTCCCTATTTACACTCGCAATACCCTAATATACCTAGAGAGAACAAATAAAGACAAAATCGCCCTAGGAAAGGCTATTATATAGCCCTTGCTTCATTTCCTACCCCTTTCAGCACTTATTATTGCTTAAAAAAATGAATTAAAAATATTTTCATTGAGCTAACGAAGGTAAGAAAACAATATTTAAAAATGCAAACAATAAAAACCTTGAATAATAAAATTAAAAAAAAGGACCGTGAGTGAGGATCGAATTCGCCATCCTTTTACATCCACAGTCAACCACCGTTACCACTGGGCCACCGCTGTCTTTAAGTAAATGTAAGAAAATACCGGATATATACCTTAGACCCGTTTTTTACGATTTTAATTGCTTTTTTCTCGAAAAGTTTTGAGAAGTTCGTCGCCTTGCTTCGGCATATTTAGTTGATAGCCGTGATCTACCGAATCAGAAAATTTGAGCTCAATCGGCCACCCCAGTCGTCAGGTCGTGTATTCCCCTTGTTAGCCATTTCTGTTTCTATTGTTGATATTGGCGGGTATATCCCCGGCCGCATTCGGTATATCGCTACTGCGCATGTCTGCGCAAATACGATTCGAAAAAATGAACATGGAACAATGCTGGAAGACTGTCAACTCTGAAACCAGAAACATCGTCCTCAACAATGCGTCATTTCCGCTGGCTCAAACCCCTCCTCCTATGAGCCGAGCTGGAGGAGACTTTTATGATACGACGCGGTCGAGGGATCTCCTCGTCGAGCTAGGCCGGCTTCAAACGAGGCCATCCTCAACTTCAACTTCGAGGGGACTTTTATGATACGGGCCTTAGCCTTTAAAAAAGCAATGAGGCACGACAGATTTCAAACCGCAAGCAACGGAAAACTTGGTATCAAAGATCATATATTTCAGAAAGGAACCATGGAATCGATGCGCATTCCCGTCGTTACTTGTTTACCGCACCTATAAAAAACGATATAGTAACTTTAATTCTTCATTTTATGCAATATTATTCACCAGTACGTCTTAAAATAAAACAATAAAGAGATATTATTGTATTTCACAATTCAAAAATCAAATTTAAATACAGCTTACCGCACCTATAGAGGGTATCCAGTCCGAGGGAACCAGTTTGCCCTATCCTCTTGGACAGCTATGCTACCTGCGCCCAGGATCCTAGTCCGTCTACAGAGCCATCTGTATAGCCTTTTTCTACACTACTTCCTCATAGGGTGTAAGGAAAAGAAAATGAATTTCAACTACCGTCACTTGTAAAGGTGTGTTGAGAATAATTATTTTCATACATGCTAATATTATTTCTGTTCATGCAATTTTAAGGGTAGAGTGTACCAGTGATATGTTTTGCCACTGGTGTGTATACCCACGTACACACCTATATGGTATTAATATTGATGCATCATTTATATACTATGTAACATATGACCTTTCACAAATTATTAACTTGATTGATTAAAAAATACAAGATAGAAGATGAACCACCCTACCTTGACTCTAGGTCCTGCGCTAAAATTTTTAACAGATTGTAGGCTACATATGTCCAATGCAGAATACGTTCTACACAGAATACGCATCCAAGGTGATGACGCAACACCTGATGCTGAAGTGATGAAAATTCATCACCTTATTTTTTAAATTATTAACATTATTGTAAGGAAAATTTATAACGAAGAATTTTATTCAAGACGGTACAATTTATGCTAATGCTGAGCGATTAATGCAAATTTTAATAGTGGAAATAGTGCTCAAATTGCCTTCGAAAACCCAGACGAAGTAGGTGCAGGCGAGGGATTGCATTTTTATTTAGTTCCGATCCGTACTGATAGATAATTAATCGTGAAGTGGGTTGGATGTAAGTTAAAAGATTTTTCCCGAAAGGACAAGCAAACAGACAAAAAATGACTTCATAAAAGCGTGCTTGGTGAAACATGCGGAAATAACTTGAAAATGAAGTTATTTTTTTCATTTCTGTAAAAATGTGAATTTACATTCAATCCACCTCTAGCGTAAAAATTTTCTCGGATTATTAACTGTAATGACATTAGCGGAGTAAAAAAAGTTTGGGGGTAATAGGAATCGAATGTCAAACAGTCATGGCTACCGCATATCCCTGTAAACACAATGAGTTGCAGCAACGTTGCAGTCAGGTTGCACGAGGTTGCAGAGGTTGCAGGGCTGTTGAGGTCTCTTTGCAACGTCCTGGCAACGTTGCAGACAGGTTGCACGAGGTTGCAGAGCTACTTAGGTCTCTTTGCAACGTTGCAGACAGGTTGCTTTGCAACGTCCTTGCAACAATTTTCCCTCATTCATTAAAATATGAAAATATTGAGCTAAAAGAATAGGTACCCACACAGCAGAGGATATTCCTGGAATATCCTATTTTGATCCCTTATATTCCTATTTCGTCCCAGAGACATTGCGAACCATTGTGGGATATTCGCGGTATATATTTTGACAGTAGGCTTTTGTGTATGTAATAACTGAGTCACAGTTGTTACAGTGTGTTTCATCATTTCTTTTCGGAACACCCAAGAACGCCGTCCACCTGGGGTGCTACGAAATGCAGATTAATTAAAAAATCAATCAATTCCCTTAAGATGTAAAAAAAATCCTGCCATGATAAGTTTTCCTCGTTTCATAAAGAAGAATGTTCTTCGAAATGTGATTTCACTCGTGCTTTTTAATCTACTAAGGCGATGATACAAAAAAGATATATTTCCCAGTGGGATTTATTCCTCAAGTCATAAGACGAAACTTAATTTTTCGCCTACCAAGATTTAGACTCCCGCCCGCGATGTCGAGCTATCGATTGTGGATACCATCGATGGTCGATTCCACCAATAGTCGATTTCCATCGAGAGAAAAACAAATACGCACATGCGCATTACCACTTTCAAATCCAACCCAATCCAACCGAATCCAACGGCCATGGCCGTTTGATGGCCGTTGTCGTATTCATGTGCACATTAATAATGTTACGTGAACTGTGTTGTGTTCTTCGTGAGCGGAATTGATCCTGCCGAAGCATATCAGCCTCTTAAGTTCTTCTTTTGCTTGTTTCACCAGCACCTAGGCAATCATCTACTGTTACTACGTAATTTTGTAGTGTTATGTTTGCGAAACTTCTCCAACAAAAGTTTATCAACCGCTGAATTTCTACTTTTGCTTCCTTCATCAGAATCTGGGTAAGTAGAAGTGTTGCTTATTGCAACATTTTTTATTTTAAATGAAGCATATTCTTAATATTTTCAACCTTCTCACACTTCCTGAGACAGCTCAGTCAATCCATCTTCTGTGGATTGAAAAACATTGCATATGCATAAACTTAAATTTATTTTAATGCTTGACGCATTGCATCACCGTAGTGTGGGAGGATTATGAAGAAAAACTTCTCGGCTTTACTATTTATTGAGTCATTTAAAGTTATTTACATTTTTTATAGTGTTTATTTTTCATTTAGGTGTAGTGGGTTTAAGTGTAGCTTCATGTCAAAAGCATCTTCATGATGATGTAAAAAGTTTTGGATCAAAGTTCCAATCAGGTAATTGTTATTAAAAGAAAACATTTCAATCAATTTTGTGTCTCATTTTTGATAATTTTTTGTAGTTAAAGATGTCACTGTGATTTTGTTAAAGAGGGGATAAGTAATGGGATTTGATTTGTTGGAGGCAAGTCTATTTGTGCACATTACTCAGGGATAAAACCATTGGGCCATAATGATAAAGTGAATATCAGTTTATCTGTGGTAATATTATTAATACCCAGCCCAGTATAGGAAATGGTTTAGATTCATCTTCCTTTATGTTTGCTTGAAGCACTTTTCAATAGAGTGATCAAAGAGATGCGTTGGCTCCCTAATATTGTTTTCTTCTAAGCAAGCAGACTGTTTGATCTTGATTCCAATTATGCAGGGTATCCCATTTATCTTGACCACCCGAAATAACTTTTTGTTCAGATGGAAGTTCAAAAATGTGTCAAAATGAACACTAAAAAAATCCAGTTCTGTGCCACCAGAACGTGTGCCTGCATTTTTGGCATGTTGTGCTTATAAAATTATTTCAAAATGGGAACTGTTCAATAAAACTACTTGTGTCTAAAATCCTTACTAAAATTTAATTTCAGATGCTTTCCGTTGCAAGCCCACATTAAAGGAATATGGCCATAAGCACATAAAGGAGAAGGCAATTGACTGGTTCAGGCACGCTGAGTCAAGGCATCAGAGGGTGGAGGAAAGGAAAACAAATTGTAAATAAGGAATAATAAAAAAATTTCCTTTGAAACGACACAATTTAAAGTATTATTTATTAAAGGTTGCATCACGTTACGCTTCTGGTGGCGAAGATTTGTGAAAATGTAGTAAGGATTAAATTTTGGCAGTAAATTGGTTGACGTGAGACGTAGCTGCAACGTTGTGGCAACCTATATGGTTTACAGAAGGTTGCAGGCAGGTTGCAATCATGTTACGTGTCACGTTGCAAAGATGTTGTGAAGACGTTGTGAAAACGTAGTACGGAGGACGTTTGGCAGTAAATAAGACGTTGTCACAACGTTGCATGGAACTCCCAGTTGGTTGCCGTGAGACGTTGCTGCAACGTTGTGGCAGCCATTATGGTTTACAGGGATGTTTCCTCCTCCGTATGGAGAGAGCTACCTAACTCTCGCAGTAGAATGTTGACGGTGTGTAGTTGCTTTTTCCCGTTTAGGGGGAAGGTTATTTGACAGGAGGCGAAAGTTTATTTAAGAAAGCAAATTAACTTTCGATGCTTAAAAGTACAGCTTACTCTTCTACAATTGATTAGGTACTTATGAGGCTACTACGGAAAATAAAATGTGAATTAAAAATTCTCACAAATTAGTGGAGATGGAAATACCACTGAAATACTACTCTTTCGCAACTGTCGCTTCAATTTTTTCTACCTCAGCCATCTCGAAGTTTATCGGCGATTACGTATTGCAGTGTTAACTTTAATAACTCTATTAGTTGGCGCTCTCGGGACACCTACGTGAAGATAATCATGGTGGCGAGTGTTTTTTAATTACACTGCTATAGCAGTATACTTATGAGTGCTAAACAGACTTCAGTGATATCAATAAACGAGAGGCGATATTTCCAGGCATGCTGCACAGATGGTTTCTGGATTCCTGGATAATGGAGCCAATGCTTTGATAGAATGCTTTTTCGCTGTCAACATTAGAGGCAGGAATACTTGTACAATAGAAAGCATATTCTGCATATTTAGGATAATCAGATCTAAGACTCTTAACAATAGCCATTAGGTCAACCTCGCCAGTAGCTGCAGCATCTATGACACATTTTTTGGTTGCTAAATAAGCTTCAGTAAAATCAATTATGGGTAGATCACTAAGCAAGGGCAATTTTTTTACATGCTGAGACATAGAACTATGATTTACATGCAGCCCACTTGCAATAATGTTCCTAGGATTGAAAAGTTGGCCCATAGCCTCCCAAAAGCCTTTTGCTGGGTCATTAGCTACAAGAGAATTAAGTTTTAACACTCCTTCTTTTCCAACATTTGCCAACTGTGCTTCTACAGCTCTGGAGTGGCAAGCAGGTGATTGCAACAGTTTAGCAGTTTCTGATCGAAAATGCCGATCTGCAACTAATTGGAAACCATTTTTTAGGTCTAACAACTTAACGCTCAGGACATGAGGAAAAGGATAATTTGACCCTTCCAGTGTCTCTAAACGTGTAACATTGGCTGAACAATGGTCAACTACAAACTTTGCCTGTCATTTCAAACCTGCAAGTTCATCTACAGTTAGGCACTTGAAATATCTGATAGAGGGGCTGTTGTCATTAGAGTCCTTAATTTCAAACTTGAAAAAATCAGCAAGGTAAGGGAGATATTCATCTATATATGCAACGGAACAATACCAAGCATTCCGCCTAGTGGCAACTGGTGAGGGATACAGTTTTGGGGTAACATGTTTGTCTTCAAGAAACTTCAAATAATGATGTTTCCTTTTTCTGGTGTTAAGAAAAGCCATTTTAGCTTTCACAACACATTCAGTTCAGGAAGTCCAATAGCCCACGTATTTCCCACAAGATTGAGTTTATGTGCCCAGCACTGGACATGGATGAGTGTAGATGACGATAGCACTTTTTATAATGTCAGCACATTTTGTCATATATGGGGCAGAGTCTGTTGTAATTGAAAGTACATTTTGATAGTCCACGCCATATTTTCCTAATATGTCCACCAAGAATCGAGAACACACTGTGGCGGTGGCACTCTGGAGCACTTTGCAAGCAGCAGCGAAAAGCTTGCTGCCTTCTTCAAGCAAAAGCACTTTAAATAAGACTACAAATACACACTGACCCTTTCTGTCAGTGGTTTCATCACATAAAATCACTATCTTTCTCCCTTTAACTACTTCTTTAAGATTTACTTCTTCCTCCTCTCCAATGTTTTTTAAATAAACATCCCTCAAAGTTTTAGAATGAGGAAGACTACCTGCCCCTGGAATATATTCTTCCATCCACCAACAGCTGGGTGATCAACTTTAAACAAAGGTATTGTAACGGTTCAAACCGCGAGAGCCGCCCGCTCGCCTCCCGTTCGATATCTCCCCGTACATGTGATAGTTAACTCTCCACTACCCCAAAATATAAAATTGCCCCTACGGAGACTTACCGTTTCCGGGCTTAAAATCAAGTTCCCCAATTGTTCGTGCCTGCACGCACACTCACTTACGACAGGATTTAAGGAAATCGTGGCAATAGCAAAACAAATAACTTCAATGACATCCCTTTTACAATTGATTTTTAATAACTGAATTACCATAGGTTCCAAAGTTTACACTGACACTAAAGTATTCCCCAAACACACACAATAAATCCCCGTTCCAAAATCCATCGGCGTCACCTCCAACATGAAATATGCACCTTCGGCTTCTCCTACAAAATTACAATCGCACTTTCTCAATGATTATTATTAAAAAAATGATGTTTCCAACAACAAAATATACCCACGCTCTTTGGCGAATGAACAACGTAAATAGCGTGACATCAAACTTACACAAAAAAAACTTTCCGTGCAATGCAAGTATAAATTAGGCGTTAGTCTGTTCAAGTGGCCACCCGTCTTGAATTCGGGCTCAATGATCCGCCAAGTGACACTAACATTCAAATGTTATGCTCAAGCTTCACCACGTGCCGCACTTAAGTCTTGCAGGGCCGTGACTAAGACCAGCCAACAGTGAATTCACTAGGGCCTTATTGTGGGGAGTACACTTGGGACTTTCAAAGGGGAAAACAATCTGGATACAAAAGGATCTATTCGGGCTTTGGTAAATTCCAAGCTTACTTCCTTTATCCGATGTTCTCGCCACCCCTGACGAGCTGTCCTCGTATCTGCCTCCTCCACGTGCCGTAGCTTGGCTGCTGCTGCTTGTCACTGAACACCACTATTTGACTTCTGACGTGTCAGACCGTAGGAGAGAGCTAGACTTCTCGTCTCTCCCTTTTATCACCTCTGTACTTCCCAAAATCACCTCTGGTGCACCACAACGCCCTCTTTTTCCCCAGCCGAAAGGCGGGTTTTCAAACGCATTCCGGGAGAGAACCACTGCGTCGCCTCTCCCGGAAATCCACTCTCACACAATTTCACTCGACTTCACTTACATAAAAAAATATTCTACAAAAAAAATAAACCCTTTACATAAATCTGGTACAGAACTCCGTAAACAAAAAATGCTAAAATTGTGAGCGTGCGCGCAGACGTAACCCCCCCAGCCGCGATGTTTTAAAGTGATGCGTCGGGCCGGCTCCGGTCCGTACCGCTACACACCCCCACACTAAACTAAACACGGAGTATCTCCAGTTAAATTACCCTCTGGTTAGTTTACCAGCCAAGAAACAATAAATTTTGCCTGCAGTAACATGAATCAAACAAAATTAATTACTGATTGAGTACTCTACCCAATCGTCTCATCCCCACAGTAGACTAACTACTCCCCATGAGGAAGTTCAAAATATGGTTTCAAATTTCCCACATTATGTATACCAATTGACTCCCCTGAGTCTTCTTCGAGATGGCAAGCATTTGGACCCGCAAACTTTGAGACACGGAACGGTCCCGTGAATAAGTGAAAGAATTTATGAAACTTTCCTGTTTTCGCGTCCGAAGGACGAGGGGTTCTCATCAATACTCGGTCATTTATTTGAAACTTATGAGTCTTCCCCTTCTGTCTAGACCGACGAATGCGACCGGCTCGTTTCAGTCTCCCTTGCACCAAATGCGTCACATCAGCCCGTGAATACTCAGCTTGGCCTGGTACTTTTACTCATTCATCATCCTCCCGGGATGGTTTTTCCCCAAAATGCACTTCCATTGGAGTTAATCCCGTACTCTCATGCAATGCTAACACCCACCTTGTCAGACGGCTGTTATTTAATTTACATCTCTTCAAAAATGTGAGAGCTTTGTGATCCGAAATTATGGTTAACTCACTTCCTAATATAGTAGGTCGGAGTCTCTGAACGGCCCAAACAATAGCCAACGCCTCTTTTTTGGTCGTTGTGTACGCTAATTCGGCGCCTTTCAATGTACGACTAATAAAAGCTATCACTTGCTCCCTTCCATCTTCCCCTTTTTGAAATAAAACAGCTCCAATCCCATGATGTGAGCTATCTGTCTGCAAATACATCGGCCTATCATAATCAGGATAGCGTAACATCACTGTGTCTAAAAACTTTCTTTTCACACATTCAAACGCTTCTTGATGCTCTGCAGTCCACTTCCACACAGCTTCTCCCTTGAGGAGGGAAAGAAGTGGTACTATGAGGTGCGCATAGCCCTCACAAACCCAAATAGTAATTGCACAAACCCAAAAACCCACGTAATTCCCTTTGATTCGTCGGTACAGGAGCTCGCTGCACCGCATTAATTTTATCTTCGTCAGCCTTTATTCCCTCAGGCGTTAAAACATGCCCTACAAATGGAACTTGCAATCTACAGAAACGAGATTATCCCACATTTAATGTTACATTGGCAGTTCTGAATTTTTCAAATAGAACCTTAAGGTGCTCCAAGTGTTCATCGAACGAACTAGACGCCACTAAAACGTCATCCACATACATGGTTACGAATGACTCGGCTTCCGGTCCTATAATCCCATCGATACACCTCGTCATTGCTGCTCCACTATTTTTTAATCCATAGGGGACACGCTGAAACACATAAGAAGTATGTTTATGCAAAAATGCAGTATATTTTTGGTCATTAGGATGGAGTTTCATCTGCCAATACGCAGACGTGAGGTCAGTGGTGGAAAAAAAACTCTTCCCATGAAATTTTCTCAAAAGTTGCTCCACCTGCGGTGGCCTATCACGCTCAGGGATGGTAACTTTATTCAAACGGCGAGCATCCAAACATAACCTCACGTTTCCCTTTCCCTTCTTGACCACAACAAGTGGATTTACAAATGGGCTAGGAGACTTCCTAATGATTCCCATTTCCACCATCTCATTAATCTGGGCATCTACCAAGGGTTCATACACGCGAAGAATGGGGTAAGACTTCATTACGAAAGTCGTTTCCTCCGTCAACTGAATCCTATGCGTAAATCCTTTAACTAACCCCGGTTCCTCAGAAAAGATCCCTTGGAATTTACTTAATAAAGCACCCAATGATCGTCTTTGATCAATATATAAATGATTGAGGCTTTGGACTGTTTCTTTAATTTCGCTGTCCGTGACAGTGGCGCCCTTTCTCCCTTTTTCTTCGCCCAAAGTCAACGTACACACGGGAAACTCAGCCTCCACTTCACCCTCTTCTCCCACCTTAAATTGTACTTTTCCCTCCTTAAAATCAATCGTAGCGCCAACTTCCGCCAACCAGTCTGTCCCTAAGATGAGTTGACGAATTAAATTCTGCACAACGAGACACACTACGTCAACTTCTCTTATTCCCACTTGCACCGTAATTAACGCTTGCTTTGTAATTGCGTGCGATTTCTTTCTATTAGCACATACCAAAAAACACTTTTTCATCGGAAATATTGGAAGTTTGGGGTCTTTAGCTAACAGCTGCTCAAATAACGCTTCGTCTATCGCTGAGACTTCGCTACCCGTATCTATCAGAGCCCCTACCCTATGACCTCCACACTCCACTTGAATCTCCGGACATTCTCTCCTCATAACTTGTCTTTCTTCCTCATACAATAAGTCGTCTAAATGATTACCCTCTAGGATGCACGTAGCTATTATTTCTCGTGATTCCCCTTTTTTTTTTCTTCCGAGCCGACGGAATCACTCGCCTCGGACCTTACCCGTTTAACGGTATCGTCTCAATGCTTCTAACCCCCGCGCCTTCACCTTGGGTCGTCTCACCTACAACCTTACTAATTGCTCCCTCCTTCTCGGCTTCCCTTCTCGTTCTCTGGGGATTACCTAATGCCGGCGGTGGGATCGTAAAAGTGGGCAAAACCGGAGTTCTCGCCTCAGACCCTCTCAACTCCCCCTCACCCTTCCTTTCTACGGCTCCCCTTCTTCCCTCTGAAACGTTTATGGACGCCACTCGCCTGTTTTGTTGGGCTGCCTGGGGCCCCGACCTACTCTCCTCGTCATTCACTGAGTCGTAGATTCTTAACATACTCAGTAACATAGAGGTATCTGGAGGGGGCATAAGCGCTCTGAGGTGAAGCCAGGCATAACCAGGCATAACGGTACTTTTGCGCATTTAGCCACCATGCTCTGCCCCGCTTCGTCGATTTGCCGTAAGCTTACATGTTAAGTAAATATTGTTTTTTTCTGAAACCAGTGGCTACAGAGGTCATATAAAGGTACGTAAATATTTATTAGTGTGTTTATTTTCATGGATATTATTATCTACATTCGGAAACATTCCGTTACGCTATTTGCTATATGCTATTTAAACTTTGCATTCGCAGATGGTTTGCTGCTCGGCTTACGGGTGCAATAATCGCACGGAAAGGAAGAAAACAGGCCTTACTTTCCACCGGTGAGTAAAATATAGAATAAAATAGTCAAAAAAATGCAATATAGCGTGAGATGTTCGCTGCACCTGATACATATTGACTTTGTTACCTACAACGTGCTCGTGTTTGGGGTGCCTTTTAATGTGAATAGTTGATAATGTTATTAGTCAACGGTAGTAATTAAGTATTTTATTTGTATTTTAAGTGTCATGATAACTATTTTGTTGCGAGTATAATATTTTAAGTGCCATGTTCACTATTTTGTTGCGAGTATAATAGTAACGATGGGAAATAATGCGCCTGAAACACGTGTCACACACACCTTTTAGATGGCTAGTAAGGTATTATGCGGAGTTATGTGGTGTTCTGTAATTTTTCAGTTAAAATATTGAAGAAGACATAGCAGTTATGAGGCGATTAGGTAGAATACACTTCATTGTTACAAAGAATATGCGGGCAGTTAACAATGTCAATTTTCTCATAAGTCCAGCTTCTGCCCTTTGTAATTACCTTAAGGCATCACAGGACACTGTTAATTACGTTATTTGATTGTTATTCTCAGCATATGTTAAACTTTACGGGGCAAGAAGTGGTAATTATTGCTAGTACCTTAATTTAAATACATTATCTATAGTAATATTTTTTGGAATTGGTGTATTTATAAAAATAATGGTTATTGTAGAGGAAATTTCTTTCCACCTATACATATTCACTTTCGCAGCCTTTCTACTTTTTTCAGGATATCCTTGGAAGTTTGCTGGTCCTTTTATTAAGCCATTTCCGAAAACTTTTCACCATTTACTTTCCTGTGATGAATCATGAAGAGTGGCAGTTGCTCACTGGAAAAATTATGAATTGCAATCGCCTTAGCTGTTTGCATTTCGGTTTTGCATTTTTGGCCTCACCCATGCATTGTGTATGTTTACATTTGCTGTTGATCTGCCAAAGTTGAATCTTGTACTTGAACAATGTGAAAATTTTTTGTGTCGTGAATTAATCTTTTTGTTATTTGCCCATTAAATGAATTTTTATGCTTGATTTTGTTTTTCTTTGAAAATCATAATATTTCGACCTTTTCGTCAAGTTAAATTTAGAGGCACGCACTCAGACGAGTTCACTCGCGTGCAAAGGGGCATTACTTGATGTAGTATGGATATTTTCCAGGGGCTTGGGTAGTAAAAATAAAATAATTTGTATCGAAAACGTAGTGATTTCGCAATCTTTCGTCCGTCAATCTTACTTGAGCATGGTCAACTGCGGACGTACGCACTCGTAGTGCATTAACTTGCATTACGAGAGGTAGCACCGTTCTTTTTCGGGGGCTTTGACAGTGAAAATGGAATTATATGAAACAAAGTCGTGAGTTATTTCTGCGTAATGTCGTAAAACTTATTTTAACTTCGGGTTTGGTCAATATTTCTATCGTACAGGAGCAGTTCATGACGAGTTCAATGGTGATTACAATGTTCGTAGAAGTAACGACGGTGCATAGCAACATATTCAATCGATCTTTAATTTCCGGATTAAGATTCATTAAGTTGAAATTAATGCAATTTTCGAATTGCCAGCCATTGTTTAGCTAGTAATATTGAGTCAATTATACTTGACTAAGCACCTCATTGTCCGTTGATTATTGTCTTCCTGCAGGTCACAACGGCTCTGATCCAGCATAAATTTATTCTTTGGGCATGTATTACTATTTATTTTCATCGTACCTTTCGCGAAAAATGCCTAAAGGTATTATTTAATGAGTTAAAAGCAAAAATTTGTCGTTGCCCCGTAATACTCTGTGTTATAGCAGGGCACGGCATCATGGCTAAATGCGTAATTTGGCCACGCCCCCCTGGCTTCACTTCCCGCTATTGGAAAGGATAGGGCGCGGCCCCTCCAGTAACCTCTATGCTCAGTAACTCATGGGTCGACGCTACCTTCGCACTTCCCAACAAATTCTGTATCCCAATGGGATATTGACGGCTCAAAAAATAAATAATCTCCTCCTCACTTACAGTCCGGCCGTCGAGAGTTGTCCGATGACAGTTCAAAAGGAGGGGCGGAGAACCCTGCGCCTGCACGGTTTGCAGCCAATTGCTGTCCCCCAAACGCACCTCATACCCTCGCCCAGGCATACAACGTTGTCTCATGGATATGAAGCACTGAAACAAGCCTGAGCCACCAAAACAAGCCCTTTCTGCGAATCGCCAAAACAAAGGAATCTTCCTTTGGGTCCTTCACGCTCGTCGTCCCTTCTGGTTCCTTTCTTAAGGGAACCCTTTTGTTTACGTGTGGTGTGGGCGTTTCCATTTCTTACCTGGCAACCTTGCCCCCTACTCCTTCTAGCTGTCATCGGACAACTCTCGGCGGCCGGACTGTAGTGGTGGCTCGCAATCTTTCGCTAATACGATTTTTTTCATCGCATATTCTTCCATTGTCTCCCTTCCCCCGGGATAATATCTCCCTTTACTTACATTTTCTCGAGATCGACACCTGGCCTTCAAGTCCCAATATCGACCCAAAAACTTCCCTTTCAAGTCCTCGTATCCCTCATCGATGGATTCCAATGTCTTTACCCACAGACTTGCTTTTTCCCGTAACATGTTAACAAAAATTATACTTTTTTGATTTTCCCCACAAGATACCGCTGTAAAATACCTTTCTGCTCCCTTCACAAAAGTAATCAGATTCTTGTAAGTACATCCTCGGAACGTAGGCATTACAATTGCGTCCTTCGCCCATGTGATTCCACCAACTACCGAGGTAGGCCCCTGTTGCTCTGAACGCTCCAAGCGCCCCTTCAACAATTCAAATTTTGTTTTCGTCGACTCCTTTATTTGTTCCCTCGTAACTTCAACCTCACCCTCTATTCTGTTCATCCGCTCCCCGAGATTGATAGTCACTTCCTTAACTTCTACTAATGTAGATTCCTGTTGGGAAATTCGGATATTGACCGCCCCCATCATTTTCAAAAATTCGCTCTGAAGGGATTGCCTTTCTTTACGCAATTCCTCCTTCTCCTGATCCTTCTCCTTACGTCTTTCCTCTTTCTCCTTCTCCCGTAAGAGTTCCCTCTCTCGTTCCTTCTCCTTACGTCTTTCCTGCTTCTCCTTCTCCCGTAGGAGTTCCCTCTCCCGCATTTCCTCCAATAACTCACGCACCGGGTTCAACGCGATCGGCGTTTGGTAAATCGACTCTATAGTGGACTCCGTTTGACCAACCGGTGACTCTGCGTCCCGTTCCACTTCCTCCATAATGGCCAACCCAATCAAATCCCCTATATTACGATTGAGCATGATTCTTTCCTCCCTTTGACTCCTCTCGGCCGTCTTAACACGATTTGGTTCTTTCTCAAAACGTCCCCGTCGAAAACCAACTTCTCCCCCACACTAATCACAAATACACCCCCTACAAAGCGTGCCCAGGCCTCACCAAAGAACCCTCCGCGACGATGACGCATTCGTGGTTTAGGAACCTGAATGAGCCCAGCACTCCACACTTGACAAATAGTCTTTCCGTAACTGAAACAAAATTATTTTTACAAGAACCATTCGCTTGCCATAACGAATTAACTCTGCCAGAAAATATTTTCCCTCAATTGCCCTTTTAAAAGTGAATGAATGAATTGGGATCCTGTCCGCAGCGCCATTTTTCATATGTAATGGTTCAAACCGCGAGAGCCGCCCGCTCGCCTCCCGTTCGATATCTCCCCGTACATGTGATAGTTAACTCTCCACTACCCCAAAATATAAAATTGCCCCTACGGAGACTTACCGTTTCCGGGCTTAAAATCAAGTTCCCCAATTGTTCGTGCCTGCACGCACACTCACTTACGACAGGATTTAAGGAAATCGTGGCAATAGCAAAACAAATAACTTCAATGACATCCCTTTTACAATTGATTTTTAATAACTGAATTACCATAGGTTCCAAAGTTTACACTGACACTAAAGTATTCCCCAAACACACACAATAAATCCCCGTTCCAAAATCCATCGGCGTCACCTCCAACATGAAATATGCGCCTTCGGCTTCTCCTACAAAATTACAATCGCACTTTCTCAATGATTATTATTAAAAAAATGATGTTTCCAACAACAAAATATACCCACGCTCTTTGGCGAATGAACAACGTAAATAGCGTGACATCAAACTTACACAAAAAAAACTTTCCGTGCAATGCAAGTATAAATTAGGCGTTAGTCTGTTCAAGTGGCCACCCGTCTTGAATTCGGGCTCAATGATCCGCCAAGTGACACTAACATTCAAATGTTATGCTCAAGCTTCACCACGTGCCGCACTTAAGTCTTGCAGGGCCGTGACTAAGACCAGCCAACAGTGAATTCACTAGGGCCTTATTGTGGGGAGTACACTTGGGACTTTCAAAGGGGAAAACAATCTGGATACAAAAGGATCTATTCGGGCTTTGGTAAATTCCAAGCTTACTTCCTTTATCCGATGTTCTCGCCACCCCTGACGAGCTGTCCTCGTATCTGCCTCCTCCACGTGCCGTAGCTTGGCTGCTGCTGCTTGTCACTGAACACCACTATTTGACTTCTGACGTGTCAGACCGTAGGAGAGAGCTAGACTTCTCGTCTCTCCCTTTTATCACCTCTGTACTTCCCAAAATCACCTCTGGTGCACCACAACGCCCTCTTTTTCCCCAGCCGAAAGGCGGGTTTTCAAACGCATTCCGGGAGAGAACCACTGCGTCGCCTCTCCCGGAAATCCACTCTCACACAATTTCACTCGACTTCACTTACATAAAAAAATATTCTACAAAAAAAAATAAACCCTTTACATAAATCTGGTACAGAACTCCGTAAACAAAAAATGCTAAAATTGTGAGCGTGCGCGCAGACGTAACCCCCCCAGCCGCGATGTTTTAAAGTGATGCGTCGGGCCGGCTCCGGTCCGTACCGCTACAGTATATTATCTTTCATAAATGCCCTCACCGTGTCTTTTGTGAATTGTTCTTTTTCTTGCCTTGCCCGTTTGCTCGCATCCAATGTTTCAGAAATCGATGTCTGCCGTTTTGATCCTCCCTCAGACATCACCCTCTCCTTATTTGCTTTATGAGAAGCTCTGGTGTTGACATGCTTCTCACATGTGTCTTTCCGGCTCCAGCCCACAATGATATTGCAAAACTTGCACATCATAATTTGTTTTGCTTTATCAAACACATAAAATCCTTCTGTCTCATACTCTTGCACTCTCTGAAACACAGTCACAACTTTAGGCATTATCAACCTCGAAGTATTTCTTAATATCCAATTAATCAGTCTTTCTGCCTTTCGTTATATTCACAGTACGAATACCATGAACTGGGTCCTCTCACCAGCTCCACGTCACTGTTTTCTGTCGATGTTCAACTAGTGATACAATTAAAAATGCTCCAAATGCAATACAGCTACAATGTAGTTACCAACGTGACTTTGTGTTAATAAGTCTGGCGACTTTGAAAGCGAAAAACACCGCGCGGCGGTAGACACCGGCATTCACCAGGGAGACGGCAAGCCCACTGCGCGTCATTCTCAAGGGAGACGGCTTGCCCGCTACGCATTGGCAAAAACCCTAACCTCACGGAGTACAGACAGAGAAAGAGGCATAAATTGGTAAATGAAATTCTTTGAGCGAAAAATCAATCATCATAGAATTCTGAGATTTCTATCCCATTGCAAAGAAAAAGTCTTACTCTTTCCAATGATATCATAATATACACCCCTTACCGGGCTAAATTCAGAGAAATTTGTGTGTAAAGAGAAGCTAATTTACATGGCATAGATAGGAGCCATGCGCTTTGGCAGCAGAATTTATTTAAAAATAAGTATTTATCGTTCATAGAAATCGACGAAAAACTAACTGCGCGTGGTACACTTCATATATGAATTTTTGGTGGTATTAGATTTACAGGTCACCGGTAGTATAATTAAAATATTAAAAAAAACTTTTCGTCGACCAGGCATTTCCTGCAGACGACCGGATGCCAGAAGATTCGGTTTGGCAACGCCGCATAAGAATTCAATGTAAGCAAACAAGATCGCAGACGACAGCATACCAGAAATAAGCATAAATGGAGATAATTGATTGCGTACGAGTTTAGTTTACTGATTTTCCATATTGTCGCAGTAAATTCCATGTACAAAAACTACTTCGTGGTGGACATTTGGAAGTGAATCATGAGATTCGCGATTCCTGTTACTATTTGGGTTGCTGTAAACTTCGAGTGAAGAGATTTCTTATTTGTATATAAATATGATTTGGTGGAAGGATGTAACCGATTTGACGCACACTTCAGTTTTCTGCGTATTTAATTGTCAAAGTACGATTCTCCATCCGCATTAATGAACTTGCCATCTGTGACGAAAGCGAGTGGTTCAAACCATCTTACAGGTATGAGCCGTGCGGGAAACCTATTGAACACCGTGAGCAGGTAGTTATCTACAGGTAATTTTCATATATTTAAGCCAACGCAGTCCGAACCTTACATAAAAATGAACGGACATAATTATTAGCGAGATACGAATGTAGTCATGCGTTTACACGCAAGTTAACCCTAGAACGACGGGCTGGGTCCAATGGACCCAGTTCGTAGTTTTGAAAGTTTATAATTATGTCAAAAATGCACGAAACTGATTTTTACGCCGTGACTTTTCCTAAATATATGTCCTCTAAAACAGCAAGAAATAACGAGAATGGGCTCATTACATTTTATAGTACACTACAAAGGTACATAGTGGACGAACTGGGTCCATAGGACCCAGTCGACTATTTTCAATGCTATGGGTGATTCATTTCAACTTATCAGCAATTTTCTTATTTACTTTGTATTTTTGGGAGATTCAATGTTTATGGTGATGTAAAGAAAGTCGTAGGCGATAGTTATTACCAATAAGTGGGCTTTTTTATGGATTGGCTTGAAGCCTTTCATATGCTCTTCCAACGTCACATTTAGAGTGACACAGTCAGAAACATGTATCCACATCGTTTCGTAATGGGTAGTTTTTGTAACTTTCTCTGGTTTGACGCACACACAGTGTGAATTATCAACATTCAGTCCCATAATCTGTTAGTTTTATATGTGAGACCGTTCATCTAGCGTCTGCGGTGCTTTCGTGGTGGACAGTCAGAAGTTACGCTCGCAAGCTGGAGTGGTCTCGCTGCCTGCCGACATTTGCTGTTATTCCAACTATCTAACTGAAGACATTGAAGAACTTGAATTCTATCATTACATTTTGATACCATGCATGGTAGGTACAAAACTTTATGGATTGTATAAAAGACTATATTCCTTCATTCTAATGTACTTATTCAGTATTTACCTCATTTACCAAATCGTTTACTCCTCAGATGGATTAGTTAGATGACAACTACTATGATATACAACAATGTCATTATTCCTATCTTTACCGGATGCTTGGTCGTACCAAATTTTGTGTAGTGAGGTACGAATGTAGCTGAATTCATAGAATGACCATTGATATACTGTGTAGTTGAGGGGCTAAGAAGTCGGCGTCGCCATTTGGATATTACAGTCAAAATAGCTATCAAGATATTTGTGAGGTAATAACAAAAAAGGATTGTTTATAATTATTGTAAGAATTAGCTGTTCTAGCGAAATTATTGAACTCTTTGAATATCTTGATGATATCAGAAATATAATACGAGACAGTGCTTTGCTAATTTTTACCTGAATTTACAACTAAGGAGTAGCACGAACAATGTTATCTTCCATTTATATCTAAGTGAAGTTTGGAATGAAAAATTGATAAATTTTATTGTCACTTTATTCACAGGCTTGCTAATAGTGACACACATTTGGAGTGCATTTATCTAAAGATTGCAGAACGAATTGTTCAGCTTCTAAATATACAGCGCTAAAAGGAGGAGGGTAGCAGGGAATCCGGTGGAGATGAAGCCTAAAATGTTGAATAAGGATGAAGAAGAACTGAACCTTGGCCAATTTTTCTTCATCTTTCTGAGAACATGATAGAAATACGAAAATGGGGAATTCCTATTGGGAGTAATTTTTAGGAGGAGGGTAGCAGGGAATCCGGTGGAGATGAAGCCTAAAATGTTGAATAAGGATGAAGAAGAACTGAACCTTGGCCAATTTTTCTTCATCTTTCTGAGAACATGATAGAAATACGAAAATGGGGAATTCCTATTGGGAGTAATTTTTATTTCGCGCAATCTGAAAGAGGAGTGGTAAAGAAAACCTCATGCCACTAAAAAGGGTAGAATGCGAAGGCGTAATATTTTGCGTCATATCCCGTGCGCCGTGCGGAATTTTTATTGTCTTATGCACTTTTGCTAATTTTGCGTCCTAACATCTTTGATGTTGATAGAAAATGGACCACCATTGAAAGGTTTAGTTTTTCAAGCTTTGTAGAATGAAGAAGATGACTGAAATAAATAAGGTTCTGGCAATGCTAATATATATCATTTTTACAAGTAAAAAAATCAAAATTTTTCAGACCTTTGGAGTAAACTAGACGGGCAGCCAATATGCAACAGTATTATGGAGTCAAAAGTGATACTGCGGGTTATTTGATTTGATAGTGCGACAGAAATGAGGGAAAGCAGAGGCAAAGACAAATCGCAGACTATTAGAGAGATATTTGATGGGAGGGGTGAATCAATTTGCACAGTTGTTCTCTGGGTATTGGAACTTTATTCCAAAAGACAAAAAGGATATGATACACCATACACGAATGGATCTAGCGAACTTCTAACCATGACTGCGGCCAACCGACCGAACCGACACACACGTACCGACCAACTTGGGCAGACTCGACGGACTCCTCTAGCCCGAGCAGGCCACACACCTTCTCCCACACCGCAATATCGACAGTCAATTGTCACAGTATATATGAGAAATTGTCTCAACTACAACACCCCTCCTCAATTTCTCATACATCTTAAATTTACCCTATGCTTGCCAAACACTTTTGCTGATAACCCTTTTGTCAGTACATCCGCCTCCTGTTCAGAGGAAGGCACATATTCAATGTAGATAACCTTAGAGTTATACAAGTCTTTTACAAACTGATATTTTATATCAATGTGTTTCATGTGTTTTCTCTTCCAATTTCCTACAGTCTGAATACATGATTGATTATCTTGGAAAATTGTTATTGGATCCTTCATATTAACATTCATTTCAGACATCAACACTTTAAACCATAACACTTCAGTCGCAGCTGCCGCTAAAGCAACATCCCCAATGAAAATTTTGTATACAATTGTATACAATTGTATACAGGATTTCCTGTATAAAAATGTATACAATTGTATACAAAATGTGTTAATTGTATACAAATTTGGCTTTACACAATTGTATAAAAATGTGTACAATTGTATAAAATGTATACAATTGTATACATTTTACACAATTGTATACATTTTACACAATTGTATACATTTTATACAATTGTATACATTTTTATACAATTGTGTAAAGCCAAATTTGTATACAATTTACACATTTTGTATACAATTGTATACAATTTTATACGGGAAATCCTGTATACAATTGTATACATTTTTATACAATTGTGTAAAGCCAAATTTGTATACAATTTACACATTTTGTATACAATTGTATACAGTTTTATACAATTGTGTTAAGCCAAATTTGTATACAACCCTAACAACACATGGACATCCAATGGATGTCTGACGAATACCCAATGCAGACGTTGCCGATGGGCCAAGGATATCCGATGAAAATCCGGCGATTTCCCTTGGACATCTGTCGGATATCCATAAGTCCCAAAATCCGATATCCATAGGACGTCCCCTTCCAGATATTAATACAATTTTTGCATATTGTTGCAAGAATATACACCAAAATGATTCCTTCACATGATAGACAACCTTATCAAGGTGGAAGGATTCTTCATTTAAAAGTTTCATGGGTGTCTGCTTAGTAACCATTGATGAATGATTACCCTGGCGAAAATGTGACCGTTTTCAGATTGTTTAAGAACGCACCATGGAGGTGATCATGAACAGCGAAGAACACTATCCCAGTGTGTCCTCGAGCGGAAATGTGTACGCCTTGGAGTGTTCACAAACACTCTACAGAGCGTTTAGCTATGTTTACGACTGTTTGTCAATGTTTCCAAGCGTTGATGAACGCCCTGTGAGTTACCATCTTCATTGTTTCGCAGCATTTACTTACATTTGAGAACACCCTGTCTAGGCTATCGAGAGTGTTCATGTACATAATGTAACATGCTAATGTGTTTTCCATAGTTCTTGAACGCTATGGGAACACTTGCCGGTGGGTTTATGAACTCTTGCAGTGAATAAATTTAATAAAGAAAAAATCAGTGAGATTCAGGTCTTACAGGGTCTACAAAGGAAATGAAAACCAGATACAGTTTGCTGTAATGATAAAACAATTATATTTAACTATATATTACACACTTATTTACAACAACACCACGCAATCACATGAGTACTTTATAAACTGAATTCATCATGCATAACAAAGAGACCAGGCCCAGGTGGTATTCCACCTTTTGTGCTTAAATATTGTCAAGAGATTTTAGCATATCCTCCCTCACTCAGTCCATCCATCCAACCTAAGAAGTAGTTATGTAGTCCCAACCCATAAATCAGGTGATAAGACTCACACCACTAGTTACAGACCTATTTTAATCCAGTCATTTGTTGTTAAGATCTTGAGAGAGAGTCTTGCACTTAAGCCTAATATCCTCTCCTACAAACATATAGCTATACCAGAGCACCATGGTTTTCATAAAGAAAGGTCTTCAACTACGAATCTCATGGCCATGCAATACTACATTCTAAAACCCTTCAGTGAAGGGCATCAAGGTGATGTAATATATACTCATTCTCAGAAAACATTTGATACTCTCATTACTTACCACTTGCTTTGTAAGTTGACATGTTATGGCATTGATAGTAATCTTTTAAAATTATCATTAACTGTCTTAATGGTAGAACCCAGGTGGTCAAGATTAAATCCTTCCTCTATAGTGTAATGAATGTGACATCTGGTGTTCCTCAAGTGTCCCGCCTGGATTGTTATTACATTTATTTATTAATGATGTTAAGCAGAAGAAAAAACCAAATGCGGGTCTATCAAATGCTGATGATTACAAATTACATTGCAGGATTAAATATTTAGATGACTGTTTATGTTTACAGAGCAGTTTAAATAATCTATTTTGCCGGTGTTAAAGTACTTCTATAAGAATTAGAGTGCTTTCCAATCACCTTGCGCAGATTAGCTCACATCACAACAGATTGAAACACACTAGCGCAGACGAACAATGGTGCAGGATGTGTTCCCATCTGTTTAGCGCAGATGACGTCACATCTGCGATTGGAACACGCTCTGAGCTAAACAGTTTAAAACAGATCAGCGCAGATACGCGATTGGAAAGTGTTGGCGCAGGTTGGATTAGAAAGAAAGAACGTCCATTCTCTTTGACACTCAACGGAAGACTCCGCCTTTTTATTAACGCAGCTGTCAGCTGTTTTTCAATACATAATTCAGAAGACACAGATGGCAGTACTTGTGTGCCATGGAATGCCTTGAAAATATTGCAACTCCCAACACTCCTCCTCAATATTTACAAGGCACACTTACAATTAGTCTGGTTTTATTTCACACATACCAAGTTCAGTGCGATGCTTAGAAAAAAACATCATATGGTAAACCCTTTGTTAGAACATCTGCCGTTTGACTTTCAGATGGAATGTAAATTACATTAATGATCTTATTCTTAATTAAGTCTCTAACAAATTTGTAAACAATATCCATATGTTTTAATCTTTTCTGCTCCCAGTTTGGTAACGCACATATGCATGATTGATTGTCTTCATACATTGTTATGGGTTGAGTAGTTTCAATTTTCATCTCAGCTAATAACTGTTTAAGCCATAACAATTCTGCTGATGCTGAAGCCAGTGCCTTGAACTCAGCTTCAGTTGAAGATTTTGAAACTGTACTCTGTTTGCGAGAACCCCATATAACTGTATCACCAAAAACTTTAAGTAAATATCCAGTTACTGATTTTCTATCAATATTATTGGCATAACTGGCATCAGCATAGGCACATACAATTACATCAGTATTACCCTTAAACCAAAGTCCATACTGCAATGTTCCCTTTATGTAACGTAGCACTCTTTTTAAGCCTTCCCAAAGAGCCTGTGTGGCTTTACTTTGATACTGACTATAGAAATTAATGGCTGCACATAAATCAGGACGAGTTGCTAAGCATGCATACATCAAACAACCAATAAGTTCTCTATATGGTTTACTGTCTACAGGTCGTGAGGGAATATCATTAAATTCATTTATACCCAGAGGGGTTAATTTTGGTTTACAAGAATCCATTCCAAATTTTTTAATAACTTTATCCAAATAGCTTGCTTGATTCAAAAACAAAGAATCATTAATGCGTTCAATTTTAATTCCTAGAAAATATTTCAGTTCACCCAGGTCTCTCATTTTGAATTCTCTCATTAACGTACCCTTGAGATTACTCAGTTCACCAAGATCACTGCATGCCACAATTACATCATCAACATAGAGAAGTAGGTAAATTATGACATTGTTAACAGTACTTACATACATGCATAAATCAGTTTTACATTGAACAAAACCAATATTTTTAGCAAACTTATCAAACCGGTCATTCCACTCCATTGGTGATTGCTTCAGGCCATAGTGTGTTTTCTTAAGCTTACATACCAGTCCCTCTTGCACTTGCATACCTTCAGGAGGTATCATATAAATCTCCTCCTTCAGGACACCATTTAAAAAAGCATTTTTTACATCTAACTGGTGTATATGTAACTTTTGATAGTTACTTACACACAACAATGTTCGTAAAGTTGACATTCGGGCCACAGGTGCATATGTTTCCGTGAAATCTTGCCCAAACTTTTGAGAACACCCTTTTGCCACTAAACGTGCTTTATATCTCTCTCTTTCACCATTATCACCATATTTAACAGAGAATACCCATTTACTTACACACAACAATGTTCGTAAAGTTGACATTCGGGCCACAGGTGCATATGTTTCCGTGAAATCTTGCCCAAACTTTTGAGAACACCCTTTTGCCACTAAACGTGCTTTATATCTCTCTCTTTCACCATTATCACCATATTTAACAGAGAATACCCATTTACATTTAATTGGTTTTTTACCAGGTGGTAGTTCAACTAACTCCCAAGTCTGATTACATTCAATTGCCTCCATCTCTTCACTAATTGCCTTTAGCCATTCATTTTCATCCGGCCTACCTCGGATTTCCTCAAATGAGTTAGGAACATTTTCACTGTAAGAAATGGCATTTAGCACAAGTCCTTCATGATCAAAATTAACATACTTGACATTACCATCATTGGGAATATTCATTAACAAAGCAAATTCAACTCTTTCTCTTTCTTCTTCTGATACAAAATCATGACAATTATCTGTAATATAATCCTTGAGGTATGATGGGGTTTTCTTAAGCCTTTTACTCCTCCTTAATTCTACTTCTTTGTTAGCATTAGTTGTTTCACCATCTACTACGTTATCATTCATAGCATTACTTTCCCCACCATCTGAACCCTCTACTGACTCAGTCATTTCTTTTACGTTTTCAAATGAATCATTTGTTGGCTTTAGCTGTTCATTTTGAAAGAAATCTTCCCAGCTATCTTGGAATTTAGTTCTACTTTCATCGAACTTTACATCTACTTCAGTCATACCTTTAATATCCCCAATCTTTTTGGCTAATATAAAATCATTTGTCTTTGCAACTTGTATCTTCACTGGTTCAATCAAAGTTCTAACATTTTCTGCAGGAGTATCATCCCGTGCAATTATATCAGAACACCCAGAATCCAAAGTCCAATCATAATTTGCATTTTTTACTTTACCAACAAAACCAGCATCCACTAATACTTTGCCATTAGCTGCTACATCAAATCCAAATTCATCACTAACCTCTACTTCTGTGCAAAAACTATAAGTTACAACCTGGTCAGGTCCTCCAGCGTCTTCACCCGTGTAGTTGTCGGAGAAGTTTGCCTGATGCCTGCCCCTGTTGCCGCTCCTACTCCAGTCATGACCATGACCATGACTCCAGTCATAGGCATGACCCCCTCGATTTCTCCAGCTGGAAGCTCTGCCACGGCTGGTTTGGGAAGTCCGGTATGCCCCGCCTCCAGGCCGGTAGCAATCTGCTGCCTTGTGGTTCCGTCTGCCACAGTTGTTGCAGGTGAAGTCTCGACCTCCGGAACCTCCTCCTCTATAGTTGCTGTCGCCAGACGTCTTCTTGAAGCCGGAAAAAGCAATAGGCCCGTCATATGACCTTAAATTCTTATTCTTCCTCGTACTCAGGCACTCTTCTATCTGATTTCTCACTATTTCCATTTTCAACCTTTTCGTTGTCATTGTTTTCAGAGCAACTACGACATTTTCGAGCTCTACTGGCATGAGCATCAAAAACTGTATTACAGCCCCCTGATCATCCATCCTATCTCCCGCCTGTCTCAAGTCCCGAACAAGACGATCAAATTTTAAACAATAATCATGAAAACTTTCTTGATTAGGGCGAAAGAATAGTTTCTGTAATTTATTAGTAAGTGAAATTCTGGAAGTTGCCGTTGTTCTTTCGAATCTTTCCGCTAACGCTGTCCATGCGTCAAATGCACTGCACGAGTCTTTGACTATCTCTAGTTGCCCATCTTGGATTCTCTGTACTATGGCACTCATGCGCTTTCTGTCCATTCTCATAATTAATTTTCTTTTCTCTTCTTTACACTTCTTTTGCGATGGCGTATCATTCTCATTCTCTTCGTATTCATCTAACTGTTCCTGTAGCGGACGATCTAAATGTTCAAGAAGTTCCTTCTCTTCCAGGAAAATTTTCATCCGAAATTTCCAATCATTGAAGTTTTTGCCGTCAAACAACGGAATTCTATATCTCTCTTCCTCCATTTTAAACTTGGCGATCTTCGACACACACGGCACGACACATTCGGTCAGTACGCACGATGCCCAGACAAGTTCGCACAGAATTAAGAAAGAGAACTTTTTTTCACATGTCCGTTAATCTGGGCTCCCATAACCCTGTTGGCGCAGGTTGGATTAGAAAGAAAGAACGTCCATTCTCTTTGACACTCAACGGAAGACTCCGCCTTTTTATTAACGCAGCTGTCAGCTGTTTTTCAATACATAATTCAGAAGACACAGATGGCAGTACTTGTGTGCCATGGAATGCCTTGAAAATATTGCAACTCCCAACAGAAAGCACCCTTAATTTAAAGAAATGTGTGCCAGTCACATATCATTTTAAAAGTCCGATTACATTTAATTGCAACATGAACAATGGATACCTTGAGAGAACCACCAAAATTCTAGATTAGGGAGTTATCTTTACAGCTAATTTAAATTTTGACTATCATGCGGATGTGATGGCCCCAATTAAAATTTTGCATATGATTTGTACACAATGTACACAGGATTTCCCGCACACGATTGAGTACAAATTGCATAAATGTGTACATGTACATGTACAATGCATTGCAAAAAAAAATTTGGCATCCAACAACTTGTGTAGATTGTACGCAATTTGCACTATTTCATATATTGCATAAAAAGAGTACAACCTACACACAATGTGTAATGCCAAATTTTTGTACATATAAACATTCTTTCTACAATTATCATTGGAGATATCACAAAGAATAATGAATAAATATCCAATAGAAGTATAACGCTATCACTGACTTCCTTGGCAGTTTATTCCCCTTAACATTTGTTGTATGTATGTCGTATAGATGTCGCCACATATGTGTCGGTGCTGCCACTTGTGGTAGAGTGTTGTTTGCGGTACAGAAACCGGCAGTCTTTCTGTGGTGACTACATTGTCAAGACCATGTATTATAACGGACCAATAAATCTACAACAACATTCAATCTCTCAAGCTTTTTTACATGAGAGGCAACAGAGACCTTAAAATAATACTCATAGGGGCATAATGACTGCCAAAATTAGTGGGCCAGAACCGGCAGGGAATCATTTAATTTTATTAATTTTAGGCATATCATTAGATGTCGAGTAGATATAATAAAATGATCAGATAATGAGAAAATAATAATGTAACGTAAACATGGAATACTCCAACACAGAGTAGAATTTCTATCAATGTACAATATTACGCATTTGACACTGATTTCAGACATTTCTCTTTCCTAATGCTCTGAATAGTCTGAGGAATAACTGCAGGCACTCTCTCAAAATGATACATGCAAGTTTTCAGTTGAGGTACCGTCACAAATGTCACATTCAATATCATTATCAAGGGTGTGCAAAGCAAAAGACTTATTTTCCACTTTGATTGGATAAGTTGAAATTGTTCAAGAAAAGCCACTTTTTTGCTCATGTTTGCTCCCATACTTCATTCAAGTTTGTACCTCCTTTTCTACAGAAGTGGGAACCTCACTTGTATTAAGGCCTGTTTACAAATTACATTAACCCGTACAAGTGAATGTCTGTTTGCGTGAATGGACCAGAACAGAACATGTACAAATGCAAGAACCAAATTAGGAGAGATTATATTTCTGTTCATGCATTCACACAAGTTGGGTGCCTATAACATGGTGCATTTTCGTGTAAATTGATGCATTCATACATTTAGACAATGACTCCTACAAGTTAATGTACAGTGTAAACATGCCTTCAGGAAGAATGTGGATCAATATACTCGAATTATCTTCATCAACCTCCTTGTTACCATTTCTGGTGATTACATGGTACATTTGCACCTCCTTGGGCTCTTCATGCTCCTGCAGTAGCTATAGAATTTTTCTCTTCCTAGTTACGGGGCGGTCTGGAGAGACTGGAATGTTCTAATCCTGGCATACATACTGTTGTTTTTATCCTCGAAGGGCCTCATGTCATTTTCCAGTACATGTATTTTTCTGCATCCTCTTCCAACTGTAAGGCATTAGTGAATATTTTACTAACTATTTTACTAAGACACAAATCAATACCTAAATGATCGGAGAGAGTTAATTGATGGCTTTGTCCTGAACTGCTCATTAATTACTATATTCTCAATAGTTATTAATTTGTAAGAAAACCCCTTCATATAGGAGTTCATTGAGAAGGAGAATAATACTTTAATGCCATAAAGAACAGGTTAAAAATGTATTTTACGGCGAGAACTGATATTTAAACTAAATTGGTCTGAATGGATTGTATTTTATCACGCAAAGATCATACAAAATATTAATTACACTGAGAAATAAATTAGTCCTGAAAGGCTCGATACACACAAGTTCGGTGGTTTACTATCGAATAGAGAAAAATTTTCCGTTTACTTACATTTAAATGGTCAGTAAACAGTGGATGGGTCGGTCAATGCTGACAAGGCATCTTCCTCAAATCCCTTCGTACTTCTAAGAGCCACTTTTTGCCAGTCTCCACTGCGAAAAAGGGGTCATTTTCCTCTTCCATGGCGTACGTCAACGTAAATTTGCTTGTAAAATAAGATTTTATAGCACAGCTAAATTCACAAAGTCAAAAATACAGTACCTACGAATGAATACAAATAACACAAATAATTTCAGTTGCGATGGCTGTGGGCGCTGTAAGTCACATGTTATATAAGATGGCCGCCGGTCGTTTTGGCGCAAGGGCGCAAGTTTCGAAATACGATTTTTAATCCGTTATTTTTAGATAAGTACGTAATATAACGGTTTCAACGAAAAGGTTAATAATTGTCTCTGTGGTGGAAATTTGTAAATGCTATAATCACCAATTCCAAACTGTAGATGCTTGTATTCGACAGGAAACCCATATTAATAATGAGCGAAAACCAAAACTTGCCGGAAAAACTTCCAATGCCAATTCGAATAATTTTTGCATTCAGAGTTGCTATTTGTATTCAGTTAGTTTACATCAATGGATATGGTTTATCTGCATTGGTATTGTGCAAATCTGAATGCAACAATTATTACATACTCACATATTTCTTAGCTGATATTTTAATTTCTTAAAGCTAAAATTAATCCGAAGTAAGCATTGCCACTTAATAACACTTTAATTTGTACCAAGCTTCCAGTTTCATTGTTATCAAGAAACTTATTGGTTTTTCATACAGCTTGGACTCCGGGAGGAAATTATAAACTATTCAACGAAACAAAATTTTGGACATTTTTACCGCTTCTACAGTTTCAGAACAACAAATGAACGCTATTTTGAAGTTTTATAAAACAATTGTCTATAACAATTAATTAAGTTTAAAAAAGTTTGCAACAATGCTAATAAAATTTACGAGCATTAACGATTTCTACATACCTTACGGGTTAAACAACAACAAATTAACAACAACTCTCTAAATTGTTCATTAAAAAAATTTAAAGTTTAAACAAAGTTAGCAACTTTTAAAAAATTAACAATTTCCGCATGTTGTACGGTTGAGAAGAGTTGGCTGAACAATATACCCTTACTCTTTGTTGATTATAACAATTACTAAAATTTAAACAAATTTAGCAACTTTTACAAAAACTATTATTATGTAATGAAGAATTCCCACATTTTATGCGGTTGAAAAACGTGGAATGAATGATACACTCTTACTCTATTATGTTTATAACGATTACTAATGTTTAAACAAAGTTAGCAACAATTTTACAAACATTTTCAAAATATTACAATTTCTTTAATTTAATTAGGTTAACCAACAACAAAAGAATGGTTTAGTGGAAGTTTATATTGTTTATAATAATTTCTTAAGTTTAAAAATAATTAGCAACAATTTTAGCACCGTTTTAAAAAGTAGCAATGTGTTACGGTGTAAAGAATAGAAATTGCTATGAAAAAGAATTGTGGTGCTTTAACTCCCAAACCCTGATTTATACACATTGATGCACACATACCTTTACATTGTATAAAAATGTATAAAATGTACAAATTTTATACAGCCTACACAACTATGTATAAATTTTCATAAAATGTATAAAATTTATACAATGTACACATTGTATACATATTTATACAAATTCATACAAAATGTGCACATTGTACACATTCTGTATAAAATTGTATACATTGTATACAATTTACACATTTTATACATTCTATACAACTGTATACAATTGTATACAAAATGTGTACATTGTATACATCCTGTATAGAAATTGTATACAAAATTTTCGTTGGGGATACTCAGCCTCAGTAGAAGACAATGCTACTGTACTTTGTTTCTTTGTGTTCCATACAACTAGATCACCATACATTTTCAATAAATAACCAGATGTTGATTTTCTATCACTACAATTTGCAAAAGCTGCATCGGCATAGCACAACAAAGGTGTACTTGAATTACCTTCATACTTTCAACCAAAATCAAGTGTCCCTTGAATGTACCTCAAGATTCTTTTTAAGCCTTTCCATTGTATTTCAGTGGCATTACTTTGAAATTGACTATAAAAATTCGCTGCAGCACAAATATCAGGTCTTGTTCCTAGACATGCATACATCAAACTTCCCACTAGTTCTCTATATGGTTTAACACCAATGATACATTCTTGAGATGTCACATCGTTATCTGGTTGGAGTTCAATTGGAGTACTCACTGGTTTACATGATTCCATATTAAATTTAGTCAAAACTTTCTTTAAGTAATTTGTTTGATTAATAAACAGACCATCACTAGTAAAAGTTACCTTAATTCCCAAGAAATTACTGGTAACACCTAAGTCTCTCATTTTAAATTCATCCATTAACTTTTGTTTCACCTCATTTAACAAATCACTATTATTTCCTGCAATTAAGAAATCATCAACATAAAGCAGTAGGTACATTACATCCACTTCACTTCTCATTATGTATAAACATTCATCAGCTTTACTGCTTTCAAAACCCAGTGCTCTTATAAACTCATCAAACCTTTTATTCCACTCAAGGGGTGCTTGTTTTAAACCATATAATGTTTTTTTGAGTTTACACACTAAACCACTTTTGACATTCAAGCCTTCCGGTGGGTACATGTAAATTTCCTCTTTAAGCTCACCGTGTAGAAAAGCATTCTTTACATCTAATTGGTTGACAAATAATTTCTCTTTGTTTATGAGACATAGCAATGCACGAAAGGTTGACAAACGTGCTACAGGAGCATAAGTTTCCTCATAGTCTATCCCTCTTTTCTGTGCACAACCTTTAATTACCAGTCTTGCCTTAAGTCTTTCTACATTTCCATCACCATCTTCCTTAATGGTAAACACCCATCTACTTTTAATTGGTAATTTACCTTGCGGAAGAGAAACTAATTCCCAGGTATTGTTAAGTTCTAATGCATCAAGTTCATCATTAACTGCTGCAAACCATAAATCTTTATCATCCCTATGTTGTAGTTCAGTATAACAATTTGGAACATCATTGCAGTAATTTGTTGCAAAGAGTGACACATCACAATTATTTTTTAAGTTAAAGTTATCAAGAGTATCATCACTCTTTTCTTTCACAGTTACTTAATTTGCAAATTCAGTCTCGTTAGGATTAGTGGCTAAGGTTACGTAATCTTCTAGATATTTAGGTTTTAATTTCACTCTACTACTTCTCCTGAGTGGTTCCTCACTTTCACCACTTCCTTGTTCAATTGGTTCAATCAGCTCAGTACTCTCATCTAAAGATTTATCTTTCCATGCAATATCCCAATTTTCAGTTACTGAGTCATTGTTAGTTTCAACAAAGATTACATTCCTTCCCACAATAACTTTGTTATCTTCTAATGACCACAACCTATACCCATTATCACAGTATCCCAACATAATACATCTTTTGCTTCTTGAGTCAAATTTACTATGTGTTTGCTCCTTCGGTTTGTGAAGATAAGCCTCACACCCAAACACTCTCAATTTGCTTAAGTCAGGACGTTCACCATACCACATCTCCGCAGGGACTTTACTTTCATTAAGGGCTGTGGTAGGAATTCTATTAATTAAGTACACTGCTGTCATCACAGCTTCAAACCAAAAGGACTTTCTCAACCGACTACCAACAAGCATACATCGAGCCTTATCTAGAATTGTTCGATTCATTCTTTCAGCAACGCCATTATTCTCCGGAGTTCCTGGAATGGTTAGCTCAAATTTAATTCCTTTTTCTCTGAAGAATTTCTTTACTTGGCTGTTCACATATTCTGTACCATTGTCACATCTAAAGGCACATATTTTAGTTGAAAAACGACTCGTGACTCTAGCTTCGTACTGTTTTAAATATTCATACACATCAGATTTGGACTTTAGACCAAAAACAACAGTGAAATGTGTATAATCATCAATCAAAGTCAAAATATATTTAATACCATTATACGCAAGAGGAGTTATTGGCCCACAAACATCACTATGTATTCGTTCCAATGGTCTTGTGGTTTGAGATCTCGTTCTATTAAATGGTTGTTTCGTCTGTTTGCCCTGAATACATATTTTACACACATCTAAATTATCACATTTCAAATCACCAATACCATCAACAATTTTACAAAGATGTTTTAAATTTGGATTGCCAATATGACCTAACCTGGTATGCCAAACTTGATCACTTACACTTGAAAAAGCCTTTCTCTCAATGGCACACTCGTCAATGACAATAGGAAGTTTATAGATATTATCCATTCTATCACCAACAACAATATTTGCATTACCTTTCTTGACATAACATTTCTTATTTCGAAAATTAATTTCAAACCCTTTCTTTTCTAGTCTTGAAACAGAAATTAAATTGAACTTGAGATTTTCCACTATTAGCACATTATTCATTTCTATCTTGTTTACTTTTCCATTCACAACTGCAAATGCTTTTATATCTCCTACTTCTTTAGCAACAAGAAAAGTATCTGACTTTGCTACCGTTATTTTTATTGGATTGTCAAATTGTCTAATATTATAGATCGGAGTTCCCACCTTAACAAGATGATCTGATGCACCGGAGTCCAACACCCAGTCACTCTCAGGTGTTGCGGTTTCGCTTACCACCGCTGATGATACTGCCGTTGTTTGGAAGCTGTAGGCAGGTTCCACCTCCTCTTCTGCCACCAAACATGCATCATTTCTGCCTCCGTTGTTCCATGGTCTTCCTCTGCGACCAACTGCTCGTCCACCTCTTCCATTCGAGCGCCCATGAAACGCTCCTCCTCCAGGCTTCCAGCACTGCACCTTCCTATGTCCTCTCAAGCCGCAATTGTGACAATTGAATTTGAAGCTTTCTTTCTTCTCTCTTCCTTCACTTTGGGTCCTCTGGTTGCCCCTCCTGCAGCCAGCAAAGGCCATATTCGGGACATCTCGTTCCGAAGCGACTGAATCTCTTGTCTCTTTCTTGTGTGCCTCGTACTCCTCAATCCTCACTCTAACAAACTCCATTTTCAATTCTGTTGCAGCCAGCGATTGCAGACTAGTTACAACTGTCTCATACGATGATGGCATCGTCATCAGGAATCTTATTACGGCACCGTCATCGTCAATTTTCTCGCCGGTTTGTTTTAGGGAACGGATCAGTCTGTCGAATCTCAGGCAGTATTCGCTAAACGATTCCTCTGTTGGGTCATACACAAGCGTATGTAATTGTTTCGAAAGCATCATTCGACTCATCACAGACTTCTTCTCGAATCTATTCTCTAATGCTTTCCACACGTCAAAAGCGGTAACTTTGCTTTTGACTAGCTCCAGCTGACTATCTTGTATTCTCTGAATTATTAGACTTTTGCATTTCTTATCGTTCCTACGTAATTGCATAATGTCTTTCTGCTTCTTTTCTCGTGCGGACTCGTTGTCACTTGCTAATATTGCGTACGGTTCTGACAGGACATCGAACGACCTTTCAACATGTGACAGGACTTCCTTCTCATCTAAAAACACTTCCATTCTATATTTCCAGTCACTATAGTTCTTCCCGTCAAATAGCGGTATTCTATATCGCTCTTCTTCCATATTAGAAGTTCTAATCCACCACGTGGTCGCAAGTCACTTTCTCACTGTTTCCGGGATTTCTGGAGTTCCTGCGCTCGTAACCCCTGGGTCCATAACCTCTGGGAGGGGTGAATCAATTTGCACAGTTGTTCTCTGGGTATTGGAACTTTATTCCAAAAGACAAAAAGGATATGATACACCATACACGAATGGATCTAGCGAACTTCGCACCATGACTGCGGCCAACCGACCGAACCGACACACACGTACCGACCAACTTGGACAGACTCGACGGACTCCTCTAGCCCGAGCAGGCCACACACCTTCTCCCACACCGCAATATCGACAGTCAATTGTCACAGTATATATGAGAAATTGTCTCAACTACAACAGATGGGCGGAATGAATATTTGAAATATGCATTCGTGCCAGGATCCTGCATGACAGTTGACGAACAGTTATTGATGTTCCGTGGGCGCTGTAACTTTAGAGAGTTTGTATCATCAATACCAGGAAAGTATGGAATTAAAATTTTGGCTGCAAGTCATAGTAGTGATTCATACAAGTGGAACGTCTAGGTATACACAGGTAGAGAATCTCAAAAAAGTCGAGAGGTCAATCAAGGGAAAAGATTAGTTACAGGTATGGTTGAGGGACTAATCAGCCAGAAACATAAGTAGGTAACCCACTACTTTCCAAAGATTTAGCGATTGTAGAGATCATAAGGTAAAATAAACGAGGGATTCCACCCGAGCTCACGACTGTAAGTGCCATACAGGCTACAGGATTTCCTAACAAAGTGGCATCTCATGGAATCCAAGAGAAAATCAGCTATCGGAAGAATTTACATGGTGAAAAAGAAAATGTGACACACTCCTTGACAACCTTAAGCCCGTATGACACTTGCCAATTTATTGGCCAATATATCGGCGCGCAATATTGGTTAAAATATTGGGCTGTAGGCATCGTATGACACGTACCAATATTTACACCCAAGGTTCTTAGACTGTAAGGTTGCCTCATTCGTAACTGCGCATGCGCCAGCAGAAGTCCCGTTACGTCACTGTAGACCCTGTATCCCAGCTGATCCTAGCCATTACATTGTTTGCACGCCAGAAATTGAGAGAGAATAAGTTTCTGAGACCTTGCCTCGCCTTGTGTTTAACGCGAATCTGAACACATTTCATGCAATTTCACTGGAAATCGTCTTTGTAATCCACTACTCATAAGACGAATTTTTTGTGGGCGAAGAGCGCCTTTAATCGTCGGACATGCCAGGCTCCCGTTGTACTATGGCAACGTGCTCCAACTGCTTGACGAAAAGTCTCATATCACAGGCGGTTGCTTAAATTGAAAAATCTTTTTATTGTATATATTAACTAATCGAATCATTGACCGTGTCTCGCCCCCCACACATGTGAAAAAGTGGTGAAAGTGAATCAGTCAGACTAACTAGGTGGATAGGTATGCTAAAGATTTCGTAATCAAGAACTTAGATGCCCCTATTGCATTGGAAAATCAGGAATTCTTCCCTTTTATGGCAAATTGAACTTAATATTTTGCGCACTCATTCATGCAGGGACTATTTAGCAAATTCATCGTTGACCTCGTATGCTATGAGTAACATCGTGTACCAATGGTAAGATATCAGGTAAACAAATTTCTAGTACTAAGTCTGTAACTTTGAGTCCTTTCGTATGCCTTTGAGAGCTATTGAGAAATTTTCGAGGTCACGGTTGCGCAAAATTGTTTATTAATTTAGGGACAGAAAATTTTTAGCGTGTATAAAAATATTTATCAGGAATCAAGTGTTAAATCGTAGTTCACATAAAAGAAACTTACGTTAATTTTAATCAAAATATTTTCTCTCGAACTAGTAAAGTGGTTAAGAATAGCCTTTATAAACTTATAAATGTTGACTTGAGTCAAACCAAATAATATTTTATGTACTCTTTCGCGTTTATATTTATCTGCAAACTGTAATGAAATAGACTCTACCCTCTAATTAGGACTAATTCGACAAATTACCAATGTTCTGTGCTGTGTCTCCAACTTGGACAAAGCAATTATTAAATGTTACGCCAAGCAGAGGGTCTTTACAAGAATAAAATGTTTGAACAAAAAATTCAGCAAGGAAGAGCAACTTTGGTAGTGCCACTAAAAAGATATTAAAAATTGTTCAGTAAATTCTTTTACATAAATTCTTGAGTCTTATTATTTATACCCTCTTCAAATGAACCTTGACGGTGGAGCTAAATTTCTACAACAGACTTATGGTCGACCAAATAGCTGATATGCATTAGTCTAATTTTTGTTTCAGCAATAGTCACCGAAAATTATCGAATTTGTTTCCTGCAGTGCTTTTTGGTGCCATGAAGCATTTTTCTTTTAGGTTTTTTGACCAAAGGCTACAGTGGAAACTTTCTGTGGGATTTAAGATAGAGAAGAGTCCTCTGATTCGAAGGCTGTTCTCCACTCAAGCGGGCAACTATGGTGCTGTTTTGATAACGGAAATTGTTGGTGGTTCATTTTCCATTTCTAGAAATTATTTTACCGGGGAATTCTTATTTCTCTCAGCATAATATTGAAGTTAGTTCCGTTTCATCTGTATGATTTTTTGCTTAACGTATGATCACTTTGAATACCTATTACGAATGATTTGAAAATGGTAATAACGGTAAATTTACAACTCTTTTCACTCTATATGCTTTTTTTTCTTCCCATTGAAGTAAAGGATATCAATGTGCATAATTTTCTTTATCTTATTTATTTTCAAAGCCCGGCGAGGAATGAAAACGAGCATACTTTCTATTTAAAAAGTGGCAGAGCTGTAATTTTTTGAAGCAACTAATTCGTTTTTTGCGTATATTCCTCCCAGCCATATTCATCTAAGTTTAAATTATATTGCGGAAGTAGCAAGGAAAACAGTGTTTTGAGAGTTACAGGAAGGAAGTGTGGACACGGAATTAAGTCGCGCACCTTCCCATTTCATCACTTCATCAGGAAATTATAGCGTCTGAATACACGAATTTATTTTTTTTTTTAATCTTAACATCATTATTTTCATCAATTGGCAATCAATTTAAAATTCGGCTCATAGTGTTCGATCAGGGGTGCCGAAAAAAAAAAATAATTGGGGGCTCAAACCGGGAACCTTGCCCCGGTAAATTTTATAAGTAGTGAATTTTGAGTTTTTTAAAAGTATTTTACAAGAGTCATATGATCAGCATTAGAACCCTGATCACTCGAATCTCGATATCTGGACACTCCGGGGAAAATCGACAAGCCTGACACATTTTTCCTCACATCTGTAACGAATTTTTGGGGGAGCTCGGGCCCCCTCAGGCCCCATGAAGTCGGTGCCACTGTGTTCGATAGAGGGTAACTTCAAGAACTCGCTGCGGTAAGCAGTTACGCCCACGGAAAGGCTAGAATTTGAAATGGCGCTGGAAGTTAGGTCTACAGTGACGTCAAGCCAATGGGAGCCCGAGTCGCGAATGAGGCAACCTTTACTCTAAAACCTTGATTTACACCAATCAGCCCCCTCCAACTCGGCTGTTACGCCGCTGGTTGGCTGGCCCCAAAATCCTCCCACGTTATTCAATTTTTTTAGTTCGTTACAGAGTGGCGCTGCGAGCCTGTCGCGCGCCCAGTATCGCGTTGCTGTTACATTCATTTCAATGGTGAACCACCGAGGCTCATCACTTGGAAGATGTGTTATATTGCTAAAAAGCTATTAAATTTGAAGATGGTTCGTGCATCGCGCATTTGATATGTGTCTAATAATTCTACAAGATACAGGAAAACCAGGAAGGAATGCTGAGCTGAAAATAAAAGTTTTTTCAAAGCAGTGGTAAGTACTCAAGATGCGGTGGGTTACCGATGTTAGTTTTATGGCTCTGTTATCGTTAATTTGGTAATTTTTTCGTGGTTTTAGATCTCAGTGACCTCGTTTTTTAGTTGAAAATATGTGTTATTCGCTAAGAATAAATTAGCGGTGCAAATAGATAGCGGAAATACTGCAGTATCTGCAATGGCGGCTTTGTTTACTCTTCTATGCATGCCATTTCTCTTGTTTTTAAAGAGGATATGGCAAAGCATCCGATATTTATTTACGGAAATTTTTATTTTTATCTTCGCGGGAAATCAATGGTTCATGTTTTTCACATAATACCGAAATAATATCATGCCATGTTGCCGTGGAGGCATAGTTCCATCAGTTTTTACTAATTGTGTTATTGTACTTAATTACAATTGTATAACCTCAGTGGTTTCGTAGCTCGCTTTGCAATTAATTGATGGCTTTAGATATTTAGTGAAGAATTTTGTGTCAGTACAGAAAGAGGAGGAAAAATATCGCTCCACCACGAATTGAAAACTTGTATTATTTCATTTCTATTAGATACAGTTGTGCAGTGAATTTATGTTTTTATGATCATGGTGAAAGTGTTAATGTGCATCGTACTCTAGTTTTAGGACTTAATGACAGTGAAATTATAATGGTAGCTTCTGTTATTTGGTGGGATAAGATTTATGGCGCCCTAGCGATAGTTATGCTTGCATCCATGCTCATTTTATGCAAGTATTGATGTAGTTTAGCGGACAATAATATACACGGACTAACGGTGATCCGCCTGCGGATGTTGAAATATAATTAATTTCATATTTTTTTTACTTCTGTGGATTTGCTGCCATTGCAGTTTAGAAATTGTTGTAGTTGTAAACAAAGTGCAACAACAGTAATGTGGTCAGGATATTTTTTGCTGAAAAGGGGCAGGGGTTACTATCTGTAATAAAAAAGGAAGACATGAGAATAGAGTAAATGGTGGTTATATTAAGAATTGAAAGGATGAATTTAGCTCTTGATATTTGCAATCGAAAATTTGGCCCCACCCTTTCATTATGATATTTTTCTCGTGCCTCAAAGCCTCACATTTTTGGTGTGACATAACCTCTTGTAACACCATTATTAGCTAACTGTGGAGATTTTTCGTGGTAAAAGTACTGTCATTCCACATTTATAACTGATACGACCTAGGATTGCAACTCATTTTTTAAATAAATTTTTTTAAATTTTGCCTAATTTTGAAAAATTTCTATTTCTAGGCGGTCATTCATCTCCAGATCTTTTGGTGGAAGTGATACTGCCACAACCGTGGAAAACCCTCAAATCTTCATTAACTTCGAGATTTATTTACATTTTTCACACTTCCAACCTTTGCCCTTATCCTTTAAGCTCGCCTGTACATTGTTAATGATAGTGCTTGTGCTTTCATGAATAAATGCATTTTAAATTTAACTACAATCACTTCCTTCAACTACCGTTCCCAGACGTCCCCTTTTCCTTTACATTGGTTGCTGTTTCGGTTGATCTTGTGATGTGTATTTCTGTGACTTTCTTGGGTTAAGAATTTAGCGAGGTGTTTTTTTTGTGCCTAAACTCTTAATTAGGGTTCCCAAACGTACATTTTCCATTTCAAAATAACCATTAAGTCTTAATCTAATCTTAATATGAGTCGTTATGTGAAGCTTTCAGTAATTAATTTTGGGCCAGTTTTTCTCATTGCGGATCTTGTAATTTCTGAATCGGAGATAACCGTATCCTCGTAGCTACCAGTTTAGGATTGCCTGTTTAAGGTGACCTAATGAGAGTTTAAAGGAGATTTCTGCAGCCAAAACTTATTTCCCCATTCAGCATAATTGCGCTGGAGTTCCTTGGAGGAGGAAACGCCGACTCGACTGTCTGTATCGCCAATTTATTTTTGGGGACCGATACCTTGATAATTATATGTCAGGCAGTATGCCGTTAGCGATAAATATATGATGATCAGGACGCAAATAACTTCTTTTTTACGAAGTAGAGCTAATAAAATACGACTGCTAGCAGACGACAACATCTCATTTTCAATTTCTTCTAAAGGCAATGTTTTTTGTACATGGACTTTCTAACTGGCTGTCAATGAAATTAAAAGGCTATTAAATTGCTTCTTAGTGTTCAATACAGTTAAAGGCATTTTAAATTCGTTGTTCCAGCGATCAAGTATTGTATTTGGTTCAATGCAATTTCGTAATGCTGGACGCGCAAACACCCACTAGCACCATCTATCGGCGATTCCATCGCACGGAGCTTTTGGGGCCACCTAGCGGCCGGGAGTTGGAGGGGGCTGACACCAATATTGGCCGTTATAGTGTTCTAATACCCCACTAGAGAACGCCACATAACACAAAATGACAAAAGAGCATCTCAAGACGCAGATTGATTGCCAATGAGCTACAGAATGGGAGGTGGCATAATAATTGTAAATTTAATAACTATTTCGAGGGGCTGCAAAGATATTTTCGAATTGCTCGAAATTTCATTCGGGTGAGTTCCTTGAATGATGAGAGATAGGAAATATTGTGATCTCATAGGTGAGCCAAGATAACGTAGCGGCTAGTTTTGGCTGGAATATGTTCATCGAATAAACAGAGATTGTGTCATCAATTGGGACTTTCACCCGAAACTTTAGCGCTCAAATCATCAAAAATAGTTTAATAATTGTAATTTAAACAAAATATAGACGCAATCGAGGAGAATCACGACGTTTTTATTCATTAAATATCCGAAATGTTATTTCCGAATTACCCACTTTAGACAGTTGATGTTTGTGAATTTATGTTCTCTCAAAGTACATATTAATTATTTGAGCTATTCCATGGATTGCTATGCTTCTAAAGTTTTTATATATGATATTAAAATTCCGAGGTGAAATGTTTTGCAAAGAGCTTCTACATTTGGCCACTAGGGCCCGTATTCATAGTCGCGTCTTGAGCATTTGCTTGATGAAGATCGCCTCAAGCACGAGCTTATTCGCTATTTCCGTTTCATAGTCGTCAAACAAGACGGTCTCAAGTCATTGTTGAATGAGACGAGCTTGATCAAGCTCGCCTTGTAATAAGGCGAGCTTGTCCGCTTTCATAGTCGCGCCTTATTGCAAACAAGCAAATGCTCAAGCGCGCCTGTATTCATAGTCGTCAAAGGTGGTCTTGTTTATCAAATAAGACAACGAATAAGACCGCTTTCGTCAAGTCGACGTCGACCCCGTCTTGAGCAAATGCTCATTCAAGTTTGTGTTACGTTACCCGCTGGAATCCGGACAAATTACAGTTTTCTGACGTTTTTACTCGATTTTTATCACTAATAATGGAAATTATTAGTATTTTGCTTCGAAATTCGGCGATTTATGAAGTGTTTCGAAGAATAGATTAGGCTGGAAGGTATGGAAAGGAGTGGTGAATATATTCCTAAAAAGAAGGTTTAAGGACGTAAAATTGTGGCTGATTCGTATCCTGCGCGTTATGCCGTAATTTCTAATGTAATCTGTGCCAACTTCTCGGACGACTTGATTCACTTCATTGCTGTCACAAAATGGGAAGTGGACAACCGATAAAGTGTGTGTAAAACATTGTTTTTCATTGCAAGGAGAGGATACCTCGCCATATATGCTTCAGTAATTACATTTCGAGTATCAATGAGTCTTATTTGACGTGGATTACGTGTTCGAGTGAAATATTTCATAGATAAAGTGGTGTCTGTAAGTGCGAGTAACATACCGTTACGTACAGTTCGCGATTGTGCTACTGTGCAAACCTTTTGTGGCATAAATTGTTCCATTTTAATTGTTTTACACATTATTAACCTTGTCATTATGCGTATCTGATTATTCATGACAGTAATATACTCTTCAGAGAGTACCTAACGTTTAAAACAGTCATTGTACTGGAGTGCTTGTCAATCAGTTATGAAATATTTTGTTCCTTTTGAAAAGAAATATATCCTTAAGTTGCACTGTGTAATTCCTGTTCTTCGAGTTATTTCTAACTTCTCCAATTAGTGGAATGCATGTCTGTTCCTACCAACATGTATTTTATGGATCTTCGAGAGTGCAATTAGAATGAAATAGGCATACATTTTGAAATAAAGTTAATAGCTGCTGCTTTGAAGACTGCTGTAAAACAGTCTTCGATGGGACCATTGTGGCAGTGTATAAGTTGTGGTATTTTAGCTGTATTGTGATGAAATATTTTGTGCTCTAAACAGGTGACAATTTTATAAAAATGCTGTTCGAATATCAAATTAAGCTACAGCTTGAGATTGCCCTAAGCTTTTAATATGTGTTTGCTTTTTGCTGCTGTCTAATTTAAGAGAGCCTATAAGAGTACCTTGTATAGCACATCTATTGAGTACAAGTGATAGAGTAAGTGACGATAAACGGATTATCCCTGCCGATACTTACTTCCCTTGCCAACATAGAGAAGGTACAGTTACATTACCTATTTGAGCTAATAGTACAATCTCTTCATGTCATGCTACCAGTATGGGGTCTTTAGTTTAACAAATTTGCCATGTTTGCATCCTCTTGTAAAATTTTACCTTTCTTTTCACCCACTATCACTTAAATGCCAATTTTGAAAACTATGCTCTCAATAATGAACATATTTCAGTAGGGAGAAAAAAGAGAATCAGCACACTTCAAGGTCACTTCCGCGTAGCAACTGCGAGGAGAGGCGTCTCGCTGCACAAGCCCCTCCCATCCCCTCCCCGCCACCAACATTCGAGCGACATTACGTCATTTCAAAAACGTGAATTGCAATAACCAGTCGGCATTGCATCACCCTGTTGGTGTCCCGCGCACGTGTCTCCCCCACCCTTCGCATTTCCTGGAGACGCAATATCCCCCCGACATTGCATCACCCAACACGTGCGGCTGCAACGTGACCTGGCTTTCGCAAAGAATATGACGCAACCCCACCCCTCTTTTTCGTGTTCTGGAGACGCAATATCCGCCTGAAATTGCATCATCCAACACGTGCGGCTGCAACGTGACATGGCTTTCGCAACCCCCCACCCCTCATTTTCATGGATATATAAGCCTCACCAAATCGGAGCGGACTCATTCTCTTGCTTCAAGCAGCCAGCACAGTGATCTTCACCTAAAGAAGTCAGCCAAAATTTCGAGGACCTTCCTAATAGCTATCGTCGATATAAGAAGTCGTCAGAAATCGGGAGGACCACCTCAGACAGTGAATTGGTGAGTGTCATTCTGATTCCATATTATTTTGGTTATATTTATAATAAGTCCATAGAAATGAAAGGTCATTAAATCCGATAATACTGATCAGAGAGCCTCAAAAATCCTTACGAATGACTTTCACACAATTAGCATTCATCCGTAATATTTTTCTCGTAAAAACCCTTTTCAGGGTATTTAGGGTACGGGAAAATTCTGGTCCAAGTACTGTCATTTTCACCTAAAAAATTCGGGGGGGTTAGTATAGAAACAATACCGTTGAAAAAATTTTGACAAAGCAAGTAGTTTAGATTTGGTGGGCCAATTTATGAGTGATGGTATTAGGAGAATATAGGTTAGTAGCAGGTAGCTTTGTAAGAAAATCTTTAATAACTCCGTTATTTGAAGGAATTTGGGTATAGTTTAAATTAAAAAGTTTCTTTGTTTTTCAATGCACATAAGATGCAGCAATCAAATTCTCTGCGACCATTAAGGGTTTCGATTCAGGGTACTCAAGTACCCTTATTTTCCATTTTAGGGTTTTAGAAGTTATTAGAAAAGTTGTTCATCTTTCAACTTTATACACGAAGCACCGGTTGATTTTTTCATAATTACCCCCCAAAGTGTCAAAAAATCGGTTTCAAGTTAAGAGGGGACTTAGAAAATTTCTCTCGTCTTGTGGAAAATATAAATCTTTTAATATCTTTCTTATTTGAAGTGATAAATGCAAACTGTAAACGGTGAATGAGATAAGATTTAACTACCCTTCAAATATAACAATCAAAATTTCTGCGACCCTTAAGGGTTCCGATTCAGGGTACTCAAGTACCCTTATTTTCCGTATTAGGGTTTTAAGAGTTATTAGAAAACTTGTTCATCTTTCAACTCTATACACGAAGCACCGATTGATTTTTCATAGTTACCCCCCAAAGTGTCCAAAAATCTGTTTCAAGTTAAGAGGGGACTTAGAAAATTTCTCTCGTCTTGTGGAAAATATAAATCTTTTAATATCTTTCTTATTTGAAGTGATAAATGCAAACTAAACGGTGAATGAGATAAGATTTAACTACCCTTCAAATATAACAATCAAAATTTCTGCGACCCTTAAGGGTTCCGATTCAGGGTACTCAAGTACCCTTATTTTCCGTATTAGGGTTTTAAGAGTTATTAGAAAACTTGTTCATCTTTCAACTCTATACACGAAGCACCGATTGATTTTTCATAGTTACCCCCCAAAGTGTCCAAAAATCTGTTTCAAGTTAAGAGGGGACAAAAAAATTCTCTTGTCTTTGGGAACATAAATCTTTTAATATCTTTTTTATTTGAAGTGATAAATGCAAACTGTAAACGGTATAGGTGATAAGATTTAACTACGCTTCAAATATATTAATCAAAAATTTTCACACCCTCATGAGGTCAGGGTCAGGGGTATATCCCTTATTATAGGAGTTAACAATTCAAAGTTTCTGACGAAAATGGTTGCTCCTTCAACGTTATATATGACTTAATAATTTGTTTTTTCAAATTTTCTCCGGAAGCCCCTCAAAAATTAACCTAAAAATTAGATTTGGACTTAGAATTCTCTCTTGTCTGGTGAAGCATATTTAACCTTTAATACCTTTCTTAGTTAAAGTCATAAAAATACGGTACAAACAGGATATTAGATTAATTATATTACCTTTATAAATTATTATCAAAACTTAATGAAACCCTGAATGATTCAGGGTCAGGATACTTAGGTACATCTAATTAGAGTGTTAGATTATATATATTTATTACAGGAAACAAGCTAAATTGATAGCTAAATACAATCCAATAACTGAAAAAATGTTTTAATCCACGTGCCGAAAAAAGCATTTACTTACATTTGCATGATTCAATTAATTTTGATTCCAACAGCTAAACGAACTAGTTGTTACCGGTATGCCTTCCAAAACTCTTTATCATGTACATTTTAATTATATTTATCCATGTTTCATATATATAACTTAACTATTTTATGCAGGTATTTCATTTGATATCGGACTTTTGACGAGAACACTTGTATCCCCAATTAATTAAGTTTATCTCTCCTCTTCATACAGGATACTGAATCATCAAACATGTCATCCTTCATATCCACCATACTTAACAATTTTAATGCCGGGCGTTATGTGACCTCACATGAGCTAGAATCAGCGCTCAAGGGGATCAATGAACGCATTATATTTTATAACGAAACGGTAGATGATATGGAAACTTACAACAAAATGACAGAATCGTTAGATAAGGAAAAGGGTAGAAAATTTTGCTCTTATTGTGAAATATTTTACAACATTAATGAGGCTATGCCTCATGAGAACACTAACGCCCACCGGATGAAAATTAATGAACAAGTTAGTAGAGGGTTTAATGAAATTCAGTCGGCTATTGGTTCGCGGCTAAAGACGTTTTGGATTACCCCAGAGGAGGAGGACGGTACTCTTGATGTAGTTTCCTTTTTAGATGATATCAAGACGCGTACAATAGCAAAATTACTGGATTCTGTGATTCAGAACAATTCCATCAAATTTAATCTTGTTCTTATTTGTAAATTTCAAAAGGGCGAGAGAGAGGAAATGGATGCTTATTTTAAAACTAACAATCGACGCCTATTCTTAGTAGATAAAATTGGAGAAGTTGTCGACGAAACCTTCTCAAAATTACTGAAGGAAAAATCCGAATTTCAGGCTAAAGGATCAGGTTGGACATTAAATCGTGTGATTGGGATGGAATTACGTATTAACAAATATAAGCCGTTAAGAGGCTCTAGTTTCATCCCACTCCCAGCAAAAATTAAAAATACCCTTTCTGTGATTAACGTTAGAAACAACGACCATTTCTGCTTCAAGTATTCAATTTGGGCAAAGAATATCGCTACAAACCCTCAGCGTGTTACCTTGTACAACACGAACGAGTTTTATGACGCCTACGACTGGGATTGCATCACTTACCCCGCCCGACTGAATGAAATCCCTAAATTCGAACGCGCCAATAACATTTCAATCAATGTGTTTGGATTGGATGACAAAAATAACGTTTATCCTTTAAAAATTGTAGATGATGAGCTCGAGGATCATAGAGACTTACTTTACATAACTAACGAGAATACTGCTCACTATTGTTGGATTAAGAACTTAAATAGGCTGATTAAAACTCAATTAACAAGAAATAATAATCCTATATTCATTTGCAAACGTTGCTTTACTCACTATCATGACGAATCAAAACTCAAGGCTCACAAAGAGCTATGTAGGGGCACAGGTGAACCCAGTAAAATCGTAATGCCAGACGACGACAATAAATTATTGAAGTTTACCAACATTAATCGCACTTTACGTGTACCTTACGTGATATATGCCGATTTTGAATGTCTTCTAAAAAACATCAGTACATGTGAGCCTTCTTCTCGGACATCATTTACAGATGCTACTCAGAAACACGTACCATTTAGTTTTTGTTACATGCTAAAAACACCAGACGGATGTGAGGATCCAGTATTGTATCGAGGACCTAATGCAGCACGGGCTTTTATTGAGTGCATGAAACAGGAGGCCCAGAAGGTTTTCAAAATTTACAAGAACCCTATTCCGATGACTCCACTCACCGAGGAAAAAGAGAGCGCTTTCCAAAACGCATCGACGTGCCATATTTGCGAAAATGAGTTGGGTACCGATAGGGTTAGAGATCACGATCACCTGACGGGGCAGTATCGAGGCCCAGCTCATTCCTTTTGCAATGTTCAGTACAAGATGCCTTAATTTCTCCCCGTTTTCATTCATAACCTGTCCGCGTATGATGGTCATTTCATTGTTCGTGAATTAGATTACGATGAAAGACAAATATTTGTAATAGCAAACACGGAAGAAAAGTACATTTCTTTTGCAAAATCAGTTGAAAACAATTTTGTTGTACGATTTATTGATACTTGTCGATTCATGTCCACCTCATTAGCGTCACTAGTCTCGAACCTAACTGAATTTAAAAATACTACAGAAATATTTGGTGATAAGACACGACTAGTTACACGAAAGGGGGTTTATCCCTATGATTACACAGATTCGTTGAATAAACTCGATGAAACCTTGCTCCCGGGAAAGAAAAAATTTTACAATCGTCTAACAGATGACGGAATTTCTGACACTGACTATGCGCATGCATGTAGTGTTTGGGAAGCTTTCAACTGCAACACTTTGGGCGATTACAGCGATGTTTATCTAAAAAGTGACGTCACTCTTCTCGCTGATGTTTTTGAGAACTTTCGTGACGTGTGTTTTAGCGCGTACAAACTCGATCCTGCGTGGTACTATACCGCTCCGGGATTGACTTTTGACGCAATGCTAAAACATACTCGTATTGAGCTTGAGCTTTTAACAGACTACGATATGTTACTGATGATAGAGAAAGGTATTCGAGGAGGAATATCTCAATGCTGCAAGCGATATTGTGAAGCTAACAATAAATACATGGAGGTTCATGATACTAAAAAAGAAACTAACTACTTGACATATTTGGACGCAAATAATTTGTATGGCTGGGCTCTCTCAAGACCACTCCCATGTTCAAATTTCAAATGGCTTTCACCTGATGAAATTCGAAACCTAGACGTAAACAATATTTCAGATTTCAGTGAAACGGGATATATTCTTGAGGTTGACCTCGACTATCCGCGAAACCTTCACGATAAGCATTCAGATTTTCCACTTTGCTCAGAAAATAAAGTTCCACCTAATGGTAAACATGCCAAGTTGCTAACAACACTCGAAAATAAAACAAAATATGTAATACATTACGTAAATTTGAAGCAGGCTCTTTCTCTAGGTCTAAGACTCCAAAAGGTACATCGAGTCATCGAGTTCAGTCAGTCTCAGTGGTTAAAGCCATATATCGACTTGAACACTAACCATCGAAAAGTTGCCAAAAACGAGTTTGAGAAGGATTTCTATAAACTTATGAATAACGCCGTATTTGGAAAGACAATGGAGAATGTTAGGAAGCGAATTAACCTTGAACTTGTGACCTCTGAAAAAAGGATGCAGAAATTGATCAATAAATCCACTTTTCTCGATAGAACGATATATACCGAGTCTCTAGTCGCCGTTCACATGCGGAAGGCCATCATTAAAATGACGAAGCCAATTTATATAGGTTTCAGTGTGTTGGATCTAAGTAAAACATTAATGTATGATTTTCATTACCGAACAATGCTTCCAAAATACGGTGAAAGATTATCACTTGCATACACAGACACGGATAGCCTCATGTATTGTATAAAAACAGATGATATTTACGAAGATATGCTAAAAAACATGGACGTGTTTGATACTTCCAATTATCCAAAAAATCACCCCTGCTTTTCCGAAAAAAACAAGAAAGTAATCGGTAAATTTAAGGACGAATGTGATGGTAAAATTATGACACATTTCGTAGGTTTACGTAGTAAATTGTATTCGTTCAAGATGGAAACAGGGAAAGAGACAAAAAAAAGCAAAGGGAATAACTAAATCCGTGAAAGAAAAATGCCTAAAATTTGAAAAATACGTGCATTGTCTCCGCGAGAACTCGACAGAGTTCCGAAAAATGACGGTAATTCGAAGCAGAAATCATGAACTATACACTATGAGAATGAATTAAGTAACACTTAATGCGTTCGATGACAAGCGATACATTTGCGAAGATGGTATGAATACCCTTGCTTGGGGGCATTATAAAATACCTCGAAAACGAACACATAATGAGGCATTCGGTAACGATTGAAATTGATAAAAACTAGTTCCCTCGTAATCATTATTCCAGTGTTAATCATGACGTTAGCCTGGAAACATCCTTTTACATGCATCTGCGCGGGTCCGTCAGGTTGTGGAAAAACCACATTTGTCACGCAGTTTTTGGAAAAAGTGGGGTATATGGTAGATACTCCTATAGAGCAAGTGGTTTGGTGCTGTGCCCCAGGAAGTGAGCCTGACATAAGAATACCAGTTTAGTTTTACTCCGAAATACCACCTTTCGAAGAATTTGGTGGTGTTCCCACTTTGTATGTTATAGATGATTTAATGAGCGAGGGAGCCTACAGCAAAGATGTGTGCAGATTATTCACCAGAGGTAGCCATCATTTTAACATTTCGGTGTTTTTAATCACGCAGAATATTTTCTATCAGAGCCCGCAATCGAGAAATATATCATTGAATTCAAAGTATATTGTTGCGTTCAAAAACCCCAGAGATAAGTTACAATTTGGTCATTTGGCCAGGCAGGTCTATCCGGAAAAATCGGGGGAATTGGAGAGGGTATATAAACAGGTTACACAAAAACCATTTGGTTATTTAGTTTTGGATCTCGTACAGGACACGGACGAAAGATTCCGCTTCAGAACCAAAATTTTTCCTACTGTCATTTACATGCCCCAACGCGATGAATGGATTGAAGAACAATAAACACTTGCTCCGCGTCCTAAAATCTGCAAAGCCTAAACTACGTACTGCTATATTGAATAGCTCGGACGAGGAGTTGATTAAAACAATTTGCGATTATTGTCTGAATACTCTAAACGGAAATCATAAGATTGATGAGCGATTGAAACGAAAATTGGCCAAGCATCGTAACACACTGAGAAAGTTGGCTGAACGGAGGACGAGTGTAAAAAGAAAACGTGCGCTTCTCGTGCAAAAAGGTGGCTTTTTGCCATTACTACTTGGTTCGATTTTAAGCGGTGTGCTCGGGAGCCTGTTAGGAAAATGAGTTTGCAGAAAATGCTCGTAGTGAGTCCCGAAGTCTTTGATCGAAGTCATGCGAAGGCTAGGTTGAGTAAATTGGATAAAGAAATGAAACTTGTGTTAGCAAGTAAAGGGCTCAAGGATATTGACAAGTGGCATTTGTATAAAAGAATACTCGATAAGTATCTTGACTCAGTCTCAGACTTTAAATCTCCCGTACACGTTCCAATAGTGAAACACTCACCACCAACACGACTGGTTGAGGAGAGTGATGCAATGAGAAGGCGGTTAGCCGAAATTAAGAGGACAAATTCAGAGTTAGATTCGACATGGGCACGAATAAAGGAACAAATCGAAAGCGATTCTCCTTCGAGAAAAATGAAGCGGATAATAGCAACTCCAAGAGAGCCAAGCACACCTCCAAGGGAGCAAAGTACATCCCCAAAGAAGCGATGGACATCTCCGAGAGCAATTCCAAGGCGAAGCAAGCGAAAAAGGGTACCAAAAATGTTCGGGGCAGAGTGGGACACGACGTAATAGCTAGCGTGTACAACAATCCCGCACATCCTGCTGGTTTTTCCACAGATAAAAAATTAAATAAAGCGACTGGAATCCCGATAAAAACAATTCGCGAGTGGTTGGAATCTCAAGAAGCGTACACGCGTCACAAGCCGGCGAGAAAAAAGTTTGTTAGAAACCGTTACGAAGTAAACTATATAGATGAGTGTTGGCAATGTGATTTAAATGATTTGAGAAGTTTGAAAAAATACAACAATGGGTTCTGTTACATTTTAACCGTAATAGACATATTTTCCCGTTATGCGTGGGCTAATCCTCTCAAGTCAAAAAGACCAGAGGAAATTATAGAAGCATTTAAGGTCATATTTCGCGAGCGCAAACCATTGAAAATTCAGAGCGATAAGGGAGGGGAATTTGATAATAGCAAGTTTAAAAGTTTTCTCTCGAATCAAGGTGTAAATTTTTACACTAGAAATAATCCAGAAATTAAAGCTAGCCTCGTGGAACGCTTTAATCGAACTCTCAAGACAAAAATGTATAAATATTTTACAAAATACGCAACTTACAAATATATCAATGTGCTTCCAAAACTCATCAGTTCTTATAACCATAGTACGCATTCTAGCATTAGGATCGCTCCCTCTCAAGTGAATGCTAAAAATGCATTTATCATTGCTAGTCGGAGAAAAAGCTTAAAGAAGACGGATGCAAAATTTAATACAGGTGATTATGTGAGGATTAGTAAAGAGAGGATTCCATTCACCAAAGGATACACACCAAATTATACCAAGGAAATATTTCAAGTTACAAACATTGATCGAATGAAACTAATACCAACCTATAAATTGAATGATTTGAACGGGGAGGATATAAAGGGTAGTTTCTATGCGGAAGAATTAGTCAAAGTTAACGTGTCTCCTGACACGGAGTACAGGATCGAGAAAATATTGAGACGTCGGGGGAGTGGTCCTAATTTGGAGTATTTTATCAAGTGGGACGGATACCCACCGTCTTTTAACTCGTGGATTTCAGCTTCTTCCGTACGTAAAATATGAACGAATTTTATCTTACACTACCCAGCGATAGCTCGAGGGATTTTTTCCCAAGAAATACAATCGCTCATTATCGTACAAAGTTGAGTCATCGCATCGATTTAGAAAATAACGAGTGGTATGTCGGTCTAGCTGAGATTTCGATTCCTTCTTTTGAGGTAAAAAAAAGTTTCCGAAGACACACCAGCTGTTATCGAAAACTTTACTCCAGCCCCTCGCGTAGCAGACGAATTGCCTCCTAAGGATAATAGGACCCGGACTGAAGAGGGATTAGTTCGAGGGGATAAAGAAGTTATAAATGTGAAACTTTTAGATGATTCATACTTTAAAATTCCCATTGGTACTTATGACAGTATTGCGGCGGCATTTGCAAAACCATATATTACCTCCAGTACACAAAAACAAACGTACATTTCAAATGAAGTAATGCGTTATATTGATAAACTGAGTGTAAGGATTAACCAGGTTGGAGTTGATGAACGCATATTACCACGGTCTGCGCAAATTTTTGCGAGCGGAGTAAAATACTCGTTGTCTCCGGGAACGTATGATACGTTTGCTAACTTATTCAATAGAACTTTGTCAGGCTTTAGTGGAAAAGGCAAGGAAAAGATAAAAAATGACCTATCATTATTATCGGCTGTTCTTATTAGATTATCATTTAAAGATTCAACGTTGACAGATGATGAGTTAGCTGAAATCATCGATGATGCCAGGGTAGAGATTAACACTAAAGAAGACAAAGGAAAAAGAGGAAAAAGAAGCATTGCAACCTCCTCAAAAAATGTTTACGTTTACACAGATATAATAAAACCGCAGTTGGTGGGTGACACTTTGAGTCGATGCATCCGCATCATAAATGTCAAAATTGGTGAATATCAAACTTTCAATCCGATTTATTACTACCCCGTCGAGAAAAACAATATCGAGAGTGTTGAAATTCTTTTTGCAGATAAACTCGGTGAAGCAATTTCTTTTCATAGTGGGGAGCAAAGCTCGATATTTGTGCTACACTTTATAAAAAAGAACTGATTGACTTTAACACATCATTTTACGGAGAGATGGCGCCGGTGATGGATCGATATTATAGTTATTATTCAAAACAGTGGGAGGAGAGATAGGACCCTTGTATAGGGCTTCTTATAGTGTACAAAAAGGGCGGGGTATCGGGAGTTTTCTCGCTGGTCTGTGGCGATTTGCAAAACCTTTGCTATTTGGTGGGCTTAAGACTGTTGGTAAGGAGGCCGCGAGCGCTGGAGCAGCAGCTCTTGGAGACCTTGGTACAAAACCGGTTAAAGAGATACTACGCAGTAGAATAAACGATGCGGGTCAGAACTTGAAACGCAAGGCTGAGGAAAAGATAAAAGGCATGTCTGGAGGAGGGTTGAGGATCGTGAATCGTCCTAGGTTAAATAAAATAAAACCAAGTTGCGTAAACAAAAACCGACAGTCAATCAGAAGTCGAAGAGGAAAGAAGGTCGTTGGAGGAGATATTTTTTCGCGATAATGGCAGAGCATATGCTATCTTCGTTGGATTTGTTCCAGCCCAATCCACCGGTGCAAACTAACATCTTAGCAAAAAGACTCGTGTCCTACAAACCCATATCTTCGCTAGATAATCGATCGGTTATAGAATTCCTGATCAAAGACTCTGGGGATGCGTACAAGGATTTGAATAGCATATATCTTAGACTTAGAGTGAAACTTTGTAAAAAAGACGGGACTGATTACAATGAATCCGCTACCAATCAACCGGGGGTAGTAAACAATATTCTGCACTCTCTCTTCGAGCAGTGTAACGTTTATTTCAATGGGACGTTGGTCACACCATCAGAGGATAATTACCATTATAGAAGCTACTTGGAAAATGTGTTAAACTATGGTACAGACGCAAGCAAAACACATTTACGAAATGTGGGGTGGGAGTTGGACTCGGGAGACGATATTAACATGACAGATGCATCAAATTCCGGTTATACAAGGCGCAAGGGCTGGTTTAAGAACAGTGCAGAGGTCGAGTTGTATGGTAAACTGCACGTAGATGTTTTCAACCAGATGCAGTTAATGATGGATCGAGTAGATATCGGTATAAGACTATTGCTATCAAATCATGCTTTCTATCTTATGGGAGGGAGTGACGATGGACTATTGAAAATTTTAGACGCAACTTTATACGTTCAACATTTCGATATTAACCCATCCATTTTAGTTGCACATAATAAAATCCTGGAAAACAACAACGCTAAATATCACTACAAACGCACGGAACTGAAAACTTTTACTGTTCCTCCTGGTGGACGAACTTTGAGCCTCGACAATGCGATCGTGGGACGAATACCGAATACAATTATTTTTGCAATGGTTGATAATGAAGCATATGCGGGAAGTTTGAATAAGAATCCACTTGCTCTCTCTCACTATTCGCTCGAGAATTTTTCACTCTTTGTGAACGGTGTGCAAATTCCATCCGAAGGATTACAATGTAATTTTTCAAGTAAAAAGTATTGGGCACGAGCATATGACACGATATTCTCAGGTAGTGGGATTAAGCATTACAATAGAGGTAATCAAATCACTTACGACATGTTTGGACACGGTTATTTTATGTTAGTCTTCGATCTTACACCCGATGATTCGGGTAATGAGGATTATATAAGTCTAGGTGATAGAGGGGTTGTGAGAATAGAGGCGAGATTTGAAAACGAATTATCGAGAACGGTTACTTGTTTACTTTTCTCAGAGTATGATGCAACATTAGAAATTGATAAAAACAGAAACATTATCACAAACTTTTAGTCATGGATGGGATTCAAATTAACAGGTTACTAAGACCACTCAGTATATTTCGCGGAGTTTACGCATCTGATAGGTTACCAAAATCGCCACAAAATGGGGTTTACATAATAAATTTAGATCCATCTAAATTACCAGGTTCGCACTGGGTTGCAGTCTATTTACACAATCACTTGGCCGAGTATTTCGATTCGTACGGTTTACCTCCTTTTGTCTTAAATATAAAAAAAAATTTAAAGCCATTCTCAGTCACTCGCAACCGCGTTCAAATTCAAAGCTTTCGATCGGATATTTGCGGTGAATACTGCTGCCTCTATACCGCTAGTAAATCATTAGGTGAAACACTACACAATTTCCTCACACACTTTCATCACACCATCCCTCATCTCAACGACTGCCGAGCTCTGAAGCTGTTTCATCAGACCTTCAAGCGAAAGAGGCGGGCCAAATGTCATCCCAGAGCTCAGCGGTGCTGTTCCCGAATAAATATGATGAGCAGGAGGAGGAGTTGATTATTTGAGAAGAGTCTGTCGCAGAATGCAGATCGTGGTATCTGTGACTTATAGCCAAGGCGGGGTGACGGAGCTTGCAGCCGTCGACGTTGATTCAAATCGTCTATTTTGGGGAAGTTTCAAGAAACATGGGAAGCTCACCGCTGGAGGAAAGAAGCTGCGTTTCCCAGACCCCCTACAACGAGATGAGACTTCCTTCAACGAGGGATTCATTTCTCACGCCGAACTTTCATCTACCCTGGAAGCTATGACTGATGGTGCAACCGCTCTCTACGCATTCAGCGAAGCAGAGTGTGAGTTCCTGACCGATCTCACGGGGCGCACTTTCATCTCTCTCGAAAAAGAGTTAAACTGTCCCCCTCCCGAAAAATGTTCCTTTCTTGCCTTTACCTGCCTCAATCCTTGTCACAAATTGCGCAATAGTACCTGTGCATTGAGAGATGCACATTCATTAGCGCAATGGTTTCAGTACAACCGTCTAAAGGCGGAAGTCGATCCATGTTCTGATGAATGTTCCCCCACCCCTCTTCCGTCATCAACCTCTAAATAAGGACAATAACGTCACCATACATCAGTCGTCATGCAGACATCGGAGACCTCGGATCTACATCGTCCACCGGTGAAGAGAAAGAGACCCGCTGAACATCCCATTCCTACTTCATTCCACAACTTTAAGAATTTAGTACTTCAAACTGTGTACTACTTGAACAGTGCAAAAACAAAGAGTGTGTGTATTGGATACGATCCTAGCAGTGACTTTGAATCAGTCGTGCAATTTAATCAAGTTGGAAAAAAAAGTGTAATTGTTTCACAAAGCGAGTGGAAAAATATCTTGAACTGTGAAAAGGACGTGGATTTGTTCTTTTACAAAGGAGAAAAGCATTTTTTAACTTCCTGTTTGTCTTATGCAAATTACTTTGGGAAGACGCATTTGGTTATTAAAAAGACCTTTAATTTAAAGCAAGAAGAGTGGTTTGCATTGGTGAAACTCTTCAAGCTGATAGATCTTTTCCTCCAGAGACTGTTGAATGGTCGTGACAAAGTGAGACATTTTCTCGCCACCAAACTAGCAAAGAATATCACGGATTGTGATTTTGAACGTCTTGAATTAGAGATGGCACTCATAACGTATGGTTCGGCTGATGAATAGCCTGTGTGTGAATGAAAGGCTTTTTAACCTCTGGCACGAATGAGAGTTCTGTAAGTTAAAAGGTCTTGATGTAAGTTCAACCCCTGGCATTGGGCGTAAAAACCTTGTAAGTTGGACATACATCGCGATGAGTGCCATTATCGAATTTCAAGGATTTACAGACAGCGATGGGAATTTCATCGTTAAGGAGTTGGCAATCATCGCTGTACAGAACAAATGCTGTAATACGTGGCTATTTAAATTGCCACAGAGACTGCTGCCAAGACGTAATCCCTTCGGGATTACCTACCATTGCCACGGCTGCACGGCAGACTCAGGGGGTGGGTGCTCATTCACGGGGAATTTTTATAGGGCGCCAGACAACCTCGCGATTGTCGTCCCATGAACTCGCACCGAAGTAGCCGGGTTGCGTGAGAAGAAAAATAAGCTCCATACAATATACGACAAGTTTATTACAATTCTTGAACAAATGAAGATCAAAATAAATGAATCAGTGAAAGTAATAATTAACAAATATTCAGCAAAAGAATAGTTACGTAACATATATATATCATTAACAGCGTAGCAAAACTTGGCGTACTAATAATTCGTACTCTCTAATTATACTTAACAAATAAGGTCACTTATGTGATCTACACACACATGTAAAACAATAGACAACTGTGCCAACATGGCCTTGGTAACGTTCAAGCAAATGAACGCTTGCAAATCTCCACAGTATGCTCCGATTGAGCATAGCCTTAATGAACATATGAATGTTCAATCTGAAAGTCACCACACATTAGAAGAACTCATAAGTAAATCTTGAAAACTTAGAGTAACACATACGCATGCCTCGCACATTTAAACCACTGAATGGCAGTACCGCTTTCTTTAGCGTTCGTCTGCAGAACGCAGTCTGGTCCCAATAGAATACTCCAGCGGAGCGTGACTTTGGTGAGCATAAGCATGCTCGTCCAACAGGCACAGGAGAGGATTCGTGTGCCACTTATGCAAGATCCGGGAAATCAGGGAATTTAAACTAAAACCCCAGAACAAAAACCCTGGAATCAAATCAGAGAAACCCGTCTCAGTCCAGTGCTCAACCCGGGAATGTGAAAATCAGTAGATAGAGGGAGGCGAGGGTATGTTCTCTTACCGTAATTGAGATCGGCATGCTGCCTATACGGGTGAACTTCCTGCAGTGCGATTACCGGCGGAAGCGTGGTTGGACCTCACAGTACCCAACCTGCCTCGTTCATTGCCGGTGCCGAAGTCCTCCACGCCTACCTACACGCAGGGAACAGCTGTTCCTTGTATACTCGCCTCTGGCCTAGGTGGAGCTCCTGCCCAGCACTTACGGCTGGCCGGCGGACCTCCTTCCTGCACGTACTCAGTTCGCTCTCTTACATAAGAGAAAGGGAGGGGGAGGAATCGTTGTCAAAGTAGGACTACTGTGGCCTCAGTAGTCCTGGGGCGGTGGAATGGGTCAACGGCTGGTCAAGGCAATTGAGTCAGGCCCCAGTGGGTAAGCCACTCACAATCGGCTGATCCAGATGGCATGTTACACTGCTTTCTACAAAAGAGTCATTCTGGCTGAGAAATAACTATCATGGCTTGAAAGAATATTCTGGAGACGTAGATTATCATGATTTGGAGAGCATACTGCACAACTACACAAAGCATTACAAATTGCTATTCACCAAGGGTGCACAAAAAGCGTCTTTCTTAACCAGTCTTCTTCCTGAGGGAATTTGTAAGGCTAATCTGGAAATTTATGGATGTCCCTCGTTAAAAAAATTAACTACAAATGAGGGATGTTTAATTGAAATTCATATGGATGGTAATCTACAGTGTGCCAGAAAAAATTGTTTTAAGCTGGCTGATTGGTGTATACGAAATAAAATTTGTTGAAATAAAAAAATGTAAACCTATACCCTGTGTTATTATTTAATAAAAAAACATAAAATCTTTTGAGACATTTTTTATTCTCAATAAATATACATATCATATTCAATTTTGAGTACAAACTTTATCACTCTCAGACGGGTACCTTTCGTAGCCTCTGTGGTACCATAATCCACTTTTGATTGTCTATGGTCTGTATAACACACAGGTTTTGGACCGTCAATGCAATCACTTTGAATCATTCCACCTCCTCCTTTTGCGTAGACTCGAGGCCGGATGCATTCGTACACATCACACCAGATGATTGGGTGCTGCTTTTCCGCGAGGCACCGCTTTTCCGGATCGGTAATGTCCTCCTGAGTAGTTACATTAAATCTCTCCACTACCCCATTCTCATTCTCGAAGCCAGAGAAAACCGCATTCCGTCCGACCACTTCAAATGTCTTCTTCTGGTGCCGGAATACACAGTAGTAAACTGCCTTAAAAGGTACCGAGAGCACAAAATCTTTGCCTCGATGAGGGATGTATACGATGTAAGTATCCGGATCTGGCTGCTTCTCCACCCGGAGATTGGTGTGCTCCAGGGAGGCTTCGGGATCTCTTTGCAGCTCAGCGACAGTTCTGGAGGCCATGGTAACGTTGAATGAGCTAATAATCATTCGGGAGTCATTTATATGCGGGAGTGGGAGGAGTCACGTTGCAACCGCACGTGTTGGGTGATGCAATGTCGGGGGGATATTGCGTCTCCAGGAAATGCGAAGGGTGGGGGAGACACGTGCGAGGGACACCAACAGGGTGATGCAATGCCGACTGGTTATTGCAATTCACGTTTTTGAAATGACGTAATGCCGCTCGAATGTTGGTGGCGGGGAGGGGATGGGAGGGGCTTGTGCAGCGAGACGCCTCTCCTCGCAGTTGCTACGCGGAAGTGACCTTGAAGTGTGCTGATTCTCTTTTTTTCTCCCTACTTATTTCTATAATTAGAGTATAATAGAACCAACTAGTAAGTATTGCCTCTGGTGTTTGGATTACTATACCATAAATGTGAGTGATACTCGATTAGTATTATGTAAGCATAAGATATGATTGTTTTTAAGTCAATTTACATATTGGAGTAGGCCTACTCCAATACCGGTAGTTCCCCTAAGTATATTTCATAATCAGTGCTGAGTATTAACTCTCTGTTTTTGTTATAGAATCAATTGTGGTTAATTGTTCAATAAAGTTCCATCAGGGCTGTGGTTCTTAACCTACCTAGGGCCATAATACTAAAATACTTTTCTTGCTGCCATGACCTCCATATAAAAAGCATGGAATTGTATTCATTGCTACTTTTATTGTATTTATTATCATTGTAATTTTAAATATTTTTTCGTGACGGTTTCCGAAAACCCTTGTGAAAGGGTCAGTCCACATCACAAGTGGTCATAACCGACAGGTTGAAAACCTATTCAATAAAAGAAGAGCTCTTTGAATGCAATTTACTGAAACTAAAATTCAAACTGATTTCTAGGAAATGGTTTGGTATGATATCAGGCTCCCATTTAATCATTTTTTCCTGCAAAGTTGTCAGAGAAGGAGGTTTTCATGAAAATGATATTCTTCAAATCTTTGATATAATTACAAATATTTAATATTATTATATTTTTAGAAGCAATGTAACACAATGACACAATTGCTGTTGTACATAAAAAAATAATTCTAACACAATACAATCAATGTAACACATAAAACATTGTTACATTCAACGAGACACACAACACAGTAACACATCTGGGATGATGAAAGAAGCAACAAAAATTCATAATTCATTCTTTTGCATTAGTTTCCTATAGCACCCTCTTTTCAAAGATAACTCTGATTTAGCGAAGCTTTTTTCCTCCCTCTGTTCTTGATGATGCAGGAGCTGTAATAAAGTTATTTACTTAGGAAAATTTACTCAGTTTTATAATCAGGGAACTACCACTAAAGCCCGTATGACACTTCCCAATTTATTGGCCAATCCATTGGATATTGGATTGTGGACCCACTGACACACACCAATTTCCAGCCCAATCTCCGTTTCACAATATTGGGCACAATTTCTTGGCCAATCTAGATTTTAGAACGGGTTCTATTTTCTCGAGGCCAATCTCCAATCAGAACTCAGTCTTGTCGACTCCTAGTGGCCAAATCTAGAAGCTCTTTGCAAAACATTTCACCTCGGAATTTTAATATCATATATAAAAACTTAAGAAGCATAGCAATCCATGGAATAGCTCAAATAATTAATATGTACTTTGAGAGAACATAAATTCACAAACATCAACTGTCTAAAGGGGGTAATTCGGAAATAACATTTCGGATATTTAATGAATAAAAACGTCGTGATTCTCCTCGATTGCGTCTATATTTTGTTTAAATTACAATTATTAAACTATTTTTCATGATTTGAGCGCTAAAGTTTCGGGTGAAAGTCCCAATTGATGACACAATCTCTGTTTATTCGATGAACATATTCCAGCCAAAACGAGCCGCTACGTTATCTTGGCTCACCTATGAGATCACAATATTTCCTATCTCTCATCATTCAAGGAACTCACCCGAATGAAATTTCGAGCAATTCGAAAATATCTTTGCAGCCCCTCGAAATAGTTATTAAATTTACAATTATTATGCCACCTCCCATTCTGTAGCTCATTGGCAATCAATCTGCGTCTTGAGATGCTCTTTTGTCATTTTGTGTTATGTGGCGTTCTCTAGTGGGGTATCAGAACACTATAACGGCCAATATTGGTGTAAATATTGGTACGTGTCATACGATGCCTAAAGCCCAATATTTTAACCAATATTGCGCGCCGATATATTGGCCAATAAATTGGCAAGTGTCATACGGGCTTAAGGGTTATATTTATTACTTGTGTGGCATGTCAGGTGGAGACTGCATATTCTACTTTATGAGAATCAATCTTGTGATCAACAAAAACACTATCATTTTAATCTCTTATATAAAACTGATGAGGTAATTTCATTTAAAGCTCATCATGGCCTCTAAAATCAGGATATGAAAAAAAGATTAGTTATTTAGGCACTTCGGAAGTCATTGAGTTAAATTCCAAAAAAATTATAATACTAAGGTATCCATAGATATGATAATAGTAATAGTGTTGTTTCTGTGGTTTTTCAATGCTTTATTTTTCATTCATTCTAATGAGTGAACCTAATCATTCAAATTTTCATTGCATTTATTTGCTGCCTTATGAAGAACCTGATTGAATGAAAGAATTCAGAAGTTGAATTCTTAACACCTGAATATGTATATTGACAGCAGGGGCTGTTGGAGAAGCTGGTCCAAGGTGTGGAATATTATTGAAATGAACAGTCCTGGTTTTTTTTCCTGAGACCACATAATGTAGGTGGAGTGTAACTTAATGTAGATTTTACATTGGAATCACCTCAGATAGTATGTTGCACTTTAATTGGAATGCCTGTAGAGAGTAGGTACTCGAGTACAGGAAACCAATATAACTTCATAACGCTTCTAAATACATCATATTTAAGTTAAATGGATTAGAATCTTATTTGGAGTCATATTGGCAATGCTGCTAACTCTAGCCTTATTTTTTCTTTGTGGAAAGAGTGTTTGGCATTTGGAAGAAGAGGTTTCCATGCCTTTCAAAGAGTGTTTCCACAAAACTTCTCTGGTCAGCAAGTGTCTTTGTAACCTGTGCTGTGCTGCACAACTTGAGCCTAATATTCCATAATGTTCTTGTAGAAGATGATTATAGAGAAGATTAAGTGGTTACAGTTGATTCACTGACTTGCATTTAGGAGATGGTTTTGCTATACGACAAGCATTAATTGATCAAATCTTCCATTAATTTGTGAGAAAAGAATTATCCCTTAAAAGCATAAATTATATCATTAATTTATTCTTGTTTGCAGTTAAAATTTGTAAATGTGTATTTAAGTAATTACCGACAAAACCATTCCTAATTTTGGATTCATTAACAGATAATGCATGTACCTCAGTGAAATATTGTGCATTAGTTTGTTTATTGTGCTTTGGTTAATGAATAAGAGCTGATGGACACCAACCTCGATACTGACTTCACCAGCCTAAAGGTTATGTATTTGTCTTACAAGCTCACAGCTCATTTTTTATATTTCTCTCTCTGATATACATCTAATCAAAGCCATCTCCTCACTGGAATGAACCCATTATGAAACATGATGTTTAGGGCAATCAATGCTGCAGTCAGGGTGTCGTAGGGTGAAATTATAAAAAAATTAAAGGTTTACCCATTGTACCAAACAATGCCTGCTTTGCACAGCTGACAGAAGTTCTGTGTAATTAAAATATATGTTCACGTATGATAAAATCAATCCACCCACCTTGATCTAATGATGCCTCACCACACTGTGTGTCATGCATGCCCACCTCCACTTCATTTGTATCTACAATTAATAAATGAAGCAAATAAATGCATGCCCACCTCCACTTCATTTGTATCTACAATTAATAAATGAAGCAAATAAATTGTTATATTTAATAATGTAAACAAGTTTAACATCTCTCCCTACTTAAAACACTGATTGAAGTTTATTTAGCTATATTTTATATTTTTTAATTCAATAAAATACTTGATAATGGTAGTTAGTAGTACCTAGTACATGATACTTAATTGATTCTTGCCTTGTGTGCATTTGCAAAAGGAGAAGTATGAAACTATAAAATTTTATATCTTTCAATTAACATACTTGAGGTGCCATAAAATAATTTTTAAATAGAATTTAAAATGTAACTACAAATAAATAGCATGTATATCCATCATTAATACCCATCCCTTAAGCATATACCTCACCTGTGGATATTACTTCAATGTTTTCACCTATTTCTTGTGATATGAGGTCTGCTTTTTCTATAAAATAAAAAATAATTACATTAAAAGAATGTTGATATGACTTTCATAATTAAAATGCTACCAAAAAAATGAAAATTTAATTGGCACAGCAATGTAAGGTTGACCATCAATAGCCATAATATCTGCAGTTTAATTATTCCAAGGATACCGAATACATGTTAATCAACTATGAGGGACAGTGATAAAAAGCCACTAATATAACATGAAATATTTCTGAAAGCCCTATAGTTACATCGGTTTGTTTAATCTTCATAATTTTAAAATCGTATTTTGTTTATCTATTTCAAGTCTCAGCTATACTTTATTTTTATTTCACTTCTATTTACATCTAAATTTAAATATAATCCGCAAGTATGCATGCACATTCTTTAAGGAATAAATTTTCATGGACATATTTTCTAACTATTTATGCAACACAAAATATTTACCTGCAATTTCATCAGGAGGCATGTTGGAATTAATAAGCATCGGGGTTCTATCCATCAAATCCGGAACAATATTTTGTACCTCTGCATCAATTACCAGGGATTTAGGTGGCCTGCCTTCGCCAGTTTTCATACGATTTTGCTTTTCCTTGGCCGATGCACTCCTTTTGTTTTATGTTAGACCACCATGTTTTGAATTAGGCCTCCGATCGCTGCAACATGATAATTACCTCTTATATTATTGCTGCAAAGGCCATTGAAATGAATGACTTTTCGTGCACTCACATTTTACAGGTAAAGTAAATGAACACACAGGTATTCCATACTGTAAAATTATAAAATGTTAACCTACCTCTCGCGTTATGACAGACAACGTGTGCTACATCTGCGTTATTTGTCGCCAAACATCTTCTTTTCGACGAAGTGTTGCCATATCTCCTCTTTTATTTTCTTTTTTTTACATTTGCAAGTATATCCAGGGATACTTTCCTTTCCATTGGAGTATTATGTCGATATTTATTAGAAGCGGATGCCGTGATCGCGCTTCCGTGAATGTTATTAAAGTCACTCGAATTTACCGCGGTAGTGCGGCGCTGGTTGTCAAGTAAACAAATGTAACGTCGTCGGTGATTGGTCGATCAAATAAGCATTTGCTTGAGCATTTGCTTGAGCATTTGCTTGAGCATTTGCTTGACGAAGCTCGCCTTGTTTCAAATAAGGCCAGCTTGATCAAGACCAGCTTCGTCAAGACGAGCTTATTTGTTGACTATGAAAGCGGCAACCAAATAAGCTCGCCGTGACCAATAAGGCGGTCTTCATGAAGACGGTCTCAAGTAAACAATCAAGACGCGACTATGAATACGGCCCTAGGAGTCGACAAGACTGAAGCCCGTATGACACTTCCCAATTTATTGGCCAATCCATTGGATATTGGATTGTGGACCCACTGACACACACCAATTTCCAGCCCAATCTCCGTTTCACAATATTGGGCACAATTTCTTGGCCAATCTAGATTTTAGAACGGGTTCTATTTTCTCGAGGCCAATCTCCAATCAGAACTCAGTCTTGTCGACTCCTAGTGGCCAAATCTAGAAGCTCTTTGCAAAACATTTCACCTCGGAATTTTAATATCATATATAAAAACTTAAGAAGCATAGCAATCCATGGAATAGCTCAAATAATTAATATGTACTTTGAGAGAACATAAATTCACAAACATCAACTGTCTAAAGGGGGTAATTCGGAAATAACATTTCGGATATTTAATGAATAAAAACGTCGTGATTCTCCTCGATTGCGTCTATATTTTGTTTAAATTACAATTATTAAACTATTTTTCATGATTTGAGCGCTAAAGTTTCGGGTGAAAGTCCCAATTGATGACACAATCTCTGTTTATTCGATGAACATATTCCAGCCAAAACGAGCCGCTACGTTATCTTGGCTCACCTATGAGATCACAATATTTCCTATCTCTCATCATTCAAGGAACTCACCCGAATGAAATTTCGAGCAATTCGAAAATATCTTTGCAGCCCCTCGAAATAGTTATTAAATTTACAATTATTATGCCACCTCCCATTCTGTAGCTCATTGGCAATCAATCTGCGTCTTGAGATGCTCTTTTGTCATTTTGTGTTATGTGGCGTTCTCTAGTGGGGTATCAGAACACTATAACGGCCAATATTGGTGTAAATATTGGTACGTGTCATACGATGCCTAAAGCCCAATATTTTAACCAATATTGCGCGCCGATATATTGGCCAATAAATTGGCAAGTGTCATACGGGCTTAAGGGTTATATTTATTACTTGTGTGGCATGTCAGGTGGAGACTGCATATTCTACTTTATGAGAATCAATCTTGTGATCAACAAAAACACTATCATTTTAATCTCTTATATAAAACTGATGAGGTAATTTCATTTAAAGCTCATCATGGCCTCTAAAATCAGGATATGAAAAAAAGATTAGTTATTTAGGCACTTCGGAAGTCATTGAGTTAAATTCCAAAAAAATTATAATACTAAGGTATCCATAGATATGATAATAGTAATAGTGTTGTTTCTGTGGTTTTTCAATGCTTTATTTTTCATTCATTCTAATGAGTGAACCTAATCATTCAAATTTTCATTGCATTTATTTGCTGCCTTATGAAGAACCTGATTGAATGAAAGAATTCAGAAGTTGAATTCTTAACACCTGAATATGTATATTGACAGCAGGGGCTGTTGGAGAAGCTGGTCCAAGGTGTGGAATATTATTGAAATGAACAGTCCTGGTTTTTTTTCCTGAGACCACATAATGTAGGTGGAGTGTAACTTAATGTAGATTTTACATTGGAATCACCTCAGATAGTATGTTGCACTTTAATTGGAATGCCTGTAGAGAGTAGGTACTCGAGTACAGGAAACCAATATAACTTCATAACGCTTCTAAATACATCATATTTAAGTTAAATGGATTAGAATCTTATTTGGAGTCATATTGGCAATGCTGCTAACTCTAGCCTTATTTTTTCTTTGTGGAAAGAGTGTTTGGCATTTGGAAGAAGAGGTTTCCATGCCTTTCAAAGAGTGTTTCCACAAAACTTCTCTGGTCAGCAAGTGTCTTTGTAACCTGTGCTGTGCTGCACAACTTGAGCCTAATATTCCATAATGTTCTTGTAGAAGATGATTATAGAGAAGATTAAGTGGTTACAGTTGATTCACTGACTTGCATTTAGGAGATGGTTTTGCTATACGACAAGCATTAATTGATCAAATCTTCCATTAATTTGTGAGAAAAGAATTATCCCTTAAAAGCATAAATTATATCATTAATTTATTCTTGTTTGCAGTTAAAATTTGTAAATGTGTATTTAAGTAATTACCGACAAAACCATTCCTAATTTTGGATTCATTAACAGATAATGCATGTACCTCAGTGAAATATTGTGCATTAGTTTGTTTATTGTGCTTTGGTTAATGAATAAGAGCTGATGGACACCAACCTCGATACTGACTTCACCAGCCTAAAGGTTATGTATTTGTCTTACAAGCTCACAGCTCATTTTTTATATTTCTCTCTCTGATATACATCTAATCAAAGCCATCTCCTCACTGGAATGAACCCATTATGAAACATGATGTTTAGGGCAATCAATGCTGCAGTCAGGGTGTCGTAGGGTGAAATTATAAAAAAATTAAAGGTTTACCCATTGTACCAAACAATGCCTGCTTTGCACAGCTGACAGAAGTTCTGTGTAATTAAAATATATGTTCACGTATGATAAAATCAATCCACCCACCTTGATCTAATGATGCCTCACCACACTGTGTGTCATGCATGCCCACCTCCACTTCATTTGTATCTACAATTAATAAATGAAGCAAATAAATGCATGCCCACCTCCACTTCATTTGTATCTACAATTAATAAATGAAGCAAATAAATTGTTATATTTAATAATGTAAACAAGTTTAACATCTCTCCCTACTTACAACACTGATTGAAGTTTATTTAGCTATATTTTATATTTTTTAATTCAATAAAATACTTGATAATGGTAGTTAGTAGTACCTAGTACATGATACTTAATTGATTCTTGCCTTGTGTGCATTTGCAAAAGGAGAAGTATGAAACTATAAAATTTTATATCTTTCAATTAACATACTTGAGGTGCCATAAAATAATTTTTAAATAGAATTTAAAATGTAACTACAAATAAATAGCATGTATATCCATCATTAATACCCATCCCTTAAGCATATACCTCACCTGTGGATATTACTTCAATGTTTTCACCTATTTCTTGTGATATGAGGTCTGCTTTTTCTATAAAATAAAAAATAATTACATTAAAAGAATGTTGATATGACTTTCATAATTAAAATGCTACCAAAAAAATGAAAATTTAATTGGCACAGCAATGTAAGGTTGACCATCAATAGCCATAATATCTGCAGTTTAATTATTCCAAGGATACCGAATACATGTTAATCAACTATGAGGGACAGTGATAAAAAGCCACTAATATAACATGAAATATTTCTGAAAGCCCTATAGTTACATCGGTTTGTTTAATCTTCATAATTTTAAAATCGTATTTTGTTTATCTATTTCAAGTCTCAGCTATACTTTATTTTTATTTCACTTCTATTTACATCTAAATTTAAATATAATCCGCAAGTATGCATGCACATTCTTTAAGGAATAAATTTTCATGGACATATTTTCTAACTATTTATGCAACACAAAATATTTACCTGCAATTTCATCAGGAGGCATGTTGGAATTAATAAGCATCGGGGTTCTATCCATCAAATCCGGAACAATATTTTGTACCTCTGCATCAATTACCAGGGATTTAGGTGGCCTGCCTTCGCCAGTTTTCATACGATTTTGCTTTTCCTTGGCCGATGCACTCCTTTTGTTTTATGTTAGACCACCATGTTTTGAATTAGGCCTCCGATCGCTGCAACATGATAATTACCTCTTATATTATTGCTGCAAAGGCCATTGAAATGAATGACTTTTCGTGCACTCACATTTTACAGGTAAAGTAAATGAACACACAGGTATTCCATACTGTAAAATTATAAAATGTTAACCTACCTCTCGCGTTATGACAGACAACGTGTGCTACATCTGCGTTATTTGTCGCCAAACATCTTCTTTTCGACGAAGTGTTGCCATATCTCCTCTTTTATTTTCTTTTTTTTACATTTGCAAGTATATCCAGGGATACTTTCCTTTCCATTGGAGTATTATGTCGATATTTATTAGAAGCGGATGCCGTGATCGCGCTTCCGTGAATGTTATTAAAGTCACTCGAATTTACCGCGGTAGTGCGGCGCTGGTTGTCAAGTAAACAAATGTAACGTCGTCGGTGATTGGTCGATCAAATAAGCATTTGCTTGAGCATTTGCTTGAGCATTTGCTTGAGCATTTGCTTGACGAAGCTCGCCTTGTTTCAAATAAGGCCAGCTTGATCAAGACCAGCTTCGTCAAGACGAGCTTATTTGTTGACTATGAAAGCGGCAACCAAATAAGCTCGCCGTGACCAATAAGGCGGTCTTCATGAAGACGGTCTCAAGTAAACAATCAAGACGCGACTATGAATACGGCCCTAGGAGTCGACAAGACTGAAGCCCGTATGACACTTCCCAATTTATTGGCCAATCCATTGGATATTGGATTGTGGACCCACTGACACACACCAATTTCCAGCCCAATCTCCGTTTCACAATATTGGGCACAATTTCTTGGCCAATCTAGATTTTAGAACGGGTTCTATTTTCTCGAGGCCAATCTCCAATCAGAACTCAGTCTTGTCGACTCCTAGTGGCCAAATCTAGAAGCTCTTTGCAAAACATTTCACCTCGGAATTTTAATATCATATATAAAAACTTAAGAAGCATAGCAATCCATGGAATAGCTCAAATAATTAATATGTACTTTGAGAGAACATAAATTCACAAACATCAACTGTCTAAAGGGGGTAATTCGGAAATAACATTTCGGATATTTAATGAATAAAAACGTCGTGATTCTCCTCGATTGCGTCTATATTTTGTTTAAATTACAATTATTAAACTATTTTTCATGATTTGAGCGCTAAAGTTTCGGGTGAAAGTCCCAATTGATGACACAATCTCTGTTTATTCGATGAACATATTCCAGCCAAAACGAGCCGCTACGTTATCTTGGCTCACCTATGAGATCACAATATTTCCTATCTCTCATCATTCAAGGAACTCACCCGAATGAAATTTCGAGCAATTCGAAAATATCTTTGCAGCCCCTCGAAATAGTTATTAAATTTACAATTATTATGCCACCTCCCATTCTGTAGCTCATTGGCAATCAATCTGCGTCTTGAGATGCTCTTTTGTCATTTTGTGTTATGTGGCGTTCTCTAGTGGGGTATCAGAACACTATAACGGCCAATATTGGTGTAAATATTGGTACGTGTCATACGATGCCTAAAGCCCAATATTTTAACCAATATTGCGCGCCGATATATTGGCCAATAAATTGGCAAGTGTCATACGGGCTTGAGTTCTGATTGGAGATTGGCCTCGAGAAAATAGAACCCGTTCTAAAATCTAGATTGGCCAAGAAATTGTGCCCAATATTGTGAAACGGAGATTGGGCTAGAAATTGGTGTGTGTCAGTGGGTCCACAATCCAATATCTAATGGATTGGCCAATAAATTGGCAAGTGTCATACGGGCTTTAGCAACCTTGGAAAATAAGTATCGTAAGTGCAACTAAAAAAGGGATAGAAAGACACGAACATCCTCTTCACAATGTGCACAAATTGTATGCCAAGATCATTCAGACATTTTATGCAATCAGTGCCTGTAGTAGCATAACAGTTTTTAATAACTTTTGTAAATTCATCATACTTTTGTTTCATTAAATTTGTTACTTATCTAATTTATCATTGACAAAAAATCCACATTGTAATTTGTGTTAATGTTACTGTGCTAATGAACATTCATAAAAATGGGAAATGTGGAGTGATATTTCTGGTAGAAGGTATAATATTATGCTTCGCTGCAGTAATAGCTTCAAACAAAATAATTTAATATTAATAAAGACAAAGAATATGTTGAGGAAGTAAATAAGATGGAAAACATCACTTAACTCAGTCTAAATTCATCATAAACTGGTGATATTGTGGAAAAAATGTTTCAGGGTCCATTGGACCCAGTCAGGCTACTACGCGATAATTTTTTTTCAGTCTTCCTAGGGTTAAACAACAGCACATTACGTATAAGGTAAATTTTTTTTTAATCATCTCCCCCAGGGAAATCAGAATTCATCTTACAATGCATACAACCTACTAAACTTGTTGCCTTAACCGAATTTGAGGAAACCTTTCTAAAAAATTAATGTATAACCAGCCCTCCGAAATATTAGCATTGGTCGACATCGATTGTAAATAACTTTCCTTCCACGTAATGCAAAATTACAGGACTTGCCCCGTTGGGAAGTTCTTGCTCCAATAACTGTAGACTTCCATGTCATGAATGCTGAGTTCACTACCAACAATTCAATGAATCCAATCTTTAGATAACACATAACCGACGTATAAATTAATCTGCCATTAATAGTATTATGGGGTCTCAAAGGATGTTCATCTTGCCATTTCCTTACAACAATCCCTTAGGAACAAGAACTTCACACCAAATATACTTTTGCTTACATCATTACAAAAATACTAAGTCAAAGCTAAAAAATCCACCATGATCATAAAACTATTCTAAATTAAACTTGCCATTCATCTCTATGCCTATTGTAGTGCCCCCTTACCTTTAGTTGAACTGGATACGATTTCAATGTTCTGCTTTTCATCTCAAGGCCCTATTTCGGAAATGTATGCACATAGTTACCAATTTTGGGTGTGTAGGAAGGAAGTAGACAAAAAGTGAAATATGACTACACTCTTGGTAAACATATTCATTATTATTACATAACAAAAATTACAAAATATTTTTTAGAAAACCACTCTACTTACAATGTCACATAAATTTAGCAATACACATTTCATTTTCACAAAGTGTTGGCCAAGAACATAAGATAGGATAGCCAGGGCTCACAAGATACATTAAATTGGCTACTATATACTTTGCTTCTCTCCATGAGATATTTTTCAACAATATAATAATTCAAGCTAGCATGTGATTAATAATGAAAGATACTTTGTTTCTTCAACAGGTTAATAAAAATCTTTTTTCCATTTTATTACCGGTTTCAGCTACTACACCATTAGTATTTGATAATGATATTATAGATGAAACTGGTAATAAAATAGAAAAAAATTTAACCTGTGGAAGAAACTAAGTGTCTTTCATTATTAATATGGAGCCCTTCCACCACGTATGTGCTCCAAGTTTCGATCTAGCTTGTGATGACTGTTTCCTCAGAATTCCAACCTAGTGGGATTTTGTCCATCAATTCAGTTACAAAAATTCTGTTCAGGGTGACACAGTACATTCTGCAGAAATGGGCAGAGGTTAATAATACAAAGAATAATTTCTTTGTTAGTATTCAGCCCTACCTATGCCATGTGTAGACAAGCAAAAAAGGGCCATCCTGGCTATCAAAAACATTGGAGTGGCAGCTCAAAAGCTATGGAGCCACATACTGCAGCAAAATTAATAGCCTGCGATGAAGATTTTTTGAGTGACAGCTCTCACAGGAGGGGACCTCATCGCAGGTACAAACAAAATACTGTGTTGGTATGCTGGAATGGGAAGATTCTCAGCAGTGACCAAACCCCAGCCTCTCCACCGGAAACCCTTCACAATCACTCGCTCAAATCTGAAGGAACCTTTGTAAGGGTTTGGGGGCCTAACTAAGGCTGCTTCCGTTGAGTAAACAAACACACAACCACTCATTGTAATAACAACACACAATCACTCATAGTAATAACAACATACATCACTCACCCACACAATCACTCAAACACACAATCACTCACAAAACTTACTCCGTGGGCTAAACTCCGGGAGAAATGCTCAAAATTTAGCGATGGTAATGTCAGGGTACCATGAATTACCAAAGAAATCCTTGCTACCCTTGTAACAATGGAATAGCATAATTTTCTTGCCCATCAAAGTGTGCAAAGACATTGATCAGACCTATGGACAAAATCCCTCTAACAATTCAGGAGGAAATATCTAGAGTCAATATTACCCAAAGGCGTTGATGCATTAACCAGTATAAAAGAGAATCACCCAAAAGAAATACATGGATAGATTGCCCAATGTTATGTCAGGCAAACCTTAATACCCATGCAGTAAACCTGAAGATACTGGTTTTAACACTGGGGAGACATCTGTCATCACAAGCCAGACGATGTGGGGGGGAATCTAAAAAAGTTTTAAAAAATCTCTATTAGACTTTATGTTACAACCATTTCTACCATATACATTTAAATTATGCTACACATTAAGCATAAGATAATGCCAGTCTTACCCTTTTTATTCTAGCTTTCTCAACTCCTCTAGGTGTTCACTAATAGCCTGAATTATTCTCCTTCTGGTCGTAACTCGTGGCTTCCCATTGATACTCTCACCTAAGAGTAATCTAATTCCCTCAGTACCAGATATACTGAAAATTTCCACCAGCTTCTCCAAATCAATACCAGCTGTGGCCATTTTGGAAATCATTGAGCTTGAAATAACTCTCCCTAGGGTTTGTAATGTTGCCACCTTCTGCGCCTTCCTTACAGCTTGCAATTTCCTGTTATTCAGTTCCTGTAAAGATAAAGAATTAGTAAGGAGTACTTCATTACTTATCTCAAAATGTCTTACGAGTCCATCAAGTAATTGGCAATCAATCATTGCATTATGGGTTCCACTCTTTATTCGTTGCCATTCCTCTCCTTGCAGGTATACTGATGCAAGCTCTTCAAGTTTTCTGCAACTACCCTGACTAATGAGCTTCAATGAGTCAGTAACCCCATACACATTTTTCAAAAGATCGTCGCTCAGGTCCAACTTCTGCAGCCATGATAAAATGCGAGGAGCATCAAATCGGACAATGTTGTGCCCAACTAACACCACCCTTGACTCAAAACTGGATAAGAAACTGATGAATTTCTCACCAACAACCCTTGGAGGGGTTGTTTCAACTCTCTGGTTGTATAGGAAAAGTTCTCCATTAACAACCCTTAACCCTGTCTTCTCTGCTGCAATTGGATGAAATGTTTTGCTGGGCATCATGTAATAATTAAATTCACATTGCCCACTTTTACATGCAAGCTGCACAATATCTGCAGTGGAGGCAAATCCAGTGGTCTCAATGTCCACAATTACAAATGTCACCTCATTTAGAGGTGGTGGCAATTCTCTTGTCATCTCCTCCAATAAAGCACAGCCTAGATCAGCTTCCATAGCAGATTGGTAACATATTCCCTCTCTACTTTCATGTGATGATATCTTTTGCTTCTGCAATGATTTCAGAAACAACCTATGTCACTTCACAGGGACTGTTACTTGCCTCCTTACTTTGGCCTTTATTTTCTCTTCCATTCTGCTGGAATAGGACTTAGTGAGACTACCAGGGGAAAGGTCCAGCTTCCTGTTTATGCCAATAACATGGTTGGGGCCTAAATTCTTCTGGCAGGCAGCAGCAGCCACTCTTATATTCAAGGCAGCAGATGAACCATAGTGGCGGTTCTTAGGAGCCCTTATTGCTACCATTTGGTTGAAAGACGCATTTGCCTGTGAAGAATCACCAGGAGCAATTTTACTAGATTCTGCTGCAAAATTTTCCAATATCTTTTCTAGGGCTGATTTAAGGGCACGCACTTCAAGTGGTTTCCCACGGGGCAAACTTTTGTGAGAGTAATTGTCAGTGTCCCCTTTACACCACTCTCCACACCCTTGGTGATCCCCAAAATCATGATTGGCAATATTAATGATTGCCCTTCTTGTTCCCTCTTCATCTCCCCTGTTTTGGTCCACAGCATATGAGAAACATCTCTTCAAATATGGTAAAACATTTCTGCCAAAGAGCTGCCGATGACTTGCAGAAGCTCGATATAGCCAAGCAGAGAAACGCTTCTTAGTATGGTTGATATCAGCCCATTTCTGTACAGAGTGCTGCGACTCCCTTTGTACAGCTGCCAGCGTTGAGGAGTCACCATCTCCTATGAGAGTTGTCACTCGAACACCAGCAGTCAAAAAATCTTCATTGCAGGATATTAATTTTGCTGCAGTATATGGCTCCATAGCTTTGTAGCTGCCACTCCAATTTTTTCGGCAGTCGTGATCGTTCTTGTCATGCCCCTGACTACACATTGCACAGGTAGTGGTACATACGTCAAATGCAAGAACTTTTTTGGAGCGGTATCCAATGACAGATCCATGCCCTGCAAATGCAAAAAGAAATTTTAATCGTTAATATAGAGGGACAAATAATACATAATTTATTTCTCAGAAATTATAATGAAACCAACCAGATTTACTGTAGGGATATGGATAGGGGGATAGGGATATGGGAAGGGTTGAGGGCACATCTGGGGAGGCGGTGTTTTGGTTTCAGCGGAGGTTCGTAGTCCCAAAGATTTTTTAACAGTGCATTATTTGTTTTATCAAATGTAAGGGCAAATTTTTCTAGAGTAGATTTTAGTTTCGCTAGAATAGAAATACGATTTTTAATCTGTTATTATTAGATAAGTACGTAATATAATGGTTCCAACGAAAAATATAATAATTATCATTGTGGAGGAAATTTGTAAATGCTATAATCACCTGTTGAAGCACGGACGCAAGGTTACGATTCCAGCGCCTCACGCCGTCTGCTGCGGCCCAACGCGCATGCGCGGGAATACTTCGGCAGGCGCCCTCTCTCGCCGCTCCGGCCAAAATTCTCGTCCGCGCACTGACATTCTCTCTTCTGACTACAACCTCAACAGCGTGCGGACCTCATCCAACTGCATCAGCCGAGCACTATCAACGAGCGCAGCCCGCCTCATCCAGAATATTTTTAGTTGTGTATCTTTGTCCTTATTGCAATTTTCAATACACAATTAGCAAAGATAAGCCAGGAAATTTTAATTTACTCCTGCAATAATCATTTGGTGACCCCGACGTGATTCTTTGCATGAATCAACCACGTGGCTGCGATCGGTTTCCGAGTCGTATTTCTTATTCGAGAGAGCAGTCTTCAACGAGAAGGAGCTTACTTCGACTGCTGCGCGACCGCATGTGCAGTTTTCCCGACGAGCGTCATCACGCCTGTGGAAACCACGCCGGTGGAACGACGGAGCGAGCGGCTGTTCTGCCGATTCTACCTTTCCTGTCGACGATGGCCGTCTCTGGTGAGTGTAATCATTTTTGGTTCTGGCTCTTCCTTCTCCCATTGTAATCCTCAGTATCCTTTGATGCAATAAGTTACCAAGCTAACATGAGTGAGGATCTTAAAAAATTAATTCATAAGCGGGGTCTAATAAAATCTCGCCTCACGAGGTTTAAGGCGTACTTGGACGACGAAGAACGAGACCTCGCGGAGTTTCAGTTATCAAGCCGTTTGTCAAGGCTGCGAGAGTGCTGGTCGGAATTTAATTCTATTCAAACAGAAATTGAATTATTACCATCAGAATCTAAATCTGTAAGCGAAGCTCTTGCCGAAAGAGAAGCTTTTGAAGATACTTATTTTGAGTTGGAGACCCGTTTTGAAGAGCTTATCAAAAGTGGAACTTTAACTTCGTCAAATTCGCCTCCAAACGTCAATGCCTCAATCGCCGGACTCCAGCTGCCCGCGTTAAATTTGCCATCTTTCAGTGGAGCATACGAGGAATGGGTTCCATTTCATGACACTTTTCAGTCTCTAATTCATGATAATGCATCGCTCTCTCCCATTCAAAAACTCCATTATCTTAAATCATCTTTAAAGGGAGCGGCTTCTCAATTACTGGATAGTTTAGAGATTTCTGCCACTAACTACCAAGTGGCTTGGCAATTATTAAAGGACCGCTATGAGAATAAAAGAATAATCATAAACAAGCACGTACAAGAAATTATGAATTTCCCTCCGATAGCCAAGGAATCGGTGGCAGCGTTAAGGCGTCTTTTGGACGAAACTCTGAAGCACGTTAGAGCCTTGAAGGCTTTGGGTCAACCCACAGAGCAATGGGATACCCTATTAATTCACATAGTTTCCCATAAATTGGACTCGACAACAAGGAGAGCATGGGAATTAACATTGAGTTCAAATGAACTACCAGTTTTCGAGGACTTAATTTCATTTTTATCCCAGCGTTGCAAAATCTTGGAGGCATCTGAAAATGATCAGTGCGCTCACCAAAGGCCCATTCAGTATGTATCCCCGGGAAAATCTACAGTGCATTCTCGTCCACCGGGGGAATATTCTCGCAAGTCAAGCGTTCATGTTGCCGCGCAACCCTCCTCTTGTGCGTTCTGTGAGAAGTCTCATCAGCTATTCCAATGCAGCGCTTTCCAGAAGTTACCGACTTCTGATAAGATAAATAAATGCAGAAATCTAAAGTTATGTATGAATTGCCTGCGCCGGGGCCACATGACAATTAATTGCAAATCGACTTCGTGCAAGAAATGTGGGAAGAGGCATAACACATTATTGCATTTGGAGCAACCCATTCACGATTCTTCCGCCTCCTCCACTCAACAGCCTCAAACGGCCGGAAACGAGTTTTGCCTCCACAACAGCGATGAATCTCAACAAATCATTTTGGCCACTGCCATCATCAACATCGCGGATTCACGAGGCCATTTGCATAGTTGCAGAGCATTGTTGGACTCTGGTTCTCAATCGAATCTCATAACAGAATCACTTTCTCGATCCTTGGGACTTAAAAGAATTAAGGCTTCCAAACCTATTATGGGCATCAATCAAAATATATCCCGAGCATCTCATTATGTTACTACTAGCATCAAATCAAGGATAAATGCTTTCACATCGGAACTAGATTTCATAGTTCTTCCCCGTATCACCGGGGATTTACCATCAACAACAGTGCGTCGTTCGTCATTTCATGCACCCAAGAATATTCAACTCGCTGATCCCTGCTTCTATCGCCCCAGTAGAATAGACTTACTTCTTGGTGCCGAGATATTCTGGCGTCTGATGTGTGTTGGCCAAATCCGAATTTCTGATAACTTACCTACCCTACAGAAAACTATTTTAGGATGGGTGGTATCAGGAAAAATTACAACTAACGTTTGCTCACCTCATTCATTACCACCAAGTGTCTGTAATATTAGCACACTAGGGGACAGCTTGGAGGATACTATGCAGAGATTTTGGGAAATTGAACAAGTAAATAAGAGGGAAAATTTTCTCTCAGAAGAAGAAAAGGCTGTCGAAGAACATTTCAAACGCCACTTCAGTCGCAGTTTGGGAGGAAGATTTTCAGTTAGACTTCCGTTTCGCCATGATCCACACCTGTTAGGTGACTCAAAAACCAATGCACTTCTTCGATTTAAAAAATTTGAAAGGCGATTTACTGCCGATCAACAATTAAAAGTGGAATACGGCAATTTTCTTAATGAATATTTAGAACTGGATCACATGGATTTGTTAGATGAATCTGATTCTGAGAACCATACATCAAAAACAGTGTTTTATTTACCCCATCATGCGGTCATAAAACATACCAATGCCGCTAAAAAATTAAGAGTTGTATTCGACGGTTCAGCGAAGAGTTCAACTGGCATTTCTTTGAACGATATTCTGATGGTCGGTCCAGTGGTCCAAAGGGACTTGTTCTCAATTCTTCTTACCTTCAGGTCATACGCTTTTGCCGTCACCACGGACATTCAGCACATGTATCGGCAAATTAAGCTTCAATCACCTGACACCGACATGCAGTTAATTTTGTGGAGGGATTCCGTGAAGGAGGAATTGAGGACCTATCGCCTAAACACCGTTACCTATGGATTATCGTCATCATCTTTTTTAGCCACCAGATGCCTCTTGCAGCTAGCCATCGAGGGACGAGCGGAATTTCCTTTGGCATCAGCAGCTTTGGAAAACAACTGTTACATGGATGACATCATGTCAGGAGCTAATACACTCGAGGAGGCCTTAGAATTGCAAGCAGAATTGAAGAAATTGCTTGAATCTGCTCAATTTAAACTTCATAAATGGTGCGCAAACCATCCATCTATCCTAGAAAGGATCCCGATTGAAGATCAAGAAACATTGTATCAACTCCCAAATGAATCTGAAAATACCATCAGGACTCTAGGGATGCAGTGGCAACCAATGATGGATCATTTTTCTTTTATTGTTCCTCCCATCGATAATCAAGTTCAATTTTCAAAACGCAGCATTTTGTCTGATATATCTAAATTATTCGATCCATTGGGGCTCTTAGGACCAATAATCGCAGAGGCCAAAATAATAATGCAGAAACTTTGGCAACTCAAGCTGCAATGGGACGAATCTATTCCTACCCATATCCACACTGAATGGTTGGAATTCCGACGGCAGCTTGCAGAAATCCATCGGATACAGATACCCAGAAGTATTATAAATGGCGGTGGAAACCACAACGATGACCAGCTGCATGGATTCTGTGATGCTTCAGAAGCTGCGTACGGCGCCTGTATTTACGTACGTTCCGTTAACGACAAGGGAAAAATAAAAGTGACATTATTGTGTGCAAAATCCCGAGTCGCTCCATTAAAACAAATGACTATTCCGCGACTGGAACTTTGTGCTGCATTATTATTAGCGCAATTAGCTTCAAAGGTATCAAGTCATCTCAAGTGTCAGCGTTATTTTCTTTGGACGGACTCGAAGATAGTTTTAGCTTGGCTTTTGTGGCATTTTTTAGTGTCCCCCCCCCCCCCCAAAATTTCTGGTACCCCCCCCCCAGAAATTCCTCGAACTTCCTATAGGACTACTGCGGAGAAATACTTCTCCTTGGCAAGCAAGGGGAAATCGGTGCTAAGGCCTTAGTATTGCACTTGGAGTGAGAAGTTTTACCATTGTCCTATCACAAACTCTCTCTCCCTCCAACACCTCACCCCAGTATCTCCTTCCCCTCCATGTGTTCCAATGAACGATTCCTCTGAGGTCTCCAACCCAGATGTTGAGGGGAAAATTCTGGGTGCTGGCTTTGTCTCAAAACCAGGGAATGGTGTTTTGCGGAGCGGCCGTTTCTGCAGGGGCAGTGACGCATCAGTGGGCGGTTGTTGAATTCGCCTGGCTACCCCTCCACTCCCTGGAAGAAGCCCTCCCCTCAAATGCTGTCTCGCCTTGCTTAGGCGAGCCCTTTTTCTTCCTGACCTGCATGGGAGTCACATGTCTTGTGAGCCATGGCATATTTAGAGCAATTTTCTGCTGGTAATGTTTCCTTGGGATCATGAATTTACTATCATTGTTTTCTGTAATACTTCTGATTTTTTTTGAATACTCTACTTTGAATAGATATCGTACGGTAATAACTCGTAAATTATTTTTTGGCTGCCTTTTTCTTGTGAGCTGTTTTTCTTGTTTGTGGAGTCTTTTCCCTGATCCAGCATGTGACCGACGGTTGGAGTATTTCCCCTGTCTGGACTTACGTGAAAAATCAACCAGATTTTACGACGTAACGTAACATATTGGTAGCAGAGCTGAGGTTCGATTTCCTGTCCTTTCGTCGAGGTCTCCGAGTACTGGACAATGGTGACAATTCTCCACTATTTCTCCACTTTTTGCAGTTTCTGGTTGTTTCTCCTCTTAAAAGTGAGTTATTTTATGTTCCATTAAGTGCTTTTTGGTTCGTGTGGGATTACGTGACTAGTGTTGCCGACTTTTCCTCGTGGTCCTATGCCATTTGACATTAATGTTCGTAATGCTCGTAATGTTCTTGATAATTTGGATAGCAGCTAGTTATTCTCGCACCCCTCTTTTCTTATTGGATTCTTCCAGTAATGAGAGATAGTTTTATTTCTCGCTTTTTCTCTCTCTTTTTCTCGTTGTCGTCACTTCACTTTTCAAAATGCCTGGAGGTACTGAAAACCCGTACGAGAAAACTTATTTAACCACGGGCGAGGATCGTAAGGCCAGGGGTACGGCTAATGTGTCCGTAGGAAGTGAAGTTTCTAATAATGAACGGGAATCTTCTTTAGAAGTGGTTCCACCTCGCCCAACGCACGAGGAAAGTAGTGATGTTCTCGTCTCTCACGAAATGTCTGCTTCTCAGACATTGCCAGTTTCTGAAGGGTTAGTAATTGTCAAACAATTACTCAGTGATTTTCCGCCATTTGAAGTGTCAAACAGTGAGAATTGGTTTAATTTCATGTTAAAAGTTAATGAAATCGTTTCTTTGTCTTTGGTTCCTCTGTCAACGTTATTGTACCTTGTAGTATCTAAACTTCCTGCCAGCTCTCGTCATTTTTGGTTGTCTATGTTAAACTTGAATCTCGCATGGTCTGAAATCACTGAAAAAGTTTGGGCTAGAATTGTTAGTGACAGAGAGTTTGATCGCTTGATCACTACGAAAGTTAAGAGATTTCAGTTCCCTCGCGAAACGCCCCACGATTTCGTGTGTTCTGTGCGTAATGCCACTCAGGTGCTGGGTTTGCAGTATTCCGAGTCTTCTATGGTGCGACTCATTATTCAAGGGTTAAATCCTTTAACAAAATCTGCAATTATGTTCTCAAATCAGCCTAACACATTTGTAGAATTGGACTCTGTTATCACGCAGGCTTCTAAACATTTAATGGACTGTGCTGAATATTCCAACACTTTCCATCGTATCTCTAGGAATCCGTCTTCTGTTGCCTCTTCCAGTGCGCCTAGGGAAGTTTCTTTTCCTATTAATTGTTCTTACTGTCATAAACCTGGCCACAAAGTGAACGAGTGTCGCAAAAGACGACGATTTACTCAGCCTGCCGTGAGTTTGATGAGCGTCCGTGACAAGTGTTCGACTCGATTGCCAATATTATCTATTAATCTTCATTCTATGCCATGCCAGGCTTTAATTGACACTGGGTGTTCAGTTTCACTGTGTGATGAAGATTTCTTTGCTTCTCTGAAATGTTGCCGGAGAAAGGTTATTCGTAAGAATGTTGACGTCGATTTAATCACTGTGTCGGGGCAGCCTTTTCATATTAATTCCTCTGTCTCACTCAAGGTTCAAATAGGCAAGTTTTCTTGGAACCACGTGTTTTATCTAGCTAATATCCCGTTTCCCGTGTTACTGGGTGTGGATTTCATTTGTAATTCAAAGATGATTATTCGTCCGGCGAACGTCAGTTTTGAAATTGCCCCGAATTCTCTTTTTTCTTTTACGGACAATTGCGAAGCGTTTAAATCGGCGCCATTTAGTAACTCGTCCGAATCTCATGTTCTGTCGTCCACTGAAATCACGTTGTGTGATAAGTTGAAGGGCTTATTGTCAAAATTTCCTGATGTGATTTCTCAAGAATTGGGGGTCACATCTGTTATGACATACGAAATTGAACTGCTAGATTCAACTCCGATTCGATCCCATCCTTATTCGTTGTCACCTCCAAAGGCTAATTTAATGAAGAAGCACATCCAATCTTTACTTGATAAGAAAGTGATTGAGGTTTCCAATTCAAACTGGTGTTCGCCAGCTTTTCTAGTGCCTAAAAAGGATGGATCTGAAAGATTAGTGGTTGATTACCGTAAGTTGAACAAAGTTGTTAAATCAGACGGTTATCCAACACCTTCTGTTGAACATGCATTCCAATATCTTGCTGATGCAAAATATTTCACTGTTCTTGATCTCAATTCTGCCTTTCATCAAATACCATTATCTGAGAATTCTAAGAAATTAACTGCTTTTGTGACGCCGTTCGGAGTGTACCAATATAATAGATTGCCATTTGGTTTTGTAAATTCTCCTCAAATATTCACTCGTCTCATTAATGAAGTATTGGGCGATTTGAAATATTCATGTGTCTACCCATATATTGATGACTTGTGTATCTATTCCAAGTCTGCTGAAGACCATGTATCTCATGTTAATGCTGTCCTCAACAAACTACGCAGTGCCGGTTTGACGGTGTGCGAGGACAAGGTTAAGCTTGGTGTGGAATCACTCACTTTTCTGGGCCATCTCATCACAAATGGAACCTTGCAAGTTGATCCTGAGAGAGTGAGACCAATTGAACAATTCCCAGTTCCCAGAAATGTGAAGGAAGTGGCCAGATTCATTGGACTTTGTGGGTTTTACTGCAAATTTATTCCAAGGTATTCTGAAATTTCTATGCCACTGAATCGCTTAAAACGTAAAAATGTTCCTTTTCAATGGACAGCTGTTGAAAATGAGGCTTTCTGTCAGTTGAAGAAAGCTCTCACCAATCCACCAGTATTATCTTTCCCTCGATTTGACGAGGAATTTCATTTATTTGTCGATGCCAGTAATTTGGCGGTTGGTGCCGTTCTGAATCACAAAGTAAATGGTGATTTTGTCCCTGTGGCTTTCGCTAGTAAGGCACTCTTGGAACATGAACGTAAATTTTCTTCTTATGAATTGGAGTGTCACGCAATTCATTTTGGAATTCAAAAATTCAGTGTTTACTTACAAGTAAAACCATTTCACTTGTACACTGATAATGGTGCCTTGACATGGCTTTTCTCTCATCCTAAGCAGTTGGGCAAATTAGGCCGGATGGTTCTTAAATTATCCTCTTATAAATTCACTGTGCATCATGTTCGAGGATCAGCTAATTCTGTCGCAGATTGTCTTTCTCGCATTGAGCCATCCTCATCTACAAATAGTCATTTAGATGTGGAATCAATCACTCATAAGGAGTCAGCTGTTCCTTATTCTTGTGTGTTACATAAATTGCCTTTGTCATTCGTTGACATTCGAAAACACCAAGAAACTGATCTCGTTCTAAAGGATATTTTCAATCAGATTAATAATAATTCCTTGAACGACAAAAACTATTTTCTGAAGGGACAGCTATTATGTTATGGGAATTCTAAAATTAAGCGAGGAAGAGCTGTTCTGCCTACGGTCTTGAGGCCTATGATTTTTCAATATTTTCACTGCTCTAGTATGTCTGCTCACTTGGGCATGGCTAAAACTTATGATAAGATTAGCAGACACTTTTGGTGGAAGGATATGAAAAGAGAGGTTTATGACATGGTCAGAAAATGCCATCTGTGTCAAACTTGTAAACCCAGAAATGCTCCACCTCCTGGCATGCTATCATCGAAAAATCCTTCTGAGGTTTGGGAAAGACTTTATATTGACTTTGTGGGTCCTTTACCTTTGACTAAAGGTGGACACCAATATATACTTTCTCTTATTGATGGTTTTTCTAAATTCTGTTTTCTTGAGCCAGTTCGTAAGGCTACTGCTGGTTCAGTTGTTTCAATACTCACTCAAAGAGTATTCCCGAAATTCGGTTTTCCTAAATATTTGGTGTCTGATAATGCACAAGTTTTCAAATCTCATGCCGTTAAGGAGATGTGTTTGCAACTGGGGGTTAAGCAAATTTTTGTTTCTCCATACTATCCCTGTTCTAATCAGGTAGAGAGATTGCATAGAAATCTAAAATCTGCACTTGCTATTTTGTGCAATAATGCTCACCATATGTGGGACTCTATGCTTGCTGACTTAAATTTTGCCCTGAACACTGCCTCATATGAGAGCAGTGGATTTTCTCCTGCCAAAATAATTTTCGGCAGAGAACTTAAGCATCCTTTAATTAATCAGTGGGACATTCCAAAATCTTTATTCGAGAATGATCTCAGCGATAATGACAGACAAGCCTGCCTGAATCATGTTATTGCTAATTTAAAAAAGGCCAGAAACAGGTATAAAGAATCCTATAATAAATCTCACTCCCAAATCACTTTCTGTGTGGGAGATCTTGTTCTCTGCAAAAACCATCCTGTCAGTTCTAAAGGTGAACAGAAAATGGCAAAACTGGAACCTCTGTGGAAAGGACCTTTCGTCCTTAAAAAGTATCTCTCTCCTGTAACAGTTATTCTGGAAGTTTCTCCTGGGAAAGAGAAAATTTGTCATGTTTCTCATTTAAAGGCATATCATGGTGGCATTGCTAATTCCAGTAATTAAAAGGAGAGAAATATCATTGATTTTTTTTTTATTCTTTTTTTAATGAATGCTAATGTTTGCTCTCTCAAATACTATTTGATGCTTGATTTCGGTGTTGTATTTCTATTGATTCCTATTAATATTGTTTTGATTAATGAATAATAAGTCTATTTCTATGCTTGTAATTGAAATTGTTCTGAAATATTGTATTGTACTTGCTTATTCTCATCTGCTTAATTCACTCATGTAATTTAGTGTTGGTCTACTGTGATTGTGAGATGGGGTAAGGTGGAGGAATTATGGGTGCTTGGAGGGAGAGGACGGGAGATTAACTTGGGGGGAAATCCCCGAGATGGCTCGTTTCCAGATAAGCTGTGGAGGTGGCCCCAGTTATTAAGATTCAATTGTGTTTTGTGTCACCTTTTCTCCACCAAGACTTTATGGACATTCTCACAATTCTGGACAGTGATAAGTGTCGTGATTTTGCAGTGTTCAATATTCTATCGATGGCTGAGTGATTGAATTGATCAGCTGATTTTAAGACTGCCTACTGTGTTTTAGTGTGGCTTTTGGCGTTGAGTTGCGACCTTCATCGCCCGACAAGTATGAACTTTCATCTTGTCGCAACCAGCATGTAGCTCTCATTTCTATTGTTAATTGAAGAGTGAAATTTAGAGTGATTTCTTTTGTTGATGCAATATGCAGTTCTCATTTTGTTAGCATCGCCTATGATTCTTTTTTGACTTGTTTAATTAATACTGAGAGATATATATACACATCTTGATTAAATTTAGTCAGTACTTGTTCAATAGCTGACATGAATACCATATGCCTTATAAATTGTTAATAATTATTGGAAAATCGAGGAATTTAGTGCAATCTATTGTCATTTACGTAATCTTGTTGAATTTTGGAGGATTCTTTATTGATAATTAATTATGGACTGATAATATTTACAAACATGGAGGGTTTAAATGGGAGAAATACTAATGCCAATGTATATTAATTAAGTGAGACACATATTATGCTGAATATTTTTGCTGGTATTTTGATAACTAATAATTATTTAGTGAATAACCGTATTTTTGAATAAACTTGTACTTAATGATTATATAATATGGGGTATATATTTTGTTGGTCGACCCTAACTTTCTCTTGGGTTGCAATATGAATTTTGGGTAGAAGTTAAAACCCATTTTTGTGAATCGTTGTTTTTTGATAAGGTGGTTGAACCCAACTAATGGGACAACCCAGGGTTCCCATGAACCCAACTGCTTCACCAACCCAATCTTGCCCATTTACTAAGTGGTTGGTTATTGTATTGCTTTACTTGGTTTTTAAAAAAAAAAAACCCACAAAATATCTCTGATGAGAGAAGGAACATTTGAGTTTGGTAAAGATATCCTGGTGTTATACCAATAAAAATCTTCCCAGTTCCTTCTAGTTGCTGATGGTAATTATTTGTAATTTTGATTCACTGTTCACCGAAACAAGCATCACTTTATGACATATTGATTATTAATTTTATTTTCTTGCTATGTAATACTAAATAATTTACTCTATATCTATCAGCAATATTTCTTGTCTCACTCTTGTAATTATGTCATGTTACTCACTTAAGAATTCTGTTGAATTCCAAACATCACTCCTGAGGTTATTATTTACAGAGTGATAAAAATGTATGTTCTTGTCAAAACTATTTTTGAGTGATATTTCTTGAATACTATTGTCTCAATCAATAAACTTTTTATATTCAGTTCAATTCTAACCACTGAATAATGGTTTTTGTGAAATTCATGGGGGTTAAACAGTGGGGGTTCATCCAGTGAAAACCAGTGGACCTGTGATGCCTCGATAAGTTTTCTAGGCATTAATCAGTTCTTGGTGGACGTGTCTTGGTCCCCAAGTTCAAGCAATTTTTGTGGTCATTTTCCTACAGAGGATGTGGCATTTTTTAGTGTCCCCCCCCCCCCCAAAATTTCTGGTACCCCCCCCCCCCAGAAATTCCTCGAACTTCCTCGAACTTCCTCCGAACTTATCCGCAGAACTTCTCCCGCCAAGAACTTTTCGCGCTAAGGTTTTTTCGCGCAAAGGATTTTTTGCGCAAAGGGTCCCTGTAGCAAAGTGCCCTGTCTCGCAAAATCCTGTCTCTGGAAAATCCTGTCTCTGGAAACAGTCTCTGAAACAGCCTCCGAAGCAGCCTCCGAACCAGCCTCCGAACCAGCCTACCTGCAATGCAAGACTTATATAGGACTACTGCGGAGAAATACTTCTCCTTGGCAAGCAAGGGGAAATCGGTGCTAAGGCCTTAGTATTGCACTTGGAGTGAGAAGTTTTACCATTGTCCTATCACAAACTCTCTCTCCCTCCAACACCTCACCCCAGTATCTCCTTCCCCTCCATGTGTTCCAATGAACGATTCCTCTGAGGTCTCCAACCCAGATGTTGAGGGGAAAATTCTGGGTGCTGGCTTTGTCTCAAAACCAGGGAATGGTGTTTTGCGGAGCGGCCGTTTCTGCAGGGGCAGTGACGCATCAGTGGGCGGTTGTTGAATTCGCCTGGCTACCCCTCCACTCCCTGGAAGAAGCCCTCCCCTCAAATGCTGTCTCGCCTTGCTTAGGCGAGCCCTTTTTCTTCCTGACCTGCATGGGAGTCACATGTCTTGTGAGCCATGGCATATTTAGAGCAATTTTCTGCTGGTAATGTTTCCTTGGGATCATGAATTTACTATCATTGTTTTCTGTAATACTTCTGATTTTTTTTGAATACTCTACTTTGAATAGATATCGTACGGTAATAACTCGTAAATTATTTTTTGGCTGCCTTTTTCTTGTGAGCTGTTTTTCTTGTTTGTGGAGTCTTTTCCCTGATCCAGCATGTGACCGACGGTTGGAGTATTTCCCCTGTCTGGACTTACGTGAAAAATCAACCAGATTTTACGACGTAACGTAACACTTTCATCCCCATCTAAAACTTGGAAAACATTCATTGCTAACCGGGTTGCAGCGATACAGGAGCTAACTGATAACATGGAGTGGGGCCACGTTCCCTCTTCTGAGAATCCGGCTGATGTATTATCCCGAGGTTCTTTTCCGCTTCAACTTCTTCACTGCAACTTATGGTGGTCCGGGCCAACATGGATAAGTGATTTCAACTCAATTCCTCCATATGAACACCATGCTGATGATTATTCCGACGCGCAGCTTGAGAGAAACTCTGATTACCTCCAGGTCCATCTTGCTGTTCATGTTAGCAGCGATATCTTCAAGAGATTTTCATCATTTTCCCAATTGAAGAGGGTCATCGCCTATTGCCTCCGATTTGTAAATAACAGTAGGCTACCGAAACGTCAACGAAAAATAGGAATACTAACTTTGGGCGAAATTCAAGATGCTCTGTTTCATTCAATTAAGGTCATTCAATCTCAGCATTTCGGTCCAGAATTAGAAGCTTTGAGGAAGGAAAAGGAGGTGCCCCCTAGAAGCAACCTGAGATCCTTAAACCCTTTTCTGGATGACAAGGGTGTGATCAGAGTGGGCGGCAGACTTGAAAATTCACGACTAAATTATGACCGGAAGCATCCAATTGTTTTGCCAAAAAATGAGCATTTTACTGAATTGATAGTAAAAGAATTTCATATATTATCCTTACATTCAGGACCTCAAGCGCTCTTATGTGAGGTTCGACAATTTTACTGGCCTATTCATGGCAGAAAACTAGCCCACAAGGTAGTAAGCAAATGTTTAAATTGCTTTAAAGTGTACCCTTCCACTTCTAAGCAACTCATGGGACAACTTCCACCTCCAAGAGTGGCACCCAGCAGAGCCTTTAGCAACACTGGCATCGATTATTTTGGTCCTGTGTGGTTTCGACGGGTGCAACAGAGGCGCAGTCCACCCGTTAAGGGCTACGCGGCTCTTTTCATATGCCTTTCCACAAAGGCTATCCATCTGGAGCTCGTCAGCGATCTTACTACTGCTTCTTTTTTGGCAGCTTTGAGACGCTTTATGGCACGCAGAGGGAGACCGCATGACTTTTACAGCGACAACGCTACCAATTTCGTGGGAGCAAGAAACGAGTTGATAGCACTACGCAGATTATTCCAATCACAGCAGCATCAATACGAGGTCTCTCGCTCTTTATCAGAATACAATGTGGCGTGGCATTTCATACCACCCAGGTCTCCGCATTTCGGGGGTCTCTGGGAAACAGGCGTCAAATCTGCAAAACGCCATCTTCTACGAGTGATCGGCAAGGCTATCCTTACGTATGAAGAATTAACTACACTGCTAGCGCAAATTGAAGCTTGCATCAACTCACGCCCTATCACCCCCATGTCTAACGATCCTAATGACCTAATGCCTCTCACTCCCGGCCACTTCCTAATTGGCCAACCCTTAACCTCAATGCCAGAGCCAGATTTGATTGCTCTCCAGGTCAACCGACTGTCGCGGTGGCAACATGTGCAGCAGCTCTTCCAGGCCTTCTGGAGGAGATGGTCGACGGAGTATTTGTCCAGTCTTCAGCAGCGGACCAAGTGGACGGTTAAGTCGGAGAATCTAAGAGTTGGGACACTGGTGCTGCTCGTCGAGGAAAACCAGCCCCCTCTTCAGTGGAGGACCGGAAGAGTGTTGGAGCTTCATCCAGGGGGAGATGGCTTATGCGGTGTCGTTACCGTAAAAACCTACACGGGTGTTTTTAAGAGAGCTATTAATAAGCTGTGCATTCTACCAATTGAGAATTAAGAATGTTTTGTGTTTTCATGTATTATTTTCATATCATTTATTTCAAAGCAGAATCTGTTTCATTTTTAGATTTTTATTATGCTTTTTTTTTTCTTTCATTCCAATTGTTTATTTTTGCATGTCATTGAAAGCGCCTGCTTTCAAGGTGGGCGGTATGTTGAAGCACGGACGCAAGGTTACGATTCCAGCGCCTCACGCCGTCTGCTGCGGCCCAACGCGCATGCGCGGGAATACTTCGGCAGGCGCCCTCTCTCGCCGCTCCGGCCAAAATTCTCGTCCGCGCACTGACATTCTCTCTTCTGACTACAACCTCAACAGCGTGCGGACCTCATCCAACTGCATCAGCCGAGCACTATCAACGAGCGCAGCCCGCCTCATCCAGAATATTTTTAGTTGTGTATCTTTGTCCTTATTGCAATTTTCAATACACAATTAGCAAAGATAAGCCAGGAAATTTTAATTTACTCCTGCAATAATCACACCAATTCCAAACTATAGGTGCTTGTATTCGACAGAAAACCCATATTAATAATGAGCGAAAACCAAAACTTGAAGGAAAAACTTCGAATGCCAATTCGAATTATTTTTGCATTCACAGTTGCTATTTGTATTCAGTTAGTTTTCATCAATGAATTTGCTGTAACTGCATTGGTATTGTGCAAATCTGAATGCAATAATGGTTACAATTGTATATTATTGTTATTAAAGCTCTGTAACAGAAAATCCTATGATCATCCCATTCGGACATTTTTCGGATCATCCGACTTCGGATATCCGTGGGAGATCCGACGGATATCCTGATTGCCGGCAGACCTAGATAGGACAGCGGACCTGAAACGGATATTCTGCTTGCATTGCTATATGCTTGCATTTGACAGAAACCCCGTATTAAAAATGGGCGAAAACCAAAATTTGCAGGAAAAACTTCAAATGTTAACTCGAATATTTTTTTGCAGTCAGAGTTGTTATTTGTATTCATTTAGTTTTCTTCAATGAATATGGTACAACTGCATTGGTATCGTGCAAATCTGAATGCAATAATGGTAACAATAGTATATTATTGTTATTATAGCTCTGTAACAGAATATCCTATGATCATCCCATTCGGACATTTTTCGGATCATCCGGCTTCGGATATCCGTGGGAGATCCGACGGATATCCTGATTGCCGGCGGACCTAGATAGGACATTGCGGACCTGAAACGGATATCCGTAGGATATCCGGTGTTGTTAGGGTAGTCTCTAACATAAGTACGGTTTTGATGGAAGTTCGGGCCACTCTCAATATAAACAAATGTGGCAACAAGTGGATACTTCAGACAAATTCCTAGTCATGAGTTCCCTTGTACATTTTAGTTTGATTAACGGCGCTACAGGTAACGACTCAAGTTTTATTTCCACTTTGCAAACTATACTTTTTTTGTTTTTCTCTTGGTTAATTACATTTATCTCTAAACTTTTGATAAAGAATTTAAATTGCATCGGACGAACTTCTCAAATCTAGGCTCTACAATTTTAGGTGACACTATCTAGCAAAATCCATGGCCGTCTGTGACACGATTTTGTAATCCCATCAGCTTTAAGTGAAAAAAGAGACAAAAGAAGTTACAAAATCAGAAAGGCAGGTGAATGACCTTAATGATTTCAACTCTGGAATTTACACGATCATGTTCTGTTTACTACTGACAATGATCAACCGAAAGGTAATGCTTATTTGCTTCCCATATTTTCCTAATTTTTTCTTAATATTAATGCTATCTATCTTCTCGATATAATTTATTATCTTACAGGAAATTATAGTCATTTCTGTTGGAATGTATGTTTTCTATCTGTTTGTTTGGACGTTTCCAATATAAATAAAAAGGTTCGATACGTGTGTATCGGGCAGTCTGGGTATTGTTGTCTGACTGGAATGCACGGCTTTCTTATTTCTCTGAACCTTTGTACCTCTTAAATAACAGGTTATGGGCACCCAGTCATTAAGCTTCAATTTGAATCATAATCATCATTTTTCGAGATACATTTAACAACGACGTTCCGCAATAGTTAACATTGAAATTCTGTCGGAAAAAAATTCACGCTGAAGAATGGCGGCGGAATATGAAGACGACAGATTCAAAGTTCCCTTGTTCGACGGGAAAGAATACGACGACTGGAAATTTCGTATGGAAACGTTATTGGATGAATTGGATCTTTTGACACTCACCGAGGAAGAGCCAGTTTATCCAGGACCGATCCTAAATGAAGCAGCGTCGGAACGTACAGCTCGAGAAGAAGCGAACGCTAAATTGCGGAGTCAAGACAAAAGATGCAAAGGACTAATAATTCGGAGGCTTGCGAACAGTCATTCGGAGTACGCAAAAGGAAAAATATCAGCATACAGCGTATGGAAGGAGCTGAAAGACACTTTTGAAAGGAAAGGTTTAGCAACTCAGTTACAAATTAGAAGACAGCTTTTATCTCCGGCTTGTCAACATAACCCGAAGAAAGAAAATCTAGAAAATCATTTTCTTCATTTCAATCGACTGATTCGTCAACTGAAGTCAACGGGCGCCAATATGAGTGAGCCGGATATAATTTGTCATTTGTTGCTTACCTTGCCGCAAGAATATAACGTGGTCGTCACAGCCATAGAGACTATGTCTACTAATAGACTAACCTTAGCTTTTGTGAAGAACAGATTACTTGATGAGGAATCCAAGCGATCGTTTTTGGCTAACGGAGAGCAGGATATGAATTCTGAGGTTCCATCTACGACGGCATTCGCTACTCAGTCCAAACGAGTAAAGAACAACTATCGGAATACACGGAAGAATGACGTAGCGGAGGTAAAGAATGAAAATAAATTTCATATTCGCTGTCACAACTGTGGTAAACCCTTCACATTTAAGGGCTGAATGCTGGAAGGGTAAAAATAAGAGTGGGCACGCTCATGCAGCCAACGACGATGAAGAATCTTCAGCAGACGACTACGGAATCATCTTTGCAGCACATGCGGAGATAGAAGACAAGAAGATGACAATGGAGGAGGAATCAACTGCTATGGGAACAAGCTCACAGTCTGAAGGTGAAATAAGTTTTACTTTAGACTCTGCAGCTACTGAGCATTTAGTTGGGGAACTAACTCCTCTCAGCAATGTTACTCCATTGAAGATACCCATCAACATTAAAGTTGCTAAAACTGGACAGCTGATGACTGCCAAAGAAAAAGGGGATATTGATGATGTTATTTTTAATAACGGAAAATGGGTTAAGTTACACATTGCAAACGTGTTAAGGGTACCTGATCTTGAGATGAATCTCCTATCAGTTCAAAAATTGGATTCTCATGGTTATGGTGTGCTGTTTGCAGATGGAATAGGAAAAATTTTGAAAGGTGGTCGAACAGTAGCAGTTGCCAGGCGCTGTGGAAAATTATACAAAATTATTTTTCGGAGAGCACACACAGCTTGCCTTTCAATGGAAGCAGAACATTTATGGCACCAAAGACTAGGGCACATTTCCAAAGATGGTTTAAAGAAATTAACCACACTGGTGGATGAAATTAAAGAAGATAAGTTCAAGAGTAAATGTGGAACGCTCTTAAAGATATCTGAATGTCCGCTTTGCCGATATCTAAAAGATATCTTTGAGAAGATATATTACAGACATTCATATTCAAATTGGATACATTGGGAAAAATCAGGGCTAATGATTCTCTAATGATCCCAGCCAACCTCGGAGGATTTATGGGGGGGAAGTGGGGCACGTGCCCCCCACCCAGATGGTTTAAAATTAGGCAAGAATTTTAAATACAGTTTATCATTATGATCGTTTTATTTTGTGTATTACAGAGCCTCAATCAGTGGAATAGCGAGTGGGTGGGTCTTGGGGGTCTGGTTTCCCCCCCATCCCCCCCAATTTTCAAATTTATGTTTTTATATTTGGGGGGGGGGACCCACTGGACGCCCACGAAATATAAAAATTGGTGACTTTTTCAAGTTTTCCTTTTATGAGGCAAAGTGAATGTGTTTTCATATTTCGGATCTCGGGGGGGGGGGGGGGGGCGGAGGGCGTCGAAGGGACCCCCCCAACGAATTATGAAAATTAATGATTTTTCATTTTTTTTCTTTCGTGAAGCAAAGTAAATGTGTTTTTATTTTTCAGGGGGGTTCGGACTCCTGGACTTCCCCACAAATTTAAAAATTAATGATTATTTTTCTTTTATGAATCAAAGTAAACGTGCTTTAATATTTCGAGGGGGGTAGAGGAGGTGCGAACTCCCTGATCCCCACTGTGTGACACAAGAATATTCTAGGCATGATAAAGTAGGATATATTATTTAAAATATCCAAGACATAGAAGATATTTTCTAGACATCTAGAAGATATTTAAAATATCCATGATATTGAAGATATTTTCTAGACATCTAGAAGATATTTAAAATATCCAATACATTGAAGATATTTTGTAGATATCTATAGAAGATATTTATGTGGGATATTCGGAAAATTAATCGAAGGGGTTGAAACTTTACGCTACAGCTGATGTCGTAATGCGGCGATCGCTATTCAATTGTTTGTATTCATGAGTCCTCGTCTCTCATTTATGCTTTTGAATTTGAGTCTACGCTATCGCATGCCGCAGCGAGGTCTGACATTTTATCCTTCGCTCCGTATTATACCTATATGCCAATGCGCTCAAAGGGAAAGATTACTCTGGATTCCGTATACCACCAAGACATCGTGAATAACCTGTGTCGTTCAGCTCACTGCGTCGTCCAAGAAAAATCCGTTCGTGTTTTATTTTCTCTGCGTGAAGGCGGCAGTGCGCATGCTATTTCGAATTTGTGTTTGTTTATGGGGAGCTTGTAAGTATGCAAATAGGCAGGGGTGGTTCTAATGGGAGTGTCGAATGCTATTTATTCCATTATTCACTATTATTTCGAAGTTTTTAGCATAGATATTTCGAATCTTCACCAAACATGAGATAAATGTCAACCCTACATATTATACCACAATCACTGAGGTGCGTAGATTAGCATAACACATACCCAAAGAATCACTGTGAATCCCGTACAAAGTCATCGTGAATGATCGTTAATTTTATTCACTCTCGCGGTTAACATGATGGAATAACTACCGTTCGGCTGGCCGCATTTTCTTAAATGTTTGCTGGCTTACAAATGCAGTGAACTGTGGTCACGTACTAACCGTGGTAACAGAGATCGTGAGTCTTTAGGCCTTCGACATGACTCAATTCAGTGTTGAGGGCGGAGAATAAATATCGCATCGACTATGCGAAGCGACTCTGAATATCGTTCAGTTGCTGGGTAACCGTGTGACGAGAGTGTTGAATTTTATTCCCGAGTGTGCCTTTTCTTTCTAGTGAAGAAATTATTCCCCTGTTCTGATAACATGAAGGAAGTGTTTTACACTTTTATTAGATGTTAATCTTTCGTGGTGCAAAGTGAATAAGTGCATTGGTGAATGTGGATTAATAAAATAATCCGAATTTGGAAATCGCTGGATTAGCGCATGGTGCATATAGTGTCAAGTGTGTTCGATGGTGTACTTGTGGTGATTCTGTTGCATTGTGTAGCTTGTTGTGTTAAAAAATAAGTTGCCGAAGAAATGTATCAAACGATTATCGGATCTTACGAGATGGCTTCTTTTTTGTGGAAAGCGTCTAATGGCTCCAAATATAAATAAATAAGCAAGTAAGGATAATTTTCATATTCTAAAACTAATTATATTATATTTATCTATACTCTTGCTTGTGGGAAATAAATTTAATTTGTTTTATTAACCCCCGAGAGTGTATTTAGAATTCTTTATCACCAAAATGTAGCATAATTATACTATAAAATCCACTTCTGACCACTGACTTACTGATTTATACTAACGTTTGATGTGAACGGGACTGGATACGAAAAAAGTCCTGGTATCTTACCCTTCTGAAATTCTATGAAAATTTTTAGCGACACTATCTTTTCTATCTAATTTTAATCAAGCGAAAGTTAGGTATCACCTAAACAAATCCTTATTGTTAGACCAATAGAAATCCTTTTCCTGCATCCCAGAAAAACGGCGATGAAGAATTTACCTGTAAAAATGCACACAAGAGAACGACAATTACATCCTGTTTACACGGGACATCAACCTTTTAGAGTTGTTAATGTCCGAGTGTATTTGAACGCGTGAATGAACACGAAAATGCCACTTATAAACACCCAACTTAACACTTTGAGTGCCGGCTGCTAAATTTAAAGCCCTACTGAAAAATCCAGCCATATTCACTATATTCGTATGCGAATGCATTTTTAGATAATAGAACTTGTTCTTATTTGGTTCATTCATTTTCCGTTCATATCGACCGAATTCGTTCAAGCATTCACGCATTACCTCGTGCGTGTTAATGTACCGTTTAAATATGCCTTAAGAAAGACGAACCGTTTGAAGGGAAACCGATTTTCCCGCTGATAAAATGCAGGTCGGCCAGATATTTGTAATGAGTTGTCAAGATAAGAAGTGAAGCAAATTGAAACATAAGATACCAAGAGTTGACCTTATTAATGTATTTTGATGTAAATTTGCCAAACAACGACGAATCAAGCAATGAAATGCATATTATACGATGGCTATTATAACGATAATACACATTAATAATAATATTCTACTCACGGACCCAAACACTCCCAATCACGTTAATGTCGTCCCAGCAAGCCGCTGTTTGCACCAGGTTTTCTTCCAACTCTGACCTCTCATGCACACGTTATTTCACTGTTTTTAAATTTCTCCAGCAAACTCTGCGTGCACGAAAAATAATCTCGTTTCTGCATCCGTGTGTCCATTGGGTCGTAATACAGATGTCAATGGAGTTAGAAACAGTTGTCCGTTGATGTAGACAATGTTACGCTGTAGCAGTGTGCAAGCAGTTTGAAATGAGACAAAAGATAACGAGTCATACGGTGTGATGACGGTTAAGAAGACCGTTGAGTTGTGGGTGGGGGAGGAAAGTCAGGGAGTTGGGGAGGATTTGAAAATAGAATGAGGAGACGCTTACAGTTGAATAGATCATTTAAAAACCGTCGAAGAGTCAAAAGGGCCCAGACACTGAGACGGCTGAACTTGTTCCGCATCACAAGGAAAGCAGACGTGACGTCAGGAAAACAAAAGCAAATCGGTGTTCGAAATCGTTAATAAAAAAGTGGCGTAATAGTTTTTAAAATTATTTTAAACGATTTTATTGAAAAATATTACATTTAAAAATTAATTTAAAATTTACATTACTTATTAGCTGAGCACTGATACTCTATTTTTATTTTTTTACGAAATAAATGAGACTCAAATTTTCGTGACGTCATAAAGGTCCTTCACTCAGGTGACGAATCGTAGCCACGGAGCCCCTATCATTCTCAGTTTCCTGCTAACCGCCGTGGAGTTAAGACGTAAGTAAGCAAGCCATTTATAAGTTTATGTTTTCCCGTGTCATACATATGCCATTGCTTTATTATTTTAGCGTTTAAGATATCAGTGAATCTGCTTTTATCAGTGCTTATAATAATTCGTGATTATCTCTGCTTTATTGAGATTAATTCCCGCCTTTGATTATTTTGTATTACCCTTGGCAAAGAAACTCAAATGTTTCAAGGTGATAGATATATTGTGATATATTCGCCAGTGATTTCTGTGCTTTTTTTGTTCCTGCCAAACGATATGACTTTATTGGGGATACTTATATTTTCTTTTTTCGATTTCAAATACGTCCCTTATATTCACCGTTTATTCGCTTTCACGAGTTAGATTGTTATTGCGAAAGGGGATACGTTTAAATTGTTCATCAATTGAGTTCAATGTCTAGTGATCTAGTTTCAGTAATGTCGACAGAATGTCTCGCATATCAGATGTTCGTAAATTGTCCGTTGCAGCGATCCATTGATCATATTGCAATCTTTTTTTCTCTTAGGCGTATTCTTATTGATTAGTCCTGATTGCGATAATATGTGAATTTCTTACGAAGTGCTTTACCCCAAGGCTATACGTACTTACTACTACGGTGCTTTCTTTAAGAGGTTTCGAGAATAGCTTACGCGAAGGAATTCGTGTCCCCCATCGTTTGGCATAAGCGATTGTTATTATCTAGCATTCTCGTCTTCGAAGATATTTCCGCAAGAATATTCCGAGTTTTATGGGGCTTGTCACCCAGGTGATGGAATTCTCGCAAGGCTGCCCCATTTGACCGCCGACTGCTACACCCAGATGTTTTCAATCGCGAGAGGTTATGTAAAGATATTACTGGACTCATTACAAAATATATTTCGCGTTGATATTTGAAGTAGACGTCTCTCCTTTGTGTCATCGGCAAGCAGTTGTGATCGCTTATATTTATCGTAGTTATTCGAATATTTCGTCCGAATGCAACCGACAAAAGACTTCTCATTTTTCTTCGCAAACTTTCTCTTCTTTACCGTTGAATCACACGACTGTTGCAATTGATAAGAAATGAATTGAATAATTAAGCGGATAAAGTATCATTCTCACCAATTTTTAATTTCCGATATAAAATTTTCCGTGCTCACAATAGCCTGACGTTACTTCGATAATAGATCTTTATTCAGCTTTTGTACATACTGTACTCTTGTTTCGTGCGTTATGATAGCATTATGTTAATGTGTGTCTATTTGTTATTATTTCCAGTAAATTGTTTCCGTGTGAAAATAGTGCTGTTTCAATTATACGAGTGGTAATTTCTGGGAATTATATTACGTCGGAGAGAGATCCTGAGGGGAGAAATGGTAAGTAGATTTCATTTTTTTGTACTATTACACAATATTTCATTATGTTATATGTCAAAAAGTTGCCAATGGTATGCTAATATTTACTTGAAATTGAAGCAATTGTTTTTTATGTGCACGGGATTATATGCTTTCGTATACGAATTGAAGATTTTCTTTTTCTTTGTCTTGTTCCTCCGTGTATGTAATTATTAGAAACAATGGCAGGTATAATAATAAATAAAATCGATAGAGCTTTTTATGCGTTTAAGCTTTTTTGTGTAGATCTCAAGATGGAGGTGACGGATTTTTTTTCAATTTCCCGTTGCATAGTTAATTTGTTTCAAAATTAATCATTTTACCACTTAGTGGCTTCTAAAACTTGATCTACACTTGAGTATTCGTCATCGATATTAGCGTCTCATGAATGGGCTTTATGAGAGATCTTCTTCCGGCTGTATTTTTATTTGGTGAAGGATTGGCCTTATTCATTTCGCTGCTGTTATTATCCGTGGAAAGTATTATGTTTCCTTGGCAACATCAACACGTTTATGCCTCAATGCTACTTATTGATTCGCCTGCTGTTATTCGATAATATTTTAACGTGATGAAGTAATGTGAATAGTCTTGTCTAGTTGGCATTTACTGAAAACCTACTCATTAGCCTTTAATAAACTCCCTTCTTTGCAACGGATATACATTTTGATAAGATCTTGCGTCGATCTCTACTGTATGTTTGAAAGCATGGCGAAGGCTCCTAACTTAAACGTTCACTTCTTCCTAATGCATTTAGTTATTAAATAAGTTAATGAATTCTTAGTTATTAGGAGATCCTTGGTATAGATATACAAGCTTAACTCCCAAAAAACCTATCCAGCTGTTTTCATTTACACTGCGAGACACCTACCGTCACTTTATATTTTTACGAAGTCATTATAACGGGCATTCTTGCGTCGCAAATTCCAGATTTGGAGTTAATTGCCTCCGCAATAAAAAAGTCAACATAATGTTCAGCAAAATATAACTATTGTTGAGAGTACGACCGAATGAAGATAACTTGTCTGCTTACTACTGTACGAAATAGAGAGACGATGACCTTCAGATTTCTTGGCTTGAAATTTAGTCTTTCGCAGAGCTTCCCCGATTCAAAACACTGGCTGGTTTAGGTTCTTCTTCTTTTGAAGGTCGACCTTGTTGATGCAGACATGACTCCAAGCTTAACTGCTTTTTCAAACATTCCTTTCGCTTTCTGATGTCATTGTTGGATGTGAATCTCATTTCTATCGCAAACACTTTTACGTATGGAATTCTCAATCGTCATTTTTTTCTTTTTCTACGAATTATTTCTTCTTTAGTACTCTAAATGAAGAGATGGGGCCTGAGTAAGTGACAGATGAATTTTGCTTTCTCATGAACTATTATTTTCTCTGCAGTTATGCTAAAAAAGCGTGAGGCAGGGGGTGTTAGGACACCAGCCGTTTACACAAACAAAGAAAATGCTGTAACGAAATTACGACAAGCATTGTTTGAAGTCCTTAATGGCTCGTGAGAAAAATGAATTCGCATATCTAACCGTTCGGCAAAACATCTCTCTTAATTTATCGCTTCTATCGGACCTGGAAATATAGTGTGGCTCTAATATTATGTCCTCCGCGTCGCTCTTGAAGATATCCATTCTCAATTGTTCGAAAAATCTAAGCCTAACGCGCAGCCTCCGAGTCTCCAGCGGCTCCCAGCCTAATTCACTTAACATCTGGGTAACGCTGTCTGTACGCCCGTAGCAGTTTTTTGACGAACCGCGCTGCCTTCCTTTGTATTTTATTCAGTTCGCGGATTTAGCCTTCCTGCACCGGATTCCATATGATATCGCTGCATATTGAAGGTGCGGTCGGACGAGATTGAAATAGCACCTTTCTTTTACTTTCTCATCCGAAATTCTTCCCACAATATGCTTGACGAATCCTAATTTCTTAAGAGCTCTGTCTAAAATATGCCTTATATAAATTCCACACGACTTTCCCCCTTTTTTATCGCCTGCGTAATAAGAAAAGAAAACACAATGTTCTGCAAAATATGGTTGAAAATAAGATCAAATTATTCTAACTTGGTTGCTTACACCTCTGTGATAGAGAAACGCAGACCTTCACAGTTAATCGACTGGATTTTAGTCTTTCGTGAATCTTTGCTGGTTCCAAAGACTAGTGGGTCTAGGTCTTTCTGTGTTCTTTTAAATGTTGTTTTGGTGTAGATGCCATGACTACAAACATAACTTCATTTTCAAACATTTCTTCATTTTTCTTTCTACAGTTCGAAGTGCATGTGAGTCATACCGCAAAAACTTTTACGCATGAAGTTCACAATCGTCATTTATTTTTTTAATAGTTAATTTCTTCTATAATATTCTTTGTCATAATATATTGTCTGTGTGAGTGACAGATGAATTGTGCTTTCAGTTGGGGTATGTGTATATACTCCCGTACTTATCGTACATCAATGCTCTTTATTAATTTGTTTAGATATTTGTTTTTTGTTTTGTGGCCCATGGATACCTTTGTTTTGGTTACTATCGTAATGAAAACGGTTCTGACATTTTTAGCTTCGTCCACTTTCTTATGCGGTGATTGCGTGAAATCAAATACATTCTCATTTTCATATTTTTTGATAAATTATTTTACAAATTGGGCGTCGTTTGGTATTTGCTCAGTTAATTTTCTTTAGGTCCACCTTGTTCTTGTACTTAGCCTCAAAAATTAAATTCCTGCAAGTTGATATTTGGTTACTTATGTTAACCATATCGTTCTTAGTGTCCACAGTTATATCCATGCATCAGCTCACAGCACACAGAACTATTCAGGAATTTCTTCATAGAAACAGGACTAATCATAGTGATATGTTTTAGTTGCGAGGAGATAAGTATTATATGTGCATAGATTATACGTGGCACGTCAAAAATATAATTAATATGATGGAGGTAACGTTATTTATAAATCTGGTTAATATTTTACCGTGAGCGTTTTCTGTTGTTTTTTATAATCCCTAGTTTTAGGTTGAAATGATCTTTTATTCTCGATTTATTACTTGCGCGGGAATTTTGCATCAATAATGCATTCATAAAATAATGATGTTAATTTGCTTATAACTTTATTACACCTACCTCTTTGACGTATATTTTGTGCCGTTTTAAGTTTGATCGACTTAGTTACGAACCAAAATTTTGCGAATAACATTAGTAACGCTTTACATATACCTATATTTTGCGCCTTTTTGTTTGAATTTTTTGCCCTTTTAAGTTCAAAAGGCTTGGTTACGAATCAACATCTTGCGAATAAAAAATGAGTGACTGATTACATAGTATATCTATCGGAGAATAGAATTTGTTATATTTTTGTGATCCGATGAATGATTTTCCATTGCGGGTATTCGTCTATTTTTTGTTTGAATTTATAAAAATCCTAATCCAATGAAGAAGTTTGTTTTAATTTCTTAATTATCCCGTGATCAGTGTTTGAGGGAGTCTTTCCTATACCTTTGCAAAAAATATATTATCCAGCAAGCCGCCGAATATATATACAACTAAAAAAGATCGTCATATTTAAGAGAATATTTGTCATACTATCCCTTCCAAGGCATTGCTATTGCGTGCTATTGCACATGCTGCTAATACTATATACTAATTTGGTCACCTGGCTTGAGTCTCGTGTACTTAAGGCCTTTTGGAGGCTCACTAAAGTACCTTGAAATTTACCACGACCACACCCTTGTCCCTTGTGGACATCACACCTTGTGAACTGGTGCAATCGAACGCCGTTTGTCAAAATGCCGCGTAGTTTATTCTGGATTACCCTTAGAACTTTGCTTAGAGTCGCATAGTCCCTCGCGTGGTGGACTTTTGTACCCTTGGCCATGAAATACATCAGCAGGACACACTCTCTGACACAGAAGACGTAAACTAATGATCATGCCCGATGATTTGAGAATAGGGAAGTTTCCTTCGCTGAAAGAAAACGAAAGGCATTGATTGCGATACGTTACCCAACATAAGTGTATTCATAATTTACCAGTTATTTGGTTTTGGAAATACCGGTTTAGACATATGGCAATGGTCAATTTTTACCTCATTTGAAATAGGCCAGATTGGCGCCCATGCGATGCCACTCCGTGACGTCACGGGGACCTAGTTTCTATACGAGTAGTCAGGAGTTTTACATCGTCTGAGATTACCAATGCATGCATGAGGCACAGAGCTCAAGGAAACATGTCTTAATAATCACCTATTAAAACTGGCTAGGGTCGGAAAGTTTCCCTGATTTGATAGGGTATTAATAATCCTTATTTAATACAAGCGCTACCAGCTAGCAGGGTGCTCTGCTACCTGCTAACAACCTACATCGTAGCGGCGCTCAAAGCCTCGCCCCAAGGTCACCTCACACGACGGCAGCGGGGTCCAGAAATACGTCACACGGACTTTTCCCATAATTCATATACTTAGCCGTCGTGTTTTTTCGCGCGCTTGAAATTTTTCACTTTTCATTTAATCACGAAAAATAGATGTCGTCATTAAAAAAAACTTCAAAGCGTGAAATGCGTATTTCAGGAGTAATAATATTTCGATTTAGGCAATGTGAAAAAATAATAGGAAACCACCCAATTCCACTGAATTTCGTGAACGATGAGACGGCGAACAGTAAACTTTCTGCACAGCTCCCGAACATTTTTCAAGCGTATGCACTTTGGGCAATAGACTTCTTTCAAATTGATGATGAATTTCAATCGAAGCATCGATTTCGACCATAAACAAACGTAATGACAGGCAGCTGTTCACACGGCAATCGGGACGCCCAACACCAATGGATATCGCGCCGATTATTATCTTGCCAATGAGTAACTTAACCTAATAGTGCACAAGGTCCGATATACAGGACGCGCATATTTAATTTTTTTCTGGGCTCTAATTTACTTGCGCTACATTTTGATGCTATATCAAGTTCAAATGGATCTCTGTCTTCACTGCTCCGCTAATATTTTATTTCACTCCTGGAATTTATCGACATGAGATCCATTTATGTGCGACATGGCATTGAAAGAATTTTCAGTCACCCGCACAGGGGTAAGAAAATTATTTTTTACTGTAGTATTTTGCTCAATATGTTGATAACTTTTATTTCATTTGCTTCTAAAGGTTGATATTTTTATTTTTTCTATATTATCAAGTTTTTTCGTACTATTTTGAAACTGTAATCAACACTGAAAACTGACAGTCCGATACAGTGGCGCAGCGAGGGGGGGGTTTTAAGGGATAAACCCCCCCTATAGCTCACAGAAATTTTTAAGTTAAATCTATTTTACTTAATTGGAATAATATTGATTATATAATAGGGTGATGATTTATAAAATATCCCTCAGAAGGCCGTAAAAATCACCATTTTGAACCATTTATCTTAATTTTTTCCGGCGGAGGGACTCCCCACCTCCCGCTTACCCTGGCGGGATACGCAATACCCCCAAGCCCCCCAGTATTAGTTGCGCCTGAAACCCCCCTAGCCTTAATTCCTGGCTGCGCCCCTCGTCCGATAATTCGGAGGGGGTGTATTATTTAAACTATCGATTTTAAAAATTGCAGAAATAAGTTTAAATGAACCTCATTAACCGGAACAATTATTTTTTAAATGAATATCTGACAAAAATAACTTTGTGCTTTGGACGATAAACTTCTTTCCATTGATGATGAATTTCAATGCAAGAAACCATTTTTGCATGCAGAAACGTAATCACAGTCAGCTTTTCACATAGCAATCGGCACGCCCAATGCGAATGGATACCGCGCCGATAATAGGGTAGTTTCCTTCATCAAAGAAAACGAAATAAAGGCATTGATTGCGATTCCTTACCCACCATTAGTGTATTCATAATATGTATGCAAATAATTTTGTTTTAGAAATCCCATTTTAGACGAATGGCAATGGTCAATTTTATCCTCATTTGAAAAAGGCCAGATTGGCGCCCATGCGACGCCACTCCACGTGACGTCACAGGGACCTAGTTTCTATACGAGTAGATAGGAGTTTTACATCGTCTGAGATTACCTATGCATGCATGAGGCTCAGAGCTCAGGGAAACATGTCTTAATAATCACATATTAAAAATGCCTAAGGTCGGAAAGTTTCCTTCGTTTGATAAGGTATTAATAATCCTTGTTGAAACCAAGCGCTACCAGCTAGCAGCCTGCATCGTAGCGGTGCTCATAGCCTCGCACCAAAGTGGCCTCACACGACGGCAGCGGGAACCAGAAATACGTCACAGGAGCTATTCCCAGCATTCATTCATTCATTTCATACGAAAAATAGATGTCCTCATTAAAAATCTAAAAGCATCAAAAGCGTATTCCAGGAGTAATAATCTTTCAATTTAAGCCATAAAAAAATAGGAAACCACCCTATTTCACTGAATTTCGTGAACGTTGAGAAGGCGAGCGGTAAATTTTCTGCTCCGCTCCCGAACATTTTTCAAGCGTATGCACTTTGGGCGATGAACTTCTTTCGATTGGTGATGAATTTCAATCGAAGGAACCATTTCCGCATGCAGAAAAGTAATGATAGGCAGCTGTTCTCACGGCAATTGGGGCGCCCATCTCGAATGGACTCCGTGCCGATAATTATCTTGCCAATGAGTAACTTTAACCCACTAGTGCACAGCGTCCGAGACACAGGACGCGCGTATTTAATAATTTTTCTGGGCTCTAATTGACTGGCGCTACATTTTGATGCTATATTAAGTTCAGATGGATGTCTGTCTTCACCGCCCTGCTAATATTTTAGCTGACTCCTTGAATTTATCGACTTGAGAAGCATTTATGTGAGACATGGCATTGAAAGAATTTTCAGTCATCCGCACGGGGTAAGCAAATTATTTATTTTACTGTAGTATTTTGCTCAGCATTTTGATAACTTTTTTCTCGTCTTTTTAACATCTCTTAATAATCACCCATTAAAATTAACGAAGTCCGGAAAGTTTCCTTCGTTTGATCGGGGAATAATAATCCTTATTTAAGCCAAGCGCTATTAGCTAGCAGGGTACTCTGCTACCTGCTAGCAGCCTGCGTCGTATCAGCGCTCAAAGCCTCACCCCAAGGTCACCTCACACGCCGACATTTGGAACCAGAAATACGTCACACGGACATTTCCCAGCATTCCTACTTAGCCGTCGCGTTTTCGCGCGCTTGAAAATTTTCACTTTTCATTTAATCGCGAAAAACAGATATCGTCATTTAAAAATGTAAAAGCGTGAAATACGTACTCCAAGAGTAATAATCTTTCGATTTAGACAATAAAAAATGATAGGAAACCACCCTATTGTATGCTAAGATATTTTGTCTCGCATTAAGGACTTCAGAAATCAGATCGAAGTAGAGGATAGTGACCGAAGATGTACGGTATCTTATCTTAAGATCTGTTGATGTCACTCCTGTTTATTGTACTCCTTCATCGTAATGCAGTTTGGTAGACATTCTAAATGGAAAGAAATACGCGAAATTTGAAATTCTCCTCGTTATTAGATGTCGCATCGAACGTAAAACGCTGTTTGAACGCTATTTTTCCATATGCCCATCGTATGTATAAAATATCCGCCGCAACATAACTGCAAATGATGCCACTGAGTGTTAAAAGTCAGTTTTCTTCGTAAATAAGAGAGAACTGGTTCGATCCCTTGCATGACTTAGGAAAGTGAGGCACTATGAATCAGTGAGTGTGTTGGCTTGGTGGTTAAGTAGAGGATATGGCAGTATGAATTCGGATTTTTCGAACCTCTCTGAAGAATTTTTTCTGAGACGTGCGATGACAGAACATATTTTTGCGATGGCAGGAATTAATTTGTCTTACCCTCTTTAACGAATATTGACCACTGCTGTCGTAAATTTTTTCATGACAACAATTCATTTTGTATTCCACGGATATCGTTTTTCGAAACAAAATCTCATTTCAAGAAAAAATTTGGAAAAATTTCCAGTCAGATATTCTTCTTCATGGAGTCCTTTTCCGTAATATACGAATGTTCTATCGTTTTCAATAATATGCATAAACCCACGAGACCCACTTAACTGATGGGGCCGGTCCGTAAAAACTTGGAAGGTTGGCACATGAAGCAACCTGCATCCTTAGCCTTCGCAGCACCAAGAGCCGACGAGAACGGACGCGACAGAGATACCGAAGCAGGTGTATCAAACTCCAGGAGCGAATGCCCAATCGAAATAAATATCATTGGATGGAATGCACTGAGGTAACTAACGTCCCTACGTGCATTTGGGCCGTCGGAGTGTTTTCTTTCGGGCTCCGTGGCGAGGATTTTTTTCCTATCGTTAGATTCACATTACGTCTTGCTGTTTATGTCTCAATAATACTAATTTCAGTAGTCGATTCTGGGGATTCTGGGGCTATGCTATGAGTAGTATATGTGGTAGAGTTCTGTGAGAGATCGAGTCCGAAGTAATTACACGTTTTTCAATTTTTAAAAGAGGCATTTTAAAAAATGAACATATTATATATGCACATTGCTCAAGAGGATGTAAATGTGGAATGTATTTAAACGACGAATGTTATTAAAGTAATGACTCCATCTACAGTTTGTGGATTGGGTTAATCAACATGCTATGAAAGAAAGGTTAAAGAGATCAAATATTGGTGGCGAAGGTTAAGGTATTGCACGCACAATGTGGACAAATGTCTCATGTCAAAAACTAGGCAGAACCTCATATTCTTCTACATCTGTGATGTACCGTGAAAGCCAGCGCCAGGGCCTCGTGTGGCAAGGGGTGATTCCACACAAGGCAAGCAGCAAATTGTGTGTGTGCAACAGTGGCACAGCGGGGGCGGGGTTTTGGGGGATGAACCCCCCTCCCCAGAGTTAAGTGAAATTTTTAAGTTTAATCCATTTTACTTATAATTAAATTGATATTACTAATAGAACAGCGCAAGGATTAATAAAATATCCCTCAGAAAGCAGTAAAACTCACAATTTTGAACCATTTATTTTATAGTTCCGCAATTTACTAATCTCGTACCTACCGCTAATCCTGGTGGGTATACCAAACCCCCACACACCCCGGTATTAATTGAACCTAAACCTCCCCCAGCCTTAATTCCTGGCTGCGCCCCTGGTGTGTAATACCCTATCATTCGTCGCTCTCATCTCAGCCACCAATCAGAAACACGCTCTCTTGCTGGACAAAGCCCAATCTCTAAAAAAAGACAGCGGTACAAGCGGTCAGACCAGAAACTAGGAGAGTGCTAAGGACACGAACAGTTGCGCCGACTCCATGGGGCTTGAGGGGGCCCGAGCCCCCTCAAAAATTCGTTATGGATGCGAGGGAAAATGTGTCAAGCTTGTGGATTTTCCCCGGACTGTCCAGATATCGAGATTCGAGTCATCAGGGTTCTAATGTTGTTCATTCGACTCTTCAAAAATGCTTAAAAAACTTAAAACTCACTACTTATAAAATTTCCCGGGCCAAGATCCCCGGTTTGGGCCCCCCCAATATTTTTCGTAAGTCGGCGTCTCTGGACACGAGCACATTCAAATCAGGGTACTAGTTAGTCTGTGAAGAAAAAAGAAAAGTTAGCGTAGCAATTGATTCATGTATGAGTTGTGGCATGCAAAGAAATACATACGGATAGTATTGTCAAATGTATTAAGTTATTAACTATAAATGCAGAGCAAATGCTGCCTTATGAAGTTATCCTCGAACTAAACTATTGTGTCGTGTGAAGTGTGGCGGATGACGCATGACTATTGAAATCTTAAGCGCTTAGTTATTTGTGCAAGGGGATCGGGTTGGTGTGGTGGCTAGTGTGTGTTGGCTTCCCACTCCGTGAGCTCGGGTTCGGGTGGCAGAGAATTTTCAGAGACTGCCCTATCCCTACTTGAATGTTTTGTGGAGGACACTTCAAGAGCAACACTCCGTCCGTCGGAAGGGACGTCAAGCCGTGGTCCCCTTGGCACCTTTCACAGTGCGAGGCTGCTCGCTGCGAATGCTCGTCTTTGCCTCGGACTGTGGGTACCGGGGTTTCTCGCTATGAGGCGTTCGCGTCGCATTTTTCGACGCGAGCCGTGTCTGAGCCGTGGACGTGTGCTAGTCGGTAAGAGAGCAGTGCTCAAAGTAGGGATGGGCGGTTATGAGAAAAAAACCGGTGTTAGGTTAACCGGTTATTTTGAGTGATATCAGCACCTGAGTATTATAACCGGATGAAAAAAACCGGTTTTATTCAGGTTATATAACCTAAAGCATTGCGTGTTGCATATCTCCGATTCTTAAAAAACCTACCGCATTTTTTAATTTCGCCTTCCTTCTTCGTGGTGAAGTTTAGCGTAGAGTCTTCCTTGTTTTTTATTAGATAAGCCTATTAAAAACCGGTTGTTTTTCTGCCATTTACCTGACAGTTAAATTATTTTTGGCATAACCGAAAAATAATTTGACTCCTGATTCCCGCACTCTCTCGCGAACCGTTGGAACTACCAGCACTTTTGCCGCTGCTACACGGCTGCCACTGGCTGAGGTTTTCCTGCGCCTCTATCGGCCACAGAGAACATTAAAACCGGTTATTTTTGATGCAATAGAAAAACCTAGTGGCCGGTTAAAACCTAAGCGACGAGTACTCGTTGGCATAACCGATCGCAGGCGGGAGAGAAATAAACGGATGAGGGAGTACTCGTTGGGGAAACCTATCGCTGTGGGAAGGTTTTTATCAATGGAAAAACCTAGTGGCCAGTTAAAACCTAAGCGACGAGTACTCGTTGGCATAACTAATGGCAGGCGGTTATGGCAGGTTACAGGCATAGGTTTTTTCAATGCATCTCAACTAGTAAAAACTGTAACGAGTATTTGGTTATTCTCCGGTTATTGCAAAATAACCTGAGGAAAATAACCAAGGCGATGGAGTAGCTATTGCGGAAGTTAAATGGATATGAAGTACATGAAATATTATATTAGTTTCCGAAAGCATGCCTGCCATGTGACCAAATTCAATAATACAAATATGAATATTGAAAATTCGGGGGGGAGCCGGTACCCTCTTAGCTGTTTATACAATCAGGATGGAAAGGGTCGTAGTTCCCCATAAAATTTCTGGGGGGGTTTAATGGACCCCCTAGCTTTTAATAAACTTATTTATATTCAAGCACAGTCATGGTTAGGGGTTCTGTCCCCCCCGGGAGGACCGTAGTCTCGTTAGAAAATCTGGGGGGTTAGACCCCCTTAGATCTCTGTTATAAATTTAGTTATGTTAAAGTATGTCTGCGACATCGTAGTAGCAAGGGAGTCTCAGGGGACCCGGCCGCCATAAAATTCTGGGGGGTGTATGATGACCCCCCTAATTTTTTATGTAGATTTTGTTACTTTCAAGCACGGCTGTATCTGGAGGCGTCCTGGCCCCACAGAAGGGGTCGTAGTCCCCCATAAAATTTCGGGGGGGGTTGTGGCTCCCTAAAATTTTCGTTTATGACTCAGTTACATTCAAGCACTGTCATAGTTAGGAGGTCCGTCCCGCCCTGGAAGACTGTAGTACCGCTAGAAAATATGGGGGGAGGGACACCCCCCCCCCGAATTTTTTTAGGCGGCCAGGTCCCCTGAGACTCCCTAGCTACTCCGATGTCGCAGACATGCTTTAGCATAACTAAATTTATAACAGAGAGCTAAGGGGGTCCCGCCCCCCAGATTTTCTAGCGGTACTACGGTCCTCCAGGGGGAGGGCCGGACCTCCTAACTATGACAGTGCTTGAATGTTGCTGAGTCTAAAAAAAAAAATTTTGGGGGGCCATAAACCCCCCCCACCCCGAAATTTCATGGGTGACTATGACCCCTTCTGGAGGCCAGGACGCCTCCAGATACAGCCGTGCTTGAAAGTAACAAATTCTACATAAAAAATTAGGGGCGTCATCATACCCCCCCTGAATTTTTATAGGCGGCCGAGTCCCCTGAGACTCCCTAGCTACTAAGATGTCGCAGACATACTTTAACATAACTAAATTTATAACAGAGATCTAAGGGGGTCTAACCCCCCAGATTTTCTAACGAGACTACGGTCCTCCCGGGGGGGACAGAACCCCTAACCATGACTGTGCTTGAATATAAATAAGTTTATTAAAAGCTAGGGGGTCCATTAAACCCCCCCAGAAATTTTATGGGGAACTACGACCCTTTCCATCCTGATTGTATAAACAGCTAAGAGGGTACCGGCTCCCCCCCGAATTTTCAATATTCATATTTGTATTATTGAATTTGGTCACATGGCAGGCATGCTTTCGGAAACTAATATAATATTTCATGTACTTCATATCCATTTAACTTCCGCAATAGCTACTCCATCGCCTTGGTTATTTTCCTCAGGTTATTTTGCAATAACCGGAGAATAACCAAGTACTCGTTACTGTTTTTACTAGTTGAGATGCATTGAAAAAAACCTATACCTGTAACCTGCCATAACAGCCTGCCATCAGTTATGCCAACGAGTACTCGTCCATCAGGTTTTAACTGGCCACTAGGTTTTTCCATTGATAAAAACCTTCCCACAGCGATAGGTTTCCCCAACGAGTACTCCCTCATCCGGTTATTTCTCTCCCGCCTGCGATCGGTTATGCCAACGAATACTCGTCGCTTAGGTTTTAACCGGCCACTAGGTTTTTCTATTGCATCAAAAATAACCGGTTTTAATGTTCTCTGTGGCCGATAGAGGCGCAGGAAAACCTCAGCCAGTCGCAGCCGTGTAGCAGCGGCAAAAGTGCTGGTAGTTCCAACGGTTCGCGAGAGAGTGCGGGAATCAGGAGTCAAATTATTTTCCTCGGGTTATTTTTCGGTTATGCCAAAAAAAAACTGAGTACTCAGGTTAACCGGCGTTGAAAAATAACCGGTTTTTACTCGGTTAACCTTCTAAAAAACCGGTTATAATTAAAACCGGTTATTTTTGCCCATCCCTAGCTCAAAGGTGCCTCGCCCCGTGCTGTTCGTCAAGTGCCGTCTGCTTCGCACCATAACAAGACTCAATTCTGCACTGCAAACCAACAAACCTCCACAACGAAACTGACATCATGGATAATCATGACTTGATCAGACAATAGGGTAGTTTCCTTCATCAAAGAATAGGAAATGCATTGATTGCGATTCGTTACGCACCATTAGTGAATGTTTTCATAATATACAAATTATTTGGTTTTAGAAATCCCAGTTTACGCAAATGGCAATGGTCAATTTCAACCTCATTTGAAAAAGGCCAGATTGGCGCCCATGCGATGCCACTCCATGTGACGTCACAAGGATGTAGTTTCTATACGAATAGATAGGAGTTTTACATCGTCTGAGATTACAAATACATGCATGAGGCACAGAGCTTAGGGAAACATGTCTTAATAATCACCTATCAAAACTGGCTAAGGTCGGAAAGTTTCCTTCGTTTGATAGGGGAATAATAATCCTTATTTAAGCCAAGCGCTACCTGCAAGAATGGTACTCTGCTACCTGCTAGCAGCCTGCATCACAGCGGCTCTGATTTCTGGCTTTTTTCCACCTACCACAGCACCGTTGTCCTCGTCCTTTTTCTATTCCATGTTCCTATCCCTTTCTTTCCTTACCTCTGAATTTATATGTATGTTTGCGCTTAAGGCATCCGACTGTGGAAGTTAAGGTAGCGAGTTCGATGCTCGCTCACGGAACTTTTTTGGTGTTAATTTGTAAGATTTTTATTGTTTAAATTTTTAAAGTTCATATTCTTATCTTCGTTACTAATATGGAATATATGTTTTTAAAAGAGTTTTTTTAAATATTTAAATCAGGAATGGATCAGTTTGGGATTAGGAACTGAGGATGAAAGGTGTATAGAAACCCGGCGTCGGCATTAGCCTGCTCTTAACGAAAGGCGCCAAGGGGACCACGGCTTAACGTCCCATCCGACGGCCGGTGTACTGCACAACTAGTGTAATCCACATTACACGCAGGGATTGAATTTAGGAATGCCACTTAATTCTTTACCGAGATTTGGATGTGAAAGGCCAGGACACTGCCTCACCACTCCAGTTAATCCTTTATTTGCAATTTTCAGGATGGAACTCATCATGAAGACATGCAAAGCAAAGTGATCTGCGGCACCACGAACAAGCAGAAAAGGCGTTTTTTCACATAAAGTTCTCTGCCGTCATTTGTCTTTTGCTAGGAATTTTCCCTATTGCAATATTCTATATGAAGTTGCGTTGCATGAGTAAGTAACCGACTAGTGTTCCTTTCATATTCTGATTTTTTTCCGTTAGTTATTTATTCTATTGGGCTTCTTGCGGTGATTTCTCAATTAATTTTCTGTCAGTCCACCCATTTCTTGTGACTCTTCTCCTTCTAGGAACCGAAAAAAGTACCATCAACTCTTAACTTTACGAAGAGACTTTCTTTAATTGAAAGGTTTTCTTGGCTAACGATGTCATTCCTTTGGCCTCAGTGTAACAGATGATATTATTCTCTAGTAGGTTATTGGCTTGAGAGCACTGCATGACGTAGATGTCATGACGTAATAACGAGACAGATTTCGTTGTTCCATCTTCTTCGGATGATTTAAAAATATTTTTCTTTTCCCACGCTCTTCTTACCAATTCCTAATTTCTTACTCGAGCGAAAGACTTTCTCTTCATCATTCTTCGGTAGCACCACATTTCGGATGTTACCACTATTGACTTTTTTGTTGACGACCCTGAGAAAATAATTCCCAAACCTCATTCCTTTTTGCCTACGATTTGATTGCCTTACCAAACCTTACACTTTAAATATCCGCATTTACCGTTACCTTCTTTCTCTTTTCGGAATGAGGAAGACTTAAATGTTGTTATATTCCATGAAGAACTTTCCTCTCGTGATTGTAATAAAGTATTCAACCCTATTTATAATGATGCCAAAATACATCTTTTAAATTCTAGTATTAAAAGTAGTATATATATGGTTGCTTTCCTTTAAGTTAGTATTCCAAATCGTCGTAAATCCTCATAGTACATTCCCGTTACTATGAAGGCAATATCAGATAGAAATCGACTTCAAAGGATATTCTTTCCGACAATTGAACCGAAGTTATTTTAGCTATTCCGGGAACGCCGAGACTTAGTTAAGACATGGAGTTTTGGGGCTAAGCCGCCTCTAATACTCGAAAATACAATACTACAAAATACCCAGCGAGTCAACTCTAGGGTGTTGGCCAGGGGGTGATCAATCACCAGCATGCAATAGGACTCCCACATACACACCATACGGACATAAAGTTGCTACGTATACTAACAACAAATAACTATATAACAAAGTAAACTACCATATGCTGTTAGAAATAATAAAATTAAGAAAAATGCATTAAGTTTTATATGGGTTAGTAGGCCACAATACAAGTCATCTAATTCCTCTAGAATGTATATAGAAGGTTTTGTCTATTTTTCAATCTGCGGTCTGACAGAGATTCCCATCCGAGTTTATCTGAAAGGTCAGTTACTCTAACGAGACTATCATAACGACCTTTCACGTACCTGGCAGCACTTCTTTGCACGCGTTCTAACTCTGTTATTAACCCCTTGGTTGGGGGCAGAAATATCCTTATCTTTCACGTGGTGGGGAGCAAATCCACCGATTTTCGGAGATCCCGTTTTCGAAAAAAAAATTTATTGTAAAGCTATTGCACAAAAATGGCAATACACTTAAAATATATTGGTATAGAACCTCTGGCAAAGCAAAAAAAACATGCAATGATGCATAAAGAATGAATATTCACGCCTTCTCCGCATATCATTGCGACGCGACGGCATGCGCGACTATAGTCGTGCTCCCCACATGGGGAGCGGAGTCCGCTTGCGACTATGGTCGCTCTACCCAGGTAAGGCCTTTTCCACGAGGGTCCCAAACACTGGCAGCGTATTCTAAATGAGGTCTAACGAGGGAGAGGTAGCTAATTTCTCTAACTTTGTGGTCATACTTTCCTAATGTCCTTTTACGATTAGCTTGACAGGTTATTTCCCGAATATGTTTATTCCACGATAGATCATGATTGAGTACCATTCATTACTACGCTTGGCAATGTTCGAGAGCGACCCTTTTCCGAACCCTTTCCTCGGGCACCCACAGATTATCCGGGACCTCGGGAGACGGCCATAACAGCACGAGCTCACCCCTACAGATATCACCTGTTGTAGTACATTTTTTGCTTTTTTATTTCCAATACTTAGCGGTAAATAAAGGCGCTAATCATATTCCTCGCGATTGAGCGATTAAATTCGTCTTTTGATCGAGATTCTACGATGAAAAATAAGTATTTTATGAAAAGTGATAAAATTAACGCCGATTGCCTCCAAAGATTTGCAACGCCGAAATTTTGTGAGGGTAGAGGTAGAGAAAAAAATCCTTTTTCTACCCCCACTCCACTTTTTTAGCTCGTCCACGTATATGAGCACAGAGTAACACAGTGGGTGACCAATGACCAGGACGGAAAAATAAAAGCATGCAATCTATATCTACATAATACCCTGCGAGCTACCTCCAGGGTGCTTAGCACGGGGTGATCAATCTCCAACATTCAGCTTGTTTGATGAGCGCAATATGTATACCACATGGCCATAAAATGTTGCTTTAATTATAATAACAAAATATATGTGGACATTCATTTGTTTCAATATCTCAGCACAGTGCTCATTCCAAAAAAATGTTGTATCTTTAGTATTGGTGAAAGGATATGCAGCTAAGACTTAAGCGCAGTAGCCCCTTCCAGTAGCTAAAGAAATCACATGGTAGATAGCAAAGATATTCTACTGTAATAGAGACTTTTATAAGCCATTATATATCTGAATTAATTAATAAAAGAAGGTGTCTAACATTGACGCTATTATCGAGGCTCTCCTATGGACTAGAGAGAAAACAGAATGAAGCTAATATCTACCACTATACCTATATTAATCTGCAAACCACCTACAGAGGTGTTTGGCAGGTGGTGATCAATCTCCAACACGCTGCACGCAAGTGAGGTATGGCTACCTTTGTCTGAAAATAAATTGCTCTCGGATTTAAATAATCTGGCAGAGATTCCTTTCGATTTGTTCTAAGAGGTCAATTACTGTAACAAGACTATCTTAACAAATTTTCATGTACCTGGCAGCTCTTCTCTGTACGCGTTCTAACTCTGTTTTAAGCCTATTTTATGAGGGTCACAACATTGGTACTGTATTCAAAATGGGGTCTAACGAGGAAGAAGTAGCTGATTTCTCTCTTATTTTCGTCACACTTTCTTAGTATTCTTATAAAATACCTAATTTACGATTAGCTTGCCCTGATATTTCCCGAATATGTTTATTTCACGATATATCATTATTGAGTCTAAGTCCATCATCTTCACGTAGTCTACAGTCTCAAATTTGGTGCCTTGAATGAAATACCTCAGTGCGGGTAGGTTTTTTTTTCATAAATTCATTACTGAACATTTTTTCAAATTTAACTCTAACCGACACGCGTCGCAACATTCTTGTACTGCAAGAAGGACGTTCGTGAATTAACCCCTATCTTTACTGCAACGGATTTCCATGTAAACTGCAGCATCGTCTGCAAATAATCGAAGTTTACTGGCTACTATTTCACCAATACCGTTGATATGGAGAAGGAAGAGGATTGATTAGGTATAGGACACTGCCCTGATGGACGCCAGAAGCTATTCTAACCTCGTCGGAGACTGCGCCGTCTAAATAATGCTATTTGCACGGGAACGCTAAAAAGTTATATTATCAAAAAAAATGACAATCATAGAAGCCGTAAGGTTTCAGTTTCATTATTAACTATCCGTAGAGTACTTTATGAAATGCTTTTATGAAACCAAGAAAAATTAGGTGTGGGTAAATGCGGAGTAACCCAATAGCATTCTGGTCTTATGTTGGGGCTGTTCAAGGTAAATGTTCTGCCGTATGCTCGCTAAGAAACAATAATGGAAATTTGTTAACTAACAGTTCCTATCAAGACAATTTATTGAATCCCTTCTTCTAGAGCGTGTTAAGCGAGCCTTGAAAGAACTCATGCAAGGCATTTGAATATCTCTACGTACGACAGATGCCGCCTATTGACATTAGTGCGCAAGGAATAGAAAATATGTTGAAATCGATCAGTCCAAATAAATCATTAGTTCCAGGACCATCCAGTCCAGGACCTCTTATAACAACTCGGAAAGGAATCTCATTCGGACTATAGACTGAAAACTAGATTAAACCTCTATATAAAGCCAAGTGCAGGAGGAGGAAGCCTTGTCAATAGATCAAATAAAATGTATTATAAAACTGCATGAAACATTTTAAAATTACGGAGGTAGATATTTAAATAAGCCATTTGTGGCCTTTCGATGGTCAGGGGCAAAATAGAGAATCCCAGATTTATAACGGATATGATGCCGTTCATTATTTGAAATGCCGAATTAAAATTGTAATAAACATATTCGGGAAATAACAGGTCAAGCTGATCGTAAAATGGGTATTTGCTAAAAGAATATTAGGAGTGTGCGACAGCAAAAAGGAGAGAAATGAGCTACTTATCCCTCGTTAGACCCCATTTAGAATACGCTGCCAGTGTTCGGGGCCCTCATGGAAGAGACTTAATAACAGAGTTAGAACGCGTGCAAAGAAGAGCTCCCAGGTAGGTACGTGAAAAGTCGCTACGACAGTCTTGTTACTGTAACTGACCTCTTAGTTGAACTCGGATGGCCACCACCTGCCAAAAAAAAACCTGAGTTGGCTCGCAGGGTGTTATATTGATGAATAAAATTAATGGCGTCACTCGCTAGATCCACTCTGTGAATATATTTTTTTTCTATTTTCCTAATCTTTCATGGATTGCTGTAGCAATAACCAACCGTTGTCAAGTTTTGCCTTTTCAGGAAGGTACAGGTATATTTTGTCATCATGCGTAATATTTTATGACCGTTTGGAGTAATAGTATTGAAAGAACAGAGAGATGGATTTTTTCCACAGGTTTATCATTGAAAGAATGACGCGTTTCGACCGCCAGGTCATTATTAAGGACTGTCATCGCCACTATGAATCCGTGCTGTTCTTTTGCTAACAGATTTTGGCTATCCACTAGACCCATTATCGAACTGAAAATAAAATGTTCCAATGTTTTGCAAGAAATAGAAGTTCGTGAAATCGGATGGAAATTACTATGCGTTTCCCTATCCCCAACTTTAAATATAGGCGTGACGTTTGCTGTGAGTAAACTTCTCTCGGGTTTCCCACCGGGTTAAAGGCTTTGTTATGGCCTGAAGAGGGCCATAATGAAGCCTTTAACCCGGTGGGAAACCCGAGAGAAGTTTACTCACATCATTCGCCGGGAAAGCATCAAATCTTTCGTGACGTTTGCTGTTTTTCAATCTTTAGGGGCTGCTAGAAATTGTTTCGAACACTATCTTCAAGTAAGGAGCTATCTCTCATGCTGATTCCTTATAACCTCGAACTGGAATGAGATCGGTGCCTATCGATTTCTTCGGATTAATACAGATGAGTCGTTTCTTTATACCACTGCTTGAAATACATATGGACGGCATTCTTTATTGGCAGAGACGAGGTAAAGGTATTATTATATGGTATATTCGTCGTGAATGAGTGAAGACACTATGGGAAACGTTATTTAAGAGATTAGCTTAATCTCAATTGTTCGTCACTACCGCCATTTATGAGTGAAGAGGCTGTAGCTTTATTTCCTTGTACTTCCCTAGCATATGAGCAGAAAGCCTTATGAGTTATCATCTTAATATTCGCCCAAATTTTTGTTTTGAATTCACTCAACGCCATCTTAAGCGTTTTCTTTGTCTCTTATTTTATTTTTAAAAATAATTTTCACGCATTTCTTGTGTTTCCTCATAAGTAAGTCGCGCATGTGTCTTTTTCATTTTAATGTACAGGTGTAAGTACTATGGGGCGAAGAAGTATCCCAACAAAATTCGTGCCCCCGCCATCGCTTCGCAGGAGAATGGATTCCCTTTCTAACGGCTTCCGATTCCCCTTTTTTCAGCCACCAATGTCGTGACGGTGAATTTGCCTGCCTCGCACCGAGGCTCGAACGTATTTCGTACTCCTCTCTAGAATGTTGGCGCAATCGATATCCTTAGGATCTGTGCCTTCCTTTTACCCTCTATCTCCCTCTAACTCTCCTTTCAGTTCCTCCCTCGCACCTGCTTTGGCACTCGTAATAAAATTCACCTAAAGCCCATCTCCTCTTCCGTATTTTCTCGTCTCTTAAAATTTACGGGTTCAATATTCGTAAGACGTAATCTGCGAGGCAGCAACAGCGAGGAGCGATTTTGAGCATCAGGAATTACCCTACATACACTGGGCAACAAAAAAACTTATTTTTCTGTCTTAAGGCCTGTTTACACGATACATTAACTCGTACGAGTTAATGTACGTTTGCATGAATGATTTTTGTGGACCGGAACGGAACATGTACGAATGCATGAACCAAATTAGAACAGGCTCTACTTTTTGTGCATGCATTCGCACAAGTTGGGTGGTTACACGGTGCATTTTGGCGTTCATTCTCGCGTTCATACATTTAGACATTAACCCGTACGAGTTAATGTACCGTGTAAACAGACCTATAGAGATGTTGTTGGGTGACCCTTGAGGTGCTTTTCGTCCTGATTCCAAATCTGGGCTCAGATGTTTTCTATCGCGTTTAGTTTCTTTAGGACAACCACATTAAATAAGGGTTCAAGGATACTTAGCGATTTAAAAAAATGCAAAAAAATTTCATAGGGACTTTCATAGGATTTTCTCGTATATTTAGCATCTGGTAGGTCCCTATTCAGTGCCCCTCAGTAATCATCTTACGTGTTGCTGAAATTTGCTTGGTACAATTTTTCTCAAAATGTTAAATTACCTGATCGAAACGCTCACTGTGTTCATCTCTAACAGCGATGAGGTTTGGTGGAAAAAGGCAAGGTGTGGGTGGGGAAAATAAATTTTTAAATTCATATCGCAGCCCATTTTTTGGTACGATTTAAATAGATAAGGCACCAGATCGTGATAATTTTGATCCATGATATTTCCAAAAAATGTTCACATACATTTCTGAATGCGCTCCATGCGCTTCTTCCCGTTTACCTCAATTGCTGTTAAAATTCCGAATCCTTCAGCGCTTCCCTAATCTGTTGCCCTATACAAATTCCTTCTCTGATCTTTGCCACGCTTAATTGAAGGACTTTTTGTTTGAAATAAGTAAAACCAGCACCATTATTGTCCATAGATTTCACAAAATTGCTATTAAGTCCTTATTAGGTTGCAGAAGTGGAAAAAGAATATATTTTGGATCGACCAAAGGCTGACAAAGGACATTTTTGGATCCAGGAAAGAGTTCTTAACGTTCCGTGCAATTTTTTTCAAGTAAAATTTTTTTCTGTCTCTGATATTCCACTCGCAGATGAAGCAACAACATTTGGTTAAGCCAAGCTGTAAGCCTAGTAAAATTGCAATTACTGTTAAGTGGCCACAAATTTTCCATTTTTATTTTTGGTAGTGATTTTTTTAAGCAACTACATATTATCGTAAGATTCTTTCATTTCAGTTTCATGAGTTAACAGTATTAATGGGTTCTCATTACCATTATGTAATATATTAGCCTTTAAAATAACCTAGGAGGAATAAATGTACAAACGCTAATTATCTGTGCTGAATTCGAAATTAAGAGTATCCGTAACAGAGAGGACATCATTTCAAAAAGCAAACAGTTATCTGGAGAAAAAAATGATATCAAATTCGTCATGTCGAGATCACGACATCAAAAGTATTGTATTTGGATCCGGCAAATTCTAACACTTTAATAGTGGTCCTAATATTTCACCTTCCTTTTTGGATAAAATTTTAATCTTGCACTAGATCATTTACATCCTCTTGCGTTGTACAATGAGGTCCATCAGATTACTTTCTGAATCTTCGCTTATATTAACTTATTCCATTGATTCCGGCAGTTGTAAATTTTCGGAGTGAGGGAACAGTAGTATCGCTGATTCAAATTTGTCTGGATATTTTACTGCGTTTTGACTTCGGTGTAATTCCTTTCGTTTTTTCAACAAAAATAGCAGTATGAAAAATGATCTGCCAATTCCTGGAGACGAAAAATTCCTTATGACGTTTTCCCTTAGTGCAACCAGTAAAAAGCTCTACAATGGGGCCACACAACACATAGGGAGCCCATCCTTAAACTTGGCCACCCAACAGGCAGTCAACATGAAGCTTATAACACTCTGAAAAAGGGAGTAATTTTCCGCCTCTGAGACTTAAAAGTAATTTCACCGTATAAATAACAAAAGTCATCAGGATGGTTTAAGCACTATCTAAGCCTGATAAAAGCTAAGCCACTTCTATGCGATTACATTGTAATACTGTAATTTCCTGTGAGAAACAACATTCTCAAACTATCTTCAGAGAAAACGAACGTCTTCACGCGCCAACAGCTGGTCACTTGCTGATGTGAAGAGGCAGCTGAGTCAGCATTGCTTCGAAGAAAACGATAAGATAAAGCAATTTTAAACATATTTTGACAGGATAGGAAGGCATAACGTCGTAGGACAACATATTTTGGCAGGAAAGTTTTATTTTCACTAGCTCATGTTATCACGATATATAAATGAATTAAGGTACCACTTTCGTAAAAGCAAAAGCATACATTACGCTTTCCTAAGGAAACTAGATGTGATATAAAGAATCCAATCATAGATTCGGAATCAGCGTGAAAAATACGTTTTAGATCACGCAACAACGTCTCTAGAAAAAGATCTATGTTTACCAGTGATACCTAAACAATTATCACTTTCAAAGGTTTAAGTGCGTCAATTGTGGCTGAAAATTTCCTCAATCATTGCTACAAATTTGATTGACGACACAAAATTTTTCGAGGTAAATTCCATAACTCGTAAAATAAAATTAACATTTTATTTATTCCTAGCTAGTGGCAAAAAAAAACTTTTATTTTCTGCAAATGAATACCTCACTTTCCTTCCAATTTTTTGAAAACCAATTTCGTAATATTAAATCAATGCTTGACATATTGATGTCAAATTATTTTTGACAGTATTTAAGGGTCAAATAAAATATCTTAGTTAATGCGGAAAAAAATGAAGAACGAAAAATATACTCCATTGAATTCACACTTCACTTGGGACAATATCTCTCCTTTTATTAAATTTGAAATCTCAGCAGCATTTCGATTTATTATACGCAAGCAAAAACATCTCAGGTTGTACACCTAGGTCCTAATCGGTCACTTCTCAGGTGGATGTCTTCTACGATTTTTCAATGCCTCTGTTGCGTTTCTCAGAGTAGTACACGATGCTTCAATTTTTATTCATCCTTCGCTACGTTTCCGCTACGAATAAGCTTGCCTCCAACAAGCTGACTTCTTTTCCCCCTTTCGCCTGCTGACAAAGGCATCTTAAATCAAGATAGGAACATATCATTCTCGATCGAAAGAAAAACGCGTTCTGGCAATGTGCTCGTCAGTCATTCCGGAAAAACTTCTTCAAAATCAACTGCACTCAAATAAGTGGCCCTTCGAATCATCTCTTTACTGTCTTGTATACCTTAAGAGAAACCTTGCTATAGCCAGTAGTGGTTTTTGCCGTTTCGTTGAGATAGGCGAAGGAAAATTCAGAGTAGCGTTCCCAATGTGCGCACATGATGCCGTCGAATGCGCCTCCATGCTACGGAGTTCATCGCGAGTCATGCTCTGGCTTGGGGAGACTCGGTGATCGGTGCGTATTTGGACGGCGGAGAAAGGAAATGGTTTGCCTTGTTTGAATTTCCCTCACTGAGTTATGTAGATGCAGATCCGCAAGTACAATATTAAATAAAACTATCTAATAAAAAAATAAAACTATTTAATTAAAATCAACCATTTCTACTTCGCAGATTACCTTCCTTGATGTCAATATCTCTCTTGTCAATAACAAATTTCTCACCTCTGTCCATGTAAAAAACACGAATAAGCAGCAGTAACTTCATTTTAGCAGTTGTCATCCTTCCCACACTAAACGCTCCCTTCCTTATTCCCTTTCCATTCGAGGCCACCGTATTTGTAATAATCCTGATGCCCTGAATAATTTTCTTCACAACCTTCACCGTTTCCTCCTCCAGAGAGGCTACCCAGAGTACCTCCTGTATAAAAAAATTCTCAAACACCCCCCCGCCCCCCAGCAAACTGCCCCACTGAATCATGAAATAGAAGCAAACCACGTGACATTACCCTCTGCACCACTTACTTTCCTGGAATACAATCCCTGCAATCTATCCTCAAAGACCTCTTCCCTATTCTAAAAAATAATAAGTCGACAGCCAATCTTTTTCCCAAACCCCCTACTGTCACATTCAGACGACCTGCAAACCTTTCAAATTTATTCCGCTCAACTAACCTCTTACAGAAGTCACCCACTACTTCGCCCTGTGGTCGTCCTAGATGCAAGACCTCCCCAATTTTTGCCCCTCCTTCTATCCCCAGTCATCTCGTCTCCTACCTACCACCACCTCCTGCGGCCTCTTGTACTTCCAAGAATGTAGTTTACCTTATTCAATGCAAACACTGTCCCTCCTTTTATATAGGCAAATCCTCATCTCCCCTTAACCTAAGGATCAATAACCACAGGGCATCATGCACTTCCTCTCACTTTGCGTCCCTCCCGGTGGCGAAACATGCGGCCACTCATAAGCGTCAATTCAATGATTGCTACAATGTACCTATCAGTTTTGGCCTCCCTTCCCCCCACAGACCACCCACTCAAACTTAATTCCATTGAATTGACGTACATATGGCTATTCAAAGCATTTCTTCCTCGTGGCTTAAATATCAATCGATAATCCCTTAATTACCTCAACACACTCTTTCCCCCCTCTTTGGACCCTACCTCCCCACTATTTCCCCTTCCCTCAGCTATCCTTTACCTACAGTCTCTTACCTAACTCTGTAATACACCACCGAAAATTTAGTACTAACTGTGAGTGTTTTATATCCTTTTTTAGTGTGCTCTATGATTCTTCCCAACCTAGGGTTTTGTACAATATTAAATAAAATAGTGTACGATGGTTAAAACTCTCACTCTGCCAAACACATTTGCGGTCTCCACCAGAATTTCGGATACACGTGGTTAAGCTAAAAAGTGGAGTGGGGGAAGAGAAAGGATTATTTTACTTTTCCCCTCCCATCACAAAATTTCGGCGTTGCAAATCTCTGGAGGCAATCGGCGTTAATTTTATCACTTTTCATAAAATACTTATTTTTCATCGTAGAATCTCGATCAAAAGACGAATTTAATCGCTCAACCGCGAGGAATATGATTAGCGCCTTTATTTACCGCTAAGTATTGGAATTAAAAAAGCAAAAAATTTACTACAACAGGTGATATCTGTAGGGGTGAGCTCGTGCTGTTATGGCAGTCTCCCGAGGTCCCGGATAACCTCTGGGTGACCGAGGAAAGGGTTCGAAAAAGTGTCGCGCTCGACCATTGTTTGGGTCCAGTATACCTGGCTGGATCTTGGCCCTCCCAAACTACTACGAATCCTATGATTTTTCAAATTTAATTCAAACTGCCATGCATCGTGTCATACTTGGATAGCAGCTAGGTCATTCGTTAGTTCATCTACGTCTTTGCTGGAACGGATTTCTCTGTAAACTACAGCCTCCTCTGCAAATAATCGTAGCTTACTGTGGACTATTTCACCAGTGTCTTTCACATAAAGAAGGAATAGGAGTGGGCCTATGGCACTACCGTGAGGGACGCCAGAAGTGACTCCAATCTCGTTGGAGACTTCACCGTCCAATACTACTTACTCTCTGCAAGCGGTCGCTCAAAAGTTCTCTTATCCTGGAAATGACATCTTCATCTAGGCCGTAAGGCTTCAGTTTCATTATCATTTTTCCGTGGGGTTCATTATCAATACCTTTTTTGAAATCAAGATAGATCGCGTCTAATTGAATGTTGTCCTCTTCGGAGACTAAAGTATCGTGGGCGAAAAGCACTCACTGGGTTTCGCATGGTCTACTTTTCCTGAATCCATGTTGAGTTCTCATTAACAGTTTTGCGCATCTAGGTGTTTCATTGCTGAGCTGTCTACGATATGTCGAAGGACTTGGCATGAGATGGACGTTAAAGATATCGGTCCATATTTCGAAGGCTCTTCCTTGCCTCCACTTTTGAATCTTGGCGTTACATCAGAAATTTTCCAGTCATTAAGTACTTTGTGTTGCTCGATGGATTAACTGAATATTAACTGCAAATATGGAACGATATCTGAGGAGAGTTCTTTGTACACGCGAGAAGGGATTTCGTCGGGTTCAGGTGATTTATTTAGACTGAGCGATTTCAATATATTTTCTATTCCGTGCGTACTAATGTCAATAGGCGGCATCTTTCCTATGCAGAGATTGACCACTGTCTAGGATGAGTTATCAGAAGTTTCGGTGACCACGCTCTTGAAGTAGGAATATAACGAATTTGCTTTATCGGAACTTGTGAACTTATCTCCATTATCGTTTTTCAACGAACATACGGTAGATCTTTTACCTTGAACTTCCTTAAAATGAGACCATAATCCTTTTGGGATATCCCTTAACTGATCTACTTGTGTTTTTCCTTTGATGATTGCTGAATGCATTCCTGAACGCTTCCTTTGTGGCGGAATTAAAAAAAAACTATTTTTTAATTAAACCACGCGTTCATTAGCGTGGTGGCAGTTCATTTTAGTATGTCACGCTCTTTGTCGCCTCAATGATTTTCTCATTTCCGCGTCATACCATCGCGGTCGCTATCTTCTTTTTTTTGTTTCACTAGGGATGTAGCTATTCACTTCCGAGGATACGAGCGAAAGAAGAGCTTTCCAAGTACCACCTACATTTAACTTTGATAATGATTCTTGAAACGCAGGTGAAGCATTTTTCAGATGACTCTTAAACCCATCAAAATCAGCTCTTTTAAAAATTAAAAGTTTAGGCCCTTCAAATATTTCAGCGGTATTCAAAGAAGATTTTGCAGTTACTAACCTATGGTCACTAATTCATTCGACGGTGCTCACGTATATTACCTGATGAGGTATATTTGTCGATATTATTTCAAGAATACTTTCTCCTGTATTTGGTGCGGATGCTATTTGAAACAATGAATCTGATGTAAAAGTGTGTACAAACGCCTCGGAAATCACTTTATCCCTCCCACCAGGAATGAATCTATGCGTCTCCCAATCTATAGAAGGTACAGTGGGATTAATTATTACAAAGAATGAAGCGGCGCCACTTTCGCCGCAGTTTGGAAACTAGTTTCAGCACTTTCTATGGTATCTGTGGGAGGGAATTTTGTCGGAGGGAAATAGGAAAATATTTCAGTCAGGTATTCTTCTCCATCAAGTCCTTTTTCGTATTACATGAATGTTATATCGTTTTCAATAATATGTAGACACTCACAATACACCCTTAATTGATGGGCTCGGGTCGGTGAAAAAATTTGAAGGTTGGCACAGGAAGCAGCCTGCATCCTTCTCCTTCACGGCACCAAGAGCCGACGAGGACGAACGCGGACGCGACCGAGTTACCAGACCTTGAGTCAAACTCCAGGAGCGTTTTTCAGATGACCCTTGAACCCATCAAAATCAGCTCTTCTAAAAATGAAAATTCTACGTACTAATCGCTCGAAGACATAAATATGTCCCGAGGCCGTAGTTATGGTCGATTTTGACTCATTGCCCGGCAATACGATTAGAGGAATAACCCTGCTGGAGTGTAACTCCAGGAGCAAATACCCCATCGAAATTAATATCAGCGGGAGGAATGCACTAAGGTGATTCACGTCCCCACAGGCGTCGGGCCGTTGGAGTGTTTACTTTCGGGCTCCGGGACGAGGTTTTTTTTCCCATCTTTAGAGTTATATTTGAACTCACCGTATACCTTTTCCTAGTGCGTGCCTTCATGGGTGAGTAGGTTTATACTGTGCGCGGTAGTGGCGGTAGATTCATGGGAGGGATCTAGTCCACAATAATCATACTTCTTCTCATTTTTTAAAAGCCGCACTCTTACCATCAACATAATCTATGCGGGTTATTTGGGGAGAAAAATTCAGTACTAAATATTAGTAATGAGTAAAGTTATCCGGCTAAACGTATCCTCAGAGGTAATCCGCATTGGGCAATTCTTCACATCACGTTAAGTAAATTTAAGATTAGTAATGCCGGAAACTAAGGAAAAATCTATAACAATTAACCCAGGGAAATTATATGAAATTTTATAAGCACTTCCAGTGTAATTTGCCCATCTTAACCACATTAGCGCAGATAAGGACCATCCGAAATTCAACCTTCAAAATATGACATTAACACTGTCGCAATTCATACTATTGCGTTATAAACAAGAGCGCTAAAATCGAGTACACATTTCGAGACGCGGTTATGATCATAGTGACAGAGAATCGACTTACGAAGGATATATGAGACAGCGAAGTTTTTCCACTATTTAAATCTACTATTGCGATGGGGAAGGTGGCGGAGTTTTTCTAGCAGTCAAATCACATTTATACATCGCCTCCCATGTATTAACAGACATTGAAATAGAAAGGGTATGGTGTACAATCAGACAACGATTTGATATTATTTCCCTATTAGCAAATAAAAAACCTGCATTTTATTTGAGACACGGTAGAAGTGTTATAATTATTCTGCGAGATTTCTATCTCCCACGCATAAATTTGGATTCTTGCTCTCTATAAAACCGTATTCAAGGAATAGAGAAATCTGCGAGATCTTAGTAAACGGAAATCACTCATTTGCACAAGTAGTTGACATGTTCACGAGGGGAAATAAACTATTAGACTTTTAAGCAGAGAGCCGTACTAAGGTGATAAATCAAATCGATATCGTGGACGGTATATGTGATCACAAAGTAATATTTGCAGCCTTAAAAATTGGAATAGAGTCATCTGTAAAATCAAAACGGATAATTATTTCTTGGTATATTTGGGGGTTAAACAGAGAGGCACAAGGGAAGAGAATGTACCACTAAGGCACTAGAGAAGTAACCATGAGTTACATAAAAATATTTATGGTAGTGAATTGAAGAAGTTAGCATTCGTCAAGCACATTGTGAAAATATTTTCGGGCGAGAAAGTAAAAGAGAGGTGCTATTTCGCACTCATCCGATCACACCTAGCATATGGGACATTGTGCAGAAGGACTTAATCTTTGAACTTAAAAAAAACGGAACCCGTGCGATTACTGAAAAACTGCTACATCCTGAACTATGTGCTCGATTTTAGCGCTCTTATTTTTAACGCAATTGCAATTAACTATGACCAAGTTAATGACATATTTTGTAGATTGAATATCGGTTGGATCTTTTACACGCTTTTGTGTATTTTTTTACTTTAGAAGTGCTTTTTACATTTGGTTTAATTTTTCTCTGAGGTGTACGCATTTTGGAATGTTCATTATTTATTTTCCGGCATCACCGCATCTTAGTTTACTTTGATATGAGCATTTTCGCAAAATCATTTTAACTCGTAGCTGCTGCGCTTGGTTTAACAACTTTTAGTCGTTTAAAAAAATTCAGTATCAACTTTTTCTTGAGTCGTCTGCATAGATTATGCTGATGTAAATAATATAATATTATTATGCTGATAAAAGCATATGCCCCTTTGAACGAGGAAATTCAATACTTTCAGGTGCTATAGTATAAATAATACTTTTTATGTTATTTTTGAAAGGTTTCACTTGATATTCTGATGCCCCATTTGTGGCAGTGTGATAAGGAGGAGAGAAAAAAGTTCTGGGCGGGCTGAGGTGATCGGGTGCTCTAGGGCACCCGATCCTAGCTAGGCTGGGGCTCATGTTATAGGGTCCGTATCACGGGAGAATGCGGGGGTCCAACCCCGGAAAATTTTTAGAAATTGCATACCGGGAAATGCATTTTGTCGCTTTTCTGGCTCTTAAAAACTAGATAATAGTTAATAAAAATAAATATTTCGTGAGAGAAAATACTATGAAAAGTGAACATTTCACAGCTTATGCAATTTAATGATGTGTTATGGTTCTATTATCAATTTAGTGAATCCGTTCCATGAAACTGCACTGGAATTTAAAAATACCTCCGTAATAACCTTTTCGAATAACCCCTTAAAAAAGCAGGATGTCTGTTTGTCTATCCACTTTACATTTCCATACGACTCCACGGATTGCAACCAAAGTTTGTACGTTGGTGCATCTCATGCTTCCAAAGTGCGTAGTGCCACCTCTGGTTGTGCCTGACGCGTCCTTTACATCCTTTTCTCATTACCCTTTGTTATGTCACGGTATAGAACTTCTGCGGTTGGACATCCTGCCGGGTAGGCACACCTCTTGACACTCTCAATGCCATATATAGCTCAGATGATTCAACACTTTACTATTACTCCTCTCCATGCAAAACTTTTTGCTGAGGTATGCATTAACACGATGTTTTTGGTCTAAAACACATTAGGGTACACATAAAGATCAATGTTGTCGAGCAGGGTAAAAGCTGTACATAGTCAATGGCATAGTCTTAAATTTCGTTCAAAAGGGCCCCAAAACCAAGAGGAAAATTTTTTAAAAACAGGGTCCTAATAACAGGGTTTTAATTAACTAATTTTGACATTTTTCATAATCGAAAAAACTTCATTTGTCAAAGAAATCTATTGTAAATTCATGATTTTTCAATATTTTTTTCTCTTTTATGAAGGATAATAATAGTGTTTTTATATTTCGAGTGGGGGGTATGGACCCCCTGCACGCTACTGGCTGTAGTATACGGAAATTGTTCTTTCCATTGGTTGCTGTTACATATGAATACCATCACTTTGTATATCACTTCTTCCTTCCTAGTCACAATGAATTCCGAGTTCAAAGATTCCCACTTCTCTGGTAACTATCCTTCACGAGAAACTCCAAGTGGCCTGCTAGCCATATTGGAAATATATCTCGAATTCAATATTGTAAGATAAATTATCGGGGGATTATCCGGAAAACAATGCTATTTGTTTATTTGCCAACTTTTACACAAAAAGGAGTATCATAAGGTCACCAAGTGGCAAATCTCTTCGTGTTAAATTGTCAATTTCTTCGAGAATAATTCTTGAGCAATGAACTTACTGGATGAGTTCCTTGGCAGGGAATAATAAGAAATCATGGTCCTCAAATGAGTCTTTTTGTGATAATCCTGACAAACTCACTTCTAATGCACTATTTATTTTTTACCTGAGATGTATTGTATGCTAGATTCTGACAAAGTGACGACATAGTGTTACCAATGTTTCAGTTATATGTATACTACAAATTTTACGTTCTTCTAATTTATTCTTCTGCAATGTAAAGATAAATTACATAATACAAGTTAATAAAAATAGGTATTTTGGAGGAGAAAGTACTCATAAAAGATAAAATTTCACTGCTTATAAAATTTAATAATGTACGTATTATGGTTCTATCATATATTTAGTGAATTTGCTCTTTGAAACTGCACAAAAAACTGCTACAATAATCTTTTCAAATAACCCGTTCAAAAAAGAATGAGATTCTCTTTTATCTTCTGACACCTTTATTCTTTTTTTATATAATCTTTTTACACTGAGTATTTTGTAAATTTTGCAATTATTGAAAACATAGAATTTTCTAATTGAGAAAAAAACTTGATTCAAGTGATCCGTGTTATTTTTAATGCCTTTAATATGCTTAACAATGTACGTGGGTGTTGTGGCTGGCCCCCTAAGCTTGGGGCCCTCCGCGATTACCGACCAGTCGACTTGACCTGTCCAACCTTGCATATTTTTCATTCCATTCATTTTGCAAAATGCATCAAAAAGAGATGACATGAAAATTATGGTCGTTTCTTGCCCTCCAATTGTTTTTCACAGTTGTCTTAATGAGGACATCATGCCTCATGATGTGGCCAACTAAATTTTCCAGTCTTTTTATGGTTTCTAGAAGACTCCATCTTGTCTTAGCACTTACTGTTAGTTATTAGGTCAATAGATTGTATCTTCATCATTCTACTGTTGCACCATATCTCGAATACCTACAATCTTGACTTTGTATATATTTTATGAGTTTTACTTTAAATGTGGCTCCTTGTATATCATAAGATGATTTATTGAATTCTCCAAAAAACAAGGCATGAAAAAATTTTTCCCGAAGAGTTCATTCAAAGAAAAGCTCATGAGCATGATATGTACCAACGTATGGAGGTAGCATAAGGTCTCTCTTTGATGAGTGTGTTATAGAGTTATAGAGGGACCACATGAGATAAGAGTTGAAAGAGATGGTGAAAAGTAAAGGGTTACTGACTCAATGATAATTGGGTCTTTTTAAGATAGCTCTGATGAACTATGTACATAATTGCTCAAATATCAATGGAATAAAATAGCATACATATGGGGACTAAATACATATTGTGACATGAGGAGGTGGGGGTTGGTTGGTTTATTGGAAAGAGGGGAGAAAGAGAGGGGAGGAAAAGAGGGGAAGGGAGAATAGGGTGGTTTCCTATTATCTTTTTATTGCCTAAATCGAAAGGTTATCACTCCTCGAGTACGTGTTTCACCCTTTTAGATTTTTAAATTACTATATATATTTTTCACGATTAAATGAAAAGTGAGAAATTTCGAACGCGCGAAAACACGAGGGCTAAGTATGAATGCTGGGAAAACCCCGTGTGACGTCATTATGGTTCCTGCTCTCGACGTGTGAGGTGACCGTTTGGCGAGGATATGTGCGCTGCTGTGATGCAGGTAGCAGAGTATCCTGCTAGCAGGTAGCGCACGGCTTCGAATAAGGATTATTAATACCCTATCAAACGAGGGAAACTTTCTGGCCACAGGCAGTTTAAATAGTTGATTATTAAGAGATGTTTCCCTGAGCTCTGTGCCTCATGCATGCATTGGTAATCTCAGACGATGTAAAACTCCTATCTACCCGTATAGAAACTGGGTGACGTCACATCGAGTGGCATCGCATGGGCACCAATCTGGCCTTTTTCAAATGCGGTTAAAATTGACCATTGCCATTCGTCTAAACTGGTATTTCTAAAACCAAATAATTTTTATCATATGAATGCACTAATCATGGGTGACAAATCGGAATCCATGCCTTGCGTTTTCTTTGATGAAGGAAACTACCCTATTATTATGTGGGGAGGCTCATTGCGATGATTGGGGTACACAAAAAATGAGAGCTTATAACATATCTACATCTATATAATACCCCGCAAGCCGCCTAAAAGGCGTGTGGCAGGGGGTGTTAGGACACCAGCCGTTTACAGCTATTAAAAAAAAAGTAGTGCTCTAACGAGGTTGGGACAAGCGTTTATTAAAGTCCTTTATTGTTCGGGGGAAAAACGAATTCTTATATCTATCCGTTCGGCTAAAAATCTCTCTTAATTTATCGCTTCTGTCGGACCTGGAAATATAGTGTGGCTCTAAGATTATGTTCTCTGTGTCGCTCTTAAATATATCCATTCTTAATTGTTCAAGCAATCTAAGCCTAGCGCGCAGCCTCCGAGTCTCCAACGGCTCCCAGCCTAATTCGCTTAACATCTGGGTAACACTGTCAGTACGCCCGTAGCGGTTTTTGACGAAACGCGCAGCCTTCCTTTGTATCTTATTCAGCTCGCGGATTAAGTCTTTCTGCACTGGATCCCATACACTCGCTGCATATTCAAGGTGCGGTCGGACAAGAGCGAAATAGCACCTTTCTTTTACTTTCTCATCCGAAAATCTTCCCACAATACGCTTGACGAATCCTAATTTCTTCAGGGCTATGCCGCAAATATTCTTTATATGAGTTCCCCACGTGAGGTTCGAGGTTATCGTAACTCCCAGGTACTTCATTTCGTCTGTTGCCTTTACATTAATGCCATCCACTGCATAAACATTGTTAGTGTTGGACGAATTCCGCAAAAAATGTACCGCCATGCATTTGCTCAGATTAAGTTCGAGTCCCCACTCTTGACTCCACAAATGAACGTTGTTTAGGTCAGATGATAGAATTTCATAGTCAGAGTGATCACTAATTTCGCGATAGAGGACAGCGTCGTCAGCAAATAAACGTATTTTACTGCTAATGCGGGAGCACAGATCGTTAATGTATATAATGAACAACAGGGGGCCGATTACGCTTCCTTGTGGAACACCTGATGTAACTTTTACAACATCAGAGCTAATTCCGTCAAGAACTACTTTTTGTTTACGATCTCTGAGGAAGTCGCGTATCCAGTTTACAACTATTTCGTTTAATCCGCATGACTGTAATTTGTATAAAAGTTTGTTGTGAGGTACAGTGTCGAAAGCTTTCTTAAAATCTAGAAATAGTGCGTCAACTTGTCTTTTCGATTCACCAGATTTTATAACGTCGTGAAGAAAGAGCGCGAGCTGTGTTTCGCAGGATCTATTTTTTCGGAATCCGTGCTGACAGTCATGGAGGAAGTTACGTCTGTCCAAGAAAGTCATGATATTACTAACAACGATATGTTCAAGTATCTTGCCTATAATTGATGTTAGGGAAATTGGACGGTAGTTGCCTGGGTCATTTCTGTTTCCCTTTTTGAAAATGGGTGTAACACTTGCAATTTTCCAGTCGGGCGGTAACTTCCCTTCGGAGAGTGACTTCTTGAATATGATCTCTAAGTAAGGCGCGATCTGTGGAGCTAACTCTTTGAGGACACGCGCGGGTATTCCCTCCGGACCCGGAGATTTACTATTCTTAATCGATTGTAGTTGTTTAGTTATCCCATCACGTTTTATAGATATTTCTTCCATCAAATCCTCAGTAGATTCTGAGTTTGACAGAATATTTAATGCAGAAAAACAGGGCAATATACACATAGAACACATGAAATTGCTCAATATCTTTCTCTGCTTTGAACATCAAACTGGCCAGTGGATATTACCAAAATGATTAAATCAACAAAACAAAGATAACTTAATAAAAAGAAAACAGGAAGTTTCCTTCCAATCAGTCTTCGGCCTGGTTTCTCACGAAGGACGGGGGGGAGGGGAAAAGAGGATAGAATCGAAAATGCAAAAAAAAAACTAATGGGCAAAGGCTCTTCAACATTCTGCATCTTCTTTCTTCGGTTCTTGGGGGGGGGGGGGATGAGGGTTTCTTCAACAACACTAGATCAGGGCTTTGAGTGAAGGTTCTTCTTTACTTGGGGATACAATTCAGGATTGTGGTTGGGCTTATCAAGTTTTCCCATTTTGTTCACGGCTGAGGGATGACCTCCTCAAATGGCTCCTTTTCGGGAATCGCTGAGCCTATATTGAATGGATGAGGCAGATACTTTGTGGAGATCCATTATGAGATATGAAGTGAAACACTTTGCACTTTCCACATAACAATGTATTAAACTACAGTCGACATGTTTCGCTGCACTGCAGAATTATCAAGACTCCCACAAAATATATCGACTGTAGTTTAATAAATTTTTATGTGAAAATTGCAAAGTGTTTCACTTCATATCTCATCGCTAAACCTTCTACACACCCTGGGCTGAGAGAATATTCGGAGGGATGACATGGGTTGACCTTCTTATTGATGATGGAAATCTACCATTCATTCTCCTGTTTCCTTTTTCCGCTCATTTCCTCCTTTCCGGTCCAAACTCCATTGCCTCCAGGTTCTCCCTCTCTCTCCATAGACCACTCATGTAATGAGGCGCTTGCCCTGACAAAATGGCAGAGTCCTCGGCAGCATGATAAGGCCAGGGTTGATGTATCTCTTACAGCTGGTGGCTCCTTAGGTTTCATGCCCCAAAGAGGGTTGGTTTTCAGGGGGTGAGGAAGGTGGGGAGAAAATGAGAAAGAGGCCTATTTCTAGAGGTAAGTCACCATGGGGGGAGTTAAAGTATGTTTTATCTATTTGGGGGGAGCGGGTGAATGTATAGGGGAAGGAGAATCAGGTGGTCGTAGGCAGCCTTGCACCATCACTCCTCGGTGGGTGTGGGTGGGTGAGGAGGAGTGCACTCTTCTCTCTTTGGGGCCAGCTCATACACAAAGTCAGGTGATGGGAAAACCCCAAAATCTGGAGGTGGGGAATTGGGGGGAGGTGAAATGCATTACACACAAGTCCATTCACACTGAACTACCCACACACACACGGTCAAACTTATATAAGACAAATAAATGAAGCTCTCCTTCCCTCAAAAACATCCATTCAAACCAATTTATGTAACCGGCCAAATTTCAACGGTTACAATATGCATTTACAAATGGTATCCATATATTAAGCTACCATAGGTAACTGGAATAAAGGTACCATATTGAGGAAATTTATGTGTACTATGTATTATAATTTCTTTGATTTTATGATACATATTTGGATAACTTACAGTTTGGTATTTTTCATTCATGTCACTTACCCACTCTCTTCCAGGATTGCGTGGAGGATGAAGCAAAATGATGAGAGTTTGAAGATAGAAGAAAAAAAGCATAAAATGTGTGAACCTTGCATGCATTTTATCTGATGGGTTGCATGATTGAGCAAAAATTTTGAGCCTTTTGATTGTACAGAAACAAAAGGATGGGTGTGATTCCCGAGTCCTCCAAATTTAGGAGAAGAGAGAGACTCCAGGACAAGAAGACCACTCCAGGAAGAAGAATGCGAGTGACTTAGCTTATATTGGGCCCAGCCCCCTCCAACTCCCGGCCGCTAGGTGGCCCCAAAAGCTCCGTGCGAGGGAATCTCCGATAGATGGTGCTAGTGGGTGTTTGCGCGTCCAGCATTACGAAATTGCATTGAACCAAATACAATACTTGATCGCTGGAACAACGAATTTAAAATGCCTTTAACTGAATTGAACACTAAGAAGCAATTTAATAGCCTTTTAATTTCATTGACAGCCAGTTAGAAAGTCCATGTACAAAAAACATTGCCTTTACAAGAAATTGAAAATGAGATGTTGTCGTCTGCTAGCAGTCGTATTTTATTAGCTCTACTTCGTAAAAAAGAAGTTATTTGCGTCCTGATCATCATATATTTATCGCTAACGGCATACTGCCTGACATATAATTATCAAGGTATCGGTCCCCCCAAAAAAAATTGGCGATACAGTCAGTCGAGTCGGCGTTTCCTCCTCCAAGGAACTCCAGCGCAATTATGCTGAATGGGGAAATAAGTTTTGGCTGCAGAAATCTCCTTTGAACTCTCATTAGGTCACCTTAAACAGGCAATCCTAAACTGGTAGCTACGAGGATACGGTTATCTCCGATTCAGAAATTACAAGATCCGCAATGAGAAAAACTGGCCCAAAATTAATTACTGAAAGCTTCACATAACGACTCATATTAAGATTAGATTAAGACTTAATGGTTATTCTGAAATGGAAAATGTACGTTTGGGAACCCTAATTAAGACTTAAGGCACAACAAAAACACCTTGCTAAATTCTTAACCCAAGAAAGTCACAGAAATACACATCATAAGATCAACCGAAACAGCAACCAATGTAAAGGAAAAGGGGACGTCTGGGAACGGTAGTTGAAGGAAGTGATTGTTGTTAAATTTAAAATGCATTTATTCATGAAAGCACAAGCACTATCATTAACACTGTACAGGCGAGCTTAAAGGATAAGGGCAAAGGTTGGAAGTGTGAAAAATGTAAATAAATCTCGAAGTTCATGAAGATTTGAGGGTTTTCCACGGTTGTGGCAGTATCACTTCCACCAAAAGATCTGGAGATGAATGACCGCCTAGAAATAGAAATTTTTCAAAATTAGGCAAAATTAAAAAAAATATATTTAAAAAATGAGTAGCAATCCTAGGTCGTATCAGTTATAAATGTGGAATGACAGTACTTTTACCACGAAAAATCTCCACAGTTAGCTAATAATGGTGTTACAAGAGGTTATGTCACACCAAAAATGTGAGGCTTTGAGGCACGAGAAAAATATCATAATGAAAGGGTGGGGCCAAATTTTCGATTGCAAATATCAAGAGCTAAATTCATCCTTTCAATTCTTAATATAACCACCATTTACTCTATTCTCATGACTTCCTTTTTTATTACAGATAGTAACCCCTGCCCCTTCTCAGCAAAAAATATCCTGACCACATTACTGTTGTTGCACTTTGTTTACAACTACAACAATTTCTAAACTGCAATGGCAGCAAATCCACAGAAGTAAAAAAAATATGAAATTATTTATATCTCAACATCCGTAGGCGGATCACCGTTAGTCCGTGTATATTATTGTCCGCTAAACAACATCAATACTTGCATAAAATGAGCATGGATGCAAGTATAACTATCGCTAGGGCGCCATAAATCTTATCCCACCAAATAACAGAAGCTACCATTATAATTTCACTGTCATTAAGTCCTAAAACTAGAGTAGGATGCACATTAACACTTTCACCATGATCATAAAAACATAAATTCACTGCACAACTGTATCTAATAGGAATGAAATAATACAAGTTTTCAATTCGTGGTGGAGCGATATTTTTCCTCCTCTTTCTGTACTGACACAAAATTCTTCACTAAATATCTAAAGCCATCAATTAATTGCAGAGCGAGCTACGAAACCACCTAGGTTATACAATTGTAATTAAGTACAATAACACAATTAGTAAAAACTGATTGAGCTATGCCTCCACGGCAACATGGCATGATATTATTTCGGTATTATGTGAAAAACATGAACCAATGATTTCCCGCGAAGATAAAAATAAAAATTTCCGTAAATAAATATCGGATGCTTTGCCATATCCTCTTTAAAAACAAGAGAAAGGACATGCATAGAAGAGTAAACAAAGCCGCCATTGCAGATACCGCAGTATTTCCGCTATCTATTTGCACCGCTAATTTATTCTTAGCGAATAACACATATTTTCAACTAAAAAACGAGGTCACTTAGATCTAAAACCACGAAAAAATTACCAAATTAATGATAACAGAGCCATAAAACTAACATCGGTAACCCACCGCATTTTGAGTACTTACCACTGCTTTGAAAAAACTTTTATTTTCAGCTCAGCATTCCTTCCTGGTTTTCCTGTATCTTGTAGAATTATTAGACACATATCAAAAGCGCGATGCACGAACCATCTTCAAATTTAATAGCTTTTCAGCAATATAACACATCTTCCAAGTGATGAGCTTCGCTGGTTCACCATTGAAATGAATGTAACAGCAACGCGATACTGGGCGCGCGACAGGCTCGCAGCGCCACTCTGTAATGAACTAAAAAAATTGAATAACATGGGAGGATTTTGGGACCAGCCAACCAGCAGCGTAACAGCCGAGTTGGAGGGGGCTGATTGGGCCCTTAAGACCATGAATCATGGTGCCAAGTAAGACTAGGTTATTTTAAGTGAGTCAATTATGCTTTTTGTCAAACTGAGGTGTGGGTCAAACATGGGCTGTATACCATTGTAGGGTTATGGAATAGAAACTGTCATTTGGATGAAAAGGTAGTAACTTCCTCCTCGTGCCACAGTGACTTGTATACTGCAATGGAGATTGTGCAATTCCTTGGAGGAAAGGTATTTACCTTGCATGTACTCTCTCCATAGGCTCAAGACAAGCGGACCCCAGTTTCACACCTAGCCCTAGTTCTTGGGCCCTCAGGGTTTTGAATTATTGCGTCGAGTAAGGCTAGGATTTTAAAGAGCGTTATCTAGAATTTTATGCTGAAACAAGGTTTGGCATTCACAGCATACCATTGCAGTGCTCGGGTTAGAAACTGTGTCACTTGAATGTGAAAGGGTTAATTTCCTCCTTTCCCACAGTGACTTTCCATATGTTGCACTGCAGAGTGTGCTATGTCTTGGGCGAAGGATCATTTATTTACCTTGCATGAACTAACCCACTCTCTCCCTAGGCTCAAGACATTCCGGTGGCCGAAGGAATGTAGGCATTGCAAGAGATACCATCAGACAACTGAAAGGAGAAGAAACATGTCAAGACAAAGAAGAAGGAAGGTGTCAACCTATTAAAATTTAATTTCATTATCAGGATGATGTAGAAACGTTTGATAGATTCACTAAGGTAAATTTCTTCACAAATATTGTCCTGAGCACCTTATCTTTCTTCTGCGAAAACCAACTCTGCTTAAGTATGAATAACAGTCCAAAATTTGTATTACATTGAAATAAACTTTTAAGGACAACCAATCAATATTACTTTCAATTAAATTTTGCATATTAATTTCATTTATACAATAATTTCTTCTACATTCAATTCAATTTTTTAAAACGATATCCACATGAGTTTATTTTTTTAATTCATGATGCATATTCTGCCATTAAGGATTTCTTGCTTTTTTAGCCTAATTTATACTAATGCAAAATGAAGTCAACATCTTTCAGTTCTTCCAAACAAGTTTAGATACATTCATTTAATCTCACCTCTTTGCATAATCCTGATGCATCATGAACATTGTATGTAATCAGTCACCTTTCATTTTTTTATTATTGCTCATCTAAGCACTGCATTAAAAATCAGTTTCTTTAATTTTTATTCATGTTTTTTTTCTTTCTCAATTGATAAACTAAATATTTTTTCAAAACATTTTGCAAAAGTTCTTTTTCAAAAAATCAAATCATAATTTTTTGTGAATATGTTAAGTAGAGAATGACAGAATGTAAATTATTTTAACTATTGATAGATTATAAAGTGAATTATATTTTTTTAATGCCACTTCTGAAGAATTACCTCGTTGGCTAAGTAAAGAATTCTTGTTGAATCCCAATTGTATGAGTCTCCTCCATTTTATCAATTCATTAGGAAAATACTCTGCCCATTTAGATATTTGCTCTCTGGCATCCATAGCGTATCACAGGAAGTAACTTAAAAATTTGCTTTTATAAATTTGATAAATTTTATACAGGCCCTAACTTATAGCACTAAACACATATTAGAACTACTTTCAGGTTTAGGATTTCAAGTTTTTTCTATAAACTTTTTAACCAATTTGAATACATTCCCTTGTATTCTGTATAAAATTTCATTGAAATTTTCATGCATCCCCATCGAAATGAAACATCTTTTCAACTTTTCATGCAGAGATAAGACGTGGGCTTCTCTCTGCATACCACTAATGTTGAGTTTTCCCATGGCTGTATGTGCAGTGATTCCTCGTACCCTATTAAATTTCAGTGCACTCGCATACAGTTTTTATAAATCCGCGATGGAAATTCAATTTCTGTACCATTTATCTCCCCTCAGCTGCAAGCCATCTTGGAGGGTGTGGGCAGAAAGCTGGTGGAAAAATCGTGTTGACCCAGATTCTGACGGTGAACTGACCATGCCAAACGGTAAGAAAATCACTTTGTCACATTTCTTCTGTTGGTTCATATTTTTATTTTTGTTAAATTCTATGGGAAGTTTGTTTTGGTATATTGTGATTGTGCTGCTGCAATAGGTATGAGAAGGAGAGGTGTTCTTGCCAATAGTGGATTATTATTTGGTGACCTTAGGGTAATCACTATTTTTTTTAGAGTAGATGAAAACATTTTTGAAATTATAGTTTTAAAAATGCACACAGGGACGGATCCAGGATTTTTTTCTGAGACAGGTAGGGTATGACAGGTCTAATCATATTTGAGATTAAAAACAAAAAATACAACAATTACTGTAGAAAACATCCTCTTTTTTGATATCAAAGTTATCATTATTAAATAATATGGTTGATACTCCATAGTATTCAAAATAAACAAACTTAATGATAACCATATTAAAAATTTTGTCTATATATTTTGAGCATCTGGGGCGCATGTGCTCCCGTGCCCCCCCCCCCTAAATCCACCTGTGAATGCACTCTATTTGTATTATACTTCCAGAGAATCATTTATGGTTACCATTTGTTTTAGTATTTTTATATTCATTCAAGGTTGATATCCACTATTCAGTTTAGGTACCATAAATTTCGTAGTCTTAGTGTCTGTTGAAGCATTTTGTTCTAATAATGAACATTGGCCAAAAAGTTCAAATTTCCACTTCGTTATAAAAATATCTCTCAGTTTTTTTGTTTTTTTTTTTAATTAGGATTTTTATGGGTCAGATTTTTCCGTTGGGTTTTAGGATTTGCTCAAATATTGCTTAGAATACAAGTCAAGTTTGCCACATTCTTAAGTTGGTTCTGGAATTTTTCAATATGTTTTCCAATACTTCTTCAATTATTTTTCTTAAACTGGCGTGTTACGTGATTTTACAGCCATTCTTCCCTCATAATTGAATGGAAATTATAGCCACGTCACAAGAGTACTTTTTCAGCATTGCAAAAATAAAAGGAATAGAACTGGATCAGCTGGAGAATCATTCGGCTGTTATTTTATCTTTTATCATGCTGCTCTTCTAATTGTTTCATCATAATTATCGTCACAAGTCATCATTCCGAAGATTGGTTTGAAGCAACTATGCACTCCACTTTCCCTTCTGCTAATTTTTCATAACTAAGCCTAACTTCTCGAATGTATTCTTATTAGCTTGTCCATTGCCACTCAGTAAGGTATGTCCCTTAACCTCTTCTTGTCCACCTGTCCTTCGACAATGGTCGTCATCATGACACCATCCCTAAAGATGTGGCCAGTTATGATATCCTTTATTCTTCTAAAGTTTTTAATAAGGCTTCTTTTATTCCCAACATCTCCACACTATACTCTGCAAGACCCCATTCCTTAATTGGACATCCCACTTTCTTTTTATTATTCTATCACGTTTGGATTGTTCCCTCTCTTGTCTCCTCTACTCTTGTCAACACATATGCCTTGTTCCCATGAAGAAACATACTCCATAGATAGTATTTGATGATTTAGGCTTTTGGTCCTAAAATCTTCAAATTTCTTTTATCCATTCTTTTTTGGGATAAGAATGTTGCAGTTCATCTCGAAATGTGTAGGAATATCCCTGCAGACCACATTTTTTGTAGATCTGGATTCAAGTTTTCCCTCCTGTATTTTAATAACTATCTATGCAAATATATCACTTCAGCTCCCGATGCCTTATTTTTTTGTAGGACTTATACTACCATGTCTTATGGTACTATATTTGAATAAAATGTGATTTTCAATGCCAAAAGGCACAGGTAATATTTGAATTATTACCTCTGATCTAAATTATCACTTTCAATTTTAATGTTGACAAGGGGTTCTTGTAGATAAAGCATAATCGCAATGAGCTCAGCTTTCTCATAAACACTTTTCTCTTCTCATTTTACTTCTCACAGAGGTGAAATCAGAATTGAGCCATTCTCTTTATAGCTTAAACTGTCTATATTTAAAACGTTTAACTTTTTTTATAAGACTCAATATTTGTGATTTCTTTGCTATGGAATTTAAACAGTAAAACAGAAGTAGTAATTGTGATCATATAAGAGCTGAAACACAATAGAATCAACATATCAATGGAAATGCCAGCAGACTACGCTCCATACCCCTGCAAGGTATGCAAACTCATGTTTCAAGTCCATCTCAGGTACACCTGCTCCTTTGCAAAAACATGCGACTTCATTCCCACAACCATGAAAATACCAAAAAAGAAGAATTAGTTCCTAATATTGATCATATAGCAGCTGAAACATGGTAGAATCAACTTACCAATGGAATTATTTACCAACCAACTGTATACGTATGCACTAATATCCCTGTAAAGTAGGCAAACACTTATTTCTGTACCAGCTAAGGTGTAGTTGCTCCCACACTATCAAGTGGATGATGTAAACATAGCTACCAATGAACCAACCTCGCAGCTATATTTTTCTCTCCTCCATGAAATTTACCTTTTGTTCTCTAATCTACAGAGGGGACATGGTCTCCTTGGTGAAGTTTCTTCCCGAATTCTTGCCTATATAGTGTTTATTTGTCTCTAGAGTTTAATGATTGGGTTATTACAACCGTCAGGCGGTCTGTAGGAGGATCAAATGTTTTTTATTTTTGGTTTCGTAGTATTGGAATGAGCACACGCCGATTCAATAATAGCTTTTCAGAATACTACATCCTACAATATTATTCTCCACCTCCACAATTACTCCTTATTCATATAAATTAGTTATAGCCGTTAACTATACCCTCACCTTATGCAGGGATTGTTAGATCCAAAACAAATTAATTAAGCATTGTACAGATTAGAGGGTGAAGGCCAGCAATATTAAATAATTTATTGAAAATTCTCAAACAAAATTTTAATTAATAAATGAATCTCAATTCCAAATAATTTTTAAATGCCTAATTATTTACAATCAGATCTAATTAAATTTGCTCATCAGTTATGGCTTGCTTCCTCTTGCCCCTAGCACTTGCCTGCTCTGCCACTGGCTTCCCAACATCTCTCTTGAGTGGCTAGCTAAGTTATGCCTCCCCTGTTTTACTTATGAAATGAATAATTAGAATTTTAGTTCATTACTTTCAAATGCAATTGCAAATTTCACATCATGTTCTTTTGAGGCTGATACAAGTCAATACATTCAGTGGAAATAAGATAATTGAGTGTGACCATTAAGAGGTTTTTATAATTTATGTTGAAGAAAATGACATGACAGAATCTAAATACTGAATAATACAACTTTTTTTAGTGATTACAAAACAAAATCAAACAATTTACTCTGATTTAATGCTATCAAACTCCATCCTAAAATGACTTAAGTATAGTATAATAGTAGCCAGCGGTATAACCAGAGGGGGGTCCAGACATCCCCAAAAAATAAAAACAATTATTTTCCCTCATAAAAGAAAACAAAATATTTAAATATCATGTACTTACAAATAAATACATAACAAATTAAGTTTTTTGGATTTTGAAAAGTGTTAAAATTAGTTTGAAACCATTACTTAGTACCCTGTTTTTTCCCCGATGGTTTTGGACCCCAAGGAAAGGAATTCCTGGCTACGGCACTTATGCAAACCATAGTAAAATTGACTTCTTACTGTAAAATCTGAAACCCTAGGCACAATGATAATTGTATCATTTTTTTTAAAATAAATGTTGGGTCTTAATTATAAAGCCAATGAATTACATGCCAAATAATTATTTATCTTGTATTGAATCTCTGAAACAATTTATTCTTGGCTCTGATGCCTTTGTGTTACATACACATAAAGCATTTTCTAAGAGCATTTGTGATTGCAAAGTACATTACTCCATAGAGGTACTCTTCTTTTTTCATTGAATTATTTTGGCTCTAATTTAAGCTCTCTCTTATCCAGTTTTATAACCATACCAGCGACCAGCGGAGTGTAGGACGGGATGGGGGACGGGACGGGGGACGGGGCGGGTGACGGGATCGGGGACGGGATGGGGGACGGGAGGGGGTACCGGACGGGATGGTGGAATGGAGGGGGGACGGGACTGGGGACGGGACGGTATGGGGGAAGTGAGAGGGGACGGGACTGGGGACGGAACGGGATGGGGGAAGGGAGGATGGACGGGACGGGGAACGGGATCGGGGACGGGATGGGGGAAGGGAGGGGGGACGGGACTGGGGACGGAACGGGATGGGGGAAGGGAGGATGGACGGGACGGGGAACGGGATCGGGGACGGGATGGGGGACGGGAGGGGGACGAGACGGGGGACGGGACGGGATGGGGGAAGGGAGGGGGGACGGGACTGGGGACGAAACGGGATGGGGAAGGGAGGGGGGACGGGACGGGATGGGGGAAGGGACGGGGGACGGCTTGGGGGACGGGATGTGGGAAGGGAAAGGGGACGGGACGGGAAACGGGAGGGGGTAAGGGACGGCGGACGAGACGGGATGGGGGACGGGACGGGAAACGGGAGGGGGTACGGGACGGCGGATGAGACGGGATGGGGACGGGACGGGACAGGGGACGGGACGGGGGACGGCTTGGGGTACGGGATGTGGGAAGGGAAAGGGGACGGGACGGGAAACGGGAGGGGGTAAGGGACGGCGGACGAGACGGGATGGGGGACGGGACGGGGGACGGGACGGGGGACGGGACGGGAAACGCGAGGGGGGACGGGACGGAATGGGGGTAGGGAGGAGGGACGGGACGGGGTACGTGACGGGGGACGGGAGGGGGTACGGAACGGGATGGGGAAGGGACGGGGGGCGGGACGGAAAACGGGAGGGGGTACGGGACGGCGGACGGGACGGGACGGGGGACGGTATCGGGGACGGGATGGGGGACGGGAGGCGGTCGTGACGGGATGGGAAATGACAGGTGGGACGGGACGGGGGACGTGAGGGGGAAGGGACGGGATGGGGAAGGGAGGGAGGACGAGACGGGGGACGGGAGGGGGACGGGAGGGAGACGGGACGGGGGAAGGGATCGGGGACGGGACGGGGGACGGTATCGGGGGACGGTATCGGGGGACGGGATCGGGGACGGGATCGGGGACGGGATCGGGGACGGGACGGAACGGGACGGGAAACGGGACGGGAAACGGGAGGGGGTACGGGACGGGACGGGTTGGGGGAAGGGAGGGGGGACGGGACGCGTTTGGGGAAGGGAGGGGGGACGGGACGGGGGACGGGATCGGGGACGGGACGGAACGGGACGGGAAACGGGACGGGAAACGGGAGGGGGTACGGGACGGGACGGGTTGGGGGAAGGGAGGGGGGACGGGACGCGTTGGGGGAAGGGAGGGGGGACGGGACGGGGGACGGGACGGGGGACGTGACGGGGGACGGGAAGGGGAACGGGGAGGGGGACGGGAGGGGGACGGAATGGGGGACGGAATCGGGGACGGGATGGGGGACGGGAGGCGGTCAGGACGTGATGGGGGAAGGGAGAGGTGACGGGACGGGGGACGGGAGGGGGACGGGTCGAGGGACGGGACGGGGGACGGGATCGGGGACGGGATCAGGGGCGGGACGGGGGACGGGGGACGGGACGGGAAACGGGAGGGGGGACGGGATGGGGGACGGGATGGGGGAAGGGAGGTCGGACGGGACGGGGGACGGGATCGGGGACGGGATGGTGGACGGGAGGCGGTTAGGACGTGATGGGGGAAGGGAGGGGGGACGGGACGGAGGACGGGACGGGGGACGGGACGGGGGACGGGATCGGGGGCGGGACGGTGGACGGGACGGGAAACGGGAGGGGGGACGGGAGGTCGGACGGGACGGGGGACGGGATCGGGGACGGGATGGGGAACGGGAGGCGGGACGGGACGGGGAATGGGACGGGGGATGGGACGGGGGATGGGACGGGGGATGGGACGGGGGATGGGACGGGGGATGGGATTCCCTCTCCATCCTTGATCAGCTATTCTAACCCTATCTTTCCCCTTTCGGATGCGAATCCCCTCCCCTCTCCCATCCCTTTTTCATCCCCTTTCCCTTTCGCCAGCCACCTTTTCGCCATTAACGTTATAAAATATTACCTATTACTACTAACATTCACGAATGTATTGAAATCGCATTCACACTAACAATAAATGCAAAACTCACTTACAAGGGAATTCCGTCTTCTATTTGATTGAACTTACTGGCGACATGGCAACTTCTTAATCGATTTTCTGGCATGTTTTAAAATAATGCTACCATTATTAAAATGTTATACGTATGTGGAATTCTGAATGAAAATGTTTGCAGTACGCCCTAATCAGTAAACATCTGTATTAATAATGAATACCGTCTAATGGGGTGAATTTTTAACAAGTTTTGCATGTTTACACGTACTTAACGTTGTAAATTATTTTTGGGCTAGAAAGTGTAGTAAAAAATGTCACAATTTCCACCAATCAAAAACTATATCTACTTAGCTTACAAGCATTTAATGCTTTGGCAAAGCTACATCTACGATGGCCCAACCTTTTATCGTCTTGGATGTAAGCCACAAAGTGTTTCAATGAATATTAAATCTTAAAGCAGAAAAAATACACGCATATGAAAATTTACGGTACCTACACCCTGCCGGACTTCATTTTATTCCTTAAAAACCATGTTTTAGAAATAAAGCTTTTTAAAGATATTTTTTGAGAAAAAAGAAGCAAGTAATTTTTCCACCTCTAACTACACGTGCTAAGAAGGCTACCGCAACATGGCGCGGAATGTCTGACAAATGAAATGCGCAGTGAATGTCTTTAGTGAGACGAAGGGTCGCGACGCAAGATGTGAAATGCAAAAAAGGACAAAGTAACCCCCCAATCACACAGTCACCCCATTCTACGGTAGAACTAGTAATTTATAGAGGAGAAATGTATTCCTATTCTCAAAAATAAGAGAGCAGAGAAGTATTAAGATTTTAGGACCGTAAGCATGAAGGCAAATGTCAAGAAAAAACTGGTTCAATGTGGCTTTTATATCGAGAGGGCCATCAATTAAACCCAAGAATGCTTTCTAAGGCAATATCCAGCGAGAAAGGATTAATACCTATACCTTTGGATTTTCCCACAGCAGTAGTCATAGCCGAGACAGCGAGGGATTTAAAGACGAACGATATAAACGTAATGGAAATGGCCAAATGTTAGTCACAATCAATAAAAAATAAGATATTCAGCAAAAGGAGGATACTAGGACAAACATTCACCTGGGGAATAATGGAATAATAATAATAATAATAATAATAATACGTCTTTATTGGGCGAGATTGGGACTAGAAAGTCCCATCTTCCATCTAACCCCTCGTCAAACATTAAATATATGCAGTTAAATACATTGTCTAGTTGCTCATGAAATTAAATGCAGAGAAATTACATAAAAATAAGTAGAAGTTCCATTTTCAATCAACAATTAGCATTATAATTTAACAAAGTTACTATTGACCAAGTGTAAAAAGATGTTAGTGAACGTGGGAAAAACCTAAGGATATTGACTGTCGTCCTTATTGGAAAAAACCCACTGCAGGAAAACGCCCACACAAGAAGGGGGGCGTGAAAAACCTGCGAAAACCTACTGAGAAAGCTAATGTAAACCTGAGTATACAAATACAATGAATTACATGGAAAATTTCACCCAGTACCTGTAAAGAAAAGGAAAATTAGATGAAGCCGGATGAGATAATTGATGAATCTTTCGTACTGTTCCCGTGATGTTACATGTCTTGCTGTTGTTCTCGAAGAAGTTTTACGTGTAGTGCCTTTTTGAAGGAGGCGAGTGATGATGATTTACGTAGTGGTAGGTCAATGTTGTTCCATTCGCGGTATGCAGTAACAATGAATGATTTATTGAATCTGACTGTCCGGTGGTGAGGTATAACGAGTTTTTCATTTCCCCTCGTATTTGAGTCGTGTATTCTACTAAGTTTTTGAAATTCGTCTCTGAGGTACGCTGGTGTATTTGTCTGTAAGATTTGATAGAGAAGACAAAGGATATGCATCCGGCGTCGAGAACTAGGCTTTAACCATTTGAGATCGTTAATATGATTGGTGGTATGATCTGATATTTGTAAATTAAATATGAACCTAATGCAGGCGTTGAAGGAGCGGTGAAGTTTATTCGACAGCATCTGAGATATGTCTTGAAAGGCAACATCGGCATAATCAAAATGGGGAAGTATTAATGTTGAAATTAATTGCTTCTTTAAGGAGAGAGGAATAATGTTTCTGAAACGTATTAATGGAAATAATGACTTATTCACTGCTTTACATATCTTAGTTATATGAGATGACCAAGACAGACTTTCATCAATGATCAATCCTAGATTAATAACTTCGTCGCAGTACTTTATGGGAGAATCGGAGATGTGTAGTTGCGGTAATTGATCTCTGTCGATTGACTTTAGTATTTTAGGATATCCAATTATAATAGCTTGGGACTTACTAGGGTTTATGCTTAGGAAGTTGGATTTGCTCCAATTGTTGATATTTTCTAGGTCATTATTTAGATTACATATTCCATTGAACAGGCTTTTAACATTTGAATTTAGGTACACTTGGAGATCGTCAGCATAAAGATGATATTTAGAATGATTTATCACTGAAGGGCAATCATTAATGTACAGAGAGAATAGCAGAGGTCCTAGAATAGAGCCTTGGGGCGCACCTCTTGTGGTTTCGATCCACCTTGAGCAGAAATCATTTGTAATCACTCGCTGATGCCGGCCTGTTAAGTATGATGTTATCCAATGGACTACCGTAGGAGAAAAACCCATGCCTCTCATTTTTGCTGCTAGGATATCTTTGTCTAAGGAATCAAAAGCTTTCGAAAAATCAAGCAAAACGAGTACTGAAACTTCTTTTTGATCCATGGAGCGTCTCAAGTCATCGGTGATTTTAGTTAAAGCGGTAGATGTGCTGTGACCGTGTCTGAAGCCAGACTGAAATTTATCGAGAATACTGTTGCACTTTAAGAAATGTGTTATCTGCTCATATACAAGTTTTTCTAGAACTTTGGAAAGGATGGGAAGAAAGGATATTGGACGGAATTCTTTTTCCCCTTGGGAATTATTCTTTTTTGGAATAGGTCTGATTAATGCTCGCTTCCATTGACTTGGGAAGTGATTTTGAAATAGAGAGGAGTTAAAAATGTTGGTGATGTATGGGATAATGACAGGAAATAGCTTTTTTATGAAATCTAGTGGTATACCATCCGAACCTTGTGCTTTAGACTTAATTTTCTTGAAACACGATTCAACTTGTATTTGGGTAATAGGGGTAAATTCAAATTTTTGGTCACTGTTTAGTATGCATGTGTCTTTTGAGGCGTACAGTTTTAGAGTTTTATCTTTGATCTCGGCTTGAATAAGGTTGGGGGGCTGGGAAAACTTATCATTTAAGGAGTTCAGACACAAGTCAGGAGGGAGATTGAAGACTTTATTTTTACCTATGCCAAGTGATTTAAGTTTGTTCCATAATTTACCTGGAGAGTGGTTAGATTTAGTAACTGAGTGAAAGAATTTGATCTTCGCATTTCTTATGAGCTGTTTCGTCCTGTTTCTCAAGTTTTTGTATCTTTGAAATGCATTGAGAGTCCTAGTTTTCTTAAAAAAGCGGAAGGCTGAATCTCGTTTTGCCATTGATTGTTTTATTTCTGACTTTAACCAGGGCGCGCGTGGCTTGGAAACTCGGATCACCTTTACAGGGGCAAATTTTTCAAGCAGATAAGTCATCAGTGAGTTTAGTCTCTCAACTTTGTCGTCAACTGAATTGGTGAATTCAATATTGGCCCATGGTAGTAAAAATGCTGCATTAAGTAATTCATCGTCGTTTATTTCCTTGATGTTTCGTTGACTTATAAGCTTTTGCTCAAACTTTTTGGCTTTAACTGAGTAAGTAAGGTACAGTAGGTCGTGAGAAGAGATACCAGGAACTGGAAGCTGTCCGTGCGCAATAACCTTTTCTTTTTTGCCGTTGCCATAAGATCAATCCATGTTGACGAAGTTTTCGTAGTATTAGTTGGGCCTAACGGTAGGATTTTGAGATTGTTTTCGGAGAATATTCGCTTAAAAAAGACTGTGTCGTGCGCTTCTGTATTAAAGTTTGCATTAAAATCTCCAACTATTATTATATGTTCATATTCCGTGGCATATTCAGATATTGCCGAATCCAAGTCGCCTAAATGACCCAGTTTAGGTGGCCTGTAGATAATGCCGATAAGAATCTTAGTGACATTTATTTTAATCTCAACAAAAAGATATTCCGGCCGCCTGTCATAGTTGGACTCACTCGTGGAAAGTACTTTACATTTTAAGTCGTTACGTACGTACACTCCTACACCACCGCCGCCTTTTCCAACGCGATCATTGCGATAAAGAGCATAATCCGGCAGTTCAACGGCTTTAGAAGGCATGGAGTAGGGGAAATAGGAGTAGGGGAAATACGAGAAAAGTTGGCGTAACAAATTGTAGCAAATGTAATTTCACAGATTTTGCTTTAAGTGAATATTTTTAACGATAAATATTTATTGACATATGGTCGTTTTAAGTCTCTATTTACAAGCGAGCCCCATCTTATTTAAACCCTTTAAACTAACCCCTTTCAAAATTAAGGAATTAAAAGGACCTTAAAAAGAGTAACTAGTAGCCCTTAAAAAAACCTAAAAAATATTTTAAATGAACAATTTAACAACAACAAAGCAAACGAAGGAGATATGTTTGAAAATTTAATTAATTAATTTTTTTCGAAAAATTCGAACAGCGCAATTCAGATTGCTATCATAATCTACAAAACCGATATGTACTTTCTATGCTACACGTTTAGCACTGACGTATACACTCAAATGTACTCCAAAATAAACACGCATACCCATTAAATGTGTACATACAAATGTGTACGCTCGCACGCGTGTATCGTGTCCGCATGCGTGTAGTCCACTGGAAGCCATGCAGTATCCGTTAGATTGTGTTATATGTAATGTGCACATGTGAATACATTTAGTTATTTACCATTTCACCCTTTTAAAATGAACAGACCGCCTGCTAGGGAAGAACTTCTCAAAATGATTTTTTATAATCATAAGAAAGAGTGCGTCGTTTCATGTGGTCGTAGAAAAGTGGATTTATATTGCAATTCGATTTGCTCTGGGTGCTTTGGTGAGGATTGTCCAGTATAAAAAGAAGACAAGGATGACGTCAATATAATTAAAGGGCGTAACTTTGTGGAAATCCATAATCCAAGGAATGGAAGGATCGACAACTTTGCTATTTCCACATTGTAATTTATATTTAATAAAAATAGTAAGTAATAAGTATATTTAATACATTACTACGTGGAAATGGCAAAGCTGTTGATCCTTCTATTCCTGCAAGGATGACGTCGAGGACCAAGGTAATTGTATAAGGTGAAGATGATTAAAATATTTATTTTTATCTGTATATATATCTCTCTACGCAAGTAAATATTTAATGTAATTCTGTTTAAATAAACGTTTGTGTGTAAATTTACTTTTTTCCAACTTATACCTATTTTAACCCATTACCGACCGAGTAAAGAAATACTTGAAAATATATAATTTTTTCTCTTCAATTTACCTAATAACATGCTAAATAAGGGAAATTGAAAATATGGGCCTTCAAAAAAATTTGCTTATGGCAAAAAAAAATGTTGCGTTTTCGCAACGTTGGGCGAATCTATAGGCAGTTATGCAACCCGCAATACATTACATTGCCGTCTCATAGGAACATACTGTTTTTACTGTCGGATGTAATCCTATACCTTTTTATGCCACGTATATGACAAATATCCTCATATTAGATAAATAAAATCCATAGATATTATCTTCTCAATGAGGTGTTGTTGTTATTTGATCTAAATCCACTATAAAATAGACATGCTTTACGGTTTGAAAGAAATAAGTCAAAGCGAAAATTTTCTCAGAAGAGCATGCATTTCACATTTTTTCATTGACTGTAATTCTATAATTGCAGGTTGAATTACAACAATTAATGGCTAGTTAGGAAATACTCAAGCATTTTGGGTGCAATGGAACATAAAATTTCGAACATTCATACATGGTTTGGCTTTTACACTGTTTCGGCAACTACTGGATTTTTTTTAACTCTTTGGCCAAATTCGTCTTTTCATGCTTCACGAATCCGCGATGAATTACATGGCCCAACTTTTTCTATGTTTATGGACGCGAATTGTTTAGGGGTACGTCATCTACTGACTGATTCACTTCACTTTTTAGATGCGTCCCTGCTAGATACGATTTGAAGTCTACCAGTGAAATTTACTTTCGCTGCATAACATGCACAATCTCCTGGCGTTAGTGCAAACGCTGTCCAGTAAGTTGATAAGCTAGGACCTTTTTTCCCCTGAATTCTAGTGCGGTAATTTGCATTATGAAATAGGTCCAACCCTCCCATGTATTTACCATACTCCCCAAAAACACGAATAGTATTTTCTTTTATTAACATAGAATAGTATGTGAAATAGTATTTTCTTTTTCCTGCTGAAACTTTTCCCTGTGCCTAATAGAAGCGAAAAACTTGTATTGCTGTCTACAGGGACAATCTAGTTATCATTCCATCGAGCAATACCTTCGGCTTTATCAAATGTTTGTTTTCATGTTCCTCTCAGTTTCACGTCGATGGTTTTATTATATTCTATCAGGCACTCCTCCGATATATTTTCACGGATGCCTCCAGTGACAAATAATCCTTTTTCTTTCAAAACAGTAAATATTCTTCAAGATGAAAAGAAGTTATCGAAAAAAAACGATGATTCGAGGGATCAGGGATAACTTTGAGAAATTCCAGAAAAACACTTGCTTTTAAGCCTAAATTTCGAAGGAAGTAATTTTCTATCGCCTGGTTGAACCCTAAAACCGTCCGAATAACATAAGCACCAAAGTTAAAAGCAAAATCTGAAAGGCTTGTTTTAAAAGAACATTTATGTACTGTTGTGACGAAAGTAAGGTACCATTTGCTCATTATTTCAAAATTTATGCGCAAATATTCCGAATTGTAATAATTTTTAATTCAAGTCGTCAAATTGAGTCGTCAAATTTACAAATCTGTCATTTTTGTTCAGACAGGAATTGTCTGAAAAGTGTAAATTATTTTTTATTTATCTAAAGATGTTTTGGTTCAATCATTTCCGAACCAAATCTACGCCTTATCGTCTTGATTCATCCAATATCCTGTTCTGGAAGTCGGTGATATTGCTGAATCGTGAAGTAAGGAAGGACTAATTCGGATTGAATGAACAAAGTTTTGTGTTCCATTGCACCCGAAATGCTTTCATGTAATTCATAAATAGTCATTATTTGTTGTAATTCAATCTGTTGTAATAAAAATGTCAATTAAAAACTGGAAAATACGCTATCTTATGTAAAAATATTCACTTTGACTCATTTCTTTCAAGCCGTAATGCATCTCTATTTTATATTGGATTGGATTTGGTTAAATAATGCAGCATCTCATTGGAAATATAATATCTAAGAATTTTAATTATCAAATTTAACGATATCTGTCAAATACGAGTCATAAAAAGGCGTAGGATTATATCCGACAGTAAAAACTGCATATTCCTACGAGACGGAAATGCGGGTTGCATAAATGCCTATAGATTCTGGATTCGGCCAACGTTGCGAAAACGCAACATTATTTTCCGGATCTGATTTTAGCTTAATGCTGACTCCCTGACGAAATATTAGCTTTAGTATCTATTAATTGAAATTTCTACGCCCACATGGACGAATAAAAAACTTAATAAAGGGAATAGTTACTCTTAGGAAAAATTATTTATCTTGCTTAACAGGAGACTCGAAAATTGACACATTTTGAGTATTTTTAGAAATATCGAAAAACTTATTAAATGTCATTATAATCTCATTAAAAATCAGTTTAAACTTATTTTTATCGAAAAAAGTGAATTCTAAATGCATAAAATTCAATTGAAACATTTATTTTGCATTTCTAAATAATGTTGCGTTTTCGCAACGTTGGCCGTAAATGGGTTAAGTAGTTTATAAGCATTGAAATGTTGTAAGGGGTGGTTTTTAAGGGTTGAAAAATTGCAAAATGAAATAAGTACATATTTTAATCGGCATCGTTCTTAAATTAGGACACTTTGACGAAAAATATAATTTTTGTAGTAAATATTATTTTTCCTTAACCCCGAATAAGGGTTGATTTTTAAGGGTTTAAATATCATGAAGTAATGTCCAAAAAGCATAAAGCAATCATTATTCGGCTAATGCAACCTACATTTTAGTGTATGAAAGTTTTAAAGTGTAGTTTTTAAACTTTTGGCATTTAGGGGTAGTTTTCACCCCTAAAAAAGTAAAAAGCGGCCATAGGCATGATAAAGATTTCGAAGTAGAGGATAAGATTAGCGTAGTCCCAAATTGTTATGCAAATCGATTCAGTTTGAAAAAATTGCTAGGTTTTGCACTTTTTTGAGATTCATTTCCTGGACTAGTGTCTATGACGGAAAAAATGACAATAAACATTCTTAATCAAATACAGGAAAATTTTAAGGTCATTTAAAAACGCTGACAACAAAAGTATTTTTCCTTACGTTTAAATATCTGTAACCATGATTTCCAGAGGAAAATTCTACATTTGTAACTCCAGGGAGCTGAATCCATTGGAAAATTAAATTATTTAAAGAATATAATTCATTCTGGAGTCAACTTGGCAAACGATGATATAATTGTCCTCTGCCTCATCAAATTTGCTGAGTTCAGTCGGTCGATGAACGCAGTTTGGAATGATATGTTAAACATGTCCTTATTGAAATAAAATTTAATAGCGATTACGAGGCAGAGCATTCGATAAAAGATTACTGATAATATTTGTGAAATTTGAAACTTAACAGTGATAGGAAACGGAGCAAAATAAAATTAATTAATATCTTATCGAAGTCCTAATTTTCATATGAGCTAAAAATTCATTTCTCTACGACATCTGGGTGCAGAGATACAGTGAGTATGACGATTCTACTTTCCTCAATATTAATTTCTTCCCCATTCCTGACTAGGAATGGGTATATAAGAGAGCTGCGGTACCGTAGGAGCACCTGAAGATGATATATTGTTGAAACCCGAGTCATGTTTCATGTTTCGCAATGGAATGTTAAGATAACTATTCAGTCCAGCTTTTCCATACATTTAGTCAAAATGATTTATTAATGATGAAAGTAACACAAATTGAAGGTGTTGACAGTTGAAATTTAAGTAATATGTAATAATTATACGTACGTAATAAGTAATACGAGCGTGATGCGCCCGCTCCCCGCTCTTTTCAATGCAGGTCCACAAGGGATAGGCGCGTTTTTAATTTTAAAATGTAGAAAAAAAGGCAGGGTCTTATATGCAAATTTAATTGGAATGTTCATGTACAAATTGAGGTCAGAGGACCTCTTTAATTACAGCTTTGGAAGTAATTACACTATTGTCTGTTAAACGCACATGATAAATCATACTTACGTATCAACAGGAGACTTAAATGTGGAATCAGCCGCATTTTGATAAAAGTTATTTAAAGAATGCGAGATATTGTTGGAAATGAACAATTGTGTCAGTTTGTGCGCCGTTAACGTCAGGAATATTTACCGTTTTTTTAGTATTTAAAAACCAATTTTATGAAACAATAGCAATATTTAGGAAGTAAGATATGGTATTTGGACTGACAGCTGAAGTCATTTGCGCCATGAGGGTAGGGTAGGTAAGGAAGGGTGGAGAGAAACCCGGCGTCGGCATTAGCCTGCTCTAAACGAAAGGCGCCAAGGGGACCACGACTTAACGTCCCATCCGACGGACGGAGTGTTGCACTTGAAATGTCCTCCACACAGCACTCAAGCAGGGATCGGGCAATCTTTGAAAATTCCCTGCCGCTGCCGGGATTTGAAATTGAGCCCGCCGGGTGGGAAGCCAACACTCTAGCTACCACACCAACCCGATCCCCGGAAGTAAGATATGCCGTCGCATGTTCTCTGAGAAATTCTGTACATTTTGGTTCCTCATTTGTCGAGTTTGGTTTCGTATAATTTGAGAAAAAGGTATCTATACAGTAAAAATAATATAGAAGATTACTCAGGTCTGAAGCAATTAATAGATTTACTAATTTACTTGAATTCATGAGCCTCATTGCATAAAAGTTGTATTTATTACCCTCATGTATGTATTTATAAAGGAGAGTCCAAGAGATGTGCGTGAGAAAAATGTGAATGTTTAAATTTTTTCCCACATGCATAAATGAGTTTCTACTTTAAATTTATTTTTGGAATGGTATGTATTCATTCAAATGAAAAGATAACTCGACTTCTGAGATGGAGTATGAGAGATAAATAACAAGTTTAGTGATACCCAATTAAACCTTAATAGTGGTCACTAGGGTATAGATTTAATTTATTTTATCAATATATGATGTCCTAATCTAATTTTAAATTGAGCTTCATTTAAATTGTTATGAACGAAATCGACCAAATATTGCCAACACTAAACGTAGCGACCCTTTTTGCTTTAGAATATATTTTCAGGCTTGTGGAACGATCAAATTCAAAAATCTTTATCTCTTTATTTCCCTCTCCTTCGTTGACAGCGAGGCGATGACGGTTTTGAGGTGACGATCACCAGAGTTCAGAGTTTTTTATACCCCTCTGAAACAAAGTGCGTGACGCGCAATGGGAAGTTTTCGCTTCAAAAATTAGTCTGCAATAAAATCTGCGGAGAGGATGAACCTCGCGAAGGAGTCAGGTAATCTGTCGAAGACGTTAAATAGCGGAATTCTGGCAAACAATGTTATGCATCACTTTGAGACGATAGAAACTTTTCCCTGCCAGATGGCTGTCTCCTGGGAATTTCAGGTACAGGTGGTTTTGAAAATATATAAATCGCTTTACTCCGTCATGACATAGATGGAGGGTTTAAAGGGGGTTGGGGTTTAATTAGGGGTAGGGGGGTGAGAAGGACGCATTTTGGCAGTTGGTGCTTGGGGTGCACGGGTGGTGCATACGTAGTCAGTTGCAAGTGCAGCCAGTTAGGGACGTTTAACCTCCCTCGCGCCCTGGAGACTCACCCATGTAAGTTCTTATATTGAAGTAACTAATGGAAACTTAGAATTTAATAACGGAATAAAACTGAAGTTCAAGTAATCTGCTTCATTTCTAATTACGCCCTTCATATACACCTCACAATAGAAGCGAGCGTTGTGAGGGCGATCGCCGTACAGCCGAACTGGCCAGACCGCCTCCGGGTACCATCCGGACACCAACACAAACACCAACTGCCAAAATGCGTCCTTCCTAACCCTAATGAACCCCCACCCTCTTTCAAACCCTCCATCTATGTCATGACGGAATAAAGTGATTTATATATTCTTATAACTATGTAAGTGTACCTGAAATTCCCAGGAGACAACCACCTGGCTGGGAAAAGTTGCTATTGTCTTAGAGTGATTCACACTGCCTGCCAGGATTCCACTATTTAACGTCTACGACAGATCGCCTAACCTAGTCCAATATTAAGACACCGCTTACGTACAACTAACCGGGGATCATGTCGCATGCTGAAAGCTGAAGCCTTGTTGTCACCCCATGCCAAACACCCCAGCGACATGTTGAAGGGCAGATAGGCGACTGCAATTTGCCTAAATGGCGATCACTCTATTTTTCAATAAAGGAACCATAAAAAATGCAGAGCTATTGGACGGATATAGACTGCTCGATCTTAAAATCTCGAGTTATTGCCAGTATAACGTTTTTATAAATTTTTAAAATATTCATTTCCGTTACTGCTGAGAGTGAAGAATCTATTAAAATAAATTTAAATAAATTCTTCTTTTACCAGCATCTCGGCGTCACCTCACCCGCATTCCGTATTATGTCCTATGTTTAGACATAGTGACAGTAGTCATCCCTAGACCACCGAGACAAGGGTCTACCCTGGATCACAAGTTGAGGAGGGGGCAAGCCGTAGTCGTTCATTTTCTAAATATTTTGCTTGAAAAAATTATTTCTTTAAGTACACATTTTATGCTCAAACCATTTTTATTCAAAATAAAATTTGTAGGGGGGCAGTTGTCCCCTCCTGACCCCCCAACTGAGTACAGCCATACTGTGTGAGTAACACTCTTTTTACATCGCGGAATGACTCAACTGAACCATGCCATCGAGGCGATTGCCGGTAAGTGCGGTCTCTCTTTCAGTGATAGTCTTAGTAGCCCAGAGGATTAATGGCAACTTATCCTTTTTGAGAGTCGAAGACTGCAATTCCAGTTAGCACTTAGATCGTATTGTGGACGTGAAATATCGTTAGGGAGTGTAAGATTTCACTTTTTCCCGGCGTATGATGGCGGTGAATTCTTCTCGGGTTTCCATCCGGGTGAGCTCCATCTCCATCGCTGCCGACGTTTCGATAGAAAAGGATTCTATCTAAACGTCGGCAGCGATGGAGATGGAGCTCACCCGGATGGAAACCCGAGAAGAATTCATCGTTAGGGAGTTTTTCTTAGGTTCCGTTTTAGTTACTCGCGACTGGAAAAAATTCAAATGCTTGCAGCTTCATTCTTACGGATAATTCAAAATTGCCGAATTCGGAGTATCTTCCGATGCGACGTATTCCTTGCAGTCTGTAACTCGACAAGTCCCGCGCAGTGTTTGAGGAGGCTTATTCTGTGCTTGCGGATTTGGGATCGAAGTGGGATAACGTCAGTGTTATCTAATACATTCATTGTGTGGAAGATCAATAAGTGACAGCCTAACAATCGGAATGAACCATATTGTTTTTATTATTTCATTATTAATCAGAGATTGAAAAGATACTGCCACTTTTAATCTCATGTTCCACTTCGCGATTCGAAATTTTTGGGATTGTTAGAAATAGTCTCCCAAGTCTATTTTTTATTGAACTTTATTTTTAACGTATCAGGTATAAAGTTAAGATCTAGTAGTTTAAGTTCGATCATGAAAATCCATTGCCCATTCCCTATCATTTTATTAGTAGCGCGATATAACTATTTATGTGAGGCATTTGTATTGGCGGGTGATCCTTTGCTTTTAGTAATTATTTTTTTTACTCCGCGCGAGTAACGGCTCATTTTAAAGGCTTTTTTTTCTCGGGAACGGTTCATTTCAATGTCTCAATCGTATCTTACCTCGTGAAATGAATGACTCATCGAGCGTTTCACTTTAATAACTAAGAGCTCTCAGAATGCGATAATTTTCATTCGTAAATAAAATATAGCACCCTCTCCCCCCCAGGCATTGTCCCTTGAAATAATTCACCTTGTCCTGGCAATACGAGTACTGTGTTAATAACCTTAGGCGCTGCTCTCGAATATGTTACGGGTATCGACTAAAGCTCTCTTAAAGAGACAGTTTTGCCAATTCACTCCTTTCTCAGGAGGGTCTATCCGTGGGATTCTTCAGTATTCTTTTGCTTGTGCCTCGCTGGGTCCTCCGTCTCCCGAGGGACGGCACGAAAAGCATTGCTCTGCGGTTCTATGATGTTCATTTCGTGAGATGGTTAGTTAATTCTTTCCAAATGCCTATGCAATGAATTTGCTCGCGAATATTTGAGTAGAGGATATTCAAAGCGCCCTCTAGATTTCTCATCATCCACCCCATATTTAACTTGATTTAAGAATTTGCCACTCGCGTCGCTCACGAGCAATCTGGTCTGAATTTCACGGCAAAGTGAGCCATAATTAGGGCTGCTAGTCAAATTTTTATAATCCTATTGACGAATGATATCAAACCAATATTCCCTTCTATTTTTCGCATATTTCAAAATTAATATGCTGCAAAATAATGTAAAATTGGATTGGAATTATTCAGTGATCTAACGATCATAATGGAAATATAGTTAACGTTGAGGATCAATTAAAAGTTGTTTAGATTGCCTCAAAATAACATATGAAGTGGAATCGCCGCGGATCAATAGTTTTACATACCACTAAATACGGACTGTTTTGAAGCATACGCGTAAAGACATGTGGAGTTCGTTCATTTTGAATTTTCCGATTGGATGTAATGGTAAATGGACAATTCGTCGTACGCAATGGCCTACTTCATCCCTTGAAAACCAATTCCCCACATATATAGCAGAATGAATCTATCGAATTGTTGCAAATTCTCTGCATGTTCGTTTAACACAATATACGACGTGGCGTGGTGTACGACACAGCATAACACCACATTGTAACACCATGATCAACACGGAACTGAAACATTTGTTTCACGCGACAATGTGGTGTACATCCTGGGGCCTTTTTTCATTTGTCTGTCAATTATACGAAAGGGAGCCGACGAGTGATTGAAAGTAGAATACGAAACCTTTATCCGTCAATAACGCCTAGGTTTTAGTGTGTGCAGTGTAGAACGACAATAAATCTATGCAACCCAAGGGCAGGGGTACGTTTCCGGGGGTCTTGAGCTACAGCAAAGAATGTTCCTGGGATGTAGCCAAGTAACATTTCTTGGATTAAAATAAAAATTGAGAATTATTCACTCAAAAGACGGAAAACACAAATTAAATACCAAAAATACATCTGTCAAAAAATTTTCAATTGATTATGGAAACACGTCAACCTGCCAAAAAAAACTTTACGTGCTGGAACTTTCTTAATGAGATATTTGCAATCAGCATCTCGAAATCTATCCGGTACACCCTTTCACCCTCGTGGGAGGATTTTAATGCCGACCAGTGTTATTCTTTCACTATCAAGGGTCGAAAAGGGTCAGTGCTAACAAGACATACTAGGGGACTTCTCTGAAATTGAAGGGTTTTCTTGGCTTACGCCATACTTTTTGACGTCGGATGAACGTTTAATATTATTCAATAGTGTTCTATTGCAGTAAAAGAGCTTCTAGCTCACGCAAAATCTTTTTTTCACTGACGGTTCAAAAAGTATACTGATCAGAAAAAGAAAACGCAACGCTAAAAAACGCTCATTCTCAATTTATCTCTTCTTTCTCAAATCAAAAGTAAATACACTTAATTAATTGCAGTTTTTTGTATAAGTTACGATAGTTATCAACTTGAGCATAGAAAAATATGTTGTTTATTCCTCATAGCGTTTAAGAACTGTAAGTTCTTTCCATGAAACAAATTTGAGGACAGAAAAGTTAATGGCCCTCTTAGTATGATAAAAATTAATGATTTCTGTTGTGCGTCTGTTGCCTGTTTAGCAATGTGCCCTGCGATGGCGTTGGAAGTAATGTGATGACCTCCCTGCACAGTTCTCTTTTGCGGGAAAATCGGTTTACCTTTCTGACGACACGTGTTTCTGAGGAGCGAGATGATGGAAATTCAAATGAGGTCTTCTTCGAGCCACCAACGTTGTGAGGGAGTATGCCCCGCCCACCCGCTTCAAGCTTCATTCGTGCTGGCTGTGTTGCATTCGATAACCTTTTACTGTAAAACTGACGTTCCATTAGACTTCCTTATCTCTCTCCTTATCACTTTCGATGCTTTTAACTCTTCCCCTCGTGAGAATGCATGAATGCGCTCCTGGCCCAACCCCACTCCTCAGCTCTCTCGTTTCTGAAAGTTCGTTGACAGATAGTAACGATAGTAATCAGTTTCTTCGAGCATTAGCAAGGATGAAGAATATTTTGAATACAGCAAAAACCATCATAGTGTCATTGTCATCATTTCACCTTGTTACTTGCGCATAAAAATTTTCACTTAATAATAAATTCAATAAAGTATTGTTGCAGTATTGTTTTTTTTGCAAATATAAATATAAAATTCTTGCGCTTTCCTTAACTGAATTTTAGAAGATATTTTTTACTACAAGAACCCTGAAAGCAATAACTCATTTATTAATAACATAAGTTATAGTCCCCCAGCAAATAATTCATATCGATTTTTGACTAGTTCACTTTGTGGAAACTCATTATAATAAAATACAAATAGCTGTAGTAAGCTCTTAAGAGAACAGGTCTTGATATTAATTTGCGAGTCTTGATACTGAAAGGCGATTCGGCGTGGAAAATTACTTCAGCCGTTTCAAGAATTCACGATTATAATTTCGTAGTTTTTGGCGTCGCCGATTATGTCCACAGCTTTACCAATCGCCTGTTTAAAGCACTCAATTTGGTCAAAGTAAATGCCAAGGATGAATACTTGATAAATTAATTACCAATTGTAAATTAGTATCTTAAATTGTGAGATTGGGAGTACAAAGACGCTAAGAGCGAAATTATACGACACCTCTTGTCCGTTATGCCCGCATTTTACTATATTGATCTTATCTCTTTGTCTGCATCAGACATGTCATTGAAGCTCGAACCGTGCATTGCCAAGATAAGCACTTAGTTAATGCTAAAGTTGGGTCACAATTAAATGACGTTTTCCGAGTTACGGGTTACCAAAGTTTGTGTTTCGCTTGAACCCATTGAAACAAACGGGTGCAATTATTGTTCTGATGTTGATAAATACTCTTCAAGTGCGGTTGCGAAGTAAATATGCTACCAAAGGACACTCCGCATTGAACAAGATAAATATTAATGCAATTATTTCTCATGCGTCGCTTAGTTATTTGTTTGCAAATCCGATGTCACGTGACTTCTTCTCCAATATTAGAACCCATCCTCCTCTCCAATTTTCCAATCAGTTTCCACACGCCACTTCCGCTTGAATCCACTTTCCAGGAAATTTCAGCTGATGTCAACCGCAAGATTAATTTACGTAACTACTCGCGTCGGGTCGTATTGGTCGAGAATTTAAACGAGTAATGATGCTCACATGATTGGAAAAAATCTGGGTTTTAGTAATAAAAAGGCGTGATAGTTATAAGACAGCTGGCGATAGTAAAAAGAAGTTATCATATTGTTTTCCCATATGATCCAGTGGTTTAATACTTATTTTTACTGATAATTGCTCTAGTATGTCATTTTATAAATGCGAACCTCCTTTTTTTAATCAAAAGTGTTTTCATGAACCGTAAAAGTATTTGTTGTTAAGATTAAACCAAGAATGCATTGGTAAAATTACTTAGAAAAGAATTTATATACTTTTCTCACTCTTAGTTTAAATATGCTTGCAATGGTTTATTACAAATAAGCAAAAACTCTCAAAAATTAAATAATACCTGTATATGTATGACAGTATCTTTTATTCATTTAAAAAACCTTTCCGGTTAGTTAGACCCACCGCGACTTTCCAGATGTTAATCCTGCCTCAATATATTAGCCTATTACTTCCTCCTCTTGTCTAACAAGGAAAGTGGCGAAGGGAGGGTCTCAGATTTCGATCTAACTTAGTAGTGTCGTAGTCCGTCGGGAGCTGGCCACGAATCATCCCCCATATGGGGTTATATAATCGATAGTTTTAACAAGAACGAGGTTAGACATTTACAAGTTGGTTTTATTCCCTCAGAAATACGGTCTCAACAACTAGTAGCGGTGGTTACGGTACTTGACTCCTACCCGGAGATCCTATGTTTGATTCTTGGCCGCGGCATAATTTTTTTCTACCTTTCATTTTACAAAAGGCTGCTGTTCATCATTATTTCCATGATTTTCAATGAAAATTTTATTTTTATGAGTTGAAATCTCTTTCTGCAATGTGGTAGCATCAGATATTCTCCCAATTTTTCAATCGGTAGCCTAGTTTCATTTACGTTATTGAGCCCGCATTTCTGAGGGAACATTATAACTTTGAACGTAGGTTTTCGCAGCGAGGGGCATCGTTGATAATGGCTTCCGGGTGCAGCTGCGTGTTGCGCTTTGTCGTGCAAGCTTTCGCGACCGTTGCAGGACGCATCATCAGGCGATGAATGAAATTACGGAAATCGGAGGTCAATTAATATACTCGTCCACCTCCCCCATCCACCGGAGTAGTGGGGGAGGGGGGCGGAGTTGACGTCAGCAGAACTCTCACCCCTGTCCTTGAGCGACGAGCGGACTCTTCTTGTCTAGCGAATAACCTTGTTGGTAACATATTCGTCGTCTTCTCTTTCGGAAAATCGTTTTCCACGTCTGGCTGAGTTTAACGCCGTCCACTCTGTTGAAATTTTGGGGGCATTTTTCAATTTCAATAGCCTCCCGAATTAGTCGTCGATGATAGAATTTTTCTTGGGCTAACACCTGCGTCTCGTCGATTAAAATTCGATGTCCATCTTCTGAGTAGGCATGCTCCGCTATCGCCGACTTGTCCGTGTCACGATGTAATATCGCACGGCTGTGTTCTTTGAGACGAGAAGTCACGGAGTCTGCCCGACGTAAGATTTCCCGCAAACATTATAAACCCGTTAATGCTTAACCTTGTTTATTGTTTAAACTATTGGTTACATAACTTCATATGGGGGATGATCCGTGGTCAGCTCCCGATGGAATGCGACACTACAAAGTCTGATTGAAATCCGAGACCCACTTCTGTGACACTCCCCTTGTTAGTCAACCGAATCTCTCTAAGAAAGGACTGATATCCCTCTCAATGCAAATTAAATACTATTCTGATAATGGGCTCGTCAGTCATAAGGCTAAATATGTTTTCAAGCTCAACTGTATTCAAATGCTTAAAACCATCGAATCTGCTAGTCGACTGTCTTTCTCTCTCAGTGGAAATATTTCTGTGGTTTTCCTTGGGGGATATTAAGGAGATAATCAGGTATTGTCGTTTACGTTGAGGCATGTTAAGAGTAATTCAAAGGAACTCCTCCAATGGTGAGATACTAAGCACTAGGGGTGGTCGGATCGGATACCTCGGATCCAAATATCCGCGGATATTGCCCTAAACAACTAACAAAAATGTATATGGGAAATATATGGATCGGCGGATACATTATAAGTGAAAATAAAATGATGCTAAGAAAGAGAAGAAGAAACAACACAAGTTATACACTTTCGCGGATTTTTATGTGGTGAAAAACATCTTTGCTCAGAAACAGACAGAGAGAGACAGAATCCCTCACAACTTTTGGATAACTGTTCCATAATCGCGCTCCGACAACAGAAAAAGGTTTTTCATATGTGGTCGTTCTGTGTTAGGGGTTGATGAGAAAATCGGGAATGGGAGAGATTTTTTAAGAGGCAACCTATCTTTCCCTCTATTTACCGAATTCTTATTGTGAATTTTTATTCTGAGTGTAAGATCCCTCAGTCGATTTGGATCACCAAGTGAAAAGGCTCAAGACTCCCTGAAGGATTCTCATTACCCCAAACGCCCATTTATATATCAGATAGATGGCTGCCATATCTTAAAACACTATTCATAGCATTCACTGCCATATCTTAAAGTACACTTATCTATTCCCATCACTCTGCCATTATACATGCCTCCTGAATTTACGAAATACCGTTTAAGGCACCACCAGGGTGAGTGGGACGGGGTGATTCCACACTAATTGGCAATCAGCACTCATCCTAGACACCAATCAGACACGCCTTCTCTCACCGGACACTGGCCAAGCACACACAAGAGAATGAGATGTGATTAGCTCAGAAACTAGGATAATGCCAAGGATAAGAACACGCTACCGTGCAAACAAAATTATGAGTTAATCATAGAAAAAGGAAAATTTAGCATGTTATCTGATTCATGCATGAGTTATAACACGCCAAGAAATGCATGCACATAGCTAGTACTGATTATTACAGTAAGTGTGTACATTTTCAGCCTATTTTGTCTATTCCGACTCAAACTATCCTAGAGCTAAAACTATTGCAGGAATTATAAATTAATAATGCTGGCATCGGAGCAACGAGCAAGAATTTTTTCTCGGAAAGACTGATTGCTGTGCAGTTGGCCAGTGTATGAAATACGTCGGCAGTCATTTCTGTCTAGTCTTACGGGACTCAAGCAGCAACAGCACCTTAAGCTACATTTATGAGATAGATATAAAAGGATTTTACCAAAGGGGAATTGTATTACATTTCATCGCAAAAATTTTGAACCTGAAATAGGAAGATTTACTCAAAATTACCTCTGTAAATTTATATAGTGAGTCTTATTTTAAAAAATCTACGGTTGGCATTTGCAGCGAAAACTTAAGCCCACGAGTTCATTTAAACTTTGATTCAAACCCCAGTTATATATTGAAATATTTGCGATAACCAAAATTGAGAAAAAATACAAGTTAGCATCATCGCTCATTGATTGATAGTCATTGGAGGAATTGCATCGTGTCCAATATTTTTCGATGATATTGGTTGCCCAATTTCAGCGAAGAATATAGGACACCTAGTCCTAGAATGTCGGACAAAAAAAAAGTTGAGGGTAGAGGCCAAATAAAAATTGATCGTACGTAAAAACCAGTCGAAGAACATATTATCTTTTACGTGGTTCTTTCATAGATTACCAATGATGAAAAAAATACAGATTCTATTCACATTTATATGTAATTTGATGCTTTACGATTCGCATTCTAAATAAAAATTCGCATCGATAGAAAAATACGAAGGGGAGAGAAAGAGTGATTCATTAAATATATGTCACAAATTATGATTTGGCACTGAAAATGTAGGGAGGAATGCGATGATAGTAAAATAGAGGCACTTCTTGATCACTTTTTTCCAGAATCATAACGAACTATATTAATCACACTGTGTAAAAAAATAAAACCATGGTCTATTGCGCATTATCTAAAATACTATATTGAAACATATTCTGTTCTAAATTCATATGAAACTAGAGCGCGGATTAATTAAAAAAAAATATGCCTTGGGATACCGGTGAGGCATGCGCGTTGCATGTATTGTTATTTTGTGGTCAATTCGCGCCATTTGGGAAACAAAAAATTTCAATAAATTGGCTGTGAGTTGCGCCTGAATAATACTTAAAGTTAATTTCATCATAGGCTACTGGCCGACATTATGGAATGTCTCTTAATGCCGAAAAATGGAGGGTCAGGGGATGGTTGCCTCTGGGCTAGTGGTCATCTCAGCAGACGTGTAGCTGCTAGAGGAAAACCTTCTCTAGCGACTCCCTTGAGAAAGATGGGCCACGTCCATCGATAATCAGAGCAAACTCTATCCCGTAAGCTCCATACTTTCGTTTTTTACTATCTAACCAAGTGTCTTTGTATGCCCACCCTAGGTCAAGAAGAAGTCAGTTATGGAGGGGCAACGAATAAAGCTTGATGAGTAATCGCATTTGCGCGCGTGGTTAAATTCCTGTCTTTCCTTTATTTTACGTGGAACAACAGCTGGTGCACTGCCTCCCTTACTTTACGTCTCATAGGTGACTCTGCTTCACCTAATGGCGATGAGTCCCCGTTTCACCGTATGCCTTCAATTTTGAGTTCACTCTATCGCATGCCGCGGTGAGGGCTGGTCTTCCATCCCTCGCTCCATATTATAATTGGAAATGCTCTCGAAGGGAAGAATTACCCTGGATTCCGTGCAAAACCATCATGAATAATCGCTAACATTTACTCGTGCGGTTAAGACGACGCATTACTCCTGCTCAAACGGATTGCCAGTATTTGCTTTCTTGCTTAGGGACTAAAAAGGTTGTGTACTGCCTTATCCGTAGAAAGAGGTCGTGTCTTTAGGCCTTCAGCATGACTCGGTTCAGATTTGATGGTGGAGAAAATTTCGGATCGGTGCGAAGCCACTCAGAAAATAGTTCAGTTGCTAGGTAACCATGTGACGATGGTGTTGGAATTCATTCCTGAAAGGTGTGCTTTTTCCATCTTGTGAAGTGATTATTTCTAATTCCCAATTACAAGAAGGAAGCAGTGTGTGCATCTAAAGCATCCAAATCGTTCGTTAGGCACTGTGAAGTGCATTGGTTTGTGTGGAGTACGTAAATACCAGAATTTGAAAATCACTGGTTCATTGCGTGATATATTGTTAAGTATGTTGGATGGTGTGCGTGTGGAAGCATCTTGTGGTGTTTGTGCAGTTTTTTGTATTACCATGAGAGTTACAGAAGAGGAATAATGATACTAGGATCTTAGGATTTGGCTTCATTCTCCTGTAAAGTGTCAAACAGCTCCAGATTCAAGGAAATAAGCAAGTAACTATAATTTTCACCTTTTTAAAATACTCGTAATTATCTGACAGAAGAATCATCCACAGTTCACAAAAACCAAGTAGCCGTGATAAAATCAGGGCCCATCAGGGTGTTTCAGAGTCTCCCTTTCCGAGCGGATCGGGAGACTTGACGCGGATTCTGCGTCACTTACTATCGGCCAGGCAATCCGTGCGTTTCAGACTGGCTTCCTATCGACTCAAGGCCGGCTTTCCTATCGGATAGAAGTCGAGTGGGCTAGAGGTGACGGAAACTCATTCCGGTTGCGAGTGGAGATATGTTATAATGCTGTTTTTTATTAAGTATTTGGCTATAATAAAATCATACAACATTATTTCATGAGTGCTGATATACGTGGATATTCTGATACAGTAATGTAAGTGAAAGTGCCTTTAATTCTCGTGTAATTTAGGCGATAAATAGGCATACTGTATCACTGACGGTACAAGTTCGTTTGCGTTGTTATTTGGACGAGTAATTTGGCAAAAAGAACGTGAAACAAGTTGGAATGCATGGCGTAGTGACTTACAAATATGCAGGTAGCACAACGCATTGAATACGTGTCCGTGGGTTTGGAAGTATAATAATTTGTCTAGTTTGAAATGATTGTGTGACTTGGCATTGTAGTTACATCGAAATTAGACGTGGGTATGTACCTAATTCAAATGATTGGTACCATGGTATACATTCTAAATATTCATTTTAATGTGAAATATTAGTTCAAGCATAACGGGAAGAGCCACGGTACCAACTATACCGAAGCTCCCTCATACCATCCTTTTATTTATAGGTTACAAATTTCAGCCTTTTCTAAACGAGTGATGGTGGCGCAGCGGGTTAAGGCAGTATCCAGCGAGGTTAAGGCTAGGAGCTCGATTCCCTTATGCAGCGACTATTTTTTTCTTTGTAGAATTATCGCTCACTGAAATATAATTTATAAGACGTATTTAAAGGTGCATCGATAGCAACAATTTGTCATTTTCGTACCATATAAAATGGTGTTGTGGAAATAACCGAGAACGTGCAAAACAGATAACAAACTAACCAAATTATTTTGCGTTATTTTAACTTACATAACTCAAGCCACTACTAATATTGGACACTATTCAACCTATATTAATCGCTGTATTTCCTTCCAGCGTACCTTCACTTTCACGGAAAAATTGTAAGACGTTTACGGCATATCATGACGGCCATAACATAATTTATGATGTACAATATTCATATTTAATTGAGATACTAAATGAAAATATGACAATTTGGTTAAACAATAGAGTAAGTAAACCATATGTTGTTGGAAAAAATGATGGATATCGCGACTACCAGTAGTTTAGTTCTTAAGAACAATCAACTATGCTCTCACAAGAATGAAAAGAACAAACTCGTTCAAAATTTTCCCTCACTCCCGTAATTTGCTCAAAACGACAGGGTTTTACGTTAAAAAACTGCAGACGAACAATTCTTAAATAATTTTACCCGGCAACAACGTCAATTATGTGACAATGTATCAATTAGCACTTATTTATGCCCGTACATTAGGGCGGATCGGAAAAATCGATTTTTTTCAAATCCATCTGGCCCAATGAAAAAAAGTTATGGGACCGATCAAAAATAAGGCCTGAAAAATTTGAGACCTCTAGGTGAACCCCTGACCCTCGCTCAAATGCAATTTAGGGGGGGAAGGTCGAAATTCGAAAAATATAGTATTTAATGGTCATTTCCTATAGATTTTGCCGAGTTACTGTCCTTAGTGACAAAAATTGCATGCATTTTGACGTATCTGCCACCCTTAAGCCACAAAATGCCTAATTTGAGTCCGCGACCGCGAAGAAATTATTCCAACGCCCACGCAGCGTCGCGGATACATGAGCCGCAGGCCGATCCCCTCCCCTCCCCGCTCGCTTCTACCCCTCACGCGCCTCCAATACAGCAAATTATCCCGCGTATGCTGCTAGGAGGTCGTTTATCTTTGATAATATAAATCGGAAGATGGTAGAAGGTAATAAAGGAAACTTAGTGAGACGACTTGTCCCTTATTAGGCGCCTCGTCGGAGTTAAACAAATCGATCTTACCAACTTTTAGAGAAGTGATGAAATAGTTTTAGATCCGAGAACGCAGGAAAGGAGCCTACGGTCCATGAAAAGGCCTCTCGAGTGGCTATAAAGGTGTGCGAACTATGGTGACGCTTCCCTTCCATTATGTGTGTGGCTAAATGGATTTAGCGGTGCAACAGGAAGTACTAAAACTTACGGAAAATGCGAATAGGCCAAAAGAAGTGTTTTTGCTGAAGTACAACCTCAAGCACTTTTGAAAGAACATTTGAAATTATGCGATATTTTTGCGTGTAAGTGCAAGAAGGAGCATAATGTTCTCCCCAATGAAGAAGTATGTTGAGAGACCAGCGGACGAAACTAAAGATGATGGCTGCTGGATTGAGTCCTAAAGAAACTCTACAACTGAGGAAAAAAAGACAATCGTCGCAGAGCGTTGGGTCGACATAGTCAATTCTTGTATGGGAAAATAGTATCAAAAATTTTCTTCATCAATTCATCCGAAGAAAATAAAACTTAAGAGAAATCATCCGATTTTTATTTCTACGTTCCTCATCAAATAAAATTCAGGACTAAACTCAAACTGGAACTTCTGCGTGGAAAATGCGTCTGCCAAATGTGATAGAGGTATATGCAACAACCAAGAAACAGCAATGATCGTCCCCGCAACTTTAGTTGACGCAAAAATCATAACTTCGTAAGAAACATCCAAGGTATATTGCAAGAATTACTTACGTAGACAGAAAAAGATGCTAATTATTGTGAATACTAAAAGAGAGGTATCAAAGGGTGTCATCAAAGGGCTACATTTTTATGGAGTGAAAGACAATACTTTTGGCTGATGAAAAAAGGCAAGAGCACTTATCAATCCAAGTTTAGAGGGGAATGTGTGATGTTAGTTGAAGAAACAGGGTCCCACTTTTGGGTTTGCCTCCCCCGTCGGAGGATTAGCAAAAGTTATAAAATCTGCGATTCTTGATTCCTTTCCGAGTGAAAATTAGATACACAAAAATAAAAAGGATTTGAATGCGATGGTGAATACCACCCAAAAAGGAGGCATCATCCCTATGCTACAAGCATAATTCCAACATCCCTTGCATGTGAGTGAACTCTTATCGGGATTCCCACCGGGTTAATTTTTCCATAATGGCAAACGTTTCAAGCTCCGACTCGGGGCTCATCATCAGGGATAAATTTCGTTGAATCCCGAGAAGAGTTTACCCACATCATTCGCCGGGAAAGCATCAAATCATATTTCATCCCTTACAGAGGTCTATTTGCTAATTGCACTAACTTGACTTAGATTTGCGACATAAACATTGGGAGGGCAATCTAAGGACCGAATTTGCGTTGTTGCAAGTATGCGTTTGGCGGCCGATCCGAGATTTTTTGAAGTGCTGGATTTTAATATCAATTTTAAGGACTTCTCGCTGATGACATATTGGAGAGAGACCACAGTACCTCTGGCTACATATGACCTTAGTGCTGTGGATTTAAAAAAATCTATTGATGAACGTTCAAATTTAAAGTTAAATATTTCTTTTTATTATACATACGGACGAGAGATTCGTGAAGAAATTCACCAAAACTTTGTTGATAACAGCGAAAGACGAGGAATGACACTGACATAAGAAATACAGATTGGAAAGCAGGTAATTGAAAAATTATTTGGTGATTGTTCCTCCACAGACGATACAGAAACATTAAATATTTAGACTAACGAAGTAAGACGCACTTGGTGTGAATTTTGGTGCATTTGGCGCGTGGGAGAGGCTTGAGGGGAGGGGACGCGAGCGGCTTTCGCCCAAAATCCATTTAATCACATCTGTCGGAAAAAGCCGAAATTGGAGCGCATATCCGAAGTTAGCACATCTTTATAGCCACTCGAGAGGCCTTTTCATGGACCGTAGGCTCCTTTCCTGCGTTCTCGAATCTAAAACTATTTCATCACTTCTCTAAAAGTTGGTAACATCGATTTGTTTAACTCCGACGAGGCGCCTAATAAGGGACAAGTCGTCTCACTAAGCTTCCTTTATTACCTTCTACCATCTTCCGATTTATATTATCAAAGATAAACGACCTCCTAGCAGCATACGCGGGATAATTTGCTGTATTGGAGGCGCGTGAGGGGTAGAAGCGAGCGGGGAGGGGAGGGGATCGGCCTGCGGCTCATGTATCCGCGACGCTGCGTGGGCGTTGGAATATTTTCTTCGCGGACGCGGACTCAAATTAGGCATTTTGTGGCTTAAGGGTGGCAGATACGTCAAAATGCATGCAATTTTTGTCCCTAAGAACAGTAACTCGGCAAAATCTATTGGAAATGACCATTAAATACTATATTTTTCGAATTTCGACCTTCCCCCCCTAAATTGCATTTGAGCGAGGGTCAGGGGTTCACCTAGAGGTCTCAAATTTTTCAGGCCTTATTTTTGATCGGTCCCACAACTTTTTTTCATTGGGCCAGATGGATTAGAAGAAAATCGATTTTTCCGAGCCGCCCTACCGTACATACCTTTCGCCTCCCTAGTCAAGTATCAAATCTTGCGGGAGGTTATTTTCGCTGCTCACTTGTTACTTGAAAATTGTGACGTTTTCTCGTTTCCCGGAGGAGGATGACTGTTGACGTCATACCAAAAGCGGAACGCTTTCCGATAGTATGTGTGAAACGCAAGGAAGACGAGCGTAGGATAGGTTCCCGATCGACTCGGAATGATTCCGTTTCCGACGCCGCCAATCCTACGAGACTCTGAAACACCCCCCATTTTCAACGTTTACATTGAAAAAGCCATTAATGAAATCAAAGAAAAGGAATTGGGAGTGAATATCCATGGAGAAAAAATTAGCTAGCTAAGATTTGCCGATGACATAGCCGTTATAGCAGAAACAGAGAAGGATTTGAAACATATTCTGGCTAATATGGGTATGGGTATGTAACAAGTAGGATATGGGTAGTAGATATCAACTGAAAATAAGCACGAAGAAATCCAAGATCTTAGTATGCAGCAGAAGAGAAAAAGTCAAGACCAACATTAAAATAGGGAGGCAAAAACCGATAGAAGTGGATGAATTCTGTTATTTGGGAAGCAAGATAACTAGTGACGGGAGAAGCAAGAAAGAAATTATCAGCAGAATAGCCCAGGCGAAGAGAGCATTCCACCAAAAGAGAGACCTGCTTACAGCGGGAAACTTAAATATGGAAGTAAAGAAACAATTTATAAGAACCTACATCTGGAGTATGCTCCTATACGGAAGTGAGGCATGGACAATGACCGCAGCGTAGAAAGCAAGGACAGAGGCCTTTGAAATGTAGTGCTACAGAAGAATGATGAAAATTAAGTGGATCGACCGAGTTAGTAACGAGGAAGTCCTAAGAAGGGTAGGAGAGAAGAGAAGCCTCATGAAAACCTTTATAAGAAGACGGAATGACCTTATAGGCCACATCTTGAGACATGATGGCCTGATGAAGGCAATCGTCGAAGGGCAAGTGGAAGGCAAGAATGGAAAAGGAAGACCTCGGACACAATATATGGAACAAGTAAAGAGAGATGTGAAAGAGAAGAATTACGTTGGTGTGAAAAGATTAGCTGATAGGAGAACTGAGTGGAGAGCTGCGTCAAACCAATCCTAGGATTGTTGACCAGTGATGATGATGAATAATTTATTGCAAATATTTGCATATAGTGCTCGTTTTTATTTCAGCATATGCTTGTCACCATTGGTTTCGCACGTGATAGGCCGATGACGTTCGCAGCGTGATAAAGAGTGCGATCAAGGTTTCATAATCGTCGTGGGAATCGCGTTGCCCCTGGCAACGTCATCGCTCTCACCCTTCTCACAGTTACATAATCAGGGTGCAGTTAGTACATGGCCTCAGTTCACGACTTTTTAATGCCTTAAAAATTACAAAAAACGACCAGTCGAACGGGTATGCTGCGTCTTGTCTACCGCACGTGTTTTCCTGAGTTCTACCCATAGAGTTAACATTGCTATAGAGTGTAGAGTATTTATGGTTCTAAGAAAGGGAAGGAAGGAAGGGGGGTGGGATGAAGTGTTTTTTACGAAGAGAGAGGGGATGAAGAGAGAGATCAGTGCGGTCTGTGTAATTTAATAGTGAGGAGGTATTTTCAACCGCAACGCAGATTTCGCATCCTCGTATTAATGGGAGGACACAGAAAATAAATTAATTAAATCAAAAATTAAATTTAAATTTAATTTTACTTTAAAACTTAATTTAAATAAAAAAGTAATTAAAATAAATAATTTAATTAAAATTTTAATAAATTTTTCAATTAATTAAATGCTCTCTACTATCTTCAACGACTATAGCTATAAAGAGAAAGATCGCGTACCCTGCCTTGCATTATATTTATTCAACAACGGGAGGAGGGGATGGTGAAGACGGATTAAGAGAAAGGTCAGAGGGGGATGAAGGAGGTGGGGGGGCAAAGCATAAAAGTATAAGAGCGAGTAGGGGAGCAGAGGGAGGGGAAGGCAGTGATGAGGTTAAGGGGGGAGAGATAGGATTTGCTAGGAAAAAGACTGATTTAAAAAAACAGTGGACAAGAATTTGGAACATTTAAATTCAGTCATGCCATTTAAAATTGTCAAGTTAAGTGCAAAAATAAGAAAGTAAAAATAAGAAAGTAGTTAGTAATTTCAAAAATTTCTAAAACAACAAGAGTCTCACTTTTGCCAAATTTTCATAAAAATTTAATGTTAAAATCATATTTCGATGAAAATATCAGAAAAATGTGATTCGAAGTCTCAACCTTGCCACTAAATATTCAAGTGCACTTATCATTAATATATCAAGTGGCTTGTTTAAAAGTTCCCAATTCTGGTTCACTTTTTTAAAATCTGGCTGTTTCCCTGCTAATCCTCTTTTCTCCCCTACCTTAGCCTCATCACCACCTGACCGTAATCTCTGCTCTCCTTTACCCGTTGTCAGTAATATAGTGCCATGTAATGTATGTGATCTGTCTATCTTGAAAATGACGCTAAGCCGTTGAAACTAGAGGACAGCGTTAAATTATTTGTGGAACAGGGCTTTGTTTTTGCTTTGCTGTGCCATGAACATAACTATGTTCCACCACGTAACGCCGAAATCAGATGATTTGATTCGTATCGTCGTATCATTGAGAGAAATCAGCTGATTAGGCTGCCGCTCCGCCACAATGCGGGGCTTGAGGGAAAGAGGTTCCCACAGTCCGTTTTAAAAGGTGTTCCATATACCCGTAAAAAGCGGCTTCTGCCGTGGCTCCAATTCGGCCTTAAGGAATGTCTGTGCAGAGGTGGAAGCAGGGGGGTGCTATGGAATGATTAACTCCTGACGTCATGTGCTCCTTCTAAAAGTCCATTTATTATGCCTCTCTATCGGTTTCCGTGAATAAGAATAAGCAATTCTGTCATTAGAAAAGTCAAATGTCACGGATTGTTGCCACTCGCTTCTCCAACTTTCAAATTCCTATAGCTAGAGGTAAAAATTAGAGACTCTATGTTTAGCATTACTATAAATTTAACTATTTTTTTCTTATCCTGACCTCGTTTAATGCATGTTAAAATATTTCCTGGATTTTAGGTCAGCGTATATTGAGCAAACAAGTTATAGCCAACGTTTCGATTTATTTAAAACCATCATCAATAAATATGTACAAAGTTAACCTTTGATGATGGTTTTAAATTAATCGAAACGTTGGCTTTAACTTGTTTACATAATATACGTTGACATAAACTCCAAGAAATATTTTAACATATATAAATTTAACATAAATATTTAATCAGCACTAAAAACGTGCATAACTCTTCCCTACACGAAGGTTTAAGGATTATTATTATTATGAAAGGGAGAAGAAAATGATATTTTTAATTGACATAATTATCAAAGGCGAAAGGGGAAATTACGCCACAGCACATGTGGTACAAGATTGCTTCGATTCGGCTTCTGCTCCGCATTTGGAGGCTCGGGGCTGCACCGGCTCCGTGATACACAGGGAGCTTCCTATAACTTGGGCAAACTCTTCTTGGGATACCCACCGGGTTAAATTTTCCATATTAGCCAACGTTTCGAGTCCCGAGTCGGATCTCTAAACGTTGTCTCATATGGTTAAATTAACCCGGTGGGAATCCCGAGAAGATTTTACCCACATTATTCGCCGGGAACACATCAAATCATATTCCCATAACTTGATGATTCTGTATAACTTTTGTTTTATTTCTTCCGGGTTTTTTCTTACTGCAGAAAACTTATTTCGGAGAGTATTCTTTGTTCTTCAACACTTTCAGTGCGGGTGTAAATTTTGAGTAAATATTCAACGGCGAATCTAATATTTCGCTATTTTCATTTTTAAACGACTGATTATCGTAGAATTATGTCACATAATCATATTTCTGCGAAAAAAAAACATTAAAAAATTTCTGCAGCCATGCGCCATAGCTTTTATTATATTACTAGCTGACCCGGCGAACTTCGTACCGCCTAAAAATCAATGAACTTACAGTTTAGTTACACCATTTACAACTCAAGAGCGGCTGTATCGTTTTAAATCATGTTTAATGTATTATAATAAAATAAGGATACAAATTCAATAAAACTACGTAAATGAGTACCAAAGTTGCTTGTCAGAAAGACATTTTATTTATTGAATCTACATAGGGTGGATCGGAGCACGTTTACGCGGATTTTTTTCAATGAATTTTTTTTTACGTTTTAGCTTAAGAAATTTTGGGCTTTGTGGTTTTATAAAGCAGTTCATGAAATAAAAATTATACGCATTCAGTTGTTGGCTATTTGCGTTATTAACCGTAAAAAAATGTTTTTAGGTCCAAGTCTGTTTCATAAACTTGGCCCATTCACGGGGCAGGTTGACACAACCCCAGACCGACACTTGACTGATGCTCAAATCGTGCAAGAAAAGCCCCTATGAAGCAGCATTCGTATCAAATGACTTTCGGCGCGCCAGTTACAGTATCTCTGTTTGGAAAAAATGCACTGCGTAAATGTACTGCATGCGTAAACGCACCACGGTGAGCCCTACACATTCGGGTTTAATGTCTTGCGTCACGCACCTTCTGAAAAACAACAGTTTTTGTTTTGTTATCAGGCGCAATATGTAGCCGATGAAGCTAAATAAAAATAGCGAAGCGAAGCAGTGACGCAGCGAGAGGGGCTTTTGGGGCATAAAACCCCCCAAGAGCTTGGAGAATTTTTTTATAAAGATTTTGTTACTAATATTAGAAGGACGGATGGACAAAAAAAACATCTAAAAAAATGTATGGGGAGGGCCCCCACACCTCTCGCTTACCTTAGCGTGTTTTCTATACCCTTCAGACCCGTAGTATTAGCTGCGCCTAAAACGCCCCTATCCTAGCTGCGCCCATAAAGCGAAGGAAGAAATACGGCGGATGGTTTACCGACTCGTGAACATACCACGTTAAATTGACCATGAGAAAATCATGGGTTTTCATTAGCACATGAGCACAAACATCACAAAAACTGAAAGACTGACCATGCGATTTGTTAATCGTTATCACGAATGCAACACGAATTGGAAATTGAACACGTTCCAGCTCAAAAGGGGATATAAGTTGGGATCATGGAATCTTCGGAATGAGAACTTCTTCATCTTTGAATTTTCCTTTGAGTAAAGTTGCGTGCATCACATTCATCATCAATTTTTTAAATCACCAAACGCGTTCCGTTGGATAGTTTTGGTTGGTTTAGGTTTCGAAAGATCATGAACACAGAGCCCACATTTAGCTCTAAAAGGTGCCTTGGTAAGCCAGGTACGTCCAAGGACTTAAAATATTCAGATAGATAGTTGGTGATTTCGCCTACATTTTTTACACAGCTAAAAGATTCGAATTCGTGTAGAGAACTAACTATTTGAATTTACCTCGTTTGATTAATCCACATCTTCGTTCTTGGCCGTCAAAATTGCTCGCTCAATCAACCATTTTTGGTTTTCGTGATGATCAATCATATTCTGGAACACTTTGTTGATGAGCTCACCTTCCGCGAAACTAATTTACACTGATTCTGAGGAAGTGAAATAAAACTACTCGATTCCTCGACAAAACACGGACATTACCATTAGTAACAATTGCTTGAAGATTTGTTTACAAACACGGTAGTGAAGTGTCTACTCGAGCAGGACTTTCAATTAGATTTATTAGATCGAATTAAATTTTTTTAATGTAATTTAAATGTTTTGAATGTATTTAGTAATTAAAATGTTATATTGCTACGAATTTCAGTTATTAAATTGGTAAAAACAAAATAAATAATTTAATTTGTAGTTTTGACCGACTTATCAATTGTTGTGTTACTATAACTCCTAAAAGCATCTCCATAGGAAAGAGATGAATTTTTTGTGAAATTATCCTTTTTTAATGGCCTATATGTTAACCCCGCCTGAGACGAATCCAAAGAACCAAATCTCATTGAAATCGGTGCAGCCGTTCTCGAGTTATAAGTGTTCTAACTAACACGATTTACGACTTCCTTTTATATATATAGATAGATTTATATTATTAAGTAACACTATGAACGTAACGTCTAAGAGACCCAGCGTGTCTCCTAGACGTTACGTTCATAGTGTTACTTGGCTTGCATTGAAAACGGTTTTCAAAAACTGTATCCTAGAGATGAGGTCTGAGTCAAATCAATTAATTCCCATCATATGTATTTGCAATAGATAATCTTTCATCACGAGGCATAGCGCGGAAATGGAATGATTTTGATAGATTATCATCTCGAATGTGAATTTCGCTTAACACCCATAATACACTTTTATTTCCCCGTGAAATAGGGTAGTTTCCTTCATCAAAGAAAACGAAAGGCATTGATTGCGATGCGTTATCCACCACTAGTGTATTCATAAAATACAAATTATTTAGTTTTAGGAATACCGGTTTAGACGAATGGCAATGGTCAATTTTATCCTCAATTTAAAAAGGCCAGATTGGCGCCCATGCGATTCCACTCCACATGAAGTCACATGGACCTAGTTTCTATACGAAAAGATAGGAGTTTTACATCGTCTGAGATTACCAATGCATGCATGAGGCACAGAGCTCAGGGAAACATGTCTTAATAATCTATTATTAAAACTGGCTAAGGTCGGAAAGTTTTCTTCGTTTGATTAGGTATTAACAATCCTTATTTAAGCCAAGCGCTACCAGCTAGCAGGGTACTCTGGTACCTGCTAGCATTCTGCGTCGTATCAGCGCTCAAAGCCTCGCCCCTAAGGTCACCTTACTTGCGGCAGCGGGAATCAGAACGACGTCACACGGAGTTTACCCAGCATTCAAACTTAGCCGTCGCGTTTTCGGGCGCTCGAAAATTTTCACTTTTCATTTAATCGCGAAAAATATAAATCGTCATTTAAAAATCTAAAAGTGTGAAATACGTACTCCAGGAGTAATAATCTTTCGATTTAGGCAATAAAAAAATAATAGGAAACCACTCTATTCTGATCGCTTTGTCTCTTTTGCAAAGCCATTTGAATTCGCGGTGAGAAAAATTCGCTGATTATAAAATTCTCTATTTTGTAACATTTGTGTCTCTTGAATTAGCGTTTGCCGAATCTTTCCTGTTTAAAATAAATGTGCCGAGGTTCTGCCCAAGTGTAGTGCACAGTCCCCGTGGTACGTCTCGTGGGGGACATCTATGCTCCAGCCGATGGAGAAAAATGACGATCGTTATAATATTATACTTATGGATTTATGATTCCCCACCTCACCTTACGCTTTTACTTTACTGTCGAATCTATTGTATACCGCGGTTAGTCGGTCTTTTATTCCTCGCTTCATAATGAATCAGGCAATGCCCTCGGAGCGAAGAATGCCCATACGAATCCACCGAAGTGAGTAATAACTAAAATTTGCGCGTGCGGTAGACAAGGCGCATCACTGCCGTTTAACCGGACGTACTTTTGCAATTTTTAGGGACTAACAATTTGTGGGGTCATGTACTGACTGGTTGAGTTGATCGTGGCTTTAGGCCTTCGGCATGACTCAATATTGATTTGAGGGTGGAGAAAATTTCCATTCGGTGCGAAGCCACTCAGATTGTAGTTCAGTTACTGGATGGCCGTGTGATGAGAATGTCGAGTTTTTCCGAAAGGCGTGCCTTTTCCGTCTTGTGAAGTAATTATTCCATTTTCAATAAATTTAAGGAAGTGATTTATGCATCTAAAAACGTTTACTGTTCTTTGCGCATAATGAACAAGTGCTATGTGGAGTGGGATAAAATCGGAATTTGGAAATCACTGAGTCAGCCCATGGCATAGTGATAATTGTGTTCGATGGTGTGTGTGTGTGTAAGCACATTTGGTGATTGTATTACATTGTGTTTAGCATTTTGTGATACAATGAGAGTTACAGAAGAGGAATAAGACATCAAACGATACTCGGACCTTAGGATTAAACTTCATTCCTGTTGAAAGAGTCGGGGCTACAAATCCAAGGAAACAAGCAAGTAAGAATGATTTTAACATTTTTAAACTAATTATTAACTTTATCTAATATTATCCCCATGAAATTCGGATCACCCTCTTTTGTAAACCAGTTAAAATGCATAGCGAGTGGCAGCTGAATGGAGAATCTTATATTTGACAATATTATTGCCTCCTTCATTTGAAATTGTCACTCAGAATATAGTTCAATTGTTGGATAACCGTGTGACGGGTGTTGATTTTATTTCTCAGTGGTGTGCCTATTCCGCCTTGTGAAGTAATTATTCCAAATTTTCCAATGACACGTATTATTTCCACGTAAATAAAATTCCACGCATGTGAGAAAATTATTATGTGGGAAAATTTATAATTGTTAAATTTGTAATAAATAATTACTCTTAGCTTAGTTAGAATTCTTTACCTTAAAGGCGCAGCATTAGTATAGTCTCGGAGACGAAAACCTTACCACCCAGGAGCCGAAATTTTTCTCGAGAATAAACGTCGAATTGGTGACGACGCTTAACCAACCTTTCGACATCGCAGAACGAAAAATCCCTCGTGAGTTTAAAAAGGAGGGTCAATTTTTCGGACTCGAGCGCACCCAATCACATAAATCACTCTGCTACTCAAATTCCCTTCCTCGATAAGTAATCACTCCATTTGGACCCCACCGAAGATGAGTCTCTCCCATTGCAGAACTTGTAGGTTTGTTGTGCTCCCACGAGGAGGCGTGGTTCATCTTATGGTCTCCCACCTAGCGTGAATTCCTCGCCGCGTTGACTTACGAAGTAGACTAAAGTTCTCATTTCCTCCGCGGCTATAATTTCAATAATTTTAGTGCGCTTTGCTGGGAAGGATGTGTGAGAATACAATTGAAAATGCAAAATGTCGCATCCATAGAATAGGTCGCATTTGATAAATGGAAATGCCATCGTGATCGTTGTTATGTGGGATGTCTGACTGCTACGTGACGCCTTTCACAGCATTAAATTTTTGCAAAAGCGTCCCCCCCCCCTGGAAATGCCTTATATTGAGGTCATACATGCGTGTTAAAGATTCAGCTCAGAATTTTCAACGTTTAAAGTAGAAGTTAAGGAATATTTTCCCTCGGGAAAATATTCATTGATATCGTTCTTATTAACATGTTGGTATCTGAGTAATATAAGTTTGCACTTATGAAGGCTGATTGTATAAATTAAATTGCATTATAATGAACATATGATAACATGTTTTAAATTTATAGCGACAAATATCTACACAATTAATGTAAAATCTGCTGACGCAACTTCTCGAAGTTGATCCATGCCCCAATTCCAATGCCTCCAAGAAATAATAAATTAGGTACTACTCGAAGTGGGTAGGGCAAGTGTGAGGAAAGAGTTTTTCAATTACTAACTCCAGTCTGTTTCATAGATCCTACAATTCTGGAGTTTTGTTATTGGTGAAATGCCGATTTAAATAAACTGCCTAACATCCTATTCGGTAAACACGTATGTCCATCATATGTATCACGTGACGTGGGAAATTCAGACATTAATGAACCCGGGGATGGAGGAAAATTAGGTACATATCAAAATGAAATACAATATATTGAAACTTAAATACTTTAAAATAAAATACTTTAAAACTTAATAACCAATATAAGACCACTATGCTTCCCTCGAATGATTTCTCTTGTCACTCAAATGCGCACCAATTTGTTAATCGTGCGTACATATGTCACGTGATGCAATACCACATTACCATTTACGCTCTGAGGCATGTTGGGACGAAAGTAGTGACGTCACCCGCCCATTAACAATTATTACTACGAGCTCCATTTGTATGTACCGGAATTTTTCTAATTAATACATGGAATAAGCAGTCATCACTACGACATCCACGCATACAAAGTTTTCATAACACGTCCGGAAGTTAAAAAAACACTTTTCCCAGATGCATTATAGGTAGAGCTACTCTACCGGCTAAAATTGGTTCACATGGAATATTTTGTGCACCATCCCGGCGTTTTGTGTATTTTGCGTATTCCCCTTCCCAAATTGAACAAGCCATGGAATGAAATTCTACAAGAGGGTTGTGTGTTGGATCACACCACTCAAAAATTCTATAACTCTGCTAAGGATGATCATCAGCTGATGCTGGCTAAAATTTCCATTGATATTATCCGGTATCAAGTCAGATAGTTGTATCTACCAAGGAAAACAATCGTAATGAACTTAAATCTTCTGATATTCATTTCAGGATTGATTCGCGATTTGTTCTGTGATTGAAAGATTAAGTCGTTTATTGTTCTGATCCACCATTAATCAAGTGATGAATTTATTTGTGAACAAGGCTTTGGCATAGCTGTACAGTTACGGGCGTCGAAAATTCGGATTCATATTTAGCGCAAAACAAGTCGAGGTGAATATAATTTACTTACATCAACATAATGTTATGTCTGTTGGAAACACTTCGTGATAAATTTTTGGAAATTGATGCCTATTGTGTTCGCGCACAAGGACATTTCGTGTATGGAGTAGCTGATATCCGTAAACACCCTTATAGTAACCTAAGTCAGACCCACACTCCAAGAAATAATAAATTAGGTACTATTCGAAGTGGGTAGGGTAAGTGTGAGGAAGGAGTTTGGAGGTGGGGGCTCAAACGGTTCCTCAAAAATGTGCGAAAATCTGAAGGTCGTGGGAGGTAGCAAATCGGTCCAATAGTCGCTTGTTAATTCCATGGATTGCATTAGCGGAGGGTATAATTCGAAATGAATTTAATTCAAATTTCGGTCTTTTTCTTCCATTATACACTGGAGACGCGCAATAGCAAGGAAATACTCGTCGTCAAAAGTGGAATTTTTTCGAAGATAAATTCCCTCCCCAAGAGGGAACTCTCTAAATGCATGTTCGTATAAAATTACTCTTTTACACCGTCCTAACATTCACTGAGCTATCCAGCGGTCCAGACGAATTTTAGGGTCATCACCCAAAAACGTGAATATCACTTAGGATGGGGATGAGGGGCGCTTGTGAGAAAAAGAAGGCTTATTGAAAAAAAATTAATGGTTATGGGAGTAGGAGGCGAGTCATCTGTTTTGCAATATTTAATCGTTAGGTTTGTAATGGTGAGCCGTGGAGGGAGTTGGTACCCCTGTATAGATTGCAAATTCTCTTGCATGTACATGAAAATTAATTTTTTAACTTACGATTATTCCGGTGTATTTCTGCTCCGAAAACATGCACGTAACAGGGGCCCACACCAGATTTTCTTCTCACTCTATAGGCGTGACAGCTGTCCCGACGAACACCAGGATCATTTGGCTGGACAACTAGTAGTTCAGCAACTGCAAAATTGCACAAAAGAGAGCGACGTTAGAAATATTACAGGAAGTCGGGACAGTTGATAATCATCATAAATGAATGCTTTGAATAAATCCTAAGTATTATCTTCATCTGCAGCACTTCTTGGGAATGTATAGATAAAATGATTAAATAAACCAATGGCACTAAAAAATGTAAATAATTAACCACAGTTTTTGTATGCTAATTAAATATTACTGAGAAACAGGAATGTAACTTGAGGAATTGAAAACATTTAACTTTTATGGAACTGAAAATTGAGAAACAATGCCGATAATACATTAAAATCCACGCGATAAGTTTCGGGAATATTAATCATGGGTGCCAATTGAAGTGACGGTACTAAGTGCACGACTGAAATTTTGGGTTGGGGCGTAGAAGTTTAATTGAGTGGGCTCATAAAAAATCTAACCAATTTCATCGCTCACTCATTTCCTCAAACTAAGTGATGGTTTGTATATACGCAAATATGGAAGTGATAGCTGAAAGGAGAATAGTATTGAGTGCTGCGTGAAACGGTTTTCCGAATTTCCGATCTAAGATGACGGCACTTAATAGATAGGACTTCAACACTCACGTAATAATCACGATCACTCAATTGGATTTTGACTCCGCGCGCACGTCGGTACAAAATCTTCTCCTTTCACTCCGTAACAATCAGTAAATCACATTCCCCGTAAACAGTAAATCAGATACAATGCTAGACCATAGGATCCTTGTCAAAACACACGGTAATGAAGAAAGTTGCTGAAAAACGCACGTAAAAGACTGACTCTTAGAAGTTTTTACGTCATTCCCGAGAGTTTATCGGAGAATACCAAAGTTCGAAGGAATATCAGTTCTTACCTTTTATCAGCTCTTAAGGAGCTATTAAGAGTTTGCTATATATTGGTATAGTATCATTTAATTCCGAAAATCGACATTATCTTTGTATTTTGATGGTAATTTGTCGAGAACCCGCGCACTAAGTGATGGAATGAAAATTATAATGGCAATAAAACTACACAACAATTTTGTACTCACTCGCTTAATCACGATCGATAACGTGAATTTCGTCCAAATAAGCCGCTGTTTGCGCCGGGTTATCTTCTAACTGAAGCTTCACTTGCACACAATTGTCACTCCTTTTTAATTTCTCCAGCGTGGTATGTGTGCAATAAACAGTCACGTCGCTGCATCCGTGAATCCGTTGGGCGTCACATCGATGTAAATGGAGTAACTGACGGTGGTATGTCGGAGTGGACACTGTTGCGCTGAGAGTGCGGAAGTAGTTTGAATGGCACGTGAGAATGAGTCATAGTCTGTCGAAGGTAAAATAAGATCGTTAATAAAGGGTGGGGGAGGAGATATACCGCGAAAGTTAGTGGGTGTGGAGGTCAACAATGGAATATAGTGGGACATGAATGAATAGGGCATTGAGACCGTCGGAGAGTCAAAAGCGGCCGGGCACCGAGACGAGCGAAATTATTGGGGAAGAGGTGAACGACGTCACAAGAAAACAAAAGACAATCAATTTTCGCCATAGGCGAACAGCATGTGACGTACCAATATTTACTCTCCATAAAAATTAGATTTCGGAAAAATTAACTATTTTACACGAATTGATATGAAGTATTACATTTTAATATTTAATTCAAATAAATCCTATTCATTAATATATTATAACAATCCATTTTATATTTTTTTTTGCGAAAATATATCTGACTTTCTCGTGACGTCACATTCGTTGTCCAATCAGGTAACTATCCTCTGGCGCTATTCATTCTGAAGCGCTTCGATTCATCAGTTTGATGTTAGCCGGCTTGGAGTGAAGAGGTAAGTATGCAAGCCATCTTAAAGTTATCGGTTCCTTTTTATATGTGTGGCATTACTGTTTCGTGTTAGAGTTAATGATATCATTATATTTGGTGCGATTAATGCCGATAATTATTTTCGATTACACTGCTTTATTTCGCCTACGATAATATTTTACCGTTTGCAAAGTACGACAAGGCTTGAAGGGAGTGTGCTATAATACTTGGTAGGTGATATAATTTTCATCGTTGTTTCAGTAGGTGATTTGTATTCTTGCATCGTTCCTGCCAATACGAGAACAGCGAGAATATTTTTCCAATCCGTCCATTGTTATTGCCGCTTGTTCTTTTTCACGGGTGAGACGCGATTCGTCTGGATTGTTCATCATTAAGTGTGATGCCTCGTAATGTAGGTTCGGAAATGTCAATTTCATGTCACACGTTTCAGATAGTGGTCGATTTTCCATTGATGCTATCGTGTTCATCTTGTCACTTCGGTGGACTCTGATTAATTTTACCTGATTTTTGTGTTTTTGGATCGTTGAAGAAGTGCTTTACCCAAGGTCATTCGTGTGTGCTACTTGGTTGATTTCTTAAGGATTTGAGAACACTCAAAATGCTATGATTTGTCTCCCATCGTTGGCTAAAAACTATTGTGATCGAGTTTTCACCTAATCGCCGCAAGAAAATTTTGGAAGATATACCGGTGGCTTGTCATCAAGAGGTCATTGAGTTGTGTAGGACTGTCCCATTTGACAGCAGACTGCCTTGCATTGATGTTATCAGTCACGTAGTATTATGCGGAGCCTACGGGACTGAGTTCTTAATATTTCGTGTTCTGAGTTGAAATAGACGCCTCTCTTTACTGTACTCGCCTAGTGGTTGTCATTCCTTAAATTTATCTCAATTATTCGGGAGTTTCCTCCGAATACAACCAAGAACTTTCAGTTCTCGTCTTTTATTTTCTCTCCTTGTCCGTCGACTTACATGGCCTGAGCAATCAATAAGTAAAGACGATTGAATAAGTAAGTGGATTTACTATCATTTCTCGCTAATTTAATTTCTCGTTGAAAATTTTCCGTCGCCTTGGTAGCCTGATTTTGCTGCAATAGTACAATATATTCAGATTTTATTCATTTTGTACTCCCGATTCGTGCATGATAACAGCGCTTTGTTAATATGTGTCTTTTTTCTTATTATTTTCAGAAAATCGAGCCGTGTAAAAGTAGTGGTGTGCTATTTTACAAGTGATATTTCTTGGAATCCTTCCACATCGTGAGGAATGAAAGGTAAGCTATTTTCTTCTTTCAACATTTTATTATGTTATATGCCAAAACGTTGCCATTGGTATGCTAATCTTCAGTGTTTACTAGAAATAGAAGTTTTTTTTATGACGGGCGTGATATACTTAAGCGCAATTACAAACAATTTCATTTTTGTTTGGCTTATTCCTCCGTGATTTCTTAAAAACTTTCAAATACCAGATAAGATACGAGGTGATTTTTGGGTTCGGATGTTTTATAAGCTGTTCTCGAGATGGAGCAGACGGATTCTTGTACTTATGATCCCATTCATAGTTTATTTGTTTGGCTAAACGTATCATTAGACATCTTACAATTAGAGGTATCTTCGATATTACCTGCACTTCGTTATGAATATTAGCGTCTTCTGAATACACTTGACAATTTATCTTCTTATTACATTGGCACATGGTGTATAGTTGACCTGATTAATTTCGCAGCTGTAATTTTTTTGGGGCACTAGATTGGTTTTCATGTAATATTAACACTTTTACGTCTCATTATTATTTTCTATCGATTCTCCTGCTGTTATTCGATAGTATTTTAACTAGATAAAATAATCTTCTACCATAGAAATTTTCTGAAAATCTATTCGCCGTCAATGCACTCTCTCTTCTTGGCAACGGCAGCAGTTTTTGATAAATTCTTGCGCTGGCATCTAAATTTGGTAAAGCGTATAGCAAAGGCTCCTAACTTAATCGTTCACTTCTTCCAAACGCATTTAGTTATAAAGCCAGTTAAGGATTCTGTGCAATTACGAAATCCTTGCTATAGATACTCCCGTGTAACGCTTGAATAACCTATCCTGCTGTTTTTTTACTCTTAGGGACACCTATCACAGTCCTTTTATTGTTTTCCAACGTTGTTTATGTGGATATTTTTCAGTCGCACATTTCCATTGGAGTATTTGCCTCCGCAATAAAACAAGAAAACAAAATTTTATGAAACATACGGTTGAAAATACGATCGAATAATTGTAACATATTTGCTTACTCCTGAACTCTGCTTGCTGAATTTTGCGGATGGGAGGCGTTTATTATTAGAGTAGTTGAAATTAATTTTAGTCTTTCGCAAATCTTTGACTGTTCCGATTACATTTTTTTCTTAAGTTACTTCCTTTTTTAAAAGTTGCCCTCACTTCTGCGGTCATGACTTCAACAATCTCTATCTTCGGCCATCCTTTTCATGTCGTTGTTTTAGTTGCATCCCATTTCCAACGCCAAAACTTAAATGCATCAAGGTCTCGGTCGTCCTTTCTTTATTTTCCAAAGAATATATACTTTTATGAGATTCCGTTTGAAGTTGTGTTGCTTGGGTAACTGTCCGATGATCTTAAGTTACTTATTTTCCTTTTTTACCATTTGTTCTTTTTCTGGATGGACTTCATTTGGTGCGTGCCCAATTAGAATTGTGTCCGCATAGTTCTTATACTCCTCCTTCTAACCTCATGTCTGCTTTTCTCAAGTTTGGTCACCTTCTTCCTTAGTGTTCATGTCTCACATCCCTGTGTCATCGCACTAAATTCAAAAAGTTTCAGCAATTTCTGCCTAGTCTCAATACTTAAACTGATATTTAATGGGAGCCTTCTTAAATTGAACGATTTTATTAGCTAACGCTATACTTTTTTGACCTCAGAATATAATTTTTTATCATCCTTCAGTGCATCTCTCCCTGTAAATCGAATACTGAATAGTGATGTTTTTTGGCATTTTCAAAAGTTCTAAAGGTATATTCTCAAAGTTTATTTAAACGGGGCGTTAAAAAATGGATGGAATTTTATTGCTAATGATAAATAATGTCCTCCCGTTCAATAATCGAATAGCCTTATTCGTTCGCTACTTCACGCCCTTCGCGTAACCTATGGTTTGATTATCAAGGGTCAAGGGGGGGAAATGCTATAAAGAAATAAATGGCTCTAAATTTATATTATCTTTCTCAAAACTTAAAACTGACAAATTCCACACGGAGTGAAAAAACAATTCGTTCATTCTATGAAACAATATTTGATTGAGGGCAAATGAGGTAATGGCCCTCTTGGCATGATAACAATAAATATTTCTTGCTGTGTGCCTGTTGCCTGTGGTATGCGATGGCCTTGGAAGCAATATGGTGAGGTACACATTGCTTAATGATCTTCCATTGGAGGATCCTACGATTTTAAAAAATCTTCGTAAACCTTAATCGCAGATTATTGAATCTGATGTTTTCATTTTTCATCATTACAAAGCTTTTTTTTTACAAAACAAAGAGTTTTTTTCCGCTTTCTTCACCTTTGGAATTTCACGAAGAACTCAATCTTACCCAAAAATTGACTGTTCATACAAGGAATGTCTGAATATTGATATTTGTTAAATGTCTTTGAAGAACGCTAAAAACTGTGTAGCATTTTTATAAAATGAAATTATAATTTACTTTATCTTTAAGAGTAAAAATCACGGAGTTAATAAGACTAGAGTAAATTTTCGATTATTTTCATCGGTCCATCATTCCTGAGATGTGGCAAATTAAAGTTGCTCCGTCTTCTTCTAATGGTTTTTGAACTTCTCTTTTCTTCTACTCTTATTACCCCTTATTTATGACTTATTGAAGCGAACCTATTTATTTTAATTAGTTTTCGTCAACACCACTATACGAATCCTTTGACTCATGACTTTTCTGCCGCTTTCGTTGTCCATGCTCAAATCTCATTAAGAAACGTACTCCATACATAGTAGCATGTGAAAACGTATTTCCTTACGATTAAGCTTGCATTCCAAAATGTGCGTAGATTATTTTTTGCGCAGAATACCTCCTTTCCTTAAGTTACTGTACTGACTGTTTCTTGTTTGTCTGCGTCCTTCGCTTCTTTCTATGATTTCCTGGGTAGTAAAATACATTCTCATCTTAAAGCTTTTGTTTCTTTGGTTAAACATTTTTCCGAGTCTCCTCTCTTTTGACGCTAATATTTGAGATTTTTTCGTGGATGTTCGGCTGCGTATTACCCTTTTCATTTTTATCAGGTTCTTCTCTTCAATGTGTAGTTTTTCGTCAGCAAATTGCTGATTCATGATAATTCTCTCGTCACGGATTTCGCCTTCTGTAGCCTTCCCTGTGATTTATATGACTGTTTTCTCGATTTCACATGAAATATTTCGAGAAAAGGTTCACAAATGGTCTCGTTCCTTTCGATATTTATGTTCTGCACGGTTTGGTTCACATTTCATCACGGCTTTTAAATAGATTTTGGGGAATTCTTCGATCATTGTACGAAAAAAAACATTACATTGAGAACTATGACAATTAAATTCAAATTCTCGCTGTCAAAAGGCCTCTCCAAGCTGACAAATGCCATGAACTTTGGTCTGTTCTTTTAATTCTTATGTTTATTTTCAGTGTAATTAACAACATTGGTTTTCCTGGGACCTTTTAATTTCTGAATCTGACTCGGTCCACTTCTAGGAATTATTCTGGTCTTTGTTCTATTCTCCTGTAAATGATTATCTTCGATATCTTTAACGAATATTTCATTATTTTGATCCTCGCACTACTCTGCCCCCTTGTTTTTTGGAAGAGAAATAATGATGTTCTTCTCGATGTCACTTTGTATATCCCCTGATGTATATATTTTGCATATGGTTTATAGAGCTTTGCTCTATAGGTTTGCATAGAGCTAGTTTTAAGTCTCATTTTTTGGATTTTCAATTAGCTCTGTAGACATGTCGTCCGTTTATGAAGTATTATTCTTTCTCAGGTCTGACATTACTGCTTCAAATTCCTATCATAAGATGCTAGCTCTCATTTCATTCTTTTCTGTATCGCATTCCTCTTCGATCATTATTTCTCTTCCTTTGTATCACTCTTCCAGGTATTCTTTCCATCTCAAAGTTCGGTCTTCCATTACAATCAGCACACATTATTTCGTGCCAATTACAAACTTGCATTTTACCTTGAAATGGTTCCTCAGAATTCTATAGGCAGCTCCCACTTTTCCATGGGAGAGGATATTTTCATTTTCATCGCAATGGTTCTTCATCCATGTTTATGTACCTTTCCTCGGTTTTCGACAATTCTCGTTCATTATTCTCCTGGAGTAGTACTTTTGCCCTTCCGTTTTCACTCTCCTGAGTTTTCTTCCGTCTCCCATGAAGTCAAAGTCTTCATCTGAGAACCATTAATTTTCTCGACTACATTTCTTTCCCTCTGAGCCTCGATTTTCTTCTTCCTTTTGTTTTTATCATAAAATTAGATGGATTTTCATCCTCATTCCATTATGTTCACGGTCGACTTCTGCGCTACGTCAGCTTTTATAGACCTTCTAATTTTTGAACTTATGCTTCGCAAAAGTGCGCAATGCATGAAATCTTATTTCTGAACTAAAATTTGCTTACGTAGTTTCGAAGAATATATTCTTTGCATGCGATTCTTAAACGGTGCATGGGTTGGCAACCACTTACTTGTGTTCTGCGCAGAATTCTAGGAGCATTTCTCGTCATTAATTTCTTTTTATTGATCCATAATTTCCCGTTAATGTAACATTCTCCCACAATTCCAAATCCATAAAATAATAAGATTATCTTACGCTCTAATCTGTTTGATATCTCCCGCTATTTCATCGCTTACGTCTTCTACCACTTCATTTTCACTGTCTGACGTTGGTGTGTAAACTTGTACCGATACGATATCTAACGTTTTTGTCTCTATCCTGACCATTACTAACTTTTTCTGCAGGAAGTTATTCATATGCATTTTGGAAATTCCGGTCAGGGAGATGGTTCTTAAATGAATTTGTATTTAAGCCTTTATGTAGACATTCGATATCAATTTAATGTGTTTGGTTCCATTCCCAATCACATTTCTCTATTTAATTTTCCCGAATCTTATGACGTATCTCGGATACTAAATCTCGGAATTAGACTTTTCATGATGATTAAGGAATACCCACCACGCCTTCTTAAAGAAATAAATTTTCAATGTAAACTCATGAATGCACTTTGGATAATATTTTAACATTCTCATCTTTCTTCCTTTGTACTCTCTCCATTGCAAACACGTACAGAAGACTTTTAAAATACTAGTGGATGAATTTATTAATTGCTTCAGACCTCAGTAATATGGCCAAAAGCTTCAATTAAATACTATCAACGACACCATCTATTGTTAATTCCATCATTAATAAATCATTTTGAAGAAATTTATGCAAGAGCTAGTACATATTATATAGTATAATAGTATAGTATATTATGTACTGGTGCTCGGTAGCGTAGCTCTCTCAAATATATATTCATTGTCAAGGGAGAGGGAAGAAAAGAAATTGGTTAAGGGAGTTTTGGGCGATGCTTTGGGGATGCGCCAGGGATTCTTATAATTAGTGAAAAATTGTCTTGGACAAAGGCGGAAATACGATTAAGGGAATCAGAATCAAGCAATTCACTAGATATCCGCAACCAAATGTCGCAGATAGATGGTTTTTAACTTATATTAAGAATAAGACTTCTATTTCTAAGTCTACATCTACATACTACCACGCAAGCCGTCTAAAAGGCGTGTGGCAGGGGTTTAGGGCACCAGCCATTTGCGCATAAAAACGAAATGCTCTAACGAAATTACGACTATCATTTATTAAAGTTCTTTATGGTTCGGGGGAAAACGAATTCCCATATCCTTCCGTTCGACGGCTCTCTGAATTTATCGCTTCTGTCGGACCTGTGAATGTAGTAAGGCTCTACGTGTTGCTCTTAAAGATATCCATCTTCTGTTGTTCAAGCAATCTAAGCCTAGCGCGCAGCCTCCGAGTCACCTGCGGCTCCCAGCCTAATTCGCGTAATATCTGGGTAACACTGTCTGTACGCCCGTAGCAGTTTTTGGCGTACCGCGAAGCCTTCCTTGGAATTTTTTCAGTTCACGTATTGTCTTTCTGTAGCTGATCCCATACACTCGCTGTATATTCAAGGTGCGGTCGGACGAGCGCGAAATAGCACCTTTCTTTTACTTTCTCATCCGAAAATATTTACACAATACGCTTGACGAATACTAATTTCTTCGGGGCTGTGCCGCAAATAACCCTTATATTTGTTCCCCACGAGAGGTTCGAGGTTATCGTAACTCCAAGGTACTTCACTTCCTCTGTTGCCTTTATGTTAATACCATCCACTGCATAAGCATGGTTATAATTGGATGAACTCTGCAAAAAATGTACTGGCATGCATATGCTCAGATTAAGTTCGAGTCCCCTCTCTTGGCTCCACAAATGAACACTGTTTAAATCCGATGACAGAATATCATAGAGTAATTTGCGATATCTAAATCTTTTGCTAAATCACTAGTTTTGCGATAGAAGACAGTTTCGTCAGCAAATAAAGGTTTTTGATGTAAAATCCGATGCTTTCCCGGCGAATATATTAAAAAAAGATTCAACTTCCTTCATTCTGCCAGAATGGAAGCCCGAATGGCCTTGCATCAACTTATGTTTTCGATTCACCAGATTTAAGAACGTCGTGTATAAAGAGCTCGAGCTGTGTTTCGCATGATCTACCTTTTCGGGATCCGTGCCATGGAGGAAGTTACGACTGCCCAAGATAGTCATGATGTTGCTAACGACGATATGCTCAAGTATCTATACTATAATCGTTGTTAATGAAAATGGTTGATAGTTGTCTGGGTCATGTTTGTTTCCATTTTTGGATATCGTTGTTACGCATGCAATTTTCCAGTTTAGCGGTAACTGTCCTTCAGATTCCAGACTTCAGAGACTTCTTGAATATATTATCTCTTATTAAGGTGCGATTTGTGGAGCAAACTCCTTGACGACACGCGCGGGTATTCTCTCCGTACCCGGAGATATACTATTCTTTATTGATCTTAGTTATTTAGTAATCCCATCACGTGGTATGGAGATTTCTTTCATCGATTCCTCAGTACATGGGACGTATAAATTGAATTAGGTATCTTCTGTACTTTAAATCTTTCGAAGTGGGAATTTAACGTTTTAGCATTTTCAATATTTTCGGTGACAAGTTTATCATCTTTAACAAAAAACGAATCTACGGTTGAAGATTTTCACGGAAGCTCTTTCGCATACGACCAAAAGGATTTCGCATTTTATTCTAGTAATTCATCGAGTAGGTACTTTTTTCTTGAAATTTCGAATTTCATTTCGCATTGCTTTCTTGGTTATTGAGCGCTGTGCACACGGAAAAAAATCGATTAAGACTATCAAACAGGTTTGACAGGGAGTATTTTTGTTAAATATACTTAAACTTTGGTGTAAATTATTAAGCTCTTGATTTATTTTACCAAACGCTCTTGATATATTTCATCAAACATTTTGATATTTCATAATTTGGTCAGTTGCACGAGAGAGTTTGGTAAAACTAACTTAATTAATTCAATACAATTCAGAGTTAGGTAACTTTTATCGAAGCTATGATTAATTTTGCGGATTTTCCTGCGTGTTTGGTAAAAATTATCAAACTCTAATTTGTTATGCAAATTTGGTTCGATAGAAGTTTCGTAATCTATTGAACGGTCTGTCGTTCCTCTTTTGTTTATACCAATACACATTTGCAGTTGAAAGATTCTTAATCCGGCCTTGCATAAAAGAAAGGTTGGTAGAAATGATTTTATTTTCATTAAGTGTGATGGCGAATACGTTTTAATTTTTTTTGCGTTCATTTATCTGTTTATTTCAGCTTTATATTGCAATCCTTTTGATTTTATTCCGTCTCCTATCCCTGTTAACTTCCAATTTTCACTAGCAATAGTACTATTAATTATCCGTTATCGAATGCTGCTCTTCAGGATTCCTCTTAATGTATAATTTCAAAGAAGACATATCCACCATACACTCCAAACTGAGTTCAGTTGGTCCTACCGACTGAATCCAGCAAATGTGAAGAGGCGAAAGACAATTATATCATCATTTGTCAAAGTGACTTCAGGATAAACCGAATTCTATAAATGATTTTATTTCTCCAAGGGGTTCAGCTCCTTGCACTTACAAATACATGACATTTTCACCTAAAATCACAGTCATTGTAATTGCTTTTTATAAGTTTGGCAAACTCTGTTCCTTTTTTTGGGTCAGCGTTCTTAAATAGCTTTAAAATATTCATATATTATCACATTGCTTATATTCATTTCCTTGTGCGCCCACATGGACATCATCACAGTCAATGTTGTTGAGAGGACAAATTCCACTTTTAGCCAGGGATGGCAAGCGAAACTAAACGAAACGGTTTAGTTTCGACCCGGAGTGAAACGAAAATACGAGGCCAGGGTTTAGTTTCGTTCCTGCACGAAATTAAAATCACAAAGGAGTATAGTTTCGACCCGGGACGAAATTTTATTCCCAGGAATGAAACTAAATGAATCGAAACTCTGCTGCTCATAGTTAAGTTTCCATCCCAAAGTTGATGGGAGGGGGATATGAGAGAATAGTTTCGATCTATTACGTTTGACATACGTGTAGAGAGGTCAAAACATTCCCCTTAAAAATCGAATGGCCAGTTTCCGTTAACCGTTAAGCCGTTTATGTTAAATAAATTGACCCCGAAAGGTCACAGTCAACGTCATAAGGGTGGCAAAAAGAATAACATACCAAAAAGGTGTCGATTCTTGGGTTTTAAGCGGTGCCCAAGTCAATAGTATTATTCTTATACCCGTACTATCCACGAATTGCCCTTGCAGATAAATACGGAGGTCAAAGGTCATAGAGTTAACCGCCTGGCCATCATGACAACCAACGCGTCGAACCATAGGTTTTAAAGGGTGCCCAAGTCATTTATGCAGTTCATGGATCCGTATTGTTATTTGTTGACCTTCGGAGGTCATAATGGGGGTCAAAGGTCAATGAGTTAAAATACTGGCCATCATGACAACCAACATGTCGAACAATAGGTTTTAGAGGGTGCCTAAGTCATTTATGCAGTTCATGGATCCGTATTGTTATTTGTTGACCTTCGGAGGTCATAATGGGGGTCAAAGGTCAATGAGTTAAAATACTGGCCATCATGACAACCAACATGTCGAACCATGGGTTCTAAAGGGTGCCAAAGTCATTTATGCAGTTCATGGATCCGTATTGTTATTTTTTGACCACTTAATGGACCGACTCGGAAATCCTCTCGTGAAAATTTTAATTTTCTCTGTGGACGTACAGTGGCGTAAAAAAGTATCCCAGCAGAGTCTGTGCCGCCACCATCGCTTTGTGGGAGAATGGATGAATAATGAGGTGAAAGGCGATTATTATATAATCATCATTTTTCAAAGTGACTCCACGATCAAACGAATTCTTTACACGATTTAATTTTTCCAAGGGCTCCTTGCACTTACAAATACATGAAATGTCCACGTAATCCATGAAATTTCCCTCTCTAACGGTGTATAATCTTTGGAAAAATACGAGGGAAATTCAATTACGGTCTTATTTAAGTCACCAAGGTCGTGACGGTTAATTTGCCTGCCTCGAACCGAGGCTCGAACGTATTTCGTACGGCTCACCAGAACGTTAGCTCATTCGATATCCTTATCTGTTATGCCTTCCTTTTTCCGCAACCTCCCTCTAAACCTCCTTTCCTTTTCTTCCTCGAAGCTACTCTGGCTTTCGTCCTCAAATTCACTGAATGCCCACCTCCTCATTTCCTCGTCTATGATAATTTACTGCATGAATATTCGCTAGACGTAATCTGCATGGCAGCAATGGTGAGGAGCGATTTTGAGCATCATGAATTTCTCTAAACACCTAAACAAATCATCACTTTAAAATGTTTTAGTAACTTACGTTACTTGCGACTTCAAATGGTTCCTACTCACATTTGCTACAAATTTAAATGACGAAACACAATTTTCCGAAGTAAATTTCATAAATCGTAAAAATTAAATTTTATTTTGTCTTAGGGAGTGGCCAAAACAAACAAAAAGGACTTTATTTTTCTTTGGTTTGATACATCGCTTCCTTTTAAATTGCTCTGCAAACCAATTTTTTTAATTGAAACAATTCATGACGTTTATTGCTGTCAAATTACTTTTGGCAATATTTAAGAGCCAAAGAAAATATCTAAATTAATGTGGACAAAAAAATTAATGCACGAAAAACATACTCTAATGAATTAACACTTCACTTGGGACTATATCTCTTCCTTTAATTAAATTCGAAATCTTGACAGCATTTTGATGTATTATATATTAGCGTCAACATCTCCGGCTGTACAACCAGGTGTACATTATACAACTCTTCTTCGATTTTGTAATGCTTCATTACACTCTTGGCTGCGTTTCTCCCAGTAGTACACAGTACTTCTATTTCTATTCATCTTTCGCTATGTTTCCGCTAGCGTTAAGCTAACTACCGCTACTGCCTATAACATACCGACTACTTCTCCCTTCTCGCCTGTTTACAAAGGTATCTCAAAGCAAGATAGGAAGCATATCCTTCTTGATCCAAAGAAAAATGCGTTCTGGTGATGTGCTCGTCAGTTCTTCCAGAAAAGCTAAAACTTCTTCAAAGTCAACTGCATTCAAATGCGTGGCCCATCTAATATGCGAGTTGACTGTCTTGTTTATCTCAAGTGAAAGCTTGCTATGGCCTGTAGTGATTTTTGTCGTTTCGTTGAGATATGCGAAGGAAAATTCAGAGTAGCTTTCCGTACGTGCACGCGTGATGCCGTAGAATGCGCCTCAATTCTAGGGAGTTCATCGCGAGTCATGCTGTGGGTTGCGGGAGACTCAGTGGTCGGTCGCGTATTTGGACGACGAAGAAAGGAAATGATTTGCCTTGTTTGAATTTCCTTCACTGACCAGAGAATAACAACCCATTGGAAAGGAAACATACTCTCCCGTTGAGCGATAGTGGTGGCGCGAACTTTGTTGGGATACTTCCCCCCCCCCCTTAGTACAGAGGCGGAAAAATTAACGCAAAGCACATTTTATTCTGAAAGGGAATCTCAGCTCAGGAATCCTTGAAGACGATCACGCAGTGGGCTGAAATCGAAAAAAAGCTGGTCAACACCTTAAAATCGATGTTTTTGAGTGCGGACTTTGAAACTTTACACAGTTGTTGTCAACACATTAGTGCATTTTTTGATGCAAACTAGATAACTTTAAAATTAAACAAACTAGACATTTAGATAAATTTTCAAACAATTTACTTGTCCTCAAATTTGAACAAATTTCGCAAACATTGCCCTCATTGAATATTTTTCCAAATTCAGAATGTTAAAACTAATGCCACACCTTCTGTAGTGATTCAATTTAAACAAAAACTTGTAATTTTATTATGCAATTTATTGTTGTTAATTCTTGGCAAATTTCACGACTCAGTTGTATTATTTGTGGCCGATACGATAGAAAATATTGGACCCTGTCTTTTGTCGAAATTTTGTGTTCGTTTAGGATTATAAAAAAAGGATCACCGAGTTACCGCGAGATATTTACACCACATTTACAACAAAACCTAGAGAGTATGTTAACAAAAGTAGAATTGCGACCACCTGCGACGCTGAAATTAAAATCGGTTTTTCGAACGTTCGGCACAGTTCGCAGCTCGCTGTTGGCCACGGTGCCCGACAGATGCCAGACCTTTAATCTTTTAAATTAGATTAATTGTATACAAGCTATATTATATTGGTACCACATTTCATTTCCATTTCATACAACCTTATTTTTTCACTTTCTTGCGATATTTATGGTCGATATGATACAAAATGGTGGACCCTGTTTTCTGTCGAAATTTTGTGTTTCATGTGCAGTTATAAAAAAAGATCACCGAGTTACCGCGAAATATTTACACCACATATACAACAAAACCTATAGAGTATGATACCAAAAGGAGAATTGCGACCACCTGCGACGCCGAAATAAAGATCGATATTTCTAACGTGCGGCACAGTTCGGTGCTTGCAGCAGGCCACGGGGATTACCGTGCTCGACGGACGTTGGGAAGTGAATCTTTCAGCAAGTGAATTGTGCATTAGATATAATTTATTTAGGGTCACATTTATTTTACATTTCTATAACCTAATTTCTTCGCTGTCTTGCGATATTTATAGTTGATTCGATACAAATTGACAAATTGGAGGACTCGTTTTTTCGTCGAAATTTTGTGTTCACGTACGATTATAAAAAAAAGGATCTCCGAGTTACCTCGAGATATTTAAGTTAAAATTACATCAAACGTTTTAGAGTGTCCATCCAAAAAAATCAACAACTACCGTTAGTATCACGCAAAATAAAAATCGATGTTTTGCCGCGCGCGCAGTCCGCCGATAGTATGGAATGCCGGACGCGGCTAACAATAGGGTTGTTCACCAATTTTTTTTACTGTCGTAAATGAAAGTACACACCGAGGGGATACTGGCGGCAGTTTCAGCGCTTTTTTATTAAAAAATTTAACCCTTAAAAGGCTAAGCGAAAAGTGTGGAATACGAGGGTCGGCTCAAACGCTCCGAGAGGGCACGATGGTTGCCGAAGGCATGCTGACGTCACACACAGCGAACTTCTCGCGGAACCCGTTGACCCCGTCAACAAACCTGTGATCCTTCGTCTGCGAAAAAATAACGAGGGTGAAAATGGAGGGAATTAGGAAGAAGGCGTGTATATATAGTGCTTTATACCGCTTTGTAAATCGACGACAATGAGAAATCCGAGAGAACGTTTCAATGCAATGCCCCTTAATTCTCGTATGCGAAGGAAATGATTTACTGCAGCAAGGCGAGATGACCAAAAATCAGTGGAAAAGCATCGTATTATTGCTGTGAATATCATTTTAATGTTAGTTTTAAATGTATGTTAAATTCCATTTTTATATATTAGATTTATAACGTCAGTTAATGTGATATACTGTTTTACATGCAGTCTTCGTAAATAAGTCGAACGGATTTCGATCGAAAACAATTTTTATTGAATCATTTGAAGGAAAATAATTTACGAAAGATCAAGAATAATGTTTATACTACTATTCAATGATCACCGAAGTTAATTGATGCCAACTTAGTCTTACATTTAGTACACCAGAGATTGCCATACAGTCGCCAAACATGATTTTTGTTGATGAAATATTCTCGAGCACATACTCAGCTGGCAGTTTTGGAGTTGGTGGAAACAATAATATAATTGACTTAATAATGAAGTTACCGCAAGAGGTACTTAGGAATACCTAAAGATCCAATGTACGTCATTGATTTGCTCTTTGGAATATTTAAGTTAGCTACCAGAGACATTTTTATTACCATCATCAAAATTAAAATCAAATTGCAGCTTGGAGAAACCAATTCCAAATCCGTAAGACAAGAGTTTCTTCTACTATCCACGTAACTTTATCTCTTGTTTCAAAGTACTTAAAAAATTTAATAATTTTTCCGAAGCATAACAAATTTTATCTACCTTTGTATTTTCAAGCCAATAGGGGTGTTAACCTCAAACGAAAATACCCATTTAAGTAGATGATAACGGTGAGTTTTGGCTAATAATTCACATTGGTGTAAAATTTCTGCAATAGATGCATTACTTTTTCTTTAGTGCTCCGTTGAAATTTGTGCGCCTTTAAAACGGCCAGTTTCGGCGGGAGGTCAGGATCGAATGGCTCTGACGTCACACACAGCTACTTCGCTGAATGCACGCTTTCGGTGAACGCCGTATTCCGAGCCGTGCTTGAATTTGTGGATGCCGTGGTAAGAAATGCCTTCGGATTGTGGTTTTGTGAGGGCTAATTCTAATACTGTGCCTAATAAGAGTGCTCTGATGCTCATTTTTCATCATTAATAAATAGAGGGCAAGGCAAGAAAAATATCTAAATACGCAGCAATGACATTTTTAGCGCTCCGGAAATTCAAGGAGTCAAGCGTGCAAGTTAGGAGTCAATGCATATTAATTATGATAGCACTGTTAAATATGTTAATCGTACTTATGAGTATATTTTGTATCAAATACTTAATTTTGTTACGATTTACTCGGCCTTGGCTGGCTTCCATTTTTATTTGAATTATCCCCTGTTAAACGCTGAAATGGTCCTCGAGGGATGCATTTCATATTATATTAACAATCCCTGTCACACAACGCTCGTTTTTTTTTCAAGTTTTAAAGTGTTTCAAGTGTTCGGGGCCCTCATGGAAAAGACTTAATAACGGAGTTAGAACGCGTGCAAAGAAGAGCTCCCAGGTAGGTACGTGAAAAGTCGCTACGACAGTCTTGTTACTGTAACTGACCTCTTAGTTGAACTCGGATGGCCACCCCCTGCCAAAAAAAAACCTGAGTTGGCTCGCAGGGTGCTATATTGATGAATAAAATTAATGGCGTCACTCGCTAGATCCACTCTGTGAACATATTTTTTTTCTATTTTCCTAATCTTTCATGGATTGCTGTAGCAATAACCAACCGTTGTCAAGTTTTGCCTTTTCAGGAAGGTACAGGTATATTTTGTCATCATGCGTAATATTTTATGACCGTTTGGAGTAATAGTATTGAAAGAACGGAGAGATGGATTTTTTCCACAGGTTTATCATTGAAAGAATGACGCGTTTCGACCGCCAGGTCATTATTAAGGACTGTCATCGCCACTTTGAATCCGTGCTGTTCTTTTGCTAACAGATTTTGGCTATCTACTAGACCCATTATCGAACTGAAAATAAAATGTTCCAATGTTTTGCAAGAAATAGAAGTTCGTGAAATCGGGTGGAAATTACTAGGCGTTTCCCTATCCCCAACTTTAAATATAGGCGTGACGTTTGCTGTTTTCCAGTCTTTAGGGGCTGCTAGAAATTGTTTCGAACACTATCTTCAAGTAAGGAGCTATCTCTGATGCTGATTCCTTATAACCTCGAACTGGAATGAGATCGGTGCCTATCGATTTCTTCGGATTAATAGAGCTGAGTCGTTTCTCTAAACCACTGCTTGAAATACATATGGACGGCATTTGTTATTGGCAGAGACGAGGTAAAGGTATTATTACATGGTATACTCGTCGAGAAGACACTATGGGAAACGTTATTTAAGAGATTAGCTTAATCTCAATTGTTCGTCACCACCGCCATTTATGAGTGAAGAGCCTGTAGCTTTATTTCCTTGTACTTCCCTAGCATATGAGCAGAAAGCCTTATGAGTTATCATCTTAATATTCGCCCAATATTTTTGTTTTGAATTCACTCAACGCCATCTTAAGCGTTTTCTTTGTCTCTTATTTTATTTTTAAAAATAATTTTCACGCATTTCTTGTGTTTCCTCATAAGTAAGTCGCGCATGTGTCTTTTTCATTTTAATGTACAGGTGTAAGTACTATGGGGCGAAGAAGTATCCCAACAAAATTCGTGCCCCCGCCATCGCTTCGCAGGAGAATGGATTCCCTTTCTAACGGCTTCCGATTCCCCTTTTTTCAGCCACCAATGTCGTGACGGTGAATTTGCCTGCCTCGCACCGAGGCTCGAACGTATTTCGTACTCCTCTCTAGAATGTTGGCGCAATCGATATCCTTAGGATCTGTGCCTTCCTTTTACCCTCTATCTCCCTCTAACTCTCCTTTCAGTTCCTCCCTCGCACCTGCTTTGGCACTCGTAATAAAATTCACCTAAAGCCCATCTCCTCTTCCGTATTTTCTCGTCTCTGAAAATTTACGGGTTCAATATTCGTAAGACGTAATCTGCGAGGCAGCAACAGCGAGGAGCGATTTTGAGCATCAGGAATTACTCTACATACACTGGGCAACAAAAAAACTAATTTTTCTGTCTAAAGGCCTGTTCACACGATACATCAACACGTACGAGTTAATGTACGTTTGCATGAATGATTTTTGTGGACCGGAACGGAACATGTACGAATGCATGAACCAAATTAGAACAGGTTCTATTTTCTGTGCATGCATTCGCACAAGTTGGGTGGTTACACGGTGCATTTTGGCGTTCATTCTCGCGTTCATACATTTAGACATTAACCCGTACGAGTTAATGTACCGTGTAAACAGACCTATAGAGATGCTGTTGGGTGACCCTTGAGGTGTTTTTCGTCCTGATTCCAAATCTGGGCTCAGATGTTTCCTATCGCGTTTAGTTTCTTTAGGACAACCACATTAAATAAGGGTTCAAGGATACTTAAGCAAATAAACAGCGATTTAAAAAATGTAAAAAAATAGGGACTTTCATAGGATTTTCTCGTATATTTAGCATCTGGTAGGTCCCTAGTAAGTGTCCTTCAGTTATCATCTTACGTGTTAATGAAATTTCCTTGGTACAATTTCTCTAAAAATGTTAAATTACCTGATCGATACGCTCACTGTGTTCATCTCTAACAGCGATGAGGTTTGAACCAGCACCATTATTGTCCATAGATTTCACAAAATTATTATTAAGTCCTTATTAAATATGCAGAAGTGGAAAAAGAATATATTTTGGATCGACCAAAGGCTGACAAAGGACATTTTTGGATCCAGGAAAGAGTTCTTAACGTTCCGTGCAATTTTTTTCAAGTAAAATTTTTTCCGTCTCTGATATTCCACTCGCAGTTGAAGCAACAACATTTGGTAAAGCCAAGCTGTAAGCCTAGTAAAATTGCAATCGCTGTTAAGTGGCCACAAATTTTCCATTTTTATTTTTGGTAGTGATTTTTTTAAGCAACTACATATTATCGTAAGATTCTTTCATTTCAGTTTCATGAGTTAACAGTATTAATGGGTTCTCATTACCATTATGTAATATATTAGCCTTTAAAATAACCTAGGGGGAATAAATGTACAAACGCTAATTATCTGTGCTGAATTCGAAATTAAGAGTATCCGTAACAGAGAGGACATCATTTCAAAAAGCAAACGGTTTTCTGGAGAAAAAAATCAAATCAAATTCGTCATGTCGAGATCACGACATCAAAAGTATTGTATTTGGATCCGGCAAATTCTAACACTTTAATAGTGGTCCTAATACTTCACCTTCCTTTTTGGATAAAATTTTAATCTTGCACTAGATCATTTACATCCTCTTGCATTGAACAATGAGGTCCATCAGATGTACTCGGTCCAAAATTTGGGTTCTTCGAGTTTCCGAATCCTTATTATCACGTTCTTGATTACTTGAATTTTGAATTGATTACTTGAATGATTGAATCTTCGTTTATATTAACTTATTCCATTGATTCCGGCAGTTGTAAATTTTCGGAGTGAGGGAACGGTAGTATCGCTGATTCAAATTTGTCTGGATATTTTACTGCGTTTTGACTTCGGTGTAATTCCTTCTTATTTTTTTCAACAAAAATAGCAGTATGAAAAATGATCTGCCAATTCCTGGAGACGAAAAATTCCTTATGACGTTTTCCCTATGTGCAACCAGTAAAAAGCTCTACAATGGGGCCACACAACACATAGGGAGCCCATCCTTAAACTTGGCCACCCAACAGGCAGTCAACATGAAGCTTATAACACTCTGAAAAAGGGAGTAATTTTCCGCCTCTGAGACTTAAAAGTAATTTCAACGTATAAATAACAAAAGTCATCAGGATGGTTTAAGCACTATCTAAGCCTGATAAAAGCTAAGCCACTTCAATGCGATTACATTGTAATATTGTAATTTCCTGTGAGAAACAACATTCTCAAACTATAGACAAAGGCATCTTAAATCAAGATAGGAACATATCATTCTCGATCGAAAGAAAAACGCGTTCTGGCAATGTGCTCGTCAGTCATTCCGGAAAAACTTCTTCAAAATCAACTGCACTCAAATAAGTGGCCCTTCGAATCATCTCTTTACTGTCTTGTATACCTTAAGAGAAACCTTGCTATAGCCCGTAGTGATTTTTGCCATTTCGTTGAGATAGGCGAAGGAAAATTCAGAGTAGCGTTCCCAATGTGCGCACATGATGCCGTCGAATGCGCCTCCATGCTACGGAGTTCATCGCGAGTCATGCTCTGGCTTGGGGAGACTCGGTGATCGGTGCGTATTTGGACGGCGGAGAAAGGAAATGGTTTGCCTTGTTTGAATTTCCCTCACTGAGTTATGTAGATGCAAATCCGCAAGTACAATATTAAATAAAACTATCTAATAAAAAAATAAAACTATTTAATTAAAATCAACCATTTCTACTTCGCAGATTACCTTCCTTGATGTCAATATCTCTCTTGTCAATAACAAATTTCTCACCTCTGTCCATGTAAAACCCACGAATAAGCAGCAGTACCTTCATTTTAGCAGTTGTCATCCTTCCCACACTAAACCCTCCCTTCCCTATTCCCTTTCCATTCGAGGCCACCGTATTTGTAATAATCCTGATGCCCTGAATAATTTTCTTCACAACCTTCACCGTTCCCTCCTCCAGAGAGGCTACCCAGAGTCCCTCCTGTATAAAAAAATTCTCAAACACCCCCCCTCCCCCAAGCAAACTGCCCCGCTGAACCATGCAATAGAAACAAACCACGTGACATTACCCTCTGCACCACTTCCTTTCCTGGAATACAATCCCTGCAATCTATCCTCCAAGACCTCTTCCCTATTCTAAAAAATAATAAGTCGACAGCCAATCTTTTTCCCAAACCCCCTACTGTCACATTCAGACGACCTGCAAACCTTTCAAATTTATTCCGCTCAACTAACCCCTTACAGAAGTCACCCACTACTTCGCCCTGTGGTCGTCCTAGATGCAAGACCTCCCCAATTTTTGCCCCTCCTTCTATCCCCAGTCATCTCGTCTCCTACCTACCACCACCTCCTGCGGCCTCTTGTACTTCCAAGAATGTAGTTTACCTTATTCAATGCAAGCACTGTCCCTCCTTTTATATAGGCAAATCCTCATCTCCCCTTAACCTAAGGATCAATAACCACAGGGCATCATGCACTTCCTCTCACTTTGCGTCCCTCCCGGTGGCGAAACATGCGGCCACTCATAGGCGTCAATTCAATGATTGCTACAATGTACCTATCAGTTTTGGCCTCCCTTCCCCCCACAGACCACCCACTCAAACTTAATTCCATTGAATTGACGTACATATGGCTATTCAAAGCATTTCTTCCTCCTGGCTTAAATATCAATCGATAATCCCTTAATTACCTCAACACACTCTTTCCCCCCTCTTTGGACCCTACCTCCCCACAAATTTAGTACTAACTGTGAGTGTTTTATATCCTTTTTTAGTGTGCTCTATGATTCTTCCCAACCTAGGGTTTTGTACAATATTAAATAAAATAGTGTACGATGGTTAAAACTCTCACTCTGCCAAACACATTTGCGGTCTCCACCAGAATTTCGGATACACGTGGTTAAGCTAAAAAGTGGAGTGGGGGAAGAGAAAGGATTATTTTACTTTTCCCCTCCCATCACAAAATTTCGGCGTTGCAAATCTCTGGAGGCAATCGGCGTTAATTTTATCACTTTTCATAAAATACTTATTTTTCATCGTAGAATCTCGATCAAAAGACGAATTTAATCGCTCAACCGCGAGGAATATGATTAGCGCCTTTATTTACCGCTAAGTATTGGAATTAAAAAAGCAAAAAATTTACTACAACAGGTGATATCTGTAGGGGTGAGCTCGTGCTGTTATGGCAGTCTCCCGAGGTCCCGGATAACCTCTGGGTGACCGAGGAAAGGGTTCGAAAAAGTGTCGCGCTCGACCATTGTTTGGGTCCAGTATACCTGGCTGGATCTTGGCCCTCCCAAACTACTACGAATCCTATGATTTTTCAAATTTAATTCAAACTGCCATGCATCGTGTCATACTTGGATAGCAGCTAGGTCATTCGTTAGTTCATCTACGTCTTTGCTGGAACGGATTTCTCTGTAAACTACAGCCTCCTCTGCAAATAATCGTAGCTTACTGTGGACTATTTCACCAGTGTCTTTCACATAAAGAAGGAATAGGAGTGGGCCTATGGCACTACCGTGAGGGACGCCAGAAGTGGCTCCAACCTCGTTGGAGACTTCAATACAACACAGACAACAATACAACGTCCAATAGTACTTACTCTCTGCAAGCGGTCGCTCAAAAGTTCTCTTATCCTGGAAATGACATCTTCATCTAGGCCGTAAGGCTTCAGTTTCATTATCATTTTTCCGTGGGGTTCATTATCAATACCTTTTTTGAAATCAAGATAGATCGCGTCTAATTGAATGTTGTCCTCTTCGGAGACTAAAGTATCGTGGGACAAAAGCACTCACTGGGTTTCGCATGGTCTACTTTTCCTGAATCCATGTTGAGTTCTCATTAACAGTTTTGCGCATCTAGGTGTTTCATTGCTGAGCTGTCTACGATATGTCGAAGGACTTGGCATGAGATGGACGTTAAAGATATCGGTCCGTATTTCGAAGGCTCTTCCTTGCCTCCACTTTTGAATATTGGCGTTACATTAGAAATTTTCCAGTCATTAAGTACTTTGTGTTGCTCGATGGATTTACTGAATATTAACTGCAAATATGGAACGATATCTGAGAAAAGTTCTTTGTACACGCGAGAAGGGCTTTCGTCGGGTTCAGTTGATTTATTTAGACTGAGCGATTTCAATATCTTTTCTATTCCGTGCGTACTAATGTCAATAGGCGGCATCTTTCCTATGCAGAGATTGACCACTGTCTAGGATGAGTTATCAGAAGTTTCGGTGACCACGCTCTTGACGTAGGAATATAATGAATTTGCTTTATCGGAACTTGTCAACTTATCTCCATTATCGTTTATCAACGAACATACGGTAGATCTTTTACCTTGAACTTCCTTAAAATGAGACCATAATCCTTTTGGGATATCCCTTAACTGATACACTTGTGTTTTTCCTTTGATAATTGCTGAATGCATTCCTGAACGCTTCCTTCGTGGCGGAATTAAAAAAAAACTATTTTTTAATTATACCACGCGTTCATTAGCGTGGTGGCAGTTCATTTTAGTATGTCACGCTCTTTGTCGCCTCAATGATTTTCTCATTTCCGCGTCATACCATCGCGGTCGCTATCTTCTTTTTTTTGTTTCACTAGGGATGTAGCTATTCACTTCCGAGGGTACGAGCGAAAGAAGAGCTTTCCAAGTACCACCTACATTTAACTTTGATAATGATTCTTGAAACGCAGGTGAAGCATTTTTCAGATGACTCTTAAACCCATCAAAATCAGCTCTTTTAAAAATTAAAAGTTTAGGCCCTTTAAATATTTCAGCGGTATTCAAAGAAGATTTTGCAGTTACTAACCTATGGTCACTAATTCATTCGACGGTGCTCACGTTTATTACCTGATGAGGTATATTTGTCGATATTATTTCAAGAATACTTTCTCCTTTATTTGGTGCGGGTGCTATTTGAAACAATGAATCTGATGTAAAAGTGTGTACAAACGCCTCGGAAATATCTTTATCCCTCCCACCAGGAATGAATCTATGCATCTCCCAATCTATAGAAGGTACAGTGTGATTAATTATTACAAAGAATGAAGCGGCGCCACTTTCGCCGCAGTTAGAAAACTAGTTTCAGCACTTTCTATGGTATCTGTGAGAGGGGATTTTGTCGGAGGGAAATAGGAAAATATTTCAGTCAGGTATTCTTCTCCATCAAGTCCTTTTTCGTATTACATGAATGTTATATCGTTTTCAATAATATGTAGACACTCACAATACACCCTTAATTGATGGGCTCGGGTCGGTGAAAAAATTTGAAGGTTGGCACAGGAAGCAGCCTGCATCCTTTTCCTTCACGGCACCAAGAGCCGACGAGGATGAACGCGGACGCGACCGAGTTACCAGACCTTGAGTCAAACTCCAGGAGCGTTTTTCAGATGACCCTTGAGCCCATCAAAATCAGCTCTTCTAAAAATGAAAATTCTACGTACTAATCGCTCGAAGACATACGTATGTCCCGAGGCCGTAGTTATGGTCGATTTTGACTTATTGCCCGGCCATACGATTAGAGGAATAACCCTGCTGGAGTCTAACTCCAGGAGCAAATATCCCATCGAAATTAATATTTGCGGGTGGAATGCACTAAAGTAATTCACGTCCCCGCAGACGTTGGGCCGTTGGAGTGTTTACTTTCGGGCTCCGGGACGAGGTTTTTTTCCTATCATTAGAGTTATATTTGAACTCCGTATACCTTTCCCTAGTGCGTTCCTTCATGGGTGAGTAGGTTTATACTGTGCGCGGTAGTGGCGGTAGATTCATGGGAGGGATCTAGTCCACAATAATCATACTTTTTCTCATTTTTTAAAAGACGTACTCTTACCATCAATATAATCTATGCGGGTAATTCGGGGAGAAAAAATCAGAACTAAATATTAGTAATGAGTAAAGTTATCCGGCTAAACGTATCCTCAGAGGTAATCCGCATTGGGCAATTCTTCACATCACGTTAAGTAAATTTAAGATTAGTAATGCCGGAAACTAAGGAAAAATCCATAACAATTAACCCAGGGAAATTATATGAAATTTTATAAGCACTTCCAGTGTAATTTGCCCATCTTAACCACATTAGCGCAGATAAGGACCATCCGAAATTCAACCTTCAAAATATGACATTAACATTGTCGCAATTCATACTATTGCGTTATAAACAAGAGCGCTAAAATCGAGTACAAATTTTGAGACGCGGTTATGGTCATAGTGACAGAGAATCGACTTACGAAGGATATATGAGACAGCGAAGTTTTTCCACTATTTAAAATCTACTATTGCGATGGGGAAGGTGGCGGAGTTTTTCTAGCAGTCAAATCACATTTATACATCGCCTCCCATGCATTAACAGACATTGAAATAGAAAGGGTATGGTGTACAATCAGACAGCGATTTGATATTATTTCCCTATTAGAAAATAAAAAATCTGTATTTTATTTGAGACCCAGTAGAAGTGTTATAACGATTCTGCGAGATTTCTATCTCCCACGCATAAATTTGGATTCTTGCTCTCTATAAAACCGTATTCAAGGAATAGAGAAATCTGCGAGATCTTATTAAACGGAAATCACTCAATTGCACAAGTAGTTGACATGTTCACGAGGGGAAATAAACTATTAGACTTTTAAGCAGAGAGCCGTACTAAGGTGATAAATCAAATCGATATCGTGGACGGTAAATGTGATCACAAAGTAATATTTGCAGCCTTAAAAATTGGAATAGATTCATCTGTAAAATCAAAACGGATAATTATTTCTTGGTATATTTGGGGGTTAAACAGAGAGGCACTAGGGAAGAGAATAGACCACTAAGGCACTAGAGAAGAAACCATGAGTTACATAAAAATATTTATGGCAGTGAATTGAAGAAGTTAGCATTCGTCAAGCACATTGCGAAAATATTTTCGGGCGAGAAAGTAAAAGAGAGTGCGATTAATGAAAAACTGCTACGTACTGAACTATGTGCACGATTTTAGCGCTCTTATTTTTAACGCAATTGCAATTAACTATGACCAAGTTAGTGACATATTTTGTAGATTGACTTTCGGTTTGATCTTTTACACGCTTTTGTGTATTTTTTTTACTTTAGAAGTGCTTTTTACATTTGGTTTAATTTTTCCCTGAGGAGTACGCATTTTGGAATGTTCATCATTTATTTTCCGGCATCACTGCATCTTAGTTTACTTTGATGTGAGCATTTTCGCAAAATCATTTTAACTTGTAGCTACTCGTAGCCTAGACTACATTCGGTTTAATAACTTTTAGTCGTTTAAAAAAATTCAGTATCAACTTCTTCTTGATTCGTCTGCATAGATTATGCTGATGTAAATAATATTATATTATTATGCTGATAAAATCATATGCCCCTTTGAACGAGGAAATTCAATACTTTCAGGTGCTATAGTATAAATAATACTTTTTATGTTATTTTTAAAAGGTTTCACTTGATATTCTGATGCCCCATTTGTGGCAGTGTGATAAGGAGGAGAGAAAAAAGTTCTGGGCGGGCTGAGGTGATCGGCTGCCCTAGGGCACCCGATCCTAGCTAGGCTGGGGCTCATGATATAGGGTCCGTATCACGGGAGAATGCGGGGGTCCAACCCCGGAAAATTTTCAGAAACTGCATACCGGGAAATGCATTTTGTCGCTTTTCTGGCTCTTAAAAACTAGATAATAGTTAACAAAATAATTATTTCGTGAGAGAAAATACTATGAAAAGTGAAAATTTCACAGCTTATGCAATTTAATAATGTGTTATGGCTCTATTATCTATTTAGTGAATCCATTCCATGAAACTGCACTGGAATCTAAAAATACCTCCGTAATAACCTTTTCGAATAACCCCTTTAAAAAGGCAGGATGTCTGTTTGTCTATCCACTATACATTTCCATACGACTCCACGGATTGCAACCAAAGTTTGTACGTTGGTGCATCTCATGCTCCCAAAGTGCGTAGTGCCACCTCGGTTGGTACCCGACGCGTCCTTTACATCCTTTTCTCATTACCCTTTGTTATGTCACGGTATAGAACTTCTGTGGTTGGACATCCTGCCGGGTAGGCACACCTCTTGACACTCTCAATGACAAATATAGCTCATATGATTCAACACTAACTTCATTTGTCAAAGAAATCTATTGTAAATTCATGATTTTTCAATATTTTTTTCTCTTTTATGAAGGATAATAATAGTGTTTTTATATTTCGAGTGGGGGGTATGGACCCCCTGCACGCTACTGGCTGTAGTATACGGAAATTGTTCTTTCCATTGGTTGCTTTTACATATGAATACCATCACTTTGTATATCGCTTCTTCCTTCCTAGTCACAATGAATTCCGAGTTCAAAGTTTCTCACTTCTCTGGTAACTATCCTTCACGAGCAATTCCAAGTGGCCTGCTAGCCATATTGGAAATATATCTTGAATTCAATATTGTAAGATAAATTATCGGAGGATTATCCGGAAAACAATGCTATATGTCTATTTGTCATCTTTTACACAAAAAGGAGTGTCATAAGGTCACCAAGTGGCAAATCTCTTCGTGTTAAATTGTCAATTTCTTCGAGAATAATTCTTGAGCAATGAACTTACTGCATGAGTTCCTTGACAGGGAAGAATAAGAAAACATGGTCCTCAAATGAGTCTTTTTGTGATAATCCTGACAAACTTACTTCTAAAGAGATGGTGAAAAGTAAAGGGTTACTGACTCAATGATAATTGGGTCTTTTTAAGATAACTCTGATGAACTATGTACATAGTTGCTCAGCGATCAATGGAATAAAATAGCATGCATGCATACATATGGGGACTAAATACATATTGTGACATGAGGAGGTGGGGGGGTTGGTTGGTTTATTGGAAAGAGGGGAGAAAGAGAAGGGAGGAAAAGAGGGGAAGGGAGAATAGGGTGGTTTCCTATTATTTTTTTATTGCCTAAATCGAAAGGTTATCACTCCTGGAGTACGTGTTTCACCCTTTTAGATTTTTAAATTACTATATATATTTTTCGCGATTAAATGAAAAGTGAGAAATTAAAAGCGCGCGAAAATGCGACGGCTAAGTATGAATGCTGAGAAAACCCCATGTGACGTCATTATGGTTCCCGCTGTCGACGTGTGAGGTGACCTTTTGGCGAGGATAATTGCGCTGCTGTGATGCAGGTAGCAGAGTATCCTGCTAGCAGGTAGCGCTCGGCTTAAATAAGGATTATTAATACCCTATCAAACAAGGGAAACTTTCTGGCCACAGGAAGTTTAAATAGTTGATTATTAAGATATGTTTCCCTGAGCTCTGTGCCTCATGCATGCATTGGTAATTTCAGACGATGTAAAACTCCTATCTACTCGTATAGAAACTAGGTGACGTCACATCGAGTGGCATTGCATGGGCACCAATCTGACCTTTTTCAAATGAGGTTAAAATTGACCATTGCCATTCGTCTAAACTGGAATTTCTAAAACCAAATAATTTCTATATTATGAATGCACTAATCATGGGTAACGAATTGGAATCCATGCCTTGTGTTTTCTTTGATGAAGAAAACTACCCTATTATTATGTGGGGAGGCTCATTGCGATGATTGGGGTACACAAAAAATTAGAGCTTATAACATAGATTCTGAGTTCGACAGAATATTTAATGCAGAAAAAAAGGGAAATGTACACATAGAACACATAAAATTGTTCAATATCTTTCTATGCTTTGAACATCAAACTGGCCAGTGGATATTACCAAAATGATTAATTCAACAAAACAAAGACAACTTAATAAATAGAAAACAGGGAGTTTCCTTCCAATCAGTTGTTGGCCTGGTTTCTCACCAAGACATGAACACCCAAAAATTAGTTAACAAAAAGAAAACATTAACCTTAAGCATAATTATAGATAGAAAAGTACACTCTGTCCTAAAAAACTTTAGTGCACGCAATCACTCAAGGAAGGGGGGAGGGGAAAAGAGGATAGAATCATAAATGCAATTAAAAAAACTCATGGGCAAAGGCTCTTCAACAAAGGTTCCGGCATCTTCTTTCTTCGTTTCTGGGGGGGGGGGATCTGGGTTTCTTTAACAACACTAGATCAGGGCTTTGAGTGAAGGTCCTTCTTTACTTGGGGATACAATTCAGGATTGTGGTTCGGCTTATCAAGTTTTCCTATCTTGTTCACGGCTGAGGGATGATCTCCTCAAATGGCTCCTTTTCGGGAATCGCTAAGCCTAAATTGAATGGATGAGGCAGATTCTTTGTGGAGATCCATTATGAGATATGAAGTGAAACACTTTGCACTTTCCACATAACAATGTATTAAACTACAGTCGACATGTTTCGCTGCACTGCAGAATTATCAAGACTCCCACAAAATATATCGACTGTAGTTTAATAAATTTTTATGTGAAAATTGCAAAGTGTTTCACTTCATATCTCATCGCTAAACCTTCTACACACCCTGGGCTGAGAGAATATTCGGAGGGATGACATGGGTTGACCTTCTTATTGATGATGGAAATCTACCATTCATTCTCCTGTTTCCTTTTTCCGCTCATTTCCTCCTTTCCGGTCCAAACTCCATTGCCTCCAGGTATTTTCGCCAATTTGCCAGGCAATCTCAATCGCCTCAAGCAATTTTATATAAGAATTTGCCATTTTATTATAGTTTAATGAATGAGCCAAAAATGTACGTGAAAATTTACCTCTTAACGAAGCCATGTTTCACGAATGCATTATCAGAATACTTAATCTCTTCAAATTTGTTTCTCTAATTTGGAAAAGTTTCCTTTCATTTAATCTGTTCAGAGATATACATCAGCTTATTACAGGTTATTATTATTCTTATCATGAAAACAGGTTCTAAAGAATGGCTTAAATACGCATGCATCAAATTAATTTTCGAGGTAACCATTCCTTCTTTTTATAAAATGGATGTACTATGTCCTTGGTGCAATTTCTTTTATGGGTTATAACTCTTGGAATATTTCATGTTTTCAAGATTTGACGGGAAAGCAGTGAAAGTGTTAAGTTTTAATGGAAGAATTCATGGTCCTTAGTGTGTAGAATGTGTAGTGCTGGTGAATATGTGTATTTTGGGGAATCGCCGATGGACAGCTGAGCTCTGCCGCAGATGGACGAGTCATCGAATAAAAGGTAGGGAGCATCTTCCTCTTGCTCTCAAATGTGAAGTTTAAACATATTGACAGACAATTTTTGAAACCAAAATAGATGTTGAGCCCACTTTTTCGGACGAGGATGTGAATTTTTCACTTTAGACGGCGTCTTTTAGAAAAAATCAAATTTTCATATTCGTTTAGATTTTACGTTTGATTCTGTACTTCCATGGGAGAGAATATAAATATAGAATAGAAAAGAAAAAATAAACTAAAATAGAAAAAATATAATTCTAAAATCAGTTCTAAAGATGTAAAATGCAATATTTACCCTCATAATTCTTTGTGAAAAAACAATAATTCCTTTAGTTTCTAATTAGTTGAGTTACGGTGCCATGGGAAACGTATTAACCTTAGAAATTTCCGAAATCACATATTTTACGCTCTAAAATATTCAGCAGCTATGCGTCATTCTTAGGGGCTAAGCGATTAAAAAATTAACGTTTTTTTACCGCAATCAGTATATTACTATTTATATAATAGTATAATTCTTATACTAAGCAACAAAATCAAAATTATTGAATTTATTTCGCAACATTGTTGAAAATCGCAAAAAAAACTCATCGTACGTAATTAAACAAAGCCTCAGACTAGGGGCGTGGATTCGAGACCTGGTAATTATTAAATGTTTATAGAAATTACATTCCATACCGAATCTAGAACTGCCATCAAAATCAATGGCACCGACTCCATGGGACTTGAGGGGGCCCGAGCCCCCTCAAAAATTGGTTACGGTTGTGACGAAAAAATGTGCCAGGCTTCTCAATTTTCCCCGGAGTGTCCATATATCAGGATTCGAGTTATCAGGGTTCTAATGCTGATCATATGACTCTTCTAAAATGCTTAAAAAATTCACTACTTATAAAAATTCCTGGGGCAAGATACCCGGTTTGGGCCCCCCTATTATTTTTTTTAAGTCGGCACCCCTAATCGAAATCAGCCGTAAAATTGAGGACAGTTACACACTGCATGTACATACTTTACTATATCTGCTAGATATACATATACGTGCACAGACAGACCAAATAAAATTATGCTCTTTTCCCATATTTGAGAGAAAGTGCTAAAATGTTTAATTTTTAATGTCTAAAACGTTATGTACTATCGTTTCCGATAATATGTAAACACCCACGATCCCCAATTTAACTGATGTGGTGGGGCCGGTAAAAGCTTGGAAGGTTGGCACATGAGGTAACGGCATGCTTCAACCGCACGCCACCAAGAGCCGATGAGGACGAACGCGGGGGCGATCGGGCTAGCGAGACAGGAGTCAAACTCCAGGCGCAATAGCCCAAGCGGATGACATGCACTGATGAAACTCACGCTCATGTTTTGGCCGTCGAAGTGTTTTCATTAGGGCCCACTGGCAAAGTTATTCCTCATTTTAGATTCATATTTGGACTCATCGTTTAAAGGTGAGATAGATGTGGCTCCGTAGCTGAGTAGGTTAATTTCAAGCGGATTAGTAGCGCTTGAGTTTTTGGCGGGTTCGAATTCGAAGTAATTATATTTTCTTCATTTTGTAAAAGAATCATTCTTAAAATCAGCATATTAGACACAGTAAACTCAATACGTAAATAATACCGAATTTTTTTTAACGACCAAATTTATTAAAATAATGACTATCTACGTTAAAATACATTTACTTCGAGGCAGATTAATTCACTGAGAATAAATAAGCAGAGGAAGTGGCAGAGGTTGCATCTTCGTGTCCTTTCGGCTAACTACTGTCCAATCTAAGTTGAGAATAATTCTTACTCATATTAACTACATTTCTTAGTAAATAACCAGACACATTCATAGGTAAAATCATTTTGAATTCCGTATCGTAAGAAAATTAATTGTAATTCAATCGATAATTATAGTTTTCAAATATCTAGTACTTAATTACGAAAAAAAGTGTGAATTTACGTGAATGAAAGAACAAACGCTTCCCTAACTGTGTGAGACCACATTTTACTTACTTATTACAAATTACTGCAATTAGGCTTTTTTCTGGTGGCAGCATTAGATTTAAACAAATGAATGAACGTTTACCTATGCAATAACGAATTAAATTGACAGAATATACACAAATATTATTTAAAAAGACATTAATTCTACTATCAAATAACTAAAATGTGAACATTGACCAAAAATAAACCTATTTCAAACTCGCCACAATAAACCGCAATGTCATCAAACAAGAATCGATGAGCACTTATTCTTAAAATTGTTGTATTTACGGGGAATATCTTTAAAATATCTTCAGGGACGTTAATCCACTCCTTTCTTCCTCTTTGTAGGTTTTTTTTTACAAAATATCTGTTTTCCGCTTCTTTAACTTAATTTTGAATTTATGATCGTTCCTTCCTATTTCCGTCCAACTCCGCTCTTTTGTAAAGGCTTTGAAGACACCACATAACCTATTAATGGCTCTCACCATTGAGGTTTCCATCCCAAAAACCCTGGCATAACTGTGACTCTGTTCCCACTTCTATGCTTCCTTGCGGGACCCCTGATATTATCGCTATCTCCAAGGAATGTCCAACAATTACTCCTACCCTCCGGTATCTATCTTTCAAAAATTCTCTTATCCATAGTTAATCTATCTGTCTATCTGTATGAGTATCTGTCTATCCAATTTATTTTATATGTCTATTGATCATGTGACACCTTATCATAAGCTTTTTTGAAATCAATGATCGCTGCATCAATTTCACTGCCTTGATACAGGACTATAGCAATGTCTTGCGATAACCCCAGTAACTGGGTAAGTTAAAAATGCCCTTCCTGAAACAATAGTGATACAAGAATAGCCTGACATTTTAATCCTAGAATTCGCACTAGTACCTAGCGATAACCTTTTCAATTGAATTCCACACTACTGACATTAGTCTTGATTGGTTTATAACATTCTAATTTACTTTTATCGCCCCCTTGAAAATGGGTGTGACAGTAGCCATTTTCCTATCGCAGGGCAAGTACCCATTATTAGGGTGACGAAAAAAATTATTCTAATATATTACCTCATCCCCTAGTTTCAATGTATCGATGGACATATTATCAGGGCCCATTGATTAATTTCTCAACTTTTTCCGCATTAGTTTTAATATTTCACGATCTGTTACGCTAATAGCTATAACAGCCAGGTGGAAATTCTACACCGAAAAAATATATCACAGTAAAATCACGGACTAGCTCGAATAAACGGTTGGGAGACTAAGGTGATCATTATTTCGGTAATTAATGAATTATTAGAAATAGTCGTTGGATTAAGTAGAGTAAAGAGTTCATTTACCAATTTATTTCTCCTTATTTCCACTGCTTGAATGAATCTGTGTGGAAATGAATGTGGTAACGTAGATAGATTCATCATTTTAATAATTAAGCCGTTTAGAAAATTCGATATTATCTTTTCGTTTAGCCATCTGCATAGAGTATGTTGGTGTTAAGGTGTCTTCTATTTAAAAATGCATAAATTATGATTACTTCGGACTCGAACCCTCCCAGAACTTTACAACATCTACCGCGCACAGAAAAGAACTAATCGGCTGCATTGCTTCGTATCAGTGAGACATAAATGGTGAGCCCAAATATGAATCTAAAGAGAGGAATAACCTCGCCACGGAGCCCGAAAGTATACAAACCTACGGCCCAACGCGTGCGTGGAGGGGAGTCGTCTCGGTGCATTCTATCCGCTTATATGAAATCCGATAGGCCTTTAGCTCGTGGAGTTTGACTACGGCTTCGGTAGCTCAGTCGCGTCCGTCCTCGTCAGCTGTTGGTTTCGTGAAGGCAAAGGAAAAAGTTCTTCATATGCCAACCTTCCAAGTCTCTTCCTACCCGGCCCCATCAGTTAAGTGGGGCTCGTGGTCGTCTACATATTTTTGGAAACACGGATGTTAGAGAAGAGGACTGACGGATGGCATAGGCGGATTTAGGAGGGGGCATAGGGGGACATGCCACACCGCCCCCAAACTCTTAAAAAAATATATATACAAGATTTTTAATACGGTCATCATTACGTTCGTTTTCTTTTATGCATTGCGGAGACTCAATCATTTAATTTAATGTTAATAACATTCATATCAAAATTAAGAGAATTAATACTCTCTGCAGTAATTGTTGTATTTTGTTTTTAAATCTCAAATATGAGGAGACCTATTAGATACCCTTGCTGTCCTCCAGAAAAAAAATCCTGGACTTTCCCTGAACTGAACCTCTTTCATAAAGCCTCAATATTTAATATTTTACATGGTTCCTCCATAGATTGCAATGATGAAAAATACAGATTCTATACATATTTACTTGTAATTCGATGATTAACAACTCTCAATCCAAATTTAAATTAGTATCAATAGAAATATACGAAGGGGAGTAGAAAGAGTAATCCATTATGTCACAAATTATGATTTAGCACTGATAATGTAGGGAGAAATATGATAATAGTAAAAAAGAGGCTCATCTTGATCACTTCTTTCCAGAATCATAATGAACTCTATTATTAATACTTTAAAAAATAAAAGCATGGACTATTGCTCAATCATCTAAAATACTATGTTGAAACATAATATGCTCTAAATTCAAATCGAACTAGAACGCGGATAAATTTTTCCAAAAATATGCTTTGGGATGCCCGTTGTGTGTGTGTGTGTGTGTATGCGCGTTGCATATACTGTTTTTTACATGTCAATCCGGTTCCTTTGGGAAACAAAAAAATGCCATTAAATTGGCAGTATGTTTCGCTTGAATAAAACCTAAAGTTAAATTCATCGTTGGCTATTGGCCGACATTATGAAATATATCTATATGCCGTAAGAAGAAGGATCAGAGGGCGGTTGCCTATGGACTAGTGGTGATATTACAGACGAGTAGATGCTAGATGAAAAGTTTCTCTAGCGGCTCCTCTCCTCTCTTGAGAAATATGGGTTACGTCTCATCGAATATTAGAGAAACCCCGTAAGATACATATTTTCATTCTATGTTTAGTTTTTTACTACCTCACTAAGTTTTTTTTGAGTGCCCATCCTAGGTCAAGAAGAAGTAAGTTATTTAGGGGCACAGTGCAACGGGTAAAGCTTCATGAGTAATCGCTATCATTTGCGCGTGCGGAAACAACAGCTGGTGCCCTGCCTGACTTACTTTACTGCCTTACTTACTTACGCGTTGCGTTGACGCCGCGGCTAGCGAGTCAATCAGAGCCTGTCTTTGAGAATTGATGACGTCATGTCTCCAGTTCGCTGCGTCCTCGCGGAAAAACGGAACCTGCCGTATTTTGTCTGCGTGAAGGCGGCAGTACGCCGACGATTTCGAATTGGTGTTTGTTTATGGGAAGCTTAGGTAGACAAATATGCAAGATTAGATCTAATGCAGGACCCCCATCCTCTCAGACAATACAACCACTTCCAGATTTTTCCCGCGATGCCCTTCCCTCGTCTTTAAAAGACCACCAAATCTGGCCAGCATTTTAAAAACAACAAAACCGCTGCCCAAGCAACAGTTCCTTATTAGTTTTTTTTAATTATTTGCTTGAAAAAATATTATTTTCTTTAAAGAAATCGGGGATTTTTGCTTCTAGGGGGGGCAGCTGCCCCCTCCTGCCCCTCTTTTTGATTTATTGCGGTCACTGGTAGTGTAACAAGAATTGCACGTCACTCGTTAAGGGTTAAATCTATGTTACTTAATTGGATTAATATTGCTTACAGAATAGTGTGATGATTAACAAAATATCCCTCAGAGGGCAGAAAAACTCAAACTTTTGAACCATTTACCTTAATTTTTTTCTGGCGGAGGGCCCCCGCACCTACCGCTTACCCTAGCGGGTATACCACACACTCAGGCAACCCAGTATTAGCTACGCCTGAAACCCCCCCTATCCTTAATTCCTAGCTGCGTCCCTGATCCCAGCTATCCACGATCGTTGAGGGATTTGAAAATATTTTGCACGACGCATCTAATAGCTAGGCACAAATGGCTTTCGTATTCTGACGTATTCTGGGGAAAAATGACTTATGCGGACGAAAGGATGGCCACGGAAAATTCCGTGACTCAACTACTCAACTCAACAGATTCCCTGTGTCACGGGGGCCTATACGCATGATCACCTCATTATCGCGGGTCAAAACGTCTTACTCTCCTCCCCACTTCCAGAAGCCACTTCTTTTCCTTTGCAGCACACAGGGCCGGCCCTAGCAGGTGCGGGGCCAGGGGCGAACCTTCAGTGCGGGGTCCGTCACTTAAAATATTAAACTCTATACCCCATCTACAAACTCGAGCATTTTGAATCCCTACCATTTTCTGGCTAAGTATGTGTTCCCCTCCCAAATTCGGACTTCGTAATAACGCCGTTATGATACCATCACGCAGTAGAGTTCAAAATAGTATGAGATACAAATAAAATTTATAATTCTATGTATTCATAAATTTATAACGTAAAATAAACAAAAAAACGCGCTTTTTCAATAGGTACATATTTTTATAAGTGAGATTATGAGTTTTCATTTTCATTTATTTATTTATTTTTTGTCAAGCACGGACTTAACAATACAGTTATAGTTGAAATTGCATTTTCAAAACTATCGTATATTTTAATTTTTTTTTCACGAACGCGTGGCCCCCCAAAGCGCGGGGCCGGGGGCTGTCGCCCCGGTCGCCCCGCCCTGAGGCCGGCCCTGGCAGCACAGGATGGAATAGTTGTCTTTCGACTGATAAGCGAAGGGGCCGGTCACAATCTCATCCTGGGGCACACAGTCATGAAAATCGCCGATCAAAACGTCTTCCGCCGCCGTGGGCTTCCAAGACTCTTTTTGACCGATAGGGAGTAGGCCCTCACTCGATGCTCGGATTCAGGGGCGTAGCCAGGACGATTGTTAGGTGGGGGGGGGGGCGGAAAGACGGGGGGACGCTCCTCCCACCATTCTCTTCGATAGCTATCGCATCGGTTGACATTGGCGATTGAAATGATTGTAACCGGGGGCGGTAAGGCCAGATCGGCTGGTGGGCGATCGCCGAAGGCCCCGAGCTTCAGGGGCCCCCACAACGCCCGCGTCTATCGTGAAGCTTATATGAAAGGTGTAATTAATAAAAAGTTATTTTGTAATTGTAAAATTCCAAGTATTCATTAATTTGCTTCATTTATGACTTATCCACCGAAAATAGGTCATATAAAAATAAATAAAATAAAGGAGTCAGAAGAATAAAGGCAACCTGATTCTTTTTTGAAAGGGTCACTCGAAAAGCTTATTTTAGAGGTTTCTTTTTAGATTCGTATTCCTGAATCATCTCGCGTAATTCGAGGTAAACATTTTTCTTCTCTCTTATAACAGGCTCCCCCTAAATAGTATTTTCATCGTGAGAATATTGTGGGAATTGTCGAATTCAATGGTTAGATCACACCTTTTAGTTAAACCATCTGGAAAAAACCCTTCCGGAAAACATTTAAACTGATCGGTTATTTTTTTAATGCATGGCGACCGTTAGAAATTATTATGTTTAGTAAAATTATGCATATCGTAAAATATCCAGCCATAAAAATTCAGTGATGAAAAATAATAGGATAAAAAGATTTGTAAAAATATAAACAATGTGCTTTATATCGAGGGTTGATCTCACAATATGTTAGAAAAAAGCCAATGCAGTAAAGGCAACACTAGGTTACCTTAAACTAAGGCACTCGTATCCACAGCCTAAGGTTCTCGAAGTCATCGCGATTATAGGGTATATTTGAAATCCCTCAAAATATTAATTCCTCCCCCAAAAGTCACCGTCGTATATCTCCTGCGGACAGCCATGACTAAAAGATTGCTTTGACATCATGCCCCGCACGTAAATATCTTACCACCAAGAAGCCGAAATTTTTCAAGTCTAGATCTGAAGTCGAATTTGAAATGCCTCTTAACCTCACCCCCGATGCAAAGACTAACGAACACTCTGAGCGTGGAAAGTGGATGTACCCCCTACCGGTCGAAAAGAGTTCGCGGAAACCCTCGGAGGAAGGCGATATGACAAGCGATATTTATACGGAGGCGCTCATGTGTCAACGTGCAGGAAGGAATCGTTCATTCAGCTATGAAATTTTCGGAGGCAATCCTTTCTTCCGCATACGAGGATCACGTTTGATTGACCGACCAAGTTATTTATCTGTCAACATCTTCAGAATCATAACTTGAGTAATAATTGGTTTATCAAAGGTTTTCCTCTGCTACTCAAGAGATGATTTGAGTATTATCATGGACATTAAAGCTGTCATGAGATGTTTATGTATTTCAACACATTAAAAATTTAATTGGAGGTATTTCTAAAGTGTTTTTATTCTCGATCATGATGACTAATCATGTGATAAAATTCGTCATAGTACATGCCAAGGGTCTCACCTACCACGTTATTACAAAATGACATCAATAAAAGAACCTGCAAAAAGTTTTCTTTCGTATCTACACAAGATATAGCTATTCGGTACCTTCGTATACTATCATGTATTCACCCAAGACAGTGGCGGATACATACGGGGGGCGCGTAAACCCCCCCCCCCCCCCTTTGCGGGACCGTATCACATAAGATGCCATTGTCTTGAGTGTGTATAATCAGTTTAAATGTAACTTTCTTATCCCGATCAATGATAATCATTTGTCGGTACAGGTCGATTACCAAAAGCGTATTACTTGATTATTTCGTTACAATGAAATGAAAGGTAGCTCGAGATACCTTATGCGCCCCATCCCTCGAATTTTTTCTGTATCCGGCACTGTCTTAAGCTTTCGAAAGGAAACTGCAGTCACACCTCCTTCATATTTCAAAACTTAGGTTGAGTGATAACAATAGAAATACACTGAAGCGTCTGTGCTTTTAGTTGTAACGGCAACCGATTGCAACGTTAGCGTTAACATTAAAAATCAACGTTCAATGCTTCCCGAAGATGTCTTTTTCTCTTCACTTTTTCGCCTTTATTTTGTGGAAGAGAAGAGATACGTAGGAGAAGAAATACGTAAGAGTGAAATACGCAAGAGAAGAAATACGTAGGTGTGAAAAGATAAGCTGATAGGAGAACTGAGTGGAGAGCTGCGTCAAACCAATCCTGGGATTGTTGACCAGTGATGATGATGATTTTGTGGAAACTTACGTTAAACGCCTAACTTCGTGATTTTTCAATCAGCACAATATTTTTCCGAGTGGAAAATCTGTCACATACGCACTGTTCGTCGGTTTTACTATCCTTTTGAACTGGGTACCATTTTAGAACTGCTGCGACCATTTTGATAGAATCAAAATCAAATTTATCAATTAGGTTTGGCCATTGTTACCGAAACAGTTAATGTTCCACATAAACCGAAAAGTTCGCTGAATTTCATTAGAATATAATATTTCTAACTGAACTTTTTTCGGTGTACCTTATTGACATTAATACATATGGTGAATGACATTTGAATTGTGTGTAATGCTTTATCGTAGGCCATTGATACGGCACTCAATCCATGACGTGGAAGATAGACATTTTATCAGAGGAATTAAACAATAACTTTAGTTGATCATGGGTTGGTATCGAAAAACTTCTAGTTATGTCAAACCAGTCGAAAATAGATTACTTTGGCTGGAGTATTAGAAATAAAAAATGATCAGTTCCAACAAAACCTAGTTAAGAATATAGTTAAAAATTTCGGGGTAGTAATAAAAAATCAATAAAGTTGATAAAATTATATTTGAATGCTGTCACGGTAATTCTCCCAGAAAATTTACTTCCCAATAACAAAGCGTATGGGATGAAACGCATTTTCTTAGTAAACTTAGCTAATCTTACCATTGGCGAAGCTTAAGGAATATTCGACGGTAGTATTTCCCTTTAGCTGTACACAATGTCTATTCACGATGACTATGCAATAATTGGCCCATCACTACACTGAAAATGTATTTCTCGGAGTCCACTAATGAGTAAGCACAATCAATCACATAGCAGTGTGAAGGCAGTCAGACTTTAAAGCCTCCACTTACTCGAAGCAAGATGGAAATTCAAGAAAAATATCACTTCTCCTTGCTCTCTCGGAAACATGAAATTGATGATTAAGATGATATGATACAAATATTTTTATAATGTATTCAGTTTATGTACTAAGTCTGTCCGATTACCCAAAGCATCGTCACTTATTCATACGGATAATATATACGTGAGCTAAAACCAATAAGCGAGCCTGGGTTAAGAGTGCATTTCTCTTGTCTATTGGGCCAATAAAGGGTTAAAATTGCAGTGGTCGTTTAGCATAACGATGGGAGTTTTGCAACCTTTTTGACGTAAATGAGAATTTCGGGTGTCCATCCGAGAAAAATGCTCTCAATACCTAATAATTATCTTTAATGAGCGAATAACGTTGGCGACAGTGGACTAATGTTATAACAGCAAGCAGGAGAAGTGATTAACTTGACTTTACGTGGCATTTATGTGGCAGAAGTTTCCAATATGGCCGCCAGTGAAAGAACGTGTGTTTCTCGCGCTCCAATGGTTTTCGTTTTTTTAGATGTGTTTTGTGTCATTTCGGTGTATCCTGCTACTAGAGTGTGTGTGAACTCAACAGTGACCTCCTCACCAATTGTCCAGGATTTTCTTCAACATAGATACAGTTATAGGAGGTATTTTTTCTCCGCCTTCGCTTCCTGTGACTTCTCCCTTGGTTGCCTCCACTTCCCGAGCTGTCCCTCACAACGCTCCCCGCGGGTCCTTCGCCCCTCCCGGGCATACCTGACGCGGAGACATCGGTCCTGGACTGGACTATCTATCCTCTTATTAGCTCTGCTTTCGGGAGACATAAACATCAACCCTGGCCCTACCAGAGCATCATCAGTGAGCTTTTACTATCAAAATGTGAGAAGCCTAAGGAACAAGTTGTCCTCGTGTGATTCACATGCTCATGAGTTGTCGTCCTTCGATGTCATTGCCCTCTCCGAGACATGGCTAAATTCATCCATTAGTGACAGTGAATTGTCCTTTTCTAGCACCCATACCGTATATCGCCGAGACAGACCATCGAGAGGGGGAGGAGTCCTTTTCGCAATTAATTCAGCTTATCAGTCCAAGCGACGGAGAGATTTAGAGACAGGATGTGAAATAGTTTGGAGTGAATTGTCTCTCTGTTCTCATAAATATCCCAAGAGTAAGTCGAGTAAAACACTCATTGGTTGTTTTTATCGCCCTCCAGCAAGTGACTCAATTGTTTTAGAAAAGTGTTTTGACTCTGTGCTAAAAGCTGTTAACATAGGCAACGTGATTCTGATTGGTGATTTTAACTTGTCTATTCGCTGGAACTCACCCACCTCAGGCTCTCCGCTCAATTCCCATGATGATTACTTCATTAATCACTTCATTAATGCACTCCGCTTATCGCAGTTTAATCTTCATGCCACCAGAAACCTGGCAACATTGGATTTCCTCATTTCCTCAGTCCCCCCCATCTCTATCACCCCTGGCCGAAACATTTTCGACTCCGACCACGAGTCCCTCGACGCTACGTTTTGCTTCCAAGGCCCTCGGAATCGCCGTGGGGCGCCCTCCAGACCCCACAAACCCTTCCCTGCTTGGTCGAAGGTTTCCTGGAACGACCTCAACCGCGCACTCGAGTTAATCCCTTGGTCTATCCTCAGCTCATTGTCTCCGGACGAAGCAGTGGACTTCTTCTACTCCGTTATCGACAGTGCCATAAAAGACTTTGTTCCTTTTGTGACCCCAAGGACTAAAAGATTCCCTTCGTGGTTCAAGCCCGACACAATTCATACCCTTGGGAACAAAAATCGAGCTTGGTATCTATATAGAGACTACCCCAGTGAAAACACCTACAAAGTGTTCTCGGACCTTCGTCGCCTGTCTAAATCCCTAATACGCCGTGACTATGAGGAGAATATCTCTGAACTGTCTTCCTCCATAACCTCAGATCCAAAAAAATTCTGGACCCTTCTCAATAAACGCCGTAATATCCCTCGAATTCCCGATGCTGTGTCACTCAAAAATTCCTGTGCCGTAGGAACAGACAGACCAAACTTCTTCCTTGAATATTTCACCGGAAGTCAAGCACCGACGTCAAATTTCACACTTACAGACGACTTTTCCCTCTCCCCTGTCAACAGCCACTGCCTCTCAGAAATTCGGACAGATCCCAAGGAAGTTGCAAAATATCTATCTAAGATTCCCCTCTGCCGCTCACCTGGCCCTGATGGTCTCAGTCCTATATTCGTTCGCAACTGTGCTCAGACTCTCTCAATTCCCATTGCCCTCCTTTTAAATCGCTGCTTCCACTATGGCATATTTCCCTCACAATGGAAAATAGCAAATGTTATTCCTATCCATAAAACTGGCCCTAAAAATGACGTCTCTAATTATCGGCCCATCTCAATACTTCCCGTTCTTTCCTCTGTCTGTGAAAGGATCATCCTTAACCGACTTTACTACTTTACTTCTCCCTTTCTCTCCCCTGATCAGCACGGCTTTCTTCCGGGTCGCTCTTGTCTTACAAACCTATCCATATTTCAGCAACATGCCGTACAATCGATGGCCGAAAAGTCCCAACTTGACGCCATCTTTCTTGACTTTTCCAAAGCCTTCGACACCCTTAACCATAAACTTCTCCTCCATAAACTCGCCTCCCGCTTTAATATCTATGGCAACTTCCTCAGTCTCTTGTCCAGTTTCCTCCGTGACAGATCCCAAAGAGTAATACTCGCTGGTATCTCATCTTCCTGGTCTAACGTTACCTCCGGAGTGCCTCAAGGTAGCGTTCTTGGACCTTACCTCTTCAACCTATTTATTGATGACCTTGCCCCCATTGTCCGTTCTTCCCAAGTCAATACATTACTTTATGCTGATGACTGCAAATTATTTAAAAAGATAAATAATCTCGCAGACTGTAATATGCTACAGGATGCCGTAAAAAATACCACAGAGTGGTGCATTCTCTGGAGGCTGCAATTGAACTTTAAAAAGTGCACCACAATGACAATATCTGCGAAGAAAACTCCTATCCTTTTTGATTATGCAATTAACTCCTTGCCTCTTAATCGTGTGTCATCCATGAAAGATCTTGGAATTATTGTGGACCAAAAACTTCTGTTCTCTGAACACATTCACGCGATCAAATCTAAAGCCATGTCACTCTTAGGACTACTCTACCGGTTCACGGATATCTCCAGTACTAAGGCCCTCCAATCCTACTTCTCAACCATAGTTCTTCCGGTGATCAACTATTGCTCCCCAATTTGGTCAATGTCTGCCCCCACTAATCTTGCCACCCTTAACAGTGTTACAACTTTTTTTGCAAAAATTGTAAAATTTAGAAACCCAAATCTCCGCGAGTCACCTACTAGTGCAGTTTTATCCTCTTTATCCGTCCCTAGTTTATCCCTTCTTCGACTTCAATCAGACATCAAATTCATTTATAATACCCTTAACTCCCACTTCGACAGTCCTGACATTGTTTCCTTCCTCAACATTAGAGTACCTTCCCGCCACACCCGATCTACTTCTTTACTCCACATTCCTACACCCAGGCTATCTGTAATTAAGCGCTCTCTTTTCCATAGGCTTTCCCTTTTAATAAATACTCTGCCCAGTGATATTGATCCGTTTGGTCTGACACTTAAAAATTTTACTCATCGGGCATTAACATATTTATCACATAAATGACTAGATAGCCGGATAAATGTTTGTTTTTCTTTTTTATTCTATTTAAATTTGTAATCAAATCATTATTATTTAATTATTTAATATGTGTTGTTATAAGTGCACTTTAAATTGGCAGTATTGCTGTATGTGTATCTCTTTATTAAAATAAAAATAAAAATAAATGACTAAGAACTGAAAACTCTACTCGAGGGTGGTTTACAGCAACGAAAAAAATTACTCAACTCGATTTATGATAATTATTAGTCGGTACAGGTCGATTACCAAAAGCAAAGATCAGCATCGGAACTGAAATCTCGTTATTACGAAATGGCAAAATTTTACTGGGGAAATACTCAAAAATAAAATTTAATTAAGGATAAATTCACTCTCTTAGATTAACCCTCAGCGAGTACTATCGTGCCAAAGTCCCATATAACCCCGTCCTTACTTCCGTTTGGCTGGGTGAGCTGTGGTCAGTGGCGGATGCGAGAAAACTCAAGGAGGGGCGCAAAAATCCATTTTGTGAGGTTCCATTCCAAACCTACAACCGCCACCGACATCATGTAATATTGCGTGGTGTTCTATATATATATATATATATATTATTTATTTATACTAGGGATGGACGGATCGAGGATTTTTTTCGGATCCAATCCTAGATTTTCGGAGCTGGATCTTTCGGATCGGCTGTTTTCGGATCCAAATGCATTTTCATATTTCTGCTATTAAACGAAGTAGTTATTAAAGTATTTTTCTTCATAAAAGGAAAGAAAAATATCGAAAAATCATGAATTTACAATAGAATTCATGGAAAAATGAAGTTTTTTTAGATTATGAAGGGTGTTAAAATTAGTTTGAAACCCTCTACTTTGTACCCTGTTATTTAAAAATCCCCCCCCCCCCCTGGTTTTGCACCCCCCCCCCGTAACAAAGACAATGATTTATGGTCCGTGAGATTTCGAAAAAAAAACAACAGAGGCACGGGCTGATGGACGGCCGAGGGTGGTTTTCCGAAATCTGCGACGCAGTTACTTTTGACGTAGTTATTATCCTACGAGGCTGAGATTCCCCCGACGATTGTTCAATCTATTGGGAGAGTCAGTCTTTGTGCCAGTCGTATTTTGCCTTTTTTTCTTTCCTTGGCTGAAATTCTGCTACGTAACTTCGGATCCAGATCCGATGTCTTCCGCGACTTTGGATCCGATGTATCCGATGAAGGGCAATACCCGAGGGTATTTGGGCCCGAGGTATCCGATCCAACCATCCCTAATTTATACCGACAAACCGAATACAATGGCGGCTTTTTTCCCATACATGAGGTAATGCGTTAAAGCGTTTAATTCTTTAAGTCTAAAACGTTATGTACTATCATTTCCAATAATGTGTGGACACCCAAGATCCCCACTTCACTGTTGCGGTCGGGTCGGTAAGAGTTTGGAAGGTTGGCACATGAGGTAACAACATGCCTCAACCGCACGCCACCAAGAGCCGATGAGGACGGACGCGGGGGCGATCGGGCTAGCGAGACAGGAGTCAAACTCCAAGCGCAATAGCCCAAGCGGATGACAGGCACTGATGAAACTCACGCTCATGTTTTGGCGGTCGGAATGTTTTCATTCGGTCTCCTTGGCGAGGTCGTTCCTCTCTTCAAATTCCTATTTGGACTCAACATTTACATGTTGGGTAGATGTGGCTCCATTGTAGAGTAGGTTTATTTCACGCGGATTCAGTGGCGCCGACTCTACGGGGCATGAGGGTGCCCGAGCCCCCTCAAAAATTCCTTATGGATGTGAGGAAAAAATGAGTCAGGCTAGTCGATTTTCCCCGGAGTGTCCAGATATCGATATTAGAGTTATCAGGGTTCTAATATCGACCATATGATTCCTCTAAAATGCGCAAAAAACGTAAAACTTACTACTAATAAAATTTCCCGGGGCAAGAGCCCCGGTTCGGCCCCCCCAATATTTTTTGTAAGTTGGCATCCCTGCGTGAATTAGTTGCGCTTAGCTTTTTGGGATGGTTCGAATCCGAAGTAATATTATATTTACTTCATTTTGTAAACTAATCATTCTTCACAACAACATAATAGACACAGTTAACTAAATAAACGGTTAATACTGATTTTTTTCAAACGTCTAATTTTTAAAAAATAATGACTATCTACGTTATTAACACATTTATTTTCAAGCAGATTTATTCATTGAGAGGAAATAAGCAGAGGAAGTGGCAGGGGTCCGTGTCCTTTCGGCTGAATAATGTCCAATCTCAGTTGAGAAAAATTCTTCCTCATATCAACTACATTTCTCACTAAATAACCAAAGACATTCGTGGTTAGAATCATTATGAATACCCTAAGGTAAGAGAAATTATTTAAAATTCGACCAATAATTATAATTTTCAAATTTATAGGACGAAAAAATATCGGAATTTACGTGAATGAGAGGACAAACGCATTCCTAACGGTATGTGTGCGAACCACAATTTAATTATTACAAATTATTGCAAGTAGTCTATTTTTTGGTGGTGTATAAAGCATTAGATTTAAGAAAATGAATGACTAGTCTACCCACGTGATAGCTAAGTATATTAACAGAAAATACAATTATATTATAAAAATACATTAATTATAATATAATGCAACTAAAATATGGCGAATGACCAAAAATATTCCCATTTCAAACTCTCCTTAATAAATTGCAATGTTAACAGCCAAGAATTGATGATTACTGCTTCTTAAAATTGCAGTATTAAAGAGGAAGATCTTAAAAATATCTTCAGATTGGTCGATCCACTCCTTTATTCCTCTATGTAGGAAAAATGTTAACAGCATTTCTGTTTTCTGCTTCTTGAACTTAATTTTGAATTTATGATCTTTCCTTTCTATTCCGTAGGGTGAGTCAAGTTTTACACCTATTATCTTCCAGCCCCACTCTTTTGTAAATGCTTTGAAGACCCCACATAATATATTATAGTTCTTCTCACCTTTAGAGGTTTCCATTCCATAAACCCTATCATAACTGTGACACTGTCCCCCCTTACATACATTCCTAGAGTATACTTGGCTGCTTTTATTTGAACCTTTTTAAGCTTTAAAGTATCATTTTCTCAAAACGGATGCCACACCGAAGCAGCATATTCTAATACAGGTCGATCCGTAGTAATATAGGCAAATTATTTGGTTTCTTTTGTACTCTCTTTTATTTTTCTTATGATCCAATGCAGAGTTTTTAATGATTTTCCCTACCACCTGATCAATATGCATTCCCCAACCAAGTTTGGATGTGAAATTAACCCCCAATTTTTTAAATACCTTAAAGTTGGAAATATTTCCCCCGAAAGAAATATGACCGATTATCCTTATTTCTCCTTCTCGTGAATGTATTTTTTGCACTCTGGTATTAAAATCCATTTTGAAGGGTATCATACATGAAGATATTTTATCTAAGTCATTTCGAAATGTAGGTCCTACACCGGTCTTCTCTGATTTTAATCCTTCGGTAGATTGTGCAACCATCCGTAAAAAAGAGTATTTTGGAGTCAACTCCCACATGCATGTCATTCATGTATATGAAAAACAATATTGGACCCAATACGCTTCCTTGGGCGACCCCTATTGTTACCGCTATCTCCTAGACATATCCTTCAACTACTCTTATCCTCTGGGATCTATCTTTCAAAAATTCTCTTATCCATAGTTTAATCCTATCATTAGTCCCCAATATTAGTGTTACGAAAAAAAGTATTCCGAAGTAAAGAAAAATAGCTTCATTCCCTAGTTTCGATTCATCCATGGACACATTATCAGGAGCCATTGATTGATTTATCTTCTGTTTGAGCGTTAGTTTTAATATTTCACAATCTGTTACGCTAATAGCCATAAGATCCAGGTGGTCATATTTCCATTCTACCCAGAAAAAATACATCACAGTTAAATCACGGATTAGTTTGAATAAAAGGTTGGAAGACAAAGGTGATAATTATTTCGGTATAAAATGAATTAGTATTAATAGTCGTTGGATATAGTAGTGTAAAGAGGTCATTTACCAATTTATTTCTGCTCATTTCCACTCCCTAAATGAATCTGTATAGAAATGAATCTGGTAACATAGAGAGAATTATCATTTTTATAACTAAGCCGTTTAGAAAATTAGGAATTAAATATTTCTTCAGTCATCTGCAAGGAGTGTGTAGATGTTAAGAATTATTGTTTTAAAAAATGGATAAGTGATGATTACTTCCGACCTGAACTCTCCCAGAACTTCACCGCATCTCGCGCACAGAATAGAACTAATCTGCTGCCACGCATCGTGTCAGTGAGACATAACTGGTGAGCCCTAATATGAATCTAAAGAGAGGAAAAACCTCGCCACGGAGCCAGAAAGTAAACAAACCTACGGCCCAACGCTTGCGTGGAGGGGAGTCGCCTCAGTGCATTCCATCCGCTAACATGAAATCCGATAGGCCTCTAGCTCGTGGAGTTTGACTACAGCTTCGGTAGCTCAGTCGCGTCCGCCCTCGTCAGCTGTTGGTGTCGTGAAGGCAATGGATGCAGGTTGCTTCATGTGCCAACCTTGCAAGTTATCACCGACCCGGCCCCGTGAGTAAAGTGGGGCTCGTGCGTGTCTACATATTACTGGAAAGATGGGTGTTATAGAAGACTGACGGATGGCATACGCGAATTCAGGAGGGGGGATGGGGGCACTTGCCCCCATCCCATGTGTCCTCCCCCCCCCCCCCCAATGGTTATAAAATAGGCATTTTTAATAAGGTTATCATTATGTTCGTTTTATTTTGTGTATTTCGGAGTCTCGAGTGAAAGAAACGAATTATTACTTTAATGTTAGCAAATTTCGTATCAAAATTAATAGAATATTCTCTACAGTTATTTCTGTATCTTTTAAATCTAAAATAAGACAAGGCCTATCAGAGCCTTGTGCCCCCAGAAAAAAATCCTGGAACCAACCCTGATATGAATCTCTGTCATAAGGCCTCAGCATTTTATCCTTTACGTGGTTCCTCAATAGATTACCAAATATGAAAATAAATAAAGATTCTCCACATATTTACATGTCATTCGATGTTTTACAATTCGCGTTCCAAACAAAAATTAGCATCGATATAAAAATGCGAAGGGGAGTAGAAAGAGTAATTCATTAATTGTCACAAAATTTGATTTGGCACTGATAATGTAGGGAGGAATGTGAAAACAGGAAAATAGTCTCTTCTTAATCACTCCTTTCCAGAATCATAATGAACTCTATTATTCATACGGTGTTAGTAAAAAAAACCATAACTATTGCGCAATTATCTAAAATGCTAAATTGAAACATAATTTGCTCTAAATTCACATCAAACTAGAAGGTGGGTTAATTTTTCCAAAAAATATACTTTGGGGTGCCGATGCGGTTTGCGTGTTGCATATACTGTTATTTTGTAGTCAATGCGTGTCCTTTGTGAAGCAAAAAATGTCATTAAAGCGGCTATATGTTTAACTTGAACAACACCTAAAGCTAAATTCATCGTTGGCTACTGGCCGACATTATGAAATGTATTATATCTATATGTCAAAAGGAGGATCACAGGATAGTTGCCTCAGGGCTAGTGGCCATCTCAGCAGACGTGTACCTGCTAGAGGAAAAATTTCTCTAGCAGCTCTACTCTCTTCAGAAAGATGGGCTACGTCCCATTGAAAATTAGAGCAAAGTCAACCCCGCAAGCTCCATACTTTCATTTTGGTTTAGTTTTATTTACTATCGAATCAACTATTTTTGTGTGCCCACCCTAGGTGAAGAAGAAGTTAGCTATGGAGGGGCATCGTGCAACGTGTAAAGCTTCACGAGTATTCGCTAGCATATGAGCGTTCCTGCCTTTCATTTATTTTAAGTGAAAACAACAGCTGGTGCACTACCTAACTTACTTCGCGTATCATGGGTGACAATGCTTCAGTTAATGGCGAAATATGGCGCTCGTCATTCCATTGTATGGATCTATGACTCCACGTCTCACCGTACACCTTCAATTTTGAGTTCACTCTAACGTATGACGCGGTGAGGGCTGGTTGTTCATCCCTCGCTTCACATTATAATTGGAAATGCTCTCGAAGGAAAGAATCACCCTTGATGCCGTACAAAGCCATCATGAGTAATCGCTAGCATGTACTCGTGCGGTTAATGAGACGCATCACTCCTGCTCAACCGGCAGTATTTCCTTTCTTGCTTAAGGACTAACAAGGTTGTAAACCGCCGCCTTGTACCGTCCTCAGAAAGAGGACATGTCTTCAGGCCTTCAGCATGACGCAGTTCTGAGTTGAGGGTGGAAACAATTTGGGATCGGTGCGAAGCCACTCAGAAAATAGTGCAGTTGCTGGGTAACCGTGTGACGATAGTGTTGGAATTCATTTCTAAGTGGTGTGCCTTTTCCATCTTGTGAAGTTATTATTTCAAATTTCCAATAAGTAACATGAAGGAAGTAATGTGTGCATCTGAAACACGCAAATCGTTCGTTAAAAAATGTGAAGCGCATTGGTTTGTGTGGAGTTCGAAAATATCTGAATTTGGAAATCACTGGTTCAGCGCATTACATATTGTTAAGTATGTTGGGTGGTTTGTGTGTGTGTGGAAAAATCTTGTGGTGATTGCGAAGTTTTTTGTGTTACCATGAGAGTTACAGAAGAGGAGTAATGATACTGAGGTGTTAGGATTTGGCTTCATTCTCCTGGAAAGTGTCAAATAGCTCCAGATTCAAGGAAATAAGCAAGTAACTATAATTTTCACCTTTTAAATCTACTCGTAATTATTTTATTTTTCTATGCAGTTGATTGGGAGAAAACAATTATATTGGCTTCATTAATCACACTGGGTGTATTTAGAATTCTTAGCCTTCACGGTGTAGCATATTTAGTACATCCCAGACAAAAATATCACCTGCTATCGGCGCAAAAAAGGCAGAAAGCTGACTTTTAATAATTTGTATGAAATTCTGCCTAAGCTCTAGAGGGTTGCGTCATCTATCGTTTTACTGATTGTGAACTTGACTACGACAGTAAATTATTAAATATTGTTTAAACGTAAACTTTTGGATTCTATGGTTGAAAGAGTGGAGAAGAACACGCGAGAAACTCTGATAACGGAAGAACGGTCGTATTCTTCTTCTGATTACGGGCAAAATATTTAATCGGTGGATTGTATTTATTAATAGAGAGAGCGACAACTCCGCATTACAAATAGCGTTTAAAAATTATATTTTACCCAATATTTGATTTTTTAAATGGCACAAAGGTAGATATCAATTTCCGAGGTGTAGTAAAGTACTTGAATATTGAAGTTACGTATGTTATATTAATAAAATATTTCTACACTTTTTATGTATCGAAAGGTGTATATTATTCCTCTTACTAAAATTAAACCACAAAACAAAAATCGCCCGGCGGCAGAGCATATTACCAAAGTAGAAGCCGAAATTTTTGTCCAGAATAGACGTCGAATTGGCAATGCCGCTGAACCACGCCTACGAATCGGAGAACGAACACCCCTTTGAGTTTTGGGGGATGGCGTATTCTTCTGTGAAGTTGGAAATGAGTATGTAGTTCATCGGGGAATGGAATTTGGCAACAAAGTGAGCTTTATGAAGGGATATACAAGAGTCGTGGCCTCCTATCAAGCGTGAATTCCTCACGGAGTTGAGATACGAAGTCACCCGAAGCCTTCATTTCATTTACAGAAAGCATTTACGTGAATCGCCCAATCATAAAAATCATAGGCTATCCCTACCTAGTGAAAAAATCATAATGATCTGAATACAATTTCAGAAGTGGTGCGCAGTTTTTTCCATGCTTTGAAGAATAAGTCATTGATTGATCTGATCTTTAATTCGTCTACTCTGAAGAAAATTTTGCTTTCTGGTCGATATTTGCGTGCGAGACTGAGCGAAAGAATGAATACGAAAATAACGAAATTTTCTGAGTGATGTGACTTTGGAATTTATACCGAATAACCATTGACACTCGACTTATATTGGGACCGAAGTGGTTACGTCACCGTCATTCTACCAATCCTTATTCCGGCCATCATATGTGCAGCCATTTTTCTATAAAATATATATATAAAACGTTCGCAAATTCAAAGAGACTTTTCCTAAAATTCCGAATCTTAGCTTTAGCTTAGTCATGAGTTGATATAAGGAACTCTTGAATTTATCGGGTAGCAGGTAAGATATGGTTGTGTCCAAGGTGATAAAGAAGCACCTTGGGTTGTGTCTACCTAAATAAAATAATCTTAAGTCCTTTCAATTGAATTTCAGGATTAATGCGTGGTTTATTGTGTGATTTAACAAAAAAGTCATTGATAGTTTCAGTCCATAATTAGTCAAATTTTTATTTTTAGTGAAAAAAGACTTTAGCATTGCAGTACAGTAAGTGACTAATAGGGACGTCGAAAATACGGATTCACGTTACGGTCGCTACTATTAATTAATTGGATTCACATTTGACGAAAAGCAAGTTGAATGCAAGGTCTGATTGCTCAGCAAGGATGTTCGTATAGAGTTACCCTATTCCCCGTCGATATATCTACTGAGCTATTCAGCGGTAACCACTTATTTTAGAATAATCACCAAACACAGAAATGTTGCCAAAAATATCACTTAAGATGGGTGTAGTGTGCCGCCACTAAGAAATTGTGGGCAATTAAGATAATAATTAAAAGTTACGTGGCAGAAGGTGAGTAAATGACAATCAATATCTCCACTCACGCATTCAGGATTAATCCATTGAATTCCTGCTCCACCGGCGTGCTCGTACCATATGTTCTCCTCGCACCAAATTTCTTCTCACTTCACGCTCAAACCTGAGACAGCATTCATAAGACTTGCATATTAGCTTTCATGTAATCATGATCCCTTTCGTGTAAATCTGCTCCTCAAACACGTCCGTACCAATTTTTCCCCTCACTCCGTACCTACATTCTCTGCAAGTAGTAAATAAGAACCGATGCAGTTACTTAAGGATATTTGCCAAGAAAAACCGTACCAAAGAAGTATGCTGCAAAAATGCGAATAAGATACAGGAAATAAAAGATAGAAAGAAAAAAATAAGAAAGACAGAGAGATTAAAAAAATACTACAACGGTTTTTTTCCGAGAATCCACCGGAGAATGTCAGATTGTGAAATAATATCATAACCAACTCATGCAATTCAATCATAAATTGTAAAAATCGACAATATTTGTCGTGTTATTATAACAAATTGCCGACAACCGGCGCATTAAGAAATGGAATTCAGATTATGATGGCAATAGGTGCCCACAAAATAACAATAATTTACTCACTCACTAAGTCACGGTCAATCACGTAAATTTCTTCCCAGCCAGCCGCTGTTTGCAACAGGTTATTATCCTACTCGAACCTCACATGCACAGATTTTTTCACTGCTTTCAAATTTCTCAAGCGTATCCTGTGTGCACGCCGTTGTTGATGAAGTCAGGGACGGTGGTCCGTTGGTGTAGACACTGCAACACTCACAGTGTGGAAGTAGTCTTCGAAATGACACTTGAGAGTGAGTCATAGTCTTCTGACGGTCACTAGACTAGAAATTTCGCCAAAGTTAGGGAGTGGCGAGGATCAATAATGGAATTCAGCGACGCATGATTGAATTGAGCACTGAAACCGTTGGAGAGTCAAAAGGGCCCAAACTCTGAAACTATCGAAGTTATTACGCTACGCAAGGTAAGGATTCAAGTTATTTGAAAAAGTAAATTATTATAAATACATTTATATAAATTATTACATTTTAAATTTAATTTCAATGATATCCCATTTATTTATTTTTTAACTGAAAGTCTATTTTAATATCTATACGAAAATACATCGGCCATATGTTCGTGACGTCAAAGGTGTTATCCAATCACGTGCCGGCTCAACCTACGAATCTTCGGGAGCCTCAGTTTGGTGATAGTCGTCGTCGAGTGAAGAGGTAAGTAACGAAGCCATGTTTAAGTTACCGGTTCCCTGTTTAATATTTACGCCATTACTTTTTACTTTAATGTTTAAGATATCAGTGAATTTGCTGTGATTAATGCCGAAAATTATTCGTGAGCTGATTGATTTATTAAGATTTATTACGCTTAATAACATTTATCACCCACATAATTTGAGGGAAATGTTTTTCGATATCTTCGCCAGTAATTTGAATGCTTTCATTGTTCCTGCCAAAGATTCGTGGATAGTGGGCTATTCGTTATTCTCTTTCACGATCGATTGCTATTGTGATACGGGATACGTCTGAATTATTATTCATTGAGTACGATGCCTAGTAATCAAGTTTCAGTAATGTTGTCTACATTTCTTACGTATGAGACAATTTGAAATTGTCCATTGCAGCGATCCAGTGGCCATATTGTGATAATTTAGTCCCTAAGGTGTACTCTGTTTAATTTTATCTGTTTTGAGTGTTTGTGTGACGTTGACGAAGTGCTTGAAGGTAACCCGTACGTGGTTCTCGAGTGATTTCTTAAGGCTTCTGGGAACAGCTATAATATAGTGATTTGTCTCCCATCGTGGTTTAGAGGGGATTATAATAGTATTTTCATGACGTCTTGCCGCAAGGTATTTGTACTCGAATTTTCGGGACTTTGTCACCAAGATATTTGAATATTTGTAAGGCTGTGCCATTTCACCGCTGATTGCATAACCTTGCAGTTTATCAGTGGCATGATATTGTTCGGGGATCCTTCAAGATATATTCCTAAATATTTCGTTTTTAGAGTTGAAAAAGGACGCCTCTCCTTTGTTGAAGTCGTCAGGAGGTTGTAATTGCTTAAATTTATCGCAAATATATCGGAATTTCCTCGGAATTTAACCAGCCAATGCATAAGTTTTTTTCTTCTTTTTTCTCTTCGCGGCCGTTAACTTGCATGGCCTCAGCATTCACAGAAGGAAGGATTATCAAATAAATTAGTGTATTAACTATCATTATCATCAACTTCGTTTCTTACCTGAAATTTTCCGTCAACGTAATAGTCGGTTGGTGCATGATAAAAAAAATATGTTAATGTGTGTCTCTTTTTCATTATTTTCAGTGTATCGATTCCACGTGAAAGTTGAGGTGTTTCTGTTATACGAGTGATATGTCTCGGAATTCTTTAACACTGGAGAGTGATCCTGAGGAATGAATGGTAAGTTAATTTCAATTTTCAATATTACACGACATTTTATTATGTTATATGCCAAATTGTTTCGATTTCTAATCCTTAGTCTTCCCTTGGATTATAAGAATTTTTCACGGGGTCATATACTTAAATCTGGGAATAAACAATTTTTATATTTGGCTTGTTCCGCCTTGAATGGAGTTTTTTGTTAATTTAAAAGTTCCATGGAAAATACCGGAAATGATTCGCAGTAATTTCTACGTTTAGGTTTTCTGATGCAATTTTTACGATACAGGCGACGGTTTTTCCTTTGCATAGTTAACTTGTTTCAAAAGTGGCTCTTATAATTTAAATGCACTTGTATATTCGTTATGAATATCATCGTCCTCTGAATACGCTTAACGAGTGATCTTTTTTGGATATTGGCACTTGGTGAATCAGTAGATTGGCTCCTTTGGAACATTAAGACATTTATGATCCGATGCTGCTTATTATTGTTTCTACGACTTTAGACAACATTTCAACCAACTAAAATAATTTTGGCTTGTAGAAACTGACGGAAAATCTATTAAAATGAGATCCATTCTTAGCAACGTCAACAGCTTTTGATATTTTCAAGGGTTAGTATTTACGGTATAGTTAAACTTATGGCAATTTCTCTTCACGTAATCATTCAAATCTATCGAATGCATTTTGATATGAAGTCAGCTGTAAATTCCATATATTTAAGAGATCAATGCTATAGGTATTACCATGTAACAGCTGAATAACTTATCCGGCTGTTTTTTAAGCTTGTAGTCACTTCATAGTACGTTTATAGTACCTGTTATCACTTTATTGTTTTCCAAAGATATTTACATTGGAATTTTTGTGTCACATACTTCCAGATTCGGAGGTTTTAATGAGCATTGCCTTCTTAGTTAGAAAATAAACTTAAAGTTCTGAAAAATTTGGTTGAAAATACGATTTAATAATTGTAACTTGCTTGCTCATACCTTTGCTTCCTGAATATTGCGGAAGAATGAAGCTGACCATCAGAATTATTGACGTTGTTATTAAGTCTTTTCTAAAGCCTTAGCAGTTCGAAAGACGGGTTTGTTTATGTACTTCTTGTTTTTAAAGTCGTCCTCGTTGGTGCAGTCGAGTGCTCTTTGGCCGGTGCCCTTTGAGCAGGGGCGCCTTATATATCCCTGTGGTATTCTATCCGCTGAACCCTCAGGGGCGAAGGGAATGGGAGTAGGAGGGGGAGGTTACACGTTTACTCCAAGGCCAAAGACCTTAATAATAACCGTTAATTTTTTTAAATTGCTTCTGCCAACGGTTATTCTCAAAATTTAATAGATAAACTGATTTAAAAAAAACAGAGAAGATTGGCTATCAACCAAATGTTTTCGGCGGACGAGGATAAAAAGAAGCAGTGGTGCACAGTGACGTACCTCGATGCACTTTCTCTGAAAATGGCTCATCATTTACCCAAGGACAAATTCCGCTTGGCTTTTAAACCTTATTCCACCTTAAGGAGACTGATCGTTAAATGCAAGGACCATATAGACCGATTGGAGAGATGTGGAGTATATTCTTTGAAATGCAGCGATTGCAATGGTGTATACGTGGGACAGACAGGAAGAAGTTTTGAAATCAGGAAAAAAGAACATTTAAGTGCTTACAAACATAACAAAGATGAAAAGAGTAATTTTGCTATGCACTTAATATGTAACTGCCACAGAAGCGATTTTAAAATGAATATTTTAAATTTTTGCATTGACCGCCGAGAACTGGATTCTAGGGAACAGTTAGAAATTTTAAAAATTATTGAAAATCAAGATAGTACCCTTATAAATGAATACCTCTACCCATCCTTTTCACCTATTCTGGCGTCCGTTTTAAAATTCATCAAGTAACTAGGTAACAATAAGATAAACAAATCATAATTAGCGCCTGATGATGATGATTATTCATTGAAACCCGGGTCGCGCTCTTATATAAAAAAGTTGTATAAGTAACTGTGTATATCCAGGAAATTTTATCACTATTATTTAAAATCTATTGGTTGGATGGTGATTTACAGTACAGATTGACGTACTTAGGAATAGCTTCTAACTTAAACACTGGTTATTAAAATGCGCGTTGGAGATTGGCTACAAGAAATTTGATAGAGAGAATTAAAAATATAACCCAGCCTTAGCTGCCTTACTAGTATTTCGTAGTGATTAGGCATTGGAGTTTATATTTAAGTCTTAGGAATTACCATGAGCAGTTCATATTTTATACTGGATATTTTGTTTCTCGTTGCTGCAGCCATAATTTACAACAGTACTCAATTTTCAACCTTTTCTTTCTGCATATTGAGTTTAACATTTCATTGTTTAAGGTGCATTCCATTCTCATTGCCTATTAATTATTTTTATGAAGTTCTTGATCATCATCTTTTGTCTTTTGCCAATAATTTTTCCTTTTTTAATATTCTTTTTGAAGTTGTGTTGCATGAGTAAGTAACCGAACTAGTCAGGAAACCGAACAACGTTTTATTTTCATTTTCCATTATAAGAATGTTTCACACATTTACGCTGAAGTATTTCATTTTTGCTTCCCATAATGCAAATGAACGCCTTCTCTCTACCTCTTTTGATATAATAGCGTACTTTCCTCGATCAAAGAAAACGAAAGGCATTGATTGCGATTCGTTACCCACCATTAGTGTATTCATAATATACAAATCATTTGGTTTAAGAAATCCCAGCTTAGGCGAATGTCAATGATCAATTTCAACCGCATTTGAAAAAGGCCAGATTGGCGCCCATGCAATGCCACTCCACTTGACGTCACAGGGACCTAGTGCCTACGCAAGTGGATAGGAGTTTTACTTCGTCTGAGATTACAAATGCATGCATGAGGCCGAGTAATCAGGAAAATATCTCCTATTAAAACTGCCTAAGGTCGGAAAGTTTCCTTCATTGGATAAGGTGTTAATAATCCTTATTTAAGCCAAGCGCAACCTGCTACCAAGGTATTCTGCTATCTGCTGGCAGCCTGCATCGTAGCGGCCCTCATAGCCTCACACCAAGGTGGGCTCTAACAGTGGCAGCCGGAACCAGAATGACGTCATACGGGGTTTTCCCTGCATTCATACTTAGCCGTCGCGTTCTCGCGCGCTTGAAAATTTTCACTTTTCGTTTAATCGAGTAAAATAGCTATCATCATTATAAAATACTAGCTGACCCGGCGAACTTCGTACCGCCTAAAATTCAATGAACTTACTGTGTAGTTACACCATTTATAAATCAAGAGCGGCTGCATAACTTTTAATCATATTTAATTTATTATAATAAAATAAGGATACAAATTCAATAAAACTACGTGAATGAGGATCAAAATTGCTTGTCAGAAAGGAATTTTCTTCATTGAATCTACATAGGGTGAATCGGAGCACGTTTACGCGGATTTTTCATAATGAATTTTCTTACATTTTAGCTTAAGAAATTTTGGGCATTGTGGTATTATAAAGCAGTTAATGAAATTAAATTATACGCATTCAGTGGTTGGCTATATGTGACATTAACCGTAAAAAAATGTTTTTAGGTCCAAGTCTTTTGCGTAAACTTGGCCCGTTCACGGAGTTCAGTTCGTATCAAATTACTTTAGTCTCGCCAGTCATACTTAGTATCTCTACATATTTGGAAAAAATACACTGCGTAAACGTGCTGCATGCGAAAACGCACCAAGGTGTGCCCTACACATTCGGGTTTAATGTCTTGCGTCTAGCACCTTCTGATAAACAACAGTTTTTGTTTTGTTATTAGGTGCATGATAAAGCCGATGAAGCTAAATAAATATAGTGAAGCGGAGCAGTGATTGAGCGAGGGGGGTTTTTGGGGGATAATACCCCCCAAAGAGTTTAGAGAATTTTTTTATAAAAACTTTTGTTACTAATATTAGGGGGACGGATGAGTAACAAACAAAACATATTTAACTATTCACACAGCCCCAAAACCCACTATTTTGAACCATTTATCCATTATTCGGGGGGAGGGCCCCCACATCTCTCGCTTACCTTAGTGTGTTTTCTATACCCTACATACCCGTAGTATTAGCTGCGCCTTAAACCCCGCCATCCTTAATTGCTGGCTGCGCTCTTGAAGCGAAGGAAGAAATACAGCGGATGGTTTACCGACTCGTAAACATACCACGTTTAATTGACCATGAGAAAATCATGGGTTTTCATTGGCACATGAACACAAAAATCTCAAAAACTGAAAGACTGACCATGCGATTTGTTAATCGTTATCACGAATGCAACACGAATTGGAAATTGAAAACGATTAAGCTCAAAAGGGCATATAAGTTGGGATCATGGAATCTACGGAATGAGAACTTACTCGTCTTTGAATTTTCCTTTGTGTTAAGTGGCGTGAATCACATTCATTATCAATTTTTTTAATCACCAAACGCGTTCCGTTGGATAGTTATGGTTGGTTTAGATTTCGAAAGATCATGAACGCAGAGCCTACATTTAGCTGTAAATCGTGCCATCCAAGGACTTAAAATAATCAGATAGATATATGGTGATTTCGTCTTCGTTTGTTACACAGTTAAAAGATTCAAATTCATGCAGAGTACCAACTATCTTATCCTGATATACCTCGTTTGAGTCATCCACATCTTCGTTCTAGGCCTTCAAAATTGTTTGCTCAATTTTTGATTTTTGTGGTGATCATTCATAATCTGGAACACTTTGTTGATGAGCTCACCTTCCGATTAAACTAATTTGCAAAGGTCCTCGACAGGAACACGGGCATTACCGTTTGTCAACAATTGCTTGGAGATTTGTTTACAAACACGGTCGTGAAGAGTCATCTCGAGCTGGGATTACAATTAGCTCGAATCTAATTTTTTAAATAAAATATCAATATTTTGAATATATTTAGTATTTTTACTAATTAAGAGTTATATATTGCTGCGAAGTTTAGTTAATAAATTGGTAAAAACAAAAAAAATTATTTAATTTGTAGTTTTGACCGACTTATCAATTGTTGTGTTACTATAACTCCTAAAAGCATGTCCATAGGAAAGACATGAATTTTTTTGTGAAATTATCCTTTTTTAATGGCCTATATGTTAACCCCGCCTGAGACAAATCCAAAGAACCAAATTTCATTGAAATCGGTGCAGCCGTTCTCGAGTTATAAGTGTTCTAACTAACACGATTTTCGACTTTCTTTTATATATATAGATAAAAGCGTGAAATGCGTACTGCAGGAGTAAATATCTTTCATTTTAGGCAATAAAAGAATGATAGGACCACCCTATTCTCGTGCATTTCAATAATTAAGGTTTCTATTTTCATTATGTTACTCTTGAAATGCTATCCAAAATATATTTCCCGTTCCAGTGGTGTAGCCAAGAATTTCGTTCGTGGGCGGGTCCAAAACCAGGGGGGAAATTTAAAAAAAAATAGTATACAATTTAGAGGGTCATTATATAATTTTAGCTTTTTCCATAACCGTAAAAACTTCATTTGTCAAAGAAATTCCTTTTAAATTCATGACTTTATGATATCTTGTTTTCTTTTACGATGGAGAGTAATAGTGTTTTTATCTTACGGGGGGAATGGAGGGGTGCCGGACCCCCGAACTCCCCCCTCGCTCCGCCACTGGCCCGTTCCATAACCCACTCATCCGGGGTCAATGGAATTTCTAATGTTTTCATCCGTAAAGTATTTAAAAAATTGCCATCATAACTGCTTGAAGTAATCAAGTATTCTGTATCCAACTCAGTTTTTCCCAGAATATGGAAAACGCACTCGTGAGACCCGTCAACAAAGTCCGAAAGCCCTCCTCCCCTACTGATTTCCGGCCAATTTCGATTCTATGTTCCTTACATTAAGCCTTTGAGAAAAATTTTCATACCCGAGAGACTGATTATCTTACTGATTACTTCTGCCACGGCGGCACATTCATTTATTTTTCGTGAAGGCTTCAGTGCCTCGGGAGAAAGGGTGTTGGTTATTTTTTTATTTTTTTCTCGAATTATTCTATTTCTACCTCTTAAAATATGCTATGGAGCGCGGAATGGATATTCTAAAAATTTCAGCTCGGTTGTTTAACATTTAAGAGGTCGCTCAAACAGCATAAATACAATTAAATTCAATTTCCCCTATTATTCAAAATAACATCATTCTCTGGGGTAATGCAGCACTTTGCAGCTCTGTAGGTCCAAAATTCACTTCATTTTCACGTCCGCTCCACAGTTTTCCACGAATACATTATTATTCAGTGAGATGCAGCCGCGCGTCACACCCCTGACGGCGAGCTGGTCGCTTGCAGGCCACATCCAAGGTCAGCGGCCGTCATTGCCTAAAGACCATCGCGCCTTCCCTAACGAAAGTAGGCGGAAGAAGGTAGGGGTCGAATAATATGCTCACGTTTTTCATACCGTATGTTTGCTGATGTTTATCCTTTAAATAACCAGAGCAATGTCCTTTGAACCCAATATATGATAAGAAGAGAAATTTTCTGGTTGAAAATCCCAAAAAAATATGATAGACTGAGAACCTAAGATAAGAAAACAGTGAGATACCTCTATTTAAGCTTATCGAATCAATTGAAAATGCTTCAATAATCACTTTTCTCCGCTCCTCAGCGCAGTCATAAACAATCTCAGCAGTGGCCCTCCCACTGGCAGCTCCATTGAGTTTTGGAATCTGTAATGTTGTTTTTCTTTCATCTATCGGCCATGAGATTTACAGAACTATTTATTGACGCAATATGCAAATTAATGTTTAAATTACTTGACTCAACGAATGAGTAGATATTTCCTTTAGTAACCAGTAACCTTTGTTGCTATAGAGCATTCCACATTTAGTTGACAGTACAGGCCTTATGGATAACAGTGTTGCCAAGCTTCCGCTCCGCCGGCAGGCATCCTAACAGCGTATGCAACCACACATAATAAGGCGCCAAAATTGTTTATTTCAAAAAGGAGTTAGGGATCGCACAAAAGACGGCGTAAATTAAGGAATTTTTTAGCGTATTTTACAATACCTTTGCTGCAATATAAAAGGAAAAGTCTTTTATTATTTTATGTATGTACTTATGTATTATTTATCAATGCACAAGTTCAATAATAAATAATCTGTAATGTAAAAAATAACAATAAATTGAAGGATAAAAAAAATTAACTCCACTTCTGAATGAGTAAATTTCTGTTCCTTCCATATTATGCAATATTTTTTGGCTCTGGCTAGTATTACATGAAAGGCGATGTTGTATAAGACATCAAAATCTTTAATTTTTCAAAATTTTCTCGTACTTGGTTTATTGTAAATTAAAGATCTCTTTCCAAGCTGACTTCTTCAAAGCTAATTTCCTTAATGTTCTCTTTCCTCCACCTTGTCGTAGGCAAGGAATCCAATTTCCTTGAGTAATAAGAGGCATTATCTACCACTATAATTGATCCTTCGGGTAAGTTTGCAAAAAGTGAGTGCTCAAACCATCTCTCGTAACACTCGCCACCCACTTCTTCATGCTAATCCATTGAGTTCTTTTTGTACAGAAACACATACGATGCTCCTTTTATGAACCCATTTTCCGTTCCTGCTTGTAAAATTGCAAATCTTTCTCCTCGGGAAGTGGGGGCCAAGCCCAGTATTTAGTCCAGCAAGGAAACCTTGACGCAGATTTTCTAATTGTTTGTTTCGCAAACTAATGTTCACTATTTGTCCATCATTAATCCAACTTTCGCCTGTGAATACACTCGTCCTGTGTTCGCGACGATATTTTTTTAGCTGCATTAAATAATTGTGCCGCCAAACGAATAATATCATCCCTTTCAGTAAGGATACTTCTTTTCCCTCTTCGTTCGTACACGAAGCCTACGTCCAAAAGAAGACGATATAGTGTAGTCCTTTTGTAATCTGGGAGAATACTATCCATTATTTACCGAGTTTTAATGGATTTTAAAGTCGGAGGAATATTTTTCACGAAGGATTCAGGTACCTTCCTTCTAATTCCCAATCTCACAAAATCGTCGAAAATCACTGCTCTCGAATTTTTGTAAAGCTGTCTAATTTCTTTAGTTTTTGAAGATGTTACCAATGGACCACGGGAGCTTTCCTTTCTCACTCTGTAAATAGTGGACTCCTAGCACGTAGTAGCCTTCGAAGCTTCTCGGCAGGCCTCACTAATGCTGAGAGATTTCCTTAATTAAGTACGAGAAGACTTTGAGCACCAACTGCCTTTCGCGGCTTATGAGCTTCTCACCTTTTCTCCTATTCTTTGTATCGGACATATTGATTGGCCGTGTTACAGCAGAGGTAAGGGTAAAACACACTTCACAATTCTCAAATTCTGCAGATCACACAACACTTGTTCTCTCCAAAAAATGCGATGACAAACTGAACGCCTTCATAAATTCTTTCCACGGCCCCTTCGGCTAGGGTGGATTCTGGTGCACGTTTTATGGTACCCTATGAAAGGAACTCAGAAAAAACCCAGGCCCCCTTTTGTAAAAGGCGTGCACTGGATGGGGTAAAGTTTCGCGAAGACTATGAGATTCTCTTTCTTGGTTTCCGCGATGGGACCGAAACACCCAAGGCGAAAGCGTCTTATTTCCCAGCCGATTGCTTACTTTCGTGTATTAATGTATTCAGATAAACACACTGGTGTTACGACGTATGAGTAGGTATTCTCTGTTTAGGATATCAAACGAAGAGATAAATACATTTCATAGCATGCATTGACAAAAAAACTCCTATTCCGCCCGAGAATTTTCCCTCTGCGAGCAAGAAAAAGCAAGAAGCCCGGCCAAGCGGCGCCGTATTATTTTTTCTTAAGATCAAAACCTTGTAACTCGCTTCATAATTGATGTAAGTTAATGATTTTTCACCAAAAATAACTTTGCAGTTTTTTTCACATTTGATACGCAACATATAGGGACCTACGACGTAAGAAACATAAGTTAGTAAGCGATTACTTTTTACCTTGCAAAAATCAAAATTTTCTTGTCCTAGAGGGTGTTACGTCGGCATAACAAAATTTTAACTCAATATTTGTACAATTGGTGAAGACCTTCAAAGAGAAAATAGTAAGAAGAATTTTGTGCAGAAGATTCAATTCAATACAGGCTACGGTCAGGCAGAAATTGCGAGAAATAAAGTAAAAAAATACACGTTCCTCAAGGAAATTTAAGGAAATTTTTTTTATAGCTTTTGTTATAATTTTTATCGAAAAACTATTAGAAGTAATGAATGCAGCATCACTTTCTACATTAGAATGCAATTTTTAATCAGTGCATAACGCAACATTAATTTTCGTGCTCTTATTGACAACACCGCGAGTAGTATATGGGGCCCTTGAGGACGGGTCCCCTCCCCTCCCCCTCCCTCCCTCCCCCTCCAAGCCCCGATCGCGAGGGCGTTTGAGGACGGGTTCCCCTCCCCCTATTCTGCTTCCCCCTCCCCCTAGGCCTGGCTCGTAAGGGTGGTTGAGGACGGGTACCCCTCCCCCTTTTCTGCTTCCCCCTCCCTCTAGGCCTGGCTCGTAAGGGTGGTTGAGGACGGGTACCCCTCCCCCTTTTCTGCTTCCCCCTCCCTCTAGGCCTGGCTCGTAAGGGTGGTTGAGGACGGGTACCCCTTCCTTTCGTCATCCCGCACCTACAAGCCCGCACCCGTACATCCCGCACCTGTAGCCGTGGACGTAAGGGCGTTTGGGGACTGTTTCCCTGAGTAGCGAAGGTGTATGAGACTAACCCAGCCCAAGCCGTATGGGTATTTGAAGACGAGTTCCCCTCCCTCCATCAATAACTTGGGTTTTGCCCGTGAGTTTCCCCGTTCGCTTTCCATGGTTCACAGGCATGTTCACGTGCTTCTCATACGAGGCCTGAGTTGGTCCCCTGAACCCCTTTTCTTTAGGACGGTATTGACGTCGTGTATTTCGAAATAGTTATGAGTCCGCCACCCCCTTTTTACTTTGAGACGATGAAGGTAACTAGACTTGCATCTCAGGTTTAAAATATTCCCCCCCTCCTTTTTCCTTCGTGACTTTTGATGGCAAGTGTTGCAATTAATGATGAAGTTGACGGAAATGGTACTTAATTTTGGGATTTGGGTCAATATCGTTTTAAATAATAACCAAGGTTTAGGCAAAATCGAGCAAATACACAATTGTGTACTGCGATTTTATTTGTATCACAACATATACAATAATACAAAAAAAAATGAATACAAACATGGTAAGTATGCTGTAAAGGAGTATAAAATTTCACCAATGAACACAATTTCAAAACATTTAAATACATTTGCAGAATAAAAACTCGTTACATAAATAGCATCCAATTTTCATAATAAAAAAAACCCTGAGGTGCAAATACAATTTTTCTTAAGAAAATATCATCATAAACAATCTATAAAATATATTTTACGAAATAAATTTAGAATAAATTATAGAGGAAAAACATTTACTCTGATTTTATCAACTGAAAACTCTATGTTGTTTGTCTTTTTAAAATTTCCTCGTAAATGAAATCCCTCCCAGCATGAGTCCTCAACACTACACTTATTTCCTCGGAAAGAGCTTGAACATTTAATGAGAGTGGCGTATTGCTAATCTCGTCTGTATTAACCCGAGAACTTGAAACATGTTGTCGTGAGATAATTTCTCGTAGTTCACCGTCTTCTCCGTCATCAATATCTCGATTCACGGAGGTTAAATAAAGATTCAATAGTTTGTGAGCATGAGAGGACCACGCACTTCGCTCTTCCCACCGTAGTCGAACACATTCTGCACAGTCCAATAAACCGTACCACGAAGACTTAGCTAGGTAAACGCAGATACGATCATCGGTAGGATTTGCTTCTTCCAAAACGACAGATTTTGTTCCAAATATTGTCTTGAATTTTATAACACACTTTCCAGCGTAAATGTTATGTGGCACGATATCTTTATAGAAATAGGAGGCGATAACACTTTCACATTTTAACAGTTCACAGATGTCACTGTAGTCTAGTTTTACACCAAACCCACCAACTTTGCCAATGGTGATGAATGGGAAACAAGAATTTCTTATATCCAATCCCACAGTCACTCTTTTCGTGTCACTATAGTTTAACTTGTATCCACACTCGAGAATTCCAAGATGTCGAGGACGTTGAATCTGTGTAGTTCCTATTTCTGATGAACTTTCTTCTTCTCTTATTGTTGTAATCTCCGGACTGGTGGATGGTTGATAAGCCGGGCGGCGGAATTTACCACTGGTTGGTGGGCGTGGAGAGTACGGCCGCGGCGCGCGCTTGTCGCTCCTCTTGATAGGCCTCCTTGGTGTACGAAAAGATTCTCCATCCGATGCCATGGCTATTCAATCAGTGACTGTAAAGCCACTGACGGGTGAGAGGTTATATACTGTTTCCAGCTGTGGAGGGGGTGTAGTGAATGGTGGAAGGGGAAAAACAAGATGGAGAGATCACTGCGTTGTGACGTCAATTTTTGCCCTGCCAACTTGCAGATTTAATAATTCACTTTTTGCAACACAATTTTTGCAATATTTTCCAAATAGTTCATTGTAAATTTTTATTATTAATCTATCATTTCTTTCCGAATCGTTGGAACTGAATTTTCGTAAAAATTGAGACAGTGAGTAACCTTTACATCGATGAACTAAGAATACGGATGCAAAATTGCCACAAGTTGATGATGTCCACCCTTGAATTTTTTTACTGCTGCTACGCCATGATGTGCACTCTCTATTTAGGAAATGTATGTGTTCCTTAACTAGTGGTGGCATTCCGTAACTGTCAAAAAATTCTCCTTTTCCATTTTTATCGATAAAGATTCCGACCCAGTGCGTACCAGGTCTCCTCGCAGGATCAGTGTTGACAATTAGTGCGGTAGGGTGGTAACAATTTTTTGGTAGTTTATCCGCCGCAAATACTCCCTTGAAGAAAGGGCGAGTATCTTTATGACTCCTGAGTGCGCTCATTAGTTGAAAACTGTCCATCTCTTATAACTTGGCTGTTTTCGCAATGCGAATTCCACCTTACTTCGTGTCTTTTTATGTAAGGAAGCTCGCAGCTTAGAGGCGTCCTAACTAGGGGACAATATGGATTCCAGCGGTAATGCTCCTTATCTGGTCTGTCCCATGGATCCCACGATCCAAGAGCCAGGCCACAAATGCAACAGATCACAACATCACGGTCGCCAGAATAAAAAAATCCCGCTTCCGCGAGTACTCTCGTGTTAATAGAAAACTTTCGAGAGACTCCTGCGTAAGAGTTTAGATGGTAGTTGGGTGATGTTAACTTATCTCTTCCGTTTTTCAAGAACCACTGAAATAAGTTGAAACAGTTTTTCGTTGCACATTCAAAACTATTTTTCCTATGATACTCAACACTGCATATATCACGAGAAGCTTTACTTTTTAATTTCTTCAGCGGGGGGCACCCTAAAATTTCCAAATCCAACACTAGTCTGTATTTTAAAATTTTCTGAATTAATGCACACTTTTCTCGTCCCTTTGAAAAAACAAACGTGCAAAGTGATAAACGCTCGTGGAGGATATACTTGAGATCGCCGTAGTCCGTTTCTCCGTCGCACCATCGGAGCCCGTGGAAGTTGTCGCGAAGCCACCGATCCTGACGCACATCTCCAATACAGCGTTCACTCTCCGGATAGGGCGGTTTAAAAAGCCAGGTTTCCACATGGGTACACTTAGAGTTGATGATCGATAACTCCTTCACTATCAATTCACCACCACTTCTGAAACACTGAACGTCCACTATTGCAGCCATAACTCTGACAAAAATATTGGTAGATTAGAAGACCGTGGAATGGCACCGTGAAGGGATACGTCTCAACTGTGTTAACAGGAAAGCAGAACACCTTATAAATGTACAGCCCCCACCCCCTCCCCTCCACCTCTTTCCCCCTCCAGCATAGCTTTTACAAAGGATCTTAGTTTCTAGCTATTGTAATCCACGCCAATGTTACGGTGCCTGTCTATTTCAAGAATGTTATTAAATTCTGCGTAAACCAGACAATTCACAGTTTCTAACAAAGCGTTTTTAAATCTTACTTCTAACCGAAGACTTCCATGCTTTTGCAAACTCCAGTGACTGGAGTTGGCCTCCAGATCTGGTGTCAAATCAAATGCCGTTAAGAAGAAGCCATCCTTGTAATTTTCCCGGGGAATACCATTTCCATCGTCTTGAAAATGTATGCCAGTTCCGGAAAAGAGGGTGTGGTATGCTTGTAAAAACATTCCTGAACCAGAAAAATCGGGTTGAAGGGGTTTGGATGGAATCTGTTGTCCGTCTAAATACAAGGCCAAAAACGTCGTATCGAAATTTTGGAAATTAAACGGATTCTTTTTCATATCGCCGTTGAACGCCGCGTTAGACACGAATCCTACGATTACGCGTCTCGGCAATTGTCCGCCATAAATGGAATCTAGACTTTTACTCTGGACATCACGTGGAATCGTGAAGGTCTTAATATCAACTCGAGTGATTGGATATTTAGCTGTGGCTTTTTCAAGTGCCCTGCTATGAGCAATAAGTACCGTGGGGCTGATTTTTACTTTACGTACTAGTAGTGCTGCGTCTAATATTTTTACCGTAACATTTTCATAATCTCTGGTGGCCATTAAGTTAAAACCACACTTGGTTCTCACGAGCTTAAGACGCATTTCCACACCATTAAGAAGAAATTTTTCTTGGTTGAATAAATCACAATGAAGGTGGCCCATTAATTCAACCACACGACCTTCGTCAGTGTACGCCCGTCTTTTTTCGGCTCCAACATTTTCTCGGCATTCGTCCATTTTTCCTGGAGTGTCATCGTACCAAAGAGCCGATGTAAGATGAGAAGACTTAGCCGCAGGGCCGTAATTGAGTAGGGTTTCTATGTAAGCCCTGTAAGGGTATGTATGACTCGGTGGAGTGACCAACTTCTGGTTGAGAAAAATATCAATTTGCGAAAATAACGAATGCAACCATAAATTAACAGGTCCTATAAGTGAATTGTCATCATTTGCTTGTGCTCTGCGTTCTATACGCGCAGTTATGTATATTAGCGTATGTGAAAGGTCAATATAATCCTCCCCATTGCCCGTAACGCAAAACTCCAGAGGACCTTCGTCAGCAAGAGTGGAAATTGGTTTATAATGTATCCATTGCCCACTTTCGATGCTCGTCTGTGTTGGTGGGAGCGAGAAAAGATCCAGCTCCGACTTTGCACATTCACACGACTGATGGTGTAAGAAAGACATTTTAAGAAAATATGTCCTTGATACCGGTTCCTTGCCTATATTTCTTTTTACTTTTCGATACCACACGCGACTTCTTACTGGTGCCGATCTTTCTTCTAGGCCTGACAGTCTGCAACTGACGTTTTAGCTTTCGTGTCTTTGATGAATATCCAGCCCCCGTCATTTTTCGGATTTTGTTACCGGCTTTATTTAATAGATTCTCCCCCGCTTCCAAAACGCGTTTGCGTATAACCTTCTTTACCGGCTGTTGCCCGTCGGAAGTTATGTCACCTAATACGTTTACACCTGTCCGTATGGCTTCCTTACCAATAGCACGAGCACCGCTCTTGAGAAAAGGCAGTACCGTGCGGAATAGACCACCTAGAAAACTGCCTATCCCGTGACCTTTCTGGTAACTAGCCCCACGATACACCGTTCCTACCCCGTTACCTACCTGGCTTAGGTAGTAACGCGTGTATGGATCGGAATAGTTAATTGTCTTTACCATTGTTTACCTGTTTTCTAAAATGTAGTACCACAACCGATGTTCCGTTGAGAAATGGTGCCGGAAGACCCGTGTGCGTTCTTAAATCTATCTCTACGGTTTCAAATTCTCTTTTCAAAACGGGTAAGTAAAACGGTCTTGTAAAAACATGACTGATATCGACACCGAATCGTTTTTTACTGGCTAATGTACTTACAATCCTCAGGAGTGGAGCTACAACGTCACCTATTACTTGTGGTTCGACGATGTCACAATAAACGTAAATCTGTGGGGGATAACCAAAACCTACGTCCGCCTTTTGTCTCGACATTCCTTGCGACACAATATCTCCCCCGGGTTCGAACCCTAGCTGTAGTGCTAGTGTATCTGCCATGGTAACAACAACAGTATCCTTCGCTTTCGCAGTAACCACGCCAGACTCTGTATAAAATAATTGTACCTTATCTGGGTGAGAAATTTTACCCAAATCTTCGTTAATAGTTTTGACAAGATCACCAACGGAAGCGTAATGATTTCGAGGTATATTTCTGTAGTGCGCATTTGTGCTTCCAGCGTGATAAACTGAGTATTCACATTGTTTGCCATACACGTTGCATAACGTCATGGGGAAATGAATTTCAACCAGAGCCACTTCCCAATTGCCAACAAGTGTTATATTTTTTGGTAGAAGGGTTGTAAATTTAGCGGTTGTGTTATTAGCATGGCTAGACATTGAACTATTACTAGGAAGTGTAAGGTAAAACTCATCCTCCATTACCACTTCTTGATTGATGCTGCGGGTATCCAAGAATTAAATTTTGCTGGGTAACCTTTCCACTTGACAAATACCGCTCTACTGGAACCCTTACCCCTTGATTGCAGTATTTTATCGATTTTGAATCTTTTTGAGTCTGACATAGTTATCTTTTGTAATTCTTGCTCGTAAAATGTACCCTCAATAACTTCATCCTGGAGATCTTTAATTATGTATACCGGGGGGTTTCGGCGAATTACTTTCATAATAACAAATATTTCCTCGCTCCAGTTTGACTTGTACCCTTTGCGGAAAGTAACATTCTCTCTGCTTATTCTCACGTGATCTCCAATTTCCAGCTTTGGACCTTTACTTGCATTGGAAATATCTTTGTAAGAGTTTCTCCAAACCTGAAGAACGTTGGTCTCATTAACAGATGACGGTGGTAATTTGGTGGTACTGTGAACTGTAGAATTATACGAGCTCACGATATCTTGGAGAACGTCGATGTACCTTTTCGTAGAGTTTTTAGTAAAATATCGCCAAATCTTAGATTTTAGTGTTCTGTTAAAACGCTCCACTACGGCCGCTTTTGTGTCCGGGTTATTAGAATGATAGAAAGCAATAGATTTGCTTTTTAGGTATTCCTGAAAAGTTTTATTGAGAAATTCAGTACCCTTGTCCGTCATTAGCTTGATAGGCTTCCTCTTGGACGCCTTAAAAATTTTCGAAAATGCATCTGTTACCGCTGTCCCTGTTTTAGTGCGTAGAGGTACCACCCAGGCAAATTTGCTGAATACGTCAATACATGTTAGTATATAGTTGAACCCATCATTTTCTTTCTTCATGTGCTTGACATCGTTCAAGTCCGCCTGCCATAGGTCATCCACATTGTCAACTACATAAGTATTTCTACGGAATTTCCTACGCAATGGCTTGTGAAGAGTATACGAATCTTGAGATTGGAGCCATCTTCTGACATCTTGTTTAGAAACAATTGATGACACTTCTTTCCACAATCTGTCAACTCCGGAAAAGGAAGCGGGATGTGACGGATCGTAATACACTCTTGAAAGTAAATTATTTACACTTCGTTTCATTTCGTGAAACGATACGGTGTCCAGCGTGTAGCGATCTTCACTCTCTCGGGCCCTGGAACAGACCTAGTTCTGCGCACAGCTTTCTTTACTTCTTCGGACTCAACACGCTCTCGCGAGGTGTAGCGATGAATGAGTTCAAGACGTTTTTGATTTCCAATAAATTCTTTTGGGACGTTTATTTCCGTGAGTATGGCCATAAAAGAATCTACACCTCTAGGGTTGACATTTTTTCGTGATCGCATAACATCACCAATGAGATCCGTGATGTTTGAACCTGGAATAACACCGCCCTTTATATTCACAGTTCCATCAGAGCTCCAGTTTACCTTACCGGATGAAATTAAGCGAGCGATAAGTAACTCGGCCCTCTTTCGGTATTTTTGTGGCAATGAAGACAGTATCTCTGTGTGTAAGGGGATTTTTTCTTCCACACCCGTCGTTTCCACGGTATCGACCCTAGATTCTCTCTTATCTTCATCCGGTGCAATAGGAATGACGACTGGCTTCCTTTCTTCCCCTGAATAATGTAAAAAACGGTGCAAGCATTGTCTATACAACGCCCACTTTTCGCCATCAGATTTACCTGGCGTACGTAGGATTTTTTCCATTTCCTGGTCTAAACTCGAAAGCGCGTGACTTGAACTAGTCATCGGAACAGACGAGTTGGTCATTCGCTGGATAGTTTCTTGTGGAAGTAGAATCATTTTCTTTGCATGTTCCATAATTACAAAAATTTAGAGAGCACACCACTGAGTAGAGGTAAAAGCAGGGGTAAGATGAAGCCCCCCGACTGTAAAATTAACCTTTTCTTCTGCTTCCAACAACCCTTCTTCGCAGAGAGTCTACGTAAGACCAATCGGTGACGAGCCAAGCGTTTTCTTTGAGCAGGGGTCAGATCAATGCAACCTTTCAAAGTATTATCCGCAATTTCACAAATTATTCGTACGAGACTAGGGTCTGCGACCTTAAGAATTGCCTTACGAAATGCAGGTTTGCTACGTGTGAGAAAACGTAGAACATCGGCGTGTTTAGACACCGTCCGCGTCATGTCGACTGAACGAATTCCATCGAGAGTTACGATATTTATCTTCGCTCTCTCGTTTCCTTTTTATTGGTTACTTTTTTGGTTGATAAAAATATTGAAAATTATCATCAGGAAATATTTCGGTCCGATACCGAAAGGTGTCAGGAGTTGCCTGTTTTAGATCTATAAACAAATAACCATGCGGCCTCTCCGTTGCATCGTCATAAGCCTCCTGTAGGAATTTTGGGTTTTTAGGATGTATCTGTCGAGCCAAAGTCAAAATCTGTGTCCTATCTCTAGGGTTTTTAAAGTACACTAAGTAATGAGTGTTTAATGATATGTCACGAGTTCCCTTACCCTGGTGAAATAAATTTTGCGTCAAATGAATCACACTAATATTTCTATGATGACTTGCTCTAGAAAATAAATCAACTACAACGCTTCCGCTACTTTCCATCATAAGATCGTCAAGAATTAACAAGGATGGTGTGGATTTTTGGGGTATAGTCTTTAAGTCTGGTAAACCTTCATTGAATGATACCCCCAACGGTCTTAAATGATTATAATACTGCTGCCATTCCGAAAAGCACCATATTATCTCGTCAAAAGATACGTCAAACATTTGATTCTTAAATTTTATGAGGCGACTCGTAAAAGTTGTTTTACCGCAGGCGCTGGGTCCAGCCACAATTGCACCAAACGGATGTTTTAGTCGGAAATCCATTCTAGAATGACTAAAACCCGAAAGCACTCAGCTTTTTAAATTATAGCATGAATCAGGTGAGAGTACTTCATGGGGGAATATCACCAGTGCGGTTATTACGATTGAAGCAAAGGGCTACTCTTGGTTGAATTCCCTTCCACGATGTTTCTTTTGTTTTCTCTGTGGAATATACTTGCGTCATTGTTTGAACTAAGGAATTCCTAAGCTCTTCCACCACGACAAGGTGGTAGCCCACTAGAGGAAGAGGTAGTATGAATAAATAAATAAATAAATATACAATAATAAATAAATAAATATATATATAGATAACAATAAAAACATAAATAAATATCTATATAAATAAATATCTGTATAATTTAATAAATATCAATATAAATAAATAAATAATATAGACGATATAGTATACACATATACCTATAAATACTCCATTAAATTTATAATGGTTTCTTCACCCATACATAGGTACTGTCTATTTTTAGGCCAGTTGGTTTGATTATTGTCTAAGACGCTTTGCCCTTACACTGACTACAAAGTCATCATCCCCATCGATGGTTTGCCTCTCACGTTTGAATCCATACGGAAGAGTGTCGAAATTTTCCACTCTTCTCCTTTTTGTGTAAACCACCTGGTATGTCTTGTGTTCTGGCTGCGTTACGACTTGAAATGGTCTCTTTCGTGAAATACGACTGTTATAATGTATGACAATTGGAGATGACTCTTCTAACACCATCGATTTCAATGTGTCAAAGGAAATCAGTCTCTCATTCGAGGAGTTTATGCTCAGTCCTCGGGCTTTGCATATTGTCTGTCTTTTATCGCTGTTCTTAGTTTTTACGCGTAAAGCGTAATTTTTCGGACCACCAGAAACGAACTCGTCCACGAAAGCTTCGGCTCCAAATTTCACTAGCTCATCAGTCATATCCCCTAAAAAGTCACCTAATTTAGGGCAGAATTCGCCAGGCTTTTGCGTAAATATAATTGAGTCAGTGTCAAAATACAATATTCTCTCGTTCAGAACTTTCAAGTATGAATATAGTTCGAGCCTGGCGTGGGCCGTTGTGTAGCACGCAACAACTACACTTCTAGCATCCTTGGGTGTGAGTGCGTCTTCATGCTCAGTCCAGTTGACATAGATAGTGTCCTCGCTTACAGGTAGTATATATGATACTTCAATGCTGGGGGATGTCAGTAACTTGTATAATTCGTCACCAGATTTCATAACGGAGCACTGAGGTAGGTTCTCCCGTTGGCCAAACTTTCCCCAGAAACTATTCAGCATAAGCTTTGCTAACGACCTCATCCCTGTATTTTCCTTAACATTTTCTCGATTTAATTCAATGTTTTCCTTTTCTTTAAATGTTTTTAAATACTGTGTTTTCTTTTCCTCTGTGTCACACCATGACGGCCATCCACTTGCCTCTTGCTTCATCTTTAGGAAACAGTTTATATACTCCGTAAATAAACCGCCATCCTTTTTCACAGGATCGTAGGAGTTTACGGAATAGTGCCAAGCCTCATGAATCTCAAGAATATTATACCCCATACTGAGTGCCATTTTTACCTCTGCGGAAACCCAAGTCCCTGTAATGGCCCGATCTCTTTCGCTGTGCGAGCAAACTCCCTGTATTTCCTCTGTAGCACACTTCATGCACAGAGGAAACATTAACTTCTTGTTAACTCGCACTGGAAGTACAGGATGGTATAGAGAAGTTGGAGGAAGTATCGTGCATTTAATGAGGCCTTCAATTTCTTCTATTGGTGGACATTCTTCACCGACATAAATCTTTGGATGACCCTCTGGGTATTGTTTGTATTTATTGACGTACGGATACAGAGAACACACATCATAATATCTGATTTCCTCGTCAACTGAATCGTCCACTTTTTTGTAAAGCTTCACCGCGTTCGTACGTCCACCAAAAAAGGCGTCCCTGGGGTTAAGCGGTGCTTTCTTTAGGATCGGGCTCTTCAGCAATTCCTGGTACGTTTCGTTTTCCTTCTCCATCTCTCTACGAAATTTGCACTCCCACATCTCGACGACTTCATAGCCGTTTTCGCGAAAAAGCAAGACTTTCCTCTCAGTACTTTCAAAACGACTGTCGAGTGTTTTGCGGTCTCTATTACCATCCTTTTCTTCGCTTCGAGGGTAACACTGTTGACATCCATGGTAATAACAACCGTGGAATTCGAAAATAATTCTATTTTCTCCATCTTCGTAGAAACCGTCGACCTTGTGGCCCAGAATCTTTTTCTCCCTCCCGTTCCCCGCGTGACTGATTATTATGTCCCTTTTTCTTTCCTCGTACAGGATCCACAATACTGCCTTAAATGATTGTACATCAGCCCAACGATAACCCTTTGATGGCATGATTGCAATCGTGTCCGGCTTGAGGAAATTTTTCCTGAATACTTTCATGCAGGCACTGGCGATAGTCAATGCCTCACGAAATGGATCCACGCCGGTCGTAGAAAGAAACATGTCACGGAATTTGAGGCATGCCTGCCTCAGTATCTCAACGTCCTTTTTACAGTAGGACCTGATCTCATCCCTCATCTTAAAAACGTATCCTTTGTCCTTTAGTTCTTTATGCCAACGTATGAAATTATCCCTCACAGAGGATGACATACTATCTGCGCCATAAAAACATACATCCGGTAACGCTCCCTCATAAGATGAGTTTGCAGAAGTGTTGAAAAGATGTGGGAAAAATCCTTTAGTGAGCTCATTGTCTAAACCAAGAGCTGCTGGTAACTTGGCCAGGGACATGGGGATAAAGTTTATCGAGTCGATAAATCGCAAGCCTCCGTAGGACATGCTTACGATTTTCGACCCGTTCATCAATAACTCTGGCTTCCATGCAGTCTTTTCCAACATAGTTTTGAGAACGAACTGATTGTCAAATGACTTGGCATTGTGTGCGACGCATATGATGTCTTTGAATCCATCATCTGCCAAAGTTTTTATATACTTCAAAAACTGAAGAACAGGTTCAGGATCCTCAAATACTTTCCCCCTACCACCACACCCCTGACAGTCAGGATTTATTTGGGTGCTACTGATGCATTGGTCGCAGCAAACCTGTGACACCAGCAGATTTGGCGTGTGGGCAAAAACTCCTTCCTTTTGCCCAAATCTGTCGTCCTGCCTCGTCTCTATGTCATAAAAAACAAAAGCAAACTTAGGGCAAAGCTTTTTGGCCGCTTGCACTTGCATGTAGCACGCATGTCCTTCCGGTTTTTCTTTTTTGCAAACGTGACAGTAAATCATTCCGCACTCGTGTTTCGACTTTTTGGTGTGAAGAGTGAAGACCTTGCAACATTTCTCGCAGTACCGCATTGTGTCGCAAGTTGACCTCCCTTGGCCTTTTCTAACTGCATGTTTCCGCAGGCACTCTACACCATAGAAAAGCCTCCCGCACACATTGCATTTTAAATAAGGGGTAGGAGCGCAGGGAGGTGATGAGAGACATTTTATGCACTCTTTCGGACAGCTGTGCGCAAACTGAGAATTGTAGGGATACCTACACGGTCTGCAGTAGTAGCTACAGTTGAAGGCCCCGGTCAATGATGTTATCAAGTTAAAATGGTTTTCATCATGTATTAGATCTATGTTTTTCCTCTTCTCATTATTTATTGTGCTAGATGGGCCTTCAAATATAACCTCTCTTCCGCACCGATCACCGTAAACGGTTATCTGGTAGTCATCAAGGGCCGATTGGAATGCCTGCAATTCATTAATGCCGCATCCACCATACCCAACATCGACATTTGCTTTTAGACATAACTCTTCTGCCTTTTCTCCTAATCGCTTTGTACCCCTCCTGAGTAGACGGAAATCATACTCCGAGTCCGTATGATGGGATACCCCCAAGCAGAGAGCTCGCGGTAAGCAGAGGTTATCTGAATTCCGCACAACGACAATAGAACGTTTACTCTTACAAAACGCATTGAAGGAAGATAAAAGATTGCGTTTAGGGGCTCCGCCTTGTGGAATATTCACGTACGTGAAAGCCACTGACAGAGGACCGTCAATCAGAAAGGATTCATTCGATTGGACAACTTTTTCTATCCTCTGTAGGATTACTGCAGTGTCGAGTTGATCTGCTCGCCGGTAAGAAATATTTATCGGGCGATCTGGAGTAGTGTCACTTTTAATTGTCAGATTTACTCGTGTATCACTTCCAATCCCTTCCTTTAATTTTTTTAGAAGGTCGTCCATCACACTTCCAAACCATCGGAGAGGGTGGGATCCCACCGGTAGGGGGTGGATCTGAATGGTTAATTCCCTCCCCCAGAGACGGAAGTTACGTAGAAAACTACGATTCTCTCTTAAAATAGTGAAATTTCCCTTAGGAACGATAGGGTCGACCAAACCATCCGGTAAAGGCAGATCCAGTAATTGTTCCTCCGTTGGCGCCTGTTTGGCCATAGTGCCGAGAGAAGATACTGGCGGTAAATCAGAATTAAAAGAAATGAGATCTACGTCTTCCCCAGTATTGTCTCCGTAACCCACTTGCTTCCGACCGGAATCATGATTCCTCGTCTCGCCATTGTTTTGGGAAAATGATTGAGTAGCACAACCTTCCGAATGACAATTTTCTTTTAAAATTGCCTCAATCTCATCTCCAAAATCATGGGGGAACGGTTGCGAACCTGAAGGGTACATAGTAAGTGGAGCATTATTAAGAGCCTGAGAGCAAAACGGTAGTGATTCATTTTCCATACTTTGGTGTACTACTGCTTTTACCAATATATTTTCCCTTTTATTCCCATTTGTCATCTGGGGAAATGTTTGAATCCCACACCCCCGAGATCGTTCCTCATTAAAAAAGACTTCAATTTCATCTCCAAGATCACGGGGGAAAGGTTGCGATACTGAAGGGAACAAAGTAGGTGGTGCATTGCAAAGAGCCTGTGAGCAAAACGGAAGTGATTCATCTTCCATTTCTTGGTGTACCACTGCTTGCACCAGTTTTTTCTCCCCACCATTCCCATTTTCCCTACCTAAACCAGGAAGACGAGTGTCCTGGAACACTTCTACCCTTCCCTCATTTGAGACATTAATGTCCGCCGGATTCAATACATCAGCACCAATAATTAGTGCATCATCAAATTGTGAGTGTTGTGCTGCCTCGTGGAAATTACTCTCCACACCAACCCCGTTTTCCCTACCTAAACCAGGAAGACGAGTGTCCTGGAACACTTCTACCCTTCCCTCATGTGAGGCACTAGTACCCAGCGTGTGTAACACACCCATACCATGATGTGATGTATTAATCAAGGGAAAGCCTGGTGGTGGCCCCCGAAAATTACTTACCCTGTCAAACATGGATTGCGCGTTCGAAGGGGGGTAAGTAACAGCGCTCGGCTGCCTGGATATTTTATTTACAGCATTCAAAAATAATAACAAAATATTGTCATCAACAACCTCACCGAGAGCAGTCATACGGTGAATCAGACCCTTATATGCACTCAACAATAACTCAGCCGTCCCGTATGCCCCCGCCAGAAATCCATTAAGAATCTCGCCAGCAGGAACAAACATAAATACACCGTCCATATTTGTCAAGAAATCAAGAGCGTATATAAAAAGAGAAAAGGTCACCCGTCACAAACGAAATATCCCGGAGGAATGGTATTTTAACGTTACTGATACCGGTTTTAAAAGAGTAATCAATGGTTGATTATATGAGCAGTTTTTTCTTTCAATCGTAATTTACGATGTCTTATGGACACAGTTTCACGATTTTAATTTACACTGTATTGGTAAAACAAATCACAAACTTTCCACAACACCGCGAGGTAATCAATGGAAGATCACTTGCGGAGTAAAAAAAGAACGAAATTCCAAACGTTCCTTTTGCGATTATTAGTTGGAGAAATTCCACAAATTATCTGCAAAACTATCCGCTCCTAGCACACACTTGGTATCAGGATACGATGAAAAGATGCTCTCGAGACAAATACGGGCGCCTTCACCACTCCACACAGCAAACAAGTTGTCACAGGTCGGGGGAAAATTCCACTGGTCACCACGAGGGTTCACAAAGGTATGACGAAAATCTTAGCGTCACTAGGAAGCCACCTCCACCCCCACCTCTCCCCCGCATTCAAACTCAGCTTAGAATTCCTCCCCCGCGGACGTAACCGCCGTCTCCCTCCCGCGACCAATCCTTTCGCTAGAGTACGGAAAACCCCCAAAATCAACGAATCCAAGCCATAACTCCTTTTCATATCCCCCTACCCTGCGCCTTATTGGCCCTAACCCCTGTGAGGGGGTGGGGAGTGGCACCAATATATTCCTCCACTGTCACCCTACGAAGACATACACCAAGGTAAAGCCAATCAGCTCGCTACTTAGTTTAACCAATGGCATCATTTGAAATGCAGGATGCACAGTGGAAAGTAGTTGCCGGCGTTATGGATGAGCCAAATGAGGTGAGTTAACTTTAAAATTCATGGTTTTATTTATGGTATTTATTATAAATATTTATTCATTCATGACTTTATTAATGGTATTTATTTTACATAATCATTCATTCATGAATTTATTTATGGCTTTTATTTTAAATAATCATTCATTCATGATTTTATTTATGGTTTTTATTTTAAATAATTATTAATTCATGATTTTATTTATAGTATTTATTTTAAAAGTGCGGATGTATATTTTATTTGCTCTAAGATGTTATTGTTTTCCTCCTTTTCAGGTAGAGGTCTTGACACAATTTTGCGACCGTTTTTCGGAAGTACATGAAAAAAAACCCAGGTTAACGCTATCCCTAAGACGAAAAAGGATGAGAACACCTCAACCCACAACCGAACATGTAAGCATTCAAGCTATTTATTTATTTATTCCATCTCATGCACTACTGTTCATTTTTATTAGGCTGTGTACTAAGTGGTAAATGCTATTTATCTTTATAGGTGGAAGTTATTACTATAGATTCCGATGATTCGGATTCCGAAGAAATTATCCCGCCCGAGAAAAGAGGATCTTCACCAGGTGAAAAGATTTTTCCGCCATCATTCTGGTCCCCAAAGCGGAAAATAGAAGAAACGAGTCAATACTCTGATGGCGACACCAGTTTTTCCCCTCCACAGACTCCCGATTCGCAAGCATCAACAGTTGTACTTGACTGGGAGGGTGATATGCTAGAGAATAAAAGTGACAAAGAACCAAATAAGGACGTGGTGTCGAATGTGAGTGAAACAAATTTATACTCGGACATCAGTGAGTGCACGACTATACCAAGTCTACCTGAGGAGTGGTGGTATGAGGACGTATGGGGTGAGGTGATGACGGACTTTGTCTGTACCTGTAATAAATGTGTAAATATAGTGTATTGTGCGATGGTTGGAGAAGTTCCGGATTATCTGAACATATAAGAAATTTTTTGTAATATATTGTTTTGATTTTGTGTATAATGATTGTCTTATTTTTTTATTTCCTAATGCCTGAATATTACATTTCTTGAATAAATACTCATTGCATTGCTGTTACTTGATGATATTTTTTCCATTTGAAATACAAATACCATCCCTTCCTCTGAACACGTGGGCGGTAGGGCTGACGCATGCCTAGGGTATTGGAGAAAAAAGGGGGACTCGTATTTGACATGGGGGTTGACTTGGCTTCGCGACTGTCTCGGATATGGGTTGGGTTGGGGGAAATCAGTCCTCAAATCCCCGTATGATCAATGCTAGGAGGAGAAACACGTCCTGAGATCCATAGGCAGAAATACTACCCAAGGCTCAGGGAAGAATCACCAAGAAAGCGTAGGCACTCACCACGCCATAGAAAAGGAATCTGCCTCAGAGGCCATCTAGATAAGGGCGGGGGAGAATTTCTCCCACGAAAAACCCAGGTCATTAACACTGGGGTAAGAATATTGTCTTCGAAGGCCTGGGCTGGGTTAGTCTCATACACCCTCGCTACTGAGGGGAGGGGAAACAGTCCTTAAACACCCTTACGTTCACGGCTAGGTGCGGGATGACGAAAGGAAGGGGTACCCGTCCTCAACCACCCTTACGAGCCAGGCCTAGAGGGAGGGGGAAGCAGAAAAGGGGGAGGGGTACCCGTCCTCAACCACCCTTACGAGCCAGGCCTAGAGGGAGGGGGAAGCAGAAAAGGGGGAGGGGTACCCGTCCTCAACCACCCTTACGAGCCAGGCCTAGAGGGAGGGGGAAGCAGAATAGGGGGAGGGGAACCCGTCCTCAAACGCCCTCGCGATCGGGGCTTGGAGGGGGAGGGAGGGAGGGGGAGGGGAGGGGACCCGTCCTCAAGGGCCCCATATACTACTACCGCGCCCCTGGCCTTATGGAGATTAACATGGGAAACGATTCTCCATAAGAGCCCATACTGTCAACTAAATGTGGAACGCTCTATACCAAACAACTGTCGAGGAGCGCCAAAGAGATGACTCTCAACTGAAGAGCGTGTCAATACATTCATTGTTTATTTTAGTTGTTTCTCCATTAAAAAGATCACTTCGGCACAAAATCCTTGCTTTACCAAACCCAGTGAAAGGCCATCCACATGTAGAAGACAATTTATCAATAGCCTAAGGTAGAATATATATTGTAAGGGAGAATAGAGGGGAAATGGAGAAAGAGGAGAGGATACCAGCAAATGTTACTTTGTTTTAATTTGTATTTAAATAGTTTTCAGCAGCTCACTTCCTTCCAGTCTTTTTAATTACCATTACCCTCCACCAATTTGGATCCAAAAAAGATTGCATCTTAACTGTTGCGTCATAAGTCTTGAAGGGTGAGTAAAAATGGGAGAAGATCGAGTTGGAGCGCCCTCCACGTGGTGAGTTCTGGGTCTCACTGAGAGCCAGAGTGGCACCTGCTCTCATGGTGGGCGAAGAACTGCAACATTTTGGAACACGGAGCCATTTTCGTTGTCGATGTAGGCTGAGCAGTGCGTTGACATTAGTTCAAAGACGGGACATAAGGAGATGTGGAGATCCTTACTTTAGGATGGGAGAGGGGAAAGATATTGTTCTATGTAAGTGGAAGGGTCATATTAGTGCGACCATCCCAATACGAGTACAGCAAATTAAAACATATGCCATTAATTAAGAAAATTTCAAAGTTTTTTACGTTTCTTTGCATGCGAATGCGATGGTGGTTGGCGTAACATGGTGAAACTCCTTCATGATGCACAAAGGTTAAGAAAAGACTTAACTGTTTCACAAAATAAAATATATTTGCGACCGGTTTCGATACAGCGTATCATCATCTGGCCAGATGATGACACGCTGTATCGAAACCGGTCGCAAATGTATTTTATTTTGTGAAACAGCTAAGTCTTTTCTTAGCCTTTGTGCATCGTTTCTTTGCATTTTAATACCGGTGATTGTATTAAAAACGTGATTACTCGACCTATGTCGCTTAAATCGACTATTTCACACATGACTGGTGCAGAATCGGCTGAAAAAAAAACATTTAAATCGCGACATTTATCGCCGAAATAGCGTAAAAAGAGGGCGTGTGTTGCGGGTTGCCTAAGCTAAACATAAATTGCCCTGGTGACACCGTAGGATGTCCACCTACGTGAACAAAATTTTTTCTCTGTTCACTTGGTACTTCGGGCTACATTTTGTAACATGTCGAACTTTGAATTTCGAAAAATGTTGTTTGATGACCGCCCCTAATGTACAGTCGCTTTCAAAAGTCGGTCCCCATACCTGGCGCAGCCGTCTCCGTTATTCTCCGAAGTCGACCTTCGCGTATTGCTCACACGTTCCTTGTCCACTGGGGATCGATTCGACTTGATCAGGTAGTACAAATGGTGCAATTTGACTACTTTAACCGTCGTCAAGAGCCCCACGCACGATTTCAGAGGTAGGAAGGCCGCGTGAACCTCCCCCCCCCCACACAGCCAAACAATTCCACCACCGAAGGAAGCGGAGAAGAATATATGGGTTTTTCCGGCAAGTAACCCATCGCACGAGGAAGAGAGGAGACATCTGTGTAGTTTGGTAAACTTATACAAAACATATTGCGCAAATAAATTTTCGGAGCATTTTGAGCATGGTACTCCAATATTTTTTCTTCACATCGCCTGGTGAAAAATACGTAAATATATACGCCTATGTAAATATTGTCATTTGCGTCACGGTTACCATCCGCCATCGCGTTCATCCATGCCGGCGGTTAAAGATTTTCAGACATTTTTTCAATGTTTACAAGTTAAATAGCAGTCACTCCCCAAGTAGTAGGTTATTCGGACTACAAGTAGTGCCTACATTTTGAATAACGCAACTTATTCCCATACTGTGAATAGAAAATCAGAAGAAGTTTTTAAATTTTTACCGGTCAAAACTACCGGTACGGCAATTTTTTATGGGAGAAGATAATTTTGCATTATTTTTTCGAATAAGCAATTAGATTGTCTTTAAATTTTATTGAATTGCTTTTAAGATAAACATAAATTTTCACTACAAGAAGCAGCGAGATGTTTATTGGCATCAAGTGAAATGGCAGGCTGTTAGACCATAATGCGTCGTAGGAAGTGTTGTCCTTTTGTTTATGGGAAATACTCTTACATTAATATTGTTCATTTTTTTAAGAAAAACAGTACAAGCAACATGTGCGTGGAGTTATGATGGTGAGTCAACCAGTTATGGTGGTCATAGAAAAACATCATTTACCTGCCCTTCTGAATTGAAGATTTTACGAATCACCGTGCCTGCGCCCCTCCCAACTTGAACTTACCCCTTTAATTAAAAGTGACGCCCATTCGCATTAGGCCCTTTCATTCTAACCATATCCTTACTTTTATCCTTCCTATCCCCCCTTACCAAAAATTTCTCGACCATGGATAGTACTTCTTCTTTTTTTCCTCTCCATCCTTCTCACCTTTTCCTTTCTTTTTTATACTCACATCTCGGATGCCTTCATTCTTTTCTTGTCCCTCTTTTGTCGTCGCCTAAGCTTCCACACCGTCAAACGCTACATCCCAAGCAGTATATTTGGCAGCTCATAAGTTTAATTTGTATTAATAATGGAGAAATAGTCATTAGGTACCCAACACGGTATATTTTTATCGGATGAATATTATGCGTGCGTAGTTTAGTGTCAGTAGGAATATGATCAGTATTTGTTCGCACGTAAGACTGACTCAAGGTATTCATTACATGAGTGTAAGTTCTAATTATGATGTAAAACCACTTATACATAATAATGTGAAGGATATTGCCCTGCATGGTATCAGCAGGCGCCAATTACGACTGGTTTTAGCAGAAAAAAAGAAGCGAAAAAGGGGGAAGACTTAGGTTAACCTCTCAATGAAGGGGCAAAGATAAAACATATAGTATTAATATGCCTTTAAATAGTAAGAAATAGGCACACAAGTCATGTAATTAATGTCTCCGTTGGTATTTTCATTATAGAAAATATATTTATGGTAACTATTAAGACATTCGAACTTTCGATGAACATAAAGATGTCGGTTAATTACTTCCTGATACCTCGAATGTATAAAGCATTATTTAAATATTTGTTCATATGGGATATGTTAGTAACGACTGGAATAAATATGATACAGAATTAAACATTACAATTTAGCGCACATTAATATTTTTGATTTCTCGCGTGATGAGACACGTAGAAAACTGTAGTATAAACCATGGTAAACATATGTGTCCTAAGAAAATGGTTAGGAATAATGAATGCGCCAAACAGTGTGTTTGAAATACTTAAACATAGAGCAATATATATTGATGGTGTTGGTAATAATGTGTTAAAGGTAAAATCTAGAAGGTTATTTTGTAGGAAACTTTTTGAATACTCTTTCAGACGTAAATTCCAATTTTCGTTTCTTCCTCATATGTGCGTTGCGACGCAGATGCGTCTCGTTATTTTTTAGTGCAAGCCAGACTGCTCGGAATATCCATCTCAGAATACCATCAGGGTGGGAATACCATGACTGAGAACATATGCTTCGCCTTGTGTTGTGGCACTGGGAGTCGGGGAAGTCGCGAAGAATTTAGGAATAGTGATGAATGCCTCAGGAAGACTTGCGCGGACGGTGAGAGTAAGTCAAACTGGCCCGTTCAAGACACAGAAGGCATAGTCAATACCCGAAGTTCGACCTCCGAGAAAAACGTAGTTGCTCGCGCTGGCCGTGGGGACCTACTTTTGAAAGTGACTGTACCTATGTTAGGGCGTATCAGAAAAATATATTTTTTAAAATCCATCTGGCCCAGTGAAAAAAAATCGTGGAACCGATTAAAAATAAGGCCTGAAAATTTTGAGACCTCTCGGTGAACCCCTGACCCTGACTCAAATGCAATTTAGAGGGGAGGGTCGAAATTCGTAAAATATAATATATAATGGTTATTCTCCATAGATTTTGCCGAGTTACTGCCCTTCTAGAGCAAAAATTTCATGCACTTTGACGCATATGCCAACGTTGAGCCACAACATGCCTAATTAGAGTCCGCGTTCGCGTATAAATATTCCAACGCCCACGCAGCGTCGCGGATACAAGAACGGCAGGCCGATTCCGTCCCCTTCCCGCTCGCTTCTCCCCCTCCCACGCCTCGAATACAGAAAAATTCATCCCGCGTGTGCTGCTAGGAGGGCGTTCATCTTGGATAATACCTATAAATCGGAAGATGGTAGATGGTAAAAAAGGCTGCGTAGTGAGACGACTTGTCCCTTATTTGGCGCCTCGTCGGCGTTAAACAAATCGATGTTACCAACTTTTAGAGAAGCGATGAAATAGTTTTAGATTCGATAATGCAGGAAAGAAACGTACGGTATATGAAGACGCCTCTCGAGTGGCTTTAAAGATGTCCGAGCTATGGTGACGCGCTTCTCTTCCATTTTGTGCATGACAAAATAGATTTATCGGTAACATTTACGGAAAATCCGAGTAGGCTAAAAGTATGGTTTTATTGTAAGCAAAAAGTTCATGCAATCTTAAATGAGCATTTGAAATTATGCGATATTTGTGCGTTTAAGTGCAAGAAGGAGCATAAGTTTCCTCCTAATGAAGTAATATTTTGAGAGACAAAACTCAAAATGGAACTTCTGCGGGGAAAATGCGTCTACGAACTGTGATAGAGGTATATGCAAGAACCAATAAACAGCAATGATCGTCCACGCAACTTATCCTGAAGCAAATTTCGTAACTTCGTAAGATACATCCAAGGTAGTGCACCAGAATTACTTTCGTAGACAGAAAAGCATGCTTATTACTGTGAATACGAAAAGAGAGGTATCAAAGGGTGTCTTATATTAAAGGGCTCCATTTTGATGGAATGAAAGACATGCTCTTGTCGGATGAGAAAGGGTAAGAGGACTTATCAATCCAAGTTTAGACAGGAATATGTCGTGCTAGTTGAGGAAACAGAGGCCCACATTTGGAGTTTGCCTCCCCCGCCGGAGGATTAGCCAATGTAGTTAAATCTTCGATTGTCGATTCCTTGCCGAGTGAAAAGTAGATACACTAAATTAAAAAGGATTTGAATATGATGGTACCAAGTGAATACCACGCAAAAAGGAGGCATCATCCCTCTGCTACAAGCGTAATTCCAACATTCTTGCAGTGTGGATAAACTCTTCTCGGGGTTTCAACCAGGTTAAATTTTCCATAATGGCCAACGTTTCAAGCTCCGACTCGGGGCTCATCCTCAGGGATAGATTTAGTTGAATCCCGAGAAGAGTGTACCCATATCATTCGCCGGGGAAAAATCAAATCATATTTTATCCCTTACAGTGACCGATTTGCTATTTGCAATGAGCTGACTTAGATTTGCGATATGGTCATTGGGAGGGCAATCTAGGGACCCAATTTGCGTTGTTGCAAGGATGTGTTTGGCGGCCAATCCGAGATTTTTTTAATTACTGGGTTTCAATATTGACGTAAAGGACTAACCGTTGATGATGGATAGAGACCACGGTACCTCTGGTTATTTCTGACAATGAGCTTAGTTATGTGAAAATTCAAAAATCTGTTGAAGAACGTTCCGATTTGAAGTTAAATATTCCTTTTATCATGCATGCGGACGATAGATTCGTAAAAATAAATTCCCCCAAACTTTGTTGACAATGACGAAAGACGAGGAATGACACTGACATAAGAAATACAGATTGCATAGCAGATAATAGAGTAATTATTTCGTGATAATTCCTCCACAGACAATGCTGAAGCATAAAATATTAATTATACTGACGAAGGAAGAACCATTAATTGTGAATTTTGTTGCATTTCGGGCGTGGGAGAGGCTAGGGACGCGAGCGGCCTTCACCCAAAATCCATTTAGTCACAGCTGTCGGACAATACGTAGTAGTATTTAAGCGCATATCCCAAGTTCACACACCTTTATTGCCTCTCGAGAGGCCTTTTCACATACCGCAGGCTCCTTCCTGTGTTCTTGGATCCAAGCATATTTCACCACTTCTCTTGAACTAAGTGAAATCGATTTGTTTAACGCCGACGAGGCGCCAAATAAGGGACAAGTCGTCTCACGACGCATCCTTTTTTACTTTCTACCATCTTCCGATTTATATGATCAAAGATGAACGCCCTCCTAGCAGTACACGCAGGATGAATTTTTCTGTATTCGAGGCGTGGGAGGGGGAGAAGCGAGCGGGGAGGGGACGGAATCGGCCTGCCGTTCTTGTATCCGCGACGCTGCGTAAGCGTTGAAATATTTATTCGCGAACGCGGACTCTAATTAGGCATTTTGTGGCTAAACGGTGGCAGATACGTCAAAGTTCACGAAATGTAAAAATGTATTTTATTCTAATTGTGGAAATGCAAGTCATTACTTGCATAGTATTGCCTCTGGGAGGTTAGATTCGCTCTAAGAAGGGCATTTTAGAAGGCAGCTATTAGTAGCGTATGTTGTCTCAGAAGGTATTCTCGTTAAAGGGTTTCATTAGAATTTATAAGTGATTTTCATCACCTTCTGCAGCTATCGGGCTTGTTGACTGTCGACGTTATCGGCCGGCTTCTTGTAATGCACCCCCTCCGATATAAATCCTCACTTCTCCGAAGACCACGCCAGCTATTTACAAACAGAGCATTGAGAGGGAGGTTGAGTAGCCCTCCGTCAAGAGCAATAGCTCAAGTCAAGTGGGGCAGCTTACAGGGATACCTTCTTTAATGTTATTCTCGCCGTGCAGATACAATCCTAATATCTCTCAGATTTTTGTCTCGTGGACGTCAGATTTGCTCTAAAAAGGATTTTTTCGAACCAAGGTATTAGTGCCGTAAGTCATCCCAGGAGGTGTTCTTGTAATCGGTATCATTTGATTTTTTATCTTTTTCTAGCCTTCTATTGCTTTTGGGCGTCTTCACTGTCCATTGAAATACTCAGCTACCTTCTTATATGCCATTCTCGAAGTGGAGACACAAAACTTAAAACTCGTATTTGCATCTAGTACGTCAGATATGCTTTCAAAATTAATTTTTCGTCGCCAGTGGTGCTTGTTAAGGGATGTGGATTGCTCGAAAATGGTACCCTTAGAATTTTTTTGTTTTTTCGTCACCTTCTGGGCCTATTGACTGTCCATTGAACGGCAGGTTTGTCGTCCTCGCCTCAACGGCTGCCTAGTCTAAATGCACTCCCTTCGCTCTCCCTATTTTCACTGAGGACCACGCCAGCTGATTACAAACATAGCATTGGGAATAGGATGTGTATTCCTCCGCAAAATAAATGCCTCAAGTTAAGTGGGTCAACTAACAAGATCACTTTCTTATAATGTATTCTCACCGTGGATATAGGAGACTCAAATCTAGCAGATGTTTACGTCTGTGACGTCAAAGTTGCTCTAAAAAGGAATTTTCACAGTCGGCTATTAGTGTCGTACGGTATTTCATGACGTATTCTCGTAGATAGTATCATTAGACTTCGTTTACGTTTTTGCGTCGATTTCTGCAGCTTTCGGGATTGTTGGCTGTCGATTGCGGCTGGCTTATCGCGTCTCCCCTTAACGGTTGTCTAGTCCTAATGCACCCCTGCGCTTATCCTCTTTTCGCTGATTCCATGCCAGCTAATTATAAAGAGAGCATTGTGAGGAAGGGTGAGTAGTCCTCCGCCAACAGGAACAGCTCAAATTAAGTGGGGAAACTTACAGGGATACATTTTTACATATCATTGTTGCCGAGGAGATACAAGCCGCAAATATAGCAGATTTTTGCCTCTATGACGTTAAATTTGCTATAAAAGAAAATCTTCACAGTCGATTATCTGTGTCGTATGTTCTAGAGGAGGTATTCTCGTAAATTGTTTCATTAGATTTTGTTTACATGTTTTTGTCGACTTCTGCAGTTTTCGGGCTTGTTGATTGTTGACGTTATCTCCTTGGCTTCTCGCAATGCACCTCCCACGGTTGGTCTCACTCTGCTGTATGCTACGCCACCCAAGGTGAACACAACGGCTTGATTACTATATTGAGGAGAATGCTCAAAGAAAATGTGTACCATTGGATGATAATTCTGCTATCTTGAAAAATTCGCGAGCATCCTCTGACACCACTCCAAATCTAAGCTCGGTAATCTCTACATCTTATTTCTCCCAGCACTTGCTCACTTTATTTTCTGCCAACATATGAAACCGTGGGCTTACACCTACCACCCTTATCATGCATTAATTATTTAATACTCTCCCTTTTTGCTATTTTGATGAAAAATGTCCCCATGATCGACAGTGGTTTTTCTGCAGAGCCGAGTAGATTTGTCTCTATACATACCGTGAAAAATAATAATCCTATGCTTGTTTAAAAAAAAAGAAAGTTCGAACCGTTGCGCCTGCCACAAACAGCATTGGCCAAGCTATGCAACCCGTGCAACACAACCCCGGTTTCCACCAGCTATCTGAATGGCAAGTGCTACCACCTTTCCTCACTCTATTTTTGGCACATACGCTGCACTTCTTTCTTCCTTTCCTTTACATTTCTTAAGAAGTGAATATTTTTAAGGGAACTCATTGAAGGCTTTCCCTCAGGTAGGACATTTAGCAATGATTTTATCATTTCATTGCAGTGTTCTAACAAATGTATGGGTGTTCCTTTAAATCTTGGGTGTAATGTGAAATAATTGTTCATTATTATCTGAATAAAGTATATTCTCAATGTTAGGCACCAACTTCTTCTTCGTTTCGCAAAGATAATAAGCAACAATTCATCAACCTTGTCTATGCCTCCCATATGTTTATTGTGAGTGTCCATCATAGCGGGTTTAGTGGACTTCCCTCCCCTCTTGCCTGAAAAGTCCATACTTGGACGAAATCATCTTTACATTCTTTTATCCATCCATTTTAAAACGTCCATTCCCTTTCTATCGAAGCGAGCCACAAGTTCACCCTTCTCCAATTTTTATTTCAATATATCGGGGTAATTTTTCCTCTTCATTTGCAGTGCACCTGTAACGTATGTTTCCTCTCTAAGCAGACAATTGCAAGTGTTCAGGCTGTTGTAATAGTTGCCCATGTACACTGATTGCACCGTATTTTAAAATTTTTCCAACAATTCATGAGTCACTTTCTCGACGTGACCTGAACTCCCTACTTCTTCATCCTCGCCGCCACAATATATCAAGCAATCAAAAACTGAACCGCATGGTTCAGTGATCATGTACATTTTTATTCCATATTTGTGACGTTTCTTAGGAATGAATTTTAACTTCTATTCATAGTAATGACTTTCGTCTGGGAATCTCTTCGTTTCATGGAAATTCGTCTAGACTCACTGCCCTTACTGGGTATTACCCTTCACTCGTAGCTGCACGTATTTGGTGCAATGGATCACTGGGTTCGCGTTCGCCTTCTTTCACATTTCTACCATAGTGCATAGCGCGCAATATTTGCAAAAACCTATCGCGTAACATGTAATTGGAAAAAAACAGGGAAATTATATATTTCAGTTTTTTTCCAATAACATTGTAATCTTCTAAGAGATATATTTCCATTAGAAATAGACAGCCAAAAAATGTTTCCAATTCTCATCGACTAAAGACTTTCCACTACGCTATTCCGGCATTTGGAGGAGTATTATTTCGAACCATATAACCACTATTGAAATTCGTTTTTTTATAAGTAACTAAACAAATCATCATTGGAAATGAGTATAGTATAGTCGTAAGGATTCTCGCCGGGAAGATTTACTTTTAGTCCTGAGGGGCCAGAAAAAGGCGTATCCGTTACTTCGAGTTTAGCCCTTTCGCGCCGAATGCCACACCTGTGCGGCGAGGATTTTCTTCCATAATCAACGAATGCCACACCTGTGCGGCGTTAATTTTCCTAACTTAAGCAACGAATGCCACGCCTGTGCGGCACAGGTCGAAAAAAGTGACCGTGGCGGACACAATAGACCCACGGACGCGGTCGCCCCTCGTGATCCGCCTTAGCGCGAGCCCAGTCCCTTCTTCGGCCGCTCAGGTCGACCCTTTCCTATCCTCTCCACGCGGTCAACTACTATTATTTGCAGTGTGTTTTCCAAAAATATATTTGTTACTATCTTTTGAAATCCAATGCTAGAAATGAATTCATCTTTTATTGCTGACCACATGGAAATTTCAAACAAAATTCTAACGTTAATATCAACGGAGTTATAGAACAACTAGTAAATATACTAAATCGGTCTATATAAACGTGAGAACTTCGTTTAAAATTTCTGAACGATCAGAAAAAAACACGAAATTCATTTTGAATGTAAAAAAATCGATGCGAACAACAAATATTTGCATATATTTTGCATTAATATTTTAGCCAGTTGACCGCGAACTCGTGCTAGGAAGGGGCTATTAATCCTTCTAGGGTCTGGGACGGAGGCCGAGGAAAGGGGTCGGCGCCCCACTGAGTTGGGTCCTAAAATGGTTAGGGAGGGAACCACTGCCTTCAGTGGACGCGAAAAAGTTTCGTACAGGGGAGTAAAGAAAACTTTCAAGAGACTAGTATTGAGGAAGAATTTCCCTCAACGAAGGTCCGGCGCGAAAGGGTTAGCTTCGTACCATAAATCGTAAGTCATTTAAGTGCCTTCGGAAGAATTTAGGTGAGGTGCATTGGCGTTTTCTTCATCCACTTCCTGACTCTCTTCGGACGAGTTCTTGAATTCCTGCATTATCTTCCTCGCTTTCCATCTCTTTATTAGGCTGCATGGTGACATCCATCAAGTCTAAATCCGCCATTATCATCACATATAAGTTATTGCGATCGTCTTGGAAATCCCGGTATTACATTTCCGTCAATGTCGGCATTGAATTCCACTGCCAAGGTCAATACTAAAGATCCTGTGTGCAATATTTCATCTCAAAATGGAGATAACATGCGGCATCGAACCTTGGTCAATTACGAGAATTACATTTTCAGGGGATTTATCATCGCTAAACATAAAATCTATTATTTTCAAAATAAGCAACTATGAAAATTGTCCAAACTAATTTATTCACAATTTTTTTGCTTCCTTGAGATGCATCTACACATTTACAGTGTTAATATACGAATAAACGAAATGTAAAAAGTTATTTGATAGAATTATTATTCAGAGGAGTTTTGAATGCATACGTGACACATTAATCTTCGATTTCGAGACGATTAAGTTCAGAAAAATGAAAATACCATAAACATTACGAAAAAATACAAAAAAAAGATGGAAAAGTGGTGAGATAAAAATGAAAGATAATTCCTAGAAACGACGGCCAGTGCTGAATGGTACGGAATGTAATAGAGCAGCGAGAGGTAACTTGGAGCGCCTAGGCCGTTATCGGTTGATTGTGGGCGCATTTGAAAACTGGTGCGAGCAGGACTCCCGAGTTTTTCTCCGCTCAGGGCAATAGTTTGCGCAGGAAGCACTGCCGCCGACGCGGAAGTATGTAAGGGTACTAACTATATATATTATAACTAAGGGTATATATACTAACGTGATGCAATGAACACTGCATTTACCGGACTGGATTCGATGTAAACATATAGTCCCTTGGTGCCTTCATAGTTACGAGCAGCCTTGAACCATTGCAAAGTTTATATCCTCTAATCCATGGGCGAACCCAGCGGGGGACAGGAGGGTGCAACTGCCCCACCATTAGGGCGGAAGTAAATAAATCCAAAACGAAAGGTTTGAACAAAGTTTCTGTATAAGTACGTGACAGATAACAAAATAAAAATCACACCTCCAAGAATATGATAAGAAAAACAAATAATTTGCTTTCGTAATTTTCTTAAAATTTTGGTTTCATTAACCTTTACAATGCTACGATGCTACAACTTGCACGACCACGCCTTGCTCCCCCCAGTTCCCTGGATACATCTACACAATACCCTGCGAGCCACCTCTAGGGTGTTTGGCAGGGGGCGATCAATCATCGACATGCGGCATGCAATTGGACTCCCACATGCACACCACACGGTCCAAAAAACGTCACGTATAGTAACAAATTATGCTACCATATGCCGCTAGAAATAACGATAAAATTAAGAACATGCACTAAGTTTTACATGGGTTGGTAGGCTACACTACAAGTCATGCAATCTATTTATGAGTTCTATGGCTGCCGTTATAATCTCTTGTGGATCGTGGAAAAAAGACATTCTGAACCTGTCTTAGTTTAGTCTATTTTTCAATCTACGGTCCAATAGAGATTCCTATCCGAGTTTATCTAAGAGGTCAGTTGCACTAACAAGACTATCGTAACGACCTTTCACATACCTGGCGGCTCTTCTTTCCTCGCGTTCAATAAGTTTTGACCAATAAGTTTTGCGCGTCTTGGTATTTCATTACCGAGCTGACTACGATGTGTTCAAGGATCTTGCATGAGATGGACGTTAAGGATATCGGCCGGTAATTAGATGGCTGTTCCTTGTCTCCACTTTTAAATATTGGCGTTACATTAGCGATTATCCAGTCATTAGGTACTTCGTGTTATTTGATGGATTTATTGAATATTAACTGCAAGTAGGGGGCAATTTCTGAGGCTAGTTCTCTACATACGCGAGAAGGGATTTCGTCCGGACTAGGTGATTTATTTGGACTGAGCGATTTCAATATATTTTCTATTCCGTGCGTACTAATGTCAATAGGCGGCATCTTTCGTATGCAGAGATTGTCAATGGTCTCGGGTGAGTTCTCGGAAGGCTCCGTGAACACGCTCTTAAAGTAGGAATTTAATAAATTGGCTTTATCGCAACTTTTTTCCTGGATATAGACAGTTACTTATACCACTTTTTTTAAAATAAGTGGTATAAGTAACTGTCTATATCCAGGAAATAATGGAATACCACAAAGTTAACCAAGAATTAGTGAATTTTATCGCAACTGTTGGTCAACACATCTCCATTGTCGTGTCTCAGCGAACACACGGTGGATCGTTTATCTTGAACATCCCTAACATATGACCAAAATGCTTTTGGGTTATCCCGTAGCTGCTCTACTAGTGTTTTTCTTTTAAAATTCGTGAATGAATTCCTGAACGCTTCCATCGTGGCGGCTTTAGTCATCCTTTATTTTTTAGTTATTAACTCGCGTTCATTAGCGGATAAATCCGTGCTGACTTTTTTTCATTTTAGCATGACACGCTCTCTGCGTCAATGATTTTCACACTTCCGCGTCATACCATCTCGGCTCGCAGCCTTCTTTTACTGTTTAACTATGGATGTAGCTATTTATTCCCGAAGTTACGAGTGAAAGAAAAGCTTTCCAAGTACCCTGTACATTAGGCCGAACCTTATTTTTCAGAATTAAGAAAAGTTATGTTTTCCTAGTCTCAAAATTATCCAAACGAGGTTTCTATTCACGTGTTAAAATTTGGTTAGGTACTTTAAAATAACGGCAACCCGTGGCCCAAGGGCCCTAAGTACTGAGGACCCTCAATTGAGATTTTTGGGGCCGAAAAATTGCTATTTCTATGTACAATGTAAACGTAAAGAACTTTAGAGCCGATTTTCTGTTTGTTTTGACCAATCTCTAAGCGTTTTCGAGATATCGTCCGTCGTAATGCAATCCACCCCCCAGGGCGCTATCCCGCACCGCGGCGCCGCTGAGTTACGGCCCGCACCACTTACATAGAGACTTCCCCTCCACCCCCTCCCCTCCCTCGGCAATGAGTTTGCTCCTAATGGTAAGATTTACATGTTAGTGGTACAGAATTGAAAAGGCTGTTCTTCTTGTGTCATGATTAATGTTTTTAAGCCTACAATGTCAATTTTAACCCTTCAACGCCGTCCTATGTACTGGGCGCCAGCCCCTTAAACCTTAGTTTATTGCCACCATACGACCGTGCATCATTACCGCATGCTTTGTTCAAAACTGCTCTTTACATACAAAATGTTATTACTATTTATTACGTGATACAATTTTGTTAGCGAATTATAAAGAAATGAAGGAAATGAGCAGGGCTTCCAGGGCCATAGCAGTTGATAGAAATATTCATGGAAGAAGAAACGAGGCAGTCAGTTTACATTTGTAAATCAATGTGGAGAGATAGTTAGTTCTTATGTATAGTGCGCAAAGGATAGGAAGTGCTAAGTTTTTTTTTAGGATTTAAGGAGAAAAGTGGTGAATAAACTAGTTTGTCATGAATACAAGTGACGTTCATTTTAAGAATAGGCCAACAAGAAAAAGTATTAAATCAAGGCTTAATTCAGAAATTGAACTGGTTGGAAAAGAAAGTGAAGAAATACTTGGCTCAAAGTTACTTAACCCTCGGCCTCCACCTGCTCAATACTTACGTGAACTCCACCTGGGGTCTTTTTTGACCCCAAGCCGTAAATTTTTAAACAAACAGTTATTTTTCAGGAGATTTTGAATTATACCGTTTTAAATGATAATGAAGACATAAATAAGCATTTTTATTGTTTTATCAAGTCATATTAACATTTTGAAATACAATAAAAATTATCCTAGAAAACTAAAAAAATTATTGTTCATCCAGAAAATTTCTCTTATAATTTTTCCGTTTCAGTCCAAGACAAAAAAACAATTACTTTTATAAAATTAAGTATTGAAATAACAACTAATCTATCTTACAATCCTTCACATTTTCTGCAGGATATAATGATATTTGAATGATCATTATAAACAAAGACCACATTTTTCACACCTCCGATTCATTACCTACCGGATTCTCTCGGACAAAATGAACAGCACCTAGGTTTTTTTCTACGTAGTGGCAAATCCCTTCTTCGCTGCAGTGGAATAAATGTTCAAATCCTGCAGAGTTAACTGCTTCCCTAATTACTTGCATTCGTGTCTGAGGATTTTTCAATTGTCTTCTTATCTTTGGTTCTACTAACTTCTTTGCCAAATCAATAAAAAATTTTCTCCTTGCTCCCTTTTCTGTTTCCCCGTTGAAGCTCTTTGAATTTAAAACAAAAGCAATAAATGCTGCAATATCAATAATATAAAAATAGAACAAGAGGTCATCTTCTTGTCCTACGCTTTACTGAGTAATGTCTTGCCATTAGATCTACTGTGTCGATGCTGGATTTTGTATGACAAAAAAATAAAATTACTTTTTTTATGTTCACCACGACTAACATCAAATGACCGGTGTTGAGTTAAAACTAGAATAACTGCCTCTCTTGGCTTTGGGACATATGAAACCATTAGCGTATTGTTTGCATGAGAAAAAATACTCGAATGCTCCTCTCGTTGCTTGGCGGGTAACATCACCCTCGGAATTTCTACGCGATTTGAACTTAGTGGAGTGGTGGTGCAATGTCCCTCATCTTCACTGTCCTCAAACTCTCTTTTCTTCTTCCACTATCACGTCCGTGACATCCTCTTCTATTTCAATTCATTCCTCTTCATCACTGCTCAATTCACAACTGTCCATTTGTCATTGTTCTCAAAAATTTCATTTAGTGCCTGATCTGCACTATATCCCCAGCGCAGCCGATGAAACTCCATGTTTACTACAACGTTTTGAAGGTACAATTTTTTACTGGTCCCACAAAATCGCTTTCGATGTGGGCTATGCACCTGCAGAGCTAAAACGAAAATAAGGCCTGACCTCCTTGACATGAGAGATGCGCATAGACAGCGGTGGCTAGTTCGAAAATTAGGAGGAAGGGGAAATCCTGTGACAAAGTAAAGGTGATGAATCATAATCACAGTTGAGGCAAATTGTCCCCTAGAGTATTTTCCTTTCCTTCTCTCAATGCACCTGCTGATGACATAGGGTTACGATGGTCTAAGAGGCCAGATAGTGCCTTCGACATAGGCGTTCCATGCTTTTATTATTTCATGAGTGAAAATGCTAAGTGTTTGGCTTGAAATAATATGAGGATAATACATCAACATGATACCCTCCGAGATAACTCAGGCAGGTGGTGGCTATTTTCACTCAATCTTCACTGGGCCCACAATTACAATATCTGTGATACATTATATTCAAAATATAGCTATAAACAGAGGAAAAGATATTGGATTCTACGAACATCTTCAGCAGGAAAGACGGGAACCAGCTACCCAACTCATGGGAAAGAGTGTACGTGGAGTAAAAAATACTTACCCTCTGCCCAAAACCCTAGAGGTGGCTAGGAGTTTATCATGTAGATTTAGATGTTGAACAGAGTGCTCCAACAAAATCCGGAAAAAGTTTTATAGGGAAAAAAAGGAAAACACGAGAAAGGATTGACTAATAAGATGAGCCCAGCCTTGAATGAATGATATAAAAGACGATCTCTACCTCGACTCTGCACTCCAGAGACCTACAGATGCTAGCATCAATGCCGGGGAAACTGTTGCATATGAAGAAAGACACACATGGTGTATAACCCGGAAACTTTACATCTGAATCTTCATCCCACCATGAAAACCTACATAAGGATTACCAACCTTTCAACACGTTTTATCAATTATGTTTCCACAGATATACATTTCAAAATTTAATACCTACACAGTCTCCACCTGGGGTCAAATTTGACCCCACTCAGGAAAAATAATCCCATTCGTGAATATATCAAAATTTTAATTAAAAAATGGCATGAATTTAAAGACAAAACATGCGGGAAGGCATATTTGTAACATGGCAAGATAATCTGAATTGAGTCAAAAATTGCAGGCATTTTATCAACCTTGGGGTCAAAAAAGACCCCAGGTGGAGTCGGAGGGTTAAAGTGAGAGAAGTACTGTGTGTTTTTTCTATAACCTGATGGGTTTGAAATGTATCCGACTTAGTGCGTGAAAAACAGAAGGAAATGCGTTTCAGCCATGGAAGTAAACGAGAATTCCTGTTATTACGGAAAATAAGGCGACTGAAAAGTTAGAAAAATTACTCAACGAATGGATGAACGTGCGACGACATTAAGGCGTTATGGTAGTGACGGCTGGGAGCCGCTCTGGGCGACCGATGCCGATCGTTTTTTCCTCTGCCGGAGTTCACATACCACTCAATTGCGGAAAAACTAGAAGATATAGAGACTTGCTGTTTTCTTTATTGTATTTAGGAGACGTGTATTCACATACAGGGAGGAAATAAATAGTAATATGTCCTCAGGTGATCGAGAAAATCAAGTTGGACTTTGGCTAATTATAACTGGACTCCAAGCTAAAACATGAAATTTCTAAAACGAGTATTCTGTGGCTGCACCTTTCTTCCACAATCACCTTGAGACCCACAGTTCTATGTCAATTCGCTTGGCCTAAAATAGGTACACCGTGGAGTACTGCAGGCCCAAAACGGTGACGAAGGACGTGATTCGGGCCAATTCGAATTTCTTACCTCCCCTCGCCCCGCTCCGCCCTCCCAACAACGGCAACGTCGCAGAAAGTGGAATGGGGACCGCTCCCCTCAGCCCCTCATACGAAGGCCCACCTTTCCAGCTCTCCCGTGTCGCAGTCAACACAGGGAGATTGACTAGCGAGTATCAGATTAGTACTCTTCGCTGGGTTCAAAAGTTGAAGCAGGCTGATATAGCAGTAGCTCCAAAAGGATTACTCGCGACAAATTTCAACAAATAAGAGTCTCAAGAGTGCCAATACGCTTCATATAGAAAAACAAAAGAATTGACAGTTGCGAAATAGATATAATTTTATCTTTCTTTATTATGAGAAAATTAAATGAATTTTTGGCTAACCAATGATCCCTCACAAGAAGTAACTTGAAATAGTAATCTGTCATTATATTTTTTGCCCTCCTAGATAAATCAGCATTTTCCGCTTGCGATATGTACACAGCCATCGGCTCCTACTGCGTTCCTAGTTTAACTGCTTCAACCTCACTAACATGTTGAATGAAGACCTCAATCGATTCTTACCTTCTTCCCGATGCTTTTCACTCTCTGCCTACCCTTACGAGTCGCGCGTAATAGTTAAATGCTATAGTAGTCAACTTCGACGTGTAAACCCAGCTTTGAAGCCATGGAGAGGGAGAGAAAGAAATTATTTTCGACTTCGCTGAGTAGGAGCATGGAAACTTCCAAGTGTCACGGAGTAAAATCTTGTGCCTCTGAAGTTTCACTTCGTTGGGAGAATCGGCAATAGTAAAAGCAATAGCCTCAACCCTTGAGCTCGTTTAATTGTTGCAGCTTCAAAAATAGCTTCTTCAATTCTTTTCAAAACACAAAATTAAGTCTTCCATATTAAGTTGAGGAAGTTTTTGATAAAATATTGGGATTTTTAAAGAATGAAGTACAGGGGTTTTGCAATATTGTGATGTTTGAATTGATTGCGAGTGTAGGAGAAGGAATTTTGGACGGTTTAGTTGGACAACATTAGCTTGGGAAGAGATATTATCGGTGTAAACGATGAATAGACTTTTTAATAAACAATCAAGATATAAAAATACAGTTACAAAAACATTTCTGGCAGCTATAGTGAACATATTTAAGTAATACTTTTTTACTAATTTTGGAAGTTGATATACGATTAGAAAGAGTGAAGTGAGGAAATACAGTTGAGAAGAGGAACTTTTCAAAAATATTTTCTTACATACTATAGGATAAAACATCTTAAATTGAGAAGCAGAAATCCAAATGATTAGACATATTACGACGTAAATAGCTGCGTGAAATATTTTATTAAATTACATTTTGGAGAAATTATATATTCGCTCTCTTTTCCACTATTGCCTTGCTGATATGAGCAGCTTCTCTTATATCTTCAATGCAAAGCCTTTTGCCGTACCTAGGTAGGACTATTTCCGGCAACAAGCATTCCATGAAGAATCTATAACAGAAAATTAGAGGTAATTGTTCCACATTTCAATTCTATTGGATATTCAGTAAAAGTTTAAAAAAAATTACTTTGTGAGCTTTGGCTCCACTTCCTTCATCCACCATTCATTGTTGGGCGGAATTATTTCTAATTCGTGGCTCCAACCTTTCGTATACACAAAAAATAAACATCTGGCCCTTTTAGTCATCCTTAGTTGACTTTGCACCTGATAAAAATAATTGTGCGTCTCTTTAAGGATATATTTTCCATCTTTTAGCTGCACATAGGGAAGCTGTAATGATAATGATAAATAATTAGGGCGAATCTGTTCACTGCATATATGACATGGTTGTATTCAAAACGCTGTGTCGTGTTATGATATTTGCTCGATAAATTTGGCAGTATCAACAGCAGAAAATCAAAAATTAAGGGGCCTTCGAAATAAGTTTTAGGTAAGCAAGTAGACTAGTATTAAATAAAAAAATATGAGTTAAATTACAAATCTATAAATGGAAATTAGTTAAATGCATAAATGAGTTAAATTAATAAATGAAAAAACGACCAAATTTTATATATTTAGCTGCATATGCTACTATTTATAACCTTTTTTGCATTAAAAGCTTCTTCAAATGTTGGAAAGGAGGCAGCGGTGACACCAGGACACTTCACTTCTAAGACAGTATCGCTTCCAATCAGACCGTCTAATAGGGAAAATTAAATTGATAGAATGAGTTTACATTAGGTAAATTTTAATATAAGAGGTTTATCTGAATGATTTACAGACAGCATTGATATTACCTGGACTAGCCGAAAGATATGGAAACTCCTCATCAACATATAAGCCGCTGGGTTCCACCTTGTATCCCATGCTTCGCAAGTGGTCTTTCCCTATCTCCTCCATGTTTTTTCCATTCACCATGTCCGGAGTGCATACGGATCCGTATAAAATGGAATGCACAAGCCTTTTACAGGAGGTGTATGGTCGCATATGGCAAACCTCCCCGTGATTGGAAGCGGACAATCTTTTCCGACGCTCTGTCATCCAAATACTTCTGTCTACTTGAAGCGTTGTAGACTTCTGCAGTTGAAATCTATCCTCTGCGGTCATTCTGCTTAATTTTTCAATGAAATCGGCTTTCATGCGTTCCAATAGTTCTAGTGACTCTGGCGCATCATCATCCACCATCCCGTAATCTTTATCAGGCCCAGCTCTTTTTGCTCCTGTTTTCAATTTCTTTTTACTTTGCAGCCCTTGCGCTCTTCGTTCCCTCATTCTCTTGGTCTGCCTCATATTGTTATCTTCAAATGTTTTGGTGTATTTTCCTGAGATAAAAACGTCTTGACACTTATTTCACAAAGAATCCCCAGTCAACATTCCAAAAAAATTAAATCTACTTTTCTATGCCTTCATTCCTCTCTATTCATAAATTATTTTGATGGTTATGATAATTACTTACCAGGACTGTAACCACCCGTTGTTGCCTTGTGAATCTTTCCTTGAAAATGGCAAGAGGAATTCAGGGATACGACTGCAGAATGACACCGGGTTCCAAATGATTTACTTTTAGCATAGTTAATGCGTTTTCCGTTCAGATATTTCGCAGCTACGCTGTTCAAGGTTTCGCACATACTATTAGTAGCGCGAAAAATCAAACTTCTTGAATTATTTGCCATCTTCTCAACTAATTTCTGTATTGGAGTCCACATATTAGCAGCTATGAAGTCTGGCACTAAGTTAACCTCATCCTCTTTCCCGTCTGGCCCTTTACAAAAGTAATCGGCGCATCGATCATGCTGCCCGAACACATGGCTAGGACAATTGATGATGTCGTTACGAAGTGCCATTATTCGGTTTTGCATGGAGATACCTGTTAAAATAAATTAAGGTTAATCACACGTATTTTCTCGTCTCATATGCCATGAATAACCTCTAATTTTAATACCTTTCTGATTTTTCCAGTGTATACTAGCACAGGAAATAGCTGTGCGAATCTTCATGACGTTTGCATCCAGTTTATGACGAAGGTGGGCTGGGTATTGCGTGTCATCCTTAATTTTGCGCATATTGTTGCAGAAGTTTCGTAGAAGGTGGCTTATGCATTCAATTTTTTTCACGGGCATTGCAATTCCGTATGGGCTGGTCTCCAGTAAGCGTCTGTGGACACTACTGTCTCCGTCACCTATTATAAACAAGATAAGTGTTTGAACTGTTTGGAATATTCTCTCGTTCCCTTTGAGCAATTGAATTCAAATACAGGGAGCGAACCTATTAATTGGTGGAATATAAGATTATGCATCGATTCACTCTTTGCGAAACCTTCTGCAATTATGTCAGCTTCCATGCTGGTCGAGCTTCCATCCCAATTTTTAGCACATTTAACCTTGTGAGCTGGGTCTATAGGTTCGCTTCGTGCCTCCCTCAAAGCGCAATAACTGCAGTACTTATTCCTTACTGCCAGAAATAACACCTTTTTTGTTCGTGCACCAACTATGGCTGCCTAAAATGAAACATTCATCTTAAAATGATATTAATACCATTACTCTTTTCTACTGATTAATTTTTTTCCAGCAGGGAATTTTTGCCTGCGCGTTATATATAAAATGTAAGTGCACTAATTTATAAGCAACATGAAAATCATCTGGCTATGTAGCCAACCTCGGAAATATTTTTCATAGTGATTAAAAATTGCACGAGGCGTAACTACTTATAATTTATTAAAAATAGGTTAGCCTATTTGAGAACCCATACTTATTAAATAATTTATAGGTACCTAATATTGACTCCTTACCTGCCCCGATAGTGAGTCATACTTCGTTTTATAACTTCGCTTGCCCCACATACCATCAGCGATGACCGTGATTACAGGTCTACCATCTTTGTCAAATGACCCCTCCTCTAAGGCAATAGGGTAGTTTCCTTCATCAAAGAAAACGAAAGGCATTGATTGCGATTCGTTACCCACCATTAGTGTATTCATAATACACAAATTATTTGGTTTTTGAAATACCGGTTTAGACGAATGGCAAGGGTCAAATTTTATCCTCATTTGACAAAGGCCAGATTGGCGCCCATGCGATTCCACTCCGCATGACGTCACAGGGACCTAGTTTCTACACGAGAGGATAGGAGTTATGCATCGTCTGAGGTTACCAATGCAAGCATGAGGCACAGAGCTCAGGGAAACATGTCTTAATAATCACCTATTAAAACTGGCTAATGTCGGAAAGTTTTCTTCGTTTGATAAGGTATTAATAAACCTTTTTTAAGCCAAGCGCTACCGTTCAGCAAGGTACTCAGCTATCCGCTAGCATCCTGCGACGTATCAGAGCTAAGCCTCGCCTCAAGGTCATCTCACCGGGCGGGAGGGGGAACCAGAAATACGACGTACGGAGATATTTCCCGACATTCATACTTAAGCGTCGCGTTTTCGCGCGCTTGAAAATTTTCACTTTTCATTTAATCGCGAAAAATAGATGTTGTCATTTAAAAATCTAAAAGCGCGAAATACGTACTCCAGGAGTAATAATCTTTCGATTAAGGCAATAAAAAAATAATAGGAAACCACCCTATTCTTCTTTCCTCCTGCCCTGCTGTGGCCATCTCCTGCGATGCAACACTATATATTATTTCTCCCAGCTTATCTTCATATTTTGCATATGTTTTGGCGGTCATGCAATGCATGTTGAGTGCTGCACAACGGGGGCTTAGATTTGAGTAGCCGCCGCCACCAGCAATTGTCCCTGTTACTGCAGCATCGTTCACGTCCATCACAGTGCCAGAATCATCCTGACTGTGGATCACTGTCTCCTTCCCGCACATTTTACACTTAAACTTCCAGTGACAGAGGAGACCAGTCATCCATTCGCCTACGTATTCACAGTCCATAAATGAGCATCCTAACTGGTGTTTATCTGAAAAGATCTGGGAAAACATATAGAAATGCTGGACTATACTACGGCTCCTGTCATGAAGAGGATCCGGCCCTGATTCTTCACTCTCAATGATTGACGCTTGAGACCTGCAGAAACATTTTAAACAAAAAATGTAAACGCCTCCTTCACGCAGGTATCCAACAACTATTCATGGTACTAGTATAATCACCTTTGGTGCGATTCAAACGGTTTGATAGGAGATACGTCCATCGGCATGCCCATATCATATTCGTCGACGTTGGATTGTCTCCCTAGACGAGGAGTGGAAGCTTCTCCCATTTCAAACGTCTTGCGGCGTGGGGTGCAGTTTGCCTTCGCAAGAAAGATGGTATCTTCTGCTTGAATTAACCCCTTGCCTCCTGTTTCTATTCGTCCCTCATCCTTGGATACGCTTAAAAATGTAACGATATTCAAGAAATAAGAACATGTTGCCCTAACATGGCAATGACTAGTAGTATTCTTTTCACAGGAGATATAAATGCCGCATCCGGCCACCGCTATATATATTCTCAACCTACCTTGTGGATATTTCAATACAATCCGAAGCAGAAGCATCACTGTCCTTTGCCAGAACGGGACAGTTTCTTGGAATATTTCTGTCTTGTTGTACTTTACGATGATTAGCATGCCACAAGCTAGAATCAATAAATAACATTTGAAATGGTGTCAGTCTCACACTGAATACATAAAAATAGTCTTCCTTTATTCTTTGCATTTTAAATTGTTCTTTCATCCTCCTTTCGGAACACAGAATTTCTTCAATGTTCTTATTGCTTTTCTATCATTAAGATCATTTGGCCAGCAAAAAGTCAGTCTGTCAGTGAAGACCTTAGATATTTGTTAGCTGAAGTGGGGTGAAAACCCGGAGGGACCCCTTCGCGGAACAAATATAGCGGTTTTTGTTTATACCAGATGATTGGGTGGGCATAGTTAATTTTACATTGATTTATTGATAATACGAAAATTTGTCATCGATAAATTTTTGTTACATGCATTGAATTGATGTGGAAAGCAACTTTGCATGCTGTAAAAACGGGCTACTTGAGCCCTGCGGGCTAACTTGAGCCCAAAACTGAAAAATGAAGTTTGGTTCTTTGCGTTCTCTCAACATCAGTATAGCACCGCAATTCAGTGATTTGCTGGTAGGTTTAGGCAGTAGGTAAACAATACATCGAGTCTAGGAGGTTAGGGAAGTCACCACCGAGAGCAGTACTGGTTATATAACTTACACTCGTGTTTTTAATTATTTCACTCTGCAAACTTTCGTCTGTATAGACATTAGGAATAACTAAAACTGGAGATAAGTGCGTATATTTCATACCAGGTGTATTGTTAAAGCAAATCGAGACCTTTTTATATCCTGAATAGCTATTAACTGTACAGTATGTTGTTAAGTACAACTAGTACACATGTTCGAAAAATTCGGGCTACTTGAGCCCAGCCTGCTAACCCACTGCTGCTTTTCTTGCTCTTGAGTGTATACAGAGTTTGGGCTCAAGTTCCCCACAACAATTTAGTCACTCTTTTAATGTTTAAGGACTGTGCCACCAATTACCAGCTTCTTTAAGAAACAGGAAGGGAAGAAGGTGGTAACAGGATACAATCTTACTTCACACCTCAGTATCAATTTTATTCATTTTTGTGATGCATACTTCGTTTGTCTCCCCCTTAAGTCATCCTACCTCACTCAACTACTGGATGTAGTGTATTTTTCGCCACTCAAAATGAAGTGGAAGGGCGTTCTTGACCGATGGAAAGAATAAGGTGCTGGTAAAAGGATCGGTGCTTCCAAAGAATCAGTTCCCGACGCTGTTTCCCTTTGTTTTAGATCAAATTGGTGCAAATATATAAAGCAACCCATAGGCAGGCCTAAAGAAAGCTGGAGTAGTGCCTATAGACGAAATTCAGATTACGAGCCATTTGCCAAATCAATAAAAATCTAGAGAAAATGCAGAATTTTCTATGACTGAGAATGCATTTCTTCAATGACTGCTAGAGAAGAGAGGTGAGTTTGTTCCACCTCACCCTACTTAGAAGAAAAGAACTCCAAGTGTCACCTGGATAAAGTGTAAGAGTGCCCGACTTCTTCTCTTCCAATGCCTCTGTGGAAATCAGCACCCGTCAGGAAAAAGGTGCGAAAGTGAAGGCGCCATGAAAAAACCTAGACCAAAATCCGACAAAGGAACAAAAAGATTGAAAGACCCTTCATCAGAAGATGACGCATTCAGTTTTAGATCTGATGGCGACAGCGAAATCATCCTCTAAAATAGTATGAGGAGAATATAGGACACGTGCCTATGTAATTCTTCGTTAAAACTTTCGCGGGTACTCGTCATGTTGAATAAAAGCTTTTGGGCTAATCGCCGCGTCAATTCTTAGGTGGCCCCAACGTTTCCCGAATGATGCTGGTCGCTTTCTCGAGGGATTATGAAGAGATGGTAATTTAAATTCATATATATAGGTATCCGCCTCAGGTGGTGGGGGGAGGGGAGCGAGAGGTTGGAGGACTGGGAACTTGATTCTTTTTGCTGATTACCTCGCCTCCTCTCCTCAATACAAGTTTTTATTGACGACGGTAATCAATATCAGGGTTGTACATTCAAGAAGCGAACAGTTACTGCTGCGAAAATATTTACACCAAATTTTTGCAAAGCGATGTTGGACGACTATTTTAGCTTTACAATCCGGGTGACGCTGACAGCAAAGAACGATAAAAACGTAGATGAATGAAAGAAATGCCTCGCAAGATGGCCACAATTTCATTTGAATATAATTTTTAATGCGGAATTGAAATGGGTTTTCAGCTGGCTAAGTCCTTGCATTAATTACTTGCGAGTGAACATTCACATCCTAATAAACTCCGTGAAAAACCGAGTGTCGTGCGTCATTTGTTTTCAACACGATGCAGAGACGTAGAATCCTTCTAGCTAACAATAAGCGAGTGGAAGTGTCATGGTGCTCTGATGTCTTAGAGCTGCGGTGATCATTGAGTCTCTCCTCGACGTAGATGAGCTGTACACTGATCAGCAGCATGGGGATGCGATACAGGCAACGGAAAAACCCCGCAGTGAAGATCTAAGACAAAAGTAGCTTTAGAAAAACAGCGATGGAACAGGAATTATTTGAATACAAAAATTGTCCGGAATTGTCCCACCATATGATTTACGATAGGAACAGAGTTGCAATGCAGTGAGAAGAGAGTTTCCAAAAATCAATATGGATACTACTGGAGTAAATGAAACAGGCTGGGACAGAAGGAAGAGGAATGTAGAGGTAATGAATATTACGGCAATGTGAATGAAAGAGTAAGACAGTGAGTGCGAATCATGATAAAAAAACGAAGTTTTGTATTTTATAAAGTATTTTAGGAAATAGATAGAGTGATAGACATTTCAATAGACTTACTTACTAAAAATCTACTTGCCATCCAGATGCATGAACACGCCAGGTAGTGTCAGTAGAGGAGAAGAAGTGGAGGAAATGTTCGATAAATAGAAAGTTTATCAAAGAACAAAAGATAGGGATGTGGCCATTTTGGGATGAGTCATTGAAATAAGTGAGCAGAATTAGTTTTCGGCGGCTTCCGAACGATGATAGATTTAGTGATTATGTGTTATTATTTGAAGATTAAGGAGAATTAAGAGCCATACTATGGTGAAGATGAGCTTTTAAGCTAAAGGTTTGACTAACAGTAAGTAGAAGTTGTAAATAAATGGAGACAGGAAATGAAAGATGTATTTACCGCATCAATGTGAACGGGCACTGGAAAAAAAAACAAAGGGAGACGCTGGGTATCGGAGTGGAAGACGAGAGAAGCAACCACGGATTTAACTAGACATGATGGCTAAAATGCGATGAAGAAGAAAATGTAAAAAAATAAAAGAGAGAGAGAGAGGTAAAAAGACATATAATATACTAAACATTGAATTTTGAAGAGAAACGTATAAGACCAGGAAATAATGGTATGAGGGAATGTAAAAAATCGAGCGATTAAAACGTAGGAAAAGATGACTAAGTATTCTATAAATTTAAAAAATAGCCGGGATGGTTACAAATCACCTGAGTATTGTTTAGCCCTAATAGATAAAAAATTAAGAAGGCATTTGTGGGTTTTGTAGGTGTGGAGCAGATAATTATATTTCAGTTGGGAAGACGAGAGATATATTAAGCGATACTGCAGGGGTAAAACAGATGACTGATGAATACAACCAAAACAAGGATGTAAAGCTGGCTGGAGCATGTGGAAATAACTGAGATAGAAAACGAAAGAAAAGGACGGTTGATTTAGAAGAGGAGACAATGGTAAGTGGGGATGAAGGGAATGCACAAGACAGGATTATCAGGAGGTTATTCAACGAAACCTGACCTGCTAAACAGCTAACTATTATGTTGATAAGATTGTATCAGGGCCGCCCCTAGCAGGTGCGGGGCTAGGGGCGAACCTTCATGCGGGGCCCTTACAATACAATACAGTAATAGTTGAAATTGCGTTTTCAAAACTATAGTATATTTTAATTTTTTCACGAACGCGGGCCCCAGGGCGGTCGCCCCGCCCTAAGGCCGGCCCTGGATTGTATAATGATAAATTATTGCCTATTTGAACAAATTCAGCAATTAATTAGCAGAATTTTCCACCAAAAAATGTTACCGTCTCTAAGCTTCATTTTTGTTAAGGGGAAAATTGTGCAGGGAATGAGGATGCAGAATAATACGGTGACTTACTTCCGTATTCCGATATTCCTTTTCTTTTTCCTGCGACGCTTATCCTTTCCTTTCGCCATATCTTCAGCTCACTTTCAGACACACACAACCTCTGAAACAGCAGATATTCAACTGACAGACGCGACTGCTCTCTCTTACCGGGTCCTCACGATAGGTGGAGAAAAGCGAAGAAGCTGAGGAGTCACGGCAGTCGGACATCAAACATGGGTGGGAGGGCGGGCCAGACAGCCTCTCATGCAGGAGCCATTACACCCCACAAATCGAGAAAGGCCAAGCGAATTTCATTCGCTTCTCTTCGACCTCACCACCTCACCTTAAAACGATAGGTAACCTGATACTTGCTTCGTCTCCACGCGTCGGCGAGACGGGCGGAAGCGAGGCCTTAGGGCCGTATCCAGAAACCATGCTTCAGCTTGTAGCGGCGCGCACCGCTGAATGCTGTATCCAGAAACCTCACTACTCCAAAACGCTCCAAATGGGTGGGGGCAGTGTTGCCACATTTATTTTGGGCTGGATTGATGACGTAGACGAATTTAGCGACATTTTGAGTCCCTACTATGCGGGCTTTGGGAGGAACTAAGGGCGACAATTGAATAACGAATATCGCAACGCGACTTTGTTTGTAAGCAAAATGGAAACGGGTTGGAAGAAGAATCTCGGCGTAGAAGAAGAGTTTGATTTTAAAACTAATTATTGATAGGAAAGTTGTATTGGAGTGCAAGAAAACCAATGCTGTGAGTCTTTCTTTAAAGGCTATGGCATGGAAGAAGGTGGAGGTTGAATTTTAATCGGCACGATGGCGTAACGAAGGTAAGCACATTATTAGGCCGTGATTTGTGAAATTTCAGCGGAGAATCTTTTGTCTTGTTCTTAAAATCTGAATGGAAATTATTGATATAATTTCTCTTTTTTAGTGGTGTTCGTGGAAATAAGATGTCTTAGGAGATGCGGTATCTCACACGGAATTTATTCTCGGTTCCATGGGATTTTCTTGGTTCTTCAAGTTTCTTCTGTGAATCTGGTTCCGTTCATTATGTGAAAAGTGTCCCTTTAAATCGGCAAAGTTATCATTGAGAACCAGCTGGTACATGCTGATAAATCTTCGTGTTCAGAAATCTCGCGACGTGTATCAAGTGTCTCGACTAGTGTCGATCGCCGGTGATTGCCGGCTGGCCTCGGCGGCTCTGCCGCCGGGGAAAGCCGGCCGATGCCCCAGACCCCGCACCCCGAAAATGCACCAATCTGGGCGGAAAAGAGTAACCTCATCAAGTTTTGTTCAGGACACCCTAGTTTCGGTGCTGACTTTATTGATGATTTTTTAAATAAAATGTTTCATCTGTTACAATTATTGTTGACAATGCGAAATGAAAGGAAAGTGAGCATTTTTAAAAAATAGTGCCGTTATTAAGTTGTACGGGTCGTCGCTGCCGATGTTTCGCTCTAATTACCGACTTCTTGTGTCCGCAATGTATGTGTAATTTGATTTGTGAAGTTACAGTTAGTGTATTCGCTCCCGATTTTCTTCGTGTGAACATTTCCTGGACAATTTTATTTGCAATTTGTGTTAATTAGATTTGTGAAGTAACAGTACGTGTCGTGTTGATGTTGATTTTCTTCGTGAGTACTTTTTTTTGGACAAGTGTTCTTGTAAAGTGTGATCATTTTATTTGTTGAATTGAAAGTGAGTTTTACGACGTTAATAAATACAAGTTTGTGAACTCAGTAATTCTTGTGGTGGTATTTATTGCTGAATAATCCTTGGTGTCACTTGCGCAATTCGTCATTGTGGTTGACAAATATACTCGTAGAACTGTCGATTGCATTGGTATAGTTGGATATTTTAGACTTTGAGGTAATACAATAGATACTTGTATTGTATTGCAACGTCCAAAGATTTACGTGACATTCATTATGAGATGAATATCATGTGCTATTGTAAACGGACTGAGAAGCAATATGCCATTTCCATCGACCCTTCCCTTAAACTTTAACTCATCATTTTTGTGACGGCATAAATCATTATAGGTAAGTTTTCACGTAATTGAACATGGTTTTCAATGGCTCGGAACTGAAATTATTCAAACTAGCAGTAACTGAGAATGGACGTAGCTGACTGGAAGACGACTTTGTCGCTTTGAGTATTTTACGCAAATTTTGGATATCAGAGACACAAAGCTGGTGATTGCAACTTTATTTGGGCACTTATATGTATATATAATATTAATGGTTTTCAAGGAAAGCCACTGTCTATACCAAAGTTAATAGCTATTAGAATGGCAAAGTCGACGAGGTTTCAGCATAGTTGCGTTGACAATGGTTATTTTTCGTAAAAAAGTATTTCAAAAGCATCAAGGCGAGACATTCTTGTGTCCCTAATTTATTTGTATTTAATTATAAATGGTTTTCAAGGCATGACAGGGCCCGTTTAGAAGTTAATTGCAAATAAAACGGTGAATCCTAAGAGGTTTCATCACGGTATTGTTGACAGTATTTATTGGTAGTTAAATTAGGTAAAATATTTACTCATTAGGACAAAATATGGTTATTGAAGCATTCTTACTATCTTTTTAAGTAATAATAAATAATTATCATGAGCTTATAGCCCTTTAAACATCAATAATTATTAATAATAAATGCGAGACGATAAGCAGACGAAACCCGGCGGCCATATTACTTGTAGCGAGTAGTGTGCCATGGACCTCACTAGACTTTTGCAGCGGTGCCCGTAGCGGTGCTCGGCCGCTACAGCGGCTACGTCATCATCTGATGACGTATCTAGCAGTAGTGAGGTTTCTGGATACGGGCCTTAGTCTGAGGGTATCACTCCCCATTCCACTTTCTGCGACGTTGCCGTTGTTGGGAGGGCGGAGCGGGGCGAGGGGAGGTAAGAAATTCGAATTGGCCCGAATCACGTCCTTCGTCACCGTTTTGGGCCTGCAGTACTCCACGGTGTACCCATTTTAGGCCAAGCGAATTGACATAGAACTGTGGGTCTCAAGGTGATTGTGGAAGAAAGGTGCAGCCACAGAATACTTGTTTTAGAAATTTCATGTTTTAGCTTGGAGTCCAGTTATAATTAGCCAAAGTCCAACTTGATTTTCTCGATCACCTGAGGACATATTACTATTTATTTCCTCCCTGTATGTGAATACACGTCTCCTAAATACAATAAAGAAAACAGCAAGTCTCTATATCTTCTAGTTTTTCCGCAATTGAGTGGTATGTGAACTCCGGCAGAGGAAAAAACGATCGGCATCGGTCGCCCAGAGCGGCTCCCAGCCGTCACTACCATAACGCCTTAAGAGAGAGTGGAATCTATCTTTGATATGCCCACGCAATAATGGTATGAACATCCTGATTACAAGAACAATTTGCAAATTATTCAGAGTCTTCAAGAGGTATATGAATGTGCAGAGAGTGAAACTAATTCAAGATTTTAAGTCAGTCACGTAGAAGGAAGAAAGCTTTCAAAATTAATTACTAACAATAAGTGTGAATTTTCATCGTAGCACAACCCCTAACGTCCGCAAATACACTTCAAATGCCAAATATGGGTTGTCAGTGAAAGATTAGAAATACGAAAATGCATTTTATTTTAGTTAATTTGCACTGAAATTCATGGACAAGTGAAAATACGAGTAAATCGATTACTTTGATTGGAAGTATTGTCATGGCAATTAAATTCTTTCTAGCGTAAGCACATTTCTTCAAAGACTACTTCTTGCCAGCAGGATCAAAGTCTTTGCCGAGGGAGGGGAGGGGGTGGAGGGGAAATCTCTAGTAACTGGTGCGGGCCGTACCTCAGCGGCGCCGCGGTGCGGGGTAGCGCCCTGGGGGTGGATTGCATTACGACGGACGATATCACGTAAACGCTTAGAGATAGGTCAAAACAAACAGAAAATAGGCCCTAAATTTCATTACTATGTATTACGTTCTACATAGTACTGGCACTTTTTCGGCCCCAAAAATCTCAATTTAGGGTCCCCAGTACTTAGGGCCCTTGGGGCACGGGTTGCCGTAATTTTAAAGTAACCAAATTTTAACATGTGAATATAAATCTCATTTGGATCATTTTGAGATGAGGAAAACATAACTTTTCTCAATTCTTCAAAATGAGGGCCGGCCTACTGTACATGTAACTTTAATATTGATTCTTGAATCACGGGGAAAGCATTTTTCAGATGGCTGTTAAACCCATAAAAATCAGCTCTTTTAAAAATGAAAACTTTACGCCCTTTTTAAAAGTTTACAGCGGTATTTAGAGATAACTTTGCAGTTATTACGCTATGGGCACTTATTCCTTCGACGGCGCTAACGTTTATTACCTGATGAGGTATATTTGTCGCTAATAAATCAAGAATGCTTTATTCTCTGTTTGGTGCGGGTGCTATTTGAAACAATGAGTTAGATGTAAAAGTGTGTAATAAATCCTCGCAAATCATTTTATCCCTCCCACCAGGAATGAAGCTATAAGTCTCCCAATCTATAGAAGGTACGTTGAAATCTCCACTTACTATCAAGTTTCTTTCAGGATACCCGGATACTATGCTCTTTAGTTGAGTTTGAAAATCCAACATTGACGTTATATCTGTGTTAGGTTTTATGTACACGAACATAATAAAATAGTTTTGAATTTGAACATTTAATTAAACACCACACTGATTCAACGCTGGTCTCACTTACTGTTATCGCTTGGCTTACGATTGAATTCTTTACAGCAATAAAAACTCCGCCCCCATTCTTAATTCTATCTTCCCGATAAACTGTGAACGATTTTGGGAAGATCTCATTGCCTGAATCATCATCTGTCAGCCAACGTTTTGTTTCATACGCCCTTGCTCTTATCTCCTTCTCTAACTCAAGTTAAGAACAGACAGATTCCGAATGTCATTTTTTCCACGATCAATAAGTGATTATAACGGCAGCGATAGAACTCGTAAATAGTTTGCATGACTCGTGGTGTAGCAAACTAACCTCTGTAAAACTTAATGCATGTTTCTTAACTTTGTTATTATTTCTAACAGCATATACATAGTAGTATAATTTGTTAGTATGCGTGACGTTTTTTTACTCTGTGGTGTGCATGTTGGAGTCCAATTGCATGCTGATGATTGATCACCCCCTGCCAAACACCCTAGAGGTGGTTCGCAGGGTATTATGTAGATGTAGATAACTTAGTGAGTTTGGACTGCGACCGGACATTTCAATGCATCTATTTTTGCTACATAAGCTAAAAGGAACTACTCTGTAATTTCCACACAGCTTCTCATTTATCCCGGTAGAATTCAACAACCAAGGGAGGTCTGGTGATGTCAACTGCGGTCGGCGATCGCTGATGCCCCGACCCCAGGACACCCTCGAATAACTCAACCCTACCGTAGTTTAACTTAAGGGAAGGTGAACGGAGACTTCGTCTTGAGGTGAACGCAGGTCCATCCGTCTTAACATCACACAACGTGAACAGCTGAGAGGCCGATCCACCGGACCCTAGGCGATGTGCAGAGTAGGACGTAAAGCGCTGTCGCCAAATTGCATGTTCCGGCCTGTATTAAAGGTGGCCATGATCCGGGCGTTTACGATTCGAGGTTGTAGTGGATTGTGAATTCCAGGAAATGAACCACCCCTCTTATCCCGCACCCCCCTCTCATCCCTGCCCCCGTGTCATGTGCTTCTGAGGACGTCCACTCAACGCCCGACACGCCAGGGGCCATGCGTAAATATTTCTATTATGTCCCCTGGGCGTAGCGTAAATAGAGATTGCGGCGTTAGCGCGCGCCCAGGGCGAAAAATGGCCTAATTCATCGTGCGGTGTCGCCCCCCTCGAATGTTTTTAGTTCGCCCGCCGGCATATGTGGCGCGCCGGCGGCGGCTTCGCTTCCAACGCTTGGGAGTTGTTCCCCTCCACTCCCCATCCCCCAGTGCTGGTGACGGAGGGGAGGGAACGTCCGAATGCCAGGGCAAATGAGTGCAGCGAAAATGGGTGTGTCTCTTGACGCGACCTTGGTCGGAATGCGAGGAATGTTCAGCCCCACCCTCCAGTGGTCCCTCCCCTCTTTCCCCTCCCCCCGCCATCCCCGTCATCACTCCATGTCGACGACGTTAGCAGCCGGTCTCGCAGGAGTGAGGATGCGTCAGTGTCCACTAGGGCGGATCGGAAAAATCGATTTTTTTTCAAATCCATCTGGCCCAATGAAAAAAAGTTGTGGAACCGATCAAAAATAAGGCCTGAAAAATTTGAGACCTCTAGGTGAACCTCTGACCCTCGCTCAAATGCAATTTAGGGGGGGAAGGTCGAAAATCGAAAAATATAGTATTTTATGGTCATTTCCTATAGATTTTGCCGAGTTACTGCCCTTTTAGGGCAAATATTTCGTGCATATTGACGTATCTGCCACCGTTTAGCCACAAAATGCCTAATTTGAGTCCGCGCCCGCGAAGAAAATATTTCAACGCCCACGCAGCGTCGCGGATACAAGAGCCGCAGGCCGATCCCCTCCCCTCCCCGCTCGCTTCTACCCCTCCCACGCCTCCAATACAGCAAAATTCATCCCGCGTATGCTGCTAGGAGGTCATTTATCTTTGATAATATAAATCGGAAGATGGTAGAAGGCAATAAAGGAAGAAAATTCACTAACTCTTGGTTAACTATGTGGTATTCCATTATTTCCTGGATATAAACAGTTACTTATACCACTTATTTTATAAGAGCGCGACCCGGGTTTCAATGAGTAATCATCATCATCAGGCGCTAATTATAATTTGTTTATCTTGTTGTTAATCTTGTTGTTACCTAGTTACTTGATGAATTTTAAAACCGACGCCAGAATAGGTGAAAAGGATGGGTAGAGATATTCATTTATAAGGGTACTATCTTGATTTTCAATAATTTTTAAAATTTCTAACTGTTCCCTAGAATCCAGTTCTCGGCGGTCATTGCAAAAATTTAAAATATTCATTTTAAAATCGCTTCTGTGGCAGTTACATATTAAGTGCTTAGCAAAATTACTCTTTTCATCTTTATTATGTTTGTAAGCACTTAAATGTTCTTTTTTCCTAATTTCAAAACTTCTTCCTGTCTGTCCCACGTATACACCATTGCAATCGCTGCATTTCAAAGAATATACTCCACATCTATCCAATCGGTCTATATGGTCCTTGCATTTAACGATCAGTCTCCTTAAGGTGGAATAAGGTGGAATTGAGAAAATGGTACGGAATCCGAGATAGCATCTCTTACTATCTATTCATTTTGCATGTTGATCTTACGCATTCCTTGCACACTGTGGAATGGTCAGCAATAGATGATTATGTTCGTCAACTCAGCAGTGTAGCAGCTTTTAAGAAACGTGAGATACTAAATCGTAAAATACTGCGGTTGAAAGGACGGACGACGGCTGCGATCGACGACGTCAATGGAGCACCACAATGCCATAAATTCCACCAGAGAGTATTAAATCTATCTCATCACAAATTTGAAGTGGAAGAAATGGATGTCCTTTCTAAAGGGCTAAAGTACGCCCCTCCGATTCCTATAACCCGTAGTGACCTGGAAACGTTAGCGATTGAGTTCGATGTTGCCCTTAAACGAGCGGATACAAGCCTGAAACATGTTGTTGCCCACGAGATATGTAAGATTTATTCAGCTATATGTGACTCACGACCTTCTAGAGATGCAGTGCAAGTGCTGAAAACAGTTCGATCAATTCAAAGACAGCTAGTGACTGAAGATTTGGTGATTCAGAAAGCTGATAAAGGAAATTGCCTGGTGATTTTGAAGCGGGAGGATTATATTAAGAAGTGCTATGAATTTATTCAAAAATCAAATTTGTCACTGTTGGAGAAAGACCCTACGCAGAAGTACCAAAAATCTATCAGAGATGTCATACGAAGCTCAAAAGAACTTTTCCAACCCAAAGATAAGCATTTTTTGTTATCTAAAAACCCTATTCCTCCTAGGCTTTATGGGCTCATTAAAATTCACAAACCGGACGCACCAATCAGACCAGTGGTGTCGAGTATAAGCGCTCCAGCGCACAAACTTGCCCATACCTTGACTCAACTGATCTCGCAGCACTCTGCATTTATGTCTAAGCGTGGTATCAAAAATTCGCTTGATCTTGTGGACAAAATTAAAGACATCATACCTCCGAAGAACTCAAGACTAGTATCTTTTGATATCGTCAACCTTTTCACTTGTGTGCCACCAGAGGAAGCAACCGGCCTGGCAATAGATCTCCTGGGGGCAGCCAATATTGCAAAGAAAATGAAGGACGAATTATCCACCCTTCTCAAAATATGTGTGGCACAAAATTATTTCAAGTTCGATGGTAAATTTTACAAACAAAGTAGTGGCCTCGCTATGGGCTCACCACTTTCTCCGTTGCTGGCAGATGTTTTTGTTGATAGTTTGGAAAGGAAAATTTTTAGCTCAGGGCATAGCCTACTAAAGTCTGTGGTATACTGGTACCGGTACGTTGACGATATTATTGTGCTTTGGAATGGAACTGATCGGCAACTGGATATGTTCTTGAGTTTTTTGAATGACATCCATCCTACAATTTCATTTACCTGTGAAAGAGACTCCAACCATTGCTTAAATTATCTGGATCTTACAATCAAACTCGATAAATGCCGGCATTCCTTCTCCATTTTTCGGAAACCCTGTTATACCGATCATGTCATCCCAGCAAGTTCAAGACACCATTACTCACACAAACTTATGGCTTTTCATTCCATGATTCATCGCCTGTTAAGCATACCACTTTCCAAAGAAGACTAAGAAAGAAATCATCACCATTAAACAAATTGCTTCTGCCAACGGTTATTCTCAAAATTTAATAGATAAACTGATTTTAAAAAAACAGAGAAGATTGGCTATCGACCAAATGTTTTCGGCGGACGAGGATAAAAAGAAGCAGTGGTGCACAGTGACGTACCTCGATGCACTTTCTCTGAAAATGGCTCATCATTTACCCAAGGACAAATTCCGCTTGGCTTTTAAACCTTATTCCACCTTAAGGAGACTGATCGTTAAATGCAAGGACCATATAGACCGATTGGATAGATGTGGAGTATATTCTTTGAAATGCAGCGATTGCAATGGTGTATACGTGGGACAGACAGGAAGAAGTTTTGAAATTAGGAAAAAAGAACATTTAAGTGCTTACAAACATAATAAAGATGAAAAGAGTAATTTTGCTAAGCACTTAATATGTAACTGCCACAGAAGCGATTTTAAAATGAATATTTTAAATTTTTGCAATGACCGCCGAGAACTGGATTCTAGGGAACAGTTAGAAATTTTAAAAATTATTGAAAATCAAGATAGTACCCTTATAAATGAATATCTCTACCCATCCTTTTCACCTATTCTGGCGTCGGTTTTAAAATTCATCAAGTAACTAGGTAACAACAAGATTAACAACAAGATAAACAAATTATAATTAGCGCCTGATGATGATGATTACTCATTGAAACCCGGGTCGCGCTCTTATAAAATAAGTGGTATAAGTAACTGTTTATATCCAGGAAATAAAGGAAGCTTAATGAGACGACTTGTCCCTTATTAGGCGCCTCGTCGGGGTTAAACAAATCGATGTTACCAACTTTTAGAGAAGTGATGAAATATTTTTAGATCCGAGAACGCAGGAAAGGAGCCTACGGTCCATGAAAAGGCCTCTCGAGTGGCTATAAAGGTGTGCGAACTATGGTGACGCTTCTCTTCCATTATGTGTGTGATTAAATGGATTTATCGGTACAACAGGAAATACTAAAACTTACGGAAAATGCGAGTAGGGCAAAAGTAGGGTTTTTGCATAAGTACAAACCTGATGCACTTTTGAAAGAACATTTGAAATTATGCGATATTTTTGCATATAAGTGCAAGAAGGAGCATAATGTTCCCCCCAATGAAGAAGTATGTTGAGAGACCAGCGGACGAAACTGAAGATGATGGCTGCTTGATTGAGTCTTAAAGAAACTCGACAAATGAGGAAAAAAAGGGAATCGTCGGTAAACGTTGAGTCGACATCGTCAATTCTTGTATGGGAAAATAGTATCAAAAATTTTCTTCATCAATTCATCCGAAGAAAATTAAACTGAAGAGATATCATCCGATTTTTATCTCTACGTTCCTCATCAAATAAAAATTCAGGACTAAACTCAAACTGGAACTTCTGCGTGGAAAATGCGTCTGCCAAATGTGATAGAGGTATATGCAAGAACCAAGAAAGAGCAATGATCGTCCCCGCAACTTTAGTTGACGCAAAAATCATAACTTCGTAAGAAACATCCTAGGTAGTGTACCAGAATTACTTACGTAGACAGAAAAAGATGCTAATTATTGTGAATACGAAAAGAGAGGTATCAAAGAGTGTCAACAAAGGGTTACATTTTTATGGAGTGAAAGACTATACTTTTGTGTGATGAAAAAAGGCATGAGCACTTATCAATCCAAGTTTAGAGGGGAATGCTTGATGTTAGTTGAAGAAACAGGGTCCCACTTTTGGGTTTGCCTCCCCCGTCGGAGGATTAGCAAAAGTTATAAAATCTGCGATTCTTGATTCCTTTCAGAGTGAAAATTAGATACACAAAAATAAAAAGGATTTGAATGCGATGGTGAATACCGCCCAAAAAGGAGGCATCATCACTATGCTACAAGCATAATTCCAACATCCCTTGCTATGTGAGTAAACTCTTCTCGGGATTCCCACCGGGTTAATTTTTCCAAAATGGCAAACGTTTCAAGCTCCGACTCGGGGCTCATCATCAGGGATAAATATCGTTGAATCCCGAGAAGAGTTTACCCACATCATTCGCCGGGACAGCATCAAATCATATTTCATCCCTTACAGAGGTCTATTTGCTAATTGCACTAAGTTGACTTAGATTTGCGGCATAAACATTGGGAGGGAAATCTAAGGACCGAATTTGCGTTGTTGCAAGTATGCGTTTGGCGGCCGATCCGAGATTTTTTAAATTGCTGGATTTTAATATCAACTTTAAGGACTACTCGCTGATGACATATTGGAGAGAGACCACAGTACCTCCGGCTACTTCTGACCTTAGTGCTGTGGATTTTCAAAAATCTATTGATGAACTTTCAAATTTGAAGTTAAATATTTCGTTTTATTATAGATACGGACGAGAAATTCGTGAAGAAATTCACCAAAACTTTGTTGACAACAGCGAAAGACTAGGAATGACACTGACATAAGAAATACAGATTGGAAAGCAGGTAATTGAAAAATTCGTTCGTGATTGTTCCTCCACAGACGATACTGAACATTTAATATTTAGACTAACGAAGTAAGACGCACTTGGTGTGAATTTTGGTGCATTTGGCGCGTGGGAGAAGCTTGCGGGGAGGGGACGCGAGCGGCTTTCGTCCAAAATCCATTTAACCACACCTGTCGGACAAAGCCGAAATTGGAGCGCATATCCGAAGTTAGCACATCTTTATAGCCACTCGAGAGGCCTTTTCATGGACCGTAGGCTCCTTTCCTGCGTTCTCGGATCTAAAAATATTTCATCACTTCTCTAAAAGTTGGTAACATCGATTTGTTTAACCCCGACGAGGCGCCTAATAAGGGACAAGTCGTCTCATTAAGCTTCCTTTATTGCTGATGCACAAAGGTTAAGAAAACACTTAGCTGTTTCACAAAATAAAGCTGTTTATTTTGTGAAACAGCTAAGTGTTTTCTTAACCTTTGTGCATCATGAAGGAGTTTCACCATGTTACGCCAACCACCATCGCATTTTTCCTTTATTGCCTTAATGCGGTTCTAACTCTGTTATTAAAGGGCAATTTCTTACAAAATGGAAATGAGCTCCCATCAATACTGTTAACTCATGAAACTGAAATGAAAGAATCTTACGAGAATATGCAGTTAATTTTAGAAAAAAATCACTACCAAAAATATAAATGGAAAATTTGTGGCCATTTGAAGTAATTGCAATGCTACTATGATTACAGCTTGGCTATTAAAATGTTGTTGCTCCATCTGCGAATGGGATATCAGGGACAGAAAAAATTATTACTTGAAAAAATTTGTCCCTGGATCCAAAAATGTCTTTTGTCAGCCTTTGGTCGATCCAAAAAATATTCTTTTTCCACCTCTGCGTGTTTAATACGGACTTTTTTTTAATTTGTTGAAGCCATGGACAAAAATGGTGCTGGTTTTACTTATTTGAAACAAAAAGTCCTTCAATTAAGTAAGTTAAATATCAAATCAGTAATATGTATTAGGCCACAGATTAGGGAATGAAGGATTCAGAATTTCAACAGCAAGTGAGGTCAACGGAGAAGAGCGCGTGGAACGCATTTAGAAATGTATCTGAACATTTTTTAGGAAAAATCATGGCTGAAAATTATCATGATCTTGCGGCTATATTAATATAATCAAATCGTACGAAAACATGGGCGGCAATATGAATTTAAAAATCTATTTTCGCGACTCAAACCCTGCCTTTTTCCTCATCACTGCCTCACCTCAGCGCTGTTAGAGATGAACACAGTGAGCGTTTCGACCAAGATATTTTACATTTGGAAAAATAGAACCAAGGAAATTTCAGCAACATGTTAATAAATTACTGATTGACACTGAATAGGGACTTACCAGATGCTAAATATAGGACAAAATCCTTTGAAAGTACCTATTTTTTCTCATTTTAAAAATCACGATTCATTTGCTTAAATATCCTTGAACCCTTATTTAGTTCGGTTGTCCTAAAGAAAGTAGACGTGATAGATGTTATCTGAGCCTAGATTTGGAATCGGGACAAAAAGCACCTCAAGGATCACCCAACAACATCTCTACGACAGAAAAATGTTTTTTGTAGACCAGTGTATTTAGAGTAATTCCTGAGGCTCAAAATCGCTCCTCGCCATTGCTGCCTTGATTATTACGTCTAGCGAATTTTTATTCCGGAGTTTGTCAGAGACGAGAAAATGAGGAAGTGGAGATGGGCTTTAATTGAATTTTATTACGAGTGCCAGAGTTGGTGCGAAGAAGGAACGGAAAAGAGGGTAGAAGGTAGAGGGTATACATCTACATCTACATTATACCCTGCGAGCCACCTCTAGGGTGTTTGGCAGGGGGTGATCAATCACCAGCATGCATTTGGACTGCCACATGCACACCACACCGTCCAAAATACGTCCCGTATAATAACAAACTATACTACTATATGCTGTTAGAAATAGAATATAGAATAGAAATTCAGAAACATGCATTAAGTTTTAAGGCCGTTTTACACGGTACACGGAATTGCGCCGTCTGACGTACGTGTGAAGGCGCAATCAAAATTGCGTCGTGTAAAGCGGTGAATTGCTAGAACACATGCGAGAATGCGTGGATGCGAGACGGCAAAATAGCCCCTGTTCTAATTTCGTTCATGCATTCGCGCAATTCCACGCCATTTTAGAAATAAATGCAGCTCTAACCTGCGCAATTCCGTGTACCGTGTAAAACGGCCTTTACATATGTTAGTAGGCTACACTACAAGTCATGCAATCTATTTACGAGTTCTATTGCTGCCGTTATATGGAAGGCACAATTCATAAGGATAACGAATGCGCCAACATTCTAGTGAGAAGTACGAAGTACGTTCGAGCTTCGATTCGAGGCTGGTAAATTCACCGTCACGACCTTGGTGGCTGACGAAAGACCGTATTTGAATTTTCCTCGTCTTATTCCAAGGATTACATACCGTTAGAAAGGGAATACATTCTCCTCCGAAGCGATGGTAGCGGAGATGGTAGCACTAACTCTGACGCTGCTATCATCTACATCTACATCTACAAATTACCCTGCGAGCCACCTCTAGGGTGTTTGGCAGGGGGTGATCAATCACCAGCATGCAGCATGCATTTGGACTCCCACATGCACACCACACCGTCCAAGAAACGTCCCGTATAATAACAAACTAAAATATCCGCTATCATATCCGCTTGCTTTTTCATAATAATGTGTTTATTATATTTTACATTTATTATATCCTCATTTATTATACATTACAACCTGTCCTATGCAACACACCTGGAGCCGTCGTCCCTCGCCCTGCTTCCATTCCATTTGCCCTTCTGCGATTGTTTTCATCATGCATCATTATAGAGCCGACTTATTTTCCCCGCTCTTCCCTTGCGTTTTAGAAGACTTTTATTTTATCCTAACCCTCTTGGTACTTATTCTACTTTCTAGGTTGATCCGTTTATCTTCATCATTATTTTTAATCAAAGGAAAGAGTATAACGGTTGAGAATGAGTTTCACAATGACCTCTTGTTATAAGTAAGTTGTGTGATACAACAAAATCATTACAATGGTATGTAGACCATGACTAAATACAGAACATGCACAATTATGAGGACAAAGTTGCAGCAATTGGTACTTGCGTGGTAACTTGATAATTTTGATTAAAAAAAAAACAAGAATATGCATCTACATTACTTAGGGTCAGGCTTTAAGTTCGGCAGAGTGTTCCGTAAACACAACGCGAGATGAACAACCATTCCATGCATACGAAGGTGTCGTGATCGCCACGATCAAGGAGGGAGACTCGAGTGGCTGCGTCTCCCGGAATCGGGTTTAGGGCAACAAAGAATTGAAATCCACGCGAATCAGATCACAGAGAAGTTTAATGACTGAGTTTGGTGATGAGTTTACAAATGTCTGCGACGGGCAGCACACCCCGTCGCTCTCGTGTCTACTCACAGACTGCCCCGAATTCCCGCGCTCGTGTCGTCAGGGCACAGGTCAACACCTCCAAGACCAGGGGAAGGGTGGCTTCACTCGACCCAGCCTAGGAAATGAGCCACCCATCTTCGTCAGCGAGACAATGACCACATGTCCAGAAAAAGTTTAGACGTTTATGACTGGTCGAGGAGACGCTGGCCCCAAAGGCCTCGACGACCGATGACCCAAATTTATGAGCGGGAACCCTTAACCCTTGCCTTCGACAAATTTGGTAACGAGACGACTCAAAGGATCGTCTCGCAACCTTGGGACAAAAACATACAATGCACATTGAAAATATCTGACCCTTCGTGATACACATTACAAAAAATAAATACACAATATGACACACAGTCATTACAAAGGATATTTCCGAAAAATAGGGTTATTTTGACATTTAATTGTGTTCTTATAATGCGATCGAGTATTTTCATGAATGAATATTCTTTATGCGCCATTTTTTTTCGAACATTATTGATTATTCAAAAGTTTGTGGAAATAACAAGTCTCCGTGTCTTTTGTTTTTCATAGTTGCTATCTCAGTGAAGTTCTTAGATTATATTTCTGCTCAAGATATTCAGATTAAAAAGATTACGACAGGTTTTTCACCTTCCCTCCTTATATACCCCACCTTTGACGCAAAACGACCTTAGTAGATCTCTTATGCCTTCCTCACTAGATATGCCATCATCGGTCTTTGTATATATGGAGCACAATATGGAGCGCAGCGGGCGGGTCGAGGTTTTTCAAACGGATATACATAAGTATTGCCCACGCGCGGAAGGCCTTTAGTGGTGGTGATGGTGTACCCTATTCGATCCTCGGAACCACCACTGGTCGCTGCCCCTCCGAAGGCCACAGACAGCTTGACTCAAACGCCACCACTCCCACCCGTGCTGATGAGTCGACCGAAAAGGAATGTAGATGCCAGCATTCACCACGTTGCGCTCATTCGTATTGGATTACTGCTCACGCAGTGGTCAGCGTCACCTTCACGCGCGCGTACGAAGCAGAGGATCTTGGAGGTCTCCCAATTGTCGAAAGCGATCGCTACTTTTTATTACGTTTGCCATTCCCGGTAAATTTCCATTGGCTCTGGAACAATAGTGTCGTAAGGTCAAAATCTTCGTTTTTGGTGTTTATGTGCTGTTGAAGAGTAAGGATGAGCGTTCAATTTGCCAACAATTTTTATTCTTTTGTTTTAACGCTTTGTCTAACGATGCAAGCGTGTTAAAAGCGCCACCACAAATGTGATTATTGCTGCTCAGAATTACCCAATGACTTAGCCATTGACGACTAGTTTGATAACAGAAAAATTGTCTCTTTTTACGTCTAATTTTAATCAATTTTTTTGATTCGGTATTTAATGAAATTCCGTTTAAGTAAATTGTGTGGGCGCCAGAGAGATTACAGGGAGTTTCATCTAAATATTTTCATCAACTCCGGGAATTCAAAGTTGGTTCCTGTCGAGATTGAAAGCAGACCCGTTTGCCACTAATCTATTTTGATCGGAAGTAGATAGAACTCTTGCTTAGCGAGTGTAATTGGTTCCCACTGTTAGAATTGCTGGGAATTCCTATTGTGATTCTTTCTCCAACAACAAACATTTACTACAATCGTCTCCTGTATCCTCATTTGAATCTTTAATGGCACTTACCATCTTGGGTCGGTTCTCTGCGATGGAAGTGATAAGTGCTTGTGTTTTGTTTTATTCGTGGTCATTCCGTGTAGTGGAAGTGTTAGTGCAGTGGTGAAACGGAGTGCGACGTGGGATGGGAAGTAGAGCTACATCCGCCGTTGGACATCCTGGTGTGCTGGTAGGGAATCAGTCATTTCATTTCTCCTTGCATGCTTCTAGAGTTGTCGGTGGGCACACTCGAATCTAGGTTTGCCCGTTATCCATTCTCGCAAGGCCCTTTGTGGGCTGCAAAGTTTTCTTTTAGCTTGTTTCTCAAAGCTTTAATTGTTGCAAATTCTTATATTTTCTCACACATAGCCCAGGTATCTTATACCTCTACTATTGGGGAGACATTTTTCTCCTGGTGTTTTCTTGAGGTCTACGCCTCTATGTGTGAATTTCTGCTTCCATGCAAGCACGCATTTGCAGATGCATATTTTTTTCAGTTAGGTTTGGCAGGGCCAGCATATCTGTGCATTTTTTCAGGTGGTTTTTCCTTTCTTTGGTGTAGTGCCCTATCACGTCTGAGTTATCTTTTCCAAGGATCTTGCCTTGCCCTTAGGAAACAGCCGTGCTGGTGGAAAACGAGTAGGCACTTCATCAAGGGTTTATTTGAATGGGAATAACTATTGCAGTCCCACCCCAACGGAGGGTGTTCGTGCAGACCGTTTCCCAACTGGATCTGTCGTCTCGTCAGCTTCCGCCGCCGTCGGCAACCGTCCTTCATCCCCGTTGCGGTGTCTTGCCTCCCCGGGTTTCTTTTTCTCGCTGAACAAATGAATTTATTGGAGCTCTTTCTCTATGCCCGATACAATTCCGATCTTCACCTTTATAACCTAATATTAAACAGCTTGAAAACGTAACTTGGCGTAAACGCACTGAGGTTGATTTTTAATCCACTTTAATGTCGACTTTTTTATTTAATGATTGGGGTAGCACTTTAGCACGACGCAGAGCAAGAGATAGTTATTAATAAATAAAGCTTGGAAAAATAATTGAATGAAAAATTGAAGTCGTTGAATGGTAAATATGGTAACTTTATGTATATGAATCTAATTTTTTGTAGTGAATTTCGAGGTGGTATTAATGTTGGAAGTATTTACTATTTCATGAAAAATATTTACAAACATTTTAGTTTCAGATAATTTGAAGGTAGGGTCTCAAACATACCCAGTATGTAAATGGTATTAAAACCACTAAAGTACATGTATTTTTACTACCCCTGATGGATAATACTTCACGCAGAGACGGTCTTGGATAACACAACTGTAATTTAATGCTGAAATATCAAGTTTGGATGTACGTAAGATAACAAATTGATTGATGCAAGATAGACTAGATAGAAAGAGAAGAACGCACCACCTAACGACTCCCCCCCCCCCCCTAGCTCAATGGATAGACCTTCTCTTTGCACGGATTCGTCCTCCAGCCAAAACCCGCCATCGCCTGGCAACTCGCCGGCGACAATTAGCCACGTGACGCTGTGCGTTAAACCGATGGCGGTAGTCGACATAAGAGGGCTTAACTCCTCTCCCCTTTCATCTCCTCCCGGCTTCCAATTTTGGAGAGAGCGCTCGCGATATTCGGTCACTGCGTCTTCGTGGCATAATTGATAGCCTTCCTCCCTTCTGAGGGAGATGTCCCTTGATATCTGCACCCTGCCGCTGCGGCAGAGAAATTTCTGGAGTTTGTCGAAGTGGATGATGGGGAGGATGGTGGGGGGGGGGGTGGGGTAGGAGAGAGAGCGAGGGGCCGGGGTGAGGAGTATCACCGCGGAGCATTAATTTGGGTTTGGAGTGGATTTTGGTGGGAATCCATAGCGGATATCAACTCGGCTTGAAACCATTTCCCGTCTTCCCAGTTTTACGCACTTTCTCGTGGCTCAATTTCTTTTATTACTTTTCGAAGCGTGCGGGTCTGAGAGGGAGCTTATTTTATTCTTCAAGTTGCCTTATTTTTCATAGGCAAAATACTAATTGATCCAAGCATGCATTGCGATAGCATAATCAAGCATGATAGCATAATCGATGGCCATCCATAAACCGACAGAAAGAAGTCCAAATCAATTTCAAGTCAGTTCACGCGAAAATTTTATTTCTCTTCTATCCCATTGCTCATTTTATATGTTTCGGGGAATTTTTTTGTAAATCAGAAACGGGTCGTACCGGTGGCTTCAATTGATAGCACAATTACCCAATTTTGCGTACATAACAATAGCAGTCGGCAAGGGACTATTTTTGTTACATTCCTTTTTTTCTCAATGAGATAATATGGTAATCAGAATAGTCAACGCACAAAATTGTTTACCTTCGCTATTTTCTTGAGCTGAGGTGTGCGTGGCAGGTTGAATACTTACAGGAAAAGATTTCAAATAGTAATTACTGCCGCTGTAACTTTCCGTAGAATATCCGATCAAACTTTGATTGGTTGTACTCGCAATTTGTTTCCATTTGTTAAGGAATTGAAATCCCCGTTTTCCACGTCTATTCACACTCCTCTCAATCTGGTGCGTTTGGCATGTTTGCTTGGGCGAGGTGTCCTTGTGCGCGTTTGGTAGACATCTTCCACTTCTTCGTCTTCATAATCTGACGTAGGCATGTAAACCTGTACCACTACAGTAACTACGGGTTTGGTATCTATCTTTACCATTACTATCCTTTCATTAAACTGCAGGTAGCTTTTAACAAGCATCCCGGCACTCTTTCTAAGCACTATGCCTACTCCAACATTACCATTTAGCGATCCCGTGTGTATTATTCTGTAGCTTCTACTCCAAAAGTCTCCTTCCTGGGGCCACTTCATTTCGCTGATGCCTAATACATCGAGGTTCATTCTTCGCATCTCCACCTTCAAGTTCTCTAGCTTACCGCGGGTACGAAGTGATCTGACGTTCCATGTTCCTATCCGTAACATTCTATCTCGTTTGACCGATGTACCCTCTCGAGTAGTCCCCGCCCGGAGATCCGAATGGGAGACTAGTTTACCTCCGGAATATTTTACCTGAAAGAATTCCATCATGTCATTATATAAATTGAGTGGAGTAGCTGTGACTCCTCGGGATGATAATGTGGTGGTTTCCCCTTGCCTTCCACATCGCAGTACTACAGCCGTTAAAGTAAATGTTACCATGCCCGTAGTGGAATGTGTGCCGCTGTACCGACCAGTATGGTCTCCACCTTCGCACATGTGAAGAAGAGCTGCTGCCCTCTCCCCCGGGTGATGAGAGGCATAATTGTTGTCGGCCCCCAGTCGCCAAGTCACGGTATCGTCACATCTACATCTACATCTACACAATACCCTGCGAGCCACCTATAGGGTGTTTGGCAGGGGGTGACCAATCACCAACATGCAGCATGCAAGAGGACCGCCACATGCACACCACACTGTCAAAGAAATATTACGCACACTAGAAAAATATACATGCTTATTCATAAAAAAATGCTAATGGTTAGAAACTCCTAGAGCAAACACATGCAAGGCTAGAACTACAAAAAAGCATGCAATGGGTGATCCTAGCGAGCGTTCCCATTAATCCTTTCAATTGAGACAACATTGCTATCCTTAATAGTACGAGGGAAGAATGACATTTTAAATCTCTCTGTTTTGCAGTCTATTTCTTTTATTTTTTTCTCATGATCGCGTCTACTATAGTACGATGGTAAACGAAGGATATGCTTCACGTCGTCTGAGAAAATATTATCTTCGAGTTTCCTAAGTAAGTTAAGCCTATACTTCGATCTACGCTCCTGTAAAGATTCCCATCCTAACTCGTTTAACATACTTGAAACGCTGCACTTTTTGCCGTAACAACTCATCACAAATCTGGCCGCCCTGCGCTGTACTCGATTAATTTCACCTATTAGTCCTACCTCGTAAGGGTCCCACACGCTAGCAGCATATTCCAAGTGAGGCCTTACTAGAGTCAGGTAGCTTATTTCTTTCACCTTTTTTGGGCATTTACCGAGAATTCTTTTTACAAATCCAAGTTTACGGTTAGCTTTCCCGCATACTTCACGTATGTGCTTACCCCACGAAAGATCCCGGGTAATGGTGACCCCCAAGTATTTAACGAATTCGGTATTTGGTAGTGGAATCCCGTTAGCGGTGTAACTCTTTCTTGAAGATATATCCTTTTCCCAAAAATTCATCACCATATCTCTTTTCAAGATTTAATTCTAACTCCCAAGTACTGCACCAGTCATTTACGGCAACGAGGTCCTTTTGTAATGCTAATCTATCGCTAAGGTCGTAAATTTCACGGTATACCACTACATCATCTGCGAAGAGGCGGATTTTGCTCGTGACCACGGTGGTTATATCATTAATGTAAAGAAGGAACAAAAGAGGGCCGATAACACTTCCTTGGGGTACGCCTGAGGTAACTTGAATTGTATCCGAGCTAACTCCATCCAAAACAACTCTCTGTTCGCGATCCTTTAGGAAATCTTTGATCCAACCAATAACGTGTGTATCTATGCCGTATGCTTCCAACTTTTGAATCAGCTTTAAATGCGGAACCTTATCGAATGCTTTTCTGAAGTCTAAAAATATGGCGTCGACTTGAACATATCTGTCACCCGCGGATAAGATGTCGTGAACGAAGAGAGCAAGTTGAGTTTCACAAGACCTCCCTTTTCTAAACCCGTGCTGCTCTTTTGCTAACAGATTTTGGCTATCAAGATGAGCCATTATCGAACTGAAAATGATGTGTTCCAATATTTTGCAAGAAATGGAAGTAAGTGAAATTGGACGGTAGTTACTAGGCTTTTCCCTATCCCCACCTTTAAATATAGGCGTGACGTTCGCTGTTTTCCAATCTTTAGGGACTGTGTGTTCTGCTAGAGATTTTTCGAACACTATGTTCAAGTAAGGCGCTATCTCTGACGCTGATTCCTTATACACTCGAGCTGGAATGAGATCAGTGCCTGTCGATTTCTTTGGATCAATAAAGCTGAGTTGTTTTTCTAAACCACTGTTTGAAATACAGATAGACGGCATCTGCTCTTGGTAGAGTCGAGGTAGAGGTGTTGATATATTGGTCGTGAAATTAGAGAAGATACTATGGAAAAAGTTATTTAAGAGATTAGCTTTATCTCGATTGTTCGTCACTCTTTCGCCACGTTCATTAATGAGTGAAGAGACTGTAGCGCAATTTCCCTGTACCTCCTTCACATATGACCAGAAAGCCTTAGAGTTGTCATCTAAATATTCGCCCAATATTTTTGTTTTGAATTCACTCAACGCCTCCCTAAGCGTTTTTTTCGTCTCTTTTTTCAATTTTTTATAATCTTCACGCATTTCTTGTATTTTCTCACAGGTAAGTCCCGCATGTATCTTTTTTATTTTAGCGTGAATTGCTCTCTGTCGCTTAAGAGCTTTACGGACTTTAGCATTGTACCATCTCGGTTCAGTATTAAAACGTTTTAACTTACTGGGAATCGTTTTATCCACGGCTTTCTGCATAATACTAATGAAATTCTTCCATGCTTCGTTTACCCCAAGATTGAGAGTGGCGTCTTTGAAAACAGTGAATGAGTTCGTCAAGTACTGCTTTAACCCTTCAAAATTCGCTTTATGGTATAAATAGACCCTTCTTCTTGACACAGGTTTTCTATCGGAGACGATACGAAACTTTCCATGCACTGCCTTGTGGTCACTTATACCAGCCACAGCCTCAGTTCTGATAACGCACTCTGGAATATTCGTTGCTAAGAGGTCTAGTATGTTGTTACCCCTGGTTGGTGTATCTACTAGCTGAGTCAAGGAATTGGAATAGAATGAGTAAAGCAAAGTTTCGCACAGGTCCTTGTCTTTCCCTCCATTTTTAAAACAGTATTTTTCCCAATCGATTGATGGAACATTAAAATCGCCGCCAATTATGACACTACTACGATTTTTCTGAGAAATAAAACGTCTTATCTGGTTATCTAACTCTAAAACTGAATCTATGCTTGAATCTGGTGGTCTATAATATGCGCATATAAAGTATCTCTTAGCTGAGCATTCGATTGAGCACCTAACACTTTCCAATTCACTATCTCCAAAATTCTCGGCTCTGCTTTTGATCTCATCCTTGACGGCAATGAATACTCCTCCTCCTGTTCTCGTTTTACGGTCCTTTCTGTATATGTAATATGATTTCGGGAAGATCTCTCGGTCGTGTATTTCATCCGATAGCCAACTTTCAGTTCCTATGATTACATCAGCTTCTGTATTTAGAATTAAATGGTGGAAATCAGCAACTTTGTTCTTAATACTACGGCAATTTACAACTACGATCGATAAAGCTTCTTTTATACACGGTTTCGTGGACTTTCCTGATAATCTAAGTTTCTCATTGCATGCTATATTTGATTTTCGTGATGCTCTATCATTATTTTCACTAGGGCTATTTTGACGTTTTGAACGCTTTATTGCTGTTTGGACGGAACCTTTTACCCCACGATTTACCATACCCATATCTACCCTACACTCTGCCCTAACTCTGCCCCACTCTGTCACAGGTTTTGGTATCTTTTAAATGGTCTACCTTACCCAAGGATAGCCCAATACCCCCTCAGAATACCGCCGCTTTTTGTCCACGACTGCTTATTCGACGAGAGAACTCGCTTATCTCGCAGCTAACCTCTATATCTAAAGGTCAACCCACCATCCGCAACCCGGTGGACGCACTCGGTGGCTTTAAGCTCAGCCGCGATGTACGTACAATTTTGAAATCTTTGGTTTTCAAAGATTGACGTATTTTATACGCCAGCGCGCCCAGTCCAGGATTATCAACTTTTATTTCATCCTATTTGTTAATTGAAATTATATTTCGGAATGGTTCTTTTAGCACTGCTACTGAGGTAAACTGGTAGGTACTGAGTACTAGGTCCTGAGTACGCTTTTTGCCTTTCATTTGTTTTCGCAACGCAGAGCTGTGAAGGGCTCCAACTTGCTGCGATGAGTCAGCTCCGCCCCTAGTAAGCAACGTAAGCAACGCCGAGCGATGAAGGCACCATAAGGGGGGAGCGGAGGGTCCTCTCCTCCCCTCCGTCCCACGATTGAACCATGAGAGGGGAGGGTGCGGAGAGGAGAGAGCGTTGAGGAGGGGGGAGGGGAGAGAGGGGAGAATGGCGAGAGGGGGGGAGTAAGAGAAGAGAGAGGAGGGTGCGGAGAGGAGAGAGTGGAGGGGGGGAGAGGAATCCTGCCCCCCTTTCGATGCGACGCGGCGCCCGAGTCCGCCAGGGTCCCCTATCCCCCCCAAACCCCTTTCCAATGCCCCCTCTTAAAACCTCCCATCATACTCCGGGGCGCCGCATGGAGGGAGGGAAAGGAATGGCCTTCTGTATCTGCCCCCCCTCTCTCTCCCTCCCCCGACTCCTCCTTAGGGTGGTCGATAGGGGGTGGGGGTGACAGGGTTCGGGGGTAGGGATGTGGGATGGGGTCGGGGGCCTAAGGAGTTTTGGAGGAAGAGAGGAGGGGGCCAAAAAACCCCGAGTGGCCGCTTTTAGTGGGTTTGGAGACATTTCTTGCTTTCTTAGAGTATCTCTTTTTTTTGAGGGTGCGAGAGACAGAAAAGCAAAAATAAGATACGAATGATTTATGAAAGGTCAGATTAAGGCGATTAAGGTATGAGCTCCACGGTACAAACCAGGAGTCATAACGTGCATAAAAATAAATACAATAAGTATTATCAATAATAAAATGCGATATGTTTGCACACATAAAACTTTCCTTGCATAAAAAAGCTGCGTTGAAGTTGCTATAATGTATGCCTAGTTTGTGGATTTTGTGCATAAACGATGTGCTGAGTTATTAATAAATTTATCGAACAATTTCTCTCAGAGGCAGTTAGAGATGACGAAAGTATCATAAAATATGATGGTTGGAAAAAAGGCCAAAATTGAAAAGAAATGTTGCATTTAGGTTCTAAGGAAAACTTTGCTGAAGGAGAAGGCAATGTTGAGGTGAAAAAAGGGAAACCATTTTATCTCTGAAAAATGTCTTCTATTTGCAGCATACACGAATTTACAGGTCGCCTCCTCCTCCTTCACTGCAACTGATCCTGAAATATTATTGTCCATGGATTACTGTCGTCGTGCAGCGATCTTTAGTACCATAATTTTCAACGCTGGGAATGATCTTCTGAGTGACTTTGATGCATGCAAATGTGTCGATGAGTGCCTTCAAAATTTCAGTGTTAGTGAAGTGAAATAAAAGGCGAAGAGCTTGAAGTGCAAGAATGCAAGTGGCGAGGACGCGGAAATCTAAACAGACAGTTTCCCTCGTGGCCCCTCACGTTATGTATGCTGAAACTAGTTTGCGCTTTTGGAGTAGCCAAGGGGTCACTAGGGAAATCCAGTCCCCCATAAGCCTCGCAGTGTCCTATAAAAATTGGGGGGATTGAAGGACCCCCTAACTATGACAATGCTTGAATGGAACGAAATCTGTGTCGAAAATATAGCGGAGGCCATACCACCACCGGATTTTTTGGGGGGCCGGGTCCACTGCGACCCCCTATTTACTCGCAGACATAGTTACTTTAACATTACTAAATTTGTAACAGAGAGCTAAGGGGGTCCCGCCCCCAGATTTTCTATCGCGACTACGAGCCTTCCGGGGGAGTCAGGGCCCCCTATGTATGGCTGTACTTGAATATATCTAAGTCTAAAATAAAAACTTAGGGGGGACCGACCCTCCCCCCGAAATTTTATTGGGCACTATGACCCTTTCGGGGGGGCCAGGATCCCTCCAGATATAGCTGTGCATGAAAATAACAAAATCTGCAACAAAAATTAGGCCCCCCCCCCGAATTTTTCTGGGCGGCTACGAGGTTTATGGGGGCCGGGCCCCCCTAAACCTCACATCTACTCTCCTATTGCCGTAGACATCCTTAATTAACATAACCTATATGTATTGTACAAATAGCCAAGGGGATCCCGCACCCCCCCCCCCCGAATTTTTCAGGGAAGCAACGATCGTTCTGGGGACGCTGGGGCCCCTACCTGAGGAGGCCGGGACCCCTTTAGCTAGGGTCATTGAGAATACATGCTTTAAAATATCAAAATCTTTAAGAAAATAACTTAGTGTTTCAAGGATGCCCGGGCCCCCTTAGAAAACTCTTGGAGTGACAAATCTTTCACACCCCTGTAAACTTGTAAAGTTGATAATTTTTCAATATTCACATTTGTATTAACGAATTTGGTCACACGGTTTCACAAACTAATATAATATTTCCGCTACTTCATTTCCATTTCAATCCCGCGATAGCTAAACCAACGCCTTGGTTAATTTACTTAGGTTGTTTTGCAATAACAGGAGAATAACCGAGCACTCGTTACATTTTCCTAGTTGAGGTGCATAAAAAAAACCTATACCGCAGCGATGAGCAGCACGCTTTTTTCTGCTGGTTGTTTAGATATAACCCACATAACCGAAAATTAACCGAGTACTCGTTCCATTTCAACTTGAGACCCATTTAAAAGAAAATCTTTCCGCAGCGATAACTTTCCCCCGCGAGTATTCACTCATCCGGTTATTTCTCTTCCGCTGGCCATAGGTTATTTTTCGGTTATATCAGAAATAACCGGTTATAATGTGCTATGTGGCCGGTAGAGGCGCAGGAAAACCTCAGTGGGTGCTTTCCATTCATGCGACTCACGCGTCGACTTGTGTCGGCTCGCGGCATTTGTTTATAACTCTCCTATTCCTGTGCGTTACCGTTTGTTGACTTGTGTCACAACAGTCGGCGACACACACCGAATGGAACACGAAATCCGCGACGCAAGTCGACTTGTGTCGACGTGTGTCAATGAATGGAAAGCACCCAGTGAGGGGGCAGCGGCAAATAGAGCTGGTAGTTCCGATGGTTCGCGAGAGAGTGCAGGAAGCAAGAGCCAGATAATTTTTCTTTGTCAGATTATTTTTGAGTTATGCCAAAAATAACCTATTACTCGGGTTAATCGGCGCCTAAAATAACCAGTTTTCAATTGGCTAATCTATTAAAATAACAAGCAAAACTCTAGGATCACCTTCTCATAACCACTCACAAAACTGATAAATACGTTTTTGGAAAGATTTTTCCCCTCAAAAGTGATAAGCGTCCTCCATTTTTTTTCAATTAAAACCTAAGAATTACATACCCTTAGAGCAGAAATCTAATGAGTTCTCGCTTCTATTCTGCAGATGAAATTAACTGGTGTACTCTGTCTGCAGGGCTTTCGATTATTTCGTTGGGCAACAGAAGAAAAATCTTGCGAAATGACCGATTTAGGTTTTTCTCGTCGCTAGTGCTAGGTTATTTCATGGACGACAACGAAAAAACCGAGGGAAAAATAACAGGGTCAATGCTCTCTGTCGGAGAATCTAGGTACTTCATGCTCCCGACCAGATTTTTGGATGAATGGTCTGCAAGAAGCAGGGCGAAGTTCAAAAATGAAATATATTTTTCTTAAGAACCGCTAAATAACTTCGAAGATATGCAATACGCAATGCTTTATGTTATATAACCTGAATGAAACCAGTTTTTTTTTCATCCTCTTTAAATACGCAAGTACTTCACTCACTCAGAATAACCGGTTAACCCAACACCGGTTTTTTTCTTATAACCGCCCATCTCTAGAAGAAACACATTAATACATGTTGGATGTTCCGAAGTTGCAAGGGCTTTTCAGGTTTTTTTCTCAGTCTGATGTAAGTTTTTGCGCAGCTCTACCTCTGAGACCCCTAACATATTATCCGCGATTTCTCGTTCTGCGATGCATGGTGCCACTATAGGTTTTATTCTTCTTGACAAGACCTGCAGCTCGATTCTGTAAATGTGATATGGCCGTCACAAGCGGATTTCGTCAATGTATTCACGGCTTTGACGCTGGAGCGATTCTGAAACTTTTTAGTGACGTCACTCTCACAGCCGCGTCCGTGAAAGTATTCACGCCCAAGAGGGCCCGTGGTAGCTTCGTCGCGGCAATGCGCTCTAATTTTTCATTATGAATTTACGCTGTGATTGATAATTAATAGCACATTATTCATTAATTACGATGGTGGCTATTTCATATTGTCACTTCCCATAAGTAATATGTATTAAAAACAAATAAAAGAAATGCGTAAAGTTAAATTTACATTCGCGTCCTATTTAAATTGATTGGCCTTCATTGCGATTGAAGTTGGTGGGAAGTTAAACCTTGCGCTGAGGGTTTGACAATTATCTTATATTTGTGCATCTTCTAGAATGTACAAGTAAAATACTCACAACTTAATGTTCATAATAATTTGGAGTAGAACCAATGGTAAAAGTATTGTGCGGTACTGAATGTTAACAGATTTATTTAATATTTGTTTCGTAAGTTCAAGCCTTCGATTTGTTTTTATTAACGAGAATGGAGGCTCTTTACATACCTCCGCTACTTTTGCATGAGCATCAATGTCGACGGAGGCAATAGATGCACATACTTCGGCGGCAGATACGCGATATCAACAATCCCTGCGAGACGTGAGATTGGCGATGGATCACTGAGTTCACACCACGATTAATTCGTAGACGATTAGATGGCTTGCCGGGGCATACTTTAGTACGTTAAGATAAACATTGATCATCTATTCCATCTCTTCCATGCATTATTGCTGCCGTTCAGTAACACGACCAACATGATTCGTTTTTCTGTTGACACAATAGAAATACTAAGACATGTAAACATCTCGCCCTCTAGCAGAAACTGTTAATAATCTACTCGTATTCGCGCCATAAACATTTTCATCAGTATAAATCGTGAATAGTGGCATGTGCTTGCACAATCAGACACATATATGTATACGCACCACAGCGCATTTAAAATTATATACTGAAATGATGAGAGCTCAAACGCATACGAGAATGAACCATTATTAAATAATAAAATAACACTTGTTATCATTCCGCGTAAGCATTAGCTCCATACTATGAGGAAATAAGAGCTAATTGTGCAATTACGAGCCCGCTACGTGATAACTGACTTCGATACGCAGCACTTGACAACATATAAAAGAGGTAATATACAGTTTATAGCTACAAACTAATTAAGCAACCGTAACTTATCATTAATAGGTACTTTTAAAAGAAAAGACCTCACTCAAAATTGAGTAAAGAAGTATTATTTACTTTGGGAGTGAATATTCCACGGCATTGTATATGTTTCTCTATGGTAACTGAAGTTGCAGTTGGCCGCTGAAGTAAGTTTGTATCGGAGATTCTGATTCGTTCCTCGCGTCCGCACAGCTACCAACATAAGAAACTTAAGTGATCGTTCGCAATCCGTCAAACATCTCACGACACAGGCTTACAGGATCGCTTGAACGTCTTTCACGGTGAGAGGCGTGAGAACTCCGCTGTGGTTTGAACCACGCGAAGCACAGGTATGACATTTACAGAATCGAGCTGCTGTTGTCGGCGTTGGTGAGTGAAGCACATAACTCACGACTCTTCATAATGCCTTCGAATACGGAGAAAATATAACTTTTAAATTTAGAGTGATAGCATAGGTGATAGAATTTCCCTGCAAGAGGATGCATATTTAAATTTAATTTAACTAAGGCATTCTACCCTCTCATTATGTTTTCTGCATCCCCTTCCCGCTCAGTACTCGTTCCATCCATAACTTCTGTCTCCTCCGAATCTCATCAAAAGGTGCCTCTCCTTGTTGCCCACCATGTCCAGCACTTCTTCTTTCCTCTTTTCTTCTCCACACCCGCATTTGCAACGCCTTTTGTTTTCTCTCGTCCTCCTTCCTGAGTGGCCATGTTTCCACACCGTTAAGCGCTTCAATCCAGATCCAAGTCTTCGCTAGTTTTTTTAAATAACGCCTGCATAACGATCCCTCATATGCGCACGTAATAATCTACAAAAATTACTACCTGATCGCATGGCTGTGAGTTGATGGCACTCTCGCGGTTTCACCGTCACGGGATAAATTTGGTGCTTCCGAGGCGAACAGACGGTGAAAATTTAGTTTCAATGGTTTCACCCTTGGGGCTATTTCGTTATTCAACTGAAAGCATAAAAATTATGGCTACCTTCAAACATCATTTTAATGTCAATTTAGTTTTGAAAACTGAATGGTGTTAAGTTAATGAATTTTGAGATAGCTTCTAAATCTTGCAGTATCAATTATTTTTTCGTAGGCATTGAGCATGAATGGTTTTAATACTGACGCAGAATGCCTCGAGTTCTCGTCCACCATTTATCGACTTAAGCGTTTAATTTTTCTGTCATGGAAATGTGCTAACAAACATATACGAAAGTAAGAATCCATATGTTTTCCAGCTTCCGTCGCACACAGTTTTTATTGGCGACGGTGTTGCCATTGACGCTACTGTCTTTCAGTTGGTTACCTTCTGCTTTAAGACGCAAATTGGATGACAAAAAAAAACATTCGCCAATCAAATATCTTTTACTCCTTGGAAACCTAAATATATTTCATTTTCCATTTAATCATTTTTTTTCTATTATCAACAGCTATGATTGTATCATGTGACCCCTTGGAGGACGGGAGATGTGGTATAGTGCGTTCCACATTTAGTTGACAGTATGGGCTCTTATGGAGAATCGTTTCCCATGCTAATCTCCATAAGGCCAGGAGCGCGGTGTTGTCAATAACAGCACGAAAATTAATGTTGCGTTATGCACTGATTAAAAATTGCATTCTAATGTAGAAAGATATGCTGCATTCATTTGTGCCAATAGTTTTTCGATGAAAATTATAACAAAAGCTATAAAAAACATTTCCTTAAATTTCCGTCAGGAACGTGTATTTTTTTACTTTATCTTCTTCTCGCAATATCTGCCTGACCGTTGTCTGTATTAAATTGAATCTTCTGCACAAAATTTTTCACACTATTTTCTCTTTGAAGTTTTTCACCAATTGTACAAATTATGAGTAAAAATGTTGTTATGCCGACGTAACACCCTTTAGGACAAGAAAATTTTGATTTTTGCAAGGTAAAAAGTAGTCGCTTACTAACTTACGTTTCTTACGTCGTAGGTCCCTATATGCTGCGTATCAAATGTGGAGAAAACTACAAAGTTATTTTTGGTGAAAAAATCATTAACTTACATCAATTCTGAAGCGAGTTACAAGGTTTTGATCTTAAGAAAAAATATTACGGCGCCGCTGGGCCGGGCTTCTTGCTTTTTCTTGCGCGCAGAGGGAAAATTCTCGGGCGGAAAAGGAGTGTTTTGTCAATGCATTCTATGAAATGTATTTATCTATTCGTTTGATATCCTAAACAGAGAATACTCATACGTTGTAACAGCAGTGTTTTTATCTGAATACATTGATACACGAAAGTAAGCAAGCGGCTTGGAAATAAGACGCTTTCGTCTTGTGTGTTTCGGTCCCACCGCATAAGCCAAGAAAGAAAATATCTCATAATCTGTGCGAAACACTACGCCTTTTACAAAAGGGGGCTTGGGTTTTTTTTCTGAGTTCCTTTCATAGGGTACCAGAAAACCTACACCAAAATCGACCGTAGCCGAAGGGGCCGGGGGAAGAATTTACGAAGGCGTTCAGTTTGTCATTGCATTTTTTTTGGAGTGAACAAGTGTTGTGTAGTCTGCTGAATTTGAGAATTGTGAAGTGTGTTTTACACTTATCTCTGCTGTAACATGCCCAACCAATATATCCGATACAAAGAAGAGGAGAAAAGGTGAGAAGCTCATAAGCCGCGAAAGACAGTTGGTGCTCAAAGTCTTCTCGTATTTAAGGAAATCTCTCAGCATTAGTGAGGCCTGCCGAGAAGCTTCGAAGGCTACTGGGTGCTAGGAGACCACTATTTACAGAGTGAGAAAGGAAAGTTCCCGTGGTCCATTGGTGACTCCTTCAAAAACTAAAGAAATTAGACAGCCTTACAAAAATTCGAGAGCAGTGATTTTCGACGATTTTGTGAGATCGGGAATGAGAAGGAAGGTACATGAATCTTTCGTGAAAAATATTCCTCCGACTTTAAAATCCATCTTAAAATCGGTAAATATGGATAGTATTCTCCCAGATTACAAAAGGACAGCACTATATCGTCTTCTTTTGGACATAGGCTTCGTGTACGAACGCAGGCGGAAAAGAAGCATCCATATCGAAAGGGATGATATTATTCGTAGGTGGCACAATTAATTATTTAAGGCAGCTAAAAAAATATCGTCGCGAACACAGGACGAGTATATTCACAGGCGAAAGTTAGATTAATGTTGGACAAATAGTGAACATTAGTATGCGAAACAAACGATTTGAAATCCCGCGTCAAGCTTTCCTTCCTGGACTAAATACTGGCAGAGGGCCTCGATACTGGGCTCGGCCCCTACTTCCCGAGGAGGACGGTTTGCTATTATACAAGCAGGAACGGAAAATGGGTTCATAAAAGAAGCATTGCATGTGTTTCTGTACAAAAAGCACTCAATGGATGAGCATGAAGAAGTGGGTGGCGAGTGTTACGAGAGATGGTTTGAGCACTCACTTCTTGCAAACTTACCCGAAGCATCAATTATAGTGGTAGATAATGCCTCTTATTACTCAAGGAAATTGGAATCCTTGCCTACTACAAGGTGGAGGAAAGAGAACATTAAGGAAATTAGCTTTGAAGAAGTCAGCTTGAAAAGAGATCTTTAATTTACAATAAACCAAGTACGGGATATTTTTAAAAAATTAAAGATTGATGATGTCTTATACAACATCGCCTCTCATGTAACACTAGCCATAGTCAAAACAATAATGCATAATATGGAAGGAATAGAAATTTTGTCTCATTCAGGATTGGCGATAATTTTTATTATCCTTCAATTTATTGTTATTATTTACATTACAGATTATTCATTATTCAGCTTGTGCATTGAATAAGTACATAATAAAATAACAAAAGACTTTCCCTTATATATTGCAGCAAAGGTATTGTAATTAACGCTAAAAAATTCCCCAATTTACGCCGTCTTTCGTGCGATCCCTAACTCCTTTTTGAACTAAACCATTTTGGCGCTCTATTATGTGTGGTTGCATACGCTGTTAGGATGCCTGCCGGCGGAGCGGAAGCTTGGCAACACTGTTATCCATAAGGCCCGTACTGTCAACTAAATGTGGAACGCTCTATAGCTAAGTAGTCCGATGGGTCTTGGGTTCCATGTCTGGTTGAAGCGCTCGTACTCCCTTAACCAATACCCTCAAACTGCGAGGGGTCGCAGGGAAATTAACTCCCCATACCCATGACATGAAATTCACTCGCTTTTAGCTTAGTCTAGGATTGGCTTACCTACCTAAACCACCCTTCCGGTTGAATCACTGTGTGATTGACCCCTGGGACTTCTTTGACTCAATGGATTCCTTTTCGAATTAAACCCAGCTCTCATTACCCTCGTATACCTATCCTCTCAATGTTTCATACGCCATAATCCTCTTCCTCTGAAAAATTTTTTTTAAATAAATAACATCAGCAGTAAAATATTTTTCCGATCGAGGGTTAAAGAAAATAATTTTAGATAGGAATAGTTATCATGACTTTCATTTGGATTTTTTTCTTTTTTGATAAAATTTTGGCTGTTCCACTTCACAGTTCTTTTCCTCTATCATTCAACTAACTTTATTACATGCCTTTACATACTAAAACGAATTTTTTAGGTTGATGAATGTATTTTGTGTGTTCTTAATTTATATATCTTATGGTTATGTCTTATAGTCACTTTTAGGTCAACACTTAAAACTCCATGGCAATATCAAGCTGTAAAAAATGATAAATAATCACAAAAATAAAACTATGCAAATATCAGACCTTTCTAAAATACTTAAATACTCTTTTCTGATTATGAAATGTTTCACACTGCAATTCGAATTTTTCCATTTGATTAGGCATCTTACAGTAATTACTAAATGATGGAATGCCTCGAATATCCACGAGGCATGGAATTGTAATGCCTCCAATGCGACGTTTCATTCGAACACTGTCCATGTCCCACCTCTGCCACGCCATTTTAATTTGAATGATTTTGGTTGGAAATGTATTGAAACGGAGGAATATCGTCATATCCGCAAGGATGAATCATCATATCTGAATGGATAGACTAACTTTTGAGCTAGCTATATTACGCATTTTGAAGGCGGTGCTTCAAAACGAACGACGGACACGATTGATGGCGGGTTGTATGTTCAAAAAATATGAACATATTTTATAGTTATGCCTGCGCAATATGGAGGAGATTGGTGAATCTGATATTCTGCTATTATAGTGAATAATATTGATTTATCCAACATTGCACGCTATTCGAGATCATATTTAAATTATCTTTGTGAATCTGTTGGATGTCTTATACAAATACTTTATCTCATTCCCGATTTAGCATGTTAACTTGTAAATATAAAATGATAGAATTTATAACTTTGGAAACTATATTAATCTGTCTTTCATTGTAGGCAAAGATATTTCTGCGGTTGAATAAGGATTTACAAGAATTTTCAAGTGTAATTGCGGACCATTAAAATATCCCAAAGCATCAACTTATATATTTTTTAATTAAGAGGATACAAATGAAAATTATTTTACAATCAAATTCTTTGAGAAAATGCCTTCGCCTCAACTTCCTCGTTATCTCATTATTGCGTCTAGAATCACGTAACTCGAGGACTCTGCACGCAGCTTTTCTCCGAGAGAGATAGGAAAGAGGCAGTTATCCCGTACCGTCCACAGGCGGGCGAATATTACACATCCATGGTATTTCCTTACCCAGGACCACCTCGTACTAGAAAATATTCATCCTCAGGTTTGAAACATCCAAATGCTTTACCCGGGATATTTAACTCTGACCCTTTGGTAAGCAGTCAAGTGCTCTATCCACGAGGTTACCCCTTCTCCGAAATCACTCGTATATAATATATATTTTTTTAATTTCAAAAAAATACCCTTCTTTTCAATTTGTCGCCTCTTAAGCGCAGTGTAATAAAGATAAGTCCGCTGGATCCGCGACCGAAGCTCCAAACCACTGTAACCAAATACTCGCGATTGGATGGATAGGTTACATGTGATTTTAAGGTAGGTATTGTACCCGACGCTCTTTTTCTTCTGCGAGCCACCTCTAGGGTTTTTGGCGGGGGGTGATCAATCAGCAGTATGTAGCAGAATTTCGGCATGCACACCACACGGTCATAAATAACCCCCATAGTATCAAAAACAATGTAAGCAGATTAATCCAGCACCCTGATTATGTAAATGTGACAGCGACGACGGCGAGCGATGGCGATGATGGTCTACTATCACGTTTTCAGTCAACGCCCGATCAGGTAAGGGACCGTCATGAAGGCTATCACCGCTATCACTGTCGTGGTGTGACGTCACACGCATAGATGCGAATTCCCCTCTCATCGCTACTCTTTTGGATGTTGGTAGCAGTGGAAGATCTGAAGAGCCAATGAAAATCCTTGACACATTTCTACCCTTGTGTTGGTAGCGGTATTTTGAACAGCACAATCACGAATAACATCGAAATGGATACACCGCAAGCGTAAGTACAATATTCATGTTTTTAATCTTATGAATTAAATATTGTTTTCTCGGATGTGTTCACGTGCTTTTTATAATATTATCGTGCCACCTGGGAGTTTCTGCGGGTGTGACATCCATTCGATCATTAAATAAAATTGTCTGATGTAACCTTTTACTACTGAGCGTCTCTAAAGAAATAGTACTATAAGTGGAAGTTACATCGATCATGCATCGTTGATAGTATGTTAATTGGCGGTCAATGGTTGCTTGATATGTATGAAATAATTCAAAATAGAATATTACGGTGTAAATTTATCATTGAATCACTTGAACAGTTTTGAATAGAATCATGGAAGACTTCTTCCATGATTACACTTTTAAGGAGGAAGTTAATTACGTGTAAATCAGCTGCTACTAAATCAATAATTGTTTTAAACTTCTTTGGCGAAGGTTAAGGTGCGATATATCTCGATGGTAACATGAGCTATGTTATTAAATGTGATTGAGCCGATATGTAAATGATAGGTGAAATGTTCTTGGGATTTTTAGGATATTTAGCGTCTATTAATTAGTCAAAAATATTTGTCGATAATATGTTAAGTACTTAATTCAATGGGAAAGCACCAAGTCCTTCATATATGTTCGACAAGTAAACAATGCAGCAGCATATGATATTTAGATGCATTGGTTGTAGTTTTCTACCTTAATTTGCATTAAGAAAATGATCATGATTACTTTTTCGGTTAATTTATTAACATTAGGTACCCTTTATTGCTATAATTAGGAAATCTTAAGGTAATTGTTTTCTTACTTAAGTTATAGTTTTGTCATGAGATGACATTTACGTTGTTATTATATTTGCAGGAAGAAAAATGCCCGAGTAGGGCGCGCTAACGAACGGCAATTGAAGCTGCTCGTTGATTATATGTCAACCCACAGCAGCTTTGCTGCTGGAAGGTTTACTGGACCTCTCGGGTTTGAAAAAACTCAGCGCCAGTGGCAGACCCTCTCAGCGATGCTGAATGCGCTGGGGGGTTTAACACTAGAAGGACGGCAGGGGTCATTTGACCCATTTTCAGAATTCAAATTTATTTTTCTTTCCTTAAAATATTTTTTTAAATTTTGAAACTTTTTGACTTTGTTCATTTTGTTCTATATTTTGATAAATTAGTGAAAATTCAACAATAATGTTTTGTTTTAAATTTTTGTGACGTGTTATACCTAGGACGGCTAGGGGTCATTTGACCCACAACTGGTTTTCGCGCTATTTTCTTGCCCGTGGGCACTTTAGTGCCATGTATATCATATAATCAGCTAGAGGCTAGTGTGGCAGATGATTTGCTTCATTTTGAATCTGGAAGTACCCGGTTCAATGCCAGTTTCATCCCAAGGGCTCCTATCTGTATTCGAAAACCTAGGCATAGCGACTTGTTGTGCACAATCTTTCGATATTTTTTGGGCAGCGAAGGGAAATAAAACCTTTTCAATCCTTGATTTGCGTAAATTCATGTAATTATGAAATTTTAATTTTTTTTATTTATTGTTCAATGATTATTATGTTACCCACACCGGAAAATCGTCACGTATCCCAAGAATTGTTTTCCGTCGTCCAAGATTCAGAGCTCTTAGAGACATTATTTTCAATATCGACTCATCGGGTTTACGAATAACTTTCATTTTTCTGGCCTGACGGCACTGTCACTTGACCTTGCCCCTTTGCCGTGTGTTCAGCGTTAGTGCCGCCTGACCCCGTCGGGGTTTGGGGCGGGTTGACTGCACGCTGCGTCCTGGGGAAAAATCCTGTCTCTTTCTGAGAGAGCGGAGGAATTGGGTGGACTGTAAAATTCTACTGTAAATCTTACCCTTGGAATCCGCACGTAGATTGGAGAAGAAGCATTACTGCAAGTTCCTGGAAGATACGAATCAGGATACGGTTGGCGGTTGAGTCCCTGCCTTTCGAACGGCAATAAGCGTTACTTCTGAAAATTTTGTCCTTTCGTATCAATTTCTAATGCTCTCAAGCTCTCTATACCTCCAATGCAATTAGAGAAGACTCTACCATTATGCGCTTTCGTTTGTAGATATTTTTGCATGCCTATCCGTAGCGAGTTGAGGAAGAAAGTAAGAAGTCGAGAAATATATCAAGAGAAGAGAATCGTCGCGATTCAAATAGGTGTAGGGAATATTGAAGATCAGTCTGGAAGTGAATCGTAAACATCAGTTCAAGGACATTCTGACCAATCCATCAACGTATGCGTGTTATGGAAGCGACGAAGTCCAAGATAGTGAATCCGATGGCGACTTTGGCGTGATAGCTAATGCACAGCTCTATCCAACAAAATGCAGCTGTCCTTTTATGAGGTAAATTCCAAATAAACCAGGCAAATTGGGAATCGAATACTGGGTTTTGACAGATGTGAAATGAAAATACAGCCTAAATGAATTTCCATATTGTGGCAAAGATGATGATTGGCCATCAAATCAAGCGTTGGGGAAATAAATAGTTACTAAAGTGACCTCAACATACAAGAAATCAGGAATAAATGTAACTTGTAACAATTATTTTCCATCCATCCAGCCGGCAGGAAGTGATAAGAAAATAGAAAACTTCTCTTGCATGGACAATCTGAAAAAACAGGCGTGACGCACAAATATCCATGACCCCTAAAATAGCCATGTAATCCATTCAACGCGAGTGTTCAAAAATACCTTAGGCCATACTCTTACGTAGAATCAGGCAAACTAGAACAATAATGTACTTTCACTCAGCAACATGATCTCAGACGACACTATTTCCGAAACGAATAAAAGAATTCCAGAGACCATCCTATTTCATAATAAAAACAAAACGGGAGTAGATATGATGGATAGCATGTATCAATTTACTTACACGTCTCCAAATCCAACAGCCATATCTCCACGGGCACAAAAAAGAAAAAGGTGCCAAATACCATCAAATTGAATCATTGCACCAATTCCTTTCCATTTTCCAAATTCCTTTTCATGTACAAATGGCTGGTGTCCTAACACCCCCTGCCACACGCTTTTAAGCGGCTTGCGGGTTAGTGTGTAGATTTAGATGTAAATGAATAAATCGTCCAATGAACGCATTCAGCGCAAAAAAAATATGTTGTGGAAACAGCGCTGAAAAAATACTGTCTGTCTGAGATTTACAACGAAGTAATAAGTTTTAAAACTTTTAATACAAATACACCCCTATTGTTTAAACATGCAACACAACTTTTGTATTGAGTGTATGTATTTTCATTATTAGGTTTGCAATCGACTACTATATACGGTTTAATTCATGATTCTTTAAAATAATTGTTATTAACTTTTGACGATGGAAATAATATTTAATAATGTTAAATAGTGTTTTTAATGAACTGATTCAACAATAAATACGATTAAACGGAATATTGGTTGAAAATTAGGCGTTTTATTCCAAAATACATTTTAGGGGTCAAATGACCCCTAGCCGTCCTTCTAGGTAGCGCGAAACTCCCGTCCTCCTAGTGTTAAAGAAGTTGAGCAGTGGAAAAAGGTTAGTAATGCAAAGATATTAAAGATAACTTTTTTTAAATAATTTACCTCTTAGACTAATTAGACAATGTCATAAGCAGACTTGGCGAGACCTAAAAAGAAATGTTAGAGCAAAAGCCGCAAGAGTCAATGCTGCCTGTCGAGAGACAGGCAACAAGCCTGTGGCAGAGTTGCTAACAGAGATGGAGGAGAAGTGCCTCGCAGTCGTGGGCACAGAATCAGCAGTTGGCTTGCCAATTCCTGAGTTCTGTGAGAGTATTCCAGTGAGTATCAAATTATATATTATTAAGCTAAGTTACATGATGACAGCAGTAATATGTTAACATGCTATAGTCTTACTAATGCTCTCTTTCCTCCTGACCCTCCCCATTATTTCCTTTTTCACAGACTGCCTCTACATCTGCTGCTTCAACTTCAGCCCCATCCACCGCAGCCAATTTTTCTAGTTCATTTGCTGAGGAGTGGGAGACAACCAGGGTGGGTACGAAAGCAGTGTGAAACATTGCATATATATGTAAAATATTGCAGGCATGGAAATCAAGTAATGTATCGGTATTGCCTATTCTTAGAGGTGTATTCTTCTCTCTTATTTCAGGAGCAAGATGATGAGGAGACTCCATCAAATCCCCCAGAAGCACTGCAGCATGTAACTATAATTTTTCATGTTCCCATAGATATCACATTAATACACTTTTTGTTCTCATATGCTTAGGCTTAACTCTAATTTCTTTTTAATTAGATGGAAATAATAGTGGAAGATTTATTCCCGAAGGAGGATATGGGGAGTGGCAAACGTGAGTGCCATTTCATTTCTTATTTTATTATTTGCCTTTAAAAATTGGGACTGAATGTGACATATATTCAAGAATGTATACATTTAATCAATTCTTGCTTTTGTCAATTGAATGAGACAGCACTGCTTGGTAATTGTAAAATAAGAGGTCAAAAAATGGGGTAAAATAGTAAATTAAAATTTTATCTCCTCAGAAAAGAATTAAGGCGACTTTCACAGGGTTACAGCGATGATTTTGGACCACATGAAGGCATTTGAGGTAATGAGCCATTAACCTGTTCAATCAATCGAATTCTATTTCCTCAAATATGACACTCATAGATAATCATACTTTTTTTCCACTATACTTTGCCTCAGAAAAAGAAAGAGAGTCTAATGGTTCGGAAAGTTAATGCCCTGGAGCTCATTGCCCAATCCTTAGCACGCCAGGCAGTTGCTGCGGAGAGGAGGGCTGCAGCTGAAAGCAAGCAAGTGAGACAGCATGAATTTCCTTATTTAATAATGTATATCATTTCTTTGTTTTTAGTTGTATTTATTTGTTTACTTCCATATCAAAATTTGTATATGTGAAAGGGTTCTGATATATGCATTTACATGTTTGAATTTTTTTAAATTAAAGATATATCTTTTTCTCTTGAATTCATGTCACTTCATTGGCAATTAAATTTTGCTGAAGATAATGTTTTTGTGGCTACCAAGGTGAGTATAAAATTTAGTTCATTTCTTTAATGCAAAGTCAAATTTTTCCAGCTGTAAATATTAATCACAGATTTATCCTAAGACATTGTTAGGAGATAAGAGGTCATATAAATTGTTTAACTGCTACTGTTAAAGTATCTTATGAGGTGGAGAACATCTAGCATGGGTTGCAGGCAATAAGTAGATATCAATAATTTAGTTTTTGGATTATGGAGCATTACATGTGGATTAACATGATCATAATTGTGGTGCAACATCCTTTGAGATATGTTCTTTAATATCAGCAATTTAAATAAGAAACTGCTGTCAGAGGTAAGGTAAAAAGCACATAAATAATGAAAGTTTCCTTGATGGCAAGAAAAAAACTAAAATCTAAGGCACGTTGACAAATTAAAAGGATTTCACATTATTGTAAGAACTAAACATTATGGTTGACTTTTTGTAGATGAGAAGCATTCATTTGTCAGCAATTCAAAATGTGAAGAATTGCTGGATCACCAATCTTCTGGCGTTTTCCCAAGCAAACTCATCCTCATTCACGATTGGTTGTCTTTCCTCTATGAATTCCATATCTTGATCCTCATGCGGAGGTAATTCTTGTCTGTGAGTTATCATAAGGTTATGAAGGACAGCACAAGAGATAATGATTCTCGCAGCCGCTTCTGGGGTGTAATGGAGCACTCTCTCCCTGTGTAAGCATCGCCACGTATTTTTTAATACCCCGAACAAACGCTCCACACAGTTCCGTTTTTGTCAGTGGCAGGTGGTGTACCGTTCTTCAGGGGAGTTAGGGACAGCCTGCCTAATGGGGGTCAATAAATATGGCTGCAAGGCATAGGTACCCTGAATCACCTGAAATGAAAATTTATTTGTTTGTCCATTGTATTTTCAAGGTGATATTAATCTAGAGCTAAACATGAGTTAATGTAACTAATGCATTGGTAAGATTTAATATTCTCACCCAACAACCACGTATTTCTTATCCCTTCATCATACATCGCCTGCATTATTTCCCGGGTTGTGCTGGTATTCCATATGAATTGATCATGTACAGATCCCGGAAATCTTGCTGACAGGGACAAGATTCTCAGGTCGTCACATATCTGTTGATTACATATCACCATTATTAAAAACAGCAGTCATCATTGATCCATGGGTCAACAGGAAATATATTTGGCAGACAATTATGAAGGCATGGAACTTAATGCCTGTACATTAAGGGAATGGGAGCGATAGTGATGATTGTAATAGGCCTCGTCTCTTGCTGATGGTTTCACTATTCTAATGTGCGTACAATCTATGCACCCAATGACACCTGGAAATCCTCGAGCCTCCATGAATCTGAAATATATTTTGTTAAAATAATTAATTAACCTAAGTATTGAAGAGAACCATGTAATACAGTGAAGGATAGTGGTAATAGAGCCACCCTAGAGGATAAAGTCAATGCCTCCAAATGCAATTGTTTCAATTAGTGTAATTATTTCGTGTTATACACACCACCAAGAGGAAAATCACTAACCTGTTCTTAATGGCCTGCCGCTCTTCAAATGTTCTGGGAAATATAAATGATGTAGGCGCGAGGATTTCAGTGATTGCTTCGCTTACTTTCCTGATGCAGTTACTCACGGATGCCTGTCCCATTGAAAGGTGGAAATCCTGAGCGGCACATCGTTGGTAAGAGCCAGTGGCAAAGAATCTCATTGCTGTCAGTACCTAACATATATTTTCCGAAAATTGTGATCAGTCAAATTCTATCAGAATTCAAATTTCCTCTGCTTGAAAGTGAAGCTTATAGGTTATTACCTGCACATGAACAGGTAAGCCACTGGACCGTCTTCTTAACAGCCGTGGACTGATTCCCACAATTAGCTCCTGTGCTATCTCCCGGGACACTCTGAAGAGGCGTTTAAAATGCCGCTCTTCCAACTCAAATGGATTATGGGCGACCCGGATCCTTCGTCGCTCTAAGCGTAATCTATTTCTCTCCCGTCTCCGTTGCCATTCGTGGAGCAGAAGAGGCAAAAAGTAAATCCCGTCCATTCTACTCTTTAAAATTAAACCATTAGTAGGCGAGACGGCGGAAGGGAACGAAATGCATTTATTCGCTTACGGAAATACTATCATTAGAGAATCCAAAAAGAAACTGAGAATTTGCTGAAGCGGTACTTACTGTCCAATTTGCTGCGTGAAAATAAAGCTGCACAATCGAATACACTGCCTCTTCGAATTCACCACCATGCGCATATAACAATTGAACAACGTGGATAACTAATTAAGTCAAGACAGCACTCCAGTAAAAATAATTATGAATTTTATTGGTTTTTGTTCGATTATAAGGCATTATTAAATTAAATAAACAATAATTTTTGGCAAATAATTGCATTTATTGTTCGATTTTATTTCGGCATATGCTTGTCACCATCGGTTTCGAGCGTGATAGGCCGATGACGCTCGCAGCGTGATAAAAAGTGCGATCACGGTTTCATAATCGCTGCTATCACCTTCCGTCGTGGGAATCGCGTTGCCCCTGGCAACGACATCGCTCTCACCCTTCTCACAGTTACATAATAAGGGCGCTGGTGGTTTGCTGGTCTTTTGCATCTCCACTACTGACGTGAATAACCAACCAATAGCTATATGCATATGATTTGGATGGGATGGCTGTCGCCAATTAAATCATCCGTGCCAATATATGCATTCTCCCCACTATCTCAGTGATTGCCATCCCATCTACAGAGGACCAACTTCATCCCCTCCACGCCCCCTTCGGGACATCACCTCTCCGCTGCTCCCACCCTCCACATCCTCCTGTTACCATATCACCTCCGACTGACGCTTCCCTTCCTGGGGGGGTGTTTCAGAGTCTCGTAGGATTGGCGGCGTCGGAAACGGATTCATTCCGAGTCTATCGGGAACCTATCCTACGCTCGTCTTCCGTGCGTTTCACACATACTGTCGGGAAACGAGAATACGTCATAATTTTCAAGTAACAAGTGAGCAGCGAAAATAACTTCCCGCAAGATTTGATACTTGACAAGGGAGTAACAAGTGAGCAGCGAAAATAACTTCCCGCAAGATTTGATACTTGACAAGGGAGGCGAAAGGTTTGTACGGGCAAAAATAAGTGCTAATTGATACATTGTCACATAATTGACGTTGTTGCCGGGTAAAATTATCTTAGAATTGTTCGCCTGTAGTTTTTTTTAACGCAATACCCTGTCGTTTTGAGCAAATTACGGGAATAAAGGAAAATTTTGAACGAGTTTGTTCTTTCATTCTCGTGAGAGCATAGTTGATTGTTCTTGAGAACTAAACTACAGGTAGTTGCGAAATAAGGTAAACTACAGGTAGGCCTTTCCATCCCTCTCTCGCCGTGTGGCTTCACACCCTGAGGCTTATGGTTCGACCATTAGCATTGAAAGAGACAAACCACTTGGTTATCCTCAGGTATCCCCATTCAGATGCCCCAGTGTAAGTGACAAAATGAATTTCAAGAGATTTATTATCAGCACTTTATTCAAAATATCAAATACTATTGAGTGTGTTGTATAAAAATGGGTTTTTGTTATCTAAATGTAGTCTGATAAATACGTCGTTTGCATTATGTTATGTCATGCCTCGCATTAAAAAAGATTCGCTTTACTCGATCCAACTGGTGAATACCGAAGTACCGAAACTATATCCTTCAAGGTCGTAAGCTAACGCACGAGCAATTATAATGCGGAATTCTGCATCAAAATATTACAAAAATCAGTAAGTACTTACCTCAATGGATCTGTTGATGTATTATACATATATATATTAATTACCCAACTACCCATCTCTAAGGTTTTGGGCTGAGGATAAGGTTTCAAGGTTAGAAGCGAGCGAAAGAATAATGATTTTAGGTTGTGCCCTGAATTTTCGCGCGTAGGTCAGCTCTCACGAAAGCACTAAAATCGAGTGTCACTTCCGCATATTTTGTGGCTTGATACATTTTTTAAATTAGTACACGTTTTCTCTATTCGTCCAAAAAAGTTACCCACTTTGCTAATTCATCAGTGCTATATGAATATATTTTGCCGACCAGCTGTTATAAGGTGGTTTCCTATTATTTTCTCATTGTCTATATTGAAAGATTATTACTCCTGGAGTCCGCATTTCACGCTTTTAGATTTTCAAAAGACGATATCTATTTTTCGCGATAAAATGGAAAGTGATAATTTTTAAGCGCGAGAAAACGCAATGGCTAAGTGTGAATGCTGGGAAAAGCTCGTGAGACGTCAGTCTGGTTCCCGCTGCCGCATTGTGAGTGACCTTGGGGCGAGTACGTGTGCGCCGCGGCGATGCAGGCTGCTAGCAGGTAGCAGAGTACCCTGCTAGCAGGTAGCGCTTGGCTTAAATAAAGATTATCATTACCCTATCAAACGAAGGAAACTTTCCGAGCTTAGGTAATTTTAATGGGTGATTATTAAGAGATGTTTCCCTGAGCTCTGTGCCTCATGCATGCATTTGTAATCTCAGTCGGTGTAAAACTCCTATCTTCTCGTAAAAAAATAGGTCCCTGTGACGTCACGTGGAGTGGCATCGCGTTATCACCAATTTGGCCTTTTTTAAACGCAATCGCAATCATTTCGATTTCTTTGACAAAGGAAACTACCCTCTTGTATCTCTCTAGGCATCTCCTGTGCTCTCTCTTGCCAAGCCTCCTTTCTCTGTGACTTCTCACTCCGAGGATATCGGTTCGGTCTAGAGCGTTAGAAGTGACAAACCTCTGTCTTCCCATTGGGTTCGCCTAAAGTCAACGTTACATACAGTACACAGGCAGTGTGTTTCGAGTGCTAGGGGCGAAAGTTGGCTGGCGAGCAGATGCGATGCGGGAATATTTCAAAATTTAGGTCATCTAATCCCGTTCTGCTCAGCGCCACCCTCTTTCGGCATTTACAACTCACTCTACTATCCATCCCTGCGATATTGGCAAAGTTTCCAGGCGACGAGCGCATTGACGTCATGGCGAAATTAGCAGTGCCCGAACGCAACTTCCTTATTTTTTTTAGGAGTAAAATATTACTCCGGGAGTTTTTTTTTATCACAAGTAATTATTGAAATTTTATCACATTTTTTTGTTAGCAATGCATGTATCAGATATTTTGTGGCAGCAAAATTGATGAAAATGTAATTTGCCTGTTACGTATGTCTTTTGTTAAACAGTGCTGGGACGGAGTTCTTGCTCGTTTCGGCACCTTGACACCACTGCTGGTGAATGACGATACCAGATCAACAAGCGATTTTCCATGAAATGTTTTGCCTTGAATCAATTCTCTAGAGATCATATAAAGTGGATGGCATTGAATATCTTGCTCTCTTTTTCAATGCTCTATTTTCTATTGCGAATTGATTTTTAAAAGTAGAGTATCCAAATGTGTTGCGATGAGTTGCTTACATGTTCATGTGTCAGTACCATGTTTTTTAAGTGCAGGACTAAAGGGAGGAAGGTGGAATTGATTTCCATTCGAAAATTATGCCGGTACCATATGGTGAAGGAAACTATTTGAGATCACATAGAAAATTTTGATATAATTTTAGGTGACTCAGTAACATTACTAGTGTGCACTGGGTTCTATCTAAAAATATGTAAAAAGTGTTTTCGTGAGACAGCTAACTGGATATTTATCATTTCCTCGCATTGATCCAACCTATATTACAAGTTTTGAGAAAACGAACGTTAGCTCTTGCTATATTTTATTCAAAACAAGCTTAAAAAACGGGTTATAACATTACCTTGTCTTTGATTTTTCTCCAAAATTCTAGTTTGAAACACTGAAACTCACTCACTCAAAACAACTGAAACTCACTCAAAAGTGTGGTATGAGGGTATGTTGCTAATTTAAGCAATCAGTGGACGTTAAAGAAAGTTTCATTTACCTTGATAACAGAGGGCAATAGTGCACATATTTTCGCTTGTTTTACCAAGTATATATTCAATCCCATCACATTGCTATCAGGAAAAAGCTAAATATTACGGGATTGTTTGTGTATTAAGAATGCATTGCGTATTTTCTGCGAAATTATTTAAGTTGACGGCGAAATGTTAGCATATTTCTTTGGAAAATTTATTGTTCGTTTTTATTATCAACTATTAAATATTTTAATTGCATTCGTCTCTCGGTTTTCATTTTTGATGTTTTGTAAAGTCTGAAATATGAGTAGCTTTCGAAAGCTTTGAAAATGGTTTCTCGTCAAAAATGAAGTCGTTTGCGAAGTTATAAAACTTCCATTCATTCAGTATTAATGACTACCTTTTTGAGGAAATAATGATAGATATGTTATTTCATTTTAATAGCAATTTTACTTTTAGCTGCGGAGTCAAATGTCCTCTTTTTTTCAAGCCTGACAAAATGTGTGAAAACAAATTGAGTACGATGCATTTATGTTGCTCGTAAAACGAAACGACCGACAAGGGGATATTATAGAGAGAAGAATGGAGTCTTGGGTACACTTGGGGGGGTGGAAGCAGTCGCCAGGAGGGAGAGGGGGGGGATAGTGCGCGTTTGGGAGACTTGAGGGTGGTGGGGAAGGAACGAGGGCGATTTCTGAAGAACCGGGGGTCGAAGAAATGCTGAAATATGGGGTTGATACGTTAGCGAATGAATGGACCACAGGTTGCCGGCCTCGGTGGCGGCGGTGTAACGTCCTCGCCTGCCAAACAAGAGGTCGCGGGTTCGAGTCCCGCCTGGGTAGGTTTCCCCGGTCCAGGGCATGGTCGTTTGTGTACGTTTACTTGTTACACTTGTTGAACACCCCAGTGTAAAATGGCCAATAAGAGCTGTATCCGGTGGTTTGAGGATAAAATAAAAATAAAAAATAAAATAAATCTGTAAATCAACACAGGGAAGCGGAAGTCGATTTCTGTGTCTTCAGAAAATGTAATCCCTGCACGATTAACGAGGATCGAAGGAAAATGTCGCGCAGAATGCATATTGATGTTATTCTTAGACATATTTCTCTCTTTGACGACACATCCGAATAAAGTCCACTTTCCCAGTAGGGAATGAATTCCGGGAAAGTGACTCCAGATTTACTGTGAATGGCTTTTTCCCCAAGGCATTCATTCCAATGGTAAATCAAATTGCCCCTTCCTGTGGAATTATCATAACGCGCGATTCTCGAAAATTGTGTACTATCACACGAACAGTAGCAAATAATGCGTTGTGTGTCTCAATTTCGGCCGCAGCGGGAAAGGAATTCCTGGATGTATTGCTAATCAGGTTACGGATTCGATAAATTGTTATCCTTCGGTTGCGCTCTCCCTCTTCGTACTCCTTTCATCTTTCCCAATTGCGATTGTGTGATGGCATTACTGCCCCTGAGATGCGAACCGATTTCATACCATTTACTTTGAGGAAAGACGAACGATAGTGCGCAACTTGAAAGACATTCGTCCGTTGACAGGGAAGTCGACCTCGATTCGGATTTCCACTCTTTCCACCGCTGCATACGTCACCAGCTGCTGCTTCTTCCTCGGGGAGAGCAGACCTTCCCCTACCATCGTTCCGACCTTGGGAACTGCGTCACATTCCTATTCCCATACGGAAGGGCGACCGGCAGTTGTTTTCGTGGAACGTATGTCGGAGGGATATATTCCCAACCCTGAAATATAACTTGCAACATCGAAAAACTTCATTGAACGTATTCACTGCATGTTATATGACAACTTCCTCGACGTAGTGATTGCGTGACAGTGTTGAAAGTGTACTGTTACCGAGGAAACAATATCAAATGAGCGTACCCTTCAAAGTATTACTCTTGCCACACCCTCCTTCAATTAGTGGCAGTCAATTAGGTATTCGCATTACTTAAGCCTGCTATCCTCTGAAAGTATGTGTTGTTGTTATTGAAGTCGTTATCCCCAAGTGCACGTCGTAATATGGGACAGGTATTGCGTTATGCTATGAATAGAAATTACTTATTCACTTTTTACGTCGACGGAAAACAAACGAAGGAGGCCAGTGCGTCTTTTGAAAAATTCGTCCGTTGGAACTCTTTTTTTTCTTCCCAGCGCACAGTGGTCCGAAATCGGAAAAAGCCGGACAAAATTCCAAAATAGCGTTTTTTGAGGTAGAGACTTGAAATTTGACGTATATGCTCACAAATGATTGGTGATCATGAAACAATAAGTCGTTTTTCATAGATCTCATCCGTTGCTAAGATACAGAGGACCAAACACGACCAAATTTCCAAAAACACGCCCGATCTCATTTTTCTTCGAAAAACTTAGAAGTTAAGCCGCTCGTAGAGTTTTTGAAGGATTTTAATGCAGTAAAAAACATTATATTCCAGTAATATGATACTTTATCTACATTTTACATTATTTTTAAGTATTTTGGTTGATATCGAGGTGGTATATTGTCGCAAAATGGCGGCTCCGTTTTTATGGTAAAACCTGACATAAAGTAGACATTATCTTTAGTTTGAGAAATAATAGTTCTCCAATTTTTACTGAGAGTATTTAGTAGAGATAGCTTAAGAGTATAAAGCAAACATCTTGGAAAAAAGTTTGCAGCTGCGGAAATGAGCGCAACTTTTTTATCGCACTTCACGTCCCGGCTCCGCGACGCGGGGGCTTAGAGACTCTGAGACACTGTTGGATATTTCACTTTCTCTGGAACTTAATTATTTAAAGTCGTCGTTTTATGCACAGTAAATAGTCTCTATTGGCCCTAAATACTTAATTGAAGATACTGCTAAGATATTTGATCGATATACTATGTTACTGAACGCGTAAATCTGGTAAACATGCTTTGTTTTTATGCCCAAATATAGTCTCCGCTACACAGGCCTTCCAGTTTTTCGTCATTACATTGCCCCCACAGTTTGAGCCATACATTTCTTTCAATTAACGCTAAATATCAATCGGAGCAACATTCTTCACATTATTGACCGACCAGACGCAAAACTTAACCCCTTAAGCGCGGCTGGCATTTAATTAAATCACATCCCAACGGCCGGATGAGATTTAAATGACTTCACCTTTTTGGCATACTATTATTCAATAATTTAAATCTTTCATAATATACTATCAGTATCATTGAAAATTTTTGTAAACTTGCGTAATATAATGCACTACTATATATTAATTTTTCGTTCGATTTGAATAAATTTTTATTGTTTATGTATCTCCTTCTATGAACTCATGAATAAATTTTCAGTTTTGAAAGATTTAAATTTGGATTCGAATAAGCTTTGAGATCTCTAACATTCCATGTATTTTTAAAATACAAAACATGATGTATTTTAGCTAATTGGGATCGAAAATTTCATAACAGATTGGATACTTTCGATAGGATTACCCGTTACACCTACTTGAAAAGTTATCACTTCGCCCATTTCTCCGTATTTGTTCTGTAATTACCGTATCATTTCATATAGGTATTCACGTGCTAATGTTTCAAACGTCAATATGTTAATATTCAAATGATTTCATCTTGGAAAATCTGCGTTGTGTGACTTGATTTGAAGCAATCAAAACATAAACCCACTGCACATTTTTCACACCAGTACACGCAGTCTCTTCATTTCCCATGAACGACTCTAGTGGACTGAAGCGCGTGCGAAGCTCCATCAAGAGACGAGAAAACATTTCGAAGGGGTCCTGGTATACGCTGACTGTTTAGGAGGAATCTTATCTTCGTTGATTACTGTCCAGTAAAAAAAATAAAAAAAATAAATGCAGAGCGAGGCATATGGCCCCTTCGCTTAGGACGCTTAGGACTAACGAGGCGGACCAAACACACTTGGGGCTCGAGGTGACGACACACAAGAAAAAGGTGGAGAGAAGGCAGTGGGCTCAGAAGGTACCGTATCTCAAGCTAAAGCAGCTGACCCTTCTTGATGTCCCACAAGCAGAATAGGCGGCAGTTTTCTTGATAGAACAGTTGAAGGAAGTCAAGTCTAAGGGCAATATCCTGTGAAATAAGCCAAAAATATGCAGCATTCTCGCAATACTGCCAGAGAACGGCGGAACTGTACGTGGAGCTGTACCCGTGGTACTATATGCCAACCACAGTTCATAAAGTACTGATGCATGGAGGGAAAATTGCAAAGGAGGCAATTCTCTCACTGGGGCAACTTTCCGAAGAGGCATTAGAAGCAAGAAATAAGGACACCAGAAAGTTTCGACAAAGATTCACCAGGAAGCACTCAAGAGTGGCCTCAAATCACGACATCTTCCAAAGACTTTTGATTACGTCAGATCCGTATATTTCGTCTACCGTGAATTCAAAGCCAAAAATATCAAGGAAGATGCCTAAAGAATTGAGGGAAGTTTTGGTTTTAGAGGAAAGTGAAGGAGAAGAATCAGATTGTAGTAATGGCCAAGATTCTTCGGAGGACTGAATTCATGAATTTATAGAGTTTCAAACTATGACCATGATTACAAAAAACCAGCGCGGTGTTAGGTAAATTCATTTGTGTACACTTTCTTAGTTCTCTAACCTTCTAGTTCATTGTAAATCATACGTTGGAGTTATATTTAAGTTGTTTTGATTAATGTTTCATTAAATTAATGATTTCAAAGTATTCTCTGGAGGAGTCTAAATTCAACATTTTATTCCTATTGTTTTCACTATTTTTATCATTCTGTATTTTTTTAGCATTGAATAAGGCATATACTGTATATATTCTCTATTCTGACGGGATTTTAAAAAGGTAAAACTTTGAATTGTAAAATTATACTAACTGCATGAATTCACATTTTATTATTATATAACAAACATTTCTTTAAAAAAAGCTATTAATTCATGTTATTATCCCTTAATAACTATAATTTCCTCGTGGTAGGTTATATGGCATGCTAAACAGGATAGGAAGCGGAGAAACCGTCTTCTTAAATATCCATTGTATAACAACAAAGGCTGCGCGGCATGATAAAATGTCCCTTTTTGGCACGCACCTCCATGGCAAGGTTGAAAAGGGAATTAATTAGTGATAGAAGGCCATTTGTTGCCTTTCCTGGTAATTGTACATGTCAGTCGATGCGAGAAAACTTCAATCCTACTCAAAGGATGTTCGTAATATGCGACCTGATTCCGTTGAGTTTGGAAACCAAAGCACTGGTTGTCTGCCATGACGGAATACTCGCGATCACTTTTCCTTAAGTTCGCACTTCACTAGTCACGTAAATTTCTATAAAATGTTGCCACACGTAGCTGGGCCCATAACCTGTTGAATGATTTTTTATATAGACTGCGTGACTTTGCGTTCATCGACGTGACACAAGTGGAAAAGAGAAACAGTCAACCTTCGAGAACACCAACTTATTTATTCTGGTTACCAACCAAACCGTTCCGACAATTAACAATCGATAGTATCGATACACCCAGTATCACAAATACATATGTAATATATACATTACCAAATTTATGTATTCATATATTCCAACAGGGCTGCGTCTTCGTATCTACCCAGGATCTGGGATATCTGGGATCTATTGTCTTAAGAGGGGTATCGGGTAGATGTGGACGCTGGAGTTTTGGCTTCCCACCTTTTAGGTCCGTGTTTAACTCCCGGTGGCGGAGAAATTCAGAGCCGGTTGGCCGATCCTAGAGAAGAGTGCTTTGTGGCGGGGGTTTCAAGTACAGCTCTGCGTCCGTCAGGGGGGGCGTAAAGCCTTTGGCACCTTTCCTAAAGAGCAGACTAATGCCAACGCTGGGTTTCTCTTTTTTTCTCTTCCTACCATTTATTTAAGTGTGGGGCAAATGACTTCTGTATCTTTCGTTCGCCTCCTCAACACCCCATACCATTCCTGCGGATGGTGAGCTATCGCCAGTTACGAGATTGCAGTGTGCATGTGGGGAGAGCCTTCGCCACCGCCAAGAGAACTTCCTCGCACTCGAGATATCCGTCAATGCCGTTTCATCGCGATAACATCGCCATTTGCTCTCTTCCACTTCGCTCTCTTGTCTGACGTGTTGAATGGAGGAAGAGTGCTGTGCTTCTTCTTCTTGCCTTCACTCTATTCCCCCCCTCCTCCACGCATGTCTCTCGGCTGCCAATATTAACGCCTCTTCCCTCCCACCCCCCACTTTCTTTCCTCCATCTATTGTGTTGGAAATCTTGTGTTGGTGCTATCGTGGAATATACATATTCGAGAAATAACCGGTCAAGCTAATCGTAAATTGGGTTTTGTTGAAAGAATATTAGGAAAGTGCGACGACAAAGTGAGAGAAATAAGCTACTTTTCCCTCGTTAGACCACACTTGGAATACGCTGCCAGTGTTTGGGACCCTCATGAAAAAGGCTTAATAACAGAGTTAGAACGCGTGCAAAGAGGAGCTGCCAGGTATGTGAAAGGTCGTTACGATAGTCTTGTTAGTGTAACTGGGCTCTTAGATAAACTCGGATGGGAATCTCTGTCGGACCGTAGATTGAAAAATAGACTAAACCTTTTAGATAAATTCAAGAGCAATATCTTTTCTGACGAAATTTACCACCTCCGTAATTCTTCTCGCTCTGAAGTAATGTCTGCCCTATCATTGGTCCCACTATCCTCCCGTAGGAATTTCCGTAATATTTCCTTCATTTACAATGCCTTAAATGGCAAGTTCCGATCCTCAGATATGCTGCCTTTCTTTTCACTCCACATTCCCTCCCGCTCCTTCCGTAATAACCACCTACTACACCAACCTAAATTCCGTCTCTCTCTCTCTCAGAGATCACTTTTTTACAGACTCCCTACCTCTTTCAATGCCATTTCGAGTACTCACCCTTCCCTGGATCTTTCAATGCCCATCAGGTCATCCAAGAGGCAGCTTCGAAAAGCCATCTACTGAATCCATTTTTTTCTTTTTGATATCCTTTGTATAATTAAGAAAGAAGAACTTTGTACTTTCACATTAATATCATGACAATATCAATAACATGTGAAAGTACAAAGTTCTTCTTTCTTAATTTAATTATGAATCGCTTTCACCAAGTTACGCCTCAAACAATTAATCCTTTGTATAGTTTTTTTTAATAGTTTACATTTGTTAAAGCTGCAGATTTTATGTTTTGTATTCAATGTAAAGGCCATTTTGGCTGTGTTTGAATAATTTAATAAAAAAATTAAAAAAATAAAAATATCTTACGGACGCCAACATACTACGGAAGATCAGATCATGTAGATAAAATAAGAGAGATAGATTGTAGAACGGTCAGATTCCGAATGTCATTTTTTCCACGATCAATAAGAGATTATAACGGCAGCAATAGAACTCGTAAATAGATTGCATGACTTGTAGTGTAGCCTACTAACCTATGCAAAACTTAATGCATGTTTCTTAATTCAATTATTAATTCTAACAGCATAAGGTAGTATAATTTGTTATTATACGGGACGTTTTTTGGACGGTGTGATGTGCATGTGGGAGTCCAAATGCATGCTGCCTGCTTATGATTGATCACCCTCTGCCAAACACCCTAGAGGTGGCTCTCATTATGTAGATGTAGATGAAACGTCCAAGTATTGTTGTGAGGGAGTTTTGGCTCCCGCGCATGTTTAGTAAATACGATACACGTACTTATACGAAGCACAGAGCGCAGTAAAACAACATAAGTCTTCTGCATTTTGATGTGGAATGTAAGTAGCAAACTAGGGGCTTCCAAAACACTGGAGGTAGTTCAGTACATTTTTCTGAATTTGAGAGGTATTTTTGGCGTATTTTGCCCATTTCTCAGGAAACGTAACCGAATGTGGTAAATTCACTGTATTTAAAGGCTACAAAGCTCATTTATGGGTGATCGATAAATAGATTCCTTCCGGATTTTAGAGCCTATTTGATACCGATAGTTTTCTTATACTCAACTGGAAAAAGAGTAATAATTGAGCCATTTGTCTTGTTATCATTCGTTATTTAACTAATGTCAGTTTAATATGTCCTGCATTTTTGCGGGGTGAGGGCCTTAAAACTTCCTCATACATCATAGGTTCATGGCCTTAGGAAATTGCATTTGAACCTCTATATATCTCTCAAAAATTAAAGTAAAATGTAATTGCTATTTTCCACAATAGTTCTTACGACGACTTTTGGCTCACAGAGTTATCATTTGGTGTGGGACATCACACATTACATGAGCATATCACGTTTAATCATTCAGAGAAGAGGTGGAGCAGGATTTGACAAGTATTACGTAGGAGTAGAAAACAAGTAAGATAGTGAAAATAGGCAACCCAGGAGATATAGATAAACCATGGGTGAGAGCATGTCTCTAGCGGCAGGAGAACGGCACCCGGGAAAAAGACAGGTAGATGCGATGGCCAAGGGAGGGGGGAGGATATAGGAGGCAGAGGTAAAGAAAATATCTCCCATATTCTCCCTTGCAAGGGCGCAGCTAAGAATTAAGGCTAAGGGAGGTTTTATGCGCAAGTAATACTAAAAGAGTGTGGGGGTATTGCATACCCACCAGGGTAAGCAGGAGTTGCGGGGGGGGGGGGGGGGGGGGGGGGGGGGCTCCTCCAGAAAAAAATGTAGAAAAATGGTTCAAAATGGCGAGTTTTACGGCTTTCTGAAGTTAGTCAATTCATATTCACCAGTAAACGAACCACGCAAGTTCCAAGTGGCTCCCAACCAATCCCTTTCCGTTCCATTTAAATTGCCTTTCTGCTTCGGATTCTCTGTATATTTCGTATTCGAAGTGCGGCTAAGTAATTACGAAATAGCACCGCGACTTAATCACTTTCCTCCAAAACGCTCCATAAATTCTTAACTCTCGTGGCTTGCAGCGAATGACTCTTCTGTTCTATCCTCAATGAAGTCCAAGTGTTCAAGGATTTCCAAAACCTGACATTGGAAACAGTTTCCTACATCTTTAAAGACTGTTATTTTTTCAAATATTGTTGGTCAATATTAAAAAGATTTTTTTGTCATTATGCGTAAGTAATACATTTATGACTAAGTGGTGTGCATGTGGTGATTTTTTATCATGTTGGTGATTGGTCAACCACTGCCAATCCCTCCCTTGGGGTGGCTCGCAGGATATTATGTATATGTAATGTTACCCCTTCCCCCGAGTGAATTCAAAAGCCTGGTCACACGATACATTAAGACGAATAAGTGAATCTGTAATCACCTAATTAAAACAAATGTTAGAACAAAAGAAGCATCCTGTTCGCAGTTGCTTAAAATATTCTTACATGCCGCGTTATTCTGATTTCTAAGAAGGTTCAGAAGGACACGAGAATAGTTGACGGTGAGCTCGCGAAACACGCTCCTCGTCTTCAGTTGCGGTCGTCGTGGTTCGTACGCCCCCAGAGCCGATTCCTCTCCTTTTTTGGGGGCGTAATCTCGCTCTATCCGGCTGATAGAAACACGGG